>NC_138131.1:37448711-38648711 GCF_964188305.1 Podarcis bocagei
TTAATGTCTGGATAAGGTACAAAGACTTTTTGGAGAGCAAAACTCCAAGGTGGCTATCACCTATGGAAGCGAAAGCTTTGAAAAAACTCAACATGGAGGCTAAATGGCCAAAATATTGGGAAATTTTAGAACAGGAAGGTGACAAATTGAAATTGCAGAGTTATGATAAACTTAAAGAGAAGGTGCGAGACTGGTTACATTACTTTCAAATAAGAGAAGCTTACAATCTGGATAAAAAGATTGGTTTTCAGGTGGAAAAATCAAAGTTAGAAACAGAATTGTTAGAACCCAATGCTAAGATACTTTCAAGAATGTACAATTTGCTGTTGAAATGGAATACTGAGGAAGAAACGGTAAAATCTGCAATGATCAAATGGGCACAAGATATAGGACATAACATCAGGTTTGCTGACTGGGAGAAGTTATGGACCACCGGAATTAAATTTACGGCATGTAATGCCTTAAGAGAGAATATTATGAAAATGATATATTTCAAAAATATATCACTTGCCCGATAACAAATGTTGGAAATGTAAAGAAATTGAAGGTTCATTCTTTCACCTTTGGTGGACGTGCCCAAGGATTAAGGCTTTCTGGGAAATGATATATAATGAACTGAAAAAGGTATTTAAATATACTTTCCTCAAGAAACCAGAGGCCTTCCTCCTGGGCATTGTTGGCCAATTGGTGTTAAAGAAGGATAGAATTTTCTTTATGTACGCTACAGCAGCAGCAAGAATTCTCATCGCAAAGCATTGGAAGACACAAGATCTACCCACCTTGGAAGAATGGCAGATGCAACTAATAGACTATATGGAGATGGCGGAAATGACTGGCAGAATCCGAGACCAGGGAGAAGAGTCGGTGGAAGAAGATTGGAGGAAATTTAAAATTTACTTGCAGAAACATTGTAAAATTTTTGAATGTTGATGACATTGAAATGAATTGAAGGGGCTCTAGCAACAAGGTAAAAAGTAGAAGGGGACTAATAATAGATAAACTAATAGATCAGGAATTTGCAGAACTAAATTTAAAAGGGATGCAATAATGGGAGACGTGAGGAAGTCAGGAAAATAAGTCAATTTAAAGTGGCGAGATTAAGAAAGAGAGAAATTTTGTTTTTCTTTTATGTGTTTTTTTCTTTTTGTGTTTAATGTTTGTATTTTTGTATTTTGTACTTTTGTGTTTTTGTATTTTGTATTTGTTTTGCATTTGCCTTTTGTGTTTTTTAAACTTTTCTATTGTCAGGACAGACGAGGCAAGATGGTGACGTGAACGGCAGCCTTGTCTTATGCTAGGTAAAGCTGTGCTTTTACTATCTGCTTTGATGGGCTCTAAGGGCTCTAAGATACCTTAAGGCGTTTATTTTAGAAGTTTTATGGTATTATGGTTCAGACTATTTCTACTTCTCCCATAAATCTGCAAGTAAACGCGGCAGATAAAGACTGTTAAAGGGAGTAGGGCTCATTAACAGCACAACTTGCCCTGACCCTGCAATTTTAAGAAATTTTCTCCCTATTTTCTTGCCGACATGAGAGGGAAGAAACGCTGCAGGCAAGCGTGCCTACTTTGGCTTAAAGATTGGATAAAACTGGAGAACAGAGACCTATTGGATTTAGAAGGTTTCAATAATTGGTACGGGTGGCACGCATATCTCTGGTATGAGAAGGTGAAAGTCCACAGGGCTTTCTTAAATCATATTTTCAGGGGACCAATATATCAGGTCTGGGAAAGAAATAAGAACCTTCTTGAAAGAAAAACACCATGGTGGATCTCACCGGTAGAGGTCTTAACAATAAAAAAAACCAACATGGAAGGGAAGACAGCCACTTACGAAGATTTGGTAAGAAAATCAGAACAAGGGCTTAAACTTAAACCTTATGAGGAAATAAAGGATCAATTCACCGGCTGGCTACAATATCATCAGGTGAATGATATGTTAAAGCAAGATAAAAGAAAAATGGGCTTTGAGGACAAGAAATCAAAATTCAATATAGAAATAATAGAAGGTAAAAACAAAACATTGTCTAAATTATATGACATATTACTGGAATGGCATACAAAAGACGAGGAAGTCAAAGAGGCAATGATTAAATGGGCAATTGACTTCGGCTATAACATCGAGTTTGAAAAGTGGTTGAAATTGTGGAATAGAGATATTAAATTTACGGCCTGTACGAGTTTGAGAGAAAATGTTTGGAAAATGCTCTATAGATGGTATCTTACGCCGGCAAAATTGGCTAAAATCTATAGATCAGAAAATAAGACATGCTGGAAATGTGGTGAAGTGGAGGGAGACCTCTACCATATGTGGTGGCAATGCAACAAGGTGAAGGTTTTTTGGGAAGCAATTTATAATGAACTTAAAAAAGTTTTTAAATATACTTTTCCCAAAAGACCTGAGGCCTTTTTGCTGGGAATTATGGGTAAGGAAATAAAAAATGAATATTTCTCTATGCCACCACAGCCGCAAGAATTATGCTGGCACAAAACTGGAAAACAGAAACTATACCTAACATAAGTGACTGGCAGGTCAAAATGATTAACTATGCCGAGCTAGATAGATTAACAGGCAGAATACGAGACCAAGACGACCAGAAATTTCAAAAAAATTGGAGTAAATTTTGGAAATATATTGGAACGGATATATAGGAGGAACTGGCGGTATTAGAAAAACTTTATCAGCTAATAATTATAAACTTTAATAAACTAATTACGTAATCCGGGATTTATTTGATACTTACCAAAAGGGTGAAGGGAAGTCAAAGGTTAAGTAGAGCCTAATGTTTATATTATTTTTTTGTATGATTGTACGCTTACTTTTTGTATAGCATGAAAATAGGATGAACAATTTATGTTAAAATGTTTATTTTTGTATCTGTTTGTCTTTTTTCTTTTTCTTTTACAAATTCTGAATAAAAATCTACTTGCAAAAAAAAAGAAAAGAAACGCTGCAGGCAGCATTCCAATGAAGCTACGAGCACTGCCAAAAAACAGACAAATATCAGGGATTTCTTGCCTGACAATGACCTAAATGAGATCTGTAGAAACTTCCCCACAGCAAATAGTTATGAGGTCCTTGCTCCCAGTATTACTCATGAGGAGCCTGCCGGCACTGTGGATGGCCTACAACTAGCCTCAAACCTGTGCATGAAGGAACAGATGGAACAGACTCTTGAGTCCCTGCAAAAAACTTCACCTGAATTATCCCAGTCACCAGCTCAGTTAAACAAGGACCGAGAGGCACTGGAACTGCTAATTTGCCAGACTGAGTTGATAACACATACCATCACCAACTTATATAAAAGGCTGGATGGGATTGAAAAGAAGCTTGAAAAAGTTTTTGGCTTGTCCAGTTGCCCCCCCCCCCCTCACTTCCTCAGCTTAATAATATTGCTATTGCAAACTCCGCTCACCCCTGCCCAAGTGTGCAGGCCAACCTTGCACAAAAACAAGTGAGATGCCTGCCCAACCAAGTACAAAACTCAAGTTTGCAACTCCAGAACAGCAAACTTGCAGTACTGGTGGGAAACCACCCCTTGAATTATAACAAATGGGCGGATAAATACTCGGTCACAAATTCCCTGACCCAACTGCTGGGACAGACACTACGCCCCGTAGATATCGTGGACATTTCATGGCTGCCTTCTGGACCTTATATGAGACGTATGGTTATTAACTTTAGATCTGCCCATTTCGTTGCAAAGATTCTAAAATTAAGAAACCGTACAAGAAAATGGCACATTTTTTTCACAAGGGTATTTACCAATCTGACCCGTACACCACTATGCACCAGGATAGGTGCTGTCTGTGGTGATGCTGGGCCTGTGCGCCATAAAGAACAAATAGACGGGGGAATGGAGCCGGGATCTATTACCCCACAGGGAGTGGCAAATCTGCCTGCAGATGACCTAATTGATTTCCTACACCCCCCGCTTGGTACCCTGGTCTCTACATGCTACAAGCCTGGCATTGGACTACCCAAGCAAGACCGGTCTGAAATGCTCTCGTTGTCATATGCCTCGATGCCGGAATTGGAGGCCTCTATTATTCTAAGCCCAATACGCAATCAAGATTCACAGCAACTGTCAAACTTCGATCCGCTAACAGTGCCGACGCAAGATACAGCTGTTGACCTGCTACCTGTACAGCCTATACGGGTTGGCAAAGCCCTTGCTCTGCAAAAACCAGCTGAACATTATGATACATCAGCTGAACATCATGATATTCGTAATGGTGTCATCGAAGATCCTCTGAGCCAAATCAACCAAATGGCCCCCCAGTTAAAGCTATCACACCTACCTAGGGACCAGCGACCTCAAACCTGGAACCACCTAGCACGGCAGAAAGAGGAGGAGCCCAGCTCAGGAGCCTCAAACCACCGGAAAAGAGACTGACTGCCACTATTTCCACCATCATCCTATTTCTACATCCTTTCTTGGAATGTGGCGGGATGGCTATCTAAGCAGGCTGATGTCGACCTTCTGGATTTCCTTACAAAATTTCAGATTATATGTTTACAGGAGACATGGTGTTTAGATCTCCATGCCCCTTCTTTACAGGGATATGAAGCCTTTGCTACCCCTGCGATAAAAACAATGCCTTATGAGGAACGGCTAAGGGAGCTGGGCATGTTTAGCCTGGAGAAGAGGAGGTTAAGGGGTGATATGATAGCCATGTTCAAATATATAAAAGGATGTCACATAGAGGAGGGAGAAAGGTTGTTTTCTGCTGCTCCAGAGAAGCGGACACGGAGCAATGGATCCAAACTACAAGAAAGAAGATTCCACCTAAACATTAGGAAGAACTTCCTGACAGTAAGAGCTGTTTGACAGTGGAATTTGCTGCCAAGGAGTGTGGTGGAGTCTCCTACTTTGGAGGTCTTTAAGCAGAGGCTTGACAACCATATGTCAGGAGTGCTCTGATGGTGTTTCCTGCTTGGCAGGGGGTTGGACTCGATGGCCCTTGTGGTCTATTCCAACTCTATGATTCTATGATTCTATGATTCTATGAAAAACAAATTCCCGAGGCCGGCCTAGTGGTGGTCTAGTCACTTTTGTTTCTACCAAGCTAAAGTGCAAGGCCCGGCAACAGCAGTGGGTGAAGAGCAACAATTTACAAATCTTACTTATTTCTAGCAGTGAAGGAGGAGATTTCCTTTGCTTTAATATATATATCCCTCCCATAGGCACCCCTCCCCAGTCGTTACAAATCTGGGAAGATTTAGAGCTATGTTTGGAGAAGGCTGAACTAGAACTCCCTGGCATGGATATCCTGCTGGCAGGTGATTTCAACGCCAGGATAGGAAATGACATTAATACGTACTGCTCTAAATCCCAGTTCCTGCCAGAGGCAGATTGGTTTATTCCCTGGTCCTCTGACGATAAGGTCTTGAATAAGGCAGGCATTACATTAATGGAGACTGCCTTCAAACATAATTTGTATAATTTGCATGGTACCCATATGGACAGGTCAGGGGGTTTCTTTTCTTTTCTTGGACCTAGAGGTGCGAGCGTTATTGATTATATCCTGGTCTCCCCAAAACTCTTGGAGAGGTCACAGGGCTTCAGGACTTTCAATAGAATTGAGAGTGATCATCTTCCTATATCAGTTTCACTAATTCCCCGTGGTTTGGAGGATCCGCAATACCGCAATCACTGTGCAGACCCACCTCCAACTCTGGCCCTTCGTAGGCGTAAATGGAACAGCGACCTGGAATCTAAAATCAAACTACACCTGCATTCATCAGACTTACTGGCCTTGAGAGACCAGTGTATCTCATCTAATTCTGACCCCTTTTGAACATTTCAGCAGGTCTCAGAGTCGCTCTTCCCACTACTCACGAATTCCAACCCTCCCAAACAACAAAACAACTCGAGGGCCTGGTTCAACAAAGACTGTAGGAATTTAAGATCTTTGCTTAGGAAATTACAAAATAAGGTAAAACAGGAAGGGACCCTGTCCTCAGTGGAAAACCTGCACAGGTGGCGTTCTCATTATAAAAATACTCTAAAACTTAAGAAATCCCTCTACAGAAAGGAACAATGGGAGGCACTTGACAAAGCGATCAAATTGTGGGACGACAAAAAGGTCTGGGAAATAATTGCTCTGGGAGTTTCACCCAAAGGGAAAATTATAACCAACAGTATTTCATCTAACTTATGGTACCAACATTTTTCCCGGCTATATACAGCTCCAAACATTGCTAAACCGAGCCAGTTTCCTCCTCTTAAAAACGATCTATTAATGGGCTGGGATCCTGTTACCGAATCAGAATACTTACAGCTAATTAAAACACTCAAGAATGGCAAAGCTCCCGGTGAGGATATGATTCCTCCTGAGGTGCTTAAACTAAATGCCCAGTGGTGGGCTCCTATTTTGGCCCAACTTTTTACGGTAATAAATGATACATGCAAAATCCCAGAAAACTGGAAACTGAGCCTGGTAGCCCCCATCTATAAGAAGGGAGACCCCCAAGACCCCTCAAACTATCGCCCCATAAGTCTCCCGGACATCGTGTATAAACTTTATACTCGCTACCTGCTAAATAAACTGGTTGACTGGGCTGACCACTCTAACTTGCTTAATCCGGAACAGGCAGGGTTTAGAAAGGGCCATAGTACAACAGGCCATTGTTTGGTACTACAGACAATGATAGATAAGTATACAAAGGTACATAAGAGCAAACTTTTTGTGGCTTTTGTAGATCTCACATCCGCTTTTGATTCAATCTGTAGGGACAAATTATGGCAAAAACTATATGAAACAGATATTGATAGACGACTTCTCAAAATACTTAGAGAGTTACACTCAGACACCACAGTTAAAATCAGAACTGGGATGTCAGGCAACTATACTGACCCACTGCCACTGGGGAAAGGGGTTAAACAGGGCTGTTTGTTAGCGCCGTTCTGAGGCATCAGGCATAAGCCTGCATTTTATTAATGTTTGATCAGGACTTGTATATTAAAGAGAGAGCTTAGATTTTCAAAAGTTTCATGCCAGGCAAGAAGGCTAGCTGCTTAAGAAAACACTGACAGTGTTTTCTTCCTAGACAAGGGGCCCCTTTTGATTGATAGCAGAAAACAATTCTCAAAGTCGTAAAAGCTGAAATTACAGACTGAGTAAGGACACTGACCCTACATGTTACAGAAGATAACAAAGGCAGAGATAAATATAATTAGGAATGAGTAAATAGTAAAATAATGCCAATGTGCCTCCCAGTAAAATGAGCCAGATCTTCTTTCCAAGGTTAAAGGCCAAATGGAGAAGCATCTAGCTGGCAGAAATTTTGGGAAGTCTTTTAAAGCTGTTTCTTTCTTAAACTGAGAGAGTTTAAGGGCAATAAATGTTGGGAAGAGATAATGGGAAAAGCAGCTGGCTGAAGGGGGGGATGTAAACTAAAGAGGTTTCTTCTGAAACTGTTTTAAACTGAGTTCCTTTTTTTACAAAGGCCTTATTCTTTTTAAGAGGCTACCTGTGTTGTGTATTAAGTGTATTGGCATAGATGTAATTATGCAAAGGATTTAACAAATGCTAGAAGAGTTGTATTTATCCTGGAATTAAGTCAGACACCAGCCTAGCCCTCCAGCCAGACAGGAAGACGCCATCCAAGCTGTCCTGATATATGGCTGTCAGACATTTGTTTGGAAACCTTCAAATGAAGGAGATCTTTCAATGTTGATGTGAAACTCAAGATCCTTGACATATGTTTAAGATAAAAATTTAAGATTAACCATTTGTTTTAGAAGGCAATAGGGCAAGGAGGGCAAGAGGTGAGCTGGTAATTAAGATTCCTTGTTGAGACACATGTAAGATATATTACTACTTATTTGTCATTTATAGATGTAACAATATATAGCTCTTTGTGTTCCATATAAGGACAGGAGGATATGGGTGTATCTTTTTGTGATTGGTTATAGCAATCAGCCAATAGGAAATCCAACCAGGCTGATTGGACAGAGGCAGCCACAGGAGGAGCAAAGGGGGCTGGATTAAGGGAATATAAGTGCTGGCCATAATGGCAGGAGGCCAGGCCAGAGCTTGGTAACCATATACCACTGTGCCTCTCATTTATTTGTCTGACAAATAAATTATTATTTTAATTTCTCTATTGCTGCGTTGAATATTTCATTCCAGCTAAGCGTTAACCACAAGCAGGGTGCTACATTTTATGGTGCTCCTGTGACTCGGATAAGTGGTCTGCTGGAACGCAGCCCCTTCGCCCTATTGGGCAGGGTACAAGAGAGAGGATCTCTAAACTGCTTACCCAAGCGCGCACTGGTAAATTTTTCCAGGGGGAACGCAGAAGTCTCGTCTGTCTGATACCCTGCTCACTGGCGGCGACGGACCGGGGGGAAACGGAACCAACCAAGGGTAAGTGCACAAAGGGATTTTTGGCCCTCCAATTAATTGGGAGGAAGAGAAGTCTTGATCAAACTTCTGCGTCTCAGTAAGCGGGAACTGAGTACGCTAGGTGGTTGGGTACATCAGATGGTGATCTGGTGTAGGGAAAGGAAAGTTGGGAGGTAGTGTGTGGTGAAGTATCTAGCGCATTGTATGTGTGAGAAAGTACAGAGCAATCTGTAGCTGACCTGAGTGTGGAGTGGGCAGTACTTCGGTTCCTGGTAAGGCGACTTCACCAGGCAAGGAAACCCACGAAGCGTGTGTGTGAGTGACTGAGTGGATACTTCACAGGGCCATACAATGGGAGTTGGGGGTTCAAAAGGGGAAAATACACCTCTTGAATGTATGTTAAATAATTTTAAGAAAGCCTTCTCAGGGGCGTATGGAGTCAAAATGACGCCAGAGCGCCTGAGAACGTTATGTGAATTAGAGTGGCCGAAGCAAAATACTGAATGGCCATCTCAAGGAACCTTTGATATAAATTTAGTAAGCAAACTTTGGTCTAACATCGCCAAAGAAATTGGAGGGTGCCCAGAACAATTTTCATATATAGATTCCTGGCTGAGCACATTAAATAAAAATCCTCCATGGATAAGGGAATGCAAAGTCCAACGATGCAAATTATTGGCTGTAAAAGCCGAAGCTAGGAAAGGAATCTTGCCAAATAAACTCAAACCCATTTTTGAGGGACCAGAGGAAGAGCTGCTTCCACCTCCACCCTATGCTCCACATCGAAGGGAGCCTAATCCAAACACTCCACCAGTTGTAACCCCAAGGCAAGAAAGTGGAATGAATAATGGGGCTGGAGTCACAGAACTTGATTCCTTGATAGATTATGAAAAATATCTTCAGGAGGCATTGGAGTCCTATAATAAAGCCCAAGCAGAAGTGGTTATTCCATCTGTGAGTCCCAGTAGAACTCCATCTACAGTCTCTTTTAGTGGAACAACTGATTGCCTACCCCAAACTCCTGTACATCTAAGTCCTAGAGAATTATTACAGAAGTTACAGGGAGACCTTAATCGGTCAGCAAGCAATACAGCCAGGCGTATAAAGCTGCTAAAAGAACGCCTTGGGACAAATACCATCCCCTATGATTTGAGGCCCCTAGAGCAAAGCGAAGAGAAAGGTCACGTAGTAGCCCCTCTTAGAAGAGTATTTGATGCACTTGAGGAGCCTGTGCTGGTTAATGGGCAACTCGGACCACGGCCACCTCGAACTTCGACCCTCCAGTACATTCCATTCACAACTACGGATCTGATGAATTGGAAAACACACACCCCATCTTTCGCAGAAAAACCTCAGGCTATGATGGACTTGGTGACTTCAATAATAAATACTCATAGTCCTACTTGGACAGATTGCCGCCAGCTCCTGAATACTCTGTTCACCACTGAGGAAAGGAGAGACATAATTGAAAAGGCACAGATATATTTGCGTGAGCAGACCAGAGTGGGAAATATTTATAATATTGACCGTCATCTCCAGGACAACTTTCCCTTGGAAGATCCTAATTGGGATCCAAACAATGCAATTCACCTGGCCAGGCTTACCACCTACCGCCAGACGCTTGTGCAAGGTATCCGCAGGGCATGCCAGAAGCCCACTAATATGTCTAAAGTCTCAGGAGGGTAGACGTGTTACCCATAACACTGTTTCGTGTTCGGTGCACACCCACAAAAAGACTTAAGTTGTCACCTTTTGAGCTCCTGTATGGGAGACCGCCCTCCTTTGTTCAGGATATTCCAGCTGATCTTAAACAAATAGGAGACCATGTGACACAGGGACAAGTGCAATCTCTCTCCCGTGTTTTTGTTTCTCTTAACAGGTGGGCCCTCGAGCGCACGCCGTGCAGCATTGCCGAGCCGATTCATCAGTTCCAGGCTGGCGATAGCGTATGGGTGAAAGAGTGGAAACGTGATCCACTTGCACCTAAGTGGCGTGGACCTTACACCGTCTTGCTCTCTACTCCAACAGCGGTGAAGGTAGCTGAGGTGACCCCCTGGATTCATCACTCCCGTTTGAAGAAGTCCGAAGGCAGTTGGACGTGCAAAGGTGACCCCTCTAATCCTCTTAAACTGACTCTCTCCAAAAACCCCTGTATCTAGCCCTACCGGGAACGGGCTAGGTCACGGGCAACATTAGACGACCGGCCTGCTGCAGCCACAACCTGGAAGCTGGCTGACCTGCGCACGCCTGAAGCTTGAGGAGCATCTGAACCAGCGATTGTGAAAGGAAAGATTCTCTTATACAATTAATTGAATGCCCCCCCCCCTTGTGGAACAATTATCAGAGATATTACTCATTGGGGATCCTCGGGATATATGTTTTGGTCTTGGTGGTTCCCCATTCCTGTCACTGGGGGAATTATATTGGGACTAATATTTATTTGCTATCACAATAAGGTAATCTTTTGTGGAAGGAATGCATATGCTAGACATCAACATGATTTTATTATTAATCCTGATCCCTTGGGAAGGGGAAGGGTCCTTGAATCTGACCAAATTGACTAAATATGGATTCCGCCATGACCACAATATGTGGGTAGGTTTAGCTGAAATGGTAGCCAATGTTGCAAATAGGACCAATTGCCTTGTTTGCTCTCTTGGGCCAGATGATTCAGAGGGAGGTATGCCCTTATTACCGATACCATTAAATGCCATTGGTATGGTAAGCGAAATACCACACCAAACAGAAATACAGAATTTCCCCGGATGGAACTCAACTAAACCATTACGAGTTATACCTGTACAAGGGGAATTCTGTGTACATAAATCATCAGATGCAGCTGATTCTACCATGATAGGCTCTTCTCATTGTCACTATACTTGGGATTATATTAAGAATAGTCATACCTGGGCAAACGGTACTACCTATCGAATTCGGAATGCCTTGCCCTGTGCACCTCCTTTTATTCATGCATGGAAAGTGGTATGGAACATAACTGTGACAGAAAAAGGCAATCTAACATACTGCACTGTGAACTCTCTACCTCTTTTGATATTTCGCCTTCTGTACTCCACGTACCAAAAACCTCAGACCCGATGGTTGTGGTGGATATGTGGAGAATGGGCATACAAGAAACTCCCCTCCAAATGGAGTGGGACTTGTTTCCTGGGATGGGTATTACCACCAATGTGGATTATGCCCACTAATTTGGCCAAGCGTACACGAAGAAACGCTGATATTTCTCATATAGCAGGAGGAAGTACCCAAAGTTGGAGCGGTACTGATGATTGGCCACCAGAGCGCATTATAGCCTATTATGATCCTGCCTCCTGGAATCCTGGTGAGCTCATACAAGGGGTACGGGATCCTATTTATAATCTAAACAGAATAATTCGATTGCAAGCAGTAGTGGAACTTGTAACCAATGCAACGGCCCAGAGTTTGAGACTTATTGCACAACAGTTGGATGAAAGTAGAGCCGCCATTTTGCAGCTGAAAATGGGAATGGATTATGTACTTGCCAAGCAGGGAGGCCTATGTGGAGTCTTGAACTTGACAGGGAATGCCTGTTGCTTTAACATTTCAGATAATGGTGAGGCAATCCGTGTGTTGGCCACAAAGATGGAGAATATAGCACATGTCCCAGTACAAACATGGGAAGGATGGGATATGGGATGGCTCACCAATTGGTTACCTAATGTCACAGGACTCAAAGGGATACTATTGTCTTGCTTGTTTTTCTTGACAGTAGTGGTAATGGTTTTATGTATGATGCCATGTATCATTTCATGTTTTAGAAGTACAATTAGCAAGATGGTTTCAAATGAAACTCTACCTCATATCATGGCCCTATACAGAGCTTTACCTCAGGAATATGATGAAGGTCAAGCTATCAAGGACACTTGGGACGAAGGTCCTTGAGCTTGAAAGGGGGGAATGAGGCATCAGGCATAAGCCTGCATTTTATTAATGTTTGATCAGGACTTGTATATTAAAGAGAGAGCTTAGATTTTCAAAAGTTTCATGCCAGGCAAGAAGGCTAGCTGCTTAAGAAAACACTGACAGTGTTTTCTTCCTAGACAAGGGGCCCCTTTTGATTGATAGCAGAAAACAATTCTCAAAGTCGTAAAAGCTGAAATTACAGACTGAGTAAGGACACTGACCCTACATGTTACAGAAGATAACAAAGGCAGAGATAAATATAATTAGGAATGAGTAAATAGTAAAATAATGCCAATGTGCCTCCCAGTAAAATGAGCCAGATCTTCTTTCCAAGGTTAAAGGCCAAATGGAGAAGCATCTAGCTGGCAGAAATTTTGGGAAGTCTTTTAAAGCTGTTTCTTTCTTAAACTGAGAGAGTTTAAGGGCAATAAATGTTGGGAAGAGATAATGGGAAAAGCAGCTGGCTGAAGGGGGGGATGTAAACTAAAGAGGTTTCTTCTGAAACTGTTTTAAACTGAGTTCCTTTTTTTACAAAGGCCTTATTCTTTTTAAGAGGCTACCTGTGTTGTGTATTAAGTGTATTGGCATAGATGTAATTATGCAAAGGATTTAACAAATGCTAGAAGAGTTGTATTTATCCTGGAATTAAGTCAGACACCAGCCTAGCCCTCCAGCCAGACAGGAAGACGCCATCCAAGCTGTCCTGATATATGGCTGTCAGACATTTGTTTGGAAACCTTCAAATGAAGGAGATCTTTCAATGTTGATGTGAAACTCAAGATCCTTGACATATGTTTAAGATAAAAATTTAAGATTAACCATTTGTTTTAGAAGGCAATAGGGCAAGGAGGGCAAGAGGTGAGCTGGTAATTAAGATTCCTTGTTGAGACACATGTAAGATATATTACTACTTATTTGTCATTTATAGATGTAACAATATATAGCTCTTTGTGTTCCATATAAGGACAGGAGGATATGGGTGTATCTTTTTGTGATTGGTTATAGCAATCAGCCAATAGGAAATCCAACCAGGCTGATTGGACAGAGGCAGCCACAGGAGGAGCAAAGGGGGCTGGATTAAGGGAATATAAGTGCTGGCCATAATGGCAGGAGGCCAGGCCAGAGCTTGGTAACCATATACCACTGTGCCTCTCATTTATTTGTCTGACAAATAAATTATTATTTTAATTTCCCTATTGCTGCGTTGAATATTTCATTCCAGCTAAGCGTTAACCACAAGCAGGGTGCTACAGTTCCTCTTTAATTTCTATATAAACGACACTGTTCAACATATGGCAAAGTATAAGTCATCAGCTCCTGCCCTGGAAGGCAAACACCTGAATATATTGCTATATGCGGATGACATGGCTGTCATGGCACTCACTCGAAGGGGCCTACACAGCATGCTGGAGGGGCTCGCAGCTTATTGTTCCCAAAACTCTCTAAAGATAAATTATGACAAAACAAAAATTGTGGTATTTACTAGAGCTCGCCACACATTTAGATGGTCTTTAGATGAACACAAAATTGAACAGTGTCTTTTTTAAAAATATCTTGGTATCACTTTCCAAGCTACATCTAGCTGGCTTGCCCACTTCAAGACTGTAGCCCTTCTAACACGTAGGACAATCGGTGCTCTGCTCAGTTTTTTTTATTTGAGGGGAGGGCAACTGGTGATCCCGGCACTAAAAGCTTTTGTTGGAAAAGTGATTCCCCAGATGTTATATGGAGTAGAACTCTGGGGATGGAATCAGAAGCTGTTAGAACGGCTTGAAATCTTCCAAATTTTTTATCTCAGAAGAATTCTAGGCCTGCCTCAGAGTACTCCGGCAGCTCTCCTAAGAGTGGAAGTAGGATTACCCTCTGTGTCTGCCAGGGCTCACTTAAGATTCCTGCGTTTTTTCACCAACCTCACAGATGCCCCGAACACCTTATTGGCTAAACAAGCCTTTATATCATTACAAAATAATACTACTTGGTCTAAAAACCTACTAGATATCCTATCCAGATATAATCTACCTGAGTTTAATACTCTCAAATTGTGGAGCCCTGATAAAGTTCGGGAATGGATCTTTGAAAAAGACGCCTTCTTGGACTCCACAAAGATAAAAAACTCTGGGTTTTCCTACTGGCTTCCCCGAGTAAAAGCAGTCAAAATCTGTGCCAACTACTTGGCGGAGATCACTGATCCCACCCTTCGGAGAGCTTTCACTATGGCACGGTTTCAAACATTGCCAACTGCATATCTGACCGGTAGATTCACAAAAACCCCAGTAGAACATCGTTTATGTCCTTGTCTTATGAAAACTAAAGAGGATCTTACACATTACCTCCTCTATTGCCCCATCTATTCGGGCTTTAGAGACGCATTGCTGCAAATTATACCCAACTCTATAACTAATCCTGAAGATAGAGTAAAATTCTTGTTAGTTGATGCAAACCCACGTATTACCCATGTGGTAGCGGTTTTTGTGATGAAGGCCATGAAAGCCAGGGAAAGATTTATGGATGACAATGCAAAGACCCCTTCATCGTCTGTTTAACTCGTTGCTTGTTTTCCCTCTCTTTCTATTTTGTGGGATGAAGGTTTTGTTGGCATAGTATCTAATGAATTTTAATATTTTTTTTACTATTGTTGTGTCGATGTTTTTGTACAGGCATGGTCCTCACAATAAACGGATTTGTTGTTGTTGTTGTTGTACTTATTAAAAAAAAAATGAGTCCTAGTATGCTTGGCTGCTCCTTTCCGCTGTATAGTAAACTTCAGAAGAGCATGATCACTCGCGCCTAATGATCCTTCCACTTCTACCCCACTAACCAGGTCATCAACATTGGTTAGGACCAGATCTAAAATGGCTGTTCCTCTTATTGCTTCTCCCACTTTCTGGACAATGAAGTTGTCTGCAAGGCCAGTGAGGAATCTGTTTGACCTTATGCTCTTGGCTGAGTTTGACATCCAACAAATATCCGGGTAATTGAAGTCCCTCATTACTACTATCTCCCTTCCTTTTGCATGCTTGGCCATCTGTTCCAGGAAGGCATCATCTATGTCCTCCGTTTGGCTTGGGGATCTATAGTAAACTCCCACAATGAGGTCACTGTTATTCTTCTCTCCCTTAATTTTGACCCAAATGCTCTCACTTTGGCTTTGAGGTTCTAAATCTTGGATCTCTTCCATGAATAAGGGTATTCCGGTAAAGGAATCTGGGGGTCCTGGATCTCATCCGAAGTCCGCTTGAGGGGCTAGGGCCATGCCAGGACCACAGGAACCCTGGGGTGAGCTTTGGTTGGTCTTCATCAATGTTGTTCCCTCGTTTGGTGTTTACCCTTTCAGACTTCCAGACAGAGAGGCAGGAGTCAGTTATAGTCTGTTGCCAATGCCTAAGCCAACACCGCTAACTTTGCTGAAATCAGTAACGTTGTGGCCTAAATTTTGCCCAATAACTTAAACTAAAATTACGTGTCAGTGTGAAGTTATTTTCAGGGGAAGGGCTTGGGGGCCTCGAAGCGCAAGTGCTTGTCTGGTTATTATGAACCTTATGTTTTTAATGGGTTTTGTAATAAGGAGAGAGAGAGAGATCCAGAGGGGCGGGGGAAGAATGTGAGAGACAAGAGTGCCTAAAGGTAAAGGTAAAGGGACCCCTGACCGTTAGGTCCAGTCGCGGACAACTTTCGGGATGCGCACTCTATAGGCCGAGGGAGCCGGCATTTGTCCGCAGACAGTTTTTCTGGGTCATGTGGCCAGCATGACTAAGCTGCTTCTGGAGAACCAGAGCAGCGCACAGAAATGCCGTTTACCTTCCCGCCAGAGCGGTACCTATTTATCTACTTGTACTTTGATGTGCTTTCGAACTGCTAGGTTGGCAGGAGCAGGGACCGAGCAACGGGAGCTCACCCCGTCGCGGGGATTCGAACCACCAACCTTCTGATGTGCAAGCCCTAGGCTCTGTGGTTTAGACCACAGTGCCACCCGTGTCCCTCAGGAGTGCTTAGTACTTGTTATTGGCAAAAAGGTGAGCCTAGGTGGGTGTCTCAGCAAGTGTCTCTCCCCCACACGACACAACTCTGGCAGTTAATTATTGCAGATTTATTACTACATTACAAGAAGCTCTGGTAAGTCCTCTGATGATGATCCAGCTGCCGAAACATGGTGATTCCTCCCTTTCCTGTCCCAGCAGGAAATCCCCCACCTTTTCCTCCTTCCAGCCCCCTTCTTCTCGGCTAGCTTCAAAAGTCTCCTGCTTCTGGGCGATTCCACCCCTCCTATCTCCCCCTCTCCTTCTGTTTTGTCTTCACTGGAGCCTGTCAGTTGCATTCCAGTTCGCTGTGCCTCTCTGTACAGAGGTCAAATTCCTGCTACTCCCCGCTTCTCCCTCCTCTCTGAGGCATTCTCTTCCCTCTGCCTCTGTACCTGCTTGATCTACCCTTTTCAGTGAGGGAACCTCTGACAGCAAGAGCCCATTCCACTCTGAAGAGAGAAAGAAACCAACTTGAAGGCTGTCAGGTCCCATTAACATCCTCTAAAGCGCCACAGAAAGCCATATGGAGTGCATGCAGTCAATACAAATTAGGGGTTCAAGCCAGGTGATTTCCCCCCCATGAAGCAGATCTCCCATGGAAGCAGGTTGCACTTCCTTAATAGCTGCCATTCAGAATGCTGTGGCTGCCATCAGATTAAACCAACTTGGGACAAGCCCCCAATTTCTCATCAGAAAGAGATTCTTCTTCTTGAATGGAAAATTTGTGTACAATTTCCTGGTGGCTTGGGGGGTGGTGGTGGAGAAATCCAAAGCCTGCACAACTGGTGTGCCCCAGCAATAGTAGATACTAATAATGATGCAACATGGGCCTAAGGCAAGTGTGGAGAACCTTTGGCCATTCAGAAGCTGCTTAATGATAACTCCCATCAGCTTTAGCAAGCATGGGTAATGGCCAAGGATTGTGATACTTGCCATCCAGCAACATCTGGGGTGCCAAGGGTCCTCACACCTGGTCTAAGGGCTGAGGATATAGTAAATCAGTAGATAAGTTATCTAAAATTAAAAGTGGGATGCTTTACATAAATAACATTAGGACAGCTTCTTGGGCCAGAGATGCATCAGTTGTAGAGACTTGCTCTTCTGTAAATGTCTGAGCACCAAGTTCCATATAAACATCCATAGCAAAGGGAAATATGGAAGAGACACTTACCTTGCCATCGTCCGTGTATACATTTTCATGATACCCCTTGACAATTGTTCGGTAAATGAAGAGGCTCCGCATTATCACTATGACTTTTAACACTTTTCCTAATGTGACCTGTCAGGGGGGTGTAGGGAAGTAAATGTGACAAAAAAAGACAATGGTAAGAAACACATATTCCATAATTTAAAAGACTGAAAAGCAAATGGGGGATTTTCTATGTGAGCATCAGAGAAGAACCCTTTCACCATAGTGTTTAGGTTCTGAACTATATATTATGCATGTCAAAATGGCATCCCCATGTTGAGTTCTCCCCTCCTCCCCACCAATATTTAGGGTTATCTAGCTCCTAAATACCACCACCTTGCAAGTTTTTCTGTTTCCAGTAGTCCCTTTCCAACAGGGAGGCTGATGATGTCCAAGTCAAGGAGGGGAAAACTTATGTCACAATTACTTTCCACATATCAATCCTACCCCACTCCTTTAACTATGGATTTGGATAGAGCAAATAGTATTCAGCATGGATTTATTAAAAGTATTTGCTGATGTCATATTTGGGTCAGAACAGAAGCAACCTCATCCTGAGCTCCAAAGTTAAAGTTGAGCTTTGGGTTACCAAAACCAGAACAGGAACTAATCTGGAAAGAAAGCACGAAATCATGTCTTTTGATTTTGAAAAACACTGGCAAGTAAAGGCTGTGAAAAGTAATATTTCTGCATTTCACAAAATGAATAAATAAAACTAAAACAGAGCCCAAGAGAAATGCCAAAATAGCCAGAAGCCTCTAGGCCCACCTGCTCAAGAGAGGGGGATGAGCAAGATGGAAAATGATCAAGTTGAGTGGAGGGTTTGGTGAAGAACATGAGATATACAAAAAACTCACTTGATAAACACAGTGATAACAGTGTGGTATTCTCTACCACAATATAATGTGTTGAAGTGTATACTGTTTTGGAGGGTAAAATAAGCGACAGCTGTAGCTGTGCAGAGAAAAGAAAAGACAAGCAGATTAATTGAAGCCTTCAACAGACTCTCTTTTGGGGGCATTTTGCTTGATAAAAATGATAGCACAACCTGCCCTATACTCCTAGATCTAAGGAAGGAAATAACTTTATATAATGTGCATTCACTTCTGCTGAACACTTAAGCACTATTTGTTCATGAAAACACAGGTTTTTCTAAAGTTTTCACAACAGGCATGTTAATATTAAAAGCTTCCAGTTCTGTCCCAATATTGTATTGACACTGGAATTCCAGCAGCTGTTATGTTGATTGGAAAAGCAGAGGCACAGCGTTTCAGCAAATGATGGTGGTTTTGGAAATGAGGAGCAGTCCTGTGGGATCAGAGATGCCACTTCCAAAAGGCAGGTGACAGAAGGGAGAAAACCTGAAGCTCTTTTTTTAAAAAAACAATTTTTATTAATTTTTCATTAATAACATTCCAATTAATAACATGTCAAATCATACCACATCATAGCACAAATAATAAAGCCAATTCTACATTCCAAATTAAATAATTTAAAAAGGACTTCCCATGTTCTGGCCGGAAGGAGAGAATCTTTTATTCTTGTTCCTGCATTTTTCTCTGTTATTTATTCCCAAGATCATAATTCCGATCTTAATCCTTTATCGGCATCACAATCACTGGTATGCGACTTTCAATCGTGTTTAACAAATCCATATATATGTTGGCTTGCAAGAGGAATTTTATTCTTGTTGTTACCGTTTCATGCTTTTATCTCTAAAACTCTGGGCTGTCTTCCAGCTTTCCTTTAATAAAATTCAAAGTAGTCTTTCAAAGTCTCTTAATGAGCAGATGTTTCCCGGATCCAGATAAGAATCTTCTGTAGAAGGCAATGCCATCGAGTATATTCCAGAGTTAATAATTATTTGGTTCCTCTAAAATCCAAGCTTGCCCTCCCTAGGGAAAGCTCGCAAGGACCAGAGATTCACCTTCACTTTATAGATTCACCTTCATCCATATACGACACAAATCCATACAAGCAGATGCAGTTTTTGTGTGAAATATACCCCAATTGTAATCTACCAGCTGTCTTCCGCCCCTTAGGCTCCTTTCTTTTTCAACTGTGTCACAGTTTGCCATTTTATTGTCCCAAACTGGAAGCACATCAATCTTGTTTTTGCCAGTTCTAATTAGAGCCCTCCACAGAGGACTGCGCCATGAAGCATCAGATTCTCATATTTTTACACAGTTCCTCCTGCATTCCGTTTGATTAATTAGATCTTTCTAAGTGAGGCTTGCCAAATCATGAATTAGCAAGTATAGGAAAGAAACAGTCGCTCACCTCACATAAACTGTAGCAAAACGACAAAAGTCCTTCTCCGATCCAAGCCTTGGCACTCAGCGACTGAATTATTTAGCAGGTCTTTTTTTGTCTCCTTCTTTCCAGAACATGCCTGTTTCAGAGTCTGAATTCAAATATTTTTAAAGAACAGGGATCCTCCTGCTCATGGCGATGGCTCTGGAGAGTTTCCAATTTGTGCAATGCTCAGCACCCAGTGTCTCTGCCCCCGCATTCTGTAGTGAGCGGCAGTTATCGGACAACCCGGGGGGGGGGGTGTTGGCAGGGATAATTACCCCCATATCATCCCTGAATAAATGCATGATTGGGGTCCGGTGCTCTGGGAAAGCAGCCAAATTCCATGGCGATCAGACCTGAAACTCTGACATGCAGAAATCTTGAAAGGGTTAGCATGTTGAGCAGCTGCAATTAGCTTTTCAAAAATGACCCAGGTTAGCTCTGTAGTCACAATTAGGTACCAAAATAGGATTGAGGGTTCACCAGAGTTTTAAAATGGTGTTAATGGCTCACAAAAATATTGTTCCCAATGCAGAATATGATGTTGTGCCAAATGAGCTTTTCAACGTAGCTCTTGACCTTTTAACTGCATTTCCCAAATGATTCAGCAGTTTGTGGGAGGTGCTTTATCTGACGGGGAGCATCTGAGAGCAAAAGTCGCCAATGGTACTACACCTCTTAAAAAACAGTCATGAGTGAAAATTATGCAACAAGGTGAGTACCCGGATGACTTTAAAGTGTATTAGACAACCCTGTGGAGGATAGAACTATGTTCTACCTTTAGTCTTGGAGACAGTATGCCTCCAAATACCAGTTGCTGGAAATCAGAATTGGAGAGAATGCTTTTGCTGTTAGGTCCTGGTTGTGTTCTTTCCACAGGGGCATTCAGCTGGCTACTGTGAGAACAAGATGCTGGACTAGATGGGTCTCTGGTCTGATCCAGCAAGGCTCTTATGTTCTTGTGGTTTTTGTGCCAAGCAATGTAAACAAAGGCTCACAAGTACTGTGTGAGATCTTCTGGCAAGCTGAGGACTGAGAATGATGGGGACTGTAGCCCCAGATCAGTAGCATGGAAAATACTGTAGTGGTTCCATGGTGGAGCAGTCTTTAGTACTGGGTAGTACCTCATCTTTGTTGATAGTCAGAGCCCCTAAGACTGTTCCCAGTGGTGGACCTTGGCATCTCAAATTTCCGTGGCACCCTGCGTGATGTCAAAATCTGGTGCCCCACACATCTTGCCTTCCATTGGCTGTCATAGTTGTTGTGCCTGCTGCAGCATGCTAGAAACTCTCGTGTCCGGTGCAACCACACTGGTACTGCTCCCCTAGATCCATCTTTTCTGTTCCTGCATGGTTTGTAGCAACAGGGTTCTGGCACCACTTGAATTAAAGTGGATACAATTCCATTTTGAAGTTTACTTCATAAGGTTATTTCTTTTGTGGGTGAGAGGCCCCATTTCAACTGGGGATGAGAGTCACTTTGGGATTTGTGCCATGGCTCTGTTGTGTCCCGACCTTGAAAATAGAGCATCTCTGAGTCAGCAATCTTTCCTCCCCTTGGTTGGAGTGGGAATAATATGATGGTGATGATGACGATGTATACCCCACCCACCTGGCAGGGTTTCCCCTGGAAAGCAGCTGGTGCTGCTCTTACTTTGCTCCACATCTTCCCTCACCTTTGGGAGAGAAGCAAAGCAGCTGCTTGGCCACAAGAACCCACCCTTTGTGTCACTTGGTCTGACCCTGTTCTTCAAAGCTCAGAAGGAGAAACACATATCCAGCTGTAATTCTGCAATATGCTTTCCTAGCTATCTAGTTGTTTTCTAGTGTCTAATAGCCAGCAAGATCTAAAATTGATAGCAGCATATACAGTGAGGGGGGAAAGTATTTGATCCCCTGCTAAATTTGCCCGTTTGCCCTCTGACAAAGAAATGACCAGTCCATAATTTTAATGGTAGGTTTATTGTAGCTGTGAGAGACACAATAACAACAGGAAAACCCCCAGAAACCCAGAAGACAAAAGTCAGAGATTGATGTGCATTATAATGAGTGAAATAAGAATTTGATCCCTTTGCAAAAGATGACTTAGCACTTGGTGGCAAAACCCTTGTTGGCAGTTACAAAGGTCAGATGTTTCTTGTTGGTGGCCACCAGATTTGTTACAAGTGCTGTTCGACTAAGCATCTGTGGAAGTCCTGTCTGGAGGGGGCTGCTTCCGAAGGTCATTTGCACCGTCAACAGCAGCAAAAGAAGCAAGAGGAAGCAGACGGTGCACCTCGTGACTGCAGTGGACGAGAGTTCTGAAGATGAGCAGCAAATCATTTGGGTCATCAGTTCAGGCAGTTCCAGACAACTGACTGCTTCAAAGGTGTTTTTTGCCAAGAAGGCCTCTTCGCCACGAAAACAGGTCGTGTTGGCAGACGGGAGGAAGTCCAACGTGAAATCGGAGGGATCTGTCTTCGTACCCTGTCTGCACACGCAGCTGGACAATGTACTGTCCATTCCCTCGCTGCAGAGCAACCTGATGTCTGTCTCTTGTTTGGTGAATTCTGGGTTTTATGTTCTTTTCAAAGACGCATGTTGTGAAATCCAGAGGGACGGAGTAACATTGGGGAGGGCTCTAGCAGACTGCCCGTTCTGCTGGAAGGGTGAGCTCTTTTGCCTGAAATAGCACCGGTGCTTTGAAGGTCGGGGAAACCGCTAGAGCGACGCGGTGTTACGATATGAGAGCAACACAGCTGCAAACTGGCAGCTTGGTGAAGACATCACATGATGTGACTAGCTGTGGGAAAGAATCTTCCCGGAAGTTCACAGGCTTCTCAAAGCTTTGTGAAGTGTGTAATATGAGACCTTCCTGTTGCGTATGTGAAGGAAGTCTTAGTCACTTGCTTGCTGAACACTGAACTGTTCAGACATGTTTTTTGTAGAGTTACATCAGTCAGAAATAAACAAGATGTAAAAGGATTTCTGACTATCTCCTTTCTCTTGCCGGTATGCAAGGAGGGAGGGGGTGTGCATTTTCCACGCTGGGAAATGTCGCCTATCAAGATCTCCCTGGTCTGTCCGGGATGTCAGCCAGAGGAAGATCACCGGTAAACAAGCTCCAAGAGCAGGGAGAGGGGCCAGCCTCTCCGGAGGGGACTTGTTTTTCCAACATATGGTAGCAGAGGATGGTTGCTGGATCGTATACATCCTCTGCAAGAAAATGGTAGCACGTGGATGGTGGCTACAAAGTAACGACTAAGGACAGCTGGTGGAGACGTGTTTGCTGTTTTGCTACGTTCCACGGACCCCTGATGATTGCTGATTTATGGCTGTATGGTGAACGCGGATTGAAAATTCTTCGGTTCACTGAAGGGCTCCTCTTTTTGGATTAAAACAGAGCGGAGAGAAGGCCACATACCAAGCATTCCGGGGGAGAGCTGATAACTGCCGTTGCCTAGCAACAAGACGTGACTACTTTCTGGGGCTGATTTATGAGCTCGTTAGCTTCAAAGGCAAAGGGAAGCAAGCCAGAGCAGTAAAAAGGCACAAAGGCTGCAAAGGGCTGTTGGAAGGGACTTTCCTTATTTGTATCTGCCCATTCTTCTAGTCTCCCAAGAAGGAGCCTGGCATATAGTTTGGAGGCTACATCTAACAAACTAATGGGTCTATAATTGGCAGGGTTTTTCTTATCACCCTTTTTATATATTGGGGCAATTATACTCAACTTCCACCCTTCAGGTATGCGACCTGAGCTGTTAATGTATGAAAACAATTTTGCAAAAATGGGTGACCAGAAATCAGGTATTATCTTATAGATCTCCATTGGGATCATGTCTTCTCCTGGAGCTTTATTAGCTAGTTGGCTTTCGATTAGCCTCTTAATCTGATTGGGCGTGACGTCTGGCCATTCTGTCAGTTCCGATAATTGAGTATAGTAAACTTGTGGGGGTGGGTCAGGACAGGGGCCATATATTTCTGTAAAATATGTCACCCAATCCTTTCCTTGGACAGATGCTTCTAACGAGTAGCCCAGCCCATTTGTGCCTTGGGCAACCAGATGCCAAAATTTCCATGAGTCCTTTTGAAGTGCTGCATCTCCCAATTCTTTCCACTGTTGTTCATAATATATTTGTTACTTGCTTTTGAGTAATAATTTATAATTGTTTCATAACTGGGCTACCTCAGCTTGTAGAGCAAGATTGTGCTTATCTTGTTTTAACTTCAATTTTCTAAGTACCCTAGCTAGGTATTTGTTGCTATTCTGACATTCCTTATCAAACCAAGTCTGTCTCTTAAACTTTTTTTTTTTATCACATTATCTGTGGTCGTCAGTGGGCGCATTCGGTTGATTATATTCTCATAAAGTCCAATTATGTTTCCTGTTTCTAACAACATTTCCCCCTTTAATAAAGCAAATTCATGGGAATCCAGGATCTGAATCATTTTTTCTTGGACCTGTGCATTCCATTTTAACCTTCTATTTCCAAGTATCAGATATTCTGTTTCATCCAATAATTTAGGAAAGGCAGGAGAAAAGAATGATGTCAGAGATAACTCAAGTGGAAAGTGGTCACTTTCAGCTCTGGGAATTATCATAGAATCATAGAATCATAGAGTTGGAATAGACCACAAGGGCCATCGAGTCCAACCCCCTGCTGAAGGGAACTGCTTCTGCACATAACTGTGGCATTATGGGAAGTCTTGCTTCTTTTCTCTGGCATTCTGGGAAGTCTCGTTTATAAGCTTTTCCCTGCTTCTGCACACACTGTGCAAACCTGTTCTAAATACCAAGACATTCCCTCATTGCTAAGTTCATGAAAAACACTATGACCTGTACTTAATGCACAGCTGACCACATCTACGGAATTCAATTATTATATTCTTTCATGTTATGATCAATCATTAGTAATTGTTTTAGTCATGCTATATCAATCTTTAGTTATAATTTAATTAGGAGGTTTCATGCCTGTCTAGTTCCACTTTCGTTTCCCAGCCTTTAATCTATCGGTGATTAATGTTCACATGTAATTCCCGCCTTGTACTTATGTTAACCAATCAGCAACAAGTTGCTTTGTGTTTGTATCAACCAATCAGCCACAAGCACACCTGTGGCAATGTTTGTAATATTCAATAAAAGAGAGTTCCCGGGGCTCGCCCCGGCAGACACCTCTCTGATGACACCTGCTACTCGTCTGTCGTGGTTTCATTCCAACACCCTGCCAAGCAGGAAACACCATCAGAGCACTCCTGACATATGGTTGTCAAGCCTCTGCTTAAAGACCTCCAAAGTAGGAGACTCCACCACACTCCTTGGCAGCAAATTCCACTGTCAAACAGCTCTTACTGTCAGGAAGTTCTTCCTAATGTTTAGGTGGAATCTTCTTTCTTGTAGTTTGGATCCATTGCTCCGTGTCCGCTTCTCTGGAGCAGCAGAAAACAACCTTTCTCCCTCCGCTATATGACATCCTTTTATATATTTGAACACGGCTATCATATCACCCCTTAACCTCCTCTTCTCCAGGCTAAACATGCCCAGCTCCCTTAGCCATTCCTCATAAGGCATTGTTTCCAGGCCTTTGACCATTTTGGTTGCCCTCCTCTGGACACGTTCCAGTTTGTCAGTGTCCTTCTTGAACTGTGGTGCCCAGAACTGGAAACAGTACTCCAGGTGAGGTCTGACCAGAGCAGAATACAGTGGCACTATTACTTCCCTTGATCTAGATGCTATACAGTGGTGCCTCGCAAGACGAAATTAATTCGTTCCGCAAGTCTCTTCGTCTTGCGAGTTTTTCGTCTTGCGATGCACGGTTTCCCATAGGAATGCATTGAAAATCAATTAATGCATTCCTAGGGAAACCGCCTTCAGACCAGGTCCGGGGACAGTCTGTCCCCGGACCTCTTCTGAAGGCTGGGGGGGGGGACAAGGGCTTTTCTTCCCACCCCCAGCATTTTAAAAAACCCCGGGACAGCGGAGGACTTCTCCGCTGTCCGGGCGATCTTAAAATGCTGGCGGGCGGCATTTTAAAATCGCCCCGGGACAGCGGAGGACTTCTCCGCTGTCTGGGGTGATTTAAAAGCCCCTGGGAAGGCAGGCAGGGGGGACAAAGACTTTTGCCCCCCGCCCGCCTTCAGAAGGTGTTCCCGCCCCCCCCCCCGCCCGGCTTCGGAGCAGCGTTCCGAAGCCCGGCGGCGGGGGCAGGTGTTCCCGCCCCCCCCGCCCGGCTTCGGAGCAGCGTTCCGAAGCCTGGCGGCGGCGGGAGGAGGCTGTCCCGGATATTTCCCTATGGGCTGTCGTCTTGCGAAGCAAGCCCATAGGGAAATTCATCTTGCGAAGCGCCTCCAAAACGGAAAACCCTTTCGTCTAGCGGGTTTTCCGTCTTGCGAGGCGTTCGTCTTGCGAGGTACCACTGTACTCCTATTGATGCAGCCCAGAATTGCATTGGCTTTTTTAGCTGCCGCGTCACACTGTTGGCTCATGTCAAGTTTGTGGTCAACCAAGACTCCTAGATCCTTTTCACATGTACTGCTCTCAAGCCAGGTGTCCCCCATCTTGTATTTGTGCCTCTCATTTTTTTTGCCCAAGTGCAATACTTTACATTTCTCCCTGTTAAAGTTCATCTTGTTTGTTTTGGCCCAGTTCTCTAATCTGTCAAGGTCGTTTTGAAGTGTGATCCTGTCCTCTGGGGTGTTAGCCACCCCTCCCAGTTTGGTGTCATCTGCAAATTTGATCAGGATGCCCTTGAGTCCATCATCCAAGCCGTTGATAAAGATGTTGAATAAGACCGGGCCCAAGACAGAACCCTGTGGCACCCCACTAGTCACTCTTCTCTAGGATTAGTCACTCTTCTCCAGGATGATAGAAGGTATCTCGGTTAACTGGCACATTATTAGATGTTAGGATATAATCTATGGTGCTAGTAAATCCTCTGGGGGAAATAAAAGTAAAATAACCCTCTTGATCCCCTTGACCGTGCCCATTGCATAACAAAAGGTTATGCTTTATTATAAGTTCACAAAGATATTTCCCAGCGTGATTAGAGGTGGTGTCCATTGCTGCCCTCTGACAGATTTCAGGTTCGTCCTCCAAGTTTAGACCAGATAATATTGTATTTTGTGGGGAAACAAGGCTGATCCGGGCATTGAAGTCACCTCCCAAGACAAGCCGAGGGTTAGGTGTCACAGAGTCTATACTTTCGAGTAGTTGGTCAAGTTTATCCCAATATGATCTCAGTTCCCCAGAAGACTTTACTGGAGGTATGTACACACAGATGCAATAAGTATTTCCCAGAAGACTATCAGAAAGGGACAACACTAAAAAATTAGGGGTGGTCAACGAGGGACACTGTTGAATTGATACATTAAGAGAGGTTGACACCAGCACCGCCAGCCCCCCACTAGGCCTTCCATACTTTACAGTTTTAAGAGCTGGTTGAGTGTAACTTGTAAAACCCTGTAGTTCAACCATAGTGCCCTCTTTTGCCCAGGTTTCTTGAAGAAAGATGTAAAGGGAAGTCTTCTTTCTGCACAAAACTGCTCCATTTTGGGGAAGCCTTGCTCCTCTTTTCTCATGCTTTCTGAGAAGTTTTGCTTGTAGGCTTTTCCCTGCTTTTGCACACACTGTACGAACCTGCTTTTCATGCCTAGCTGACCACATCTACAGAACCTGATTGTTACATTGTTACATGCTATGATCAATCATTAGTAACAGACATCCTAAGCTCATGGAAAACAAACTGTATCTGCTCTCCATGCCTAGCTGACCACATCTACAGAACCTGATTGTTATATTGTTTGTGCCATATTAATCTCTAGTTATAATTTAATTAGGAGGCTTCATGCCTGTCTAGTTCCAGCTTCGATTCCCAGCCTTTACTCCATCGATGATAAATGATCACATGTAATCCCCACCTCTCACATGTAATTCCCACCTTATGCTTATGTATCAACCAATCAGCGACAAGCACACCTGCGGCAATGCTTGTAATATTCAATAAAAGAGGCTCTCAGGGTCCGCCCAGACAGACGCCTCATGTTACACCTGCCTCTCTCGTCTCCTGTGATTTTTCATTCCTACAAAGATGATATCATGTGTTTGTAGATAAGAACAGAAATCACTGTCTTGGATCTTGTTCATCCACCCTGTTACATTCCGTGAGAGAAGTTTAATTGTTTTACAGTGATTTACTCTTAGTCAATTGTTGGCCAATGTACTCTCAGAGTTTACCAGTTTTTGAGGCAACAGAGTATTGCTAATGCTAGTGGAATAATCCAGATGTTCGATTATTTCAGTCGTTGTACATAAAGTGCTCACATTTGTAATTACTGGGCCTTTTCTTTGCAAATTATTTGCCAATGGGGATTTCTTGGGTGTGTTTCCTGACTCCTCCTCTTCTAAATATCTCATCTTTGTCCAATACTCCGGTGGTTCTATAATTATCATTCTGTTGTGGCCATTGGGTCTATTATCAATCTCTGCCTCCGGTTCTTTAATCTCTTTCAATGTCTGGCTCATAAGATCAAGCCTCTTGATAACTGTTTGTTGCTCTTCCTGAGGGAGATTCCTAAAGGAGCTGAGAAAATCCTCTTCCAAAGGATTTACAGAGTGCTCAGATTCCTGAAGATGATTGTCTAGAGGAATCGGCTGTTCCTTTTGGCTCACCTGGTTATTTTGATGTTGGGCATGATCCTGCGAATTCAACTCAGGCATGTCTGTTTCCTCCCCACCTGTCAAGTTTTTTGTGATGTCATTACTTCCATTGGGGATCCAGGCTTTGGTTTTGTGAGCCCCTCTGAAGCACCAGTCCTCATCTTACATAAGGGTGCAACAATAGAATTGCGAAATACCCGGGTTGGAAAAACTCCTCTGCTTGACAATCTGAATTTCAGCTTGTGAATCAGTGAGGGCAGTCTAGTAGAGGAAAAAGTTAACATAATTTTTTGGATTTGATTTGTGGTATTCAAGAGTTCAGTCCTAACGAGGTCGATCTCTGGAAGTCCAATGCCAAGTAAGTCTGAGAAATGTCGTTTGGAACGCTGGGCACCTTTCCAGCTAGGAGTTTGATCTGGCCTTCCACAAATTGTCATGCAGATCTTTTTTGGTTGGAAGATTAAATAAGAAGAGTTTGTTTTAAGAGCCTCTGCACGTTCTATGTTGAGCTTAGGGGTCTGCTCTTGTTGTCACCAATTTCCTTTGGTACTATGGTGTTCTGTTGATGCCTGCTTGGTATTAACTGATAAACTGTGGACCTCTTTGGATAATTGGGTTATTTGAGAGGCAATACCTCTAATTTGCTGGAAGATATGTTCAACCTTTCTTGCAATTAGAGTTAATTGGGTGCTCTCCCTATTTGTTATTCCTTCCTCTCTGAGGAGCACAGGATCAACTTGCCCCATTGCTGTAGCCAGTTCCACGCTCTCACCTTGAATACTCTCCCCACACTCACAATCATCTTCAAGAGGAGAAAACCGGTTTTTTGTTGGAACTATAAAAGCAGATTTGTTTAAAAAGTCCTCTATTTTAGATTGTTTGGGAACCGGTGAGAGAGCTACATCCTCTGGGTCCCTGTGGCGTTTACTAGCAGGCATAGCGTCACCGTGGGGAGTAAACAAGGAGAGGTTTCACCAACCAAAAAAGAGAGAAAAAATAGAAAGTGCTCAGTTTGTTCAGTTTAAGAGCTTCTCTGTGTGGAGACTGCCAGGAGTTTCAGGAACAAAGTATAGAAGGGAGTTGGCGGTTAATAGCTAGCAGCTGGCGGCCTGCCCAGGATGCTTCACAGAACTTGCCAAAGATGTTTCTCATAGCATAGACAAGAAGGTGCTGTTAGAATCTCAGTAAGTTAAAAAGTAGAGAAGTAAAAAAGGAAAAATTACTTCCCTGGGTGGCAGTCAATGCTAATTACAGTCCTGTTATCTACGGAGCTCCGAAGCCTGCTTGCTAAGCCGTCGCCATCTTGGACCCAAAGTCGGGACTTTCCAAGTGGAGCTTGCTGCCAGCTTGTAAACAGCTCATAGACTTTTGGATTTTCCAGCTTGTAGCTGAAAGCTGAAGCTTGGAATCAAGATGGATGCCAAGAAAGGGGCAGGTTTACCTTATCCACCTCCCCTGACTAATGACAATTATTCCTCATGGTCTGTGAAAATGAAAGCCATGCTTCAGAGTCAGAGGGTGTTTGGAGTGATTGAAAATCCAATCCCAGCTGCACCCACACTAGCTTGGAATTCTCAGAATGTGAAAGCCAGGTCAGCAATGATTCTGTGTGTCTCAGATGAGCAGCTCATGCATATAGCAGATATGCAACACGCGCACGAAATTTGGCAAACGCTGCAAAGAATCCATCGAAGGGATGCTGCAGGTACTGCGCTGTTGCATTTTGAAAAACTCACAAACATGAGACTGGCGCCTGATGGGGATGTGATGGTGCATTTGACAGAGATGAAACATTTACGCCAGCAGATGGCGCAACACAATTTCCCTCTTCAGGAAGAGATATTTTGCTTTATGATCATTAACAGCCTTAATCGGACTTACAAAACCGTTGCAAGTCAACTTGGATCTCTACCTGTATCTGTTAACTTTTGATAAGAGTGATTACAAAAGTTGTACTGCATGTGAGTCTAAAATGCTTTCTCTTGCAGGTATATCGGACGGAGCCAAGGATAAAAGGCACCTAAGATTACCAGTGTTGGGGGGGGCACTAGGGGGCGCATCAGAAGATGGCTGACAATAACATCTCTCCGACCCACACGAGGTAATTTGGAGGCTATGATGGGGGTAATTAGCCTCCTTGGGCCCCCCCAGGATGGTGGGGGGGACTGCCCTTGCCTGCTGTGCCCTACACCACCCCCGAATTTGTGGGGGTGGGGGCACTAGGCACAAAGCCCTCCTGTGGGATTCCGGCACTCCTGGACGCCGTCCCTGATCCGCGCCACTAGCTGCAAGAACTTCAAAAGAAACAATTTGGATGAAGCTAATTGCACATATTTCAACGAAGAAGGGGGAGTAAAGACTGCTGACAGAAGAGATCTCTGATAAAACAAGACAAGAATAAATCATGAGAAGATACGCCAAGATACGGTATGGCAAATGACTGATGGGGGAGGGAGGGAAAACTTTCCTTTCTTTCCTTATGTGATTAAACAAGAACCCCCTCCCCTCACGAGTCATAAATGTCGTTTTAAGGACTTAAGCTGTGGATTTAAGACTGTGTGAAGATAAACTTTCGAACCAAAGCATGTTTTAAGAAGAGCGTGGAATGTACAAGAGCTCTGGAATGACGCAGTTAAAATTGCCGTCGCCATATTGGGAAGTTCTGTCGGAGGTTTTGAGTCTGGGAGGAGAAATAGAGAAATAGAGCTGCTTTTATACTGTGGGTGAAACCCCTCAGAGGGACTCAAGAGCGGCAGTTTTGTGAGATAATGATGGAAAGAGTGATGTTATCTATGAAGGTGATGATATATGAAAACCATCTCGATTTGAGGATTGGAAGAACGGAAAAATTCACACAGGATTAATATTGGTGTTTATCGGCTTAAGGAGACTATCAGAAGAGATCGTAAAGAAAAAAGAGAAAATATATGAACAAGATGTGATGTGGAAACAGCAAGATAAGAGTGGATAGAATTATGAACTCTGTTTGGACTGATTTGGTCTGATTTGGACATTAATGCAGTAGCAAGAAGATGATCAGAATCCCCCTTCGGATCTTGAAATATGGGTCCCCCCAACAAAATTTAAAATTCGGCTTTGTAATTCGGAACTTATGTGATGTGATTTAATTTGATTTGATTGGCCGGTTAATAAAAATTATTTATATATAAAAAAAAGATTACCAGTGTTTTTCATCGAGTGTGTGCTGATGTAATTGGTCCTCTAGCACCATCTAGAGGCAATGCAAAATACTACCTTGTATTTGTTGATCATTTTTCTCAATATGTATGGCTATATATATTGGGATCACCCAGAGAAACCTTAGCAAGGTTTAAAGAGTTTTGTGATAAGGTTAAGAATATTCATGATGCTAATATTGATTTTCTTTTCACAGATGAAAAGCCAATTTTTCTTTCACAGGATTTCCAGGATTTCATCAAGAGACAACGGATAGAGCATAAAATTGCTGTCTCAGAAGCTGCATGGAACAAAAGTGTGTGTGTAAAGGTGAACAAAGAGTTGCAGAATGGCATGAATGCACAATTGCTGAGTTCACATTTGCCACGTGAGTATTGGGCTGAATCTTTATCTTCTTATTGTTACACTTGGGTGAGAAAGGTTTCAAAAGGTATGGAAAGTTCTCCTTTTGAGAAGCTATTCCACAGGAAACCTTCTGTAAATCATTTTAAGGTTTTTGGATCTCACATCCGTACAGAAACTCCAGATGGGGTAAAGAATACCAGAGGCATTTTTGTGGGTTATGAAAAGGGTCTCTACAGAGTAATTTTGTCTGAATCTGGTCAGGTGATTCTCACAAAGTTTCTAGAGAGCACTCCGAGACAGGAGTCAGAGGTTTTTCAAACATTTCCCATTGCTGACAATTCAGATGATGATTCTGATGATTCTGATTATTCTGGTACTGAGTGACACAGAAAGCTCAGGAAGTTCTGTTGACACAGTCATTGAGAGAGGTTCACACACAATGGAACCACACAATGGAACCACAATGGAACCACAAGTTAAGGTTGAACCACTGTTTACTGTTGGAACCACTGTTTCACAGGTTAAGGTTGAACCACTGTTTACTGTTGGAACTGGTTCTCCAAAAGGTCCTGAGGATGAACCAGTCAGCAAGGAGGATCAGCACCTCATACGCAGGTCTAAAAGAATCACAAAGGGCGTACCACCCAAGAGGTATTCTCAAGAGTTTGCTAATTCAACTGTTGCATGTGTTACTATTGTTGACAACTCAAGCCTGGTAAAAGGTGTGTCTAAGTCAGAGACAAAGACACAACAGGGAGTTGCTAAGCGTAACACTACATTCCCTAACCAAGGTAATGCAGATGCACTCATTCCTTGGAAAACAGACACCCAGAGAGTTACATTGGTGAAACCAGTGGCGAGTAGTTCCAAGGGTGGAACTGAAACAACACGAGATTGTTACATGTATAACAACTGTTTGTTTTCTTCTCTGGATCAAGCTTTGTTCGCAGCTAACGTTGATTCATATGGGGGAGTATGGTACGATATGAGAGCAACGCAGCTGCAAACTGGCAGCTTGGTGAAGACATCACATGATGTGACTAGCTGTGGGAAAGAATCTTCCCGGAAGTTCACAGGCTTCTCAAAGCTTTGTGAAGTGTGTAATATGAGACCTTCCTGTTGCGTATGTGAAGGAAGTCTTAGTCACTTGCTTGCTGAACACTGAACTGTTCGGACATGTTTTTTGTAGAGTTACATCAGTCAGAAATAAACAAGATGTAAAAGGATTTCTGACTATCTCCTTTCTCTTGCCGGTATGCAAGGAGGGAGGGGGTGAGCATTTTCCACTCTGGGAAATGTCGCCTATCAAGATCTCCCTGGTCTGTCTGGGATGTCAGCCAGAGGAAGATCACCGGTAAACAAGCTCCGAGAGCAGGGAGAGGGGCCAGCCTCTCCGGAGGGGACTTGTTTTTCCAACACGCGGTACCCCATAAAAAACCTTGGATTGAGCATTCTGAGGACTTGGTGTTCCTGCGGGTGCCTGGAACGACTCCCCCACTCCCCGGTAAGCTCTTGATAAGGGCTCCAAGAGCGAGTGGGGTTGGAGACGGAGGCACTTGGGAATAGACTCGCTTCCTTCATCGCATGAAGCTCTGAGTCCAGCGATTGTGAGCGGCCAATTTCTCCAAGCAACTTTGATTGGAAAAGAGTGAGTAATAAATTAAAAATTTGGACATCTATTTGGAAAGGATAGGGGCTTAAAAACGGAGGTCAGTCCCTTCCTCTGATTAAGAGAGAAAACAGCTACAGTAGCCGAAGCCGTGATCTAAAATATACGACTTTCTAAAGACTTTCAAGTTAACTTTCAGATTCCCTCTTCTAGCAGGGGGAAGGGGGGAGATACTTTTCTGACTTTTATAATCCCTGCAGACAGTTTGGATTTACGAGGTATTTTCTTTGTGGAAGCGGACTACTCAGTCGGGGAGACTAGACTCCATTGTGACGTCGTAAAGAAAAAGGACACTTTCAACTTTCGTTTTCCTATGGGGGGGGGGAGTAACTGCAGCTGCCCAAACTCAAAGGTTTTTCTTTTCTCTCTTTTTTTAACAGTACCCCTACCTCCAGATATAAATTGTAAATTGTAACTGTGTTATTAACTTCTGGGGAATTAAGAAAGGAGTAAAAAAAAAGGATTACAAGTTAGAGAGACTCTTGACTTTTATATTAAGACTGGTGGAGAGGCTTGAGAAGGGAAACTGTCTGCCTCCTTATCTCCCCCTTGTGTCTGAGACTGACCTTGAACAAAAGAATTACAAGTTATGGATGGGGGAGAGAAACGAGAAAAGACAGAGAAAACAAAAACCAAAGTAAGGAGGGACTCTAAGTCACCAACTTTTGAGGAGTCTGTGTTGCAATTGCTTCAGGAAATTAAAACAGAAGTAAGAGGAAATCAAAAGTCTATAAAGGAATTAAAAAGTGACTTTGCTCAATTAAGACAAGATTTGATGCAAGTTAACTCAGATGTATCAGCACATGAGTCAGGACTGGCGCATTTGGAAACTGTGATAATTCCTGACTTAGAGACAATTCAGCGAGAATCTCAAATTTCAATTGCGTCTCTGCAAATAAAACAGAGGGAATGTAATCTGAGATTGAGGGGCGTACCCCAGAAAGAGCAGGATAATTTGAAGGATTGGTTAATTGAAGAATTTGCAACGTACTGGGTTCTCTCAAAAGAAGAATTAAATTCCTGGATTGACAAGGCCTACAGATTTGGACCTAAAACAGATACTAAGATTACACATGACTGTATGGTGTTTTTTTAAAACTAAAGAGCAGAGAGATATTATTTTAAGCCACCATTATAAAAAAAGTTTAGATGAGGGACTTCCGGAGGCGGCACGAACGGCAATGGCGGTCTCCTTCAGCTGCTGAAGGGGAAGCTCTGCGGAAACGGGTCGTCCGCTACGGCAAAGCGGAGACCCACGTCGGAAAACCACAGGCAGAGCGAGCCTGTGGCCGTGGGAATCGGCGGGCACCAGGAGCGCCCCCCGAAACGAAGAAGGAACCCCGTAAGGGGTCTCGGAACGTGGACGGGAGCGCGGTGCTGTGAGTCGATCGCTCTTTCCGTGTGAGCGAAGCCGCATAGCTGCTGTCGATGAGCGCTGACCTTTTTTCCTGGATTACTGAATTCGGAAACAGCAACCCGTGAGTAAAAGGGACTAAAATAATTTAAATTAATTTTAAAAAATTTGGACAAAGCGGGAGATGCAACCAGGAAGTCCGTCTCCCTCTTCTGCTAAAATTTTAAAGCAACGATTTTGATCTGAAGCCTCCGAGAGAAGCTAAAAGTTTTAACTTTGTGCATGATTTGAACTGTCGGTATAGGAACTAAGGGACTTAACTTTTCTTTCCTTTTCTTTTTGGACTTTGGTTTTGATTCTTCCTCTCCCTGTGGATTTACAAAATTACAGAAAGAAACCCAGGTACCAGACTGCCTAATTATTGGAGCTGTCAGTTTGCGGACTTTGTCTATGTTACACTGAACTGTTACATCTGAGTGCTTTTGGACTAGTTACTTTGAAATATTGTTTTGTGGCACTTTCCTTGAAACATTGTTTAAGTAAGGACTTACCCTGCGGTTTAAAGGAAGAGCTGAAGGTCTTTTTGAAATTTAAGACTGGTTGGACACTGTTGGATATTAGGGAAATTTTTTAGTTTTGGATTAAATTTTTGGAAAATTTTTCCTTGCTTCCCTCAAGACTTATTTGAACTCCCCCTAGTGGATTGGACTTACAATTGTTTGGGACTTGTATTTTTCCTCTTTCTTCCTTTGACTTGTTGTTTACTCTCTGGGCTGCTGGATTCCCATGGGAAGATATACAACTTGACCTTGGCATGTAGACGGGACTGGAATGAGTGGCACTGGGAAAACAAGATCGGCCAAAGCGAAAGCTAAACTAACTCAATCAACATTAACTTCCCAGGTGCGTAGATCATCGGTTCCCACTGTTTTGGGAACACAAGAAATGGAAGCCGAGCTGACCTCACTAGAAGGCATGGCAGCTGCAGGAAATGAGACAGTACTAGACAAAATCTTGGAGAAATTGGAATCATTGGACAAAAAAGTGGACGCACAATCGGCCAAGATTGACCAAAATACTGCCAGCCTAAATAAATTAACTGAACAAGCCACTCTACATGCAAAATCGATTGGGAAGCTTTTTGAAGCTACCACAGAGAATCGTAAATTGGCTGAGGCGGCCAATCAGAAAGTGGACGCAGTGAAGCAGGAGGTTAAACCATTGCACAAACAGGTTGGTGAACATCAGGCCTACCTGTCTATGATTGAATTACGTTCTAGGGAAAACAATCTGAGGCTGAGATCAATTTCAGAACTTGAACAGGGGAACTTGACGGACTACTTGACAAAAGAACTTTCTAAGTTTTGGAATCTGGAGGAAGATAAGGATTTTAAAATTGTGAGTGCCTTCAGACTGGGAAGAGTACTGAAGAAAGACAGGCCCAGAGATTGCTTGATCACTTTGAGATCCAAGGAGGAAAGGGATAAAATACTAGGCCTACACTACGAAAAGTCACTTGAAACTCAGGGCAGGAGAGCTGAAATTTACAAAGATATCCCTAAACAACTTTTGGATCTCAGAACCACCTATACAGAACTAACAAAATTGCTGAAAAGTAACACAATTCCCTTCAGGTGGGAATTTCCTCAAGGATTATCTTTTACATTCAGAGGGAAGAAAGTGAAAATTAAAACACCCGAGGACAAAGATAAGTTTCTGCACGAGCACGGAGAAGACCTTCTGAAAGGGACTACAGGGCCTGGGTCCTGGCCACCGCCACCGCCCGCACCTACACCTTTGGGATCTGACGACCAGAAGGAAACACCTCTACCTACTGAATAACAGATTTGCCCAGGATGTCTCTGCAACTTTTTAGTTGGAATATTAATGGTGGAAATTCCCCGGAAAAAAGGAGAAGGATATTTCACATATTAAAGAAAGAACAATTGGACATTATTTGTTTGCAGGAAACACATGTGACTAGGCTCCACAGAAAAGTATTAATTAATAAAAGACTAGGCCAAGAATTTATTTCTTCAGATCGAGTCAAAAAGAGAGGGGTGGTGATCTATGCTAAGGAGAACCTGTCACCAAAATTTCTTTTCAAAGATGAGCAAGGAAGAATTTTGGCAATTGAAATACAAACACAAGGCGAAAAATTTTTGATATTAGGCATTTATGCACCAAATGAGGGGAAATCGGAATTTTACAAGAAGCTGCATGAGACAATGCTGGATTATCTGGACTATAGTAACATCATTATGATGGGAGATATGAATGGGGTGGTGTCTACAAATATGGATAAGTCACAAAGCCAAAGCGTTTCAAAAGATGGCAGACTACCTAAAACTTTTTTTGAACTAACTGACAATATGGACTTGACTGACATTTGGAGGACAAAAAAACCCCTAGGAAGAGAAGGAACATTCTTTTCTGAAGCCCAACTGACATGGACAAGAATCGACCAGATCTGGATATCTAGAGGTCTGGCACCCAAGACTAGAAAAGTGGAAATCTGCCCAAAGACTTGCTCCGACCATAACGCATTAAAAATGGATATGAGACTAACTACAACCGGCTCCTTTTGATGTAAGATGAATGACAACCTATTTAGAGATCAGGAGATTATTAAAAAGGCCCAAAAAACTTTGAAGGACTACTTTGAAATAAATTTAAACACCATGGTGGAAAAAAGAAGAGTAATCTGGGACGCAAGCAAAGCTGTAATGAGGGGGTTTCTGATACAACAGAACACCATAAAGAAAAGAGCACAGAATGAGAAATAGGACAAGGTTTTGGAGAAAATTAGGGAAGGTGAGAAAAAGCTAAGATCGAAACCGAAGTCACAGGAGATTCTGAGAGAAATTAAACTCTATCAAGCACAATATTCAAAACTGATAAATCAGGAAGTCGAATGGAAAATCAAACAAATGAAACAAAGGACCTTTGAATCGGCAAACGAATGTGGAAAACTGCTAGCTTGGCAGTTGAAAAAGAGACAAAAATTGAATACGGTTACCAACCTAGAGATTGAAGGGAGAAACATTCAGAATCCGGTGGAGATTAGAAAGTGCTTCCAGAGATACTTTAAACAACTTTATACTCAAGGGCCGCAAAATGAGATAGAGATAGAGCAATTTTTGAAAAGGAATGGTCTACCAAAATTGTCTCAAGAAAACAGAACAATCCTGAATTATAAAATAACACAACAAGAGATTGAAGGTGCCATTCAGAATATGCAATTGGGCAAGTCTCCAGGGCCAGATGGACTCACCTCCAAGTATTATAAGATATTGAAAGACTATTTGACACAACCATTAATGGAGGTTTGTAATGAGATTATGGAGGGGAAGAGGGCACCGGAATCGTGGAAAGAAGCTTTCATCACATTGATACCTAAATTAGAAACTGAAAAGACACAACTTAAGAACTACTGTGATGGGATGATTAGCTGCTTGTGCGTAAAATCGTGCTCCCTCAGAGTTTGTGCCACTCCACAAACCTCTGTGTGTGACAGAGCTCCTCAAACATGTCTGCCCTAGTCACTTGTAGACTCCGACAGTGGTTGCTTTCGGAATCGTCTCCAGCATAAGAGCTCCTTAACGGAAACCCGCCTTCTGGACTTACGGCGTGACAGTTTCCGGCGAGGCGTGGGTCTCCCTATGGGAGCCTCGGATACCTCCCCACTGTTCTCGCTGGAAGCGTCTCTGAGCCCTCCCTCCTGCTCGCATTCCCTCAGAGAACCACTCCTCCCCCTGCTGGTTCCTGCTTCAGCTGTTGAGTCTCTTCCTTCCTCCCTGAGCCCCTCCACCACCTGTCCCTCTGATGGCAGTTCCCTGACATCCACCTCCCCTCCAGGGCCCCCCTCACCCCCTCCCATTTCCTCTCCTCTGGGAGGTGAAGAGGTAAAACCCCGAAAAGAATCTTCTTCATCTTCAGACGTCTCGAACAATTCCCTCCATCGATCGCCGTCCTGGCTCGCTGACTCCTCCTCCTCCTCGGAATCTGCGAACCCCTCCAACTCCTCTTCTTCGTCGGTGGTGGCAAAGTATTCCCTCCGGAACCTCGCTACAGGCTGAGGTTTACGTGGGAACCTCTGATGAAAAGTTTCTATTAAAACTTCGTCATTGACATCCTCTGCCCTAACCCAGGTGTTTTCCGACTCCGGTTCCCCTTCCCACATTACCAAATACTCTACGTGATCTCCCTTCCACCTGGAATCGAGGATCTCCGCTACATTGTAGCTTTGTTCCCTTTCCTCCATTGCTGGTCCCCGAGTGACCCTCCCTTCTCTGTCCCCTTTATACAGTGACAGCAATGACCTGTGGAAAACTGGGTGCAGCTTCATGTGGTTCGGTAACCGGAGTCTGAAAGCCACTGGATTGACCTGTTGTGTGATTTCAAATGGACCCAGTCTTTTGGGTCTTAACTTCTTACAACCCCCTTTGAAGGGTAACCCTTGGGTTGACAGCCACACTTGGTCCCCCACCCTAATGGTTTCACCTTCTCTCCTGTGTTTGTCTGCCTGCTTCTTATATTCCTCCTTGGCCCTGTCTAAGTTAAGTTGGAGCTGGCGATGGATAGCTTCCATTTCTTCTACGAACTGTTCGGCAGCTGGAACGCTCCATCTCTCCCCTTCCCCCCCTGGGAAAGCCCTGGGATGGCACCCGTAATTTGCCAAAAAGGGACTCATCCCCGTGGACATGTTCTCCGCATTGTTGTATGCAAATTCCGCCAATGCCAACTTCTCCACCCAATCATTCTCTCTGTCATTGACGTAACACCTCAAATATTGTTGGAGGATGCCATTGGCTCTTTCCGCCTGCCCATTGGTTTCAGGATGCCGGGCAGTCGAGAAATTTACCTCTACATGTAGTAAGCTCATGAGCTTCCTCCAGAACCTGGAAGTAAATTGTTTTCCCCGGTCTGAAACCACTTTCAAGGGGGCGCCATGCAACCTAAACACATTTTCTACAAACAATTTAGCGGTTTCTTCTGCCGTGACCGCATGCGAGCAGGCTATAAAGTGTGCCATTTTGGTTAACAGGTCTACCACAACCATGATGGCTGTTTTCCCCCTGGACCTTGGCAGATCAGTCATGAAATCTATAGCCACTGCTTCCCAAGGTCTTTCTGGTGTGGGTAGAGGTTCTAATAACCCTGCCGGCGCCCGCCTTTCCCCTTTGGCTCGCTGGCATTGGTCACAACTCCTCACATACTCCCGCACGTCTTCCCTGACCTTAGGCCACCAAAATTCCCTGGTCACCAGCCACATGGTTCTGTGTTGCCCAAAATGCCCCGCTGTGGGGCTATCGTGCAGCTGCTTGAGTACCTTCCCCCTCAACTCTCCTTCAGGTATATATAACGCTCCCTTGTAGTACAACGCCCCGTTTCTCTCCTCAAAACCTCCGGGTTTATCTCCCTCCCTCCTGAGTCCCCTGAGTTTGTCCTGTGCGTATTCATCGTTCTCCGTTCCCTCTACCAGTTCTCTTTGCCCCACCAATGCCGCCCCACACACCCAGCGGTCCTCTGGAATGACATGTCTCTCTTCGGGTGCTCCCTCCCCCTCCAAATATTCAGGTTTACGTGAGAGAGCGTCCGCCCTAACGTTCTCTGGGCCTGGCACATAACAAATCTCAAAGTTAAATCTGGAGAACTCCTGGGCCCATCTCAACTGCCGTTGGTTGAGCACTCGTGCCGTTCTCCAATACTCTAGGTTCTTGTGGTCAGTGCACACTTGCACCTTATGTTGTGCGCCAATTAGCAGATGCCTCCATCTCCGAAAAGCCTCATGGATAGCAAGAAGTTCTCGATCGTACACCGTGCAGTTCCTCTCGGATTTGTTCAGTTTTCGTGAAAAAAACGCACACGGTCTCCACTCTGACTCCTCCCCCCCTGGCTGCAGGAGAAGCACCGCCCCAATGGCTCGGTCTGATGCGTCTGTTTCGACTCTCATCTTTTTTTGTAAATCCACATGCAGAAGTTGTTCTTCAGAGGCGAAGGCCCTTTTTAGCTCCTCAAAAGCTCGCTCCGCCTCCTCAGTCCAAACAAATTTCTTCTTACTGCTGAGACAGTCCGTTATGGGCGCCGTCAGGTGGGCAAAGTTTCGGATGAACTTACGGTATAAGTTCCCAAACCCTAGGAACCTCTGCACATCCTTCTTTGTTTTGGGAGTTTTCCATTCCAGCACTGCCTGGACCTTGCCGGGATCCATAGCTAATCCCTTGTCTGACAGGCGGTACCCCAGGAACTCCACCTCCTTGGTATGAAACTGACACTTCTCCAGTTTCACCCACAGCCGGTTGTCTAGCAGCCTGCGCAACACTTCTCTGACGTCTCTCACATGCTGCTCCTCATTCTCAGAGTACACCAACACGTCATCCAGGAAGGCCACACAATTCTTGTAGAGCAAAGGCCCTAGTACGTGGTTCATCAGCGATTGAAAGCATGCTGAGCCTGCTTGTAATCCAAAAGGCATAACGAGATATTCAAATGCCCCCAAAGGGGTGAACATGGTGGTTTTCCATTCATCCCCTTTCCTTATACGTATCAGATTGTACGCCCCCCTTAGGTCCAGCTTGGTAAAAATCTTTCCCTTCCGCACCCTGTTCAAAATGTCATCTATTCTAGGCATGGGAAAGGCCAATGGTTCTGACACTGCGTTTAAGGCCCTGAAATCACACACAAGTCTCGGCTTGTCCGTGTTTTTTTTATCCACAAAAAACACGGGACTACCTCCCACTGCCCTTGACTCTCTGATGAAACCCCTCTTCAGGTTCTTGTCAATGAATTCTCGTAACTCCTGCATTTCTCTGTCTGACATGGCATACAACTTGCCGGCGGGGAGCTGCGCCCCAGGCAGTAAATTGATTTGACAATCAAAGGGTCTATGCGGGGGTAGTTGGTCAGCTTCCCTCTCGCTGAACACATCGCTGAGATCTGCGTATTGTCGTGGTACCTTCACCTTCTCCGTTACTTCCGTCCCTGCTAGGGTAGCTTGGGCTCCTGCTGAACCCTTTCCCTCCCTGCAGTGTTCTAAGCAATGTGCAGAACCAAAGGAAACCACTCTCTGATGCCAGCCCACCAGTGGATCATGTAACGCCAGCCAGCTCATCCCCAAAATAATGGGAGCCCCTCCCAAAGTGGCCACATTAAACGCTATCAGTTCCGTGTGCCTTGCCACCTTCATTGTCATTGGGACGGTCTGCAAGCTGACTTCCCCTCCCAACAGCTCCCTGCCATCAATCGTGGTCACCTGTAGGGGGTTGCTTAAAGGGATCGTCTGTATCTGGTGTTCAGCTGCAAACTCCTTGCTCATGAAATTGCAGGAGCTGCCTGAGTCCAACAGCGCCTTAATCTTCAGAGGGTACCCGTTTTGCAACTCTAGTGACACCTCTATCACTAGGGCAGGTTTGGGAGATTCTGGCGTGGGCACTTTCACTGCTCTTTGGCCTGGCTGCTGTGCCCCGACGGTGGCAACCAGGCGTTGGCTTTTACTTGCTCCGATATCTCTTCCACTCCTCCCTCAACAGCTCCCACCATTCCTTGCCATTCCTTCCTCTGGGGGCAGACTCTGGCAAAGTGACCTGGCTGTTGGCAGAGATAGCATTTCCGGGCGCCTTTTCCCTCCTTCCTACCCCCTTCGCTGGGCTTTGAAACTGCGCGCGCGCGCGCTGTTCCGATTTCCATCGGCTCTGCCGGCGGGAAAGCTGGCTCAGGAATGTCTGGAATGCGGAACTCCTTCCAACGTTCCCCTTTACCTTCCCGCCTCTCCAAGGCTCTTGCCTCCTGGCGCGCTCCTATGGTCAGCGCAGATTTGGTCAGCTGATCCATAGACACCGCCCTGGGGCTCCGGGACAGTTCGTCTTTCACAGCCGAAGAAAGACCTTCTTCAAATAGCATCTGAATGGGTGCCGCCGACAAATCCCACCCCAATCTGTGAACCAGCATGGTAAACTCAGTCCAGTACTCACGGACAGATCGGCTTCCCTGCTTGCAAGCCATTAGCTGTCTGCGCACCACCCCTTCCTCAATATCGCTGGAAAACATGATATCCATTGCACGAAAGAACTTCATAGTGTCCTTTAGGACGTCATTGTGCGTTGCCATCAGGGGTCTAACCCAGTCCCTCGCCCCCCTCTCAAGATGCCCAATCACGAACGCAACTCGCGATTCCTCATCAGGGAACTCATCAAACTGCACATTAAGGGCATATTGCATCTCTGTCCTAAAGGCATGGTAGTCCTTGGGATCCCCCCCAAACTTCTGCACCAATCCTGGTACCTTTCTGGGGAACTGGGTGGCTCTCCCCTTCTTGTCTGCATCCTGAGCCCTTCTCTCCTCAAGCCTAGCCGTCTGCAGCGCCAATTGGATTTCCAACGCTCGGTACCTATCTTCCAAGCTTGGACCCGCTCCAACTCCTGCCTCTCCGGCTCCGGCTGGGTCGCTCATGATGCCTTCTCCTGCACAGGCAGCGTACAGAGACTGTCGGAATGCTGTGATGGGAAGATTAGCTGCTTGTGCGTAAAATCGTGCTCCCTCAGAGTTTGTGCCACTCCACAAACCTCTGTGTGTGACAGAGCTCCTCAAACATGTCTGCCCTAGTCACTCGTAGACTCCGACAGTGGTTGCTTTCGGAATCGTCTCCAGCATAAGAGCTCCTTAACGGAAACCCGCCTTCTGGACTCACGGCGTGACAGTTTCCGGCGAGGCGTGGGTCTCCCTATGGGAGCCTCGGATACCTCCCCACTGTTCTCGCTGGAAGCGTCTCTGAGCCCTCCCTCCTGCTCGCATTCCCTCAGAGAACCACTCCTCCCCCTGCTGGTTCCTGCTTCAGCTGTTGAGTCTCTTCCTTCCTCCCTGAGCCCCTCCACCACCTGTCCCTCCGATGGCAGTTCCCTGACAACTACCGTCCCATCTCTCTCCTGAATGTGGATTACAAAATTTTTGCAGATATTTTGGCAAGTAGACTTAAAAAAGTGTTAAAGGAAGTAATTCATAAAGACCAGGCAGGTTTTCTCCCAGGCAGACATTTGTTTGACAACACTAGAAACATTATTGACACTTTGGAACTTTTACAAACGAACATTAATACAAAAGCAGTGTTGATCTTTATAGATGCGGAGAAGGCCTTTGACAACATTTCTTGGAAGTTTATGAAGAAAAATCTTGAAGGGATGGGAGTGGGACGGGGGTTTGAAAATGGCATAGAGGCAATTTATTCAGAACAAAAAGCTAAATTAATAGTTAACAATGTGGTGACAGAAGAGTTCAAGATTGAGAAAGGAACACGGCAAGGTTGTCCTATTTCCCCTTTGTTATTTATTTCGGTCCTGGAGGTGCTCCTGAATATGATTAGAGGGGACCGGTTGGTTGAAGGGATTCAGGTCGGAGCCAAACAGTACAAACTTAAAGCCTTTGCAGATGATTTGGTTTTGACATTGCAGGAGCCAGAATCTAGTACGAAAAGAGCTTTAGAATTGATTCATGAGTTTGGTCGGGTGGCGGGTTTTAAATTAAACAAGCAAAAGACAAAGGTTTTGGGGGGGAAATTGACAACTGAGGAATCAGAATGGTTTCAGAAAGAGACAGACCTAAAAGTTGTTAAGAAGGTGAAATACCTAGGGGTTAACATGACTGCCAAAAATTTGAATTTATTTAAGGACAACTATGAAAAGTGTTGGACAGAAATTAAAAAGGATTTAGAAAGTTGGTCAAGATTAAAACTCTCCTTGTTGGGCCGAATTGCTGCGATAAAGATGAATGTATTGCCAAGAATGTTGTTTCTGTTTCAGACCCTACAGATTGTGGACAGAGTGGAATGTTTTACAAAGTGGCAGAGAGATATTTCTAAATTTGTCTGGCAGGGCAAAAAGCCCCGAATAAAATTTAAAATACTAACTGATGCTAAGGAGAGAGGGGGGGTTTGCCCTGCCAGATTTGAGGTTGTATTATGAATCTGCAGCTTTCTGCTGGATGAAAGATTGGTTTTTACTTGGGAACACTGATGTCCTAGATCTGGAAGGGTTTAACAATGCTTTTTACAAGGTAAAAATCCATAAGGCTTTCAAGAACCATATTGTCAGGAAGGCGGTGTTTAATGTCTGGACAAAATACAAAGACTTACTAGAAAACAAGACCCCAAGGTGGCTGTCACCAATGGAAGCTCAGAAAAGACTCAATATGGAGGCCAATTGGCCGAAATATTGGGAGTTATTAGAGAAAGAAGGAGATACTTGGAGATTGCAGAGTCTTGAGAAATTAAAGGATAAAGTGCGAGATTGGTTACATTATGCTCAGATTAAGGAGGTTTTTAAGGCAGATAAAAAAGTAGGTTTCCAGGTGGAAAAATCGAAATTAGAAACAGAACTGTTGGAACCTAAGGCCAAGGTACTTTCAAAAATGTATAACTTGCTGTTGAAATGGAATACGCAGGATGAAACTGTTAAATCAGCTATGATAAAATGGGCACAGGATATTGGGCATAACATTATGTTTGCTGACTGGGAAAAGTTATGGACCACCGGAGTGAGGTTCACGGCATGTAATGCCTTGAAAGAAAATATTATGAAAATGATATATAGGTGGTACATGACCCCAGTCAAGCTGGCAAAAATATATCACTTGTCTGATAACAAATGCTGGAAATGTAAGGAAACTGAAGGAATATTCTTTCACCTCTGGTGGACGTGCCCAAGGGTTAAGGCTTTCTGGGAAATGATCTATAATGAGTTAAAAAAGGTATTTAAGTATACCTTCCTTAAGAAACCAGAGGCCTTCCTTCTGGGCATTGTCGGCCAAGGGGTGTTAAAGAAAGATAAAACTTTTTTTATGTATGCGACAACAGCAGCAAGAATACTTATTGCAAAGTACTGGAAGACCCAAGATTTACCCACACTGGAAGAATGGCAGACACAACTGATAGACTACATGGAGTTGGCTGAAATGACTGGCAGAATTCGAGACCTGGGAGAAGAGACGGTGGAAGAGGACTGGAAAAAATTTAAAGACTATTTACAAAAACACTATAAATTGTATGAATGCTAGGAGAATGCACGATTGAAAGAAACATGGCAGCAGTAATTTTATTGTAAGACATATGAGAATATGTGATGTTTTAAGGAAAAGATGAAATTCGAAGCAGTATTATGTTCAAGCCAAGCAGTGCAATTTATGATAAAATCAATTTAAAGTTGAAACATAATATTTGAGATTTATAAGATAAGAATGGAAGTAAGGTAACAAATTGCTGTATATAACTATATGATTGAGAACGCAGGGAAGGGCGATGTGAGGAAGTCCAAAGATTATGAAAGTATGATTTGTGAATAACTCTTATCTTATCTGTATTTTCTTTTTTTATTCTTTCTTTATTCTATAATTCTACTTTATTTCTTTGTTTGTTATATGGTGATGGTATTTTGTATGTTTGGTGTTTTTAAAAATTGTAATAAATATTTATATAAAAAAAATAGAAGAGAAGGGAAGAATTCTGTTTAAAGACATTCCGACACACTTTTTGGCCCTGAGAAATAATTATACGGATTTGGCTAGTGCCCTAAGAAGAAAGAACATTTTCTTCAGGTGGGAGTTCCCGGAGGGACTATCTTTTAAATTTCAAGGAAGGAAACAAAGAATAAGAACTGTCGGAGAGAAAGAAAGATTTCTGGAGAAAAATACAAAAGAGCTTGGACTGGAAAGTTCTCCTTTACTGGGGGCAGGGGCAGTGGGCCCCTAACAAATCAGGATGTCTTTGAAAATTTACTCCTGGAATGTAAATGGTCTAAATTCACGTTTTAAAAGGAATCAAGTTTATCATGTATTGGCAAGACAGAATTTGGATATAATCTGTTTACAAGAAACACGTTATAAGACTTCACAGGAAAATTCTCCAAAATAAGAAACTTGGGCAGGAATTTATTTCATCCGACAAAGTGAAAAAAGAGGCGTGGTTTTTTATGTTAATGAAAAATGGAACCCCAAATTGCTGTTTAAAGATGAGGAAGGGAGGTACATTGCAGTTGAAATTACGGCACAAGGCGATAAATTTCTTTTGCTGGGAATTTATGCACCAAATGATGGCAAAGTGGAATTCTTTAAGAATCTGGACTTAAAACTTATGGATTATATGGATTACAAATTGATTTTAATGGGAGACCTGAATGGAGTAGCATCAACATTAATGGATAAAACACAGGGACAGAAAAATCCAAGTTCCGGCAGACTACCAAAGATTTTCTTTGATATGACTGATAAATACAATTTGTCGGACGTATGGAGGCTATGAAATCCAATGGAGAGAGACTATACTATACCAGAGATGTGGTTCCTAAGGTTACTAAAACAGAAATTTGCCCTAAGACTTGCTCAGATCATAATGCAGTGGTTTTGGAGATGAAATTATACCTGCAGGGCTCCTTTAGATGGAGGATGAATGATGAGTTGTTGAGGAATGAACAGATGATTAGTAAGGCCCAAAAGACTCTAAAAGACTATTTTGAACTAAATATGAACACAGAGGTAGAAACAAGAGTCATTTGGGATGCAAGTAAGGCAGTAATGAGAGGTTTCCTCATACAACAGAACTCGATAAAGAAAAAGATACAGGATGAGAAAAAAGAGAAAATTCTGTCTCAAATAAAGGACAAAGAGAAGAGTTTAAGATTAATGTCAAAGAGTCAACAGATTCCAAAAGAAATTAAAGCATTGCAGATTCAATTTTCTCAAATTATTAACCAGGAAATAGAATGGAAAATTAAAATGATGAAACAGAGAAATTTTGAATCTGCGAATAAATGTGGGAAATTGTTGGCTTGGCAATTAAAAAAGAGACAGAAGCAAAGTACTATTACAAATATTGTATCTGATGGAAAATCTATGGAAAACCCTGCAGATATAAGAAAATGTTTCCAGAATTACTTTAAACAGCTGTATAAAAAAGGTAAAGAAGAAGGTGCTAGCATGGCTCAGTTGGTAGAGCATGAGACTCTTAATCTCAGGGTTGTGGGTTTGAGCCCCATGTTGCATTGCAGGGGCTTGGACTAGATGACCCTGGGGGTCCCTTCCAACTCTACAATTCCACAATTCCATAAGGATAAAATTGAGCAATTTCTTGAGGCAAATGAAATGCAGAAAATTCCCGAGGATAAAAGGTTCCTACTAAATGGCATGAAAAACAGATCAAGATAGATCTGATGTAAAAAATTATAGACCAATCTCATTACTTAATGCGGATTATAAAATCTTTGCGAATATTTTGGCCAATAGACTAAAAAAGGTTCTATCAGATTATATACACAAGGACCAGGCAGGATTTCTGCTTGGGAGACAAATGAAAGATAACATTAGAAATATAATTGATATAATAGAAAGGTTGGAAGCGAAAAGAAATTGTAAAGCAATGTTAATGAAAGGCCTTTGATAATGTTTCTTGGTTATTTATGATGAAAAACCTAGAAAAAATCGAGGTTGGCCAGGAATTTTTAAATGGTATCAATGCGATCTATTTTGAACAAAAAGTAAAAATCATAGTTAATAATGTGGTCTCAGAGGAAATCAGAATTGAGAAAGGAACCAGGCAAGGGTGCCCACTTTCCCCTCTGCTATTTATCTCTGTTCTGGAGGTTTTGCTAAACATGTTGAGGAAAGAGGAGGAGGTTAAAGGCATTGTAGTAGGATCCAAGCAATATAAATTAAAAGCCTTTGCTGATGACTTGGTCTTAACTTTACAAGATCCAGAAACCAGTGCAGTAAAAGCACTGAAGCTGATTCAAGAGTTTGGGCAGGTAGCAGGATTTAAATTAAACAAGAGCAAAACCAAAGTTTTGGGGAAAAACTTAGATAATGAGGAAAGAAAAACCCTTTATGAAAGGACAGGCCTTGTTTCTGTGAAAAAAGTTAAATATTTGGGTGTGAACTTATCGGTAAAGAATTTGAATCTTTATAAAGATAACTATGAAAAATTATGGAATGAAATCAAGAGAGATCTTGAGATATGGTCAAACCTAAAACTTTCATTGATGGGCCGAATATCGGTGGTTAAGATGAATGTATTGCCGAAGATGTTGTTTCTATTTCAAGCTTTACCAATCATTGATAATGTTAAATGTTTTAAAGAATGGCAGAAGGCATTGTCTAAATTTATCTGGCAGGGGGAAAAACCTAGAATTAAATATAAATTACTTACAGATATAAAAGAAAGAGGGGGCATTTCCCTACCAGATTTGAAGATATACTTTGAAGCTGCTGCCTTCTGCTGGATCAAGGACTGGATTCAATTAGAGAATGATGATGTGGAGAGACTGGATAATCAATTTGGATGGCATGCATATTTATGGTATGACAAGATAAAGGCCCACAGTGGTTTTAAGAATCATGTAATTAGAAATGTGTTATACAATGTATGGACTAGATACAAAGATCTCTTAGTAAGAAAAACACCAAAATGGATTTCACCAATGGAAGCACAGGCCCCAAATAAGTTAAATATGGAAAACAAATGGTTGAAGTATTCAGATTTGTTAGAGGATCAGGAAGGTTTTAAATTAAAACCATTTGAACAAATTAAAGATAAAGTGAATTGGTTGCAATATTATCAAATTAACAAATTATATAAGATGGATAAGAGAAATGGTTTTGCAACAGAAAAAAACCAAATTGGAAATGGAGTTGTTAGATACTAATGATAAGAATATGTCTAAAATGTATAATTTGTTGTTGGAGTGGCATACTAAGGATGAACAAGTTAAATCGGTTATGATTGATTGGGCAAGAGATGTGGGACATAATATAATGATGGAGGACTGGGAGAGGCTATGGAGGGAAGGGGTTAAGTTCACTGCATGTACGAAGTTAAAGGAAAACATTATGAAGATGATGTATAGATGGTACTTGATCCCTGTAAAACTAGCAAAGATTTATCACAATAGTGATAATCTTTGTTGGAAATGTAAAGAAAAAGAAAGTACTTTTTTCCATATGTGGTGGACCTGTCCCAAGATGAAGGACTTCTGGGAGAAGATTTATAACGAACTGAAAAAAATGTTGAAATATACATTTATTAAGAAACCAGAGACCTTTCCTCTTGGAATAACAGGTTTAGAATTTGTTAGGATATTTCCGTTCCACCTTAAAAGGGAGCAGGCTTTGGGAGTCACAGAGTATGCGCATGTCCTATTCACAGGATGTTTATGTTCTGATATTCCTTTCGTTTTTGCCAGTTAGTCAGAGACGCTGACTGAGAATGGACGTGTTTTTCTTTTGTTCTGTTCTACGCTAAATAAAGTCTGTAAATTATGCTCTTCTGCGGTGCAAGCTTTTGGCTGTGTTTCTGCTGATAAACGTTGTGCACAAGCCTGGAATGTGGCTAGGAATTTCCAGAGGCTTTGTGTCGCTAACTGCTGGATCTGCGTGACTACGGGAGGCCGATGGATCGTCCGGCAGCCTGCTTGGGGGCCATGATGGACGTTATCACCCTGGCAGTATCCCAACAACAAGGTTTCGGGCCCAGATTCACAGCACCTACAGGAGAGTAAAAGCTGCAACAGACTGCGTTTGAGGTATGTTGGGGGAAAAGCGAAAGAAAGGGACGCTTTTCTGTTTACCTCGCAAGGAGCCTTTGATCTCCGGCAAGGCTTAATTGGCCTGGGAGCTGCGCCAAAAAGGCTTCGTGATTAATGGCTGCCAAGATAACGAGTCTCTGAAGTAAATAAAGGCTCACGGCTCAAATAAAAAGCTGGAATGGAGTTTTTCCAAGCTTCTGGAGATACTCAGTGTCCTAAGTTGGATGTGAAAAATTATGAAACCTGGGCAAAATGGTGTGAGAGTTTGCTGCGTCAGTTTGGGGTATGGCATACCGTATTTGAGGCCCCCCCAGTTCCTCTGACAGAGAGATGGAAAGTCCATGATTCGAAAGCGATAGACGTAATAGTCTTATCCGTATCTCTTGAGGAAATTAAGACGCTGGCTGGCAACACCACTGCACGTGGAATGTGGAATGCTTTGAAAAAAGCTCATTTGCCAGTAATCCCAGCCCAGAGTTTGACTGCATCGGAGGTCCTAGCTGTTTCCCAGAATGCGAGTGAATGCAGGGATGCTGAGGGCACCGGTTGCAAGCTGCAGGGGGAGCTGACCATCACGTCATCCCAGGCAGCATACCAGCCTCCAGGGGGAGCCAAGGAGTCGGCAGCTGAGAGCTCTGTTTCTCGTGAGAACCAAGGCCATCGCCTTTGCAGAGGCTGGAAAGGGAAAGGTAAACACAGGCAGACATCTGCAGATGGCCAGGAGCAGAGGGAGGGTGAAGAGCCCGCGCCAGGGAAAAACAAAGCGTTGTTTGCTGGCACAGCTTCACCAAAGGCTAAAGGCACGTCTGCTGACCAGGAGCAGGGGGGCAAGCTGCAAAAGCCCACGCCACTGGAAAACAAAGGTTTGCTTGCTGTAAAGCCTGCTCCTACAGCCAAAGGCAGATTTATTGTTGATTCAGGCTGTACGCGCCACATTTCGAAGGATCGCCATCTCTTTATCTCCTTCAAGCCTCAGGAAGGTGAGATCCACCTGGCTGATGGAAGGACGTTGCAAATTGCAGGAGAAGGGACTGTGAAACTTGCAAGTTTGCACACAACCATCAGCGGTGTACTATATGTTCCAGGCGCTGCAAGCAACTTGTTGAGTGTCCCACAGCTTACTGGGCGTGGTTTTCAGATTTCCTTCAAGAGGAGCGTCTGTGTCATCAGTAAAGGCAAAGAGGACTATTTGCATGCAAAGTTTATGGATGGTTTGTTCCATATAACTTATGAGGACACTGCTGTTGTATCTAATGCTGATTCTTGTTGTGTTGCACAAACTAACAAAGTTCTTCATGCAGGTTGCATTCATGATGCGCATCGAAGGTTTTGTCACCTCTCTTGGAAGGCACTGGCCAAGATGCCAGAGGTGGTTGAGGGTTTGAACATCAAACCCTGTAAATTTCACATGAAATGTGTATCTTGTGCAGAGAACAAGGTGAAGGTTGCTCCAAAAGGCAAGGAGTCTAGCAGGCAGGCTTCCAAGCCCTACCAGCTAGTGCATGCGGACCTGGTTGGGCCACTAGCGCCCTCTATAGGAGGAGCAAGGTACTTCATGATTCTGATTGATTCTTTTTCCAGGTACATTCATGTGTTTTTGCTCGAACAGAAATCGCAAGCGTTTCCGAAGTTTAAGGCATTCTGTGCTTGGTTGGAAAATGTGCACGGTAAACGTATTTCCTGTTTGTTTACTGATCGGGGCGGGGAGTTTACTTCTCAGCAGTTTGAAGCTTTCCTGACTGAGAAGGGAATCCAGCATGACATGTCAACGCCCAGATCGCCATGGATGAATGGGCTTGCGGAGAGAGCAAATCAAACATTGCTGCAAGGCATAAAAACCTTGTTGCATGATGCCAATCTCCCTGATAAGTTTTGGGGGGAAGCTCTGGGGAATTTGGTTTACACCTTTAATCGCAGATTGTCATCACCCATTGGTTGTACCCCCTATGAGAAGATGTTTGGCAAGAAACCCAACACCAAACACATGAAAATCTTTGGTTCTGACATGTGGGTACGCACACAACAAACCAACAAGCTTGGGAAGCGTGGGGCACATGTTTTGTTCATGGGGTACGAAAAAGGTACATACAGGGTATGGATGACTAACTCTAAGTCCATTAAGTTCACAAGGAGTGTTGAGTACAATCCTAAGTGGGGGGAAAATGTGGGAATTTTCCAGAGTTACCCAGAGGAGGATGAAGGTGATGTCAAGCAAGCAGCTAAAGCTGAGGATGCTGCTGCGGATGATGATGAGGATGATGATGATGATGATGATCAGAGTTCGGATTCCAGTTCAGTGGGCGGCGCTGCTGCTGGTGTCAGTGACAGTGATGACACAGCAGACTACGAGAGCGCAAAGGCCTCAGTCAGACCATCTGATGCGTCTGACAATGAACTGGAAGAACCACTGTTCACCATTGGTCATTTTTCTCCTAAGAAAGAGGAGATGAGTCCAGAAGACTTGCGTCTAGTACGTAGGTCTGAAAGGGCGACAAAGGGCAGACCTCCAAAGAGGTATGCTGATGAGTTTGCTAAGACAGCAACTGCTGTTCTTAGTAGCTCAGAGAAGGTGTGGGAACCTTCAAGCTTCAAAGAGGTTCAAGAGTTAACCTCTAAAGATGCTGAGCCTTGGCTTAATGCCATGAAGGCTGAAGTTGATTCCTTGAACAGGAACCAAACTTGGGAACTGGTACCGGTAGTCCCAGGAATGACACTGGTTGGCAGCAAATGGGTCTTCAAGGCCAAGACAGACCAGAATGGCAAGGTAGTCAGACACAAAGCCAGATTGGTTGCCAGAGGTTTTTCACAGGTACCAGGACAGGATTATCACGAGACCTACTCTCCCACAGTCAAATATGAGAGCATTCGGCTGATGCTCAAGGTCGCTGCGGAGGAGAAACTGCATGTTACCCATCATGACATTAATACAGCTTTTTTGTACGGGATTTTGGGGGAGGAGCTGTTCATGCTTCCACCTGATGGGGTGCAGATACAGAAGGGAATGGTCTGTAAACTGCGGAAATCCTTATATGGTCTTAAGCAGAGTGCCAGGTGTTGGAACACAAAACTCACTGAGACATTGCTTTCTCTAGGTTTTCACCAGGGCAAAGCTGATCCATGTGTGTTTGTCAAGGAGGAGGGGCAAAACAAACTGTATTGTTTATGTTTTGTTGATGATCTTCTGATGTTTTGGAAGAATCAGGCTTTCTACCAAAGCACCCTAGCTCAGCTGAAGGAGCACTTTGACATGAAGGATCTTGGTGAGGTATCCAACTATCTTTCTCTGCAGGTGGAGAAGGACCAAGCAGGTAATTTTCTGGTACACCAAACACAGAAAATTGCTGATGTGTTAACCAGGTTGAATTTGGTTGATGCAAACCCAGCAGACACACCGATGGTGACAGGTTACCAGGTAGACAGTACTGCTGAAGCGTTTTCTGACACAACGCTGTACAGATGCATTCTAGGCAAGCTGAATTTCATTGCCAGATGTTCAAGACCTGACATAGCTGTAAGCTGTAATCTGCTTAGCAGACATGCCAACAATCCTACGATTCAGGATTGGAAAGCTCTGAAGCGCATAGCCCGCTATTTGAAAGGGACTATGCACTACAGGCTGAGGTTCACCAGTCAGAAGACTGGAGGTCTTGAAATCTTTGCAGATGCAAGTTTTGGAAGTGACACCACGGATGGTACAAGCACTTCTGGAGTATGCTACATGTACAACCACTGCCTGTTTGACTGGTTGTGCAAGAAGCAGACAACAGTGAGCCTAAGTTCCTGTGAAGCAGAACTCAATGCTCTGTCATTTTCACTCATGGACTGTGAATGGTTGATGCAACTGTTTAAGGACATCAGGGTGTCTGTGAAATGTCCTGTACAAGTGTATCAAGACAATAGATCGTGTTTGGCTTTGCTGAACTCAGAGAGTTGCAAGCAGAGAACCAAGTACTTGCAGATTAAGCTACATCGTGCAAGGGAGTGTATTCAGAAAGGACTTATTCAGGTGTCCTACATGCCAGGAAATGAAATTCCTGCTGATCTGTTGTCGAAGGTTGTTAACAGAGAACAACTTAAGGTTTATGTACAAAGGTTGCAATTGGGTGAACCACAGGTACAACAGGTTACACGGAAAGGGGGAGGATGTTAGGATATTTCCGTTCCACCTTAAAAGGGAGCAGGCTTTGGGAGTCACAGAGTCTGCGCATGTCCTATTCACAGGATGTTTATGTTCTGATATTCCTTTCGTTTTTGCCAGTTAGTCAGAGACGCTGACTGAGAATGGACGTGTTTTTCTTTTGTTCTGTTCTACGCTAAATAAAGTCTGTAAATTATGCTCTTCTGCAGTGCAAGCTTTTGGCTGTATTTCTGCTGATAAATGTTGTGCACAAGCCTGGAATGTGGCTAGGAATTTCCAGAGGCTTCGTGTCGCTAACTGCTGGATCTGCGTGACTACGGGAGGCCGATGGATCGTCCGGCAGCCTGCTTGGGGGCCATGATGGACGTTATCTCCCTGGCAGTATCCCAACAGAATTGCCCAAGAAAGATGTTAAATTATTTTTGTATGCCACAACGGCCGCCCGAATATTACTTGCTAAAAATTGGAAAACACAAGAACTACCAAGAGCTAGCAGGAGCTTATCAGAGCTAGCAGGGCAGCAGCTGAAGAAGGTGCAAAAAGGGTTTTCTTGTGTGTGTGTTTATTTGTGGCTGATTAGCTGTTCTCCCTGTGCAAAGGTCAGAGGGGGCAGGGTTTCTGTTGAGGCAGGTGATTAGCTGTGGGAGGAGCTTACCAGAGCTAGCAGGGCAGCAGCTGAAGAAGGTGCAAAAAGGGTTTTCTTTAGTAAAAGGCGAAAGATTTATACGATCTGAGGTGAAACCAGAGTGACTTCTGGTCGGCGCCAGCGATCAATGGCGGATTTCACTCCGAGCTCCGGAGGGAGTCTGCTCTATGAGTTTGGGTCTGACCGCTACGGCGAAGCGGAGACCCAAAAAAATCACAGGCGCGGAAGCCTGTGAGCAAGGAGACTCGGTGGGCACCTTTGCGCCCCCCCGAAACCGCGAGGGAACCTTTTTAAAGGCTCCGGAGCGGCAGCGGGTGTGTGGCGCGGTGCTGAGAGTCGTCACCCAGCCCATGGAGCGAAGCCGCGTCGCCATGGTCGGAGAGCGCTGATTCCTTCCTGAAATTTGGATCGAAAATAACTACCTGTGAGTAGGGCTTAAAGATCTATTGGGATTTACAAATAATTTAAAGACAATTTGGCCAGAAATGGGAAAGGCATAAAATAAGGAAGTCTGCCTTTCCGGACTGTAGAAAGCTTAAAGCAAAGGAAGTGTAAAGCTGTAATTTGAGAAGATTATTTGGAAACGAGCAAACTTGACATTGAAATCGAAATCCCCCTCTTGCAGGTAGGAGCAGAGGGGGAAGAAGGTGGACTTTTGAGTACCTGTATGAAAGGAACTATTGGAAAATTTTATCAGCTGTCTTAAAACCCTGGGAACGGACTGCCTGGATAGTGAATACAGAACTGTCACTTTGTTAAAAGAAATTCTTTTGGTTGGACACTTAATTTGACTTTGTGAAAGTTACAAATCCCTGGACTGTTAAGTGAAACAAATTTGGAAACTGTTACAGTAAATTCTTCTTTTTGATGACGTTGGGACTTTATTAAAGGGACAGTTTGTTGCAAGAGCCTTGGAGATTTCTCCCTCTAGAGGAGGCTATTGAAACAGTTGCAACTTGGACTACAATAACTAAGTACTGGAAATTTCCACTTGAAAACAATCTACAAGTGTTGGAACGACCTTGGCTGGATGGGAGAGTGTTATGGCTTATGATAGAACTACTAGATCTGGCAAACAATACTCGACTAGCACTTCACACCAGCGAAGGGCTTCGGTTTCAGGCACAGTAACAGTTGCAGCTGGACAGACAAAAGCAAAAATTATGTCATCTGACCCTGTGGCACAAGCTCTATGTAAGATAAATGAGTCTTTGGAATTCCTGACAAAACAAGGCACGGAAAATAGTAAACAATTGGCAGAGCTCTCAGCAAAGCTTGATTTGAATACGCAAAGTGTTAATGAACTGGGGAAGAGGGTGAACTCAAATACAGAGACTATTAAAAAACTCTTAGAGGACTCTGCCACAACTCGAAAGATTGCAGAAGAAGCTAAGGCTACTGCAGATGCCACCCAGGAAAAGATAACACCAGTCTGTAAAAAGTTAGAAGATCATGAGTTGGCTTTGTCTATGCTTGAATTACAAAGAAAAGAGAAAAAATTGAGATTAAGAGCAGTTCCTGAAAGTGAGAGGGACAATTTGGTGGACTTCCTTACAAAAGAATTCTTGGACTTTTGGCAACAGGAGCTAGAGAAGGAAGAATTCTTGCTTACAAGAAACACATGTGACGAGGCTACATAGAAAATTACTTATTAACAAAAGATTAGGACAAGAATTTATTTCATCTGACAAAGTTAAGAAAAGAGGAGTTGTGATCTATGCAAAAGAAAAATTACTACCTAAATTGATGTTTAAAGATGAACAAGGAAGATTTCTGGCAATTGAAATTCAAGTTCAAGGAGAAAATTTTTTGATCGTGGGAATTTATGCACCAAATGAGGGAAAATCTGAATTCTTTAAAAAGTTGCATGAGACCTTACTGGATTACTTGGACTATAACTTAATTTTGATGGCAGACATGAACGGAGTAGTATCTACAAATATGGACAAAGCACAAAGACAGGTAGTCTCTAAAGATGGGAGACTACCAAAGACTTTCTTTGAAATGACTGAGAACATGGACTTGATTGATATTTGGAGAACAAAGAACCCTCTCGAGAGAGAGGGAACTTTCTTTTCTGAAGCTATGATGACATGGACTAGAATTGACCAAATATGGGTTACTAGTGGGATGGCACCAAAGATAAAGAAAGTGGAAATCTGCCAAAAAACATGCTCCGACCATAACGCTGTAAAGATGGAGATGAAGTTAACAACAGCTGGCTCCTTCAGATGGAGGATGAATGACACCTTATTTAGAGATGAAGAGATCCACAAAAAGGCCCAAAAAACTTTGAGAGACTATTTCGAAATAAATTTAAAAACAGATGTTGAAAAAAGAGTAATCTGGGACGCAAGTAAAGCTGTTATGCGAGGATTTTTGATACAACAAAATACAATAAAGAAGAGAAGTCAAAATGAGAAAAAGGATAAGATTTTGGAAAAGATAAAAGAAGGAGAAAAGAAATTGAGATCTAAACCAAAGTCCCAAGAGATTTTGAGAGAAATTAAGCTATATCAGATGCAATATATGGAATTGATGAATCAAGAAATAGAATGGAATATTAAACAGATGACAAAAGACAAAAATTAAATACGGTTACAAGCTTAGAGGTTGAAGGAAAGAATATTTATAAGCCAAATGATATTAGAAACTGCTTCCAGAGTTACTTTAAAAAACTATATTCGCAAGGGCCGCAGAAAGAAGGGGACATAGATGAGTTTTTAAAGAAATATGGATTACAAAAAATCTCTCGTCAAAGTAAAATAGATCTGAATCAGAAAATAACTGAACAAGAGATAGAAGGTGCCATTCAAAATATGCAATTGGGCAAATCTCCAGGACCAGATGGGCTGACCTCCAGATATTACAAAGCTTTGAAGGAGTGGTTACTACAACCTTTGAAGGAAATCTGCAATGAAATTTTAGAGGGGGGAAAAGGCACCAGAATCGTGGAAAGAAGCTTATATTACACTCATACCGAAAACAGAGACTGAAAAGACTCAACTTAAGAACTACCACCCTATATCATTACTCAATGTGGATTACAAAATTTTTGCAGACATTTTGGCAAAAAGATTGAAAAAAGTATTGGTGGAAGAGATTCATAAGGACCAAGCAGGCTTTCTCCCAGGAAGACATTTGTCAGACAACATGAGGAATATAATAGACATTTTGGAATTATTAGAAGTGAACATAAACACTAAAGCAGTATTGATATTTGTGGACGCGGAGAAAGCCTTTGACAATATCTCTTGGAGTTTTATGAAGAAGAATCTACATGGGATGGGGGTAGGGCAAGGATTTGAGAATGGTATGGGTGCAATATATTCAGAACAAAAGGCTAAATTAATTGTAAATAATGTGATAATGGAAGAATTTAAAATAGAAAAAGGGACACAACAGGGGTGCCCAATTTCCCCATTACTTTTTATATCAGTCCTGGAGGTTTTGCTAAATATGATTAGAAGAGACCAGCTGGTTAAAGGGGTACAGGTCGGAGCCAAACAGTATAAATTGAGGGCCTTCGCAGATGACTTGGTACTTACTTTACAAGAGCCAGACACTAGTACGAAAAGGGTTTTAGAATTAATTCAAGAATTTGGTCAAGTTGCAGGATTTAAGTTGAACAAACAAAAAAACAAGGTATTGGAGAAAAATCTAACAGTTACTGAAAGGGAGAGGTTCCAGAATGAAACAGGTTTAACTGTGGTTAAGAAGGTGAAATACTTGGGGATTAACATGACATCTAAGAATGTGAATCTATTTAAAGATAATTATGAGAAATGCTGGAGAGAAGTAAAAAAAGACTTAGAAATATGGTCAAATTTGAAGCTTTCCTTGTTAGGCCGAATTGCTGTTATCAAGATGAATGTACTGCCTAGAATGTTATTTTTATTCCAAACATTGCAAATTGTGGACAAGATGGATTGCTTCAAGAGGTGGCAGAAAGATATTTCGAAGTTTGTCTGGCAGGGCAAAAAACCCAGAATAAAATTTAAGATCTTAACTGACGCAAAGGAAAGAGGGGGCTTTGCCCTGCCGGATTTTAAACTGTATTATGAATCAGCAGCTTTCTGCTGGATGAAAGACTGGCTACTTCTTGAGAATACAGATATTTTGGATTTGGAAGGTTTTAATAATGTATTCGGATGGCATGCATATATATGGTATGACAAGGTTAAAGCTCATAAAGCGTTTAAAAATCATATTGTTAGGAAAGCATTATATAATGTTTGGATCAGATATAAAGATTTGTTGGAAAATAAAACCCCAAGGTGGTTGTCGCCAATGGAGGCTAAAGCTGTGAAAAAGCTCAATATGGAGGCCAAATGGCCAAAATATCGGGAAATTTTGGAACAGGAGGGAGATAAACTGAAATTACAGAGTTATGAGAAATTGAAGGTCAAGGTACGAGATTGGCTCCATTATTACCAAATAATGGAGGTTTACAAACAGGATAGGAAAATTGGCTTCCAGGTGGAGAAATCAAAATTAGAAACAGAACTGTTAGAACACAATACTAAGAATTTGTCAAGAATGTATAACTTGTTGCTGAAATGGAATACACAAGATGAAACAGTGAAATCAGCTATGATAAAGTGGGCACAAGACATTGGTCATAACATTATGTTTGCTGACTGGGAACAGTTGTGGACCAAGGGCATAAAATTTACGGCATGTAATGCCTTAAGAGAGAATATTATGAAAATGATTTACAGGTGGTACATGACCCCAGTCAAACTTGCAAAAATTTACCACTTGCCTGATAACAAATGTTGGAAATGTAAAGAAACTGAAGGTACTTTTTATCACCTTTGGTGGACGTGCCCGAAGATTAAGGCTTTCTGGGAAATGATATATAAGGAAATGAAAAAGGTACTTAAATGTACTTTTCCTAAGAAACCAGAGGCCTTTCTCTTGGGCATTGTCGGCCAATTGGTGTCAAAGAAAGATAGAACTTTTTTTATGTATGCAACAACAGCAGCAAGAATACTCATCGCAAAGTATTGGAAGACACAAGATCTACCCACTCTGGAAGAATGGCAGATGAAGGTGATAGACTACATGGGACTGGCTGAAATGACTGGCAGAATCCGAGACCAGAGGGAAAGAGACGGCGGAAGAAGATTGGAAGAAATTTAAAATTTATCTTAAGAAATATTATAAAATTAATGAGTGTTAAAATGGTGTGGTTATAGAAAGTAAGGGATTACAGCTGAAAAAGATTAAGTAAAAGAAAAGAAAAGGAAACAATTGGATAAAATTAAGGGGGAGGATTTGCTGAAACAAATTTGGAAATTGGAATGCAGAAAGGGGAGGTATGGGGAAGTCGGTGAAGTAAGGTTTAAGAAAAAAAAAGGATTTGAAATTATACATGTTTGTTTGTTTTTGTGTGTGTATGTCTGTATTGTGTAATATGTGTGTTTTTATAATTTGTGAAAATTCAATAAATATTTATAAAACAAAACAAAAAGGGTTTTCTTGTGTGGGTGTTTCTTTGTGGCTGATTAGCTGTTCTCCCTGTGCAAAGGTCAGAGGGGGCAGGGTTTCTGTTGAGGCAGGTGATTAGCTGTGGGAGGAGCTTATCAGAGCTAGCAGGGCAGCGGCGCGCGCAGTTTGATCCATCTTTTAGATTTAGGGGAGCTAGTCTCAAACATTTGTTGGGGAAGACCTAGGTTTTTTGTGTTTTTTTGTGGGCGAAGTTATTTGTCCTGTCTTCATGCTTTTTATGATGGAGGACCGCTGTAGCCACCCCCAACGACACGTTCTCAAGATGGAGGGGGAGGGAACAGCTGCAGTCGCCTGCAGTTCCTGCGCAATGTTTGCCATCTTGCCAAAGGTTGCAGGCAGCTTTACCTGCAGCAATTGCATGTTGATTGCCCTCTTAAAAGACAAAGTCCAGCAACTGGAGGAACGTGTAGCTACGCTCCAAAGAATTAGAGAGCTGGAGATCTTCTTGGAAGCAACAGAGCACACCGTCTCCACCAAGGAGGAGACAGGGGACTCCCCTGAGAAGGAGGCTAGTTCACCAACACAGGAGCCAGATATATGGAGAAACGTGACTCAAAGAAGTAGGAGGCCCAGGGTTCGCTCTGATTGTTTAGAAATACACAATCGCTTTGAGGTCCTCTCCCCTAGCATGGAAGACGAAGAGCAGACTCCATTTGAGGATCTCTCCCTCATTACAGTCGATCAGGTATATGAAGACGAGCAGCAAAGTCAGTCCTCAGGGAATGTGCAGGCGACCTTGGAACGGACAGCTCACGGAAGAACCCCGACCAAACCTAAGAGGAGGCGTGTAGTGGTGGCAGGGGATTCCCTACTGAGGGGAACAGAAGCAGTGATCTGTGGGCCTGACAAGATGTCTCGGGAAGTGTGCTGTCTCCCCGGGGCTAAGATTCAAGATGTAACTGAACGACTGCAAGGAATCATAAAACCCACTGACAAATACCCCTTCCTCTTGGTTCATGTGGGAACCAATGACACTGCAAGCAATAGCCTCCAGAAGATCAAAAGAGACTACGAGACTCTCGGCAGGAAATTGAAGCAACTAAATGCACAAATTGTCATCTCATCTGTCCTCCCAGTTGAACGACGTGGCCCAGGGAGAGAGGGAAAAATTGTGGAAGTGAACAGCTGGCTTCGCAAATCGTGTAAACAGGAATGGTTTGGATTCTTAGATCACGGACTGCAGTTTCTTGAAGATGGACTTCTGGCAAGTGATGGGCTGCACCTCACAACGGTTGGGAGAAAGGTTTTTGCCAAAAATCTCAGAAACCTCATCAGGAGGGCTTTAAACTGACTAATGTGGGGGAGGGAGACAGTGCTCCTGAAGGTAGGAGTCTATCAATTGATGAAGATGATCATCCAAATGTCATAGACCAAATGGAGCAAACAGCACGCAGACCTAGTGGTGGGAGGAAAAAATCCTTAAATAAGAGACACGGGGGAGTGATTAATGGACTTCAATGTCTGTACACTAATGTGCAAAGCATGGGAAATAAACAAGATGAGCTTGAGCTCTTGGTACAGCAAACTAAATATGACATAATAGGCATCACTGAAAACTGGCGGGATAAGTCCCACGATTGGAATGTAAAAATGAGGGGATACAATCTATTTCAGAGAAACAGACCAGACAAGAAAGGAGGAGAAGTGGCGTTATATGTCAGGGATGTGTATACCTGTGAAGAGAATCAGGATTTAGAACCTCAAAGCCAAAGTGAGAGCATTTGGGTCAAAATTAAGGGAGAGAAGAATAACAGAGACCTCAATGTGGGAGTTTACTATAGATCCCCAAGCCAAACGGAGGACATAGATGATGCCTTCCTGGAACAGATGGCCAAGCATGCAAAAGGAAGAGATATTAGTAATGGGGGACTTCAATTACCCGGATATTTGTTGGATGTCGAAGTCAGCCAAGAGCATAAGGTCAAACAGATTCCATACTGGCCTTGCAGACAACTTCATTGTCCAGAAAGTGGGAGAAGTCTTATTCAACATCTTTATCAACGACTTGGATGATGGACTCAAGGGCATCCTGATCAAATTTGCAGATGACACCAAACTGGGAGGGGTGGCTAACACCCCAGAGGACAGGATCACACTTCAAAACGACCTTGACAGATTAGAGAACTGGGCAAAAACAAACAAGATGAATTTTAACAGGGAGAAATGTAAAGTATTGCACTTGGGCAAAAAAAATGAGAGGCACAAATACAAGATGGGTGACACCTGGCTTGAGAGCAGTACATGTGAAAAGGATCTAGGAGTCTTGGTTGACCACAAACTTGACATGAGCCAACAGTGTGACGCGGCAGCTAAAAAAGCCAATGCAATTCTGGGCTGCATCAATAGGAGTATAGCATCTAGATCAAGGGAAGTAATAGTGCCACTGTATTCTGCTCTGGTCAGACCACACCTGGAGTACTGTGTCCAGTTCTGGGCACCACAGTTCAAGAAGGACACTGACAAACTGGAACGTGTCCAGAGGAGGGCAACCAAAATGGTCAAAGGCCTGGAAACGATGCCTTAGGAGGAACGGCTAAGGGAGCTGGGCATGTTTAGCCTGGAGAAGAGGAGGTTAAGGGGTGATATGATAGCCATGTTCAAATATATAAAAGGATGTCACATAGAGGAGGGAGAAAAGTTGTTTTCTGCTGCTCCAGAGAAGCGGACACGGAGCAATGGATCCAAACTACAAGAAAGAAGATTCCTTTTTTAAAAAAAATAAAATTTTTATTGGGTTTTCACATTTTATATTGACATCACAAACACACAAAGACAAAGACAAACATGTATAATTTCAAATCCTTGCTTTCTTAACCACATTCTCTGACTTCCCCGCACCCCCCTTCATATATCCCAATTCCAATAGTTGGCTCAGCAAGTTCTTACATTCATCTTCACAATATTATTGTAATCATTTTTTTTAACTTAGTTCTTCTTAATTAACCAATTTTAACTTATACATCAATTATAATCTTTACATCCTTTTCTAAGGTCGACGTAGGTTCCCTTCTACAAATTTCCCAATTTTAAATATCAGTTACCAAACAAACTAAACTTAAAAATCATAAAGTTATTGTCAGAGCTGCCCTAGGTCCCAGCTCACAAAGGACCAACGCCAGTCCGTTGTTATATACAAAAGTCTTTATTGAAGTTCAGTTTGTGTTTCACATTAGCAGCGTGCAGCTCTACGTCTGAGACTCTAGACCGCCGAAGCTCCGTCTGAGTCTCCGCCCCCCATACACCAGTTTAAGACCCTAGCCTTGCTCCACCTCTTCCTCTGCTCTTTCCTCCTCTGGGTCCGCCTGTCAGCTGGGGTTTCGCCCTTTCTAGACTCTTCTGACGTTGAGTCCCCTGATTCTTCCCCCTGCCTCCGGCGGGCTTTAGGACCTGGTTCCCGATCCGGGCTGCCTGCTGTCTCGCGCACCTGTACATTTGAACTTGGTGCGCGCGCCCAGCCGGTAACCTTCCTCCTGACCGTTTCACTGCTCCTGTCACTGCTTCCCCCTTCGGGGGGGCTAGCTGGACCTGACACCTGGGACTCTTCCCCCCCACTCTGCTCTGGTGGGGAAGCTGGTCCTGATTTCCAGCTGCTGCTTTGGGAGTCCCCGCTGGCCCCCTGTTTCTGGTGCGTCCCCCCTGGGACCCCCCTCGCCCTGACCATCGGCGCCTCCTTCTGGGAATCTTCTGATTCGCTGGAGAAGCTCATGGAATCTCTTGGGTCACTGTCATACTCCCCTATGCTGCCCTCAGATCCTTCCCCTTCGCTCTCCATCTCCTTTCTCCCCTGTGCCTCTGTCCCTGAGCCCCTGACATCCATCCCCCCCTCGAAGCCCCCCCTTCCCCCTCCCTCTCTTCGGGTGCGGGTTTCGGGTGCTCCAGTGCTGAGGGGGTGAGTGTTGGATACAGTTCCTTCCCCCTGGCGTGCAACCGCCCAGTCGGATCCGGCCCGTCCGTAATGGGCTCGTCGACGTCGATCTCCTCTGCGTCCATCTCCCTGCATTCGTGTTCGAACCCAAGGTCCTCCCCCAACACGTCCATGTCCGTCTCTCCCCCTGTTACCTCGGGTGATGCTGCATGCCAGGGCCCCCTTATCAATTCCCTGCTCCACCCCACCTCCGGTTGAGTGTCCCACCAGTAAGAGCGATCCGTGGCAGACCCCGAGAGTGATCCCTCCGGGGAGCTTGTGTCTGGCACCGTTTCCTCAGCGGTTGAGAACCCCTGGAACGTGCTGGTTGAAAGTGTGGGTGTGAAAAGCCAGTCGTCGAAATAATCTGCCGGCATAGGTCTGTGCGGGAAGAGTGCATGGAACTCGTCTTTGAGGTAGTGCTCCTCCAAGGCATAGTCTGGCACCCACCTGTTGGCGCTGGCCGGGGTGCCTTCCCTGGCGAGGAAATATTCAACTCCCTCTTCCCCCCATCTTGAGTCTAAAATCTCCGTGACCTCGTTGAGTGGCGGCGCCCTCGGTGACCCCTCCCCCGTTGGCGACTTCCCGAGTGGGCGAGGTGCGGTCCCTGGCACCTGAAACCTGTGGGGTTCCTTGTAGGGTGTGAGGACTGACCTATGAAATACCGGGTGCATTCTGGAGCCCTCCGGGAGTGTCAACCGGAAGACCACTGGGTTGATCTGTGCCTTGACTTGGTAAGGCCCTAGCTGCTTGTGTTTGAGCTTCTTCTTAGCTAACGTTCTGGCCGGCACTGCCTGGGCCGCTAACCAGACCCAGTCCCCCACCTGGATGTCTTCCCCGACTCTCCTGTGCCTGTCTGCCTGCACTTTGTAGGCGTGTTTTGCTAGTTCCAAGGTCCTGTGGAGTTGCTCGTGGACCTCCTGCAACTCTGCTGCCAAGTGTTCTGCCCCCTGTGGCTCCCCCTCCCCCTTCGTCTCTAACCCCGGGAAGGTTCTGGGATGCCGCCCATTGTTGGCGAAGAACGGTGTCACCCGTGTAGACCCGTGCTTCGTGTTGTTGTAGGCGAACTCGGCCAACGGAAGGTAGTCCACCCAGGTCGAGGGCTGTTGATTCGCGTAGCATCTCAGGTACTGCTGCATGATGGCGTTGACCCTCTCCGCTTGTCCGTTGGTCTGCGGGTGTCGTGCCGACGCTAAGTTGATCTTGACGTTCAGGATGCCCAGCAGCTTCTGCCAGAAGCTCGAGACGAATTGGCGCCCCCGGTCGGACAGGATGGACCGTGGCAAGCCGTGAACTTTGAACACGTGGTCTATGAACAGTTTGGCGGTCTGTTCCGCTGTGGCCACCTTCGCGCAGGGAATGAAGTGCGCCATCTTGGTGAACAGGTCTACGACCACGAGTACCGCTGTTTTGCCTCGCGAGCTGGGCAGATCTGTGACAAAGTCCAGGGCCACCCTCTCCCACGGTTCGAGCGGCGTCGGTAGCGGTTCCAGCAGTCCCGCCGGCTTTTTGTGCACTGGCTTGGCCCTTTGGCATGTGTCACATCTAGAGACGTAATCCACGACTTCTGCCCTCATCTGGGGCCACCAAATGTCTCTGGCCACCAATTCCGCCGTCTTGTCCTTGCCGAAGTGCCCAGCAGTGGGCGCGTCGTGTAACTGCTGCAGGACCCTCGCTCGGAGGTCGTCTCCAGGCACGTAGAGAGCTCCTTTGCGGGTGAGCAGTCTGTCGCGTATCTGGAACTCGTCGTCCTTCGCTGTGCCTCTTCTCACCTCCTCCATCTTGGATTGTGCGAAGGCATCTGTCTGCAGCGCGCGACGCACTGCGTCCAGGTCCACTGTGGCTGAAGTGCATGCCCACGCCGTCAGTGCGAAAATGTGTTTGGCCGCCACCGGTGCCGCTTCCTCGAGATACTGCGGTTTCCTGGAGAGTGCATCCGCCATGACGTTGTTGTCTCCCGGGATGTATTCTATCCTGAAGTCGAAATCCGCGAAGAACTCCGCCCAGCGGATGTGTCTCTGGTTCAGGAACCGCGCCGTGCGCCAGTACTCCAGGTTCTTATGGTCCGTGCGGACCTGCACAGTGTGTCTGGCTCCGATGAGGAAGTGCCGCCACGCCTTGAATGCTGCATGAATGGCCAGCAACTCCCTGTCCCAGATGGTGTAGTTCTTTTCCGACTTGCTGAGTTTCCTGGAGTAGAATGCGCAGGGCCTCCAGTTCCCTTGCGGATCTTGCTGCAACAGGACCGCCCCCACCGCTCTGTCTGATGCGTCAGTCTCAACCCTCATTGGTTTGCCGGGGTTCACGTGTAGCAGCTGTTCTTTGGACGCGAAGAGACGCTTGAGTCTCTGAAAGGACTGCTCCGCCTGGTCCGTCCAGGTGAATTTCTTCTTCTTGGAGCTGAGGGTGTCCATGATGGCCGCCGTCTCCTTCGCGAACCCCTTGATGAACTTGCGGTAAAAGTTGGCGAAGCCGACGAACTTCTGGACCTCCTTCCGATTGCGCGGGCTCTTCCAGTCCAACACCGAGCGGACCTTGGCGCTGTCCATGGCGAGTCCCTTGTCGGACAGCTTGTAGCCCAGGAAATCCACCTCCGTCACATCGAACTGGCACTTCTCCAGTTTGGCATAAAGTCTGTGCTCCCGCAGTCTCTGCAGGACCTCCTTGACGTCTCCCTCGTGAGCCTCCCGCGATTCCGAGAAGATCAGGATGTCGTCTAGGAAGCATACGCACTTCTTGTAGAGGAGGCCCGCTAACACGTGGTGCATGAAGGCTTGGAAACAATGGGAGCCATTTTGCAGACCAAACGGCATAACTCTATATTCATAGGTGCCTAAAGGCGTAAACATGGCCGTCTTCCACTCATTGCCCTCCCGCATGCGTATAAGGTTGTACGCCCCTCGTAGATCCAACTTGGTGAAGATCCGTCCCTTCCTCACCGTCGCGAGCAGGTCGTCAATTTTGGGCATGGGGAATGCCGTGGGCTTTGTCCTGGAATTGATAATTCTGTAATCAACTACGAGTCTGCGTTGGGGCGTGTCCTTCTTCTTCACGAAAAACACGGGACTGCCCCCCACTGCTTTGGATTCTTGGATGAATCCCCGCTTCAGGTTGTGATCTATGAACTCCCTGAGTTCCTGCAGTTCGTCCTCAGACATGGAATACAGTTTTCCAGTCGGCAGCGTCGCCCCCGGTAGGAGGTCAATCGTGCAATCGTAGGGCCGGTGGGGAGGCAGCTTGTCCGCTTCCTTCTCGCAGAAGACCTCCAAAAACGCCTTGTACTTGTCGGGTACCGCCAGCACCATGCCTAGGTGTAGCTGCTGTTCATCTTCCTGTCCCTCCTCTTCCTGACCGGGCTGGATGCAGTGTTCCGCGCAGTAGGAGGAGCAGAAGGTCAATTGCCACTGGTACCACGCTAATGCCGGGCTGTGCCTATCCAGCCAACTCATACCCAATACTATGGGTGTGTCCGACAGGTGGGTGACGTTGAAGCTGATGACTTCGCGGTGATTTCCAATTTGCAGCACCATAGGTGGTGTTTGCTGTAGCACCTGCCCTCCCAGCAGCTCTCTGCCATCGACCGTGACGACGTTTAGGGGCATCGTGGCTGGTAGGAGCTCTACGCGATGTCGCCTGAGGAAATCCACCCCCACAAAGTCTGCATTACTACCAGAGTCAATGGTAATAGGGACTTCCAGGGTGAATCCATTTGGCAGCTGGAGCGATGCGGTGAGTTGCACCACTGGTTTGGGCGGGAGGGGGTCCGTGGGCTGCAAAATCTCTGGGGGCTGCTTCACTGACTCGCCTGGCTGGGCCCCAGTGCCTCTGCCTCCAGCCAGGCTTCGTCGTTTCCCTGCAGCTGTTCCCCCTGTTTCACTGCTCCTCTTACTGTTGCTGAGGCTGCAGTGTGCTTCTGGATCCTCTGGGGACACTCTTTGGCCATGTGCTGTGCACTGTCGCAGATATAGCACTTCCTGTTCCCTCTAGGAGCCTTCGTCTTGACTGCTCCTGGCGGTTGGGCTCTGGTTGCTGTCTGAGCCCTAGCACCACCTATCTCCATCGGCTCTTCCCCCCCCCCAGTGGAGGCGTGGATTGCGCGCGTCCTGTCTCTCTGGGCAGGAAGGGAGTTGTTCTGGCTGGCGTGCGTGCCATCCGTCCGTCATCCCTGCTCCACGGGCGTTCCTCCAGGCGAACCCCCACCGCCAGCGCTCTCTGGACGACTTCTGTGGTACTGTTGGGTCTGTCCCCCCTTGCCAGCTCATCTTTCACGGCTCCATTTAGCCCCTCCCAGAACAGATCCCTCACGGCAGCTGAGTCCTTCTCCCAGCCCAGCACATTAACTAGCGCAAAAACGCGGGAGTGATATTGTCTCACCGTGGCTTTGCCTTGCTTCAGTCCGTGCATTTCCCTCCTGGCCACATCCACATCAACCGTTGATTTAAAACAAGAGTCCATAGCCGCGATAAATGCTTTTGAATCATGGAGGGCGGGATCATCTTCGCGCCATAAATTGCGCAGCCACGATTTAGCTTCCCCATGCAGATGAGTTATAATGAAGCCCACTTTCTCCTCCTCATCTCTAAAGTCTTTCTGAAGTAATTTGAGCGCAAAAACTACGTCTGCTCTGAAGTTAGGATACTGCTCCAGGTTCCCATCGAAATGGGCTACGATGCTGCCCCCCCGTTTCCCGAGGCCAACTCCCTCCGGCTTGGGTCCCGGCAGCCCCTCTTTGCCCAAATGTTCCCACCTGGTTTGCAGATCTCGGCAGCACGCTTCTGCTTCCTCTTCTCTCTTTCTGGAGGTTTCTACTTCTGCGTAAAGCCTCGTGACTGCTTCCTGCAGTGCTGCCACCTTCTCCTCCGTAGTCATCGTCGCCTATCTTCGTGAGCTCGCAAAAAAAATAATAATTGTGAGACGGAGCTTACTGTCAGAGCTGCCCTAGGTCCCAGCTCACAAAGGACCAACGCCAGTCCGTTGTTATATACAAAAGTCTTTATTGAAGTTCAGTTTGTCTTTCACATTAGCAGCGTGCAGCTCTACATCTGAGACTCTAGACCGCCGAAGCTCCGTCTGAGTCTCCGCCCCCCATACACCAGTTTAAGACCCTAGCCTTGCTCCACCTCTTCCTCTGCTCTTTCCTCCTCTGGGTCCGCCTGTCAGCTGGGGTTTCACCCTTTCTAGACTCTTCTGACGCTGAGTCCCCTGATTCTTCCCCCTGCCTCCGGCGGGCTTTAGGACCTGGTTCCCGATCCGGGCTGCCTGCTGTCTCGCGCGCCTGTACATTTGAACTTGGCGCGCGCGCCCAGCCGGTAACCTTCCTCCTGACCGTTTCACTGCTCCTGTCACTGCTTCCCCCTTCGGGGGGGCTAGCTGGACCTGACACTTGGGACTCTTCCCCCCCACTCTGCTCTGGTGGGGAAGCTGGTCCTGATTTCCAGCTGCTGCTTTGGGAGTCCCCGCTGGCCCCCTGTTTCTGGTGCGTCCCCCCTGGGACCCCCCTCGCCCTGACCATCGGCGCCTCCTTCTGGGAATCTTCTGATTCGCTGGAGAAGCTCATGGAATCTCTTGGGTCACTGTCATACTCCCCTATGCTGCCCTCAGATCCTTCCCCTTCGCTCTCCATCTCCTCTCTCCCCTGTGCCTCTGTCCCTGAGCCCCTGACAGTTATCCTCCTTTTGGATTCAGAAGCTCTCACCCCCCCTTTCCCGGTTTCGATCCCCCAAAACAGAAAATGTCCACAATATCAGTTCTTAGCCTGGATTTCTCACGTCCGAGGCCTTCAAATCTCCATCAGTCCCTCTCCGCCGGTTTTGTTGATAGTCCTTTATGTTGGTCGTCGAGTCTCGAAGGAGCTCTATCCCAGTAAGATCCAAGTTTCTTCCAGCCAGCCCTCCATATTCCAAAACGGAGCCCCAATCATATTTCTTGCTTCTTTTAAGTCCAAATGTTCCAAATGTCCCAAAGGCTTCCCCTTTCTTCTTGGACAAATTTGCAATCCATAATTCTTCCGATCCCCCCATAAGGGGATCACTCCCTACTTCACTCTCAATTTCAGTCCAAATTTTATATTCCACAATTTCCTTGTTTTCTTTATATTCCACAATTGTAGGGTTCTGGTTGGCCCTCACCAGCAATATTTCCGCTCCTCCTTCTCTCTCCTCTAATTCTGAAAAGATCTCTTCTGATTCAGCTGCAGAGTTGTTTTTTATCATGTCCTTAACACAGTCAACAGGATTATTTACTTTAACATTCAAGGTCACAAGTTTTGTAGCCATAGCTGTGCTCTGGTCTTGTAACATTCCCACGAGAGAAAACATTTTTTCTAACTCGGCTTGTAATTTTCCATCTGCAGCCATTGTAATGTCTCAGAATCCCCCCTAGAGGGATTCTGGTTACTTAGTAGTCCTTCTCCAACAGTCAGTAATCTTATTTATTTATTTCTTCTTTGTTTCCAACAACCTGAAATCAAATGTAACTCATCTAGTCCACAAAGATAGTAAATAACAAATTTTTCTAGCTTTAAAAGCTCGTTTGACAGCTCCTTTGACAGCTGTCAAACTCCTTATGTCTATTCAGCAGGCTCGCTCACGGATCGCTCACGGATCCGGGGGGGGGGGGGTTCACATCAACTTCTAAGATTCACTTCTCATCCTCCAGCACAAAACTTCTAATGCCAATCGTGGAATTAATAACTCTTGTCTCACAAAGAGAGAGATGGTCTCTCCACCTCAGTTATCCAATTCTTGCTTTAAATATCTGCAGGGAGGGGGGAGCAGACTTCCTTTTAGCACTCCCCCGATCGTTCCAAATTCAAGGAAAAAGAGATTTTTTAAATCCAAATTCCGTACTACTCACGGGTTATTTCTTTTTCAGTCCAAATGTTCAAGGAAAAAAGTCAGTGCTCTCCGGCCATGGCTCGCGGCTTCAATCCACTGAAGTAGCGGTCTACTCACAGCACCACGCCGCTCCCCGCATCCTCTCCAAACCCTTTAAAAAGGCTTCTTTGTGGGTCGGGGGGAGCAAATGGTGCCCACCGAGTCACCAAGTCCACAGGCTTCAGCGCCTGTGGTTTCTGAGGGTCCCCGCGTCGCCGCCGCGGCAGGACCCGTCTTCGGTAGAGCCGATTCCCTCCGGAGCTCGGAGGGAATCCGCCATTGACCAATCACACTAACCCGGAAGTCCCAAGAAAGAAGATTCCACCTAAACATTAGGAAGAACTTCCTGACAGTAAGAGCTGTTCGACAGTGGAATTTGCTGCCAAGGAGTGTGGTGGAGTCTCCTTATTTGGAGGTCTTTAAGCAGAGGCTTGACAACCATATGTCAGGAGTGCTCTGATGGTGTTTCCTGCTTGGCAGGGGGTTGGACTCGATGGCCCTTGTGGTCTCTTCCAACTCTATGATTCTATGATTCTAGGTCAAGAGCCACCAAGGGTCTTATCCTCGAAGTGAGAAGGTGAGTGAGAAACCTTTTCAGCTTGTTCATGCTGATGTGTGTGGTCCTTTTAAACTCAGCAGGGGTAATTCCCAGTATGTGCTAACTATAATTGATGATGCCACAAGGTTTAGTTGGGTTTATCCCATGAAGCACAAGGCAGAGGTTTTCCTCTAAGTTTAAAGACTGGGTGGCATATGTTGAGAGGCAATTCCCACACAAAGTTTAAAAGTTTCAATCTGACCGTGGAGGCGAATTTCTGTCAGGTGCATTCCAATCATGGTTACAAAGGAATGGAATTGGGCACAGAAAGACAAACCCTCATAGTCCAGAGAAGAATGGAGAGGCAGAGAGAAAGAAAAGGTCTCTGCAAGAAATGATGGACTCAGTGCTAGAGGATTCTGGCTTGTCCAAACGCTATTGATGGGAGGCGATCTTGACAGCCAATTATGTTCAGAACTGCTTGGTCCACAGCACGATTGGAACAACACCCTATTTTATGCTGTTCAGAAAAAAGCCCAAAGCTGATCATTTGCGCACATTCAGTGTGAAGGCATGGGTTCATGTGCCACGATCACAGTGCAGAAAGGGTGACCCTAAAGCACAGCAGCTTATGTTTGTTGGTTACCAGGATTTGGGCAAAGGGTGGAGGTTTGTGGTTGGAAATAGTGGGCTACATGCTAATTCAGAGGTTTGGTTCCAGGCATCAAAGGGTGGTTCCTCACATTTGAGTGTTAAAAGGGAACCAGACAATGTAAACACTGAAGAGAAAGGTGACAGGGCTGTAAAATCTGCATCTCCTGAGGCTAGTGAACAGAATGCCAGTCATTTTTCACCAACATCAAAGGATGAGTCTTACTCTCCTCTAAGGGGGCGAAAATCTGAGGGGGATGATAGTGAAGATGAGGCCAGTGTTACTCCAAGTGTAGCCTTATTGGAGTAGAAATGTAGCCTTATTGGAGTTCACCGATTGGGTCTGCGTTGCTCCGTGACAGGAGGAAGGAAGTCAAAATGACACCGAGTTGGTTCAAAGAAAGAGTTTATTCTGCTCTCCGGATAGCAGAAGGCACTTGCGTGGTGAGTCCACAGCAAGTCCAAAGAAATGACAGGTTTCATGCAGTTTATATATCCTCCAGGCACCCTCTCACTCCTCCCCTAGGAGCCCAACCACGTTGGCGTACGTACACAGGTTGACATCACATATGTTCCTGCTCTGGTACTGTCAACCATAAAAGGATCTTCCTTCCTGTACTTCTGACCATAAAAGGATATTCCTGTTCCTACTCCTATCTTGGAGCAAGAGGTCACTACTTCCGAGAACATGCTCTGGCGTTAGTCCCAGACTTGGGTCTCTGCGTCATTTGTGGCCAGGACATAAGATATGTCTGTGTCTGTTCTACTGGTAAAGTCAAGGCCAGTCTTGCTGTCAAACTGATAAGGAAGAGAGCTGTGTTCTTGTTTTGCATTTGCTCAACAGCTAAAGTTTATGCATTTTAGCTAAGGAGAAATGGGGATTTTGGTGCAGTTTAAAAATGCCTGCACAGTCAGTTTTGGGTTTGGGAAACCCATTCCTTCATTCCCTCCTCTTCTTTTGGACAGCCTTTCGGCTCGTCCCAAGGTACTGGTGTCACTGCTATAATCTGGGGCCGAATCATTCGTGACATCATTTTACGCATCATATTTTGCAAGCATTGCTTTAAGCAGTGTATACAGGAGCAGAAAAGAAGCAAGATTAGTCCATTAACATCATTACAAGTCCTCTAAGCCACCCAAGGTTTGGAAGCCACTCAGTCAACCAAGACATGTCCCATCCCTTCCTGGTTGGGGCAGGAGCATGGGCTACTTTCTCTCTTTCTGTTGCCAGGTGTCGAATAGCTACACCATGGTCAGAAATGTTAAAGCCACAGGCTCCTTCTGTCAAATTTAATGCAGCCCAAAATCCGGCGGAACCCAAAATTGGGGCCGTAACTGAGGACTCATTCCAAGGCACAGGGAGGAGGGGTACTCTTCCCAAAGCATCTGTAGGTCACAGAGTGCGAGAGGTTCCGGGTGCAGACCGTGCAATTGGTTCGGTTTTGCAGAATAGGCGTCCATTTCTGCGTGTTGCGGGCACCCCATTCTCTCATTAGCCACTGGGTTACCTTAAGTGGTGTGGGCGCAGTGATGGCCAGAAATAAGAAGATCACCATCCCGGCCAAAACCATGTCCCCCCTCAGCCCTACCTGCATCATTTGGGCACAGGGATATATATCTATTTCCTAATACCTTCCTTCTTCTAATACCTGGGGTACCTCCCACAAAGCAATATACAAAGCTACATATTCATTCAAGGGGAAAGAAAAGAAAATGTCCTCTTTTAGTCCACACTGGAATTTTCTCTTGCCGTGCGTAGAGATGCCAGTTTCCAGGGGTGGCACCAGCAAGGCAGTCGTCTGGTGGGCGCCGAGCCGATGCGATGAGGAGAAGCGTGAGGCGGTGTCTGTAGGGCACCGAGAGATGGTGAGTCGAAGGGGTTGGTGTAGATCAATCGTAGCAGTCCAATCTCATACTGCCTGGGGCTTGCTTCATCCTTCAAATCAGGCCTGCTGGAATATATGCAGTCAGGTGTTGGAGGCCCATCCTCTCCCATAGGTAACCAGGTTAAGCGTCTCAGTAATTCTCAGCTGCAATCGCGGGTGCATGGGCAGTATAAGTCAGCTGCTAGGCGCTTCATCATCTCTGCTTGGGATAGAAAAATAAGTTCCTTTCATGTCCACCAATGCTGGCACAGCATGAGGAGTGACACACGTAGTTTCTTGTCCAAAGGTGAACCTGTCAGTTCTCTTTTAGTCAGTGGCAGCCGCCACTACTGCTCACATGCAGGGAGGCAAACCTTGTTCCGTAGTGGTTAATTTTCCAGACAAATAGGCTATGGGCTGGTCATCAACAGGGTCTAACAATTACCTTGATAAAATTACCTTGATAAAAACATATTTCACCGTGTGCAAATGGCTTTAGATACCTACTAGGTCCACAAATCACCATATAGCATATATTCAACACACACACAAAAACGACAATTTGAGCCCAGCAAAGGACTGCTGGACATCCAAAGGGCCCCATTACCCCCTTAATGCCTTCTGTTTCTTCAGCCAATTCCCATCCCTGTACTCTGCTGCCCTCAGGACCAAAGGCGCTACGCCCACTTTATCGCTATATGATCTTATATACTGAAACACCCTTTTTTTACTGTCCTTTTGTCTACTTCACCTCCTTTTCTTAAGTCCTTTCTAAATTATTCAATCCCAACATCATTCCCCCCTCTCATCCTCTCTCTCTCTCTCTCTCTCTCTCTCTCTCGGTGTGTGTGTGTGTGTGTGTGTGTGACACTGACACAAAGAGGAAGTACGTTAACAAGGTAACACAGGTGATGATCTGGCATCTGAAATCATTCACACAAACAGAAAGCTTAAAAGCACATACAAAACATGTACCAGATGCTGGCTCTTCTGCAGGGATAAATGTGATTGTAGAATACACACACACAAATTGCAAGCAGAGATTAAATCACAAAAGAATGAGATCCTCTTGGAAGGTAGCATATTGCCCTGATTATCCTACCTTTGCCTTTTAAGATATGCTTCTGTTTTAAATTCTTTCTGCAGAATATTTACTGCGAAAGGGTGTTCTGTTGGGCTGCATTTGAAAGTTGATTGACCTTTTGAATAAACTGTAGGACAGTCCTCCCCAGTTTTCCCTATTATTATCTATTATTTATCTGCAAATGATTTAATCTTGATATACATATTCACGTACTTAATTGACTTGGGACAGTGGTTCAGTTAGAATTATGGTACAACAATAAGTTAAGTGCTACCTGCTGTATGGCTGAATTTTCTTATACGAAAACATATGATGACAGTCAGAAAGGGTATTCCTGTTAAACAGGAGGAATAAGCAACTCATGCTGACTAAATATAAACTCATTTCTGCATCTGTATATTACACACAGAAGGGGACAGAGTGCAATTCAACTCTTTAACACCAACTTTTTTCTTTCTTTCTTTTTTTTGCATATATATTTAATTCAATCCTATGTAGAGCAGATGGGGGGGTTTGAGAGAGCAGGTCCAAGACACCGTTTAGGGGAAAGGTTCCTGCTTGTTCCTTTTCATAATGTGAAACTATATATCTGACCTAGAGCACTAGGAACATTTTAGGGAACACCACCATGTCGGAGAAGGCTACGAAAGCATATGACATCAGCAGCCCTGATAGGAAGAAGTGCCTGATAACTTTCATATTTGAAACCACAAAGAAAGGCACACACCACAAACGAACGAATACAGGCAGTGGGGCCTTCACCTACTTCAAAATGTGGCACCTGATTCCTCCTGCATTTTTGGTCCTGCTTGCGTATGCTACAGAGGATGTAAACAAATCCTACACTAGAGAAAAGCTCTGTAGCTTTTGTGTATCACTGTAGCTTTGTGTACACTGTATCTTAAGTGTATTCTGCTGAAGGACAAAGCTTGCTTGGTGTTATTTGCTTTATGAATTAAGGTCCCAGTTTCCCAATACACACATTTGCTATTTCACCCCAACACTCTTCCTAAATGGATTCACACATTCATGCATTCAGTTGGGCCAGTGTTCACATCATTCAGTTTACTTAGCATTTTGGTTTGAAAACCCAATTCCACTTTCTCTGCACTTCCTGCAAGATTGTATAGTTGAAGGAAAGAGCCTCTAATAGAGCTTTTGTTTGCTCTTGAAGCTGTAGACATTATTAACACACAAATATTGGGTTGGATCTACACACTAGTCCTCTAGTGGGGGGGGGGTAATTGTATCAATAAGCATTGAGGTATTTGTCTATCAACATCTTGATTCTGCTGTTACTAATGCATTTGACACCTTTTGATTCTGGCAACTACCCTGAGTATATGTGTGTCTCAGAGCAGGAAAATTTCAAAGCATTGGACACTTTTCACAGCCTAATGTGAACAGGGAAATAAAAGTTATTTTGCCTAAGACCTCTCCTGGCATGTACACTTAGAAATCAAAAAGGGCCCTCTCAATTTTCAATTAATAGATATCCAAGGAGTATCTTTCATTGGAGGGACATACTAAAAAGAGCACAAACAATATTCCAGGTCCCTACTCTTGCTGTTAATTTATGGATGGTTAGCTGTCCAGCCAGCCAAAAAAGAAGGCTGTTCTATAATATATTATATTCTTAATTCTTAATTCAGAATTCTTTAAAAGCTGGTTTTACTCATGAAACCTCAACCAAGAGTCTTAGTGTGGATCACACCACTCCTCCATGTAGGACTGTGACTAAAGTGTGTTGCTGGTCACACAGCCTCTATCTATTTGGCTTTTACTGTATTGAGTAAATTCTCTCTGAATAAAAAGAATTTACTCTCTCAATAATAGCATATTATTGCTCATATAATTAGCTGTATTAATTACTCTCAATAATAGCATATGAATATATTAAATTCAGTGATAATATCAGCATAAAACACTCAATCGTCTTTACAACCCATTACCCAACTTTTCTCCTGTTCCAACATTCCATTCTCTACCCTCTACCTCTCACCTTCTTTTCTACTTCCCTCTACCTTCTCCAGCTCTTATTACTTCAACACCACCCCATAACATTTGGGACACAATTGTGTTGTAATTGCAGAGTCCTGTGCACAACGGAATGATGAGCAGTACGTGCCACATGCTTAACGTTGCTTTATTTTCAGTTCAATGTTGAGAAATTACAAACATGCATCTTGCCTCTGCTGGAGCAGAGAAGCAACCGTCCTTCTCCTCGGAACGAAGAACACCGAGAGAGCAGTGAAAAACAGGAAACCAGTGTACATCACATCCAGTCTCCCATTCCCGTGGGAAAACCCAACAGTGCTCTGACTGTGGAATGTAAACATTGTCTTGTGACAAGCACTTCGCTGCACAGTGAAGAGAGCAGAAACCAACATCCTCCCCCTTTCTGTGAACATCACTGGGCAGCGTGTTCGTACAATATCAGTACAAACCCAACTTCTGTACATAGGTACAGTGTTGATCCCGTGATACAATCTTGGACAATACACCAGCAGGAATTTCATTACCTGGCATATAGGACACCGTTACGAGTCCCTTCTGAATATGTTCCCTAGCATGTTGCACCTTCAATTGCAAGTGCTTCGTGCTTTGCTTACAACCTTCCGAATTCAGCAAAGCCAAACATGCTTTGTTGTCCTGGTAAACCTGGATTGGACATTTGACAGGAATTTTCATGTCTTTGCACAACTGTAACAACCATTCACAATCCTTAAGTGAATAAGACAGTGCATTTAGTTCAGCTTCACAAGTACTTAAGCTAATTGTTGTTTGCTTCTTGCATGACCAATCAAATAGACCCTGATTGTACATGTAGCAAACTCCAGACGTACTTTTCTTGTCTGTAGTGTCACTTCCAAAACTTGCATCTGCAAAAATCTCAAGACCACCAGACTTCTGATTGTTAAATCTCAGTCTGTAATGCATAGTGCCTTTCAAATAGCGTGCTATGCGTTTCAGAGCTTTCCAATCCTTAACAGTAGGATTGTTAACTTGTCTGCTTAGCAAATTACAGCTAACAGCAATGTCAGGTCTTGAACATCTGGCAATGAAGTTTAGCTTACCTAGCACACTTCTGTACAGTGTAGTGTCAGAAAATGCTTCTTCAGTGTCTTCTACCTGATAACCTGTTGTCATCGGTGTGTCTACAGGGTTAGCATCCATCAGGTTTAGTTTGCTTAACACATCAGCAATTTTCCGTGACTGGTGTACTAGAATGTTACCACTTTGATCTCTTTCTATTTCCAGAGATAGGTAGTTGTTTACCTCACCAAGATCTTTCATGTCAAAGTGCTCTTTCAGTTGAGCTAGGGCGTTATTGTACATTGTGACATCTTTCCAAAAGAATAAAATATCATCAACATAAAACAAACAATACAGCTTCTTTTGCCCCTCCTCTTTGACAAACACACATGGATCAGCTTTTCCTTGCTGAAAACCTAGAGAAAACAATGCTTCAGTGAGTTTTGTGTGCCAACACCGTGCACTTTGTTTGAGACCATAAAGGGACTTCTTTAGAGCACAAACAAATCCCTGTTTTACCTGTACGCCATCAGGTGGAAGCATATAAAGTGATTCACCTAGAGATCCGTACAAAAACGCTGTATTCACATCGTGGTGACTAACGTTTAGATTCTCCTCTGCAGCTAGCTTGAGCATAAGCCTAATGCTCTCATACCTCACGGTGGGTGAGTAGGTCTCGTGATAGTCTTCACCTGGTACCTGTGCAAAACCTCTGGCTACCAATCTGGCTTTGTGTCTGACTATCTTGCCATTTTGATCAGTCTTCGCTTTGAAGACCCATTTGCTTCCAAGCAGTTTCATTCCTGGAACTACTGGAACTAGCTCCCATGTTTTGTTCCTTTCTAAGGAATCAAGCTCAGCCTTCATGGCATTTAACCATGGCTCAGCTTCCTTAGAATCCAAATCCTGGATTTCTTGGAAACTTGAAGGTTCAAATACCTTCTTGGAGCTTTTAACAGCTGCTACTGCTGTCTTAGCATATTCATCAGCAAATCTCTTTGGAGGTCTGCCTTTTGTGGCTCTTTGTGATCTGCGAATCAGCCTTAAGTCCTCAACACTTTCCTCTTCCTTCTTAGGAGAAAAGTGTCCTATTGTGAACAATGGTTCTTCCAATTCTTGATCAGAGCTTTCAGAGGGTCGCATAGAGGCTTTCGCACTCTTGAAATCCTCTGAATTATCCGATTCAGTTTCAGACTCAGAATCAGAACCTTCATCAGTGGGTGTGGGTTGTTGCGGCTGCTTTTGCTGTTGCTTATCCTCAGTCTCATCACTGCCATCAGGATAACATTGGAAAATTCCCACATTCTCCCCCCACTTGGCATTGTACTCAACACTTCTTGTGAGCTTAATTGTCTTAGAGTCAGTCATCATTATTCTGTAAGAACCTTTCTGATAACCTAGAAAGATACCATGCAATCCACGCTTGCCTAACTTGGAGCTTTGTGGTGAGTGAACCCACATGTCAGAACCAAAAATTTTCATGTGTTTGATGTACGGTTTCTTGCCAAACATCTTCTCATAGGGGGTACAACCAATCGCTGAAGATAACCTGCGATTGTAACTGTAAACAAAACACGAGAGAGATTCGGCCCAATAACTCTCTGGAAGATTGGCATCATGCAGCAAGGTTTTTAACCCTTGAAGCAATGTCTGATTTGCCCTTTCGCAAAGTCCATTCTGCCATGGCGAGCGAGGACTGGACAAATCGTGTTGAATTCCTTTCTCAGTCAGAAAAGCTTCAAACTGCTGAGAAGTGAATTCTCCCCCGCGATCAGTGAAAAGAGTCTTTATCTTCTTACCATGCACATTTTCCAACCAAGCACAGAATTCCTTGAACCTTGGAAAAGCCTCTGATTTCTGCTTGAGATTGTACACGTAAATATACCTGGAAAATGCATCAATGAGAACCATGAAGTACCTATTTCCACCCAAAGAGGGCGATAGTGGACCAACTAAATCAGCACGAACAATCTGGTATGGTTCTGTAGCTTGCCTACTAGACACCTTACCTTTCGCAGCCATTTTCACCTTGTTTGCTGCGCATGCCTTGCACTTCGTGTGGTACCTGCAGGGTTTAATAGTCATACCTTCAACCAAGGCAGGCATTTTAGATACTGCCTCAAAATGCAAATGACCAAATTTTCGGTGAAAATCATGAATACATCCTGCATGCAAACTTTTGTTAGAACCTGCAATGCAACAAGTCTCATTCTGCACAACATCATCATAATACAAAACAAACAAACGATCAACATTTTCAGCATGCAATACATAATCGTCTTTCTTTGTGATGGTGCATTTTTTGTTCTTGAAGGAAACGTCAATGTTCCGTGCATTCAGCTGCATCACACTTAGTAAATTGTGTGTGGCATCTGGAACGTACAGTACATCCTGTATCGATAAGTCCAAACTGTGAAGAACAACAGTTCCGTAGCCTTGACTGGGGATCGTGTGGTCATCCGCCTGGTGAATCGCACCTTCCTGCGGTGTAAAAGACACGAACGGTCGCTTGTCGTTGCACATGTGGTGGGTAGCTGCTGAATCAACAACGAAGAAAGATCTAGACGTCTTCTGGACCTTTGTGACGTTTGGAGTGAAGCGTGAGACCATTGCCTTGTGCTGCGTTGTCCTGGAGACCGGACCTTTGCCTTTGCTTTGGCCTTTTCCACGCGATGAGCTTCCGCTGCGCTGCTCTGTCTTGGCCTTGGGATATCTGCATTCCCTCTTCATATGGCCTAGACGTCCACACGAGTAGCATTTCACTGCCTTCAAAGCTTTGGCGCCCTCTGGTGGTTCCACTGCACTCTGGGATGACGTCTGTGAAGACTCCCCCATACCCATGCAGCTAGCACCCCGGCGATCTGCTTCATTCTGGATCACGGCTGTAACATAGGCTACTGTGAGCTGAGCAGTTGGCTGAACAGCAATCTGAGTGGCAACGGACTCCCAACTTGGACCCAAAGAATGTAGTATCATGAAGGAATACACAGCCTCTGGAAAGTTGAGTCCTCTCTGTTGCAGCTCGTGTCTCAGATTTTTCATCTCCATCAGGTGTGTACGCACATCTCCACCTTCAGCAAGAGCCATATTATGCAGCTTGGCATAATAGTACATTGAGGAACCAGCTTCTGTCCTCAAGTGAGCCTCTCTTAAAGTGTCCCAAATTTCTCTGGCTGTGGTCTTTCCACGCAACAGACAGAGCTCTTCTGGGGATACTATCAATGTAAGAGTTCCCATCGCTTTGGAATCCTTAGCTGCCCATTGATCTGTAATTGGAGCTGGGGGGTTGTCTGTAATAACATTAAACAGACCTTCTTTCCGCAGAATTGCCTCTGCATAGAGTACCCAGTCCGTATAATTTTTCTTATTGAGTTTAGGAATCCCAAAAGCATCAGCCAGCTTTGCATTAGCCATCATTGCTGCTTTAAACAAGCTGCGTCACTGCTGCTTTCAAACCTCATTCCAAAAGCACTTGTAAAAAGCACTTTCGCTTTCCCAGCCTCCAAGCCTGTGAGCCTGTGCCTTTGCCTGTACCTCAGCAAAACGGCTTTAAAAGTTCAAAGTCCAGCCATAAAACCATAAACTAGAAGCTGGCAGGCTGCCCGGAGCATGAGCACATACCTCTCATCAATCAAACTCGACGCGCAGAGCAGATAACGCCGATAATGCTGATCCGTTTCTCTGTTCCTCTGCCGGCATTCCGACTCGGCTGCTGGAGTCTCCATCCTTCAGTTTGACTGCGTCTTTCTGGGCCCGGAACCAAAAATGTTGTAATTGCAGAGTCCTGTGCACAACGGAATGATGAGCAGTACGTGCCACATGCTTAACGTTGCTTTATTTTCAGTTCAATGTTGAGAAATTACAAACATGCATCTTGCCTCTGCTGGAGCAGAGAAGCAACCGTCCTTCTCCTCGGAACGAAGAACACCGAGAGAGCAGTGAAAAACAGGAAACCAGTGTACATCACATCCAGTCTCCCATTCCCGTGGGAAAACCCAACAGTGCTCTGACTGTGGAATGTAAACATTGTCTTGTGACAAGCACTTCGCTGCACAGTGAAGAGAGCAGAAACCAACAAATTGTTCATCCCTTTTACAAATAAAAATTATACGCATTTCAAAAATATATCAGAAGAAAAGTAGTGCAAAAATCAATTTTGGTATCAAATAGTGTGCTCATCCTTATTTTAAACTGAGCTGAGATCTATAATAAAATCTAACTTGCACGCCCCTTTAAGTTTTAAAACACAGGTCTGCAAGTATTGCAAATTCCCTTTTGCTGCTACCTGCAAGATGTAAAGGTGTGTCAAATTTACAGAACCACCTCTATGATAACAAAAGAGGCCATATGTTTAAATGAAACAGGTACTCTTGCTCTGGGGGGGTTGGCCTGCTATGTAATATTTGGTAATTTGTAATTTTCCTGAGTGTTCTCTGGCCGCATTTTAACCTGGTTTCCAGACTCCACCAAGGGCTGCATAGCGTCTTTGTTTCTGTGTTAAACACAGACACTGCAAGGGGGGTGATTTACTGCTTTGTCCCCGTAACCCTCTCACTTCTCTTCTCATCTGTCTGAACATGGGATGGGGGGGTTAAAACTGTTGGTTTCTGCTCTCTTCACTGTGCAGCAAAGTGCTTGTCACAAGACAATGTTTACATTCCACAGTCAGAGTACTGTTGGGTTTTCCCACGGGAATGGGAAGCTGGATGTGACGTACACTGGTTTCCTGTTTTTCACTTTTTTCTCTCGGTGTTTCTTCATTCCGAGGAGGAGGACGGTTGCTTCTCTGCTCCAGCAGAGGCAAGATGCATGTTTGTAATTTCTCAACAATGAACTGAAAATAAAGCAACTTTAAGCATGTGGCACGTACTGTTCGTCATTCCGTTGTGCACAGGACTCTGCAATATCAACATTTTGGTTCCGGGCCCAGAAAGACGTAAATCAAGCTGAAGAATGCCGGCAGAGGTACAGAGGAACGGATCGCGTTATCTGCTCTGTGCGTCAAGTTTGATTGATGAAGGTATGTGCTCATGCTCCGGGAAGCCTGCCAGTTTCTAGTTTATGGCTTTAATGGCTGGACTTTGGACTTTGCCGTTTTGCCGCGATAAAGGCAATGGCTGGGGAAAACGAAAGTACCTTTTAAAAGTGCCTTTGGAAAAAGCTGCAGTACTGTGACGCAGCTCGTTTAAAGCAGCAATGATGGCTGATGCAAAGCTGGTTGATGCTTTTGGGATTCCTAAGCTCAATAAGAAAAATTACACAGAGTGGGTGCAGTATGCAGAGGCAATTCTGCGGAAAGAAAGTCTGTTTAATGTTATTACAGACAACCCCCCAGCTCCAATTACAGCTGAATGGAATGCTAAGGATTCCAAAGCACGGGGAACGCTTACGTTGATAGTATCCCCAGAAGAGCTCTGTCTGTTGCGTGGAAAGACCACAGCCAGAGAAATTTGGAACTCTTTAAGAGAAGCTCACTTGAGGACAGAAGCTGGTTCCTCAATGTATTATTATGCCAAGCTGCATGATATGGCTCTTGCTGAAGGTGGTGATGTGCGTAAACACCTGATGGAGATGCAGAATCTGAGACATGAGCTGCAACAGAGAGGACTCAACTTTCCAGAGGCTGTGTATTCCTTCATGATACTACATTCTTTGGGTCCAAGTTGGGAGTCCGTTGCCACTCAGATTGCTGTTCAACCAACTGCTCAGCTCACAGTAGCCTATGTTACTGCCGTGATCCAGAATGAAGCAGATCGCCGGGGTGCTAGCTGCATGGATAAGGGGGAGTCTTCACAGACGTCATCCCAGAGTGCAGTGGAACCACCAGAGGGCGCCATAGCTTTGAAGGCAGTGAAATGCTACTCGTGTGGACGTCTAGGCCATATGAAGAGGGAATGCAAATATCCCAGGGCCAAGACAGAGCAGCGCAGCGGAAGTTCATCGCGTGGAAAAGGCCAAAGCAAAGGCAAAGGTCCGGTGTCCAGGACAACGCAGCACAAGGCAATGGTCTCACGCTTCACTCCTAAGGTTGCAAAGGTCCAGAAGACGTCTAGATCTTTCTTCGTTGTTGATTCAGCAGCTACCCACCACATGTGCAACGATAAGAGACTGTTCGTGTCTTTTACACCGCAGGAAGGTGCGATTCACCAGGCGGATGACCACACGATTCCCAGTCAAGGCTACGGAACTGTTGTTCTGCACAGTTTGGACTTATCGATACAAGATGTGCTTTACGTACCAGATGCAACACACAATCTACTCAGTGTTATGCAGCTGAATGAACGGAACATTGACGTTTCCTTCAAGAACAAGAAATGCACCATCACAAAGAAAGACGATTATGTATTGCATGCTGAATGCGTTGATCATTTGTTTGTTTTGTATTATGATGATGTTGTGCAGAATGAGACTTGTTGCATTGCAGGTTCTAACAAATGTTTGCATGCAGGATGTATTCATGATTTTCACCGAAAATTTGGTCATTTGCATTTTGAGGCAGTATCTAAAATGCTTGCCTTGGTTGAAGGTATGACTATTAAACCCTGCAAGTACCACATGAAGTGCAAGGCATGCGCAGCAAACAAAGTGAAAATGGCTGCGAAAGGTAAGGTGTCTAGTAGGCAAGCTACAGAACCATACCAGGTTGTTCATGCTGATTTAGTTGGTCCACTATCACCCTCTTTGGGTGGAAATAGGTACTTCATGGTTCTCATTGATGCATTTTCCGGGTATATTTATGTGTACAATCTCAAGCAGAAATCAGAGGCTTTTCCAAGGTTCAAGGAATTCTGTGCTTGGTTGGAAAATGTGCATGGTAAAAAGATAAAGACTCTTTTCACTGATCGCGGGGGAGAATTCACTTCTCAGCAGTTTGAAGCTTTTCTGACTGAGAAAGGAATTCAACACGATTTGTCCAGTCCTCGCTCGCCATGGCAGAATGGACTTTGCGAAAGGGCAAATCAGACATTGCTTCAAGGGTTAAAAACCTTGCTGCATGATGCCAATCTTCCAGAGAGTTATTGGGCCGAATCTCTCTCGTGTTTTGTTTACAGTTACAATGGCAGGTTATCTTCAGCGATTGGTTGTACCCCCTATGAGAAGATGTTTGGCAAGAAACCATACATCAAACACATGAAAATTTTTGATTCTGACATGTGGGTTCACTCACCACAAAGCTCCAAGTTAGGCAAGCGTGGATTGCATGGTATCTTTCTAGGTTATCAGAAAGGTTCTTACAGAATAATGATGACTGACTCCAAGACTGACTGACTGACTCCAAGAGTGCTCTGATGGTGTTTCCTGCTTGGCAGGGGGGTTGGACTCGATGGCCCTTGTGGTCTCTTCCAACTCTATGATTCTATGATTCTATGACAATTAAGCTCACAAGAAGTGTTGAGTACAATGCCAAGTGGGGGGAGAATGTGGGAATTTTCCAATGTTATCCTGATGACAGTGATGAAACTGAGGATAAGCAACAGCAAAAGCAGCCGCAACAACCCACACCCACAGATAAAAGTTCTGATTCTGAGTCTGAAACTGAATCGGATAATTCAGAGGATTTCAAGAGTGCGAAAGCCTCTATGCGACCCTCTGAAAGCTCTGATCAAGAATTGGAAGAACCATTGTTCACAATAGGCCACTTTTCTCCTAAGAAGGAAGAGGAAAGTGTTGAAGACCAAAGGCTGATTCGCAGGTCACAAAGAGCCACAAAAGGCAGACCTCCAAAGAGATTTGCTGATGAATTTGCTAAGACAGCAGTAGCAGCTGTTAAAAGCTCCAAGAAGGTATTTGAACCTTCAAGTTTCCAAGAAATCCAGGATTTGGATTCTAAGGAAGCTGAGCCATGGTTAAATGCCATGAAGGCTGAGCTTGATTCCTTAGAAAGGAACAAAACATGGGAGCTAGTTCCAGTAGTTCCAGGAATGAAACTGCTTGGAAGCAAATGGGTCTTCAAAACGAAGACAGATCAAAATGGCAAGATAGTCAGACACAAAGCCAGATTGGTAGCCAGAGGTTTTGCACAGGAACCAGGTGAAGACTATCACGAGACCTACTCACCCACTGTGAGGTATGAGAGCATTAGGCTTATGCTCAAGCTAGCTGCAGAGGAGAATCTACACATTAGTCACCACGATGTGAATACAGCATTTTTGTACGGCTCTCTAGGTGAATCACTTTATATGCTTCCACCTGATGGCGTACAGGTAAAACAGGGATTTGTTTGTGCTCTAAAGAAGTCCCTTTATGGTCTCAAACAAAGTGCACGGTGTTGGCACACAAAACTCACTGAAGCATTGTTTTCTCTAGGTTTTCAACAAGGGAAAGCTGATCCATGTGTATTTGTCAAAGAGGAGGGGCAAAAGAAGCGGTATTGTTTGTTTTATGTTGATGATATTTTATTCTTTTGGAAAGATGTCACAATGTACAATAACGCCCTAGCTCAAATGAAAGAGCACTTTGACATGAAAGATCTTGGTGAGGTAAACAACTACCTATCTCTGGAAATAGAGAGAGATCAAAGTGGTAACATTCTAGTACACCAGTCACGGAAAATTGCTGATGTGTTAGACAAACTGAACCTGATGGATGCTAACCCTGTAGACACACCGATGACAACAGGTTATCAGGTAGAAGACACTGAAGAAGCATTTTCTGACACTACACTGTACAGAAGTGTGCTAGGCAAGCTAAACTTCATTGCCAGATAGAATCATAGAATCATAGAATCATAGAGTTGGAAGAGACCACAAGGGCCATCGAGTCCAACCCCCTGCCAAGCAGGAAACACCATCAGAGCACTCCTGACATATGGTTGTCAAGCCTCTGCTTAAAGACCTCCAAAGTAGGAGACTCCACCACACTCCTTGGCAGCAAATTCCACTGTCGAACAGCTCTTACTGTCAGGAAGTTCTTCCTAATGTTTAGGTGGAATCTTCTTTCTTGTAGTTTGGATCCATTGCTCCGTGTCCGCTTCTCTGGAGCAGCAGAAAACAACCTTTCTCCCTCCTCTATGTGACATCCTTTTATATATTTGAACATGGCTATCATATCACCCCTTAACCTCCTCTTCTCCAGGCTAAACATGCCCAGCTCCCTTAGCCGTTCCTCATAAGGCATCGTTTCCAGGCCTTTGACCATTTTGGTTGCCCTCCTCTGGACACGTTCCAGTTTGTCAGTGTCCTTCTTGAATTGTGGTGCCCAGAACTGGACACAGTACTCCAGGTGAGGTCTGACCAGAGCAGAATACAGTGGCCCTATTACTTCCCTTGATCTAGATGCTATACTCCTATTGATGCAGCCCAGAATTGCATTGGCTTTTTTAGCTGCCGCGTTACACTGTTGGCTCATGTAAAGTTTGTGGTCAACCAAGACTCCTAGATCCTTTTCACATGTACTGCTCTCAAGCCAGGCGTCACCCATCTTGTATTTGTGCCTCTCATTTTTTTTGCCCAAGTGCAATACTTTACATTTCTCCCTGTTAAAATTCATCTTGTTTGTTTTTGCCCAGTTCTCTAATCTGTCAAGGTCGTTTTGAAGTGTGATCCTGTCCTCTGGGGTGTTAGCCACCCCTCCCAGTTTGGTGTCATCTGCAAATTTGATCAGGATGCCCTTGATGTTCAAGACCTGACATTGCTGTTAGCTGTAATTTGCTAAGCAGACAAGTTAACAATCCCACTGTTAAGGATTGGAAAGCTCTGAAACGCTTAGCACGCTATTTGAAAGGCACTATGCATTACAGACTGAGATTTAATAATCAGAAGTCTGGTGGTCTTGAGATTTTTGCAGATGCAAGTTTTGGAAGTGACACTACAGACAGGAAAAGTATGTCTGGAGTTTGCTACATGTACAATCAGGGTCTATTTGATTGGTCATGCAAGAAGCAAACAACAATTAGCTTAAGTACTTGTGAAGCTGAATTGAATGCACTGTCTTATTCACTTAAGGATTGTGAATGGTTGTTACAATTGTACAAAGACATGAAAATTCCTGTCAAATGTCCAATCCAGGTTTACCAGGACAACAAAGCATGTTTGGCTTTGCTGAATTCGGAAGGTTGTAAGCAAAGCACGAAGCACTTGCAATTGAAGTTGCATCATGCTAGGGAACATATTCAGAAGGGACTCGTAACGGTGTCCTATATGCCAGGTAATGAAATTCCTGCTGATGTATTGTCCAAGATTGCATCAAGGGATCAACACTGTACCTATGTACAGAAGTTGGGTTTGTACTGATATTGTACGAACACGCTGCCCAGTGATGTTCACAGAAAGGGGGAGGATGTTGGTTTCTGCTCTCTTCACTGTGCAGCGAAGTGCTTGTCACAAGACAATGTTTACATTCCACAGTCAGAGTACTGTTGGGTTTTCCCACGGGAATGGGAGACTGGATGTGACGTACACTGGTTTCCTGTTTTTCACTGTTCTCTCGGTGTTCTTTTGTTCCGAGGAGAAGGACGGTTGCTTCTCTGCTCCCGCAGAGGCAAGATGCATGTTTGTAATTTCTCAACATTGAACTGTAAATAAAGCAAGTTAAGCATGTGGCACGTACTGCTCATCATTCCGCTGAGTACAGGACTCTGCAAATACAACAGTTTAAAGTATCTCTGGAAGCATTTTCTAATTTCCTCAGGGTTCTGGATGTTTCTCCCTTCATTCTCTAAGTTTGTAACCGTATTCAGTTTTTGTCTCTTTTTCAACTGCCATGCTAGCAGTTTCCCACATTTATTTGCTGATTCAAATGACCTTTGTTTCATTAATTTAATTTTCCACTCAACTTCTTGATTTATCAATTTAGCATATTGTGCTTGGTGGAATTTGATTTCTCTCAGAACCTCCTGTGATTTTGGTTTTGATCTTAATTTTTTCTCAGCATCTCTTATCTTCTCCAAGATCTTATCCTTTTTCCCATTCCAAAGTCTTTTCTTTATCGTATTCTGTTGTATCAGAAACCCCCTCATAACAGCTTTGCTTGCATCCCAGATTACTCTTTTTTCCACTGTAGTATTCAAATTTATTTCAAAATAGTCTTTTAGAGTCTTGTGGGCCTTCTTCACAATCTCCTGATCTCTTAACAAGGTGTCATTCATTTTCCATCTGAAGGAACCGATTGGAATTAGTCTCATTTCCATTTTCATAGCGTTATGGTCGGAGCAGGTTTTTGGGCAGATTTCCACTTTTCTAGTCTTAGGTGCCAGTCCTCTAGTTATCCATATTTGGTCAATTCTTGTCCATGTCAGATGTGCTTCAGAAAAGAATGTTCCTTCTTTTCCTAGGGGGTTCTTTGTCCTCCAGATGTCAATCAAGTCCAAATTGTCAGTTAGCTCAAAAAAAGTTTTAGGTAGTCTGCCGTCTTTTGTCAAATTTTGATTTTGTGACTTATCCATGTTTGTAGAGACCACCCCATTCATATCTCCCATCATAATGATGTTGGTATAGTCCAGATAGTCCAGCATTGTCTCATGCAGCTTCCTATAAAATTCTGATTTCCCCTCATTCGGTGCATAGATTCCTAATATTAAATTTTTTTCTCCTTGAGTCTGTATCTCGATTGCCAAGATTCTTCCTTGCTCATCTTTAAATAAGAATTTTGGTGACAGGCTCTCCTTTGCATAAATCACCACTCCTCTTTTCTTGACTCTGTCCGATGAAATAAATTCTTGGCCTAGTCTTTTATTAATTAGCACTTTTCTATGGAGCCTAGTCACATGCGTTTCCTGCAAGCAAATAATGTCCAACTGTTCTTTTTTCAATACATGAAATATTCTTCTTCTTTTTTCCGGGGAATTCCCACCATTAATATTCCAGCTAAGGAGCTGCAGAGACTTCCTGGATCAGTCTGCTATTCCTTTGGTGGTGGCGTCTCTTTCTTTTGATCCTCTGGTCCCAAAGGTGCAGGAGCAGGTACAGGTACAGGTGGAGGTGGTGGCCAAGACCCAGGTCCTGCTATTCCTTTCTGAAGGTCCTCTCCATGGTCGTTCAAAAACTTGTCTTGATCTTCTGCTGTTTTAATTTTTATTTTCTTTCCTTTAAAGCTAAAGGATAGTCCTTGAGGAAATTCCCACCTAAAGGGAATTGAATTACCTTTCAGTAATCTTGTTAATTCTGTATATATAGATCTAAGGTCCAAGAGTTGCTTCGGAATATCCTTGTAAATTTCTGCTCTAATGCCTTGAATAACCAGTGATTTTTCAAAATGAAGGCTTAATATTTTATCTCTCTCTTGCTTGGATCTCAAAATAATCAAACAGTCTCTGGATCTATCTTTCTTCACCAATCTTCCCAGTCTGAAAGCACTTACGATTTTAAAGTCCTTGTCTTCTCCAATAGCCCAAAACTTTGAAAATTCTGATGTCAGATAGCCTATTAAGTCCCCCTGTTCAAGTTCTGGGATGGCTCTCAGTCTGAGATTATTCTCCCTATTTCTCAGTTCGATCATAGACATCATAGACAGGTAGGCCTGCTGTTCACTTATCTGTTTGTGCAGAGGTTTTACCTCCACCTGTACTGCTTCGGCCTTTCGATTGGCTTCCGCGGCTTTTTGATTCGCTTCCTCAGCTAATTTACGGTTTTCTGCAGTTACTTCCTGTAAATTCCCAATTGCTTGTGTATGTTGAGCAACTTGTTCAGTCAATTTACTGATACTGGCTGTAGCTTGATCAATTTTGGCTGAATGCTCGTCTGCTTTCTTATTTAAACTTTCCAATTGTTCTAAAATTTGTTCTAAAACAGCTGCAGATCCTCCTGTAGCCATATCTTCTAATGATGTCTGCTCGGTTTCTCCTTCATGTATCTCTAAAACAGCTGGGACAGATGATCTGCGTGGCTGAGAAGTCAAAGTTGTTTGCACTAAATGTTTAGCTTTCGCTTTAGCCAATCTTGTTTTGCCCGTACCACTCATTCCAGTCCTGTCTACGTGCCAAGGTCAAGCTGTGTAAAGTCCCATGGGAATCACAATTCCAGAGAGTAAACAACAAAGCAGTAGAGAATAAAAACAAAAAGCAGGTCTCAGACAGCTGTAAGTCCAAAATCCTCTAGGGGGAGTGTAATGATGCCTCAGAAAAGAAAATAGAGTTGTTCTGCCATTAAAATCCAAACAGTTTTAAACCGCAATGAAAGGATCCTTCAGCTCCCTTTTAGCATGCAGAGCTTTCCCAAAATTGAAACAAAGTCTCTAAAGAGGTGCGAGAAACAGTTTTCCCATTTGTATCCAGACTATAACGCTCCAATGTAACACTTTCAGTAGTTAAACAGTCTCAGCAGTTTGACAGTTCTTTTTTAAACTGGCAGCCCGTGAATTTGGGCTTCTCCGTCATTTATAAATCCACAAAAGGGGGAGGAAAGTCCAGTCCAAAGCCAACAAAAGTAGAACAAAAGTTAACTCTCTTAATCTCTTAGAAACCAGTTCAAATGTTGCACAAAAGTCCAAACTTCTAAAGTCACTTTAAAAAGATTCCAGCTTGTCAAATTCTTTGCTTTAATTCTTTAAGCACTGCAGGGAGACGGACTTCCTGGTTGCGTCTCCTGCTTTCACCAAATTTAGTCACTTTAGTCCCGAAATTCTTAAATTCCCCTTACTCACGGGTTTGTAGTTTTGAATCAAATGTTCCAGGAAAAAAGGTCGGCGCTCATCGGCAGCAGCTGCACGGCTTCACTTCTGCAGAAAGAGCGATGAACTCACAGCACCGCGCCAGCCCTTCCACGTTCCGGAGCCCCTTACGGGGTTCCTTCTTCGTTTTGGGGGGCGCTTCTGGTGCCCGCCGAGTCCCACGGCCACAGGCTCACTCTACCTGTGGTTTTTCTTTATGGGTCTCCGCTTCGCCGTAGCGGACGACCCTTTTCTGCGGAGCTCCCCTTCACAGCGCAAAGGGGACCGCCATTACCGTTTTGCGCCGCCTCCAGAAGTCCATCCGTAGTCATTTTTTAAATTACGCATTTCATAATTTATATTGACATTATTTGACTCCTTACTTCCATTTCTCTTTAGACAATACTCCTACATTTTTCACAGTGCTCTTTTAAACCCCACTAGCATTATCTGTCCTTCACTTATATTTTCCAGATGTTCCACAAATTTCCCCAGTCCTCAATGAACCTCTGGTCTCTTAAGTATCTAATTTTTCCCGTCAATCTATCCAACTCCGCGTAATCTAACAGTTTCATTCTCCATTCCTCAACTGTCGGTATTTTCTGTTGTTTCCAGTTTGGGGTCAGGAGGACTCTTGTTGCAGTCGTTGCATATTGAAACAATTTACAATCGTTACTCTTTATCTCCCTTCCTAATATTCCTAACAGGAAGGCCTCGGGTTTTTTTTTTCAAATGTATACCTTAAAATTTTCTTCATTTCATTATATACACTTTCCCAAAAACCTTTTACCTTTTTGCATTCCCACCACATGTGGTAGAAAGACCCCTCTTTTTCCCTGCATTTCCAGCATTTATTACAAGTTTTTTACATTTCTGCCAATTTTGCAGGGGTTATATACCATCGGTAAAACATCTTCATTATATTCTCCTTCAGCGTCATACAAGCCGTAAATTTTAGGGTTTTTTCCAAAAATTTTCCCACTCTTCAAAATGTATATTATGTCCGATGTCCCTGGCCCAATGTATCATGACCGACTTTACTTCCTCATCTATCAGATTCCACTCTAGCAGCAAATTGTACATTTTGGATAAAATTTTATAATCGTTATTTATTATTTCAATCTGGAATTTGGAGTCTTTATCAGCATATCCTCTGTCTTTAATATCTTTCCTGAACATTTCATTTATTTGAAAACAATGTAGCCAATCAAACACATTTTCTTTAACCTGTTCGTACGGTTTCATTTTCCATTTCCCCCCTTCTTTGAATAACAATTGATCGTAAGTAATCCAGTTGCCTCTCATATTGATCTTCTTGACGCTCATAACTTCTAGTGGGGATAGCCAGTGTGGAATTTTAGGTTCTAATAAATATCTATTCCTTTCCCACACTTCAATCAGGGGACCTCTAAAGATGTGGCTTTCGAAACCCTTATGGATTTTCTTCTTCTCATGCCATAAGTACGCATGCCACCCAAACCTGTTGTCGAATCCCTCCAGGTCTAACAGTTCCTTCTTTTCCAATTTTATCCATGCTTTCAACCAGCAAAGGCACGAAGCCTCATAATATAGTTTCAAATCTGGCAGGGCAAAACCTCCTCTTTCTTTTGCATCTGTTAAAAGCTTAAACTGAATTCTCGGCCTTTTGCCCTGCCAGATATATTTTGAGATTTCTCTTTGCCATTCTTTGAATATCTTAGTTCCCTTAATTACAGGGATAGTCTGAAATAAAAACAACATTTTTGGGAGCACATTCATCTTAATTGTAGATATCCTACCCCAAAATGACAGTTTCAACTTTCCCCACACCTCGAGGTCCTTTCTTATTCCTTTCCATGCCGGCTCGTAGTTATTCTTGAATAAATCTATATTTTTCGGGGTTATCCATATTCCTAAATATTTCACCTTTTTGACCACCTCTATCTCTGTTTGTTGTTGCACTTCTTCAATTACACTTAAGTCTGTATTCTTCGTCATTATTTTAGTCTTTTTCTTATTTAATTTGAAGCCTGCCACTTTACCAAATTGTTCGAATTCTTCCAGTACCTCATTTATTGAACTCGTCGGGTCTTCTATCGTTATTACCAAATCATCTGCGAACGCTTTGACTTTATATTCATTTTGGCCAATTGTTATTCCTTTTATCTTCTTATTTTGTCTTATTGAATTCAGGAGGACTTCCAACACCGTTATAAACAACAATGGGGAAAGTGGGCATCCCTGTCTTGTTCCTTTTGCTATCTTTATTTCTTCTGATACCACATTGTTTATAATCAGTTTTGCTTTTTGTTCTGTGTAAATTGCCTTTACTCCGTTGAAAAATTCTTTACCAACCTCCATATATTCCAGATGCTTTAACATAAAGTCCCAAATTATATTGTCGAATGCCTTCTCTGCATCCACGAACATCATTATAGCTTGCTTCTCACTCCTGGCAGACAGATATTCTACTATATTATGTTTCTTATATTATCTTTCATTTACCTGCCAGGTAAGAAGCCCGCTTGATCCCCGTGGATGCTTTCTAACAATATGTTTTTCATTCTTTTCGCCAGAATTCCTGCAAAAATTTTATAATCTATATTTAATAGTGAGATCGGCCTATAATTTTTAACTTGCAATAAATCTGAGTCCTGTTTCGGAATTAATGTAATAAATGCATCTTTCCATGTTTCTGGTATTTCTCTTTCTTTTAAGATGTTATTCATTACTTCTTTCAATGGTGTCATCAATGCGAATTTCATTTCTTTGTAGTAGTTAGCGGTGAATCCGTCTGGACCTGGAGCTTTCCCCCTTTTTAATTCTTTTATTACTTCTTTTATTTCTTCTATCTCTATTGGGGTATTCAGTTGTTCTTTTTTATCTATCGGAATCGTCTGCATCTTTTTTTCTTTCAGAAATCTTTCTATTTTCCTCAAGTTGTTTTTCTCTCTGTTTTTATATAATCCTCTGTAATAATCCAAGAAACCCTTCCTTATTTCCTTAGTGTCAGGGAACTGCCATCGGAGCATCAGGCGGTGGAGGGTCTCAGGGCGGAAGAAAGAGACTCAACAGCTGAGGCAGGAACCAGCAGGGGGAGGAGTGGATCTCCGAGGGAATGCGAGCAGGAGGGAGGGCTCAGAGACGCTTCCAGCGAGAACAGTGGGGAGGTATCGGAGTCTCCCATAGGGAGACCCACACCTCGCCGGAAACTGTCACGCCGTGAGTCCAGGAGACGCGTTTCCGTTAAGGAGCTTCTTTGCTGGAAACGCTTCCGCAGACAGCCACTGTCAGACTCTACGAGTGACTAAGAGCAGACATGTTTGTGGAGCTCTGTCACACACAGAGGTTTGTGGAGCCGCACAAACTCTGAGGGAGCACGATTTTACGCACAAGCAGCTAATCATCCCTTTACACTTAGGGTTAGTTATCTCTTCTCCATCCACTACAATTTTATTTATTGTGTTTTGTTCCTTTCTTTTTTTGATTTGCCATGCCAGCAATTTTCCTGATTTGTTTGCAAATTCAAAACTTCTTTGTCTTAGTTTTTTAATATTCCATTCCACTTCTCTGTTTATTATCATTGCAAACTGGGATTGCAAAGCTTTAATGTTTTCTTTTATTCTCTTATTAGGTTTTTTAACTAATTTTTGCTCATTGTCCATTATCTGCTTCAAAATATCTTTTTTCCCTTTTTCTCTACCCTTATTTTTAATGACATTCTGCTGGATGAAAAAACCTCTCATCACTGCCTTGCTTGCATCCCAAACCACTTTTATTTTTGTACCTTTATTCAAATTATCCATAAACTATTCCGTCAACCTTTTTTGTGCTTTTTCAACAATTTCTTGGTCGTCTAAAAGGTAGTCTTTCATTCTCCACCTAAAAGTTCTTTCTTCCAAACCTTTTAGTTTCATTTTTATTGGGTTGTGATCAGAGATCATTTTGGCTTGGATTTCTACCCGAAGAGTTCTTGGCGTTAATTCATTCGAAATCCAAATCTGATCTATTCTGGACATTGACTGGTTCGGCTCAGAGTAATAAGTGAACTGTTTTTCCAGTGGGTGTCTAAGTCTCCAGATATCTATCAAATTACAATTTTTAACCAATGAAAAAAAAGTTCTAGGTAACTTCCCTTCCTTACTTCTTCCATCTCTGAGTCTATCCATTTCCAATGACACCACTGCATTCATATCTCCCAATATTATAATTTTCTGATCTACATATTCAGATAGTTTTTCTTCCAGAATTTTGTAAAACTCAGACTTATTACCATTTGGTGCATAGATCCCGACTATAATTAGATTTTCTCCCTGCCATTTGATTTGGACCGCTATTATCCTTCCTTCTTCATCTTTAAAAATTTGTTGAGCTTCAATTTGGTTTTTGACATAGATGACCACTCCTCTTTTTTATCTTTATCTGAGGATATAAACTCATTTCCTAATCTTTTATTAATCAATATTCTTTTGTGTCTTCTTGCTACGTGTGTCTCTTGTAGGCAAATAATGTCCAGGTTTTCTTTTTTTAAGATTTGTTCAATTTTATTCCTTTTTTTCCTCATTCATCTCATTAATGTTCCAGTTCCAAATTTTTAACGCCATGGTGATTTAAATTTAAATAGATTTGTTTCTCCTTTTATAATTTAGCTGTTTCTTCTTCCTCCTGTTCCTCTTCTTCTCCTGATGTCTTTCTTGTTTCTTCCTCTGAGTCTGCGCCTCCTGCTGCCTCTTCTCCTTTATCTTCTTCTTTTTCTGATCTCAGTTCTTTATATTTTCTCAGGAATTTTCCAGTTTCATCTAGGCTTATCAGTCTATGCCTCTTGCTTCTGTAAATGAATGAAATACCTTCCGGGAACTCCCATTTGAATTCTATGTTATTTTTCTTCAGCGTCTGCACCAATGCTTTATACGGCTCTCTGCGTCTCAGTAATCTAATTGGTATGTCTTTAAAGATTATTATGTAGTTCCCATTAATGCTCAGTCTTTTTTCTCTATTTTTTTGCAGAATCATATTTCTCATTTCCCTTTCTTTAAATGTGATCAAGCAGTCTCCTACAAATTTTTTAACTCTAGTTGTTTTTACACGTAGTCTAAATGCAGATTGTACCGATCTTGCCATTTCCTCTACTGGTAATTCCATCCATTGAGCTAATTCTGTTATCAATTTCTCTTTAATGTTTTCACCTTGTGATTCTGGGACTGCTCTAAGTCTCAAATTAACTTCCCTCTGCCTTAGTTCATTCATGGCTATTACGTCCTTCATTTCTTCTTGCGCTTTACTCAGTTCCATCATCTCCACTTTAATCCTATCTTCTTCACGTTTCACATCTTTCATTTCTAATCTCGTCTTTTTCAATCCCTCTTCCACGGATTGTGTTCTTCTAAATACTTCCTTTATTTGCCCTTTCAGTTCATTAACTGTTTCGTCCATTTTTTAATCCATTTTCCCAATCTTATTATCTACTTGTTCTAATTTTACTTCTAATTTTTTTCACTTTGTTTAATTTCCGCAAACATTCTTAATATATCTGCTTTGAAGTCTATTTCTTGCTTGGATCCTTTTCTTTCTGTTGGTGTCCCCCCCTCCATCCTCTTTGTTGGATTCGACATTATATCTTATTTAACCCAAAACCCTCTATTACGTACCAAAATATTTTTATATCTCAATTTCTAAATTATAATTTGTAACCCCTCAACCAAAATGCCAAGTAAGTTTACAAAATTTTACACAATCCCCAAATAATACCAATATAACCCCAAAATATATTCCAGCAACCAAGCAGGGTCTGTTCCTGTTCCTCTTCTTGCCTCCACTCAGGCTAATCCACTTAGTTACCCAGTCTGCTTCTTCCTTTTGGCTTTAGTTATCAATTTTCAGTTTGATTTTCAATTTTATAGTCTCTTCAGATTCCTAACTTCAAATATTAGCACTTTAATCCTAATAATAAAAAAAGTAATCAAAAAGGAAAGGGAATATATATTATCGAACCCAAAGAGGGGGAGAAGGACTATATTATAACATCCAAAGTCTGTCTGTCTTGGTATCCGAGAGCACCCTTTAATTAAAGTCCGTAAAATTGGAAGAAGAAGAAAAAACAAATTGCAATATTTTATTCTATCCGCTAGGTGTCCTCCGTTGTTATGGCATAATTCGGAAATGAAGAAAAGGGAATTGAGGAAATGAATCAGTACTTTAGTGTCTTTTAAATATTACTATATTCCAATTCCAGTAATAACATAAGCAGGATTAACAAACAAAAAACAAAAATAAGTTAATTCAACCAAAGTCTCAAATCTTCCATTCTTGGGCAAGGTGATTGAGCGTGTGGTTGCTGAACAACTCCAGGCACGCCTGGAGGATGCGGACCATTTGGATCCCTTCCAATCAGGGTTCAGGCCTCATCATGGGACTGAAACTACCTTGGTCGCACTGGTTGATGATCTCCGGCGAGCTAGGGACAAAGGTGAGAGTTGTTTCCTAGTTCTGCTGGATCTCTCAGCGGCCTTTGATACAATCGACCATAACATCCTTCTGGACCGTCTAGAGGGGTTGGGAGCTGGGGGCACTGTTATACAGTGGTTTCGCTCCTTTCTCCTGGGCCGTGTTCAGAAAGTGGTGGTGGGGGGTGAGTGTTCAGACCCTTGGGCCCTCACTTGTGGGGTGCCTCAGGGTTCCGTCCTCTCCCCCATGCTTTTTAACATCTTAACATACTTTAACATCTATATGAAGCCGCTGGGAGAGATCATCAGGGGGTTTGGACTGGGTGTCCATCAATATGCAGATGATACCCAGCTCTACCTTTCTTTCAAATCAGAACCAGTGAAGGCAGTGAAGGTCCTGTGTGAGTGCCTGGAGGCGGTTGGAGGATGGATGGCGGCTAATGGATTGAGGTTGAATCCTGACAAGACAGAAGTACTGTTTTTGGGGGACAGGGGGCGGGCTGGTGTGGAGGACTCCCTGGTCCTGAATGGGGTAACTGTGCCCCTGAAGGACCAGGTGCGTAGCCTGGGAGTCATTTTGGACTCACAGCTGTCCATGGAGGCACAGGTCAATTCTGTATCCAGGGCAGCTGTCTACCAACTCCACCTGGTACGCAGGCTGAGACCCTACCTGCCCGCTGACTGTCTGGCCAGAGTGGTGCATGCTCTAGTTATCTCCCGCTTGGACTACTGCAATGCGCTCTACGTGGGGCTACCTTTGAAGGTGACTCGGAAACTACAACTAATCCAGAATGCGGCAGCTAGACTGGTGACTGGGGGCGGCCGCCGAGACCACATAACACCGGTCTTGAAAGACCTACATTGGCTCCCAGTACGTTTCCGAGCACAATTCAAAGTGTTGGTGTTGACCTTTAAAGCCCTAAACGGCTTCGGCCCAGTATACCTGAAGGAGCGTCTCCACCCCCATCGTTCTGCCCGGACACTGAGGTCCAGCGCCGAGGGCCTTCTGGCGGTTCCCTCATTGCGAGAAGCGAAGCTACAGGGAACCAGGCAGAGGGCCTTCTCGGTAGTGGCACCCGCCCTGTGGAACGCCCTCCCATCGGATGTCAAGGTGATGGACAACTACCTGACATTCAGAAAACATCTTAAGGCGGCCCTATTCAGGGAACCTTTTAATGTATGATATTTTAGTGTGTTTTGGTTTCTGTAGAAGCCACCCAGAGTGGCTGGGGAAACCCAGCCAGATGGGCGGGGTACAAATAATAAATTATTATTATTATAAGCCACCAAAATGCGTTGTTGATTACTACGCTTCAAGTTCTTTAATGGCGTCGGAACCTTCTGTTCCTTTTCACTGTCCTTTGTTCTTTAAAAGTGAAAGTGGAGAACAGTTCCTTCTTCTCTTCCCCCCCCCCCTCAGTTCATCGAGTACTTCCAGTTTTCAAAGCGATACTTTCTGTTCCCTATTTTAGTTCTAACCAGTTCTTGATATTAAGTATCCTCTTTCCACAGGATACTTTTGATGTAAAAATCATGCAGGGAAACAAACAATAGAATCATAGAATCATGGAATCATAGAATCATAGAGTTGGAAGAGACCACAAGGGCAATCAAGTCCAACCCCCTGCTAAGCAGGAAACACCATCAGAGCACTCCTGACATATGGTTGTCAAGCCTCTGCTTAAAGACCTCCAAAGAAGGAGACTCCACCACACTCCTTGGCAGCAAATTCCACTGTCGAACAGCTCTTACTGTCAGGAAGTTCTTCCTAATGTTTAGGTGGAATCTTCTTTCTTGTAGTTTGGATCCATTGCTCCGTGTCCGCTTCTCTGGAGCAGCAGAAAACAACCTTTCTCCCTCCTCTATGTGACATCCTTTTATATATTTGAACATGGCTATCATATCACCCCTTAACCTCCTCTTCTCCAGGCTAAAAATGCCCAGCTCCCTTAGCCGTTCCTCATAAGGCATCGTTTCCAGGCCTTTGACCATTTTGGTTGCCCTCCTCTGGACACGTTCCAGTTTGACAGTGTCCTTCTTGAATTGTGGTGCCCAGAACTGGACACAGTACTCTAGGTGAGGTCTGACCAGCCGCTAGGGAAACTCACTTTCCTTAGCTGCTAGGGCAACTCACTTTCCTTTCTCCGCTCTGCAAATCACTTTGCGTCCGTGCTGATTCCGGATAATAGCTGAACTCCGCAATATTCTTGTTTTTTCCTCCGGGTTTCTTTTATTCTTTTATTAATCGCCAATTTCAGTTTATTCCCGGATTTCTTTTATTTTGAGAGCGAGGCACTTTCTCTGCAAGACTTCGCTACTCGGGGGTAGATAATGGCTTCCCTCGACCTGCTCCTCCGCTCCTCCGTTCTCTTCACTTCTTTCGGAAGCTACCTGACAGCCGGGCGAGCCGCTTCTGGTCCCGCTGGGATCCTGACGTTCCGGACACCCAGCAAAGCGAAGTGTAATAAGCCTAAACAAAGCCAAACAGGTTGTTTTGTGTTCCAGCTACATAGAAAGAAGATGATAAAAGTCTGATTGGGCTTATTTCAAAATGGTGTTTTGAGGTTAGAATGCACATTCACTCAAAAATCGCAGTGACATGTTTGTTATCAGCCCAAATCAAGCATAGGTGTTTTGGTTCCATCTCAATAGAAAGAGGACGAATAAACTTGGATTGTTCTTTCGGTGGTCATTCACCCTAACCCTAACCCTAACCCTAACCCTAACCCTAACCCTAACCCTAGTGTTTCCCAACCTTTTTTGGGCAAAGGCACACTTGTTTGATGAAAAAAATCTCGAGGCACACCACCATTACAGCCCCTTGACGTCAGCGTGCAGCGTCACGCCGGGAGGGACGCACGAAAGTGTAAGTTTCAATTTTTTCCCCTCCCCCTTGCCGGGGAACCTCCAAGCTTTGGGGGTGGGGGGGGGAGGAGGCAGCAAAGCGAGGGACTGAGGGACTCCTCCAACGACAAGGGTTGGGGAAGAAGAGAAAGGGCTATTCCGCTCCAGTCCTTTCTGAAGGAGCTGAGGGTGGGGGTCCTCCGGCGCCTTCGGCGAAACGGCGCCGGCCCAGAGCGCTTCTAGGAGGCTGCCTTTGTGCGCGACGTAAAGCCCTCTTTCCCTCCCTCCAGCCCCGTGTCACCTGTGGAAAAGGGGGCTGGATCCAGTGACGCAACTCGGAAAACTGTTAGGGAAGCCAGAGCAGGAAAGTGAGTGGGGGGCGGCGTCGCCGCTTTAACCCACGTTTCCTTTTTGAAAGAGAAACTTAAAACTAGATGACCCTTGGGACCCCTGCCAACTCTACAGTTCTATGGCCCTTTGTGGAGGGGGGGCAGCACCTGGAAAGACGGGCTAGGGGATAATTGGGGCGGCCGCCTTAGGCACACCAGAAGCGAAGCACGTCCTGAGCTACAAAAACAAACCCAATTCCTGCCCCATTTTTTGCAGTTTCTGCAAAGCGAGGGAGTCTCCCCCGCCTCCATTCCTCGGTGCCTCCTCCTCCCCCTGCTCCCCACTACGGGTCTCCCCTGCACTTGGCCAGGCCGCCTCGCCCTCCTTCCTTTCCCAGAGCAGTGGCTCAGAGCGCCTCCTTGCACCGCAGGTACACTCCGTGGGGAGGGGAGGGAGCGGAAGCCCAGACCAGCCCCCAACCTGCTTAGTCCGACCCCTCAAACCTTCCCAAAATAAGAACACTGCGTTCTACAACGTCACCCCCCAGCGGGGCCCCCTTTATTCCCGGTGAGAGGGGGGCGGCGGAGGGAAAAAGCTGCTTCCCACACTGACCCGCTGCCATCTTGACTTCCCGCAATGAGCCGGATGCGGCGCCTAAGCTCCCTGCCGTCGCTTCTCCGCCTCCTCTACTTTGCACAAGGCTTCAGGGTCGCCGGCCGATTCATCCATTGGCCGCTCTTTCAAGCCCACTCGGAGGAGGAATGAGTCGAAAGAGCCAGAGACGCAGCCGCAGTGGAAGCCCCGCCCCTCCCTTCCAGTCTCGGGGCGGGGCAGAGGCCACCAGGCTGGCAAGCAGAGCGCCAAGAGCGAGGAAGCTGATGCAACGCGGAGGCAGACCCCGGCTGGCGTGTGTTAGACTAGCAGTGTTTCCCAACCTTTTTTGGACTCGCCCGCCTCCCTCCAGGCAACATCCAGGAACACCGGTTGGGAAACACTGCCATAACCCTAACCCTAACCCTAACCCTAACCCTAACCCTAACCCTAACCCTAACCCAAACCCTAACCCTAACCCTAACCCTAACCCTAACCCTAACCCTAACCCTAACCCTAACCCTAACCCTAACCCAACCCTAACCCTAACCTAACCCAACCCTAACCCTAACCCTAACCGCAACCGCAACCGCAACCGCAACCCTAACCCTAACCCTAACCCTAACCGTAGCAAAGTGAAGTGTAATAAGCCTAAACAAAGCCAAACAGGTTGGTGTTGTGAGAGCTGCCCGAGGTCCCAGCTCACAAAGGACCAACGCCAGTTCGTTGTTATGTACAAAAGTCTTTATTGAAGTTCAGTTTTTCTTTCACAGCCGCGGCGCACAGCTCTACGTCTGAAACTCTAGACCGCCGAAGCTCCGTCTGAGTCCCCTCCCCCCAGACACCAGTTTAAGACCCTAGCCTTCCTCCACCTCTTCCTTTGCTCTTTCCTCCTCTGGCTCCGCCTGTCAGCTGGGGTCCCACTCTTCCGAGACTCATCTGACGCTGAGTCCCCTGAGTCTTCCCCCTGCCTCCGGCAGGCTTTAGGACCTGGTTCCCAATCCGGGTTTTCTGCTGTCCCACGTGCCTCTACATTTGAACTTGGCGCGCGTGCCCAGCCGGCAACCTTCCTCCTGACCGTTACACTGCTCCTGTCACTGCTTCCCCCTTCAGGGAGGCTAGCTGCACCTGACCTCCCCTCCGTTCCCCCACTCTCCGATGGAGGTGTGGTCAGCCCAGACTCATCTTCTCCTCCTGCTGGAGGAGACGCTGGCCCTGACACATGGGACTCTTCCCCCCCACTCTGCTCTGGTGGGGAAGCTGGTCCTGATTTCCAGCTGCTGCTTTGGGAGTCCCCGCTGGCCCCTTGTTTCTGGTGTGTCTCCCCTGGGACCCCCCTTACCCTGACCATCGGCGCCACCTTCTGGGAATCTTCTGATTCGCTGGAGAAGCTCATGGAATCTCTCGGGTCACTGTCGTACTCCCCTACGCTGCCCTCAGATTCTTCCCCTTCGCTATCCATTTCCTCTCTCCCCTGTACCTCTGCTCCTGAGCCCCTGACAGGTGTTAATGCACATTGACCTAGAAATCGCAAAGTGTGTGTAATGAAACCAAAATAACACAATACCGTCTTTCGCTTCCATATGCGTAGAAAGAAGACGCATAAGCTTTGATTGGTATTATTTCAATTTGCATGGTGTTTTTTGGGTGTGCACCAGAATCACCCCCAACCAAAGCAAAAAATTTTTTTGGGTTCCATCTTCATAAAAAGAAGATGATAAAGCTCTGATTGGGTTATTTCAAATTGGTGTTTTTTTTGGTTAGAATGCACATTCACCCAAAAATCGCAGTGACATGTTTTTTATCAGCCTAAATCAAGCTAGGTGTTTTGGTTCCACCTCAATAGAAAGAGGACAAATAAGCTTGGATTCACCCTGACCCTAACCCTAACCCTAACCCTAACCCTAACCCTAACCTTAACCCTAACCCTAGCAAAGTGATGTGTAATAAGCCTAAACAAAGCCAAACAGGTTGTTTTGTGTTCCAGCTACATAGAAAGAAGAATCTTGGATTTCACTTACTTCAAGTCGTGTTCTTTGGTGTTAATGCACATTGACCCAGAAATCGCAAAGTGTGTGTAATGAAACGAAAATAACGCAACACCGTTTTTCCGCTTCCATATGCGTAGAAAGAAGCCGAATAAGCTTTCATTGAATCATAGAATCATAGAGTTGGAAGAGACCACAAGGGCCATCGAGTCCAACCCCCTGCCAAGCAGGAAACACCATCAGAGCACTCCTGACACATGGTTGTCAAGCCTCTGCTTAAAGACCTCCAAAGTAGGAGACTCCACCACACTCCTTGGCAGCAAATTCCACTGTCGAACAGCTCTTACTGTCAGGAAGTTCTTCCTAATGTTTAGGTGGAATCTTCTTTCTTGAAGTTTGGATCCATTGCTCCGTGTCCGCTTCTCTGGAGCAGCAGAAAACAACCTTTCTCCCTCCTCTATGTGACATCCTTTTATATATTTGAACATGGCTATCATATCACCCCTTAACCTCCTCTTCTCCAGGCTAAACATGCCCAGCTCACTTAGCAGTTCCTCATAAGGCATCGTTTCCAGGACTTTGACCATTTTGGTTGTCCTCCTCTGGAAACGTTCCAGTTTGTGAGTGTCCTTCTTGAATTGTGGTGCCCAGAACTGGACACAGTACTCCAGGTGAGGTCTGACCAGAGCAGAATACAGTGGCACTATTACTTTCCTTGATCTAGATGCTATACTCCTATTGATGCAGCTCAGAATTGCATTGGCTTTTTAAGCTGCCGCGTCACACTGTTGGCTCATGTCAAGTTTGTTGTCAACTCGGAGGACAGATGAGATGACAATTTGTGCATTTAGTTGCTTCAATTTCCTGCCGAGAGCTTCGTAGTCTCTTTTGATCTTCTGGAAGCTATTGCTTGCAGTGTCATTGGTTCCCACATGAACCAAGAGGAAGGGGTATTTGTCAGTGGGTTTTATGATTCCTTGCAGTCGTTCAGTTACATCTTGGATCTTAGCCCCGGGGAGACAGCACAGTTCCCGTGACATCTTGTCAGGCCCACAGATCACTGCTTCTGTTCCCTCAGTAGGGAATCCCCTATCACCACTACACGCCTCCTCTTAGGTTTGGTCGGGGTTCTTCCGTGAGCTGTCCGTTCCAAGGTCGCCTGCACATTCCCTGAGGACTGACTTTGCTTCTCATCTTCATATACCTGATCGACTGTAATGAGGGAGAGATCCTCAAATGGAGTCTGCTCTTCGTCTTCCATGCTAGGGGAGAGTACCTCAAAGCGATTGTGTATTTCTAAACAATCAGAGCGAACCCTGGGCCTCCTTCTTCTTTGAGTCACATTTCTCCATATATCTGGCTCCTGTGTTGGTGAACTAGCCTCCTTCTCAGGGGAGTCCCCTGTCTCCTCCTTGGTGGAGACGGTGTGCTCTGTTGCTTCCAAGAAGAGCTCCAGCTCTCTAATTCTTTGGAGCGTAGCTACACGTTCCTCCAGTTGCTGGACTTTGTCTTTTAAGAGGGCAATCAACATGCAATTGCTGCAGGTAAAGCTGCCTGCAACCTTTGGCAAGATGGCAAACATTGTGCAGGAACTGCAGGCGACTGCAGCTGTTCCCTCCCTCTCCATCTTGAGAATGTGTCGTTGGGGGTGGCTACAGCGGTCCTCCATCATAAAAAGCGTGAAGACAGGACAAATAACAACTAATCAGCCACAAAGAAACACACACAAACAAGAAAACGCTTTTTGCTCCTTCAACTGCTGCCCTGCTAGCTCTGATAAGCTCCTCCCACAGCTAATCACCTGCCTCAACAGAAACCCTGCCCCCTCTGACCTTTGCACAGGGAGAACAGTTAATCAGCCACAAAGAAAGACACACACACAAGAAAACCCTTTTTGCTCCTTCTTCAACTGCTGCCCTGCTAGGTCTGATAAGCTCCTCCCACAGCTAATCACCTGCCTCAACAGAAACCCTGCCCCCTCTGACCTTTGCACAGGGAGAACAGCTAATCAGCCACAAAGAAACACACACACACAAACACGAAAACCCTTTTTGCTCCTTCTTCAACTGCTGCCCTGCTAGCTCTGATAAGCTCTTCCCACAGCTAATCACCTTCCTCAACAGAAACCCTGCCCCCTCTGACCTTCGCAAAGCTAGAACAGCTAGTCAGCCACAAAGAAACACACATACACACACAAACACACACACGAAAACCCTTTTTGCTCCTTCTTCAACTGCTGCCCTGCTAGCTCTGATAAGCTCCTCCCACAGCTAATCACCTGCCTCAACAGAAACCCTGCCCCCTCTGACCTTTGCACAGGGAGAACAGCTAATCAGTCACAAAGAAACACACACACACACACACAAGAAAACCCTTTTTGCTCCTTCTTTAACTGCTGCCCTGCTAGCTCTGATATGCTCCTCCCGAAGCTAATCACCTGCCTCAACAGAAACTCTGCCCCCTCTGATCTTTGCACTTGGAGAACAGCTAGTCAGCCACAAAGAAACACACACAAGAAAACGTTTTTTGCTCCTTCTTCAACTGCTGCCCTGCAAGCTCTGATAAGCTCCATCCACAGCTAATCACCTGCCTCAACAGAAACCCTGCCCCCTCTGACCTTTGCACAGGGAGAACAGCTAGTAAGACACAAAGAAACACAGAAGAAAACCCTTTTTGCTCCTTCTTCAATTGCTGCCCTGCTAGCTCTGATAAGCTCCTCCGACAGCTAATCCCCTGCCTCAACAGAAACCCTGCCCACTCTGACCTTTGCACAAGGAGAACAGCTAGTCAGCCACAAAGAAATACACAGATACAAGAAAACCCTTTTTGCTCCTTCTTCAACTGCTGCACTGCTAGCTCTGATAAGCTCCATCCACAGCTAATCACCTGCCTCAACAGAAACCCTGCCCCCTCTGACCTTTGCACAGGGAGAACAGCTAGTCAGCCACAAAGAAACACACACACACACACACACACAAGAAAACCCTTTTTGCTCCTTTGTCAACTGCTGCCCTGCTAGATCTGATAAGCTCCTCCCACAGCTAATCACCTGCCTCAACAGAAACCCTGCCCCCTCTGACCTTTGCACAGGGAGAACAGCTAATCAGCCACAAAGAAACACACAGACACAAGAAAACCCTTTTTGCTCTTTCTTCAACTGCTGCACTGCTAGCTCTAATACGCTCCTCCCAGAGCTAATCACCTGCCTCAACAGAAAACCCTGCCCCCTCTGACCTTTGCACTGGGAGAACAGCCACAAAGAAAAACACACACACACACACACACACACACACGAAAACCCTTTTTGCTCCTTCTTCAACTGCTGCCCTGCTAGCTCTGATAAGCTCCTCCCACAGCTAATCACCTGCCTCAACAGAAACCCTGCCCCCTCTGACCTTTGCACAGGGAGAAAAGCTATTCAGCCACAAAGAAACACACACACACAAGAAAACCTTTTTTGCTCCTTCTTCAACTGCTGCCCTGCTAGCTCTGATAAGCTCCTCCCACAGCTAATCACCTGCCTCAACAGAAACCCTGCCCCCTCTGACCTTTGCACTGGGAGAACAGCCACAAAGAAACACACACACACACACACACACACACACACGAAAACCCTTTTTGCTCCTTCGTCAACTGCTGCCCTGCTAGATCTGATAAGCTCATCCCACAGCTAATCACCTGCCTCAACAGAAACCCTGCCCCCTCTGACCTTCGCACAGGGAGAACAGCTAATCAGCCACAAAGAAACACACACACACACACACACACACACACACACACACACACAAGAAAACCCTTTTTGCTCCTTTTTCAACTACTGCCCTGCTAGCTCTGATAAGCTACTCTCCCACAGCTAAATCACCTGCCTCAACAGAAACCCTGCCCCCTCTGACCTTTGCACAGGGAAAACAGCTAGTCAGCCACAAAGAAACACACACAAGAAAACGTTTTTTGCTCCTTCTTCAACTGCTGCCCTGCAAGCTCTGATAAGCTCCATCCACAGCTAATCACCTGCCTCAACAGAAACCCTGCCCCCTCTGACCTTTGCACAGGGAGAACAGCTAGTCAGCCACAAAGAAACACACACAAGAAAACGTTTTTTGCTCCTTCTTCAATTGCTGCCCTGCTAGCTCTGATAAGCTCCTCCGACAGCTAATCCCCTGCCTCAACAGAAACCCTGCCCACTCTGACCTTTGCACAAGGAGAACAGCTAGTCAGCCACAAAGAAATACACAGATACAAGAAAACCCTTTTTGCTCCTTCTTCAACTGCTGCACTGCTAGCTCTGATAAGCTCCATCCACAGCTAATCACCTGCCTCAACAGAAACCCTGCCCCCTCTGACCTTTGCACAGGGAGAACAGCTAGTCAGCCACAAAGAAACACACACACACACAAGAAAACCCTTTTTGCTCCTTTGTCAACTGCTGCCCTGCTAGATCTGATAAGCTCCTCCCACAGCTAATCACCTGCCTCAACAGAAACCCTGCCCCCTCTGACCTTTGCACAGGGAGAACAGCTAATCAGCCACAAAGAAACACACAGACACAAGAAAACCCTTTTTGCTCTTTCTTCAACTGCTGCACTGCTAGCTCTAATAAGCTCCTCCCAGAGCTAATCACCTGCCTCAACAGAAAACCCTGCCCCCTCTGACCTTTGCACTGGGAGAACAGCCACAAAGAAACACACACACACACAAGAAAACCTTTTTTGCTCCTTCTTCAACTGCTGCCCTGCTAGCTCTGATAAGCTCCTCCCACAGCTAATCACCTGCCTCAACAGAAACCCTGCCCCCTCTGACCTTTGCACTGGGAAAACAGCCACAAAGAAACACACACACACACACACACACACACACACACACACACACACACACACGAAAACCCTTTTTGCTCCTTCGTCAACTGCTGCCCTGCTAGATCTGATAAGCTCATCCCACAGCTAATCACCTGCCTCAACAGAAACCCTGCCCCCTCTGACCTTCGCACAGGGAGAACAGCTAATCAGCCACAAAGAAACACACACACACACACACACACAAGAAAACCCTTTTTGCTCCTTTTTCAACTACTGCCCTGCTAGCTCTGATAAGCTACTCTCCCACAGCTAAATCACCTGCCTCAACAGAAACCCTGCCCCCTCTGACCTTTGCACAGGGAAAACAGCTAGTCAGCCACAAAGAAACACACAGAAACAAGAAAACCCCTTTTGCTCCTTCTTCAACTGCTGCACTGCTAGCTCTGATAAGCTCCTCCCAGAGCTAATCACCTGCCTCAACATAAACACTGCCCCCTCTGACCTTTGCACAGGGAGAACAGCTAGTCAGCCACAAAGAAACACACACACACAAGAAAACCCTTTTTGCTCCTTCTTCAACTGCTGCACTGCTAGCTCTGATAAGCTCCTCCCAGAGCTAATCACCTGCCTCAACAGAAACCCTGCCCCCTCTGACGTTTGCACTGGGAGAACAGCCACAAAGAAACACACACACACACACACACACACACACAAGAAAACCCTTTTTGCTCCTTCTTCAACTGCTGCCCTGCTAGCTCTGATAAGCTCCTCCCAGAGCTAATCACCTGCCTCAACAGAAACACTGCCCCCTCTGACCTTTGCACAGGGAGAACAGCTAGTCAGCCACAAAGAAACACACACACACAAGAAAACCCTTTTTGCTCCTTCTTCAACTGCTGCCCTGCTAGCTCTGATAAGCTCCTCCCACAGCTAATCACCTGCCTCAACAGAAACCCTGCCCCCTCTGACCTTTGCACAGGGAGAACAGCCACAAAGAAACACACACACACACACACACACAAGAAAACCCTTTTTGCTCCTTCTTCAACTGCTGCCCTGCTAGCTCTGATAAGCTCCTCCCACAGCTAAATCACCTTCGTCAACAAAAACCCTGGCCCCTCTGACCTTTGCACAGGGAGAACAGCTAGTCAGCCACAAAGGAACACACACACACACAAGAAAACCCTTTTTGCAAATTATTTCAAATTGGTGTTTTTGTTGCACATTCACTCAAAAATCGCAGAGTGACATTTTTGTTATCACCCCAAATCAAAGGTGTTTTGTTTCCATCGCAATAGAAGGAGGACAAATAAGCTTGGATTGTTCTTTCGGTGGTAATTCACTTTTACTCTAACCCTACCCCTACCCCTACCCCTAACTCTAACCCTAACCCCAACGCTGACCCTAACTGTAACCCTAAACCTAACCCTGACCCTAACCCTGACCCTGACCCTAACCCTAACCCTAACCCTAACCCTAACCCTAACCCTAACCCTAACCCTAACCCTAACCCTAACCCTAACCCTAACCCTAACCCTAACCCTAACTATAACCATAACCCGAACCCGAACCCGAACCCGAACCTTTGATTGGTCTTATTTCAATTCGCATCGTGTTTTTTGGGTGTTTTTTCGGAATCACCCCCGACCAAAGCAAAAAGGTCCTCTGCCATCTACATAAAAAGAAGATGATAAAGCTCTGATTGGGCTTATTTCAAATTGGGTTTGTTGGGGTTAGAATGCACAATCACCCAAAAATCGCAGTGACATGATTTTTATCAGCCCAAATCAAGCATACGTGGTTTGGTTCCATCTCAATAGGCAGAGGACGAATAAGCTTGGATTGTTCTTTCTTCGGTCATTCACCCCGACCCTAACCCTAACCCTAACGCTAACCCCAACTCCAACCCCAACCCCAACCCCAACCCCAACCCCAACCCCAACCCTACCCCTAACCCTAACCCCAACCCTAACTGTAACCCTAACCTTAACACAAGCAAAATGTAGTGTAATAAGCCTAAACAAAGGCAAAGAGGTTGTTTTGTGTTCCTGCTACATAGAAAGAAGAATCTTGGATATCGCAACCAAAATGGTCAAAGGCCTGGAAACGATGCCTTATGAGGAACGGCTAAGGGAGCTGGGCATGTTTAGCCTGGAGAAGAGGAGGTTAAGGGATGATATGATAGCCATGTTCAAATATATAAAAGGATGTCACATAGAGGAGGGAGAAAGGTTGTTTTCTGCTGCTCCAGAGAAGCGGACACGGAGCAATGGATCCAAACTACAAGAAAGAAGATTCTACCTAAACATTAGGAAGAACTTCCTGACAGTAAGAGCTGTTCGACAGTGGAATTTGCTCCCAAGGAGTGTGGTGGAGTCTCCTTCTTTGGAGGTCTTTAAGCAGAGGCTTGACAACCATATGTCAGGAGTGCTCTGATGGTGTTTCCTGCTTGGCAGGGGGTTGGACTCGATGGCCCTTGTGGTCTCTTCCAACTCTATGATTCTATGATTCTATGATTCTATGATCGCTTATTTCAAGTCGTGTTCTTTGGTGTTCATGCACATTGACCCAGAAATCGCAAAGTGTGTGTAATGAAACGAAAATAACACAAGACCGTTTTTTCGCTTCCATATGCGTAGAAAGAAGCCGAATAATCTTTGATTGGTCTTATTTCAATTCACATGGTGTTTTTTGGGAATCACCCCCAACCAAAGCAAAAAGGTGTTTTGGGTTCCATCTACATAAAAAGAAGATGATAAAGCTCTGATTGGGCTTATTTCAAATTGGTGTTTTTGGGTCTAGAATGCACATTCATTCAAAAATCGCAGAGTGACATTTTCGTTATCAGCCCAAATCAAGGATAGGTGTTTTGGTTCCATCTCAATAGAAAGAGGACGAATAAACTTGGATTTTTCTTTCGATGGTCATTCACCCTGACCCTAACCCTAATCCTAGCAAAGCGAAGTGTAATAAGCCTAAACAAAGCCAAACAGGTTGTTTTGTGTTCCAGCTAAATAGAAAGAAGAATCTTGGATTTCGCTTATTTCAAGTCGTGTTCTTTGGTGTTAATGCACATTGACCCAGAAATCGCAAAGTGTGTGTAATGAGACCAACATAACACAACACCGTCTTTTCGCTTCCATATGCGTAGAAAGAAGCCGAATAAGCTTTGATTGGTCTTATTTCAATTCGCATGGTGTTTTTTGGGTGTGCACCGGAATCACCCCCAACCAAAGCAAAAAGGTGTTTTGGGTGTTGTCAGGGGTACAGGGACAGAGGCACAGGGAAGGCAGGAAATGGAGAGCGATGGAGAGGAATCCCAGGAGAGCGAGGAAGAGGATAGCAATGACGCAGGGGATTCCATGAGTCTCTCCAGCGAATCAGAGAACAGGTTGGCGTTGGTCTTTTGTGAGCTGAGACCTGAGGCAGCCCTGACAGTAAGTCCCCTCCCAAAAGTACTCAAATTTTTTTTTTTTGCGAAGCTCACGAAGTTTGGCGGCCATGAGTATGGAGGAGCAGATAGTTGATCTACGCAACGCAGTCTCCCAGCTTACCACTGCGGTAGTGGTCTCCCAGAAGAAGGGGGAAGAGGCGGAAAAGCGATGCCAGGATCTGCAAGCCAGGTGGGATCATGCATGCCAAGTGGGATTCCCGGGGTCCAGATCTGCAGGCGTAGGACTGGGCAGAAGGGGAGGCAACTTGGTAGCCCACTTTGATGGGAACCTGAAGCAGTACCCCAGTTTTCGAGCAGACGTCGAATATGCGTTGCATTTGCTTCGCGACGACTTTAAAGATGAGGAGGAGAAGGTGGGGTTCATTGTGTCCCACTTGCATGGGGAAGCGAGGGCTTGGCTGCGCAATCTGTGGCGCGAAGATTGTCCTGCTCGAAGGGACTCAGATGAATTTATCAAAGCCATGGACGCTTGCTTCCAATCTACCGTGGATGTGGATATAGCACGCAAGGAGCTGCATAGTTTAAGGCAAGGCAAGGCTACAGTACGTCAGTATCATGCTAGGTTTTTTGCCTTGCTGAATGTACTGAAATGGGAGAAAGATTCCCTGGCAGTAAGAGACTTGTTTTGGGAGGGGTTGTCTGGCCCTGTAAAAGATGAATTGGCAAGGGGGGACAGACCTCAAACCCTAGCAGAACTTGTGCAGCGAGCGCTCGCCATTGGAGTGCGCCACGAAGAACGCCCTTGGCGCAATGAGGAGGGTCGCCAGCTTCACACACCCTCTAGAGCGCCTCCTTTCCTTCCCAGGGATCTAGGACGTACGCGTCCCTCACCTCAGCTGCAGGCAGGGGAGGAACCAATGGAACTTGGTGGTGCACAGGCTCAGTCAGCTGCCGGAGCCCCAGCGTCCGGAGCAGTCAAGGCGAAGCCTCCTAGAGGGAACAGGAAGTGTTACATCTGTGACAGTGCGATGCACATGGCCAAAGAGTGTCCCCAGAGGCTCCAAAAGCACACTGCAGCCTTAGCAACAGTAACTGCAGCAGCACTACCTGAAGAGCAATTTCAGGGAAACGACAATGCCTGGCTGGAAGCAGAAATGCTGGGGCACAGCCAGGCGAGTCAGTAGGACAGTCCCCAGCGCTTTTGCAGCATACAAACCCCCTGCCACCCAAGCCAGTGGTGCAGCTCACTGCAACTCTCCAGCTACCTAATGGACGCACCCTGGAAGTCCCCATTACAATTGACAGTGGGAGCAACGCAGACTTCGTGGGGGTGCACTTCGTCAAGCAGCATCGCATAGAGCTCCTACCAGCCACGCTGCCATTGAACGTCGTCTCAGTGGATGGCAGGAAGCTGCTGGGTGGGCAGGTGGTACAACAGACGCCACCCATGGTAATGCAGATTGACAATCACCGAGAAGTCATCAGTTTCAACGTCACCCGCCTGTCAGACACACCTATAGTGTTAGGCATGAGTTGGCTGGATAGGCACAGCCCAACCATGGCGTGGTACCAGCGGCAGCTCACTTTCGGCTCGTCCTATTGCGCGCAGCATTGCATCCAGACCGGTCAGGAGGAGGAGGGCCAAGAGGAGGGGCAGCAGCTAAGTCTCAGCATGGCGCAAGCAGTACCCCTCAAGTACAAGGGGTTTTTGGAGGTCTTCTGCGAAAAGGAGGCTGACCAGTTGCCACCCCACCGGCCCTACGATTGCGCAATTGACCTCTTGCCAGGGACAACGCTGCCGCCTGTGAAGCTGTATTCCATGTCCGAGGATGAGCTGCAGGAGCTCAGGGAGTTCATAGATCACAACCTGCAGCGGGGATTCATCCGAGAATCAAAGGCTGTAGGGGGCAGTCCTGTGTTTTTCGTGAAGAAGAAGGACACGCCCCAAAAGAGGCTGATCGTAGACTTTAGATTCATAAACTCGAAGACAAAGCCCGCGGCCTTTCCCATGCCCAAGATTGACGACCTGCTCGCGACGGTGCGGAAAGGGAAGATCTTCACCAAGTTGGATCTCCGCGGAGCTTACAATCTCATACGCGTGCGAGAGGGTGATGAGTGGAAGACGGCCATGTTCACGCCGTTGGGCACCTACGAATACAGAGTTATGCCGTTTGGTCTCCAGAATGGCTCCCACTATTTCCAAGCTTTTATGCACCACGTGCTAGTGGGACTCCTCTACAAGAAGTGCGTATGTTTCCTCGACGAAATTCTGATCTTCTCGGAATCGCCGGAGGCTCACGAGAGCGACGTTAAGGAGGTCCTGCAGAGGCTACGGGAGCACAGGCTTTACGCCAAGCTGGAGAAGTGCCAATTCGACGTGACGGAGGTGGATTTTCTGGGCTATAGGCTGTCCGACAGGGGACTAGCCATGGACAGCGCCAAGGTCCGCGCGGTGTTGGACTGGAAAAGCCCGCGAAATCGGAAGGAGGTCCAGAGGTTCGTCGGCTTCGCCAACTTTTACCGCAAGTTCATCAGGGGTTTCGCCAGGGAGACGGCAGCTATCACGGACACTCTCAGCTCCAAGAAGAAGAAGTTCACCTGGACGGACCAGGCGGAGCAGTCCTTCAGGAGACTTAAGAGTCTCTTCGCGTCCGAAGAACAGCTGCTACACGTGAATCCCGGCAGGCCCATGAGGGTTGAGACTGACGCATCTGACAGAGTGGTGGGGGCCGTCCTTTTACAGGAAGACCCGCAGGGGAACTGGAGGCCCTGCGCTTTCTACTCCCGGAAGCTCAGCAAGTCGGAACAGAACTACACCATCTGGGACAGGGAGTTGCTGGCCATCCACGCGGCTTTCAAGGCGTGGAGGCACTTCCTCATTGGAGCCAAGCACACCGTGCAGGTCCGCACGGACCACAAGAACCTAGAGTACTGGCGCATGGCGAAGCTACAGAGCCAGAGGCACATACGCTGGGCAGAGTTCTTTGCGGACTTCGATTTCAGGATTGAGTACATTCCAGGCGACCCTAACCCTAACCCTAACCCTAATAATAATAATAATTTATTATTTGTACCCCGCCCATCTGGCTGGGTTTCCCCAGCCACTCTGGGCGGCTTCCATAGAAACCAAAAAACCACTAAAATATCATACATTAAAAACTTCCCTGAACAGGGCTGCCTTAAGATGTCTTCTAAATGTCAGGTAGTTGTTTATCGTTTTGACATCTGATGGGAGGGCGTTCCACAGGGCGGGCGCCACTACCGAAAAGGCCCTCTGCCTGGTTCCCTGTAGCTTTGCTTCTCGCAATGAGGGAACCGCCAGAAGGCCCTCGGCGCTGGACCTCAGCGTCCGGGCAGAACGATGGGGGTGGAGACGCTCCTTCAGGTATACTGGGCCGAGGCCGTTTAGGGCTTTAAAGGTCAACACCAGCACTTTGAATTGTGCTCGGAAACGTACTGGGAGCCAATGTAGGTCTTTCAAGACCGGTGTTATGTGGTCTCGGCGGCTGCCCCCAGTCACCAGTCTAGCTGCCGCATTCTGGATTAGTTGTAGTTTCCGAGTCACCTTCAAAGGTAGCCCCACGTAGAGCGCATTGCAGTAGTCCAAGCGGGAGATAACCAGAGCATGCACCACTCTGGTGAGACAGTCCACGGGCAGGTAGGGTCTCAGCCTGCGTACCAGGTGGAGTTGGTAGACAGCTGCCCTGGATACAGAATTGACCTGCGCCTCCATGGACAGCTGTGAGTCCAAAATGACTCCCAGGCTACGCACCTGGTCCTTCAGGGGCACAGTTACCCCATTCAGGACCAGGGAGTCCTCCACACCAGCCCGCCCCCTGTCCCCCAAAAACAGTACTTCTGTCTTGTCAGGATTCAACCTCAATCCATTAGCCGCCATCCATCCTCCAACCGCCTCCAGGCACTCACACAGGACCTTCACCGCCTTCACTGGTTCTGATTTGAAAGAGAGGTAGAGCTGGGTATCATCTGCATATTGATGGACACCCAGTCCAAACCCCCTGATGATCTCTCCCAGCGGCTTCATATAGATGTTAAAAAGCATGGGGGAGAGGACGGAACCCTGAGGCACCCCACAAGTGAGGGCCCAAGGGTCTGAACACTCATCCCCCACCACCACTTTCTGAACACGGCCCAGGAGGAAGGAGCGAAACCACTGTATAACAGTGCCCCCAGCTCCCAACCCCTCTAGACGGTCCAGAAGGATGTTATGGCCGATTGTATCAAAGGCCGCTGAGAGATCCAGCAGAACTAGGAAACAACTCTCACCTTTGTCCCTAGCTCGCCGGAGATCATCAACCAGTGCGACCAAGGCAGTTTCAGTCCCATGATGAGGCCTGAACCCCGATTGGAAGGGATCCAAATGGTCCGCATCCTCCAGGCGTGCCTGGAGTTGTTCAGCAACCACACGCTCAATCACCTTGCCCAAGAATGGAAGATTTGAGACTGGGCGATAGTTGGCCATACTGGCCGGGTCTAAAGATGGTTTTTTAAGAAGCGGTTTAATGACCGCCTCTTTCAGCAGATCTGGGAATGTTCCCTCACAGAGGGAAGCATTCACCACCCCGCAGAGCCCATCGCCCAGCCCTTCCCGGCTTGCTTTTATTAGCCAGGATGGGCAAGGATCAAGGAGACAGGTGGTTGGTTTCACGAGTCCAAGCAGCCTGTCCACATCCTCGGGGGTAACGGATTGAAATTGATTCCATGCAACTTGACCAGACAGAGCTCCAGCACTCTCCCGCCCCAGCCCTGCTCCCACGGTGGTGTCTAGCTCCTTCCGAATATGAGTGATTTTATCTGCAAAACCTTTGCAAAATCGTTGCAGGAGATCTTGGGGTCTTTACAAGGCCCCGGTGGTAAAGGTGGTTCCGTTAAATTGCGGACCACCTGAAAGAGTCTCCTGCTACTATTTTCTGCAGATGCAATAGAGGCGGTGAAGAAAGTCTTCTTCGCCGTCGCTATCGCCACTTGGTAGGCTCGACGATGAGCTCTAACCTGTGTCCGGTCAGATTCGGAGTGAGTTTTCTGCCACCGACGCTCTAGCCACCTCAGCGATTGTTTCATCGCCCTCAGCTCCGGGGAAAACCACGGGGCTGTCCGGGCTCCATGCAATCGGAGAGGGCGCTTCGGAGCCAGACAGTCGATAGCCCTGGTTAACTCCGCATTCCAGCGGGCCACCAGGGAATCAGCTGAAAGGCCATCAACATGGGATAAAGCATACCCTACCACTCTCTGGAAACCATTTGGATCCATTAAGTGGCTAACCCTAACCCTAACCCTAACCCTAACCCTAACCCTAACCGTAACCGTAACTGTCAGAGCTACCCTAGGTCCCAGCTCACAAAGGACCAACGGCAGTCCGTTGTTATATACAAAAGTCTTTATTGAAGTTCAGTTTGTCTTTCACATTAGCAGCGTGCAGCTCTACGTCTGAGACTCTAGACCGCCGAAGGTCCGTCTGAGTCTCCGCCCCCCATACACCAGTTTAAGACCCGAGCCTTGCTCCACCTCTTCCTTTGCTCTTTCCTCCTCTGGCTCCGCCTGTCAGCTGGGGTTTCGCCCTTTCTAGACTCTTCTGACGCTGAGTCCCCTGATTCTTCCCCCAGCCTCAGGCGGGCTTTAGGACCTGGTTCCCGATCCGGGCTGCCTGCTGTCTCGCGCGCCTGTACATTTGAACTTGGCGCGCGCGCCCAGCCGGTAACCTTCCTCCTGACCGTTTCACTGCTCCTGTCACTGCTTCCCCCTTCGGGGGGGCTAGCTGGACCTGACACCTGGGACTCTTCCCCCCCACTCTGCTCTGGTGGGGAAGCTGGTCCTGATTTCCAGCTGCTGCTTTGGGAGTCCCCGCTGGCCCCCTGTTTCTGGTGCGTCCCCCCTGGGACCCCCCTCGCCCTGACCATCAGCGCCTCCTTCTGGGAATCTTCTGATTCGCTGGAGAAGCTCATGGAATCTCTCGGGTCACTGTCATACTCCCCTATGCTGCCCTCAGATCCTTCCCCTTCGCTCTCCATCTCCTCTCTCCCCTGTGCCTCTGTCCCTGAGCCCCTGACATCCATCCCCCCCTCGAAGCCCCCCTTCCCCCCTCCCTCTCTTCGGGTGCGGGTTTCGGGTGCTCCAGTGCTGAGGGGGTGAGTGTTGGATACAGTTCCTTCCCCCTGGCGTGCAACCGCCCAGTCGGATCCGGCCCATCCGTAATGGGCTCGTCGACGTCGATCTCCTCTGCTTCCATCTCTCTGCATTCGTGTTCGAACCCAAGGTCCTCCCCTAACACGTCCATGTCCGTCTCTCCCCCTGTTACCTCGGGTGATGCTGCGTGCCAGGGCCCCCTTATCAATTCCCTGCTCCACCCCACCTCCGGTTGAGTGTCCCACCAGTAAGAGCGATCTGTGGCAGACCCCGAGAGCGATCCCTCCGGGGAGCTTGTGTCTGGCGCTGTTTCCTCAGCGGATGAGAACCACTGGAACCTGCTGGTTGAAAGTGTGGGTGTGAAAAGCCAGTTGTCGAAATAATCTGCCGGCATAGGTCTGTGCGGGAAGAGTGCATGGAACTCGTCTTTGAGGTAGTGCTCCTCCAAGGCATAGTCCGGCACCCACCTGTTGGCGCTGGCCAGAGTGCCTTCCCTGGCGAGGAAATATTCAACTCCCTCTTCCCCCCATCTCGAGTCCAAAATCTCCGTGACCTCATTCAGTGGCGCCGCCCTCGGTGACCCCTCCCCCGTTTGCGACTTCCTGAGTGGGTGAGGTGCGGTCCCTGGCGCCTGAAACCTGTGGGGTTCCTTGTAGGGTGTGAGGACTGACCTATGAAATACTGGGTGCATTCTGGAACCCTCCGGGAGTGTTAACCGGAAGGCTACTGGGTTGATCTGTGCCTCGATTTGGTAAGGCCCTAGCTGCTTGTGTTTGAGCTTCTTCTTAGCTAACGTTCTGGCCGGCACTGCCTGGGCTGCTAAACAGACCCAGTCCCCCACCTGGATGTCTTCCCCGACTCTCCTGTGCCTGTCTGCCTGCACTTTGTAGGCGTGTTTTGCTAGTTCCAAGGTCCTGCGGAGTTGCTCGTGGACCTCCTGCAACTCTGCTGCCAAGTGCTCTGCTCCCCGTGGCTCCCCCTCCCCCTTCGTCTCTAACCCCGGGAAGGTTCTGGGATGCCGTCCATTGTTGGCGAAGAACGGTGTCACCCCTGTAGACCCGTGCTTCGTGTTGTTGTAGGCGAACTCGGCCAGCGGTAGGTAGTCCACCCAGGTCGAGGGCTGTTGATTCGCGTAGCATCTCAGGTACTGCGTTGACCCTCTCCGCTTGTCCGTTGGTCTGCGGGTGTCGTGCCGACGCTAAGTTGATCTTGACGTTCAGGATGCCCAGCAGTTTCTGCCAGAAGCTCGAGACGAATTGGCGCCCCCGGTCGGACAGGATGGACCGTGGTAAGCCGTGAACTTTGAACACGTGGTCTATGAACAGCTTGGCGGTCTGTTCTGCTGTGGCCACCTTCGCGCAGGGAATGAAGTGCACCATCTTGGTGAACAGGTCTACGACCATGAGTACCGCTGTTTTGCCTCGCGAGCTGGGCAGATCTGTGACAAAGTCCAGGGCCACCCTCTCCCATGGTTCGAGCGGCGTCGGTAGCGGTTCCAGCAGTCCCGCCGGCTTTTTGTGCACTGGCTTGGCCCTTTGGCATGTGTCACACCTAGAGACGTAATCCGCGACTTCTCCCCTCATCTGGGGCCACCAAATGTCCCTGGCCACCAATTCCGCCGTCTTGTCCTTGCCGAAGTGCCCAGCAGTGGGCGCTTCATGTAACTGATGCAGGACCCTCGCTCGGAGGTCGTCTCCAGGCACGTAGAGAGCTTCTTTGCGCGTGAGCAGTCCGTCGCGTATCTGGAACTCGTCGTCCTTCGCTGTGCCTCTTCTCAACTTGTCCATCTTGGATTGTGCGAAGGCATCCGTCTGCAGCGCGCGACGCACTGCGTCCAGGTCCACTGTGGCTGAAGCGCATGCCCACGCCGTTGGTGCGAAAAACTGTTTGGCCGCCACCGGTGCCGCTTCCTCGAGATACTGCGGTTTCCTTGATAGTGCATCTGCCATGACGTTGTTGTCTTCGGGGGGCGGGGCTAGCTGGACCTGACACCTGGGACTCTTCCCCCCCACTCTCCTTCCCCTTCGCTCTCCATCTCCTCTCTCCCCTGTGCCTCTGTCCCTGAGCCCCTGAAAGTAACCGTTACCCTAACCCTAACCCTAACCCCAACCCTAAACCTAAACCTCACCCTAACCCTAACCCTAGCAAAGCGAAGTGTAATAAGCCTAAACAAAGCCAAACAGGTTGTTTTGTGTTACAGCTACATAGAAAGAAGAATCTTGGATTTCACTTATTTCAAGTCGTTTTCTTTGGTGTTTATGCACATTGACCCAGAAATCGCAAAGTGTGTGTAATGAAACCAAAATAACACAACACCGTCTTTTTGTTTTGTTTTTTTAAATAAATATTTATTAGGATTTTACAAATTATAACAAACATATCAATACACACAAACACAAACAAAAATAAAATAATAAAAAGAACAAGTATAATTTCAATACCTTATTTTCATAAAACTTCTTTCACCGACCTCCTCATACCTCCCCTTTCTGCATTCCCATTTCAAAAATTTAGTTCAGCAAATCCTCACCCTTAATTTTATCTAATTATCATCCTTACTTTCCTTTCACTTTATCTTTACAGCTGTACTACATTTGATTTTAAAAACCATATCATTCTAAAATTCATAAATTTTACAGTATTTCTTAAGATAATTCTTAAATTTCTTCCAATCTTCTTCCGCCGTCTCTTTTCCCTGGTCTCGGATTCTGCCAGTCATTTCTGCTAGTCACATATAGAATCATAGAATCATAGAATCATAGAGTTGGAAGAGACCACAAGGGCCATCGAGTCCAACCCCCTGCCAAGCAGGAAACACCATCAGAGCACTCCTGACATATGGTTGTCAAGCCTCTGCTTAAAGACCTCCAAAGTAGGAGACTCCACCACACTCCTTGGCAGCAAATTCCACTGTCGAACAGCTCTTACTGTCAGGAAGTTCTTCCTAATGTTTAGGTGGAATCTTCTTTCTTGTAGTTTGGATCCATTGCTCCGTGTCCGCTTCTCTGGAGCAGCAGAAAACAACCTTTCTCCCTCCTCTATGTGACATCCTTTTCTATATTTGAACATGGCTATCATATCACCCCTTAACCTCCTCTTCTCCAGGCTAAACATGCCCAGCTCCCTTAGCCGTTCCTCATAAGGCATTGTTTCCAGGCCTTTGACCATTTTGGTTGCCCTCCTCTGGACACGTTCAAGTTTGTCAGTGTCCTTCTTGAATTGTGGTGCCCAGAACTGGACACAGTACTCCAGGTGTGGTCTGACCAGAGCAGAATACAGTGGCACTATTACTTCCCTTGATCTAGATGCTATACTCCTATTGATGCATCCCAGAATTACATTGGCTTTTTTAGCTGCCGCGTCACACTGTTGGCTCATGTCAAGTTTGTGGTCAACCAAGACTCCTAGATCCTTTTCACATGTACTGCTCTCAAGCCAGGTGTCACCCATCTTGTATTTGTGCCTCTCATTTTTTTTGCCCAAGTGCAATACTTTACATTTCTCCCTGTTAAAATTCATCTTGTTTGTTTTTGCCCAGTTTTCTAATTTGTCAAGGTCGTTTTGAAGTGTGATCCTGTCCTCTGGGGTGTTAGCCACCCCACCCAGTTTGGTGTCATCTGCAAATTTGATCAGGATGCCCTTGAGTCCATCATCCAAGTCGTTGGGTAGATCCTGTGTCTTCCATTACTTTGTTATGAGTATTCTTGCCGCTGTTGTAGCATACATAAAAAATGTTCTGTCTTTCTTTTGCACCGATTGGCCGACAATGCCCAAGAGAAAGGCCTCTGGTTTCTTAGGAAAGGTATATTTAAATACCCTTTTCATTTCATTATAAATCATTTCCCAGAAAGCCTTAATCCTTGGGCACGTCCACCAAAGGTGAAAAAAAAGTACCTTCAATTTCTTTACATTTCCAACATTTATTGTCAGACAAGTGGCAAATTTTTGCAAGCTTGACCGGGGTCATGTACCACCTATAGATCATTTTCACAATATTTTCCTTTAAGGCATTACATGCCATAAATTTCATACCGGTGTTCCACAACTGTTCCCAGTCAGCAAACATAATGTTATGACCAATATCTTGTGCCCACTTTATCATAACTGATTTCACTGTTTCATCTTGTGTATTCCATTTCAACAGCAAGTTATACATTCTTGACAAATTCTTAGTATTGGGTTCTATCAGTTCTGTTTCTAATTTTGATTTTTCCACCTGAAAGCCAATTTTCCTGTCCAACTTGAAAACCTCCATTATTTGATAATAATGGAGCCAATCTCGCACTTTGTCCTTTAACTTTTCAAAACTCTGCAATTTCATTTTATCCCCCTCCTGTTCCAAAATTTCCCAATATTTCAGCCATTTGGCCTCCATATTGAGTTTTCTCACAGCTTTAGCTTCCATTGGCGACAACCACCTTGGGGTTTTATTTTCCAACAAGTCTTTATATCTAATGCAGACATTATATAGTGCTTTCCTGAGAATATGATTTTTAAAAGCTTTATGGGCCTTAACCTTATCATACCATAAATATGCATGCCACCCAAAAACATTGTTGAAGCCTTCTAAATCCAAAATGTCTGTGTTCTCAAGAAGCAGCCAGTCTTTCAACCAGCAGAAAGCTGCTGATTCATAGTAAAGTTTAAAGTCTGGCAGGGCAAATCCCCCTCTTTCTTTGGTGTCAGTTAAAATCTTAAATTTTATTCTGGGTTTCTTGCCCTGCCACACAAATTTCGAAATATCTTTCTGCCACTTCTTGAAGCAATCCATCTTGTCCACAATTTGCAATGTTTGAAACAAAAACAGCATTCTAGGCAATACATTCATTTTGTTTTTTTAAAAAATAATATTTCATTGCTTTTTTCCAGATATAAATGTAAAGTCAAATACATGATAGAATCCACAAAAAAGAAAAGAAAGAAGAAAAAAGAAAGAAAAACAATAGAACAGAAAAATTCATTTTTCCAAAACATCTTTTCATAACCATCTGGACTTCCCCACGTCTCCCTCTCCCTGCATTCTTTACAATAAAGATATCAGCAAATTGTTACCTTGTTTCATGCGTTTTTTGTACTTTCAAATAGTTATACTTTAAGTTTAAAATACTTGTTGTCAAATTGCCTTTATCCTAAAATAGACATAAAGATTAGTTTAAACTTTAGTTCCTTCCTAATTTATAACTTAATTTCCCAGATCATCAAATTTTAATTGCTGAAGCTAGACTTTCCCAGCCACGCAAACCCGTAACATTCATATAGCTTATGTTGTTTTTGTAGGTAGTCTTTAAATTTTTTCCAGTCCTCCTCCATTTTTTCTTCACCCAAGTCTCGGATTCTGCCAGTCATTTCAGCCAGTTCCATATAGTCCATCAATTGCATCTGCCACTCTTCCAGCGTGGGTAGATCTTGTGTCTTCCAATGTTTAGCGATAAGAATTCTTGCTGCTGTAGTTGCGTACATGAAAAAAGTTCTATCCTTCTTTAACACTTTCTGGCCGACAATGCCCAGAAGGAAGGCCTCTGGTTTCTTGGGGAAGGTATACTTAAATACCTTTTTTAACTCATTGTAGATCATTTCCCAGAAGGCCTTCACTTTCGGGCAAGTCCACCAGAGGTGAAAGAATGTCCCTTCAGCCTCCTTGCATTTCCAACATTTATTATCAGACAAATGATATATCTTAGCAAGCTTGACTGGGGTCATGTACCACCTGTATATCATTTTCATAATGTTTTCTTTCAAGGCATTACATGCCGTAAATTTCATACCGGTGGTCCATAACCTTTCCCAGTCTTCAAACATGATGTTGTACCCAATGTCTTGAGCCCATTTTATCATGGCTGATTTGACTATCTCATCCTGAGTGTTCCATTTAAGCAGCAAGTTATACATTCTTGATAGAATTTTGGTTCCAATAGTTCTGTTTCTAACTTTGATTTCTCCACCTGGAAACCTGTTTTTTTATCCATTTTAAAGACCTCTTGAATTTGAGCATAGTGCAACCAGTCTTGCACCTTGTTTTTTAATTTGTCAAAGCTCTGCAATCTCCAATTATCTCTGGTTTTTTCTATTATCTCCCAGTATTTTGGCCAACCAACCTCCATATTGAGTCTTTTTCGGGCCTTAGCCTCCATTGGTGATAGCCACCTCGGGGTCTTGTTTTCTAACAAGTCCTTATATTTAGTCCAGACTATAAATAAAGCTTTTCTGACAATATGGTTTTTGAACATTTTGCGAATTTTTACCTTGTTGTACCACAAGTATGCATGCCATCCAAAAGCATTATTAAACCCTTCCAGATCTAGGACATCAGTGTTTTCTAATAAGAACCAATCTTTCATCCAGCAGAAAGATGCAGCTTCGTAATATAACCTTAAGTCCGGCAGGGCAAACCCCCCTCTTTCTTTTGCATCAGTTAATATTTTAAACTTTATCCTGGGCCTTTTGCCCTGCCAGACAAACTTCGAAATATCTTTCTGCCACTTTCCAAAACATTCCACTCTGTCCACGATCTGTAGGGTTTGAAACAAAAACAACATCTTTGGCAATACATTCATCTTAACAGCAGCAATTCGTCCCAACAAGGAAAGTTTAAGTCTTGACCAGATTTCAAAATCCTTTTTGATTTCTGACCAACATTTTTCATAATTATCTTTGAATAAATTCAAGTTTTTAGCAGACAAATTAATCCCTAGGTATTTCACTTTTTTAACCACATTTAACTCTGTCTCCTTCTGAAACCCATCTATTTCTGAAGGTGTCAAATTTTCCCCCAAAACCTTGGTTTTTTGCTTATTCAACTTAAATCCTGCCACCCGACCAAACTCATAAATCAGTTCTAGAGCTCTTTTTGTACTAGGTTCTGGCTCCTGTAGTGTTAACACCAAATCATCTGCAAAAGCTTTCAGTTTATATTGTTTCACTCCAACCTGTATTCCATGCACCAACCGGTCCTTCCTAAGCAAATTCAAAAGCACCTCCAGGACTGAAATAAATAACCGAGGGGAGAGAGGGCACCCCTGTCGTGTCCCTTTTTCAATTTTGAACTCCTCCGTCACCACATTGTTCACTATCAATTTGGCCTTTTGCTCTGAATAAATTGCTTCTATACTGTTTTGAAACGCCTGTCCCACTCCCATCCCTTCCAAGTTTTTCTTCATGAACTTCCAAGAAATGTTGTCGAAGGCTTTCTCTGCATCTATGAAGATTAAAACTGCTTTCGTGTTGATATTGGTCTGCAATAATTCCAAAATGTCAATAATATTCCTAGTGTTATCAGACAAATGTCTACCAGGGAGGAAGCCAGCCTGGTCCTTATGAATTACTTCATTTAACACTTTTTTAAGTCTATTTGCCAAAATATCAGCAAAAATTTTATAATCCACATTAAGGAGTGAGATGGGACGGTAATTCTTAAGTTGGGTCTTTTCAGATTCCAATTTAGGTATCAATGTGATGAATGCTTCTTTCCACGATTCTGGTGCCCTTTTCCCCTCCATGATCTGATTACATACCTCCATTAATGGTTGAATCAAGAAGTCTTTTAATGTCTTATAATACTTGGAGGTAAGTCCGTCTGGGCCTGGAGATTTCCCTAATTGCATATTCTGAATGGCACTCTCGATTTCCTGTTGTGTTATTCTATAATTCAGGGTTGTTCTCTTCTCTTGAGATAATTTTTGTAATCCATTATTTTTTAGAAATTGGTCTATCTCAGTCTCTTCCTGTGGCCCTTGCGTGAACAGTTTTTTGAAATATCTCTGGAAACACTTTCTAATTTCTTCTGGTTTCTGAATATTTCTCCCTTCAACCTCCAGATTGGTGACAAAGTTCAATTTTTGTCTCTTTTTCAGCTGCCATGCTAGCAGCTTTCCACATTTATTCGCCGATTCAAAAGATCTTTGTTTCATTTGTTTGATTTTCCATTCCACTTCTTGGTTTATCAATTTCGCATATTGTGCTTGGTGGAATTTAATCTCTCTTAAAATTTCTTTTGATTTTGGTTTTAGTCTCAACTTTTTCTCTCCGTCTCTTATCTTCTCTAATATCTTATCCTTTTTTCCACTCCAGAGTTTTTTCTTAATCGTATTCTGTTGTATCAGAAACCCTCTCATCACAGCTTTGCTTGCGTCCCAGATTGTTCTCTTTTCAACCGAAGTGTTTAAATTTATTTCAAAATAATCTTTCAAGGTTTTTTGGGCCTTCTTCATGATCTCCTGATCTCTTAACAGAGTGTCATTCATTTTCCATCTGAAGGAACCGGCTGGAGTAAGTCTCAATTCCATTTTCAAGGCGTTATGGTCGGAGCAGGTTTTTGGGCAGATTTCCACTTTTTTAGTCTTAGGTGCCAGCCCTCTAGTTGTCCATATTTGGTCGATTCTTGACCATGATAGGTGGGCCTCAGAGAAGAATGTTCCTTCTTTCCCTAGGGGGTTCTTTGTCCTCCAAATGTCAATCAAGTCCATACTGTCAGTTAGTTCAAAAAAAGTTTTAGGTAGTCTGCCATCTTTAGTCAAATTTTGGTTTTGTGACTTGTCCATATAAGTAGAGACCACTCCATTCATGTCTCCCATCATGATGATGTTATTATAGTCCAAATAATCCAGCATTGTCTCGTGCAGCTTCTTGTAAAATTCCGATTTCCCCTCATTTGGTGCGTAGATTCCTACTATCAAGAATTTTTCTCCTTGTGATTGTATCTCTATTGCCATGATTCTTCCTTGCTCATCTTTAAACAGAAATTTCGGCGACAGGTTCTCCTTTGCATAAATCACTACGCCTCTTTTCTTAACTTTATCTGAAGAAATAAATTCGTGACCTAATCTTTTGTTAATTAGCACTTTTCTGTGGAGCCTAGTCACATGTGTTTCCTGCAAGCAAATAATGTCCAATTGTTCTTTTTTCAAAATATGAAATATCTTTCTTCTTTTCTCCGGGGAATTTGCGCCATGAATGTTCCAACTAAGCAGCTGTAGAGACATCCTGAATCAGTTTGTAAGTCCTAATAGGGAGTCGACTTCCTTTTCGTCCAGACCTGCAGGTGGCCCTGGTGTTGATTCAGGCGAAGGTGGTGGCCAGACTCCTGCCACTCCTTTCCGAAGGTCCTCCCCGTAGTCGTGTAGAAACTTCTCTTGGTCCTCTGCTGATCTGATTTTTACTTTTTTCCCTTTGAAGTTAAAGGATATTCCTTGGGGAAACTCCCACCTGTAGGGAATTGTGTTGTTTCTCAACAGTCCTGCTAGGTCTTTATATGTAGTTCTTAAATCCAAAAGTTGTTTCGGAACATCTCTGTAGATTTCTGCTTTCTTGCCTTGAATCACCAGTGGATTTTTGAAATGTAGGCCTAGTATATTATCTCTTTCTTGCCTAGATCTTAAAATGATCAGGCAGTCTCTAGATCTATCCTTCCTCACCACTCTTCCCAGTCTGAAAGCGGTGACGATTTTAAAGTCCTTATCTTCCGCTATACCCCAGAACTTTGAAAATTCTGCTGTCAAAAAGCCAATCAAATCTTCTTTTTCAAGTTCTGGAATTGATCTCAATCTAAAATTGTTCTCCCGATTTTTCAATTCCACCATGGACAGATAGGCCTGTTGTTCGTTGATTTGCCTGCTCAGTGGCCTTACTTCCTTTCTTACTTCCTCAATTTTCTTATTGGCTTGTTCTGCTTTTTGATTCGCTTCTTCAGCCAGTTTGCGATTCTCTGCTGTTGTTGTTTGAATATTCCCAATTGCTTGTGTATTTTGGGAAACTTGCTCAGTCAATTTGTTGATAGTGGCTGTCACTTGATCAAATTTTTCCGCCTGTTCATCCGCTTTCCTGTTTAAAGCTGCCAATTGTTCCAAAATTTCTTTAGAGACTGGGTCAAGCCCTCCTGAAGCCATATCCCCTAGGTCTGGCTGCTTGATTTCTCCTTCTTGCAAGCCTAGGACAGTTGGGACAGATGATCTACGTGTCTGCGCAGTCAAAGTTGTTTGCAACAGTTCAGATTGTTTTGGTTTTGATTTGGCAGCCCTTGTTCTCCCTGTGCCACTCATTCCACAGCTGTCTATGTATCAAGGTCAAATTGTAAATCCCATGGGAAAAACAGTCCAGAATAAAAACATCCAGGCAGAAGATGAACAAAACAATAAGCAGTTCTCAGAGACTAAATAATCCACAGTCCTCTAGGGGGAGCTCCCCTGTAGTCAAAAAAAAAAAAAGTAAAAACTTTCCACCATTAAATTCCCAATGGACCAACAAAGAAGAAAAAAATAGGAAGTACCTTCAACATTCCTTTAAACTTGCAGAGCTTTGCCCGAGTTGAAAAGAAAGTCTCAATAATGGTGCATGCAACAGTTCCCTATTTGTATCCCACAGTAAGGCTCAAATGTAGCACGTTGAAACTTTAGATACAGTTTCCGCAAATTGACAGATCTTTATATCCAGGCAGTCCGCAGACTATTTTTTCTCAAAATTTTGTAATCCACCAAGAGAAGGCGCAATCCCAGTCCAAGTCCAGTTCATTTACACAAAAGTAATCCTCTTTACTTATAAGTAGCGAAGTCAGAATTTGCACAGTATAAGCGGATTCCCTTTAAAGTCCCTCTTTCAGCGCTTCCCGCTTGTCGAGGTCTTTGCTTTGAACTTAAGCAGAATCGGAAGACGGACTTCCCTTTTGACGTCTCCCGTTTTCAGCCGAATTCAATAATTTAGTTCCCCAATCTTGTGGTTCTTACTCACGAGTATGTTGTTTAGAGTCGGATATTCATAGAAGAAAGGTCAGCGCTCATCAGCAGCAGCCGCGCGGCTTCACTTCCGCGGAAAGAGCGATGAACTCACAGCACCGCTCCCCCTTTCACGTTCCGGAGCCCCTTACGGGGTTCCTTCTTCGTTTCCAGGGTCGCTCCTGGTGCCCGCCGAGTCCCACGACCACAAGCTCACTCTGCCTGTGGGTTTTCTTAACGGGTCTCCGCTCTGCCGCAGCGGACGACCCTTTTCCGCGGAGCCCCTCTTCACAGCGCAAAGAGGACCGCCATTGCCGTTTCGCGCTGCCTCCGGAATACATTCATTTTGATCACAGCAATACGGCCTAACAGTGAAATCTTCAAATTTGACCATATCTCTAGATCCTTTTTTACTTCCGTCCAGCATTTCTCATAATTGTCTTTAAACAAGTTCACATTTTTAGCTGACATATTAATCCCCAAGTATTTCACCTTCGTAACCACGGTTAACCCCGTTTCATTCTGGAACCTCTCCCTTTCTGTAGCTGTTAAGTTTTTCTCTAATACCTTAGTCTTTAATTTATTCAATTTGAATCCTGCAACTTGACCAAACTCTTGAATGAATTCTAAAACTCTTTTAGTACTAGTGTCTGGCTCTTGTAATGTAAGTACCAAGTCATCTGCAAATGTTCTATGTTTGTACTGTTTAACTCCGACCTGTACCCCTTTAACTAGCTGGTCCCTTCTAATCATGTTCAGCAAAACCTCCAGGACCGATATAAAAAGCAAAGGGGAAATTGGGCACCCCTGTCATGTCCCTTTTTCTATTCTAAAGTCTTCCGTAACCACATTATTTACAATTAGCTTAGCCTTTTGTTCAGAGTATATTGCACCCATACCATTCTCAAATCCTTGGCCTACCCCCATCCCATGTAGATTCTTCTTCATAAAACTCCAAGAAATGTTGTCAAAGGCTTTCTCCGCATCCACAAATATCAGTACTGCTTTAGTGTTTATATTCACTTCTAGTTTTTCCAAAATATCTATTATATTCCTCACATTGTCTGACAAATGTCTTCCTGGGAGAAAGCCTGCTTGGTCCTTGTGAATCTCTTCCATCAATACTTTCTTCAACCTTTTAGCCAAAATGTCAGCAAAAATTTTGTAATCCACATTAAGTAACGATATAGGGCGGTAGTTCTTAAGCTGAGTCTTTTCAGTCTCTGTTTTCGGTATGAGTGTAATATAAGCTTCTTTCCACGATACTGGTGCCCTTTTCCCCTCTAAAATTTCATTGCAGACTTCCTTCAAAGGTTGTAATAGCCACTCCTTCAAGGCCTTGTGTAATGGGAATTGGGGTTACTTGTGCGTAAACTGCAAACTGCTCCAAGCTGGTCGTATAGCTAAACCTTTCCCTGGTTTGACAGCCCTTACAACGCGACTGTCTTAGTCGCTGGCAGAATCCGTGAGTGGGCGTCTCCTAAACTTCCTCCAACATAGAAATTCTTTGACTCCAAGTCTCCTCCTAGATTCTCTGCGCGGAAGCCTTCTGCGCAGCGTGGGCGTGCCAAGCGGAGGTCCCGCAAATGTGGAGCTGGTGTGGATAGCGCGAAGAGGGATGCGCTGGAGCGAATTCAAGCCAGCCGTGATGGCGAGAGCTGCCTCGGAGGGCCCACCTGATGCCCTGGTTATCCAGTTGGGGGAAAACGACCTGGCGTACCGCAAAGCTATTGACTTGAGATGGAACATTTTTGACGATTTTGCTGATCTGATGGCGGTTTACCCAAACATTACTAACTTGTGGTCCTCGTTGCTTGAGAGGAGGACATGGAGGGATTGTGTGAGCCCGGTTGGAATCAATAAAGCAAGAAAGGTCCTGGAGCGGGCTGTGGAACGTAGAGTGGTGGCTCTAGGCGGGTGCGTCATAGGACACCCAGGCATCCAGTACAGCAACGAAGGTGTGGGGTTCATTGGCAGGGGTTCATTGTTATGCAAATGAATGGGGGGGAAGGAAGCGCCATCACCTTCCCCCAAGGAAAGGGTAGTCCGGTAGAGGACTCCGGGGGGCGTTGCCTTGTCCGAAACCTAGGGAGGTAAGGGCCTCTGGCACGCCCCCGAGCGGTGACACCCGTGGGATCCTAGTTGGCGTACTTCAACAGGACTCCCACGGCTTGTGGATAACCCTTCCCGGTCTCCATGCCGGGTAGTCGATAGGAGCCAATGCCTAAGGCCAATACCTTTCAATTCTGTAATCAATACAGTTGTGGCCTTTTTATGCCCATTAACCTTATATAATGTGTCCAGTGTCTTCATTTCACATGGGGGAGGGGACTTGCCACGCAAAGCCATTTCCGACCTTGGGAGGAGAGGGGGTTGCGGGTTACCCCTCCCACACACGCGGGGGCTGGCCTTTTGCCCCCGCGAGATCCAGGGAATCCCCGGGCGTGCCTGCGACCTGGCCCGTCAATCGACGGGCTGGGGAGGCGTGGCCTAGCATACTTAAGGCCAGGTACGCCCGGGGACCGCCCTCTTTCCCCTTGCCAGCTGAGCGGTTTTCCGTTCCTTGGACGGCGACGTGGGAAACCCTGGGAAGGAGCTATCCCCTTCCTCAGAAGATTCAAACACCGCTCCCCATCTGCTGCTGTCTCTTTCCGCTGCCCAATCTCCCCAGTTGGATTCCTCTCCCTCGGATACCCCTCCTTCCTCCTCTTCGGAGGCTGGCCACCCCTCAAACTCTTCTTCATCATCCGTGGTGCCAAATTGCTCTTCCCAGAACCTTCCTAGGGGTTTGGGCTTCTTTGGGAACCTGCTATGAAACTCCTCCTGCAGATACTCATCCCTGATCTCTTCTGCAGGAACCCAAGTGTTTTCCGACTCTGGTTCCCCTTCCCAAGCCACCAAATATTCCACCCTTCTCCCTCTCCACCTTGAATCGAGAATTTCCGCTGCGTGACCACTAAATTCCCTTTCCTCCACCAGTGGATGCATGGGGATTTCTCTTTCTCGCCCCTGAAATTCCCTCCCTTCCCGGTACGGTGAGAGTAAGGACCTGTGGAACACCGGGTGTAGGTTCATGTTGGTGGGCAATTTGAGTCTAAAGGTCACAGGATTCACCTGTTGGGTTACCTCGAAGGGTCCCAGTCGCCTTGGCCATAATTTCTTACACCCCCCCTTTGAACGGTAACCCTTGGGTTGACAACCACACCTGGTCCCCAACCCTTATTGTCTCCCCTTCTCTGCGGTGCTTGTCTGCCTGCCTCTTGTACACTTCCTTAGCCCTCTCCAGGTTAACCTTAAGTTGTTGGTGTAAAGCTTCCATTTCTTCCACAAATTGTTTGGCCGCCGGCACACTCCCCCTCCCCTCCCCCTCCCCTGGGAAGGCCCTGGGGTGACACCCGTAATTGGCCATGAAGGGACTCATCCCCGTGGACACGTGTTCAGCGTTATTGTATGCAAATTCGGCCACCGCTAGTTTTTCCACCCAATCGTTCTCCCTTTCGTTGACGTAGCAGCGTAGGTACTGTTGAAGTACGCTATTGACTGTTTCTGCTTGTCCGTTGGTCTCCGGGTGTCTGGCCATCGAGAAGCTCACTTCACTGTTGTATAAGGAAGGTGAAGAAGACCCAATCCAAATAGAACGGTATTTAGAGAACTGTAAAGGGAAGACCATCACAGAAGAAGAAAGACATCAACTAAATAGACCCATAAACATGGAGGAGATCCAAAATGCGATGAAAAAAATGAAACTGGGGAAGGCGCCAGGGCCGGATGGCTTATCGGCCAAATATTATAAAGTTCTGGGGAATCAACTGTCAACCGCGCTATGTGATACTATGAATAATATTCTGAGAGGAGGGAAAATACCTGAGTCTTGGAGAGAAGCCTTTATAACATTAATTCCCAAGCCAGATACAGATAAACTGAATATTAAGAACTACAGGCCAATATCCCTGTTAAATAATGACTATAAAATCTACGCTGACATTATGGCAAGCAGACTGAAAAAGTACTTAACAAATTTAATTCACAAAGACCAAGCGGGGTTTTTACCTAACAGATTTCTGAAAGATAACGTGAGGCACGTTATCGATTTAATAGAATATCTGGAGATTAAAAATGAGATACCTGCAGCTTTAATCTTTATAGACGCAGAAAAGGCGTTCGACAACATCTCTTGGTCGTTCTTGTTAAAAACCATGGAAAGAGCAGGGATAGAGGGCGAATTCCTGAAAGGAATACAGGCGATATATTCAAACCAATTTGCCAAGCTGGTTATAAATAACAATCTTACAAGTAGATTTAAAATAGAGAAAGGAACGAGGCAGGGGTGCCCCATCTCCCCACTCTTGTTCATAATGGTTTTGGAAATTCTGGCAAATAAGATAAGATCAAAGCCAGAGATACAAGGGATCAAAATAGGTTCAAAAGAGTACAAACTAAAAGCCTACGCGGATGACTTGATATTAACTTTGGGAGAACCGCAAGAAAGCATCAATAAAGCCCTGGAAACATTAGAGGAATATGGGAGATTCTCGGGTTTCAAATTAAATAAAGCAAAAACAAAGATGCTGACAAAAAATTTGGATAATGATGAAAAGGAGAAATTAGAGAGGAAATTCGGAATTAAAGTGGTTAGAAAAATAAAATACCTAGGAATTTGGCTTACATCAAGAAATATAAATTTAATCGAAGACAATTATTCGGCAACATGGAATAAAGTTAAAAAAGACTTGGACGTGTGGAGCAGAGTTAAACTCTCTTGGCTGGGCAGGATGGAAGCTATAAAAATGAACATATTACCCAAGATGCTGTTCTTATTTCAAAACATTCCAGTCATAAGAGGACCCAAATTATTTAAAGAATGGCAAAAAACCCTCTCGAGGTTTATATGGCAAGGCAGAAGGCCTAGAATTAGATTCAAACTGCTTACAGACAGAAAGGAGAGAGGAGGACTTGCCGTCCCTAACCTGAGACTCTATTATGAAGCAGCTTGTTTGTGTTGGGTCAAAGATTGGATAATCTTGGAGAATACTGACCTATTGGACCTAGAAGGAGTGGACAATAGGTATGGCTGGCATGCCTACCTTTGGTTAAACAAAGCGAAGGTACATAAAGGATTCACGAATCACATTATTAGAGGCCCCCTTTATGAAGTCTGGGGAAAAAATAAAAAACTGTTAGAGTGGAAAACACCATGGTGGCTGTCCCCTACAGATATTGTACTAATTAAGAAGATAAATTCGGAAGAACAAAAATTGACATACGAAGATTTACTAATAAGATCCCAAGATAGTTGCAGGTTAAGACCATATGAGGAGTTGAAGGAGAAGCTGAAGGACTGGTTTCAATACCACCAGATTAATGCATTATGGACGGAAGATAAAAAATTAGGAATGAATGAAAAAAAATCTAAATTTCAAATTGAAGTAATTGAAAGTAAATCCAAGTTATTATCTAAAATGTATAACATTTTACTAGAATGGGACACAAAGGATGAAGAAATTAAAGAAGTCATGGTTAAATGGGCGATAGACCTAGGGCATAAAATTGAATATGAAAAATGGTCAAAACTTTGGAATGAGGGAATAAAATTTACGGCAAGCGCTGCAATTAGAGAAAATCTAGAAAAAATGGTTTACAGGTGGTACTTAACACCGGAAAAACTAAACAGGATGTACAAGACTGGCAATAAGGAATGTTGGAGATGTAAAATAAAAGAAGGCAGTTTTATACACATGTGGTGGACATGTGAGGAAGTAAAAAAATTTTGGAATCAGATATATGACGAATTAAAAAAAATATTTAAATACACATTTCCTAAAGAGCCTGAGGCCTTCCTGTTGGGGATGGTGGGAAAAGAAATAAGGGATAAAGATAAAACCTTGTTTCAATATTCAACAGCAGCGGCCAGAATGTTAATCGCCCAAAATTGGAAAAACACAAACCTACCAACAGTAAAGGATTGGCAATCAAAACTATATGGCTTCATTGAATTGGCAAAGATGACACAAAGAATTAGAAATCAAAAAAACGCAAAGTTAAATGAGGAATGGATTAAATTTTCAGTTTATATGGAAGGCAATTTTAGAAACTTACCAACTATAGTAGGTATAATATAAAACTTCCGATGTGCAAACTAAAAACCAACACCAGTTGTAAAGTATAATGTATAAAAATGAAAACCCAAAACCAGTACGGAAGGAAGTAGATGCTGAATGTTAAGTGTTGTATGTAAACTTTCTGGTGCGTATTTGTTCTTTTTGTGTGTTTTTTTGGCTTTTGTGATTTTACTATGTTCCGTGTACTTTCTTATTTTCTTATTTTCTTTTTTACTTTCTTTTTTTTGTAAATTTCTTCTTTGTATTTAAATTTAATAAAAAAATTAATAAAAAAAAAAGAGAAGCTCACTTCGACGTCCAGAACCTGGAAGTAAATTGCCTGCCTCTGTCGGACAAAACCATCAAGGGGGCGCCATGCAACCTGAAAACGTGATCTATAAACAGCCTAGCTGTCTCCTCCGCTGTCACTGCATGCGAGCAAGCAATAAAATGGCACATATTGGTCATCAAGTCCATATGGGAGTCGGAACTTAAGAGGTTAAGTTGTTCCCATGATGCCTCAACATTCTGACGTCAGCTTTGGAAGCTGGGAGGAGTTTTCTGACTGTTCCTCTCGGTCTTTGAGAGAGAAAGACGCAGTTTGTCATGGCTGGGAGAAGTCCTGGAGTTTTCTGAGAAAGGATGCAATAAAGAGCTGTAAATGGACAATCTGGTGCTCTGTGTATTTGTCGGAAGCTACGTGACAGTTTGCCGCTGTGTTTTACTCTGCTAGGCGTGACGGAACGAAGCAGATTGCGCCGCTGAGTGGGAAGCGTGCTGGACCGCTGTAAAGAGCTAATTGGACCGTAAATCAATTAGCAGGTCACGCACTAATAAATCAACAGGTTATGGACCGTAATTACCGCTTGTAAAGCTGTCACTGGAGGCTGCCGGAATGTTTGAAGTCTGCGTTCGGAGGCAGTGAAGCTGACCGGAAGCGGAGGCCTGTATCTGAGGCAAGCAGCTAGCTGAAAGACGCAAAGGTTTGCCTGTGCTGAATGCCTGTGCTGAATGCAGCAGTGCCAAGAGCAGCAAGGAATCGTTTCTCCACGGACAGGAGCCGGAAGAGCTGGTGATCTGTGAGTACAGCTTGGGGCGCCTGGGGAGAACGGGAGAACCATGGCAGATGACCTAGAGGTGTTTGAAGTTCCGCTTGAGAAGCTTGAAGAGCTCACCACCCAGTCGTGGGAGACCTGGGTTAGAAGGGTGAGAGCCTGGTTTTGGGCAACTGGCTTGTGGGACGTAAGCAAGAAACAACCGTCCCCAAGCGAACCGGCTGCTGCTGAAAGTGCGGGGCTGGTGGACAGAGATGCAGGAAAGCTGAGAGAGCTGAGATCTGCATGTTGAGAGCAAGCGTACACGCTAAGCTGTTGCCGTATTTGGAAGGCATTGAGTCGGCCTGTGAAGCCTGGAATGTGCTGAGGGGTTTGTGTCAAAGCTCAGCGGGAGGCCAGGAGCAGGATAATGCCAAGTGCTCAGCCAGAAGCCCTGATTGTACAGCCTTACGGAGTGCTGTTGGAAGTGTCGGGGGGGCAGAGGAGCCCAAAGGTCATTTTGGAAAAGTTTCCACTGCGTATGCCGAGGGGAAGTACCGTTTCAGAGGGGGCGGAGCTGAGAGCTCACCCCAGTGTTTTTCCGTTCGTCGGTGCTACGTGTGTAATTCTACGGAACATCTGCGGCGTAATTGCCCCCACCGGAGCAAGGAGGCAAGGCAGGATGTTGTCAAGGTCAACTCCCATGGGAACCAGTCGGGTTTCCATGGCAACCAGCCTGGGAGAGCAGCCAGGCGTGGGACTGAGGCAGGTGGATGTGACAAACACCAGGAGGAGACTTATCAAATAACAGCCAGTATGGCATTGTTTGAGAACAGCTGTGAGAAAGGCTCAGAGTTTTGTTTTGTGATAGACTCTGCAGCTAATCGCAACTTGATTCCAGAGACCCCTGCTGTCGAGATGTGGAATTGCAGAGCAATTTCTGCTGGAAAAACTGTACTTTTTGCAAATGGACAGAAAAGAAATGTAACTAACGTTGCAACTGTCTTTATGTCTATTTTACAGGAGCAGTTGGAGTGCTGTATTGTCCCAGGGATACACCACTGTCTTTTGTCTGTGCCTTATTTGTTAAAAAAGGGGTTTAAGGTTTGTTTCGAAGATGATGTCTGCACAATCTCCAAAGGAGGGAGGATACTTGCCAAGGTTAAAAAGGGGCAGAATGATCTCTTCATTCTTAAAACGTCTCTGGAGGGTGAGGGGAAGGTTGAGAAAGCACAAGCCCTGGGTGCTACAGTTCCCGCTCATGTGTCATGTGCCCATGTTTGGCATGCTAGGACAGCTCATGGTTCTTTAGAAGAACTACAGACGCTGCCTGAGGTCGCCAAAGGCTGTCACATTGTAGAATGTGGATGTGTAATAAAATGTGAAGCATGCAGACAGGCAAAGGTAAAAGGGTGCAGTTACCCAAAGGTGGAGAGGGTACACACCAAACCCTTTGAACTTGTTCACATAGATCTATTGGGTCCCGTAAAGGAACCAAGTCTGGGAGGGGCCAGGTTTCTGCTGACGATGCAGGATAGCTTTACACAGAATACCTGGACTCTTGGGCTCAAATCCAAGGAAGATGCAGCTCAGCTGATCAGAAGTTGGATTGAGGAGGTGGAACTAAGGTTCTCCACCAAAGTGCAAGCAGTCACAAGTGACAGAGGTGCTGAGTTTACAGGATCTGCTTTGCAGAAGTTCTTTCGCAAGAAAGGGATACGTCACACAGTGACTTCACCCAATCAGAGGGGGGTGGCAGAGCTCCGATGTGAGGCTCTGGTCCAGGCTGCAAAGGTGTTGCTGGCAGATTCTGGGTTGCCACCAAAGTTTTGGCTGGAGGCAATCAGGTATGTGGGCTTCACCTGGAATCGGACCTACAATTCAATGATAGGTGACACACCCTTTGGTTTGTTGCATGGCAGGAAACCCCAGATTCATTTTTTGCGTACGTTTGGTTCGGACGCATCTGTGCCAGTGCCTAAAGCTTTGCAGGGGCCAGATGGATCCAAGTTCCGGAAAATGATCTTCTGTGGGTATGAGCCAGCAGCGCGTGCATGGAGGTTTGCGGTCCCATCAGGTGATCAGAGTAAAATGCTGATCAGCAAACACACTGAGTTCTACGAACAGGATGAAAGGTTAAAGACTCCTGTCAAGCGTGATGTTCTATCAGAATGTCTTTCTGATTCAGAGCAGGAAGGTTCTGAGGGGGAGGAAGGAGAGGCTGAGTCTGCTGATGACGATCAGGTCACTGACCAAGGTCTGGAGCAGGGTGGGGCATCTCCACAAGTTGTTAAAAGAGAGGCCAAGAGTGAGCCTAGTTCTCCAGTGAGTGTGATGGAGAGGATTCGAAAACGTGTTAAGTCAGAGGGGGAATCCCGTGATGCTGAGGACACACCTGCTGGTGATGGTGAGTCAGGGGAAGCATCTGAATTTGTGCCCAGGCGATCCAGTCGCACAACGAAGGGTATTCCACCTGAAAGATATCAGGCCACAGGTGCGTGGGTAAGTTTCGCACAGTGTAAGTCTGATAGGCATGTGGATGTTCCACAGGTATTGTCAGAATGTGATGCAGAGGGGGTATGGGAGTCGGAACTTAAGAGGTTAAGTTGTTCCCATGATGCCTCAACATTCTGACGTCAGCTTTGGAAGCTGGGAGGAGTTTTCTGACTGTTCCTCTCGGTCTTTGAGAGAGAAAGACGCAGTTTGTCATGGCTGCGAGAAGTCCTGGAGTTTTCTGAGAAAGGATGCAATAAAGAGCTGTAAATGGACAATCTGGTGCTCTGTGTATTTGTCGGAAGCTACGTGACAGTTTGCCACTGTGTTTTACTCTGCTAGGCATGACGGAACGAAGCAGATTGCGCCGCTGAGTGGGAAGCGTGCCGGACCGCTGTAAAGAGCTAATTGGACCGTAAATCAATTAGCAGGTCACGCACTAATAAATCAACAGTCCACTACCAGCATGACTGCTGTTTTCCCCCTGGACTTGGGTAAATCGGTCATAAAATCAATGGATACCACCTCCCAGGGCCTTCCAGGGGTGGGTAAGGGCTCCAGTAACCCCACAGGTGCTGCCTTCTCCCCTCTAGCCCTCTGGCAGTGCTCGCACCCCCGTACGTATTTCCGCACATCTTCCCTCACTCTTGGCCACCAGAACTGCCTGGTGACAAGCAACATGGTTTTGTGTTGACCAAAATGTCCCGCCGTGGGGTTATCATGTAGTTGTTTGAGTACTCTTCTCCTCAGGTCCCCTTCTAGTATGTACAATGCTCCCTTATAGTACAGAGCCCCCTCCTTTTCCTCAACCCCCCCCTGATTTTCTTCTGCGTCTCGTATCTCCCTGATTTTAGTTTGTGCGTACTCGTCATTCCTCGTCAACCCGGCTAGTTCTTGTCTCCCTACCAACACTCCCACACACACCCATTGGTCCTCGGGTATCACATGTCGTACTTCCGGCACCCCCTCTCCTTCCAAGTACTCTGGTTTACGGGAAAGGGCATCTGCCCTGACGTTTTCCTTTCCCGGCACATACTGAATTTCAAAGAAGAACTTGGAAAACTCCTGTGCCCATCGCACCTGTCTTTGGTTGAGAACTCGTGCAGTCCTCCAATATTCCAGGTTCTTATGGTCCGTGCACACCTAGATCTTGTGCTGCACGCCTATTAGAAAATGTCTCCAACGTCGAAAGGCTTCATGAATTGCAAGCAGTTCCCGGTCATACACTGTGTAGTTCTGTTCGGACTTGTTCAGCTTCCTTGAAAAAAAGGCACACGGCTTCCACTCTGATCGATTTCCCGGCTGGAGCAACACAGCTCCCACCGCTCTGTCTGACGCGTCTGTTTCCAATCTCATAGGCTTCTGCAGATCCACGTGTAAGAGTTGCTCTTCCGAAGCGAATGCCCTCTTTAGCTTTTCAAAAGACTGCTGAGCCGCTTCTGTCCATTTAAACTTCTTCTTGCTGCTGAGACAATCAGTTATGGGTGCCGTTAAGTGGGCAAAGTTCTTGATAAACTTTCTATAGAAGTTTCCAAACCCCAGGAACCTCTGCACGTCCTTCCGGGTCTTGGGAGTCTTCCATTCTAGTACCGCCTGCACCTTGCCTGGGTCCATGGCTAAGCCTTTGTCCGACAACCTGTAGCCCAGGAACTCAACCTCTCGGGCGTGGAATTGGCATTTCTCCAGTTTGACCCACAGCTGGTGCTCCTGCAGCCTCTTCAGCACTTCCCTGACATCCTTAACATGCTGCTCCTCGTTCTCCGAGTAGATTAGCACATCATCTAGGAAGGCCACGCAATTCTTGTACAGCAGGGACCCCAACACGTGGTGCATGAAAGCTTGAAAGCAGGTCGAACCGGATTGTAATCCGAAGGGCATAACTAGGTACTCAAAGGCCCCCAGAGGGGTGAACATCGTGGTTTTCCATTCGTCCCCCTCTCTCATCCTTATCAAATTGTACGCCCCCCGAAGGTCCAGCTTGGTAAAGACCTTCCCTTTCCTTACCCTGGCCAAAATGTCATCAATTCTGGGCATAGGGAAGGTCACTGGTTCTGATACCCGGTTCACCGCGCGGTAATCTACGACCAATCTGGGCTCTTTGGAGTCTCTTTTGTCTACAAAGAACACTGGACTGCCCCCCACCGCCCTTGATTCTCGTATGAAACCCCTCTTCAGGTTCTTGTCAATGAACTTCCGCAACTCCTGCATCTCCCTGTCCGACATGGCGTACAGCTTACCCACTGGTAACTGAGCCCCTGAGAGCAGGTTGATCTGACAGTCAAAGGGCCTGTGAGGGGGCAGTCTATCCACCTCTTTCTCACTGAAGACTTCTTCCAGGTCTGCATACTGAGGTGGTACTCTCCCCTTTTCTCCCACCGCCATCCCTGCCACCCTGGCTACTGCCATCCTCAGGGTTTCCCCTTCGTGGCAGTGCTCTACGCAGTGAGCTGACCCAAAGGTGACTGTCCGTTGATGCCACCCCACTACTGGATTGTGCAGTGCCAGCCAGCTCATTCCCAGTATGATTGGTGGCCCGGCTAATGTGGCAACGTGAAAGGCAATTGTCTCAGTGTGTCTGGAGACCCTCATTTTCATGGGAGGGGTCTGGTGGGTCACTTCCCCCCCCCCAAGAGTTCTCTCCCATCAATGGCCGTTACTTGCAAGGGGTGTTCTAGAGGCACCACGTGGAGCTGGTGTTCTAGTGCAAAATCCCTGCTAAAGAAGTTGCAAGAGCTGCCAGAATCCAGCAATGCCTTCACCTTAATAGGGTGTCCGTTAGGGAGTTCTAACACCACCTCTATGGCTATGGCTGCCCGGGGGGGGGGTCTGGTTTGGGCACATTCACTGGTTGCTCGCCTGGCTGCTGTGCCCGCTCTCCTGCAGCCAAGCATTGCCGTTTCCCTGCTCCTGCTCACCACCAGCTGCCCCCACCATTCCTTGGCACGCCTTTCTCTGAGGGCAGACTCTGGCAAAATGTCCCGGCTGTTGGCAGAGAAAACACTTCTTGGTCATTTTCCCCTCCTTCTTGCGAACCTCGCCGGAGGTTTGATAGTAATGGAGCCAGTCTCGTACTTTAGACTTTAATCTCTCATAACTCTGTAATTTCATTTTATCTCCCCCTTGTTCCAAAATTTCCCAATATTTTGGCCATTTGGCCTCCATATTAAGTTTTTTCACGGCTTTAGCCTCCATTGGCGACAGCCACCTTGGGGTTTTATTTTCCAACAAATCTTTATATCTGATCCAGACATTATATAATGCTTTCCTAACAATGTGATTTTTAAAAGCTTTATGCGCTTTAACCTTATCATACCATAAATATGCATGCCATCCAAATACATTATTAAAACCTTCCAAGTCCAAAATATCTGTATTCTCGAGGAGCAGCCACTCTTTCATCCAGCAAAAAGCTGCTGATTCATAGTACAGTTTTAAGTCCGGCAGGGCAAATCCCCCTCTTTCCTTTACATCCGTTAAAATTTTAAACTTTATTCTGGGTTTTTTGCCCTGCCAGACAAATTTAGAAATGTCTTTCTGGCACCTCTTGAAACAGTCCATCTTGTCAAGAATTTGCAATGCTTGAAATAAAAATAACATTCTAGGCAATACATTCATCTTAATAACTGCAATTCGGCCTAACAAGGAAAGCTTTAAATTTGACCATATTTCTAGATCCTTCTTAACTTCTGTCCAGCATTTCTCATAATTATCTTTAAACAAATTCACATTCTTAGATGTCATATTAATCCCCAAGTATTTCACCTTCTTAACCACTGTCAACCCTGTTTCATTCTGGAACCTCTCCCTTTCCATAGCTGTTAAGTTTTTCTCCAAAACTTTAGTTTTTTGTTTATTCAACTTGAATCCTGCAACTTGACCAAATTCTTGAATTAGTTCTAAAACCCTTTTCGTACTAGTGTCTGGCTCTTGTAAAGTAAGTACCAAGTCATCTGCAAAGGTCCTTAACTTATACTGTTTGGCTCCGACCTGAACCCCTTTAACCAGCTGATCACTTCTAATCATGTTTAGCAAAACCTCCAGGACTGATATAAAAAGTAGTGGGGAAATTGGGCACCCCTGTCGTGTCCCTTTTTCTATTTTAAATTCTTCCGTTACCACATTATTTACAATTAACTTAGCCTTCTGTTCAGAATATATTGCACCCATACCATTCTCAAATCCTTGCCCTACCCCCATCCCATGTAGATTCTTCTTCATAAAACTCCAAGAAATATTATCAAAGGCTTTCTCCGCGTCCACAAATATCAGAACTGCTTTAGTGTTTATGTTCACCTCTAATAATTCCAAAATGTCTATTATGTTCCTCACATTATCTGACAAGTGTCTTCTTGGGAGAAAGCCTGCTTGGTCCTTGTGAATCTCTTCCACCAATACTTTTTTCAATCTTTTTGCCAAAATGTCTGCAAAAATTTTGTAATCCACATTAAGTATTGATATAGGGCGGTAATTCTTAAGCTGAGTCTTTTCAGTCTCTGTTTTCGGTATGAGTGTGATATACGCTTCTTTCCATGATTCTGGTGCCTTTTTCCCCTCCAAAATTTCGTTGCAGACTTCCTTCAAAGGTTGTAACAACTACTCCTTCAAGGCTTTGTAGTATCTGGAAGTCAACCCATCTGGTCCTGGAGATTTGCCCAGTTGCATGTTTTGAATGGCACCTTCTATCTCTTGTTCAGTTATTTTCTGATTCAGGTCTATTTTACTTTGATGAGAGATTTTTTGTAGACCAAATTTCTTAAGAAACTCATCTATATCTCTTTCATTCTGCGGCCCTTGTGAGTATAATTTTTTGAAATAACTCTGGAAACAGTTTCTAATCTCATTTGGCTTATAAATGTTCTTTCCTTCCACCTCTAGGCTTGTAACCGTGTTTAGTTTTTGCCTTTTCTTCAATTCCCAAGCCAGAAGTTTACCACACTTATCCGCAGATTCAAATGTCTTTTGTCTCATTTGCTTAATCTTCCATTCTATTTCTTGGTTCATCAATTCCATGTATTGTGTCTGATGTAACTTAATTTCTCTCAAAATCTCCTGGGACTTTGGTTTAGATCTCAATTTCTTTTCTCCTTCTTTAATCTTTTCCTTCTTATCCTTCTTCTCATTTTGGTTTCTCTTCTTTATAGAGTTTTGTTGTATTAAAAATCATCGCATAACAGCTTTACTTGCGTCCCAGATTACTCATTTTTCCACATCCGTTTTTAAATTTATTTCAAAATAGTCTCTCAAAGTTTTTTGAGCCTTTTTGTAGACCTCTTCATCTCTAAATAAGGTGTCATTCATCCTCCATCTAAAGGAACCAGCTGTTGTTAACTTCATCTCCATCTTTACGGCATTGTGGTCGGAGCAGGTTTTTGGGCAGATTTCCACTTTCTTGATCTTTGGAGCCATCCCACTAGTAACCCATATTTGGTCAATTCTAGTCCATGTCATCATAGCTTCAGAAAAGAAAGTTCCCTCTCTCTCAAGAGGGTTCTTTGTTCTCCAAATGTCAATCAAGTCCATATTTTCAGTCATTTCAAAAAAAGTCTTTGGTAGTCTCCCATCCTTGGAAACTACCTGTCTTTGTGATTTGTCCATATTTGTAGATACTACTCCATTCATGTCTCCCAACAAGATTAAATTGTAATCCAAATAGTCCAGTAAAATCTCATGCAGCTTCTTAAAGAATTCCGACTTCCCTTCATTTGGTGCATAGATCCCTAATATCAAGAATTTTTCACCTTGAACTTGAATTTCAATTGCCAAAAATCTTCCATGTTCATCTTTAAACATCAATTTCGGGGGGAAATTTTCCTTTGCATAGATTACCACTCCTCTTTTCTTAACTTTATCAGATGAAATAAATTCTTATCCTAATCTTTTGTTGATAAGTAGTTTTCTATGCAGTCTTGTCACATGAGTTTCTTGTAAACAAATCAAGTCCAATTGTTCTTTTTTCAATATATGAAAAACATTTCGTCTTTTTCGGGGAAGGTTAAGACCATTACAATTCCAACTTAGAAGTTGCAGAGCCATCCTGTTGCTATTTACTTTTTCCTCCCACTGCTCCAAGTAGTTGTTCACCTTCCATCGGTGATTTCAATCCAAATGTTAAGTTCAAAATGTCTGTTGCTTCCTTTACTGCTTGGGTTGGTTCCACTTCGACCGTCCCTTTCACAAGATCTTCTTCGTTGTCTCGTAAGAATTGCTCTTTGTCTTGGACAGATCTTATTCTGGTTTTCCTTCCTTTGTATTTAAAGGATAGGCCTTGAGGGAATTCCCACCTAAAGGGTATTTCGTTCTTTCTCAATAAATCAACCAGCTCTTTATAATGGGCTCTTACATCCAAAATATGTTTTGGTATATCTTTGAAAATCTCCACGAAAGCATTTTCAATTTCCAGAGTTCTTTGAAAATGCAGATTCAACATTTTATCTCTTTCTTCTTTTGATCTTAAAGTTATCAAGCAGTCCCTTGGCTTCTTTCTGCCTTGTCTTCTGCCCAATCTAAACGCAGACACTATCTTAATTTCTACCTTCTCCAACTCCTGTTGCCAAAAGTCCGAGAATTCTTTAGAAAGGAAGTCCACCAGGTCGTCTTTTTCGCTTTCAGGCACTGCTCTCAATCTCAGATTTCTCTCCATCCTTTGTATCTCGAGCATAGACAAAGCCAGTTCATGGTCTTCTAACTTTTTACAGACTGGTATTATCCTTTCCTGAGTGGCATCTGCAGAAACCTTAGCTTCTTCTGCAATCTTTCGAGTAGTGGCAGAGTCCTCTAGAAGTTTATTAATAGTCTCTGTATTTGAAGACACCCTCTTGCTGAGTTCATTCACACTTTGCGTGTTCAGATCAAGTTTTGCTGAGAGCTCTGCCAATTGTCTACTATTATCCGCACCTTGTTTTGTCAGATATTCCAAAGATTCATTTATTTTATAGAATGCACATTCACTCAAAAATCGCAGAGTGACATGTTTGTTATCAGCTGAAATGAACCATAGGTGTTTCGGTTCTATCTCAATAGAAGGAGAACAAATAAACTTGGATTGTTCTTTCGGTGGTAATTCACCCTAACCCTAACCCTAACCCTAACCCTAACCCTAACCCTAACCCTAACCCTAACCCTAACCCTAACCCTAACCCTAACCTTAACCTTAACCCTAACCCTAACCCTAACCCTAACCCTAACCCTAACAGTAACTCTAACCCTAACCATAACCCCAACCCTAGCAAAGAGAAATGTAATAAGCCTAAACAAAGCCAAACAGCTTGTTTTGGGTTCCAGCTACATAGAAAGAAGAATCTTGGATTTTGCTTATTACAAGTCGTGTTCTTCGGTGTTAATGCACTTTTTTAAAAAAATGATATTTATTAATTTTTCACAGACAAGAAACAATAAAAACAAAATCCAACATTTAAACGTTTAAACATTTAAACTACAAAAACAAGACAAATAAAAAATACACTGTAGAAAAACAGTTGATAGAAGAAGGATAGAAAAAAATTAAAAATGGAGAATAAAAAGAAGAGGAAAAAACCACCAAACGGCTAAAAATGTATTGATATTTTCAAATCTTATGTTTTCTTCACTAATTTCTTGACCTCCTCACACCTCCCATTTTGTATTCCAGTTCAAATATTAAATTCAGCAAATCCTTACCCTCTAGCATTTTATCCTTACTCCATATATTAACCTATTATTATAAATATCCATTTCCAATTATCATTCCCTATTTACATTTTCATAAGCATCTCTTAACCAGTACCACTTATTTTCAATCAAACGTCCTTTCAACATTCCTTAATTTTACAGTGCTTCTGCAGGTAATCTTTAAACTTCTTCCAATCTTCCTCCACCGACTCTTCTCCCTGGCCACGGATTCTGCTGGTCATCTCTGCCAATTCCATGTAGTCCATGACTTTCATCTGCCAGTCTTCCAGTGTGGGTAGCTCCTGTGTCTTCCAATATTTTGCGATGAGTAATCTTGCTGCTGCTGTTGCGTACATAAAGAAAGTTCTATCCTTCTTTAACACCAATTGGCCGACAATGCCCAGGAGAAAGGCCTCTGGTTTCTTCAGTAAGGTATATTTAAATACCTTTTTCAATTCATTATATATCATTTCCCAGAAAGCCATTTCCGACTTGAGAGGAGAGGGGGTTGCGGGCAGAAATCCTCCCACATCCTCACGCGGGGCTAGCCTTTGCCCCCGCGAGAGTAGGGAATCCCCGGGCGTGTCGACGACCCGGCCCGCCAATCAGCGGGCCAGGGAGGCGTGGTCTAGCCTATTTAAGGCTAGGCACGCCCAGGGACCGCCCTCTTTGCCCCTTCCAGCTGAGCGGGTTTTCTCTGTGAGGTTTTCGTCGCTGTTTTGGAGCCGTTGCGAGCCGCACCTTCTGCCTCGTGCTTGGCTTCACACCTACAGAGCTAAATCACTAAGGAGACCACAGTCTCCACTAGAGCTGAAATCACTTTTGCTGGGGTGTTTTGACGGCAGAAAGAAGGTTGGGAGGCACCAGCGGCTCCTTGGGAACTTTCCGATTTGCTTGCCTGCGCGTGGAGGACACTTACCTTGTTAGTTTGGAGGACCAGGCAGCGGCTGCAACACCGACGATCAGGCAATGCAGGGAGCGTATTGTTTGAAGGCGGAGAGCAGGAGGGGTAAAGTACACGGAGCGCAGCCAACTTCCGCTCCCCCCTTCTCGCTGGATCGCGGGGGTACTCACCAGCGGTTTGTTTTCTTGTCTTCCTTGCTGTGCTCTCGGGTTTCCTGGTTTTCCCCCTTCAGTTTGCTATTTTGTTTGTGCGTTTGGTTGTTTGTTACTTTCTTGGCTTTAACGGCTGGCTGCCTCACTTAGCTGTTCTCCTGCTTTTCTCCCTCTTAGCGCCAGGTCCGCGCCCCCCGTTCTAACCCCCGCCTCCACTAAGTGTGGGTTTTAAAGCAGAGGCTTCCATTTTTGTTAAGGGCTTGTTAAGGGCAGAGAACAGGCGCCATCTTTGTGGGCACACGTGGTGGTAGTGCGAGCGGCTATCTTTGTTGAGGTAAGGGGAAGAGATCACGGCCGCCATCTTGGGAAGGGACACTTGTGGAGGCACGGGCGGCCATTTTAGGTGTGGCGTTAGGAACATATTCTGAATGCAAGCAGAGTATTCTTTGAAAAAAAAAGCGGAGGTAGCAGCTTTGCAAGCGGCAATTGGGCAAGCAAGGTTTGCACACAGTTCAATCAGACCCTTTACGTACGCGGTTTCATAGTTTTACTGATTAGGAACTTTCCTTTTCAGGGTATAGTTGTGCATTGATTTAGGCAGTAAGTCTGAAGGCATCGGGGGTTAATTCTTGGATTGCTTGGTTTTCATTCGGCTGGGGGACAAAAGTGCTGTGTGCTTTAGTATTTGTAAGTGGCTTCCATGCTGTTGGTGCTAAAGTGCTGAGTGCTGGGAATAATTAAGTGGTTTTTTTATGCTGTTGGGGCATAGTGCCTGGTATAGTGTTAAGTGGCTTCTATGCTGTTGGTGCTAAAGTGCTGAGTGCTGTAAATAATTAAGTGGCTTTTATGCTGTTGGGGCACAGTGCCTGGTATAGTGGAGATTATTTGGCAGTGGTTAGTTAAGCCCTCTCCTTCATTCAGGAAGTTGAACTAATAGCCTCTATAAATATAAACGTCCTCACTCACTGGGATTTGGGTTTTGCTTGAACCTATTGGTTAGGAAAATTTAATTTGAGCTTACTGGTTAGGATATACAATTCAATATATAGTTAAATGCTAATAATAGCAGTATTTGATTTATAAAAAAAAAAATTAATTCTTTTACTTAATAGAGCTAGTGGGTCTTACTAGCTTTTATTGAATTAAGTCACAGCTGCACCGGCGTAGGTATTATTAGAATAGGTCCTGCCAACGTCTAGTGGTTCTGAACTAGCTTTTACTGGTTTAAGTTACAGCTGCACCAGCGTAGGTATTTCTTGGAATTAGTTCTGCTAACGTCTAAAGAGTTAAGTAGCGGCTAAGCCAGTGTTGAGATTATCGAACTTTGTTGCAGCTTGCATTTCTATTTTAAGTTGAACCTTAGCCAGTGCCGATAGTACTGAACTTGGCAGCCAGTACCACAGGTAAAGGAACAGCTGGGTCAGTGTTGATAATTCTGAACTAGGGCAACCAGCCCTTCCAGATTCAACGTTGTGCCAAGTCATTGTAAACAATACTGAACTGGGTGCAGCTTTAGGTGGTGTTGCCAACAGCTGGGCATTGGCCGGTGGTGGTTTGTAAGTTTGCTTAGGATATACAGAACTAGGGGGGAGTTCACAGTCAATTCTGAGCTGAGCACAATTTAGGTCATCTTAGTGAGCACTGACTAGCGGGGAACACAGTCATCCTAGGGGGGGACAGCACTGTATTATCGAACGAATAGTCTTAGTACCTACCCTTGCTACGTCAGGAGAGCAAATGGCTTCCGGTGGGGACCAGCAACCATCCACCTCAGGTAATCAAGCCGCACTCGCTGCAGGCATTGGTGGTGCCCAGGTGCTGGCCATGCCATACGATCCCCAAGCTTTTGCCCAATGTTTCATGGCAGCTTGCGAAACTTTTTACAAACAGTGCAGGTCCAGAGGGACTTTGTCCCCGCCGGTCCCTGAACCATCACAGGTCGTGATACCGGATACTCCTCCCAGCTGTCAAGGGCAGCAGGGCAGCTCAGCGGGGGGTGGAGTTAGCACCCCGTCGGTCACGGCTACCGTCAGCCGCCCTAATACCCGTGCCCAGGCAGCCATCGCTAGAAAAGCCAACCAAAGCAGTGGTAAAGGAAAGGCGCCTGCAAAAAGTACCGGGAAGGGGAGGGCGACGGCCACGGGTACCAGTGGCAGCGCTGTCTCACACGTTGTAGATATCCCTAGTGTGTTTCAGGAGCAGCAGACCCAGCACAGCTCTACCGAGGACAGTGCGGGCTCCGCCTTGGAGGAGGAGCACGCGCAGCCCCAAGTTGTCCAGGTAGCCGCCAGCATGAACCCAGCCAACGTCGAGGTGCAAGGAGGGAAAAGAAAGTCCAAGAAGAAACATACCTCTTCGAAGAAGAAAATAAGTAAGCAGTCCGAGACGGAGGATGACTCAGGTACATCATCCTCGGATTCGGATAGCGAGGGCCCCTTGGATGGTTACTGGGGTTTGGGTGAGGCGAATCATGGGATTCCACTTTGGGCACATGAAAGGAGGGCCAATTCCCATCGTAGAACCTTTAATGGTGTGCTAGAATGGAAGGATGGGGCATTGGTGGAAGATGTAAAAGTCGCTACTAATCAACCCACTGATTATATTTTGGGGAACCATTTGTCACAGAAGAAGAGGAATAAGATCCTCAACGGTGACTATGTTGACATGTTTACCCTTTTTCCCCTGACTAAGATAACGGGTAAAGGTGAGAAGAGGCGCTCCTATGGTAGGCGGAGGTATAGGATGCCTAGGGCAGAGCGCACCTTCGAGAACTGGCTGGATGGATACCAGGTATTTATGGGAGTCGTTTGTGTGGCTTATCCGCGGCGTTCCATGGATTTGGTTGCGTACCTGGCTCACGTGAGGAGGGCCCACGCGCTCGCGGGGCAAAATGCTGCTCTAACGTACAAGGAGAATTTCCGTAGAAACGCTTCTCTCCTGCCTTCCACGCGATGGGATCTGACAGATCCTAATTTCTGGGGCGAGGACGTCAACCCGTACATCGGAAAGAAAGGCCAAGACTCAGCCAAGGCGGGTAAGACAGAGGCTAGTCGGCACCGCCATTGCTGGGAATACAACAGGGGAGTATGCTCGCGGCCTTCCTGTAAGTATCTGCACGAATGTGAGCGGTGCTGGGGGCAACCACCCTGCCTCTGCATGCTTCAAGAACAAGCAGCAGCCCTTTCGTGGGGCCCGGGGGTTCTCCCACGGTAATAACAGGGGTGCCCCCAGATCCTCCCAACAAGGGCCAGGTGGCCGCCAGTAACTTGCATCTTGGCTTAGCCTTCTCCCCCATCCGCCTTCAGCCCCTCAAAACCCTGTTGGATCAATATCCCGATCGAAAAGCTGCACAGTACCTGTGGGAGGGGTTCTCCACGGGTTTCAGGATCCCTGTATCTTTCCCCCCTAACACCAGGGACCCACAAAATCAGAAATCAGTCAGGGAGAGGCCAGAGGAAGTAAAGAAAAAGATAGAGAAGGAAATCAGTGCATGTAGGGTGGCAGGTCCTTTTGTTGAGCCTCCAGTGGAAGGTCTTCATCTATCCCCGTTGGGCATTGTACCAAAAAAGACCCCAGGGGAATTCCACATGATCCACAACCTCTCATACCCAAGGGGAGGGTTGGTTAATGATGCGATCCCCCAGGAGCTTTGCACAGTAAAATACGCCTCCTTCGACCAAGCAGTAAAAATGATCCGCAAGTTCGGGCGTGGGGCACTTCTTGCCAAATGTGAAATTGAGTCGGCGTTTCGCCTTCTTCCCGTGCATCCGGCTGACTTCCGTTGGCTGGGGTTTAGATTCGAGGGGGCGTATTTCATTGACAAAGCAATGCCTATGGGCTGCTCCATGGCATGCTCAGCTTTTGAGTCGTTCAGTACATTTCTCGACTGGGCCTTACGCTTTAGGACAGGGTCGTCGGGCATATCGCATTACCTCGATGATTTTATTTTGGTGGCCGATAGCAGGCAGCGGTGCTCCACCCTCCTGGAGGCCTTCACCGCCTTAGCAGGCGAGCTAGGGGTGCCATTAGCCGCAGAAAAAACTGAGGGGCCTTCCACTTCTTTGGTTTACCTAGGCATTGAATTAGATACTATAGCCCAAACGTCCAGACTGCCTCGGGGAAAACTGTGTGCCCTTAAAGAGACAATACTACAGCTTTTGCCGCTGAAGAAGGTGACTTTAAGGCAAATTCAATCTCTGCTAGGTCACTTAAATTTCGCTTGTAGGGTAGTGGCCCCGGGTCACCCTTTCTGTGGCCGGCTGGCAGGACTGTCGGCAGGTCTCAGGGCACCACAGCATAGGGTTCGCCTCTCAAAAGAAGTCAAGGCAGATTTGGAAGTCTGGTTGCAATTCCTTGAAAATTATAATGGGATATCCCTGTGGCAGGACTCCTTGACGCTTGATGCCGACTTCCAGGTTCAGTCAGATGCTGCGGGGTCCCTAGGTTTCGGAGTATATTTCAGGGGCCAGTGGTGTGCAGAAAGGTGGCCAAAAGACTGGCAGGGCCAGCCTATCTCCCGGGACCTCACATTTTTTGAATTTTTCCCCATCTTGGTGGCAGTGCACCTCTGGACAGACCAGTTTCGCAATCATAGGGTCTGCTTCAACACAGATAACCAGGCAGTGGTAGTGGTTCTTGCCAGGCAGGCCACCCGCTCCCCTAGGGTGGGAAACTTGTTGCGGTGCCTCGTCCTCCTGTGTCTAGAGAACAATATATATTTCTCGGCCAAATTCGTGCCCGGCATTAATAATGACATCGCGGATGCTCTGTCTCGCTTTCAGATGGAGCGCTTCCACTTATTAGCGCCGGATGCGGAACAGTCATCGATGCCTTTCCCGGAGCATCTCTGGAGTCTTGGGAGGAAGAAGTGTTGAAGGGAGTATTCGGTGCAGTCGCCCCTTCCACAATGAGATCCTACAAGAAAGCGTGGGCCGACTTCCTAGTGTTCCGCAATAAGTTTCCCAAGTCAAAACGCAACCCGGTTCCCTCAGCGAGGGAAGTCCTCCATTATTTAGCTCACTTGAGGGAGCTGGGCAGGGCCCCAGGACTCTCAATATTCAGTCTGCAGGGGATTTAATATTTTGGCAAAACATTTTTCGACACTGACCCATGCGCCAAATTTATAGTGCGTAAGGCTTTAGATGGGTGGCGCCGGCAGCAACCACCTGGTTCTGACCCAAATACACAAAAAATTACGTGCCATATGCTGGTCAAAATATGAGGCTCGCCTGTTCTCGGCTGCCTACTCCATAGCCTTCTTCGGGGCCCTTCGCATAGGGGAGGTGGTTTGCGATGGAGGGTCTGTCCAAGCCCGGAGGGGTATCCTCTTTGGTGATCTGACCCTGTCAACAAACGAGCTTATAGTCCAAGTTAGGAGCTCCAAGACCGACCAGCAGGGGAGGGGGGCCCTTCTAAGGTTGCCGGCGGTGCAAGGCCCTGGCCCATGCCCGGTTAGGGATACGAGGCGTTTTCTTTACCTAAGGCCTGGTAGCCCAGGCCCCCTCTTAATTCATGCCGACGGCTCACCTTTGGCCAGGCATCAGTTTACACGGGTGATGCGAAGGGCTTTGGCCGCATGTGGGCTACCCGCGGGTGAATTTGCGGCTCACTCTTTTCGGATCGGCGCTGCAACCACGGCGGCGCATCTTGGTCTCTCCGCAGAGAGGATAAAGGATCTGGGCCACTGGAAGTCGAATGCATTCAGAGCTTATGTAAGGGGGACTTTATGACTACTAGGTGCACGCCTGACCTCGCTTTCCCTGTTTATTTCATTTTCAGATTGCCGAGGGGTACGCATCTGGCTGGTAGGCCATAGTATCGTGCATTGGGCAAGGCTGCGTGCAATGAGTACCGGGCTGGGGAAAAACTTGAACTTGCCGGCGGGTGTCCAGTTGACCTGGATGGCGAGAAGAGGCATGCGTTGGTGTGAATTCATGCCAGTTGTGATGGCGAGAGCTGCCTCTGAGGGCCCCCCGGATGCCCTGGTTATCCAATTGGGGGAGAATGACCTAGCGTACCGCAAAGCTACTGACTTGAGATGGAACATTTTTGACGACTTTGCAGAATTGATGGCGGTTTACCCAAACGTGACTATTTTGTGGTCCTCGTTGCTTGAGAGGAGGACATGGAGGGATTGTGTGAGCCCGGTTGGAATCAATAAGGCAAGAAAGGTCTTGCAGCGGGCCGTGAAGCGTAGAGTGGCGGCTCTGGGCGGGTGTGTCATCGGCCACCCCGGCATCCAGTACAGCAACGAGGCCCTCTACAGATGTGATGGCGTGCATCTATCTGACGTTGTAAACGATATCTGGTTGGGGGACATCTTAGCTGGGATTAGGAGTTGGTTGCAGGCTTGAAGGTATTGGCGGCAAGCTTCGCTCGAGTGGCGGTTAGGCATTGGCAGGTGTCAGGGGCTCAGGAACAGAGGTACAGGGGAGAGAGGAAATGGAGAGCGAAGGGGAAGAATCTGAGGGCAGCGTAGGGGAGTATGACAGCGACCCGAGAGATTCCATGAGCTTCTCCAGCGAATCAGAAGATTCCCAGAAGGAGGCGCCGATGGTCAGGGCAAGGGGGGTCCCATGGGGAACACACCAGAAACAAGGGGCCAGCGGGGACTCCCAAAGCAGCAGCGGGAGATCAGGATCAGCTTCCCCACCAGAGCGTAGTGGGGCGGAAGAGTCCCAGGTGTCAGGACCAACGTCTCCTCCAGCAGGGAGAGAAGATGAGTCAGGGCTGACCACGCCTCTATCGGAGAGTGGGGGAACGGAGGGGAGGTCGGGTCCAGCTAGCCTCCCAGAAGGGAGAAGCAGTGACAGGAGCAGTGTAACGGTCAGGAGGAAGGTTGCCGGCTGGGCGCGCGCGCCAAGTTCGAATGTACAGGCGCGGGGGACAGCAGAAAACCCGGATTGGGAACCAGGTCCTAAAGCCCGCCGGAGGCAGGGGGAAGACTCAGGGGACTCAGCGTCAGATGAGTCTAGGAAGGGCGAGACCCCAGCTGACAGGCGGAGCCAGAGGAGGAAAGAGCAAAGGAAGAGGTGGAGCAAGGCTAGAGTCTGGGGGGAGGAGATTCAGACGGAGCTTCGACGGTCTAGAATTTCAGACGTAGAGCTGCGCGCTACGGTTGTGAAGGTGAAACTGAACTTCAATAAAGACTTTTGTATATAACAACGAACTGGCGTTGGTCCTTTGTGAGCTGGGACCTCGGGCAGCTCTGACAGCTATGATTAAATGGGCACAGGACGTTGGTCATAACATTATGTTCGCTGACTGGGAACAGTTGTGGACCACCGGGATTAAATTCACGGCATGTTAATTCACGTTGGTGATTTCTTGAGTGGATGTGGTGCGGTCCCTGGCGCCTGAAACCTGTGGGGTTCTTTGTAGGGTGTGAGCACTGACCTATGAAATACCGGGTGCATTCTGGAGCCCTCCGGGAGTGTTAACCGGAAGGCCACTGGGTTGATTTGTGCCTCGACTTGGTAAGGCCCTAGCTGCTTGTGTCTGAGCTTCTTCTTAGCTAACGTTCTGGCCGGCACTGCCTGGGCCGCTAACCAGACCCAGTCCCCCACCTGGATGTCTTCCCCGACTGTCCTGTGCCTGTCTGCCTGCATTTTGTAGGCGTGTTTTGCTAGTTCCAAGTGCCTTCGGAGTTGGTCGTGGACCTCCTGCAACTCTGCTGCCAAGTGCTCTGCACGCCGTGGCTCCCCCTCCCCCTTCGTCTCTAACCCCGGGAAGGTTCTGGGATGCCGCCCATTGTTGGCGAAGAACGGTGTCACCCCTGTAGACCCGTGCTTCGTGTTGTTGTAGGCAAACTCGGCCAGCGGTAGGTAGTCCACCCAGGTCAAGGGTTGTTGATTAGCGTAGCATCGCAGGTACTGCTGCATGATGGCGTTGACCCTCTCCGCTTGTCCGTTGGTCTGCGGGTGTCGTGCCGACGCTAAGTTGATCTTGACATTCAGGATGCCCAGCAGCTTCTGCCAGAAGCTCGAGATGAATTGGCGACCCCGGTCGGACAGGATGGACCGTGGTAAGCCGTGAACTTTGAACACGTGGTCTATGAACAGCTTGGCAGTCTGTTCTGCCGTGGCCACCTTCGCGCAAGGAATGAAGTGCGCCATCTTGGTGAACAGGTCTACGACCACGAGTACCGCTGTTTTGCCTCGCGAGCTGGGCAGATCCGTGACAATGTCCAAGCCAATTTCTCCCACGGTTTGAGCGGCGTCTGTAGCGGTTCCAGCAGTCCCGCCGGCTTCCTGTGCACTCGTTTGGCCCTTTGGCATGTGTCACACCTAGAGACGTAATCCGCGACTTCTCCTCTCATCTGGGGCCACCAAATGTCTCTGGCCACTAATTCCGCCGTCTTGTCCTTGCCGAAGTGCCCAGCACTGGGCGCGTCGTGTAACTGCTGCAGGACTTTTGCGCGGAGGTCGTCTCCCAGCCTGTAGAGAGCCCCTTTGCAGGTGAGCAGTCCGTCGCATATCTGGAACTTGTCGTCCTTCGCTGTGCCTCTTCGCACCTCCTCCATCTTGGATTGTGCGAACGCATCCGTCTGCAGTGCGCGACGCACTGCGTCCAGGTCCACGGTGGCTGAAGCGCATGCCCACACTTTCGGTGCGAAAATGTGTTTGGCCGCCACCGGTGCCGCTTCCTCGAGATATTGCGGTTTCCTGGATAGTGCATCTGCCATGATGTTGTTGTCTCCCGGGATGTATTCTATCCAGAAGTCGAAATCCGCAAAGAACTCCGCCCAGCGGATGTGTCTCTGGTTCAGGAACCGTGCCGTGCGCCAGTACTCCAGGTTCTTATGGTCCGTGCGGACCTGCACAGTGTGTCTGGCTCCGATGAGGAAGTGCTGCCACGCCTTGAAGGCTCCATGAATGGCCAGCAACTCCCTGTCCCAGATGGTGTAGTTCTGTTCCGACTTGCTGAGTTTCCTGGAGTAGAATGCGCAGGGCCTCCAGTTCCCTTGAGGATCTCGCTGCAACAGGACCGCCCCCACCGCTCTGTCCGATGCGTCCGTCTCAAGCCTCATTGGTTTGCTGGGGTTTACGTGTAGCAGCTGTTCTTTGGACGCAAAGAGACGCTTGAGTCTCCGAAAAGACTGTTCTGCCTGGTCCGTCTAGGTGAACTTCTTCTTCATGGAGCTGAGGGTGTCCGTGATGGCCGCCGTCTTCTTCGCGAACCCCTGATGAACTTGCGATAAAAGTTGGCGAAGCCGACGAACTTCTGGACCTCCTTCCGATTGCGCGGGCTCTTCCAGACCAACACTGAGCGGACCTTGGTGCTGTCCATGGTGAGTCCCTTGCCGGACAGCTTGTAGCCCAGGAAATCCACCTCCGTCACGTCGAACTGGCAATTCTCCAGTTTGGCGTAAAGTCTGTGCTCCCGCAGTCTCTGCAGGACCTCCTTGACGTCCCCCTCGTGAACCTCCTGTGATTCCGAGAAGATCAGGATGTCGTCTAGGAAGCATACGCACTTTTTGTAGAGGAGGCCCGCTAACACGTGGTGCATGAAGGCTTGGAAACAATGCGAGCCATTTTGCAGACCAAATGGCATAACACGATATTCATAGGTGCCTAAAGGCGTAAACATGGCCGTCTTCCACTCATCGCCCTCCCGCATGCGTATAAGGTTGTACGCCCCTCGTAGATCCAACTTGGTGAAGATTCGTCCCTTCCTCACCGTCGCGAGCAGGTCGTCGATCTTGGGCATTGGGAATGCTGTGGGCTTTGTCCTGGAATTGATAATTCTGTAATCAACTACCAATCTGTGTTGGGGCGTGTCCTTCTTCTTCACGAAAAACACGGGACTGCCCCCCACTGCTTTGGATTCTTGGATGAATCCCCGCTTCAAGTTGTGATCTATGAACTCCCTGAGTTCTTGCAGTTCGTCTTCAGACATGGAATGCAGTTTTCCAGTCGGCAGCGTCGCCCCCGGTAGGAGGTCAATCGCGCAGTTGTAGGGCCGGTGGGGAGGCAGCTTGTCCGCTTCCTTCTCGCAGAAGACCTCCAAAAACGCCTTGTACTTGTTGGGTACCGCCTGCACCATGCCTAGGTGTAGCTGTGGTTCATCCCCTTGTCCCTCCTCTTCCTGGCTGGTTCGGATGCAGTGTTCTGCGCAGTAGGAGGAGCAGAAGGTTAATTGCCGCTGGTACCATGCTAATGCCGGGCTGTGTCTATCCAGCCAACTCATGCCCAACACTATGGGCGTGTCCGACAGGTGGGTGACATTGAAGCTGATGACTTCGCGGTGATTTCCAATTTGCATTACCAGAGGCGGTGTTTGCTGCACCACCTGTCCACCCAGCAGCTTCCTGCCATCGACCGTGACGACGTTTAGGGGCATCGTGGCTGGTAGGAGCGCTATGCGATGTAGCCTGATGAAGTCCACTCCTATAAAGTCTGCATTACTACCAGAGTCAATGGTAATAGGGACTTCCAGGGTGATTCCATTTGTCAGCTGGAGTGATGCGGTGAGTTGCACCACTGGTTTGGGTGGGAGGGGGTCTGTGGGCTGCAAAATCTCTGGAGACTGCTTCACTGACTCGCCTGGCTGGGCCCCAGTGCCTCTGCCTCCAACCAGGCTTCGTCGTTTCCCTGCAGCTGTTCCCCCTGCTGAACTGCTCCCCTTACTGTTGCTGAGGCTGCAGTGTGCTTCTGGATCCTCTGGGGACACTCTTTGGCCATGTGCTGTGCACTGTCGCAGATATAACACTTCCTGCTCCCTCTAGGAGCCTTCGTCTTGACTGCTCCTGGTGTTTGGGCTCTGGTCACTGTCTGAGCCCTGGCACCACCTATCTCCATCGGCTCTTCTCCCCCCCCCCCCAGTGGAGGCGTGGATTGCGCGTGCCCTGTCTCCCTGGGTAGGAAGGGAGTTGTTCTGGCTAGTGTGCGCGCCCTACGTCTGTCATCCCTGCTCCACGGGCGTTCCTCCAGGCATACCCCTACCGCCAGCACTCTCTGGACGACTTTCGTGGTACTGTTGGGTCTGTCCCCCCTCGCCAGCTCATCTTTCACGGCTCCATTTAGCCCCTCCCAGAACAAATCCCTCTGAGCCCTGGCACCACCTATCTCCATCGGCTCTTCTCCCCCCCCCCCAGTGGAGGCGTGGATTGCGCGCGCCCTGTCTCTCTGGGAAGGAAGGGAGTTGTTCTGGCTGGTGCGCGTCCCTCATCCCTGCTCCAAGGGCGTTCTTCCAGGCGCACCCCTATCGCCAGCGCCCTCTGGATGACTTCTGTGGTATTGGTAGGTCTCTCCCCCCTCGCCAGCTCATCTTTCACGGCTCCATTTAGCCCCTCCCAGAACAAATCCCTCACGGCAGCTGAGTCCTTCTCCCAGCCCAGCACATTTACTAACGCAAAAAAGCGGGAGTGATATTGTCTCACCGTGGCTTTGCCCTGCGTCAGCCCGTGCATTTCCCTCCTGGCCACATCCACATCTACCGTTGATTTAAAACAAGCGTCCATAGCTTTGATAAATGCGTTTGAATCCTGGAGGGCGGGATCATTTTCGCGCCATAAATTGCGCAGCCACGATTTAGCTTCCCCATGCAGATGAGTGATTATGAACCCTACTTTTTCCTCCTCATCTCTAAAGTCTTTCTGAAGCAAATTGAGCGTGAAAACTATGTCTGCTCTGAAGTTATGATACTGCTGCAGGTCCCCGTCGAAGTGGGCTACGATGCTGCCCCCCCTCTTCCCGAGGCCAACTCCCTCCGGCTTGGGTCCTGGCAGCCCCTCTTTGCCCAAACGTTCCCACCTGGTTCGCAGTTCCCGGCAGAGCGCTTCTGCTTCTTCCTCTCTTTTTTTGGATGCTGCTACTTCTGCCTACAGCTTCGTGACTGCTTCTTGCAGTTCTGTCACTTTCTCCTCTGTAGTCATCCTTGCCTATCTTCGTGAGCTCGCAAAAAATATTTTTTTTTGAGACGGAGCTTACTGTCAGAGCTGCCCGAGGTCCCAGCTCACAAAGGACCAACGCCAGTTCGTTGTTATATACAAAAGTCTTTATTGAAGTTCAGTTTCACCTTCACAACCGTAGCGCGCAGCTCTACATCTGAAACTCTAGACCGTTGAAGCTCCGTCTGAATCTCCTCCCCCCAGACACCAGTTTAAGACTCTAGCCTTGCTCCACCTCTTCCTTTGCTCTTTCCTCCTCTGGCTCCGCCTGTCAGCTGGGGTCTCGCCCTTCCTAGACTCATCTGACGCTGAGTTCCCTGAGTCTTCCCCCTGCCTCCGGCGGGCTTTAGGACCTGGTTCCCAATCCGGGTTTTCTGCTGTCCCCCACGCCTGTACATTCGAACTTGGCGCGCGCGCCCAGCCGGCAACCTTCCTCCTGACCGTTTCACTGCTCCTGTCACTGCTTCCCCCTTCTGGGAGGCTAGCTGGACCTGACCTCCCCTCCATTCCCCCACTCTCCGATAGAGGCGTGGTCAGCCCTGACTCATCTTCTCTCCCTGCTGGAGGAGACACTGGTCCTGACGCCTGGGACTCTTCCCCCCCACTATGCTCTGGTGGGGAAGCTGATCCTGCTCTCCCGCTGCTGCTTTGGGAGTCCCCGCTGGCCCCTTGTTTCTGGTGTGTTCCCCCTGGGACCCCCCCTTGCCCTGACCATCGGCGCCTCCTTCTGGGAATCTTCTGATTCGCTGGAGAAGCTCATGGAATCTCTCGGGTCACTGTCATACTCCCCTACACTGCCCTGAGATTCTTCCCCTTCGCTCTCCATTTCCTCTCTCCCCTGTGCCTCTGTTCCTGAGCCCCAGACAATAGCAGATTTGACTGTTTCATCCTGAGTATTCCACTTTAACAGCAAGTTATACATTCTTGAAAGTATCTTGATATAGGGATCTAACCCTTCTGTTTCCAACTTTGATTTTTCCACCTGGAATTCAATTTTTTTTGTCTAGATTGTATACCTCTCTTATTTGAAAATAATGAAGCCAATCTCGCACTCTATCTTTTAATTTCTCAAAGCTCTGCAATTTCAATTTGTCTCCTTCTCGCTCTAAAATCTCCCAATATTTTGGCCACTTGGCCTCCATATTGAGTTTTTTTTGAGCTTTTGCCTCCATTGGTGACAACCACCTTGGGGTTTTGTTTTCAAGTAAGTCTTTGTAACGTGTCCAGACATTAAACAGTGCTTTCCTGACAATATGGTTCTTAAAAGCCTTATGTGCTTTAACCTTGTCATACCATAGGTATGCATGCCACCCAAAAACATTATTGAAACCTTCTAAGTCCAAAATGTCTGTGTTCTCAAGAAGCAGCCAGTCCTTCAACCAGCAGAAAGCTGCCGATTCATAATAGAGTTTAAGGTCTGGCAGGGCAAATCCCCCTCTTTCTTTTGCATCGGTTAATATTTTAAATTTTATTCTGGGTTTCTTGCCCTGCCAGACAAATTTAGAAATGTCTCTCTGCCACTTCTTGAAACAGTCCATTTTGTCCAAAATTTGTAACGATTGAAACAAAAACAACATTCTTGGCAATACATTCATCTTGATAGCCGCAATTCGTCCCAGCAAGGAAAGCTTCAAGTTTGACCATATTTCTAAATCCTTTTTAACATCTGACCAACATTTTTCATAATTGTCCTTAAATAAGTTCCCATTTTTAGCAGTCATATTAATCCCCAAATATTTCACCTTCTTAACCAATGTTAAACCTGTCTCATTCTGAAACCTCTCTCTTTCAGTCATTGTTAAGTTTTTCTCAAGCACTTTAGTTTTTGACTTATTCAACTTAAATCCTGCCACATGACCAAACTCCTGGATCAGTTCTAATACTCTTCTAACACTAGATTCTGGCTCCTGTAGTGTCAATACCAGGTCATCTGCAAAGGCTTTCAATTTGTATTGTTTGGCTCCGACCGTTATGCCTTTAATCAAATGGTCCCTTCTTATCATATTTAACAAAACCTCCAGGACGGAAATAAAGAGTAATGGGGAAATTGGGCAACCTTGTCGTGTCCCTTTCTCTATCTTAAATTCCTCTGTCACCACATTGTTGACTATTAATTTTGCCTTTTGTTCTGAATAAATTGCACTTATACCATTTTCAAACCCCTGACCGACCCCCATCCCTTGAAGGTTTTTCCTCATAAAACTCCAAGAAATATTATCAAAGGCTTTCTCGACATCCACAAAAATTAATACTGCTTTAGTATTAATATCCTCTTGCAGCTTTTCCAAAACATTAATTATATTCCTCGCATTGTCAGACAAATGTCTGCCCGGCAGAAAACCAGCTTGGTCTTTATGTATCACTTCCTTTAAAACTTTTTTTAGCCTCCTTGCCAAAATATCAGCAAAAATTTTGTAATCCACATTTAACAGGGATATGGGTCGGTAGTTCTTAAGTTGTGTCTTTTCAGACTCTGTTTTTGGTATGAGTGTAATATATGCTTTTTTCCACGACTCTGGCGCCTTTCCCCCCTCCATAATTTCATTGCAAACCTCCTTTAGTGGTTGGATTATCCAATCCTTCAAAGTTCTATAGTATTTTGAGGTTAAGCCATCCGGCCCTGGAGATTTTCCCAGCTGCATGTTCTGAATGGCACCTTCCACCTCCTGGTCTGTGATTTTATAGTTCAAGATTGTCTTATTTTCCTGTGAGATTTTTTGTAATCCGTTTGCTTTCAAAAACTGGTCTATATCAAAGTCTTTCTGAGGCCCTTGTGTATATAGTTGTTTAAAATACCTCTGGAAACATTTTCTGATTTCCACTGGGTTCTCAATATTTTTCCCCTCCACTTCCAGGTTGGTAATAGTACTGAGTTTTTGTCTTTTCTTCATCTGCCAAGCTAGCAGTTTCCCACATTTATTTGCTGATTCAAAAGTCTTTTGCCTCATTTGTTTAATTTCCCACTCAATTTCCTGGTTCATCATCTTCATATATTGCACTTGGGATAAATTTATTTCTCTCAAAATCTCTTGTGAATTGGGTTTCGATCTCAGTCTTTTCTCGCCCTCTTTTATTTTATCCAAAAAAAAATCTATTTCACATTCTGGGCTCTCTTCTTTAATGTGTTCTGTTGGATCAGAAATCCCCTCATAACTGCTTTACTTGCATCCCAAATTATTCTTTTTTTCCACAGTGGTATTCAAATTTATTTCAAAGTAATCTCTCAAAGTTTTTTGGGCCTTCTTAATCACTTCTTGATCTCTAAACAAGGTGTCATTCATCCTCCATCTGAAGAAACCAGTTAATGTTAATCTCATCTCCATTTTCATGGCATTGTGGTCGGAGCACGTCTTTGGGCAGATCTCTACCTTCCTGATCATGGGTGCCAGTCCTCTAGTTATCCAGATTTGGTCAATTCTTGTCCATGTCTTTTGGGCTTCAGAAAAGAAGGTTCCTTCTCTCCCCAGGGGATTCCTGTTCCTCCAAATGTCAATCAAGTCCATATTATCAGTCAATTCAAAAAAGGTCTTTGGTAGTCTACCATCTTTAGTAACTACCTGTCTCTGCGACTTATCCATATTTGTAGATACCACCCCGTTCATATCGCCCATCAAGACGATATTGTTGTCCATATAATCCAGTAAAGTCTCATGCAACTTCTTATAAAATGTAGATTTCCCCTCATTTGGTGCATATACACCTACTATCAGAAATTTTTCTCCTTGTGATTGAATTTCAATTGCAATATATCTTCCTTGCTCATCTTTAAAAACGAATTTCGGTGACAGGCTCTCTTTTGCATAAATGACCACTCCTCGCTTTTTTACTTTGTCCGATGAAATAAATTCTTGGCCCAGTCTCTTATTAATCAATATTCTCCTATGCAGCCTTGTCACATGTGTTTCCTGTAGACAAATTAGATCCAATTGTTCCTTCTTAAGTATGTGAAAAACTTTTTTTCCTTTTCTCCGGGGAATTAAATCCGTGAATGTTCCAGCTTAGTAGCTGTAGAGACATGATGTATCTAGGTTTACTGTCCTCTGACAGCTCCCAGTACGTCTTCTTCTGGCGGTGGTATCACTTTCTTTGTCTTGTCCACTCCCAAAGGTAGTGATACTATGTCTAATAATCCTGGTGGTAAGGCAGCCAGCAAACCTTCTACTCCTTTTTGCAGGTCTTCTTCGTGGTCTCTCAGAATTTTTTCCTTCTCCTCCAATGATCTTATTTTAAACTTCTTACCTTTAAAGCTGAAAGATAGGCCTTGAGGGAATTCCCACCTGAAAATGATTCTGTTCCCTCTCAGTAAAGTCACCAGGTCCCCGTAGTTAGACCTGAGGTCCAAGAGATGTTTCGGAATGTCCTTGAAGATTTCCACTTTTGACTCCTGTATTATCAGAGTATTTTGGTAGTGTAGATTTAGTATTTTGTCTCGCTCCTCTTTAGATCGAAGGGTGATCAGACAGTCTCTCACCCTGCCCTTCCTCCCTCCTCTTCCAAGTCTGAAAGCCTTTGTTATTTTAAAGTCTTGTTTATCATCCAATTTCCAGAAATCCGCAAATTCCTGTGTCAGGAAATCACACAAACTATCTTTCTCAAGTTCAGGCACCGCTCTGACCCTCAAGTTGGTCTGTTTTTCTCTCAATTCAATCATAGACAGGAGTTCCTGGTGAGCCCCAAGACGTACCTGGTGGTCCCCCAACTGTTTGCTTATCGGTATTATCTTTCCTTCTACAGCCTCTACTTTTTCTTTAGCTTCCTGAGCCGTCTTTTGGTTCGATTCTAACTGTTGCGATAATTTTTCGCTAGAACCTGTATTTACATTCACTTTCTGGCTCAAATCCTTAATGCTTATGGTATTTTGGTCAATTTTATTTGTGGCCTCTGCCACTTGTTTGCTCAGTTTATCCAAAGACTCATAAATCTTACTCAAGATAGAGGTGAATCCTTCTTCTGACATCCCTTCTCCTTTTGGTACAGAGGGGCCTGAGGCAGATGCCCTGCGTTGATGCTGTGTTGTAATAGGCTGTTGGTATCTGACTCTGCCTGATCTCGTTGTTTTGTCCTCCGGTTTTGTTGGCTTTTCATCCATGGCACTTTATCTGACAGTCAAGGTCACTCCCACAGCTTTACTGTGAGACTTTCTCAGGCTCAAAGTGGAAAATTCCCCAGCCAATGTTTCTTTTTCAGTAAGCCTCTAGGGGGACACAGTAACAGACAATGGTTTCGCAACAAAATGGCTAAGTTCCCAAATGCCCCCTTCAGCAGGAGAAGTAACAATTTTAGCAGTTCAGAATGTCTATTTGCAGAGTGTTAACCATCCATTATTACATTGTTAATAAAGAGTGCAGTATTCAATGTAACCAGACTATTTCAGTCTAGGCAGTCTGTTCCCAGGGATTGAGAGGTGGTCTTTTGTCTCTCCTTTCTTTCTTATGTTAAAAATTGGCACCAAAAGCACTGTCCCTTATCCCCTCCCTCCCTCTCAGTTCAGGGAAGGGGTTCTCTTAGCTTGACGTTTAATCAGTCTTTCTTCCTAACGCTCCTCACCCGGTAACCGGCTTGGACGTTCTTTGCTTTAATGTTTTTACAGAACGGAAGGTGGACTTCCTCTTTGCACCTCCCCGCTTCGGTTCCGATTCAGATTAGTTTTCTTTAAAATTCCCAATCTTAATACTTGTCCTACTCACGGGTTGTTATTTTGACAGCCGAATTGTCAGAGGAAAAAAGGTCAGCGCTCTCCGGTAACAGCTGCGCAGCTTCACTCCACGGAAGTAGCGATTGACTCCCAGCGCCACGGCACCCCCGTTCCGCTCCGGCGCCCCTCTTGGGGTTCCTTTGCTATTGGGGGAGCCGCTTCTGGCACCTGCTGAGTCCCACGGCCGCAGGCTTCCCCCGCCTGCGTTTTTTTAACGGGTCCCCGCTGCGCCGTAGCGGTAAGACCCCAAGTTCTGCGGAGCTTCTCCCTCCCGATCAGAAGGAGACCGCCATTACCGTTGGCTCCGCCTCCGGAAGTCTGGTGTTAATGCACATTGACCCAGAAATCGCAAAGTGTGTGTAATGAAACCAAAATAACACAACACCGTCTTTTTGCTTCCATATGCGTAGAAAGAAGACGAATAAGCTTTGATTGGTCTTATTTCAATTCGAATGGTGTTTTTTGGGTGTGCACCAGAATCACACCCAACCAAAGCAAAAAGGTGTTTTGAGTTCCATCTACATAAAAAGAAGATGATAAGGCTCTGATTGGGCTTATTTCAAATTGGTGTTTTGGGGGTTACGGTTGGCGTTACGGTTAGGGTTAGGATTGGGGTTAGGGTTAGGGTTAGCGTTAGGATTGGGGTTGGCGTTAGGGTTAGGGTTAGGGTTAGGGTTAGGGTCGGGGTGAATGACCACAGAAAGAACAATTCAAGCTTATTTGTCCTCTTTCTATGGAGGTGGATCCAAAGCACCTATGCCATTCCCTCCTCACAGGCTCTGGACCTGGTGTCTTCCATGGCGACACTAGGGCTCTCCCAGTGTGTTTCGGGCCCCACACATCAAGCAGGCCATATGCTGGATTTGATCTTTGGCGCCGGTATAGATGTGATCATGTCTCCCTCGATGAAGGTGCCATGGTCTGATCACTATGCACTGAAAGTCAGGATTGACTTTCCACCCCCACCCTGCTTAGGTGGCGAGCCGATTTGGGCTCGCCCGCAGAGGCTGATGGACCCTGATAGATTCCGTCAGGCCTTGCGGGACCTTGCTCCCCCTGGCGACTCATTGACTGAGCTTGTTGAGGGCTGGAATATCCAGCTCCTAGCAGCCATCGATGAGATCGCACCTATGCGCCCTCTGCGACCCCGCAGAAACCAGGCTCCCTGGTTTACCGAGGAGCTTCGGAAAATGAAGCAGGACCTCAGACGGCTAGAGCAAGTATGGCGGGGTGCCCGTGATGGAGCTTCAAGAACATCTTATAGGGTTTTTATGAAAACCTACGAGATGGCAGTGAAGGCCACTAAGAAGTCCTACTTCTCGGCCTCCATCGCCTCCGCTAGCTCTCGCCCGGCGCAATTGTTTAGTATAATTAGGTCTTTAACGTCCCTTGAAGGACAGCCAAATTTAAATAACAATTCGACACACAGCTGCGAGGCATTTGCGAGCTTTTTTGCGGAGAAGGTCTTGTTGCTCCGCCATGACCTCCCTGCCAATTTGGGTACAATAAAGGAACTGGAGGCCCCTCGACTGTCCTCGGGTCCAGTATTGGACCACTTTGACCGGATATCCCCAGCCGATGTGGACAGACTCCTCCAAGCTGGAAAGCCCACCACTTGCCCTCTTGACCCATGCCCGTCCTGGCTGATTAGAGCGTGTCCAGACGAGGTGCGGGCCCCCCTGGGTGATATCATCAATTTGTCCCTTGGCACTGGGATATTCCCAGGGGAACTGAAGGAGGCAGTGGTGCGTCCGCTCTTAAAGAAAACATCATTAGATCCTTTAGATCTATCCAATTACCGCCCGGTTTCGAATCTTCCATTCCTGGGTAAGGTGATTGAGAGAGCGGTTGCTGAACAGCTTGGTAGGTTTCTGGATGAAACATCTGCTCTCGATCCATTCCAGTCCGGCTTCCGCGCTGGTCATGGGACCGAGACGGCTCTGGTCGCCCTAACAGATTATCTTCACAGGCAGCTGGATCGAGGCGGGTCGGGGCTGCTGATTCTTCTAGACCTGTCAGCAGCCTTCGACATGGTCGATCACGAACTTCTGGACCACCGCCTTGCCGACGTGGGGGTCCAGGGCACAGTCCTTCAATGGCTGCGCTCATTTCCCTCCGGTCGGGGACAGAGGGTGGCGCTTGGGGGGGAATTGTCATCGCGCCACTCCTTGGTGTGTGGAGTGCCTCAGGGTGCGATTCTCTCCCCGATGCTTTTTAACATCTTTATGCGCCCCCTCGCCCAGCTTGTCCGGAGTTTTGGGCTGGGTTGCCATCAGTATGCCGATGACACCCAACTCTATCTGTTGATGGATGGCCATCCTGACTCGGCCCCAGATACACTGACCAGATGTCTGGAAGCTGTGGCTGGATGGTTACGTGGGAGCCGGTTGAAGTTAAATCCTTCGAAGACAGAGGTCCTCTGGCTGGGACGGAGCGATATGGGATTGAGGGGGCAACTCCCATCTCTTGCGGGGGTGCAATTAGTGCCAGCATCGTCCGTTAAGAGTTTGGGTGTAATCTTTGATACCTCCCTCTCTATGGAGGCGCAGATTACAGCTATAACAAAGGCGGCTGTCAGGGCTGCCTCAGGTCCCAGCTCACAAAGGACCAACGCCAGTTTCTCTTTATATACAGAAGTCTTTATTGAAGTTCATTTTCGGTTTGACAGCCGCGGCGCGCAGCCCTACGTCTGAAACCCTAGACCGTTGAAGCTCCGTCTGAGTCCGTCCCTCCCCGACACCAGTTTAAGACCCTTGCCTTGCTCCACCTCCTTCTTTGTTCTCTCTTCCGCCGGGTCCTCCTGCCCGCTGTGGTTTCTCCCTTCCTAGACTCTTCCGACGCTGATTCCCCGGATTGTTCTCCCTCCCTCCGGCGGGCTTTAGGACCTGGTTCCCAATCCGGGCTCTCTGCTGTCCCGCGCGCTTGTACATTTGAACTTGGCGCGCGCGCCCAGCTCCCAACCGTCCTTCTGATCGTTACACTACTCCTGTCACTGCTTTCCTCCTCTTCCGGGAGGTTAGCTGGTTCTGACCTCCCCTCCATTCCCCCCTTCTCCGATGGAGGCGTGGTCAGCCCTGACTCATCTCCTCTCCCTGCTGGAGGAGACGCTGGCCCTGACACACGGGAACCTCCCCCCCCCCCTGCTACGCTCTGGTGGGGAAGCTGGTCCTGATCTCCAGCTGCCGCTTTGGGAGTCCCGCTGGCCCCTTGCTTCTGGTGCGTCCCCCCTGGGACCCCCCTTGTCCTGACCACCGGCGCCCCCTTCTGGGAATCCTCTGATTCGCTGGAGAGGCTCATGGAATCCCTCGGATCACTGTCATTCTCCCCCCCCCCGCTGTCCTCAGATTCTTCCCATTCGCTCTCCATCTCCTGTCTCCGCTGTGCCTCTGTCCCTGAACCCCTGACAGCGGCATTTTTTCATCTCCGCCAAGCTTAGCAGTTGGCTCCTTATCTCTCTCGCCCTGACCTAGCCACTGTGATCCACGCGACGGTCACCTCCAGACTGGATTATTGTAACTCGCTCTACGTGGGGTTGCCCTTGAGACTGACCCAGAAACTCCAGTGGGTGCAGAATGCCGCGGCGAGACTCCTTATGGGGTCTTCGCTGTGAGATCATATCCATCCGGTACTATACCAGCTGCACTGGCTCCCGGTGGAGTACAGGATCAGGTTTAAGGTGCTGGTTTTAACCTTTAAAGCCCTATACGGCCTAGGACTCTCGTACCTATGGAACTGCCTCTCCTGGTATGTCCCACAGAGAAATTTACGGTCTGCAAATAAAAACACCCTAAAGATCCCAGGCCACAGAGAGGTTAGGTTGGCCTCAACTAGAGCCAGGGCTTTCTCGGCCGCGGCTCCAATCTGGTGGAACACTCTGTCACAAGAGACTAGGGCACTGCAGGACCTGACATCCTTCTGCAGGGCCTGCAAGACAGAGCTGTTCCACCAGGCCTTTTCTCAGGGCGCAGCCTGACCCCCTCCTCTGGCAATCTGCACAAAACTTTGCTTGATGGTTGCCATTAATTTGATTTTAATTTGATTTAATTAATTTTATAATGAATGTTTTAAAATGTTGGACTATTTTGATTGTTGTTAGCCGCCCTGAGCCCGGCTTCGGCTGGGGAGAGCGGGATATAAATAAAATTTATTATTATTATTATTAGGGTTAGGGTTAGGGTTAGGGTTAGGGTTAGGGTTAGGGTCAGGGTCAGGGTTAGGGTTAGGGTCAGGGTCAGGGTCAGGGTCAGGGTCAGGGTCAGGGTCAGGGTCAGGGTCAGGGTCAGGGTCAGGGTCAGGGTCAGGGTCAGGGTTAGGGTTAGGGTTAGGGTGAGGGTTAGAATTAGGGTTAGGGTGAATGACCACCGAAAGAACAATCCAAGTTTATTTGACCTCTTTCTATTGAGATCTAACCAAAACACCCATGCTTGATTTGGGCTGATAACAAACATGTCACTCTGCGATTTTTCAGTGAATGTGCATTCTAAACCCAAAAACACCAATTTGAAATCAGACCTTTATCATCTTCTTTTTATGTAGATGGAACCCAAAACACCTTTTTGCATTGGTCGGAGGTGATTCCCAAAAAACACCATGCAAATTGAAATAAGACCAATCAAAGCTTATTCGTCTTCTTTCTACGCATATGGAAGCGAAAATACGGTGTTGCGTTATTTTGGTCTCATTACAAACACTTTGCGATTTCTGGGTCAATGTGCATTAAAACCAAAGAACACGACTTGAAATAAGCGAAGTCCAAGATTCTTCTTTCTATGTAGCTGGAACACAAAACAACCTGTTTGGCTTTGTTTTGGCTTATTACACTTCGCTTTGCTAGGGTTAGGGTTAGGGTGAGGGTTAGTGTTAGGGTTAGGGTCGGGGTGAATGACCACAAAAAGAACAATCCAAGCTTATTCGTCCTCTTTCTATTGAGGTGGAACCAAAACACCTATGCTTGATTTGGGCTGTTAAAAAACATGTCACTCTGCGATTTTTGGGTGAGTGTGCATTCTAACCCCTAAAACACCAATTTGAAATAAGCCCAATCAGAGTTTTATCATCTTCTTTTTATGTAGATGGAACCCAAAATACTGTTTTGCTTTGGAAGGGGGTGATTCCCAAAAAACGCCATGCGAAGTGAAATAAGACCAATCAAAGCTTATTCGGCTTCTTTCTACGCATATGGAATCGAAAAGACGGTGTTGCGCCATTTTCATTTCATTACACACACTTTGCGATTTCTGGGTCAATGTGCATTAACACCAAAGAACATGACTTGAAATAAGCGAAATCCAATATTCTTCTTTCTATGTAGCTGGAACACAAAACAACCTGTTTGGCTTTGTTTAGGCTTATTACACTTCGCATTGCTAGGGTTAGGGTTAATGTTAAGATTAGGGTTAGGGTTAGGGTTAGGGTTGGGGTTGCGGTTAGGGTTAGGGTAAGCGTTAGGGTTAGGATTAGGGTTAGGGTTAGGGTTAGGGTTAGGGTTAGGGTTAGGGTTAGGGTTAGGTTTAGGGTGAATGAGCACCGAAAGAACAATCCAAGCTTATTTGTCCTCCTTCTATTGAGATGGAAACAAAACACCTATGCTTGATTTGGGCTGATAACAAAAATGTCACTCTGCGATTTTTGAGTGAACATGCATTCTAACCCCCAAAACACCATTTTGAAATAAGCCCAATCAGAGCTTTATCATCTTCTTTTTATGTAGATGGAACGCAAAATACCTTTTTGCTTTGGTTGGGGGTGATTCCGGTGCACACCCAAAAAACACCATGCGAATTGAAATAAGACCAATCAAAGCTTATTCATCTTCTTTCAACGCATATGGAAGCAAAAAGACGGTGTTGTGTTATTTTGGTTTCATTACACACACTTTGCGATTTCTGGGTCAATGTGCATTAACACCAAAAAACACGACTTGAAATAAGCGAAATTCAAGATTCTTCTTTCTATGTAGCTGGAACCCAAAACAACCTGTTTGGCTTTGTTTAGGCATATTACCCTTCTCTTTGCTAGGGTTATCAAGCATAGGTGTTTTGGTTCCATCTCAATAAACAGAAGACAAATAAGCTTGGATTGTTCTTTCGGTGGTCATTCACCCTGAGCCTAACCCTAACCCTAAACCTAACCCGAACCCTAACCCGAACCCGAACCCTAACCCGAACCCGAACCCTAACCCTAACCCTAACCCTAACCCTAACCCTAACCCTAACCCTAACCCTAACCCTAATTCTAACCCTAACCCTAACCCTAACCCTAACCCTAACCCTAACCCTAACCCTAACCCTAACTCTAACTCTAACTCTAACTCTAACTCTAACTCTAACTCTAACTCTAACTCTAACTCTAACCCTAACCCTAACCCTAACTCTAACTCTAACTCTAACCCTAACCCTAACCCTAACCCTAACCCTAACCCCAACCCCAACCATAACCGTAACCCTAACCCTAACCCTATCAAAGCGAAGTTTAATAAGCCTAAACAAAGCCAAAAAGGTTGTTTTGTGTTCCAGCTACATAGAAAGAAGAATCTTGGATTTCGCTAATGTCAGAGCTGCCCTAGGTCCCAGCTCACAAAGGACCAACGCCACTTCGTTGTTATATACAAAAGTCTTTATTGAAGTTCAGTTTGTCTTTCACATCAGCAGCGTGCAGCTCTACGTCTGAGACTCTAGACCGCCGAAGCTCCGTCTGAGGCTCCGCCCCCATACACCAGTTTAAGACCCGAGCCTTGCTCCACCTCTTCCTTTGCTCTTTCCTCCTCTGGGCCCTCCTGCCAGCTGGATTCCCGCCCTTCCTAGACTCATCTGACGCTGAGTCCCCTGAGTCTTCCCCCTGCCTCCGGCGGGCTTTAGGACCTGGTTCCCCATCCGGGCTTTCTGCTGTCCCGCGCGCCTGTGCATTTGAACTTGGCGCGCGGGCCCAGCCAGCAACCTTCCTCCTGACCGTTACACTGCTCCTGTCACTGCTTCCCCCTTCGGGGAGGCTAGCTGGACCTGACCTCCCCTCCTTTCCCCCACTCTCCGATAGAGGCGTGGTCAGCCCTGACTCATCTTCACTCCCTGCTGGAGGAGATGCTGCCCCTGACACCTGGTACTCTTTCCCCCCCACTATGCTCTGGTGGGGAAGCTGGTCCTGATCTCCAGCTGCTGCTTTGGGAGTCCCCGCTGGCCCCCCGTTCTTGGTGTGTCCCCACTGGGACCCCCCTTGCCCTGACCATCGGCGCCTCCTTCTGGGAATCTTCTGATTCGCTGGAGAAGCTCATGGAATCTCTCAGGTCACTGCCGTACTCCCCTACGCTGCCCTCAGATCCTTCCTCTTCGCTCTCCATCTCCTCTCTCCCCTGTGCCTCTGCTCCTGAGCCCCTGACATCCATCCCCCCTCAAAGCCCCCCTTCCCCCCTCCCCCTCTTCTGGGGCGGGTTCCGGGTGCTCCAGTGCTGTGGGGGTGAGTGTGGGATACAGTTCCTTCCCACTGGCGTGCGGCCGACCAGTTGGAGCCAGCCAGCCCGTAATGGGCTCGTCGACGGCAATCTCCTCTGCTTCCATCTCTCTGCATTCGTGTTCGAACCCAAAGTCCTCCCCCAACACGTCCATGTCCGTCTCTCCCCCTGTTACCTCGGGTGATGCTGCGTGACAGGGCCCCCTCAGCAGTTCCCTGCTCCACCCCACCTCCGGTTGAGTTTCCCACCAATAAGAGCGGTCTGTGGCAGACCCCGAGGGAGAACCCTCCGGGGAGCTTGTGTCCGGCGCCGTCTCCTCAGCTGATGAGAACCCCTGGAACGTGCTGGTCGAAAGTGTGGGTGTGAAAAGCCAGTCGTCGAAATAATCTGCCGGCATAGGTCTGTGCGGGAAGAGTGCATGGAACTCGTCTTTGAGGTAGTGCTCCTCCAAGGCATAGTCCAGCACCCACCTGTTGGCGCTTGCCGGGGTACCTTCCCTGGCGAGGAGATATTCAACTCCCTCTTCCCCCCATCTTGAGTCTAAAATCTCCGTGACCTCGTTGAGTGGCGCCGCCCTCAGTGACCCCTCCCCCGTTGGCGACTTTCTGAGTGGGTGAGGTGCGGTCCCTGGCGCCTGAAACCTGTGGGGTTCCTTGTAGGGTGTGAGGACTGACCTATGAAACACCGGGTGCATTCTGGAGCCCTCCGGGAGTGTCAACCGGAAGACCACTGGGTTGATTTGTGCCTCGACTTGGCAAGGCCCTAGCTGCTTGTGTTTGAGCTTCTTCTTAGCTAACGTTCTGGCCGGCACTGCCTGGGCCGCTAACCAGACCCAGTCCCCCACCTGGATGTCTTCCCCGACTCTCCTGTGCCTGTCTGCCTGCACTTTGTAGGCGTGTTTTGCTAGTTCCAAGGTCCTGCGGAGTTGCTTGTGGACCTCCTGTAACTCTGCTGCCAAGTGCTCTGCTCCCCGTGGCTCCCCCTCCCCCTTCGTCTCTAACCCCGGGAAGGTTCTGGGATGCCGCCCATTGTTGGCGAAGAACGATGTCACCCCTGTAGACCCGTGCTTCGTGTTGTTGTAGGCAAACTCGGCCAGCGGTAGGTAGTCCACCCAGGTCGAGGGCTGTTGATTCGCATAGCATCGCAGGTACTGCTGCATGATGGCGTTGACCCTCTCTGCTTGTCCGTTGGTCTGCGGGTGTCGTGCCGACGCTAAGTTGATCTTGATGTTCAGGATGCCCAGAAGCTTCTGCCAGAAGCTCGAGACGAATTGGCGACCACGGTCGGACAGGATGGACCATGGTAAGCTGTGAACTTTGAACACGTGTTCTACGAACAGCTTGGCAGTCTGTTCCGCTGTGGCCACCTTCGCGCAAGGAATGAAGTGCGCCATCTTGGTGAACAGGTCGACGACCACGAGTACCGCTGTTTTGCCTCGCGAGCTGGGCAGATCTGTGACAAAGTCCAGGGCCACCCTCTCCCATGGTTCGAGCGGCGTCTGTAGCGGTTCCAGCAGTCCCGCCGGCTTCCTATGCACTGGTTTGGCCCTTTCGCATGTGTCACACCTAGAGACGTAATCCGCGACCTCTCCCCTCATCTGGGGCCACCAAAAGTCTCTGGCCACTAATTCCGCCGTCTTGTCCTTGCCGAAGTGCCCAGCACTGGGCGCGTCGTGTAACTGCTGCAGGACTTTCGCGCGGAGGTCGTCTCCCGGCACGTAGAGAGCCCCTTTGCGGGTGAGCAGCCCGTCGCGTATCTGGAACTCGCCGTCCTTCACTGTGCCTCTCCGCACCTCCTCCATTTTGAATTGTGCGAAGGCATCCGTCTGCAGCGCGCGACACACTGCGTCCAGGTCCACGGTGGCTGAAGCGCATTCCCACGCTTTCGGTGCGAAAATGTGTTTGGCCGCCACCAGTGCCGCTTCCTCGAGATACTGCGGTTTCCTGGATAGTGCATCTGCCATGACGTTGTTGTCTCCCGGGATGTATTCTATCCGGAAGTCGAAATCTGCAAAGAACTCCGCCCAGCGGATGTGTCTCTGGTTCAGGAACCGCGCCGTGCGCCAGTACTCCAGGTTCTTATGGTCCGTGCGGGCCTGCACAGTGTGTCTGGCTCCGATGAGGAAGTGCCGCCACGCCTTGAAGGCTGCATGAATGGCCAGCAACTCCCTGTCCCAGATAGTGTAGTTCTGTTCCGACTTCCTGAGTTTCCTGGAGTAGAATGCGCAGGGCCTCCAGTTCCCTTGCGGATCTTGCTGCAACAGGACCGCCCCCACCACTCTGTCGGATGTGTCAGTCTCAACCCTCATTGGTTTGTTGGGATTCACGTGCAGCAGCTGTTCTTTGGACGCAAAGAGACGCTTGAGTCTCCGAAAAGACTGTTCCGCCTGGTCCGTCCAGGTGAACTTCGTCTTCTTGGAGTTGAGGGTGTCCGTGATAGCCGCCGTCTCCTTCGCGAACCCCTTGATGAACTTGCGATAAAAGTTGGCGAAGCTGACGAACTTCTGGACCTCCTTCCGATTGCGCGGGCTCTTCCAGTCCAACACCGAGCGGACCTTGGTGCTGTCCATGGCGAGTCCCTTGTCAGACAGCTTGTAGCCCAGGAAATCCACCTCCGTCACGTCGAACTGGCACTTCTCCAGTTTGGCGTACAGTCTGTGCTCCCATAGTCTCTGCAGGACCTCCTTGACGTCTCCCTTGTGAGCCTCCTGCGATTCCGAGAAGATCAGGATGTCGTCCAGGAAGCATACGCACTTCTTGTAGAGGAGGCCCACTAACACGTGGTGCATGAAGGCTTGGAAACAATGGGAGCCATTTTGCGGACCAAACGGCATAACTCTATATTCATAGGTGCCTAAAGGCGTAAACATGGCCGTTTTCCACTCATCGCCTTCCCGCATGCGTATAAGGTTGTACGCCCCTCGTAGATCCAACTTGGTGAAGATTCGTCCCTTCCTCACCGTCGCGAGCAGGTCGTCGATCATGGGCATGGGGAATGCTGTGGGCTTTGTCCTGGAATTTATGTTCCTGTAATCAACTACCAATCTGCGTTGGGGCGTGTCCTTCTTCTTCACGAAAAACACGGGACTGCCCCCCACTGCTTTGGATTCTCGGATGAATCCCCGCTTCAAGTTGTGATCTATGAACTCCCTGAGTTCTTGCAGTTCGTCTTCAGACATGGAATACAGTTTTCCAGTCGGCAGCATCGCCCCCGGCAGGAGGTCAATCGTGCAGTCGTAGGGCCGGTGGGGAGGCAGCTTGTCCGCTTCTTTCTCGCAGAAGACCTCCAAAAACGCCTTGTACTTGTTGGGTACCGCCTGCACCATGCCTAGGTGTAGCTGCGGGTCATCCTCTCGCCCCTCCTGCCCCTGGCTGGTCCAAATGCAGTGTTCTGCGCAGTAGGAGGAGCAGAAGGTCAATTGCCGCTGGTACCATGCTAATGCCGGGCTGTGCCTATCCAGCCAACTCATGCCCAACACTATGGGCGTGTCCGACAGGTGGGTGACATTGAAGCTGATGACTTCGCAGTGATTTCCAATTTGCAGTACCATAGGCGGCGTTTGCTGTACCACCTGTCCACCCAGTAGCTCCCTGCCATCAACCGTGACAACGTTTAGGGGCATTGTGGCTGGCAGGAGCGCTATGCGATGTAGCTTGATGAAGTCCACTCCTACAAAGTCTGCATTACTACCAGAGTCAATGGTGATAGGGACTTCCAGGGTGTGTCCATTGGGCAGCTGGAGCGATGCGGTGAGTTGCACCACTGGTTGGGGTGGGAGGGGGTCTGTGGGGTGCAAAATCTCTGGGGACTGCTTCACTGATTCGCCTGGCTGGGCCCCAGTGCCTCTGCCTCCAACCAGGCTTCGTCGTTTCCCTGCAGCTGTTCCCCCTGCTGAACTGCTCCCCTTACTGTTGCTGAGGCTGAAGTGTGCTTCTGGATCCTCTGGGGACACTCTTTGGCCATGTGCTGTGCACTGTCGCAGATAAAACACTTCCTGTTCCCTCTAGGAGCCTTCGCCTTGACTGCTCCTGGTGGTTGGGCTCCGGTTGCTGTCTGAGCCCTGGCACCACCTTTCTCCATCGGCTCTTCTCCCCCCCCCCCCAGTGGAGGCGTGGATTGCGCGTGCCCTGTCTCCCTGGGTAGGAAGGGAGTTGTTCTGGCTGGTGTGCGTGCCATACGTCCCTCATCCCTGCTCCAAGGGCGTTCTTCCAGGCGCACTCCTATCGCCAGCGCTCTCTGGACGACTTCTGTGGTACTGTTAGGTCTCTCCCCCCTCGCCAGCTCATCTTTCACGGCCCCATTTAGCCCCTCCCAGAACAGATCCCTCACGTCAGCTGAGTCCTTCTCCCAGCCCAGCACATTAACTAGCGCAAAAAAGCGGGAGTGATATTGTCTCACCGTGGCTCTGCCTTGCTTCAGCCCGTGCATTTCCCTCCTGGCCACATCCACATCTACCGTTGATTTAAAACAAGCGTCCATAGCCTCGATAAATGCTTTTGAATCTTGGAGGGCGGGATTATTTTCGCGCCATAAATTGCGCAGCCACGATTTAGCTTCCCCATGCAGAAGAGTTATTATGAAGCCTACTTTCTCCTCCTCATCTCTAAAGTCTTTCCGAAGCAAATTGAGCGCGTAAACTATGTCTGCTCTGAAGTTAGGATACTGCTCCAGGTTCCCGTCGAAATGGGCTACGATGCTGCCCCCCGTTTCCCGAGGCCAACTCCCTCCGGCTTGGGTCCTGGCAGCCCCTCTTTGCCCCAACGTTCCCACCTGGCTTGCAGATCTCGACAGCGCGCTTCTGCTTCCTCTTCTCTCTTTCTGGAGGTTTCTGCTTCAGTTTAAAGCCTCGTGACTGCTTCTTGCAGCGCTGCCACCTTCTCCTCCGTAGTCATCTTTGCCTATCTTTGTGAGCTCGCAAAAAAAATTTTTATGGAGACAGAGCTTACTGTCAGAGCTGCCCTAGGTCCCAGCTCACAAAGGACCAACGCCACTTCGTTGTTATATACAAAAGTCTTTATTGAAGTTCAGTTTGTCTTTCACATCAGCAGCGTGCAGCTCTACGTCTGAAACTCTAGACCGCTGAAGCTCCGTCTGAATCTCCTCCCCCCATACACAAGTTTAAGACTCTAGCCTTGCTCCACCTCTTCCTTTGCTCTTTCCTCCTCTGGGCCCTCCTGCCAGCTGGGTTCTTGCCCTTCCTAGACTCATCTGACGCTGAGTCCCCTGAGTCTTCCCCCTGCCTCCGGCGGGCTTTAGGACCTGGTTCCCCATCCGGGCTTTCTGCTGTCCCGCGCGCCTGTGCATTTGAACTTGGCGCGCGCACCCAGCCGGCAACCTTCCTCCTGACCGTTACACTGCTCCTGTCACTGCTTCCCCCTTCGGGGAGGCTAGCTGGACCTGACCTCCCCTCCGTTCCCCCACTCTCCGATAGAGGCATGGTCAGCCCTGACTCATCTTCTCTCCCTGCTGGGGGAGACGCTGGTCCTGACACCTGGGACTCTTCCCCCCACTACGCTCTGGTGGGGAAGCTGGTCCTGATCTCCCGCTGCTGCTTTGGGAGTCCCCGCTGGCCCCTTGTTTCTGGTGTGTTCCCCCTGGGACCCCCCTTGCCCTGACCATCGGCGCCTCCTTCTGGGAATCTTCTGATTCGCTGGAGAAGCTCATGGAATCTCTCGGGTCACTGCCGTACTCCCCTACACTGCCCTCAGATCCTTCCTCTTCGCTCTCCATCTCCTCTCTCCCCTGTGCCTCTGCTCCTGAGCCCCTGACAGCTTATTTCAAGTCGGGTTCTTTGGTGTTAATGCACATTGACCCAGAAATCGTAAAGTGTGTGTAATGAGACCAAAATAACAAAACACCTTCATTTCGCTTCCATATGCATAGAAAGAAGACGAATAAGCTTTGATTAGACTTATTTCAATTCGCATGGCGTTTTTTGGGTGAGCACCGGAAGCACCCCCAACTAAAGAAACAAGGTGTTTTGGGTTCCACCAGCATAAAAAGAAGATGATAAAAGTCTTATTGGGTTTATTTCATATTGGTGTTTTTGGGGTTAGAATGCACATTCACCCAAAAATCGCAGAATGACAAGTTTTTTATCAGCCGAAATCAAGCATAGGTGTTTTGGTTCCATCTCAATAGAAGGAGGACAAATAAGCTTGGATTGTTCTTTCGGTGGTCATTCACCCGAACCCGAACCCGAACCCGAACCCGAACCCTAACCCTGACCCTAACCCTAACCCTAACTCTAACCCTAACCCTAACCCTAGCAAAGCGAATTGTAATAAGCCTAAACAAAGCCAAGCAGGTTGTTTTGTGTTACAGCTACATAGAAAGAAGAATCTTGGATTTCACTTATTTCAAGTCGTTTTCTTTGGAGTTAATGCACATTGACCCAGAAATCGCAAAGTGTATGTAATGAAACCAAAATAACACAACACCTTCTTTTTGCTTCCGTATGCGTAGAAAGAAGACGAAGAAGCTTTGATTGGACTTATTACAATTCGCATGGTGTTTTTTGGGTGTGCACCAGAATCACACCCAACCAAAGCAAAAAGGTGTTTTGGGTTCCACCTACATAAAAGAAGATGCTAAAGCCCTGATTGGGCTTATTTCAAATTGGTGTTTTTTTGCTTAGAATGCACATTCACCCAAAAATCGCAGAATGACATGTTTTTTATCAGCCGAAATCAAGCGTAGGTGTTTTGGTTCCATCTCAATAGAAGGAGGACAAATAAGCTTGGATTGTTCTTTCGGTGGTCATTCACCCGAACCCGAACCCGAACCCGAACCCGAACCCGAACCCTAACCCTGACCCTAACCCTAACTCTAACCCTAACCCTAACCCTAACCCTAACCCTAACCCTAACCCCAACCCTAACCCTAAACCTAACCCTAACCCTAGCAAAGCGAAGTGTAATAAGCCTAAACAAAGCCAAACAGGTTGTTTTGTGTTTTGGGTTCCATCCAGTCAGCAAAAAGGTGTTTTGTGTTCCATCCAGTCAGTCTGACATCAATACCAGGGAAGATTCTGGAGCAGATAATTAAGCAAACAGTCTGTGAGCGCCTAAAAAGGAAAGCTGTGATCACCAATAGTCAGCATGGATTTCTGAAAAATAAGTCATGTCAGACTAACCTGATCTCATTTTTTGACAGAATTACAAGCCTGGTAGATGAAGGGAACGCAGTGGATGTAGCCTACTTTCATTTCAGCAAGGCATTTGACAAGGTGCCTGTCAGGGGCTCAGGAGCAGAGGAACAGGGGAGGAAGGAAATGGAGAGCGAAGGGGAAGAATCTGAGGGCAGCATAGGGGGGTATGACAGTGACCTGAGAGATTCCATGAGCTTCTCCAGCGGATCGGAAGATTCCCAGAAGGAGGCGCCGATGGTCAGGGCAAGGGGGGTCCCAGGGGGGACGCACCAGAAACAAGGGGCCAGCGGGGACTCCCAAAGCAACAGCGAGAGATCAGGACCAGCTTCCCCACCAGAGCATAGTGGGGGGGAAGAGTCCCATGTGTCAGGGCCAGCGTCTCCTCCAGCAGAGAGAGAAGATGAGTCAGGGCTGACCACGCCTCTATCGGAGAGTGGGGGAACGGAGGGGAGGTCAGGTCCAGCTAGCCCCCCCCCGAAGGGGGAAAAGTGACAGGAGCTGTGTAACGGTCAGGAGGAAGGTTGCCGGCTGGGCGCTCGCGCCAAGTTCGAATGTACAGGCGTGTGGGACAGCAGAAAACCCGGATTGGGAACCAGGTCCTAAAGCCCGCCAGAGGCAGGGGGAAGATTCAGGGGACTCAGCGTCAGAAGAGTCTAGGAAGGGCAAGACCACAGCGGACGGGCGGAACCAGAGGAGGAAAGAGCAAAGGAAGAGGTGGAGCAAGGCCAGAGTCTTAAACTGGTGTCTGCGGGGAGGAGACTCAGACGGAGCTTCGGCGGTCTAGAGTTTCAGACGTAGAGCTGCACGCCGCGGCTGTGGAAGCGAAACTGAACTTCAATAAAGACTTTTGTATATAACAACGAACCGGCGTTGGTCCTTTGTGAGCTGGGACCTTGGGCAGCTCTGACAGTGCCCCATGATATTCTTGTAAAGAAGCTGGTAAAATGCAGTCTTGACTATGCTACCACTCAGTGGATTTCTAACTGGCTGACTGACCGAACCCAAAGGGTGCTCATCAATGGTTCCTCTTCATCCTGGAGAAGAGTGACTAGTGGGGTGCCACAGGGTTCTGTCTTGGGCCCGGTCTTATTCAACATCTTTATCAACGACTTGGATGATGGACTCAAGGGCATCCTGATCAAATTTGCAGATGACACCAAACTGGGAGGGGTGGCTAACACCCCAGAGGACAGGATCACACTTCAAAACGACCTTGACTGATTAGAGAACTGGGCCAAAACAAACAAGATGAATTTTAACAGGGAGTAATGTAAAGTATTGCACTTGGGGGGGGGGGGAAATGAGAGGCACAAATACAAGATGGGTGACACCTGGCTTGAGAGAAGTACATGTGAAAAGGATCTAGGAGTCTTGGTTGACGACCAACTTGACATGAGCCAACAGTGTGACGCGGCAGCTAAAAAAGCCAATGCAATTCTGGGCTGCATCAATAGGAGTATAGCATCTAGATCAAGGGAAGTAATAGTGCCACTGTATTCTGCTCTGGTCAGAGCTCACCTGGAGTACTGTGTCCAGTTCTGGGCACCACAGTTCAAGAAGGACACTGACAAAATGGAACGTGTCCAGAGGAGGGCAACCAAAATGGTTTAAGGTCTGGAAACGATGTCTTATGAGGAACGGCTAAGGGAGTTGGGCATGTTTAGCCTGGAGAAGAGGAGGTTAAGGGGTGATATGATAGCCATGTTCAAATATATAAAAGGATGTCACATAGAGGAGGGAGAAAGGTTGTTTTCTGCTGCTCCAGAGAAGCGGACACGGAGCAATGGATCCAAACTACAAGAAAGAAGATTCCACCTAAACATTAGGAAGAACTTCCTGACAGTAAGAGCTGTTCGACAGTGGAATTTGCTGCCAAGGAGTGTGGTGGAGTCTCCTACTTTGGAGGTCTTTAAGCAGAGGCTTGACATCCATATGTCAGGAATGCTCAGATGATGTTTCCTGCTTGACAGGGGGTTGGACTCGATGGCCCTTGTGGTCTCTTCCAACTCTATGATTCTATGATTCTACATAAAAAGAAGATGATAAAGCTGTGATTGGGTTATTTCAAATTGGTGTTTTGGGGGTTAGAATGTACATTCACCCAAAAATCGCAGAGTGACATGTTTTTATCAGCCCAAATCAAGGATAGGTGTTTTGGTTCCACCTCAATAGAAAGAGGACAAATAAGCTTGGATTGTTCTTTCAGTGGTCATTCACCCTGACCCTAACCCTAACCCTAACCCTAACCCTAACCCTAACCCTAACCCTAACCCTAACCTTAACCCCAACCCTAACCCTAACCCGAACCCTAACCCGAACCCGAACCTGAACCCGAACCCGAACCCTAAACCCAATCCGAACCCGAACCTTAACCCTAACCCTAACCCTAACCCTAACCCTAACCCTAACCCTAACCCTAACCCTAACCCTAACCCTAACCTTAACCTTAACCCTAACCCTAACCCTAACCCTAACCCTAACCCTAACCCTAACCCTAACTGTAACCGTAACCGTAACCCTAACCCTAACCCTAACCCTAACCCTAACCCTAACCCTAACCCTAACCCTGACCCTGACCCTAACCCTGACCCTAACCCCAACCCCAACCCTAACCCTGACCCTAGCAAAGCGAAGTTAAATAAGGCTAAACAAAGCCAAACAGGTTGTTTTGTGTTCCAGCTACATAGAAAGAAGAATCTTGGATTTCGCTTATATGAAGTCTTGTTCTTTGGTGTTAATGCACATTGACCCAGAAATCGCAAAGTGTGTGTAATGAGAGCAAAATAACACAACACCGCCTTTTCGCTTCCATATGCGTAGAAAGAAGCCGAATAAGCTTTGATTGGTCTTATTTCAATTCCCATGGTGTTTTTTGGGAATCACCCCCGACGATAGCAAAAAGGTGTATTGAGTGCTGTCAGGGGTTCAGGGACAGAGGCACAGGGGAGGCAGGAGATGGAGAGCGATTGGGAAGAATCCCAGGACAGCAAGGAGGAGGATGACAGTGGCCCGAGGGATTCCATGAGCCTCTCCAGCGAATCAGAGGATTCCCAGAAGGGGGCGCCTGTGGTCAGGACAAGGGGGGTCCCAGGGGGGACGCATCAGGGACAAGGGGCCAGCAGGGAATCCCAAAGCGGCAGCTGGAAATCAGGACCGGCTTCCCCACCAGAGCGTGGCGAGGGGGGGGGAGTTTCAGTGTGTCAGGGGAAGTAGCTCCGTCAGCAGGAGTGGAGGGAAGGTCAGAACAAGCCATCCTCCCGGAAGGGGAGGAGAGCAGTGAAGGGAGTAATGTAACGATCAGAAGGAAGGTTGGGAGTTGGGCACCGCGCGCCAAGTTCAAATGTACAGGCGCGCGGGAAAACAGAGAGCCCAGATGAAGAGCCAGGTCCTAAAGCCCGCAGGAGGGAGGGGGAGCAATCTGGGGATTCGGCATCAGAGGAATCCAGGAGGGGCGAAACCCCGGCGGGCAGGAAGACCCTGCGGAAAAGGGAAGAAAGAAGGAGGTGGAGCAGAGCAAGGCTCTTAAACTGGTGCAGGGGAGGGTCTGACTCAGAGGGGACTTCAATGGTCTAGCGTTACAGACGTAGAGCTGCGCGCCGCGGCTGTGAAGCTGATAATGAACTTCAATAAACATTTCTGTATATAAAGAGCAACCGACGTTGGTCCTTTGTGAGCTGGGACGTGAGGCAGCCCTGACAGTAAGTCCCCTCTCTACCTGCAATTTTTTTTTTTTTGCAAGCTCACGAAGTATGGCAAACATGACTACGGAGGAGCAGCTGGCAGCCCTGCAGAACGCAGTCTCGCAGCTTTCCACTGAGGTAGTGGTCTCCAGAAAGAAAGGAGAGGAAGCAGAAGCGCGTTGCAAGGATCTGCAAGCCAGGTGGGAACGTGCGTGCAAGGAAGGGTTCCCGGGGTCCAGGTCAGAGGGAATTGGACTCGGAAAGCGGGGGGGGGGCAGCTTGGTAGCCCACTTCGATGGGAATCTGCAGCACTATCCCAGTTTCAGAGCAGATGTCGTTTATGCGCTGAATTTGCTTCGGAAGGACTTTAGAGATGAGGAGGAGAAAGTGGGCTTCATAATATCCCACCTGCATGGGGAAGCTAAAGCCTGGCTGCGCAATTTATGGCGCGACGTGGATCCTGCCCTAAGGGATTCAGACGCATTCATCGCGGCCATGGACGCTTGTTTCCAATCTACCGTGGATATAGACGTAGCAAGACGAGAAATGCATGGATTGCGCCAGGGCAAGGCTACAGTGCGACAATACCACTCCCGCTTCTTTGCATTGCTGAATGTGCTGGGCTGGGAAAAGGACTCCGTGGCAGTGAGAGATTTGTTCTGGGAGGGGCTCAATGCATCCGTCAAAGATGAGCTGGCAAGGGGGGACAGACCTCGGACCATCGCAGAGGTGGTACAGAGAGCGCTCACGATAGGAGTGCGCCACGAAGAACGCCCTTGGCACAGTGATGAGGGTCGCCAGGTGCGCGCACCAGCTAGAACGCCTCCTTTTCTTCCCAGGGACCTAGGGCACACACACCCCACGCCTCCGCTGGGGGAGGGGGAGGAACCAATGGAGATTGGTGGTGCCAAGGCTCAGACGGCAGCCAGAGCCCCAGCACAAGGAGCAGCCAAGATGAAGCCTCCTAGAGGGGGCAGGAAGTGTTACATCTGTGACAGTGCACAACACATGGCCAAAGAGTGTCCCCAGAGGCTCCAGAAGCACACTGCAGCCTTGGCAACAGTAAAAGAAGCAGTGCAGCGGGGGGGGGGGCAGCTTCAGGGAAATGACAATGCCTGGCTGGAAGCAGAAGCACTGGGGCCCAGCCAGGCAAGTCAATGAAGCAGTCCTCAGAGATCTTACAACCCACAGACCCCCTCCCACCCAAACCAGTGGTGCAGCTCACCGCATCGCTCCAGCTGCCAAGTGGACTCACCCTGGAAGTCCCTATTACCGCTGACTCTGGAAGTAACGCGGACTTCGTGGGGGCGGAGTTCATCAAGCAGCATCGCATAGCGCTCCTACCAGCCACGCTTCCCTTAAACGTCGTCACAGTCAATGGCAGGAAGCTGCTGGGCGGGCAGGTGGTACACCAAACACCACCCATGGTGATGCAGATTGGAAATCACCGCGAGGTCATCAGCTTCAACGTCACCCACCTGTCAGACACGCCTATAGTGTTAGGCATGAGTTGGCTAGATAGACACAGCCCAGCTTTAGCGTGGTACCAGCGGCAGCTGACCTTCGGCTCATCCTACTGCGCACAGCACTGCATCCAGACCGGCCAGGAAGAGGAGGGCCAGGAGGATGGGCAGCAGATGCACCTAGGCATGGTGCAGGCGGTGCCCCACAAGTACAAGGAGTTTTTGGAGGTCTTCTGCGAAAAGGAGGCTGACCAGGTGCCCCCTCACCGGCCCTACGACTGCGCGATTGACCTCCTGCCAGGGGCGACGCTGCCGACGGGGAAGCTGTATTCCATGTCCGAGGACGAGATGCAGGAACTCAGGGAGTTCATAGAGCACAATTTGAAGCGGGGATTCATCCAAGAATCAAAGGCAGTGGGGGGTAGTCCCGTGTTTTTCGTGAAGAAGAAGGACACGCCCCAAAAGAGATTGATCGTAGATTACAGGCTCATAAACTCGAAGACAAAGCCCAAAGCCTTCCCCATGCCCAAGATCGATGACCTGCTCGCGATGGTGCGGAAGGGGAGGATCTTCACCAAGTTGGATCTACGCGGCGCATACAATCTCATACGCATGCGGGAGGGCGATGAGTGGAAGACGGCCATGTTTACGCCGTTAGGCACCTATGAATACAAAGTTATGCCGTTTGGTCTCCAAAATGGCTCCCACTGCTTCCAAGCGTTTATGCACCACGTGTTGGCGGGACTCCTCTACAAGAAGTGCATGTGCTTCCTCGATGACATCCTGATCTTCTCGGAATCGCAGGAGGCTCACGAGAGGGACGTAAAGGAGGTCCTGCAGAGACTCCGGGATCACAGACTTTACGCCAAACTGTAGAAGTGCCAGTTCGACGTGACGGAGGTGGACTTTCTGGGCTACAGACTGTCCGACAAGGGACTCGCCATGGACAGCGCCAAGGTCCGCGCGGTGTTGGACTGGAAAAGCCCGCTGTCAGGGGTTCAGGGACAGAGGCACAGGGGAGGCAGGAGATGGAGAGCGATGGGGAAGAATCCCAGGACAGCGAGGAAGAAGATTGCAGTGGGTTGGAGGATTCCATGAGCCTCTCCAGCGAATCTGAGGATTCCCAGGAGGGGGCACCTGTGGTCAAGACAAGGGGAGTCCCAGGGGGGACGCAGCGAGGGCAGGGGGCCAGCAGGGGATCCCAAAGTGGCAGCTGGGAGTCAGGGCCAGCTTCCCCACCAGAGCGGAGCAAAGGGGGAGGAGATTCCAGTGTGACAGGGGAAGCAGCTCCGGCAGCAGAAAAGGAGGGGAGGTCAGAGCAAGCCATCCCCCCGGAAGGGGAGGGGAGTAGTGAAGGGAGTAGTGTAGCTGTCAAAAGGAAGGTTAGAAGTTGGGCGCGCGCGCCAAGTTCAAATGTGCAGGCGCGCGGAAGAACAGGGAGCCCGGAGGAGGAGCCAGGTCCCAAAGCCCGCAGGAGGGAGGGAGAGCAGTCTGGGGATTCAGCGTCAGGGGAATCCAGGAGGGGCGAAACCCCAGCGGGCAGGAAGACCCTGCGGAAAAGGAGAGAAAGGAAGAGGTGGAGCAGCGCAAGCTTCTTAAACTGGTGCAGGGGAGGGACTGACTCAGAGGGGACTTCAACGGTCTAAGCATAACAGACGTGGGGCTGCGCGCCTCGGCTGTGGAGCGGAAAATGAACTGCAATAAACTTCTTTGTATATAAAGTAAACCGGGCGTTGGTCCTTTGTGAACTGGGACCTGAGGCAGCCCTGACACCCGCGCAATCGGAAGGAGGTCCAGAGGTTCGGCGCCTTCGCCAACTTTTACCGCAAGTTCATCAGGGGTTTCGCGAAGGAGACGGCGGCTATCACAGACACCCTCAGTTCCAAAAAGAAAAAGTTCACCTGGACGGACCAGGCGGAACAGTCTTTTCGGAGACTCAAGAGCCTCTTCGCGTCCAAGAACAGCTGCTACACGTGAACCCCAGCAAACCAATGCGGGTTGAGACTGACTCCTCAGACAGAGCGGTGGGGGCGGTCCTGTTGCAGGAAGATCCGCAAGGGAACTGGAGGTCCTGCGCTTTCTACTCCAGGAAGCTCAGCAAGTCGGAACAGAACTACACCATCTGGGACAGGGAGTTGCTGGCCATTCATGCGGCCTTCAAGGCGTGGCGGCACTTCCTCATCGGAGCCAGACACACGGTGCAGGTGCGCACAGACCACAAGAACCTGGAGTATTGGCGCACGGCGAAGCTCCTGAGCCAGAGGCACATACGCTGGGCGGAGTTCTTTGCGGATTTCGACTTCAGGATAGAATACATCGTGGGAGACAACAACGTCATTGCAGATGCACTCTCCAGGAAGCCGCAGTATTTCGAGGAAGCGGCACCGGTGGCGGCCAAACACATTTTCGCACCGCAGGCGTGGGCATGCGCCTCAGCCACCGTGGACCTGGACGCGGTGCGTCGCGCGCTGCAGACAGATCCGTTCGCACAATCCAAGATGGAGGAGGTGCGAAGGGGCACGGCGAAGGACGACGAGTTCCAGATACGCGACGGACTGCTAACCCGCAAAGGTGCTCTCTACGTGCCGGGGGACGACCTACGCGCGAGAGTCCTGCAGCAGTTGCACGACGCGCCTAGCGCGGGTCACTTCGGCAAGGAAAAGACGGCGGAATTAGTAGATGCGAGGAGAAGTTGCGGATTACGTCGCTAGGTGTGACACTTGCCAGAGAGCCAAACCAGTGCACAGGAAGCCGGCAGGACTGCTGGAACCGCTGCAGACGCCACTAGAGCCTTGGGAGAAGGTGGCGCTGGACTTTGTTACTGACCTGCCCAGTTCGCGAGGCAAGACGGCTGTACTAGTGGTTGTAGACCTGTTCACCAAGATGGCACACTTCATTCCTTGCGCGAAGGTGGCCACAGCGGAACAGACCGCCAAGCTGTTCATAGACCACGTGTTCAGAGTTCACGGTTTGCCACGGTCCATCCTGTCCGACCGGGGTTGCCAATTCATCTCCAGTTTCTGGCAGAAGCTGCTGGGTATCCTGAACGTCAAGATTAACTTAGCATCGGCGAGACATCCGCAGACCAACGGACAAGCGGAGAGGGTCAACGCCATCATGGAGCAGTACCTGCGATGCTACGCGAATCAACAGCCTGCGACTTGGGTGGACTACCTACCGCTGGCCGAGTTTGCCTACAACAACACGAAGCACGCGTCCATGGGGGTGACACCGTTCTTCGCCAACAATGGGCGGCATCCCAGAACCTTCCCGGGGTTAGAGACGACGGCGCAGGGGGAGCCGCAGGGAGCAGAGCACTTAGCAGCAGAGTTACAGGAGGTTCACGAGCAACTCCGACGGCACTTGGAACTAGCTAAACACGCCTACAAAGTGCAGGCAGACAGGCACAGGAGAGTCGGGGAAGACATCCAGGTGGGGGACTGGGTATGGTTAGCGGCCCAGGCGGTGCCGGCCAAGTCGTTAGCTAGGGCACAAGCAGCTAGAACCGTACCAAGTCGAAGCACAAATCAATCCAGTAGCCTACCGGTTGACTCTCCCGGAAGGCTCCAGAATGCACTTTGTTACTTTCATAGGTCGGTGCTCACACCCTACAAGGCACCACACAGGTTTCAGGAGCCAGGAACCGCACCAGACCCACGCAGAAAGTCACCAGAGGGGAGGAAGTCACCGAGGGCGGCGACACTCAACGAGGTCGGATTGGATTGTTCTTTCGGTGGTCATTCACCCTAACCCTAACCCTAACCCGAACCCTAACCCCAACCCCAACCCCAACCCCAACCCTAACATTAACCCTAACCCTATCAAAGCGAAGTGTAATAAGCCTAAACAAAGCCAAACAGGTTGTTTTGTGTTCCAGGTACATAGAAAGAAGAATCTTGGATTTCGCTTATTTCAAGTCGTGTTCTTTGGTGTTAATGCACCAGAAATTGCAAAGTGTGTGTAATGAGAGCAAAATAACACAACACCGTCTTTTCCCTTCCATATGCGTAGAAAGAAGACGAATAAGCTATGATTGGACTTATTTCAATTCGCATGGTGTTTTTTGGGAATCACCCCCCCAATTAAGGCAAAAAGGTGTTTGGGGTTCCATCTACTTAAAAAGAAGATGATAAAGCTCTGATTGGGCTTATTTCAAATTCGTGTTTTTGAGGTTAGAATGCACATTCACTCAAAAATCGCAGAGTGATATGTTTGTTATCAGCCGAAATCAACCATAGGTGTTTCGGTTCTATCTCAATAGAAGGAGGACGAATAAACTTGGATTGTTCTTTCGGTGGTCATTCACCCTGACCCTAACCCTAACACTAACCCTAACCCTAACCCTAACCCTAACCCTAACCCCAACCGTAACCGCAACACCAACCCTAACCATAACCCTAACGCTAACCCCAACCCTAACCGCAACCCTAACCCTAACCCTAACCCTAACCCTAACACTAGCAAAGCGAAGTGTAATAAGCCTAAACAAAGCCAAACAGGTTGTTGTGTGTTACAGCTACATAGAAAGCATAATCTTGGATATCACTCGTTTTCTTTGGTATTTATGCACATTGACTTAGAAATCGCAAAGTGTGTGTAATGAAACCAAAATAACACAATACCGTCTTTTCTCTTCCATGTGCGTAGAAAGAAGACGAATAAGCTTTGATTGGACTTATTTCAATTTGCATGGTGTTTTTTGGGTGTGCACCAGAATCACCCCCAACCAAACCAAAAAGGTGTTTTGGGTTCCACCAACATAAAAAGAAGATGATAAAGCTCTGATTGGGCTTATTTCAAATTGGTGTTTTTGGGATTAGAATGCAAATTGGTGTTTCTGGGATTAAAATACTAACTGATGCTAAGGAGAGTGTGGGGTTTGCCCTGCCAGATTTGAGGCTATATTATGAATCTGCAGCTCTCTGCTGGTTGAAAGACTGGTTTCTTCTTGAGAACACTGATGTCCTAGATCTGGAAGGGTTTAATAATGCTTTTGGATGGCATGCATATTTGTGGTACGACAAGGTTAAAATCCATAAGTCTTTTAAGAACCATATTGTCAGAAAGGCAGTGTTTAATTCTGGACAAAATATAAAGACTTATTAGAGAACAAGACCCCAAGGTGTCTCTCACCAATGGAAGCCAAGGCCCAGAAAAGACTCAATATGGAGGCCGCATGGCCGAAATATTGGGAAATATTAGAAAAAGAAGGAGATACTTGGAGATTGCAGAGTTTTGAGAAATTAAAGGATAAAGTGCGAGATTGGTTACATTACGCTCAGATTAGTGAGGTCTTTAATTTGGACAAAAAAACAGGTTTCCAGGTGGAAAAATCGAAATTAGAAACAGAATTGTTAGAATCTAAGACCAAGGTACTCTCAAAAATGTATAACTTTCTGTTGAAATGGAATACTCAGGATGAAACGGTCAAATCAGCTATGATAAAATGGGCACAGGACATTGGGCATAATATTATGTTTGCTGGCTGGGAAAAATTATGGACCACCGGAGTGAGGTTCACGGCATGTAATGCCTTGAAAGAAAATATTATGAAAATGATATATAGGTGGTACATGACCCCAGTCAAGCTCACAAAAATATATCATTTGCCCGACAATAAATGTTGGAAATGTAAAGGAACTGAAGGAACATCCTTTCACCTCTGCTGGACATGCCCAAGGGTTAAGGCTTTCTGGGAAATGATTTATAATGAATTAAAAAAGGTATTTAAGTATACCTTCCTCAAGAAACCAGAGGCCTTCCTCTTGGGCATTGTGGGACAAGGGGTGCTAAAGAAGGATAGAACTTTCTTTATGTACGCAACAACAGCAGCAAGAATACTCATCGCAAAGTACTGGAAGACACAAGATTTGCCCACTCTAGAAGAATGGCAGACACAACTGATAGACTATATGGAACTGGCTGAAACGACTGGCAGAATTCGAGACCTGGGAGAAGAGACGATGGAAGAGGATTGGAAAAAATTTAAAGACTATTTACAAAAGCAATATAAACTGTATGAATGCTAAGAGAATGCATGATAGAAAACAACATGGCATCAGTAATTTAGCTGTATGATTGTATGAATAAGCGATGACTAAGAAAAGGATGAAATTTGAAGCAATATTATGTTTAAGTTAAGCAGGTCAGTATATGATAAATTATTGAAAATTTGAGACATAATATTTGAGAACTATAAAACAAGAATTGAAATAAGGCAATAATTTGCTGTTTATAACTATATGGCTGAGAACGCAGGAAAGGGTGATGCGAGGAAGTCCTAAGATCATGAAAATAAGATTTAAAGATAAATTGACTTTGTTGTACTTTTTTCTTTTAGGGTATGTGTATTTTCTAATTTTTTCTGTTGTCTTTGTTATGGTGTATGGTGATGGGTTTTTATATGTTTATTGGTTCATTTTTCTTTTGTTTAAAAAATTGCAATAAATATTTATTTAAAAAAAACACTCACCCTGAGCCTAACCCTAACCCTAACCCTAACCCTAACCCTAACCCTAACCCTAACCCTAGCAAAGCGAAGTGTAAGAAGGCAAAACAAAGCCAAACAGGTTGTTTTGGGTTCCAGCTACATAGAAAGAAGAATCTTGGATTTCGCTTATTTCAAGTCGTGTTCTTTGGTGTTAACGCACATTGACCCAGAAATCGTAAAGTGTGTGTAATGAGACCTAAATAACACAACACTGTCATTTCGCTTCCATATGCATAGAAAGAAGACGAATAAGCTTTGATTAGACTTATTTCAATTTGCATGGTGTTTTTTGGGTGTGCACCAGAAGCACCCCCAACTAAAGAAAAAAGGTGTTTTGGGTTCCATCAGCATACAAAGAAGATGATAAAGCTCTGATTGGGCTTTTTTTCAAATAGGTGTTTTTGGGGTTAGAATGCACATTCACTCTGACTTCCAGGTTGGCGCCATCGCCGAATGGCGGACTCCCTCCGAGCTCCGGAGGGAGTCTGCTCGGCAGGGGTTGGGTCCTACCGCACCGGCGACGCGGGGACCCTCAAAAACCACGGGCACGGAGCCCGTGGACATGGTTGACTCGGCGGGCACCGTTAGCGCCCTCCTGACTCGTGAAGGAGCCTTTTTAAAGGCTACGGAACGGGTACCGGGGAGTGGCGTGGTGCTATGAGTCCTCTGCTTTCCCTGCCGAGCGAAGCCGCATGCCATTCGACGGAGAGCGCTGACTTCTTCTATTGAAAATTTGGACTATAAACAACAACCCGTGAGTAATTTGGAAATCGGACTTAAAAGGAGGAATTTTTTTTCGGATTTGGCACGAGCGGGGGAGATCCAAAAAGGAAGTCAGTCTCCCCCCTATTGTAGACATTTTAAAACAAGGATTTGGCAACTAAGGTCGTAAGAGGAGCTTGCTTCTGATAAAAAATATTAATTCCACAATGCGAAATTATAAGAACTGTGCTGGAGGAGAAGAGTGGAGGGTGAGAGTGAAAGTGCAAACCCCCCGGGAACCACGGTGATCCGCGAGAGAGCCTGGTGAAGAGAGACAGAGACCTTGACAGCTGTCAAAGTAGCTGTCAAAGTTGGAGAATATAAAGAGAACTTTGCTATGAGGACTTTGCTGGTTAAATTTGTTACAATTTGGATATAAATTGTCGAAAATAAGGAATAACAATTTGACTTTTGGATTTGAGGAAACAAAGTTACTATAATCCCCCTAGAGGGGTCTCGGGACATTACAAGAACGGTTGTAAGTGGAAAAATACTCTTGGAATCGCACAGGATTTGTTATCTTCTGGGAAAGCTGCAAAAACGAAACAGTATTTTGTCTACAGAGGTGTTTATATTAAAGGAGACAATAGAAATATCTATTGAAGAACGGAAGGGACTGGACGCAAGTTTTTGTTCCTGAACTAACAACAACCCCTGTAGAGGTATTAAATTTCTGAATTAGAATGTTCTTGCAGCGGAACAGGAAAAGAAACCTGAGAAAGTGAGAAAAAAGAACAAAGGACTGATGACGACTTGGAAAGAACAAGGGAGGAGCCAAATTATTGTGAAAGACCAAGGAAAACCAAAGGCCTGTCAGGGGCCTCTTTAAGACTGGGCGTCTGAAGTTAAACATTATTTAAAAAAACCGGCAAGGTGGAACTGAAAAAAAAAAACGGCTATGGACGTGAGATCTTCAGGCTGATAGTAGATAGACTGATGGACATGGGGAATCGAAACCGGGGAAGGGTGGGGGGAGATTTGGAATCCAAAGGGTGTAAAACTATTTTTTGAATCTTTTTATATTTTTTATTTTGTTTGGACGTGTTTAACCAAAACGGGAATTCGTGGAAGGAAATTGGGGTGGACCTTGGGGGAAAAACTTTCTTTTAATGATGAGGGATGGTGGAATTTAAAGGGAACGTGGTTATATAACTAAATTGATTATTGGGTTAAACAAAATAAGTTTTAAATTGGGAGTAAGAACTTGTGGAACTAAATTAATGAAAGGGGAATACAATAGGGAGAGGGATGGGGAAGTCCTAAAAGATGTTAATGAAAATAAGGCTTTAATTGCAAAGGTTTATTTTTTTCTTTTTCTTTTGTTCTTTTTCTTTTTTGAGTTTTGGAAATTTCAATAAATATGATTTTTTTTAAAAAATAGAATGCATATTCACTCAAAAATCGCAGAGTGATATGTTTGTTATCAGCCCAAATCAAGCATAGATGTTATGGTTCCATCTCAATAGAAAGAGGACGAATAAGCTTGGATTGTTCTTTCGGTGGTCATTCACCCAGACCTTAACCCTAAAGCTAACCGTAAGCCTAACCCTAACCCTAACCCTAACCCTAACCCTAACCCTAACCCTAACCCTAACCCCAATCCTAACCCTCACCCTCACCCTAACCCTAACCCTAACCCTAATCCTAACCCAAGCCCTAGCAAAGCGAAGTGTAATAAGCCTAAACAAAGCCAAACAGGTTGTTTTGGGTTCCAGCTACATAGAAAGAAGAAAGTTGGATTACGCTTATTTCAAGTCGTGTTCTTTGGTGTTAATGCACATTGCCCAAGAAATCGCTAAGTGTGTGTAATGAAACGAAAATAAAACAACACCCTCTTTTCGCTTCCATAGGCGTATAGAGAAGACGAATAAGTTTTGATTGGTCTTATTTCAATCTGCATGGTGTTTTTTGTGTGTTTTTTTGGGAATCACCCCCGACCAAAGCTAAAAGGTGTTTTGGTTTCCATCTACACAAAAAGAAGATGATAAAGCTCTGAGCCATATATCAAATTGGTGTTTTTGGGGTTACCATGCACATTCACTCAAAAATCGCAGAATGACATGTTTTTTAGCAGCACAAATCAAGTATAGGTGTTTTGGTTCCATCTCCATAGAAGGAGGACAAATAAGCTTGGATTGTTCTTTCGGTGGTCATTCACGCTAACCCTAACCCTAACCGTAACCCTAACCCTAACCCTAACCCTAACCCTAACCCTAACCCTAACCCTAACGCTTACCCTAACCCTAACCCCAACCCTAAACCTAACCCTAACCCTAGCAAAGCGAAGTGTAATAAGCCTAAACAAAGCCAAACAGGTTGTTTTGTGTTACAGCTACATAGAAAGAAGAATCTTGGATGTGACTTATTTCACGTCGTTTTCTTTGGTATTAATGCACATTGACCCAGAAATCGCAAAGTGTGTGTAATGAAACCAAAATAACACAACACCGTCTTTTTGCTTCCATATGCATAGAAAGAAGACGAATAAGCTTTGATTGGGCTTATTACAATTCGCATGGTGTTTTTTGGGTGTGCACCAGAATCACCCCCAACCAAAGCAAAAAGGTGTTTTGGGTTCCACCTACATAAAAAGAAGATGATAAAGCCCTGACTGGGCTTATTTCAAATTGGTGTTTTTGGGGTTAGAATGCACATTCACTCAAAAATCGCAGAGTGACATGTTTGTTATCAGCCGAAATCAACCATAGGTGTTTCAGTTCTATGTCAATAGAAGGAGGATGAATAAACTTGGATTGTTCTCTCGGTGGTCATTCACCCTAACCCGAACCTGTGGAGTTTGGAGTTTACAGGGTTAAAACTCCTTGGTGTCCTGTATCTGGGGAGGGGACTGATGCAGGGCCGTACGTCACAGGCTTTGTCTGTGAGAGTTGGTTTCACTTTAGACTGAGAGACGCTGCAAGAGCGATTGTGTGTGCTTTTAGCACGGGAAAGATGCCGGAAAGCTCCTATGGAATGTGACTGATTTATGGCTTGTAAATAAACGCTTTTTAGAGATAGCAGCGAACTGTCTCTGGACTTGATTTATCCCTCTATCTCACACGGACTGCAGGACCGCTGCGACTCTGTCTTCCTGGCCAGGTCGTCCTGAAGCCCCAAGCAAAGCTGCGCAGGGGAAGCGCTGCCTGGACGGCAGGATTTAATTGCCAAAGGTTATGGCTCTTCCGTGTTTCCTGCCAAGTGTGAGGAGGGAAGAAGGCTGCCAGCTTTGAGCTGCTTTGAGCTCCTGCCAGGAAGGGCTGTGGGAGACGCTGGTGGAGAACGGAGCCAAGAGGAGGCTGCTGTTTCAGAGGACCAGCTAGCTGGCAACTCGTGAGTACACTTAAGCCCCGGGGGGAGGAAGATGGCTGCTGCTCAGCAACAGCAAGGCCATGAGAGCTACCCCGGTGAAAGACTGCATGGGGCCAATTGGGAAGCCTGGTCTAAGCGCATGTACTACTGGCTGGCAGAAAGGCAGCTTTGGGAGTGTACACAAGCCGAACCAGTCCTTGCCCAGCCTGGTGCTGCAGCTGCAGAGGTTGAGAGGTCTGCAGGAGCAGTGGAAGCTTGTGAAGCAGACGTGGCTGCTGCTCTGGAAAGAGAGCAAAGGGTGCTAGCCATTTTAAGGGCCAGCGTTGATGCTTGGCTGTTGCCAAAGCTCCAAGGGAAGAAGCCCTGGGTCGCATGGCACGCACTGAAGACAGCATGTCAGGCCGCAGTGGGAGCCAGACCAGAGGGGGCTAGGAGATGCCCAGAGAGAGCATTAAGCCCAGAGGGGGCGGGGACTGTTTTGGGAAGCTGCTTCTATGCTTCAACACGTCTGTGTGATGGTCCGGGAGAGAGGCTGAGAGCTGGGAAGAGGAAGGCAGTAGCAGACCGTTCCTCAGGCAGCTGGGCACCCAGGAGTGGGGGTGCAGGCCGTTCCAAGAGCTCTGGGAAAGCCAAAGTCCCCAAGAGTTGTTTGTGCTCTGAGGCGAAGTCCAACAGCGAAGGGCATTGTTCTGCAGAGGCTCTGGAATGCAAGGTCAGCCACCTGCTAAGGCAGATAAGCAACGGTTCTCAGACGGCGAAGCGTGAGAACACCAGCAGAGGCCTTGCAGCAACAATGGCAACCAGGAAGGACACTGGCAGAGGCCCCGGTGGGGGTGCAAGCATTGCCATGGCAACTTTGGAAGATAGCCAGAGAGCCACGTTATCTCTTGTTGTTGATACTGGAGCGACCCACAGCCTTGTGCCATCTGGTGGGCTCCTGAAAAATTGCAAGACAGTTAAATCTGGACGTTTTGTCACGATGGCAGATGGATCTAAGAGACAGCTAACTGAAACTGGTTTCTTATACTGTCCCTTTATAGATCATGAGGTGCAAGCTTACGTGGTGCCCGAGCTTGCACATTCTCTTTTAAGTGTATCAGCTCTTGTTGCCGATGGGTTTGATGTGTTGTTTACTAACAATACGTGTTATTTTTACAGGGATGGGAAGAAGCTCTACAGTGTTGAGGGGAAGGACAGGCTCTTTCTGGTGCAGATGCCTGTCACTGATGCTACTGTTGCAGAGTCCCCTGAAGAAGCACAAGTGCAGTGTGCAAATGTACCACCACACCATGATTGTTTACACCTCTGGCACAGACGCTTTGGACATGCAGGGTGGTCATATGTTAAAAGGGCTGCAGAGAACACAATTGGGTGTGGGTTCAAGGCATGTGATAAATACTTAGATTGTCAAGCTTGTAAAAAATTGAAGGTCACGACATGCAGATATCCCAGGTCAGAAAAGAGGACCAGCAAACCCTTTGAGCTGGTTCATGCAGATTTATCTGGGCCGATGCAGATAGCTTCTTTAAGTGGATCGAAGCATGTTTTGGTTCTGATTGATGATTTTTCGAGACACACCTGGCTGTTTACACTTAAACACAAGTGGGGGCGGCTGCACTGATCAGGGATTGGATCACAGCGGTAGAGCTGCGTTTCTCCGCCAGGGTGGTTTCCTTTCAATCTGATCGGGGGGGGGGGCGAGTTCACAGGTTCTGGGCTGCAATCTTTCTTCAGGCAGAAAGGTACCAGTCATCGATTGACTGCCCCCTACTCTCCGCAACAGAACGGAATTGCGGAGAGAAAACACCGCACCCTACAGGAAGCAGCGCATGCTATGCTGGCAGACTCGGGTCTGCCACAGCGCTTTTGGGCTGAGAGTTATAAGACGGCATGTTTTGTTCAGAACAGGGTGTTCAATTCAAGTGTGGGTGACACACCGTATTTTCTGCTGCATGGGAAAAAACCCAAAGTGGATTTCTTGTGTGTGTTTGGCTGTGAGGCTTGGGTCCTCATTCCAAAGGCCACCCGCAGAAAGGGTGAACCAAGATCTAGGAAAACGATCTTTGTAGGCTATGAGCTAGACTCAAAGGCGTGGCGTTTTGCATACCCTACTGGCAACCAGTCTAAGCTGCTTATTAGCGGCAGTGCTGAGTTTTGCAAGCAGAGTGGGTGGAAACTTCTTCACGGGAACCCGGATGTTCTGTCAGACTCAGATGAGGAAGAGGAGGAGGACGAAGCTGAACCTATTGCTGAGGTGGACAGTCCATAGCCACAGAGTCCAGAGCCGGGATCTCCAAGGCAGAGGCTCCGAACCTCTCCAAAGGGGAGTCCCAAGACCCCTCCACAGGTCTCTGTCAAGTCTGAGCCAAGGAGTGAGCCATCCTCGCCAGCAGACCCAGCTGTGAGGCCAAAAAGGCGCAGCAGGTCAGAGGGGGGGGGTTCTGACACAGGGGATGGTCTGGCTGGTCCAAGTGAATCAGGCGCAGTTCCAGAGTTCACGCTGAGGAGGTCAGCAAGGTCAACCAAGGGAAAGCCACCGGAAAGGTATGAAGCCACTAGTGTCTGGGTAGGTGTGGCTAGATGTGAACCTGAATCCTTTGAGGATGTTCAGAAGTTGCCTCAGGAAGAAGCTAGCAAATGGCGTGAGGCGATGCAGAAGGAGATGAACTCAATGGAGTCTCTTGGTGTGTTCTCACTCACTCAGCTGCCGTCTGGCAATCAGGCTGTGGGTTGCATATGGGTTTACCGTCTTAAACCCACAGAAGCTGGAGAAAAACAGTATAAAGCTAGGTTAGTAGCTCGTGGATTCACACAGAAGAAGGGTGTCCACTTCACGGAGGTCTATTCGCCGACCTCGAGAGCAGAGACTTTGAGGACACTTTTAGCGGTTGCTGCACAGAGAGGTTGGAAGGTGAACCATTTTGATGTGGATGTTGCCTACCTGAACTCAGACCTCCAGGAGGAGTTGTACATGCTTCCTCCTCCAGGGTTTGGAGTCAGTGTGCCAGGCACTGTGTGGCGGTTGCACAAATCCATCTATGGATTACACCAATCTGCCAGAAATTGGAACATGTGTCTGAATGAAGCCTTAGAAGAGCTAGGTTTCAGGAGAAGTGTTGCGGACAGCTGTCTCTACCTTAAAGGATCAGGTGAGACACAGCAAGCTGCTCAGGTTTTTGTCGATGATATCTTGATCATGGCACAGACAAGTAAACAAGTGGAGAAGTTTGCTAGGGAGCTTGGAAAGCGGTTCAAGCTCAAGCAGCTTGGAGAGGTCAAGTCGTATCTAGGCATAGAGATCATGAGAGCAAGAGATGGAAGCTTTTTGCTCAGCCAGAAAGGTAAGATTGAGCAGTTGCTTGAGAAGTTCAGAATGTCTGAGTGTACAGGTGTCAAAACACCCATGGAGGCTGGTTACGTGAAAGAATGTCAGCAAGTAGAACGTGCTGTGTTCGAAAATACTGAACTCTTTCAGTCAACTCTGGGTAGTCTATTGTATCTGTCACAGTGGAGCAGACCAGACATAGCGTTTGCTGTCAATCTGCTCAGTAGAGAGGCTTCAAGTCCTAGTGTGCAGGCCTGGAATGGTATTAAACGGGTGCTACGTTACCTGCAAGATACCAAAGATTTTTGCCTCAAGATGTCAGCTGAGGGCGGTGTCAAGCTGACCGCATGGGTGGATTCAGATTGGGCTAACCTTGAGGACCGCAAATCAGTGTCAGGCCTAGTGGTGAAGTTTGGGAACTCAGTAGTTGGGTGGAGGTCCCGGAAGCAAAGTCTCATAGCGCTTTCATCTACCGAAGCTGAGTTCAGTGCGCTATCTGAGGTTTGCAGAGAGTTGGAGTTCTATGTGTGTTTGGTCGAGGAACTCTGTGGAGAGCATTGTCTGCCCGTCGTGGTGCATGAAGACAATCAACCATGCCTCAACTTGGCCGAGACGGCGCAATTCAAGGCCAGGACCAAACATTTGGACATACGTTTTCAGAATGTGTGTCAGAGCGTTCGTGAAGGGCTACTTGCTCTAAAATGCTGTCCCTCAACCAAGAACCTCGCTGGTGGTTTCACAAAACCGTTAACCTTCCAGAAGCACGAGGAGTTCTGTGAAGGTCTGTGTTTGGGGTGAGCATTGTTGCTTATTTCCCCAGATGCAGGGCAAGAGGGGGTGTGGAGTTTGGAGTTTACAGGGTTAAAACTCCTTGGTGTCCTGTATCTGGGGAGGGGCCTGACGCAGGGAAGTGCGTCAGAGGCTTTGTCTGGGAGACTTGGTTTCACTTTAGACTGAGAGATGCTGCAAGAGAGATTGTGTGTGCTTTTAGCACGGGAAAGATGCCGGAAAGCTCCGATGGAATGTGACTGAATTATGGCTTGTAAATAAACGCTTTTTAGAGATAGCAATGAAATGTCTCTGGACTTCATTTATCTCTCTATCTCACACGGACTGCAGGACCGCTGCGACTCTGTCTTCCTGCACAGGTCGGCCTCAAGCCCCAAGCAGAGCTGTGCTGACTGGACAGCAGGATTTAATTGCCAAAGAACCCGAACCCGAACCCGAATCTTAACCATAACGTTAACCTAAACCTTAACCTTAACGTTAACCTAACCCTAACCCTAAACCTAAACCTAAACCTAAACCTAAACCTAAACCTAAACCTAAACCTTAACCTTAACCTTAACCTTAACCTTAACCTTAACCCTAACCCTAACCCTAACCCTAACCCTAACCCTAACCCTAACACTAACCCTAACCCTAACCCTAACTGTAACCCTAACCCTAACCCTAACAAAGAGAAATGTAAGAAGCCTAAACAAAGCCAAACAGCTACATAGAAAGAAGAATCTTGGATTTCGCTTATTTCAAGTCGTGTTCTTTGGTGTTAATGCACATTGACCCAGACATCGCAGTGTGTAGAATCATAGAATCATAGAATCATAGAGTTGGAAGAGACCACAAGGGCCATCGAGTCCAACCCCCTGCCAAGCAGGAAACACCATCAGAGCACTCCTGACATATGGTTGTCAAGCCTCTGCTTAAAGACCTCCAAAGTAGGAGACTCCACCACACTCCTTGGCAGCAAATTCCACTGTCGAACAGCTCTTACTGTCAGGAAGTTCTTCCTAATGTTTAGGTGGAATCTTTTTTCTTGTAGTTTGGATCCATTGCTCCGTGTCCGCTTCTCTGGAGCAGCAGAAAACAACCTTTCTCCCTCCTCTATGTGACATCCTTTTATATATTTGAACATGGCTATCATATCACCCCTTAACCTCCTCTTCTCCAGGCTAAACATGCCCAGCTCCCTTAGCCGTTCCTCATAAGGCATCGTTTCCAGGCCTTTGACCATTTTGGTTGCCCTCCTCTGGACACATTCCAGTTTGTCAGTGTCCTTCTTGAATTGTGGTGCCCAGAACTGGACACAGTACTCCAGGTGAGGTCTGACCAGAGCAGAATACAGTGGCACTATTACTTCCCTTGATCTAGATGCTATACTCCTATTGATGCAGCCCAGAATTGCATTGGCTTTTTTAGCTGCCGCGTCACACTGTTGGCTCATGTCAAGTTTATGGTCAACCAAGACTCCTAGATCCTTTTCACATGTACTGCATGTACCCCGTTTGCATTTCACCATCTTCTCCTCTGAGTGGCCCCACTGCTTCTTTGTTCTTCCTTTTGCTACGAACATACCCATAAAAGCCTTTTTTTGTTGCTTTTAACCTCTCTAGCAAGCCTGAGTTCATTCTGTGCTTTAGCTTTTCTGACTTTGTGTCTACACGTGCTGGCTATTTGTTTGAATTCCTCTTTGATGGTTTCCCCCCTTTTCCATTTTTTTGTACACATCCTTTTTTAATCTTAACTCAGTTAAAAGTTCTTTAGATAGCCACCCTGGCTTCTTTAGGCACCTTCCATGTTTCCGTCTCATTGGCATTGCCTGACGTTGTGCTTTTACTATCTCCCTCTTAACAAACTCCCAGCCATCATGAACTCCCTTTCCTTTTAGTATTGCTGTCCATGGGATCTCACCCAGCACTTCCCTAAGTTTTATGATGTCGGCTTTCTTAAAGTCAAGAAATTGAGTCCTAGTATGCTTGGCTGCTCCTTTCCGCTGTATAGTAAACTTCAGAAGAGCATGATCACTCGCGCCTAATGAGACCAAAATAACACAACACCGTCTTTTCGCTTCCATATGCGTAGAAAGAAGACGAATAAGCTTTGATTGGTCTTATTTCAATTAGCATGGTGTTTTTTGGGTGTGCACCGGAACCACCCCCGACCTAAGCAAAAAGGTGTTTTGGGTTCCATCTACATAAAAAGAAGATGATAAAGCTCTGATTGGGCTTATTTCAAATTGGTGTTTTTGGGGTTAGAATGCACGTTCACTCAAAAATCGCAGAGTGACATTTTTGTTATCAGCCGAAATCAAGCAAAGGTGTTTTGGTTCCATCTCAATAGAAGGAGGACAAATAAGCTTGGATTGTTCTATAGGTGGTCATTGACCCTGAGCCTAACCGTAACCCTAACCCTAACGCTAACGCTAACGCTAACGCTAACGCTAACGCTAACGCTAACGCTAACGCTAACCCTAACCCTAACCCTAACGCTAACGCTAACGCTAACCCTAACACTAACCCTAACCCTAACCCTAACCCTCACCCTCACCCTCACCCTAACCCTAACCCTAACCCTAACCACAACCCTAACCCTAAACCTAAACCTAACCCTAACCCTAGCAAAGCAAAGTGTAATAAGCCTAAACAAAGCCAAACAGGTTGTTTTGTGTTACAGCTACATAGAAAGAAGAATCTTGGATTTCACTTATTTCAAATCGTTTTCTTTGGTGTTAATGCGCATTGACCCAGAAATCGTAAAGTGTGTGTAATGAAACCAAAAGAACACAACACCGTCTTTTTGCTTCAATATGCGTAGAGAGAAGACAAATAAGCTTTGATTGGGCTTATTACAATTCGCATGGTGTTTTTTGGGTGTGCACCAGAATCACCCCCGACCAAAGCAAAAAGGTGTTTTGGGTTCCACCTACATAAAAAGAAGATGATAAAGTCCTGATTGGGTTATTTCAAATTGTTGTTTTTGGGGTTAGAATGCACATTCACTCAAAAATCGCAGAGTGACATGTTTGTTATCAGCTGAAATCAACCATAGGTGTTTCGGTTCTATCTCAATAGAAGGACGAATAGACTTCCGGTCGGCGCCAGCGTTCAGTGGCGGTCCTCTCTTCGAGCTCCGGAGGAGGACTGCTCCGCGAGTTCGGGTCTGACCCACTACGGCAAGCGGGGGACCCCTAAAATCACAGGCGCGGAAGCCTGTGAACAAGGAGACTCGGTGAGCATCAGAAGCGCCCCCCTTACTGCGAAAGAGCCTTTTTAAAGGCTCCGGAACGGCATCCGGAGTGAGCGCGGCGCTGAGAGTCGCAACCCAGCCCGCGGAGCGAAGCCGCATCGCCATGAACGGAGAGCGCCGATTCCTTCCTGTAAATTGAAATTGGATCGAAAAACCCGTGAGTAGGACTGAATGACTACCTGGGACCCTAAAAATTAAATTTTAAAATTCGGCCGGAAACAGGAAAGGCTAAAAATAAGGAAGTCTGCCTTCCCCCGACTGCATGATAGATAAAGCAACGAAAGTATAAAGCTGCATCAGAACGAAAATAACCTTAAGACTGTCTAACCTTGGCATTGGATACGAATTTCCTCTCTAGCAAGCAGGGGCAGAGGGGAGAAAAAGTGACTTTATTAACCTGCATGACTTATTGAGAGAAAAAAGTTTTCCGCTGCCTTAATCTCCTGAAACGGACTGCCAAAGTAAAGTACCAGGACAGTGATCTGCATTTAGAAACTTGTTACAAAGTTACATAGTTGGAGTGCTACTTGATACAAAGTTTTGGGGCTTTGCTGCAACAATTTATTGGACAGTGTTGATAGAGAAACTATATAGAAAAAGTGTTGCAGCATTTATACAGAGGATTCCTGGTTTCTTTGTTCTTTATTCTTTGTCTTTTTCAGTTGGACATTTTGGATTGCTCCCTCTAGAGGGTTGAGGAGTAACAATTGCAGAGCAACGGAATAGGACAGTGGGATTTTCCATCAGGAAACTGCTCCTGTGAGAAAGTCCTTGGGATATGAGTGGCCCAGCAGACGAGATAACAACTAGAGCTAAAGCAAAACAAGCACAAAAGAAAAGGGGCTCAATATCAAGTGTAACACCAGCAGGAGCAGCCAGGCAAGAAAAAGTGACAGCTGCTTCCATGGATTCAATGACACAGGCGTTACTCAAGATAAACCAATCTTTAGAAGCCTTGACAAAGCAGAGTACAGAAAACTCACAAAAATTAACAGAATTAACATCAAGGCTGGACTTGAATACGAAAAGTGTGACATCTAACACAGAATCTATAAATAAGTTGATTGAAGAAAATTCTGCAACACGCAAGATTGCAGAGGACGCCAGAAATATTGCTGAAGAGACACAGGGAAAATTAGAACCGATCTCCAAAAAAGTGAATGAACATGATGCGGCCTTGTCTTTGCTGGAATTACAGAGAAAGGAGAGAAATTTGAAATTAAGATTAGTTCCTGAAAGTGAAGGGGACAGCCTTGTGGAGTTCCTTACACAAGAGTTTTCTGACTTTTGGCAGGAAGAATTGGAGGAAGAATTCAAGATAACAACAGCATTCAGACTGGGCAGGAGACAGAATAGAAAGACCCCGAGGGATTGTCTGATTACTTTCAGATCCAAGGAAGAAAGAGACAAAATACTAAACCTACATTACCAAAAGGCCTTGGAAATTGAAAATTCTCATATACAAATCTTTAAGGACATCCCTAAATACATCCTGGAGGTGAGAGCCTTCTATAAAGATCTGGTCTACCTGCTGAAAAGGAACAACATACCTTTTAGGTGGGAGTTTCCACAAGGACTGTCCTTCAACTACAAGGGAAAGAAGGTGAAAATAAAAACAGTTCAAGACAAAGAGAAGTTTTTGGAGAGAAACCACGAGGATTTGCAGAAGGGAACGGTAGACCCAATTTTAGAGGTAAAAGGAGCAGTGGACATTCTGAATTTATCGTTTGGACTTAAACCACCGTCAGAGGAAGAGCAGCAACTTGGAGCGGTTGGAGGAGTAGAAGACAAATAACAAGATGGCCCTGCAATTCCTTAGTTGGAATTGTAATGGGCTGAACATTCCTACGAAAAGACGCCAAGTTTTTCATATTTTGAAAAGAGAACAATTGGATTTGATCTGTTTACAAGAAACTCATGTGACCAGGGTACACAGGAAACTACTTATAAACAAAAGATTAGGACAGGAATTCATCTCATCGGATAAAGTTAAGAAAAGAGGAGTGGTGATTTATGCAAAGGAGAAATTGGCCCCAAAAATGATGTTTAAAGATGAACAAGGAAGATACCTGGCAATTGAAATACAAATACAAGGAGAAAAACTGTTAATAGTTGGAATCTATGCACCAAATGAAGGGAAGGCGGAATTTTTTAAGAAGTTGCATGAAACTCTGATGGACTATTTGGACTACAATGTGGTAATCATGGGAGACATGAATGGTGTGGTTTCTACAAATATGGACAAGGCACAAAGACAGACAATCTCCAAGGAAGGGAGACTTCCAAAGACCTTTTTTGAAATGACTGAAAATATGGACTTAATAGATATTTGGAGAACAAGGAACCCTCTCTCTCGAGAGGGAACTTTTTTCTCTCAAGCAATGATGACTTTGACCAGAATTGACCAAATTTGGATTACTAGTGGGCTGGCTCCAAAGATCAAGAAAGTGGAAATCTGCCCAAAGACTTGCTCCGACCATAACGCCGTGAAGATGGAGATGAAACCTACAACAACTGGTCAATTTAGATGGAGGATGAATGACACCCTGTTTCGAGATGAGGAGATCCACAGAAAGGCCCAAAAAACTTTAAAGGACTATTTTGAAATAAATTTAAAAAATGATGTAGAAAAAAGAGTGATCTGGGACGCAAGTAAAGCTGTGATGCGAGGATTTTTAATTCAACAAAATTCAGTAAAAAAGAGAAAGCAAAATGAGAAGAAGGAAAAGATCCTGGAAAAGATAAAAGAAGGAGAGAAGAAATTGAGATCAAAACCAAAGTCCCAGGAGATTTTGAGAGAGATTAAGCTATATCAGACACAATATATGGAACTGATGAACCAAGAGATTGAATGGAAGATAAAGCAAATGAGACAAAAGACATTCGAATCTGCAGACAAATGTGGTAAGCTTCTGGCTTGGCAATTGAAGAAAAGACAGAAACTAAATACAGTTACAAACCTAGAAGTGGATGGAAAGAATATATCTAAACCCAATGAGATTAGAAACTGTTTTTTGAGTTATTTTAAAAAATTATATTCACAAGGACCGCAGAAGGAAGAGGATATAGATGAATTCCTTAAAAAATATGGATTACAAAAAATCTCTCATCAAAGTAAGGTGGATCTAAACCAGAGAATAACAGAACAAGAGATAGAGGGTGCCATTCAGAACATGCAACTGGGCAAATCTCCAGGACCAGATGGACTGACTTCCAGATACTATAAAGCTTTAAAGGAGTGCTTGGTACAACCGTTAAAGGAAGTCTGCAATGAGATCTTAAAGGGGAAAAGGGCGCCAGAATCGTGGAAGGAAGCGTATATTACACTCATACCAAAGACAGAGACTGAAAAGACTCAACTTAAGAACTACCGCCCAATATCATTACTTAATGTGGATTACAAAATTTTTGCAGACATTTTGGCAAAAAGACTGAAAAGAGTGTTGATGGAGAAGATTCATAGGGACCAAGCAGGCTTTCTCCCAAAAAGGCATTTATCAGATAACGTGAGGAACATAATTGACATTTTGGAACTATTGGAGGTGAATATAAACACTAAAGCAGTTCTGATCTTTGTAGATGCGGAGAAAGCCTTTGACAATATTTCTTGGAGTTTTATGAAAAAGAATCTTCATGGGATGGGGGTAGGCCAAGGATTTGAGAATGGTATGGGTGCGATATACTCTGAACAAAAAGCCAAGTTGATTGTAAATAATGTGATAACTGAAGAATTTAAGATAGAAAAAGGGACACGACAGGGGTGCCCAATTTCCCCATTACTTTTTATTTCTGTTCTGGAGGTGTTGCTAAATATGATTAGAGATGACCAGCAGGTTAAAGGTGTACATTATAAGTTAAGGGCCTTTGCAGATGATTTAGTACTTACTTTACAAGAGCCAGATGCTAGTACAAAAAGGGTGTTGGAGTTAATTCAAGAATTTGGTCAAATAGCCGGATTTAAACTGAACAAACAAAAGACTAAAGTTTTGGAAAAAAAATTTAACAGTCATGGAGAGGGAGAGGTTCCAGAATGAAACAGGTTTGACAGTGGTTAAGAAGGTGAAATATCTAGGGGTTCATTTGACATCTAAGAATTTGAACTTGTATAAAGATAACTATGAAAAATGCTGGTCAGAAATTAAAAAAGATCTAGAAATATGGTCAAATTTGAAATTCTCCATGTTAGGCCGAATTGCAGTTATTAAGATGAATGTATTGCCCAGAATGTTATTTCTGTTTCAAACATTGCAAATTCTTGACAAGATGGATTGTTTCAAGAGGTGGCAGAAGGATATCTCGAAATTTGTCTGGCAGGGCAAAAAGCCCAGAATAAAATTTAAAATACTGACGGACGCAAAAGAAAGAGGGGGATTTGCCCTGCCGGACTTAAAACTGTACTACGAAGCAGCTGTGTTTTGCTGGCTGAAAGAGTGGATGCTCCTCGAGAATACAGACATCTTGGATTTGGAAGGTTTTAATAATGCATTTGGTTGGCACGCATATCTATGGTATGATAAAATTAAGGTGCATAAGGCCTTTAAAAATCATATTGTCAGAAAAGCTTTATATAATGTTTGGATAAGATATAAAGATCTGTTGGAAAACAAAACCCCTAGATGGTTGTCACCCTTGGAGGCTAAGGCGTTGAAAAAACTTAATATGGAAGCGGAATGGCCAAAGTATTGGGAAATTTTGGAACAAGATGGAGATAAGTTGAAGTTACAGAGTCACGAGAAATTGAAACCCAAAGTACGAGACTGGCTCCATTATTATCAAATAATGGAGGTGTATAAACAAGACAGGAAAATTGGCTTCCAGGTGGAGAAATCAAAAATAGAAATTGAACTGTTAGAACCCAATACTAAGAATCTGTCAAGAATGTATAATTTGCTGCTGAAATGGAATACACAAGATGAAACAGTTAAATCAGCTATGATTAAGTGGCCACAGGACATTGGTTATAACATTATGTTTGCTGGCTGGGAATGGTTGTGGAACACCGGGATAAAATTCACGGCATCTAATGCCTTAAAGGAAAATATTATGAAAATGATTTACAGGTGGTACACGACCCCAGTCAAGCTAGCAAAAATTTACCATTTGCCTGATAATAAGTGTTGGAAATGTAAAGAAACTGAAGGTACTTTCTATCACCTTTGGTGGACGTGCCCGAAGATTAAGGCCTTTTGGGAGATGATATATAACGAAATGAAAAAGGTACTTAAATGTACCTTCCCTAAGAAACCAGAGGCCTTTCTCTTGGGCATTGTCAGCCAATTGGTGTTAAAAAAAGATAGAACTTTCTTTATGTATGCTACGACAGCAGCAAGAATACTCATTGCAAAGTATTGGAAGACACAAGATCTACCCACTCTGGAAGAATGGCAGATGAAAGTGATGGACTACATGACACTGGCTGAGATGGCTGGCAGAATCCGTGACCAGGGGAAAGAGACGGCGGAAAAGGATTGGAAGAAATTTAAAATCTATCTTAAGAACTATTATAAAATAGATGAATGCTAAAATGGCGAGGTTTTGAGAAAGAAAAAGAATCATAGAATCATAGAATCATAGAATCATAGAGTTGGAAGAGACCACAAGGGCCATCGAGTCCAACCCCCTGCCAAGCAGGAAACACCATCAGAGCACTCCTGACATATGGTTGTCAAGCCTCTGCTTAAAGACCTCCAAAGTAGGAGACTCCACCACACTCCTTGGCAGCAAATTCCACTGTCGAACAGCTCTTACTGTCAGGAAGTTCTTCCTAATGTTTAGGTGGAATCTTCTTTCTTGTAGTTTGGATCCATTGCTCCGTGTCCGCTTCTCTGGAGCAGCAGAAAACAACCTTTCTCCCTCCTCTATGTGACATCCTTTTATATATTTGAACATGGCTATCATATCACCCCTTAACCTCCTCTTCTCCAGGCTAAACATGCCCAGCTCCCTTAGCCGTTCCTCATAAGGCATCGTTTCCAGGCCTTTGACCATTTTGGTTGCCCTCCTCTGGACACGTTCCAGTTTGTCAGTGTCCTTCTTGAATTGTGGTGCCCAGAACTGGACACAGTACTCCAGGTGTGGTCTGACCAGAGCAGAATACAGTGGCACTATTACTTCCCTTGATCTAGATGCTATACTCCTATTGATGCAGCCTATTGATTGCATTGGCTTTTTTAGCTGCCGCGTCACACTGTTGGCTCATGTCAAGTTTGTGGTCAACCAAGACTCCTAGATTCTTTTCACATGTACTGCTCTCAAGCCAGGTGTCACCCATCTTGTATTTGTGCCTCTCATTTTTTTTGCCCAAGTGCAATACTTTACATTTCTCCCTGTTAAAGTTCATCTTGTTTGTTTTGGCCCAGTTCTCTAATCTGTCAAGGTCGTTTTGAAGTGTGATCCTGTCCTCTGGGGTGTTAGCCACCCCTCCCAGTTTGGTGTCATCTGCAAATTTGATCAGGATGCCCTTGAGTCCATCATCCAAGTCGTTGATAAAGATGTTGAATAAGACCGGGCCCAAGACAGAACCCTGTGGCACCCCACTAGTCACTTTTCTCCAGGATGAAGAGGAACCATTGATGAGAACCCTTTGGGTTCGGTCTGTCAGCCAGTTACAAATCCACTGAGTGGTAGCATAGTCAAGACCGCATTTTACCAGCTTCTTTACAAGAATATCATGGGGCACCTTGTCAAATGCCTTGCTGAAATCAAGGTAGGCTACATCCACTGCGTTCCCTTCATCTACCAGGCTTGTAATTCTGTCAAAAAACGAGATCAGGTTAGTCTGACATGACTTATTTTTCAGAAATCCATGCTGACTATTGGTGATCACAGCTTTCCTTTCTAGGTGCTCACAGACTGTTTGCTTCATGATCTGGTCCAGAATCTTCCCTGCTATTGATGTCAGACTGACTGGGCGGTAATTATTTGTTTCCTCTCCTTTCCCCTTTTTGAAAATAGGGACAACATTTGCCCTCCTCCAGTCTGCCGGGACTTCGCCTGTTCTCCAGGAATTCTCAAAGATGACTGCCAGTGGTTCTGAGATCACATCTGCCAGTTCTTTTAATACTCTTGGATGCAGTTCATCTGGCCCTGGAGACTTGAATACATCTAAACTAGCCAAATATTCTTGTACTATCTCCTTAGTTATTCTGGGCTGTGTTTCCTTTGCTGAATCATTTGCTTCAAATTCTTCAGGTTGGGCATTGTTTTCTTTATCGGAGAAGACTGAGGCAAAGAAGGCATTGAGGAGTTCAGCCCTTTCTGTGTCCCCTGTTTGCATTTCACCATCTTCTCCTCTGAGTGACCCCACTGTTTCTTTGTTCTTCCTTTTGCTACGAACATACCCATAAAAGCCTTTTTTGTTGCTTTTAACCTCTCTAGCAAGCCTGAGTTCATTCTGTGCTTTAGCTTTTCTGACTTTGTGTCTACACGTGCTGGCTATTTGTTTGAATTCCTCTTTGGTGGTTTCCCCCCTTTTCCATTTTTTGTACACATCCTTTTTTAATCTTAACTCAGTTAAAAGTTCTTTAGATAGCCACCCTGGCTTCTTTGGGCACCTTCCATGTTTCCGTCTCATTGGTATTGCCTGACGTTGTGCTTTTACTATCTCCCTCTTAACAAACTCCCAGCCACCATGAACTCCCTTTCTTTTTAGTATTGCTGTCCATGGGATCTCACTCAGCACTTCCCTAAGTTTTATGAAGTCGGCTTTCTTAAAGTCAAGAAATTGAGTCCTAGTATGCTTGGCTGCTCCTTTCCGCTGTATAGTAAACTTCAGAAGAGCATGATCACTCGCGCCTAATGATCCATCCACATCTACCCCACTAACCAGGTCATCAACATTGGTTAGGACCAGATCTAAAATGACGGTTCCTCTTGTTGCTTCTCCCACTTTCTGGACAATGAAGTTGTCTGCAAGGCCAGTGAGGAATCTGTTTGACCTTATGCTCTTGGCTGAGTTTGACGTCCAACAAATATCCGGGTAATTGAAGTCCCCCATTACTACTATCTCCCTTCCTTTTGCATGCTTGGCCATCTGTTCCAGGAAGGCATCATCTATGTCCTCCGTTTGGCTTGGGGATCTATAGTAAACTCCCACAATGAGGTCTCTGTTATTCTTCTCTTCCTTAATTTTGACCCAAATGCTCTCACTTTGGCTTTGAGGTTCTAAATCTTGGATCTCTTCACAGGTATACACATCCCTGACATATAACGCCACTCCTCCTCCTTTCTTTACAGCGACATAAGATTAAGTTGAAGAAAAGATTAGCAAGACATATATTTGATAAAATTATTTAGAAGTTGCTGAAAGAAATTTGGACATTGGGATGCACGAAGGGGAGGTATGGGGGAGTCCGAGAAGTAAGGGATATGAAAAAAGGGCTATGAAATTATACATGTTTGTATGTCTTTTTATTTGTTTGTATTGTTTGAAAAATTTTGTAAAACCAATAAAAAATTTATATATATAAAAAAGAAGGAGGACGAATAAACTTGGATTGTTCTTTCGGTGGTTATTCACCCGAACCCGAACCCGAACCTTAACCTTAACCTTAACCCTAACCCTAACAGTAACCCTAACCCTAAGCATAACCCCAACCCTAGCAAAGAGAAATGTAATAAGGCTAAACAAAGCCAAACAGGTTGTTTTGGGTTCCAGCTACATAGAAAGAAGAATCTTGGATTTGAAATTAGCCCAATCAGAGCTTTATCAATAAGGCAAAAAAAGCCTAACAGGTTGTTTTGGGTTCCAGCTACATAGAAAGAATAATATTGGAATTCGGTTATTTCGAGTCGTGTTCTTTGGTTTGATTGACCCAGAAATCGCAAAGTTTGTGTAATGAGACCAAAATAACACAACACCGTCTTTCCGCTTCCATATGCGTATTAAGAAGACGAATAAGCTTTGATTGGGCTTATTTCAATTCGCATGGTGTTTTTTGGGTGTGTACCAGAATCACCCCCGACCAAAGCTAAAAGGTGTTTTGGGTTCAATCTACATAAAAAGAAGATGATATAGCTCTGATTGGGCTTATTTCAAATTGGTGTTTTTGGGGTTGGAATGCACATTCACCCAAAAATTGCAGAGTGACATGTTTTTTATCAGCCCAAATCAAGTATAGGTGTTTTGGTTCCATCTGAACAGAAAGAGGACGAATAAGCTTGGATTGTTCTTTCGGTGGTCATTCACCCCGAACCTAACCCTAACCCTAACCCTAACCCTAACCCTAACCCTAACCCTAACCCTAACCCTAACCCTAACCCCAACCCCAACCCCAACCCCAACCCCAACCCCAACCCCAACCCCAACCCCAACCCTAAACCTAAACGTAACCCTAACCCTAACACTAACACTAACCCTAGCAAAGCGAAGTGTAATAAGCCTAAACAAAGCCAAACAGGTTGTTGTGTGTTACACCTACATAGAAAGAAGAATCTTGGATTTCGCTTATTTCAAGGCGTTTTCTTTGGTGTTACTGCACATTTACCTAGAAATCGCAAAGTGTGTGTAATGAGCCCAAAATAACACAACACCGTCTTTTTGCTTCACTATGCGTAGAGAGAAGACGAATAAGCTTTGATTGGGCTTATTACAATTCGCATGGTGTTTTTTGGGTGTGCACCAGAATCACCCCCAACCAAAGCAAAAAGGTATTTTGGGTTCCACCTACATAAAAAGAAGATGATAAAGTCCTTATTGGGCTTATTTCAAATTGGTGTTTTTAGGGTTAGAATGCACATTCACTCAAAAATCGCAGAGTGACATGTTTGTTATCAGCCGAAATCAACCATAGGTGTTTCGGTTCTATCTCAATAGAAGGAGGACGAATAAACTTGGATTGTTCTTTCGGTGGTCATTCACCCTGACCCTAACCCTAACCCTAACCCTAACCCTAACCCTAACCCTAACCCTAACCCTAACCCTAACCCTAACCCCAACCCCAACCCCAACCCCAAACCCAAACCCAAACCCAACCCCAACCCCAACCCCAACCCTAAACCTAAACGTAACCCTAACCCTAACACTAACACTAACCCTAGGAAAGCAAAGTGTAATAAGCCTAAACAAAGCCAAACAGGTTGTTTTGTGTTCCAACTACATAGAAAGAAGAATCTTGGATTTCGCTTATTTCAAGTCGTTTTCTTTGGTGTTAATGCACATTGACCCAGAAATCGCAAAGTGTGTGTAATGAAACCAAAATAACACAACACCGTCTTTTTGCTTCAATATGCGTAGAGAGAAGACGAATAAGCTTTGATTGGTCTTATTTCAATTCGCATGGTGTTTTTTGGGTGTGCACCAGAATCACCCCCAACCAAAGCAAAAAGGTCCTTTGGGTTCCATCTACATAAAAAGAAGATGATAAAGCTGTGATTGGGTTATTTCAAATTGGTGTTTTTGGGGTTAGAATGCACATTCACCCAAAGATCGCAGAATGACATGTTTCTTATCAGCGGAAATCAAGGATAGGTGTTTTGTTTCCATCTCTATTGAAGGAGGACAAATAAGCTTGGATTGTTCTTTCAGTGGTCATTCACCCTGACCCTAACCCTAACCCTAACCCTAACCCTAACCCTAACCCTAACCCTAACCCTAACCCTAACCCTAACCAAAACCCTAACCCTAACCCTAACCCTAACCCTAACCCTAACCCTAACACTAACACTAACACTAACACTAACCCTAACACTAACACTAACAATAGCAAAGCGAAGTAAAATAAGCCTAAACAATGCCAAACAGGTTGTTTTGGGTTCCAGCTACATAGAAAGAAGAATCTTGGATTTCGCTTATTTCATGTCGTGTTCTTTGGTGTTAATGCACATTGACCCTGAAATCGCAAAGTGTGTGTAATGAGACCAAAATAAAACAACACAGTCTCCTGGCTTCCATATGTGTATACAGAAGACGAATAAGCTTTGATTGGTCTTATTTCAATTCGCATGGTGTTTTTGGGGTGTGGACCAGAATCACCCCCAACCACAGCAAAAAGGTGCTTTGGGTTCCATCTGCATAAAAAGAAGATGAGAAAGGCCTGATTGGGCTTATTTCAAATTGCTCTTTTGGGGGTTAGAATGCACATTCACTCAAAAATCGCAGAGTGAAATGTTTTTTATCAGCCCAAATCAAGCATAGGTGTTTGGGTTCCATCTGAATAGGAAGAGGACGAATAAGCTTGGATTGTTCTTTCGGTGGTCATTCACCCCAACCCCAACCCTAACCCTAACCCTAATGCTAACCCCAACCCAAACCCTAACCCTAACCATAATCCTAACCGTAACCCTAAACCAACAACAACAACAACAAATCCGTTTATTGTGAGGACCATGCCTGTACACAAACATCAACACAACAATAGTTAAAAATATTAAAATTCATTACATACTATGCCAACAAAACCTTCATCCCACAAAATAGAAAGAGAGGGAAAACCAGCAATGAGTTAAACAGACGATGAAGGGGTCTTTACATTGTCATCCATAAATCTTTCCCTGGCTTTCATGGCCTTCATCACAAAAACCGCTACCACATGGGTCAGTATAGTTGCCTGACATCCCAGTTCTGATTTTAACTGTGGTGTCTGAATGTAACTCTCTAAGTATTTTGAGAATCATAGAATCATAGAATCATAGAGTTGGAAGAGACCACAAGGGCCATCGAGTATAACCCCCTGCCAAGCAGGAAACACCATCAGAGCACTCCTGACATATGGTTGTCAAGACTCTGCTTAAAGACCTCCAAAGAAGGAGACTCCACCACACTCCTTGGCAGCAAATTCCACTGTCGAACAGCTCTTACTGTCAGGAAGTTCTTCCTAATGTTTAGGTGGAATCTTCTTTCTTGTAGTTTGGATCCATTGCTCCGTGTCCGCTTCTCGGAGCAGCAGTAAACAACCTTTCTCCCTCCTCTATGTGACATCCTTTTATATATTTGAACATGGCTATCATATCACCCCTTAACCTCCTCTTCTCCAGGCTAAACATGCCCAGCTCCCTTAGCCGTTCCTCATAAGGCATCGTTTCCAGGCCTTTGACCATTTTGGTTGCCCTCCTCTGGACACGTTCCAGTTTGTCAGTGTCCTTCTTGAATTGTGGTGCCCAGAACTGGACACAGTACTCCAGGTGTGGTCTGACCAGAGCAGAATACAGTGGCACTATTACTTCCCTTGATCTAGATGCTATACTCCTATTGATGCAGCCCAGAATTGCATTGGCTTTTTTAGCTGCCGCGTCACACTGTTGGCTCATGTCAAGTTTGTGGTCAACCAAGACTCCTAGGTCCTTTTCACATGTACTGCTCTCAAGCCAGGTGTCACCCATCTTGTATTTGTGCCTCTCATTTTTTTTGCCCAAGTGCAATACTTTACATTTCTCCCTGTTAAAATTCATTTTGTTTGTTTTTGCCCAGTTCTCTAATCTGTCAAGGTCGTTTTGAAGTGTGACCCTGTCCTCTGCAACCTTTGGCAAGATGGCAAACATTGCGCAGGAATCGCAGGTGACTGCAGCTGTTCCCTCCCCTTCCATCTTGAGATCGTGTCGTTGGGGGTGGCTACAGAGGTCCTCCATCATAAAAAGCTTGAAGACAGGACAAATAACTTCCCCCACAAAAAAACCCTAGGTCTCTCCCAACAAACGTTTGAGACTAGCTCCCCTAATTCTAAAAGATGCGTATAACTTCGCGCGCCGCTAGGTGCGCGCCGCTGCCCTGCAAACTCTGATAAGAAGTCGTCTATCAATATCTGTTTCATATAGTTTTTGCCATAATTTGTCCCTACAGATTGAATCAAAAGCGGATGTGAGATCTACAAAAGCCACAAAAATTTTGCTCTTATGTACCTTTGTATACTTATCTATCATTGTCTGTAGTACCAAACAATGGCCTGTTGTACTATGGCCCTTTCTAAACCCTGCCTGTTCCGGATTAAGCAAGTTAGAGTGGTCAGCCCAGTCAACCAGTTTATTTAGCAGGTATCGAGTATAAAGTTTATACACAATGTCCGGGAGACTTATGGGGCGATAGTTTGAGGGGTCTTGGGAGTCTCCCTTCTTATAGATGGGGGCTACCAGGCTCAGTTTCCAGTTTTCTGGGATTTTGCATGTATCATTTATTGCTGTAAAAAGTTGGGCCAAAATAGCAGCCCACCACTAGGCATTTAATTTAAGCACCTCAGGAGGAATCATATCTTCACCGGGAGCTTTGCCATTCTTGAGTGTTTTAATTAGCTGTAAACATTCTGATTTGGTAACAGGATCCCAGCCCATTAATAGATCGTTTTTAAGAGGAGGAAACTGGCTCGGTTTAGCAATGTTTGGAGCTGTATATAGCCGGGAAAAATGTTGGTACCATAAGTTAGATGAAATACTGTTGGTTACAATTTTCCCTTTGGGTGAAACTCCCTGAGCAATTATTTCCCAGAACTTTTTGTCGTCCCACAATTTGATCGCTTTGTCAAGTGCCTCCCATTGTTCCTTTCTGTAGAGGGATTTCTTAAATTTTAGAGTATTTTTATAATGAGAACGCCACCTGTGCAGGTTTTCCACTGAGGACAGGGTCCCTTTCTGTTTTACCTTATTTTGTAATTTCCTAAGCAAAGATCTTAGATTCCTACAGTCTTTGTTGAACCAGGCCCTCGAGTTGTTTTGTTGTTTGGGAGGGTTGGAATTCGTGAGTAGTGGGAAGAGCGACTCTGAGACCTGCTGAAATGTTGAAAAGGGGTCAGAATTAGATGAGATACACTGGTCTCTCAAGGCCAGTAAGTCTGATGAATGCAGGTGTAGTTTGATTTTAGATTCCAGGTCGCTGTTCCATTTACGCCTACGAAGGGCCAGAGTTGGAGGTGGGTCTGCACAGTGATTGCGGTATTGCGGATCCTCCAAACCACGGGGAATTAGTGAAACTGATATAGGAAGATGATCACTCTCAATTCTATTGAAAGTCCTGAAGCCCTGTGACCTCTCCAAGAGTTTTGGGGAGACCAGGATATAATCAATAACGCTCGCACCTCTAGGTCCAAGAAAAGAAAAGAAACCCCCTGACCTGTCCATATGGGTACCATGCAAATTATACAAATTATGTTTGAAGGCAGTCTCCATTAATGTAATGCCTGCCTTATTCAAGACCTTATCGTCAGAGGACCAGGGAATAAACCAATCTGCCTCTGGCAGGAACTGGGATTTAGAGCAGTACGTATTAATGTCATTTCCTATCCTGGCGTTGAAATCACCTGCCAGCAGGATATCCATGCCAGGGAAATCTAATTCAGCCTTCTCCAAACATAGCTCTAAATCTTCCCAGATTTGTAACGACTGGGGAGGGGTGCCTATGGGAGGGATATATATATTAAAGCAAAGGAAATCTCCTCCTTCACTGCTAGAAATAAGTAAGATTTGTAAATTGTTGCTCTTCACCCACTGCTGTTGCCGGGCCTTGCACTTTAGCTTGGTAGAAACAAAAGTGACTAAACCACCACTAGGTCAGCCTCGGGAATTTGGTTTTATCGCAGGGGTAGCAAAGTGTAATGGGATGATTAGCTGCTTGTGCGTAAAATCGTGCTCCCTCAGAGTTTGTGCGACTCCACAAACCTCTGTGTGTGACAGAGCTCCACAAACATGTCTGCTCTTAGTCACTCGTAGAGTCTGACAGTGGCTGTCTGCGGAAGCGTTTCCAGCAAAGAAGCTCCTTAACGGAAACGCGTCTCCTGGACTCACGGCGTGACAGTTTCCGGCGAGGTGTGGGTCTCCCTATGGGAGACTCAGATACCTCCCCACTGTTCTCGCTGGAAGCGTCTCTGAGCCCTCCCTCCTGCTCGCATTCCCTCAGAGATCCACTCCTCCCCCTGCTGGTTCCTGCCTCAGCTGTTGAGTCTCTTTCTTCCTCCCTGAGACCCTCCACCGCCTGATGCTCCGATGGCAGTTCCCTGACATCCACCTCCCCTCCAGGGCCCCCCTCACCCCCTCCCATTTCCTCTTCCCTGGGAGGTGAAGGGTTAAAACCCCGAAAAGAATCTTCTTCATCTTCAGACGTCTCAAACAATTCCCTCCATCGATCGCCGTCCTGGCTCGCTGAATCCTCCTCCTCTTCGGAATCTGTGAACCCCTCCAACTCCTCTTCCTCGTCGGTGGTGGCAAAGTATTTCCTTCGGAACCTCACTACAGGCTGAGGTTTGCGTGGGAACCTCTGATGAAAAGTTTCTATTAAAAATTCGTCATTGACATCCTCTGCCCTAACCCAGGTGTTTTCCGACTCCGGTTCCCCTTCCCACATTACCAAATACTCAACTTGATCTCCCTTCCACCTGGAATCGAGGATCTCCGCTACATGGTAGCTGTGTTCCTTCTCCTCCATTGCTGGTCCCCTAGTGACCCTCCCTTCACTGTCCCCTTTATACGGTGACAGCAATGACCTGTGGAAAACTGGGTGCAGCTTCATGTGGTTCGGTAACCGGAGTCTGAAAGCCACTGGGTTGACCTGCTGCATGACTTCAAATGGTCCCAGCCTTTTGGGTCTTAACTTCTTACAACCCCCTTTGAATGGCAACCCTTGGGTTGACAGCCACACCTGGTCCCCCACCCTGATGCTTTCACCTTCCCTTCTGTTTTTGTCTGCCTGCCTCTTATATTCCTCCTTAGCCCTGTTTAAGTTGAGTTGGAGCTGGCGATGGATCGCTTCCATTTCTTCAACGAACTGTTCTGCAGCTGGAACGCTCCAGTTCTCCCCTTCCCCCCCTGGGAAGGCTCTGGGATGGCACCCGTGATTAGCCAAAAAGGGGCTCATCCCCGTGGACACGTTCTCTGCATTGTTGTAGGCAAATTCTGCCAACGCCAGCTTCTCCACCCAATCATTCTCTCTGTCATTCACATAACACCTCAAATATTGCTGGAGGACACCATTAGCTCTTTCCGCCTGCCCGTTGGTTTCTGGATGACGGGCCGTTGAGAAATTAACCTCAACATGCAGTAAGCTCATGAGCTTCCTCCAGAACCTGGAAGTAAATTGTTTCCCTCGGTCTGAAACCACCCTCAAGGGGGCGCCATGCAACCTAAACACATTTTCTACAAACAATTTGGCTGTTTCTTCTGCTGTGACCGCATGTGAGCAGGCTATAAAGTGGGCCATTTTAGTTAACAGGTCTACCACAACCATGATGGCTGTTTTCCCTCTAGACCTTGGCAGATCAGTCATAAAATCTATGGCCACTGCTTCCCACGGTCTTTCAGGTGTGGGTAGTGGTTCTAATAAACCTGCCGGTGCCCGCCTCTCCCCCTTGGCTCGTTGGCATTGTTCACACCCTCTCACATACTCCCGCACATCTTCCCTGACCTTGGGCCACCAAAATTCCCTGGTAACCAGCCACATGGTTTTGTGTTGCCCAAAATGCCCTGCTGTGGGGCTATCGTGCAGTTGCTTGAGTACCTTCTCCCTCAATTCCCCTTCGGGTATATATAACGCTCCCTTGTAGTACAATGCCCCGTTTCTCTCCTCAAAACCCCCGGGTTTGTCTCCCTCCCTCCTGAGACCCCTGAGTTTGTCCTGGGCGTATTCATCATGCACCGTGCCCTCTACCAACTCCCTTTGCCCCACCAATGCCGCCCCACACACCCAGCGGTCCTCTGGAATGACATGGGTCTCTTCGGGTGCTCCCTCCCCCTCCAAATATTCAGGTTTGCGTGAGAGAGCGTCCGCCCTAACGTTCTCTGGGCCTGGCACGTAACAAATCTCAAAGTTAAATTTGGAGAACTCCTGGGCCCATCTCAACTGCCGTTGGTTGAGCACTCGCGCAGTTCTCCAATACTCTAGATTCTTATGGTCCGTGCACACTTGCACCTTATGTTGTGCACCAATTAGCAGGTGCCTCCATTTCCGGAAAGCCTCATGAATAGCAAGAAGTTCCCGGTCGTACACCGTGTAGTTCCTCTCGGATTTGTTCAGCTTTCGCGAAAAGAAGGCACACGGTCGCCACTCTGACTCCTCCTTCCCCGACTGCAGAAGAAGCACCGCCCCATGGCTCTGTCAGATGCGTCTGTTTCGACCCTCAGCTTCTTTTGTAAGTCCACATGCAGAAGTTGTTCTTCCGAGGCGAAGGCCCTCTTCAGTTCCTCAAACGCTCGCTCCGCCTCCGCCGTCCATACAAACTTCTTTTTACTGCTGAGACAGTCCGTAATGGGCGCCGTCAGGTGGGCGAAGTTTCGGATGAACTTACGATAAAAGTTTCCAAACCCTAGGAACCTCTGCACATCCTTCTTGGTTTTGGGTGTTTTCCAGTCCAGCACTGCCTGCACCTTACCGGGATCCATGGCCAATCCCTTGTCTGACAGGCGGTACCCCAGGAATTCCACCTCCTTGGTATGAAACTGACACTTCTCCAGTTTCACCCACAGCCTGTTGGCTTGCAGCCTGCTCAACACTTCTCTGACGTCTCTCACATGTTGCTCCTCATTCTCCGAATACACCAACACATCATCTAGGAAGGCAACGCAATTCTTGTAGAGCAAAGGACCCAGTACGTGGTTCATAAAAGATTGAAAGCACGCTGAGCCTGCTTGTAATCCAAAAGGCATAACGAGATATTCAAATGCCCCCAAAGGGGTAAACATGGTGGTTTTCCATTCATCCCCTTTCCTTATACGTATCAGGTTGTACGCCCCCCTTAGATCCAGCTTTGTAAAAATCTTTCCCTTCCTCACCCTGGTCAAAATATCATCAATCCTGGGCATAGGGAAAGTCACTGGTTCAGTCACTGCATTTAACCTCCTAAAATCACATACAAGTCTCGGCTTGTCCGTGTGCTTTTTATCCACAAAAAACACTGGGCTACCCCCCGCTGCTTTGGACTCTCTGATGAAGCCCCTCTTCAGGTTCTTGTCAATAAATTCTCGCAACTCCTGCATTTCTCTGTCTGACATGGCATACAACTTGCCCACAGGAAGCTGTGCTCCAGGGAGTAGATTGATCTGGCAATCAAAGGGCCTATGAGGGGGTAGTTGATCAGCTTCCTTCTCGCTGAACACGTCGCTGAGATCTGCATACTGTGGTGGTACCTTCACCTTCTCCATTACTTCTGTCCCTGCTAGGGTGGCTTGGGCCCCTGCTGAACCCTTTTCCCCTTTGCAGTGTTCTAAGCAATGTGCTGAACCAAAGGAAACCACTCTTTGATGCCAGCCCACCAGCGGATCATGTAGCGCTAGCCAGCTCATTCCCAAAATAATGGGAGCGCCTCCCAAGGTGGCCACATTAAACGCTATCAGTTCTGTGTGCCTTGCCACCCTCATTATCATTGGGACGGTCTGCAAGCTGACTCCTCCTCCCAACAACTCCCTGCCATCGATCGTGGTCACCTGCAGGGGGTTGCTTAAAGGGATCGTCTGTATCTGGTGTTCAGCAGCAAACTCCTTGCTCATAAAATTGCAGGAGCTGCCTGAGTCCAACAGCGCCTTTATTTTTAGGGGGTGTCCATTTTGCAGCTCTAGCGACACATCAATAACTAGAGCAGGTTGAGGAGCTTCTGGCACGGGCACTTTCACTGCTCTTTGGCCTGGCTGCAGTGCCCCGACTGTGGCAACCAGGCGTTGGCTTTTACCTGCTCCGTTTCTCCCTGCTCTCCTCCCTCAACAGCTCCCACCATCCCTTGCCATTCCTTCCTCTGGGGGCAGACTCTGGCAAAGTGGCCTGGCTGTTGGCAGAGATAGCATTTCCGGGCGCCTTTTCCCTCCTTCTTAACCCCCTCACTGGGTTTTGAAAATGCGCGCGCGCGCGCTGTTCCGATTTCCATCGGCTCTGCCGGCGGGAAAGCTGGCTCAGGAATGTCTGGAATGCGGAACTCCTTCCAACGTTCCCCTCTCCCTTCCCGCCTCTCCAAGGCTCTTGCCTCCTGACGCGCTCCTATGGTCAGCGCAGATTTGGTCAGCTGATCCATAGACACCGCCCTGGGGCTCCGGGACAGCTCGTCTTTCACAGCCGAAGAAAGACCTTCTTCAAATAGCATCTGAATGGGTGCCGCCGATAAATCCCAACCCAGTCTGTGAATCAGCATGGTAAACTCAGTCCAGTACTCACGGACAGATCGGCTTCCCTGCTTGCAAGCCATTAGCTGTCTGCGCACCACCCCTTCCTCAATATCGCTGGAAAACATGATATCCATTGCTCTAAAGAACTTCATCGTGTCCTTTAGGACGTCATTGTGCGTTGCCATTAGGGGTCGAACCCAGTCCCGCGCCCCTTTCTCAAGGTGCCCAATTACGAAAGCAACTCGCGATTCCTCATCAGGGAACTCATCGAACTGCACATTAATGGCATATTGCATCTCTGTCCTAAAGGCATGGTAATCCTTGGGGTCCCCCCCAAACTTCTGCACCAATCCTGGTACCTTTCTGGGGAACTGAGTGGCTCTCCCCTTCTTGTCTGCATCCTGAGCCCTTCTCTCCTCAAGCCTCGCCGTCTGCAGCGCAAGTTGGACTTCCAACGCTCGGTACCTTTCTTCCAAGCTTGGACCAGCGCCAACTCCTGCTCCTCCGGTTCCGGCTGGTTCGCTCATGATGCTTTCTCCTGCACAGGCAGCGTACAGAGACTGTCAGACTGCTGTAATGGGATGATTAGCTGCTTGTGCGTAAAATCGTGCTCCCTCAGAGTTTGTGCGACTCCACAAACCTCTGTGTGTGACAGAGCTCCACAAACATGTCTGCTCTTAGTCACTCGTAGAGTCTGACAGTGGCTGTCTGCGGAAGCGTTTCCAGCAAAGAAGCTCCTTAACGGAAACGCGTCTCCTGGACTCACGGCGTGACAGTTTCCGGCGAGGTGTGGGTCTCCCTATGGGAGACTCAGATACCTCCCCACTGTTCTCGCTGGAAGCGTCTCTGAGCCCTCCCTCCTGCTCGCATTCCCTCAGAGATCCACTCCTCCCCCTGCTGGTTGCTGCCTCAGCTGTTGAGTCTCTTTCTTCCTCCCTGAGACCCTCCACCGCCTGATGCTCCGATGGCAGTTCCCTGACACAAAGGCTTCGTATCCCTGTAAAGAAGGGACATGGAGATCTAGACACCATGTCTCCTGTAGACATATAATCTGAAATTTTGTAAGGAAATCCAGAAGGTCGACATCACCCTGCTTAGATAGCCATCCCGCCACATTCCAAGAAAGGATGTGGAAATAGGGTGATGGTGGAAATAGTGGCAGTCAATCTCTTTTCCGGTGGTTTGAGGCTCCTGAGCTGGGCTCCTCCTCTTTCTGCCCTGCTTGGTGGTTCCAGGTTTGAGGTCGCTGGTCCCTAGGTAGGTGTGATAGCTTTAACTGAGGGGCCAATAGGTTGATTTGGCCCAGAGGATCTTCAATGACACTGTTACAAATATCATGTTGTTCAGCTGATGTATCATGATGTTCAGCTGGTTTTTGCAGAGCAAGGGTTTTGCAGACCCGTATAGGCTGTACAGGTAGCAGGTCAACAGCTGCATCTTGCGTCGGTACTGCTAGCGGGTCAAAATTTGACAAAGCTGTGGATCTTGATTGCGTATTGGGCTTAGAATAATGGAAGCCTCCAATTCCGGCATCGAGGCATATTTCTCCCCTAGTCCTCTCCCCTAGCATGGAAGACGAAGAGCAGACTCCATTTGAGGATCTCTCCCTCATTACAGTCGATCAGGTATATGAAGACAAGCAGCAAAGTCAGTCCTCAGGGAATGTGCAGGCGACCTTGGAACGGACAGCTCACGGAAGAACCCCGACCAAACCTAAGAGGAGGCGTGTAGTGGTGATAGGGGATTCCCTACTGAGGGGAACAGAAGCAGTGATCTGTGGGCCTGACAAGATGTCTCGGGAAGTGTGCTGTCTCCCCGGGGCTAAGATCCAAGATGTAACTGAACGACTGCAAGGAATTATAAAACCCACTGACAAATACCCCTTCCTCTTGGTTCATGTGGGAACCAATGACACTGCAAGCAATAGCCTCCAGAAGATCAAAAGAGACTACGAGGCTCTCGGCAGGAAATTGAAGCAACTAAATGCACAAATTGGCATCTCATCTGTCCTCCCAGTTGAACGACGTGGCCCAGGGAGAGAGGGAAAAATCGTGGAAGTGAACAGCTGGCTTCGCAAATGGTGAAAACAGGAACGGTTTGGATTCTTAGATCACGGACTGCAGTTTCTTGAAGATGGACTTCTGGCAAGCGATGGGCTGCACCTCACAACGGTTGGGAGAAATGTTTTTGCCAAAAATCACAGAAACCTCATCAGGAGGGCTTTAAACTGACTAATGTGGGGGAGGGAGACAGTGCTCCTGAAGGTAGGAGTCTATCAATTGATGAAGATGATCATCCAAATGTCATAGACCAAATGGAGCAAACAGCACGCAGACCTAGTGGTGGGAGGAAAAAATCCTTAAGAGACACGGGGGAATGATTAATGGACTTCAATGTCTGTACACTAATGCGCAAAGCATGGGAAATAAACAAGATGAGCTTGAGCTCTTGGTACAGCAAACTACATATGACATAATAGGCATCACTGAAACCTGGTGGGATAAGTCCCACGATTGGAATGTAATAATGGGGGGATACAATCTATTTCAGAGAAACAGACCAGACAAGAAAGGAGGAGGAGTGGCGTTATATGTCAGGGATGTGTATACCTGTGAAGAGATCCAAGATTTAGAACCTCAAAGCCAAAGTGAGAGCATTTGGGTCAAAATTAAGGGAGAGAAGAATAACAGAGATCTCATTGTGGGAGTTTACTATAGATCCCCAAGCCAAACGGAGGACATAGATGATGCCTTCCTGGAACAGATGGCCAAGCATGCAAAAGGAAGGGAGATAGTAGTAATGGGGGACTTCAATTACCCGGATATTTGTTGGATGTCAAACTCAGCCAAGAGCATAAGATCAAACAGATTCCTCACTGGCCTTGCAGACAACTTCATTGTCCAGAAAGTGGGAGAAGCAACAAGAGGAACAGCCATTTTAGATCTGGTCCTAACCAATGTTGATGACCTGGTTAGTGGGGTAGAAGTGGAAGGATCATTAGGCACGAGTGATCATGCTCTTCTGAAGTTTACCATACAGCGGAAAGGAGCAGCCAAGCATACTAGGACTCAATTTTTTGACTTTAAGAAAGCCGACTTCATAAAACTTAGGGAAGTGCTGGGTGAGATCCCATGGACAGTGATACTAAAAGGAAAGGGAGTTCATGATGGCTGGGAGTTTGTTAAGAGGGAGATAGTAAAAGCACAACGTCAGGCAATACCAATGAGACGGAAACATGGAAGGTGCTTAAAGAAGCCAGGGTGGCTATCTAAAGAACTTTTAACTGAGTTAAGATTAAAAAAGGATGTGTACAAAAAATGGAAAAGGGGGGAAACCACCAAAGAGGAATTCAAACAAATAGCCAGCACGTGTAGACACAAAGTCAGAAAAGCAAAAGCACAGAATGAACTCAGGCTGGCTAGAGAGGTTAAAAGCAACAAAAAAGGCTTTTATGGGTATGTTCGTAGCAAAAGGAAGAACAAAGAAACAGTGGGGCCACTCAGAGGAGAAGATGGTGAAATGCAAACAGGGGACACAGAAAGGGCTGAACTCCTCAATGCCTTCTTTGCCTCAGTCTTCTCCGATAAAGAAAACAATGCCCGACCTGAAGAATTTGGAGCAAATGATTCAGCAAAGGAAACACAGCCCAGAATAACTAAGGAGATAGTACAAGAATACTTGGCTAGTTTAGATGTATTCAAATCTCCAGGGCCAGATGAACTGCATCCAAGAGTATTAAAAGAACTGGCAGATGTGATCTCAGAACCACTGGCAGTCATCTTTGAGAATTCCTGGAGAACAGGCGAAGTCCCGGCAGACTGGAGGAGGGCAAATGTTGTCCCTATTTTCAAAAAGGGGGAAAGAGAGGACCCAAATAATTACCGCCCAGTCAGTCTGACATCAATACCTGGGAAGATTCTGGAGCAGATCATGAAGCAAACAGTCTGTGAGCACCTAGAAAGGAATGCTGTGATCACCAATAGTCAGCATGGATTTCTGAAAAATAAGTCATGTCAGACTAACCTGATCTCGTTTTTTGACAGAATTACAAGCCTGGTAGATGAAGGGAACGCAGTGGATGTAGCCTACCTTGATTTCAGCAAGGCATTCGACAAGGTGCCCCATGATATTCTTGTAAAGAAGCTGGTAAAATGCGGTCTTGACTCTGCTACCACTCAGTGGATTTGTAACTGGCTGACTGACCGAACCCAAAGGGTGCTCATCAATGGTTCCTCTTCATCCTGGGGAAGAGTGACTAGTGGGGTGCCACAGGGTTCTGTCTTGGGCCTGGTCTTATTCAACATCTTTATCAACGACTTGGATGATGGACTCAAGGGCATCCTGATCAAATTTGCAGATGACACCAAACTGGGAGGGGTGGCTAACACCCCAGAGGACAGGGTCACACTTCAAAACGATTTTGACAGATTAGAGAACTGGGCCAAAACAAACAAGATGAATTTTAACAGGGAGAAATGTAAAGTATTGCACTTGGGCAAAAAAAATGAGAGGCACAAATACAAGATGGGTGACACCTGGCTTGAGAGCAGTACATGTGAAAAGGATCTAGGAGTCTTGGTTGACCATAAACTTGACATGAGCCAACAGTGTGACACGGCAGCTAAAAAAGCCACTGCAATTCTGGGCTGCATCAATAGGAGTATAGCATCTAGATCAAGGGAAGTAATAGTGCCACTGTATTCTGCTCTGGTCAGACCTCACCTGGAGTACTGTGTCCAGTTCTGGGCACCACAATTCAAGAAGGACACTGACAAACTGGAACGTGTCCAGAGGAGGGCAACCAAAATGGTCAAAGGCCTGGAAACGATGCCTTATGAGGAACGGCTAAGGGAGCTGGGCATGTTTAGCCTGGAGAAGAGGAGGTTAAGGGGTGATATGATAGCCATGTTCAAATATATAAAAGGATGTCACATAGAGGAGGGAGAAAGGTTGTTTTCTGCTGCTCCAGAGAAGCGGATACGGAGCAATGGATCCAAACTACAAGAAAGAAGATTCCACCTAAACATTAGGAAGAACTTCCTGACAGTAAGAGCTGTTCGACAGTGGAATTTGCTTCCAAGGAGTGTGGTGGAGTCTCCTACTTTGGAGGTCTTTAAGCAGAGGCTTGACAACCATGTCAGGAGTGCTCTGATGGTGTTTCCTGCTTGGCAGGGGGTTGGACTCAATGGCCCTTGTGGTCTCTTCCAGCTCTATGATTCTATGATTCTATAACCCTGATGGTCCCAGACAGAAGACAATCAAGATCACAAGAACTTGCATATGGGAGTGGATTTGGCACAGACTGGAACAAAGGACAATAATCAGCTCTTCCCTCTGGGGGCAGGAAACTGCAAAGTCCCCTCTGTCACCTGGTTAATGACTCATGGGGAGGGGGAGAAGGGAACCAGCCAGGTGACAGGACACTCAGATTACCACCACCACCCCTCCCTCAACCCCTCCTTTCTGTGATGTATGCATGATGTTTCTGGGGGTGGGCTTGACCTACAGGATGAGAATTTCAAAAGTTTTTATAAGGCCTTGCACACCATTTTTCTGTGTCTTTTCTCTCTCTTGCAAGTGAGGGGAACACCCTGTTGCAACAGTTCAATAAAGGCCAACCCTACAGGCTGCTGTTTTGCTCCAAGTTATCCTGGTTGGTGTCTTTGTTTTGTCCAAGGGAGCCCTCAGATTTTTCCGGTAACAGTTTGGCGACCATGCTCAGGGACACTTGGTCCTCCTGTGAAGGTGAGGGGGGAGATGGAGGGGATCGGGTGCCACTGGGCAACCTTAGCCCAGGGATCCCTTTTTCCTCTCCCTACCTCCTCTTTGCGGGCGGTAATCAATCGTCACCAAAAGCCCAGCCAGGGGGAGCAAAGGCAAGGTCAAGCTGGCTAAAGAGAAAGGATCCCGGGATCCACGAGGGACATCTACGAATGTGAGTATGGTTTGAAGTTAATACATTGGGAGGGGGTGGGAAAGTAACGTCTCCACGACAGCTGGGCTTTTCTTCTTTCCATCTCTGACGTCTTCCCTCGGAGTCGCCTGGAAGCGTCCTAAACTCTATCCTTCCCTCCCCCGATTTCCCTCTCGGACCGGGGAAACCGCGGAACTTTTGCTGTTTTTCTGACGTTTTTCCTCGGAGTCGCCCAGAAACGTCCTAAACTCTTTCTCTCCTTTTCTCTTTCCCGATTTCCCTCTCGGAGCCTGACCGGGGAAACCGTGGAAAGTCTCCTTTCCTCTTTCCCCCACGTCTTCCCTCGGAGTATTAGTCTTGTAAGCAGCGCTGAATAAATTCCGAATCCGTGGTTTTTACCGGGTTAGAGAGACCCGTGGTTTCCAGGCTAGTGCCTGTGGTTTTCTGGTAGGCAGGGATTGCCTTTTAGTTGAAGAAAAAAAAAATCAAGTACTGATAGAATATTCTTCTCTCTACCCCCCCCCTTCTCTGTCCCTTTCTTGTGCTTGTTTTTCTATCTCCTAGTGTAATCTACTGAGCAACCCCCCCTCAGTATTAGAGGGAAAATGGGAGCTCGCTCTTCTAAACACCCTAGCTGGACTCCTCCTGGCAACAAAGCTTCCATGAAGCCTTTTTGCCCCAGAGAGGATTCTGATACGCCCCTCCAGTTTGTCATCTGCAACTGGGAAAAATAAAATGAAATAAAATAAAGGGGCAAAATGGTCTTTCCAAGTACAAATTGCAAGACCGTTGTAACTTTTAGTGGGTGGCTTAGGCCCACCACCTGGAACCCAGGGCACAGCGGCCACCTCAGAGATCCTTCAACAAAATCAGGGTGCGAACCCTTAGGGAGAGCTGAACACATCAAATTTGTGTTGTTAAACTATAAACTATAACCTAAAGCTAGAATGTGAAACCGTAAACTTAATGGTGCTCAGAAGGCAGTAGATATAATAACAGCCCAGCCTGAGAACCCACGCATTAGAGATCTTAGTTTCTCTAAAAAAAATGAATAAGAGATGTACTCAAAGATTTAGAAATATTTAAAGGGTTTGTGTTTACATTGGCTTTGGCATCCACAGACTGTTCTTAAATGCACATAGTTTTAAAATTGCAAGCTTTCTTCAAAATTTTTAAATATAAGGGCCTTAGCAATCTTAAACAGGACAAAAATGAGAATGAAGCGTGCAAATGTTTGTTATTTGAGAGAGGCTCCAAAGAGTCTTCCTCCGAGTAGCTTAAGTGAGGATTATGATTTTAAGTTGACGGTAAATGATGTTTTGTTGCAACTTTTGAGTTTGTGAGCCTACATCCGTGTTCCAGTCTTTTTTTCCAGTATTTTGAAATGTGCTGTGAAGAAACTAATGTTTCTGCTGCAAAAGCCTAGTTGAGCCAACTGCTCTCTCAAGCTAATATGCAGTGTACGTATTTCATTAAGCATATGCCTATGAAAATATGGTGTTCCTTCTAAGAAAATTGTTATTAAAAGGGAGAAGCTTCCATAGCCAGCAATTGTCTATCTGAGCCCTGATACCAGCCTCTATAAGACTTCCTGGCCTCTTTTCTTGGAAAATGCCCCCCTCCCTTGTATCAGTCTCTTTCAGTTTTTTCCCCCTTCTTACTTCTGTGCCAGGTAAATTTACTCCTGAGTAAGCTTCCTTTAAAAGGAAACTACGGGGAGGGGGGGCAATCTTTTCTAAAGGTACCTTGAATCTCACTTTCCTATGTGTGGTTGTTTTAAAAAATCTTAATTAGGCTTACTGTTCCTAGGCAAGTTCAGAAAAAATGTTGACTTTTGTATTCCTTTTAATTTTAATTTTAATTTTATTTTAATTGATTAATTCTATGGCTCTTTTAATCATTTGTGAGTGATTATGTCAATTGAATTAACTATGCTTAATAAAAGATCCTCTCCCTATCTTAGGAAAAAACTGTTCACTTCAATTTTCCTTTAAAGATCATTTCTCTAGGAACTTGCATTCTTTAGTCTAAGGAAGCAAACTCACTCAAACTATCTCAAGATCTGCTAAAAGGGTTCTGTGTAAAGTTGGGTACTTTTATTTTCCTCTTCCTTAGTACATGATAGGAGCATAGATGTTTCCTTTCCCAGTTGTGCTTGTTGTTGTTTAGTCGTTTAGTCGTGTCCGACTCTTCGTGACCCCATGGACCAGAGCCCCATGTAGAGTGAGTTACAATAATCCAGTCTGGAGGTGACCGTTGTGTGGATCACAGTGGCTAGGTCAGGGCGAGAGAGGTAAGGAGCCAACTGCTTAGCTTGCCGGAGATGAAAAAATGCCGCCTTTGTTATGCAATCTGACCTCCATGGAAAGGGAGGTGTCAAAGATTACACCCAAACTCTTAACGGACGGTGCTGGCACTAATTGCACCCCCGCAAGAGATGGGAGTTGCCCCCTCAATCCCATATCGCTCCGTCCCAGCCAGAGGACCTCTGTCTTCGAAGGATTTAACTTCAACCGGCTCCCACGTAACCATCCAGCCACAGCTTCCAAACATCTGATCAGTGTGTCTGGGGCCGAGTCAGGATGGCCATCCATCAACAGATAGAGTTGGGTGTCATCAGCATACTGATGGCAGCCCAGCCCAAAACTCCGGACAAGCTGGGCGAGGGGGCGCATAAAGATGTTAAAAAGCATCAGGGGAGAGAATCGCACACACCAAGGAGTGGCGCGATGACAATTCCCCCCCAAGCGCCACCCTCTGTCCCCGACCGGAGGGAAATGAGCGCAGCCATTGAAGGACTGTGCCCTGGACCCCCACGTCGGCAAGGCGGTGGTCCAGAAGTTCGTGATCGACCATGTCGAAGGCTGCTGACAGGTCTAGAAGAATCAGCAGCCCCGACCCGCCTCGATCCAGCTGCCTGCGGAGATCATCTGTTAGGGCGACCAAAGCCGTCTCGGTCCCATGACCAGCGCGGAAGCCGGACTGGAATGGATCCAGAGCCGATTTTTCATCCAGAAACCCACCAATTATAACCTTTCTGCCTCTCACTATACCCCAGACTTTCCCAGTATTCTACAGGATTCACAACCTTACTACAGAAGGGGGCTCCGAAACATCATCGGAGGAAGAGATGCAGGGGCAACAGGAAGTGTCAGCGGCTGCAGAACAGCACCAGTCTCCAATGATGGGCAAGGGAGAAAGAAGTCTAAGTAATAATAATAATAATAATAATTTATTATTTATACCCCGCCCATCTGGCTGGGCCTCCCCAGCCACTCTGGGCGGCTTCCATAAAAACCAAAAATACAATAAAATATCACACGTTAAAAACTTCCCTGAACAGGGCTGCCTTAAGATGTCTCCTGAATGTCAGGTAGTTGTTTATCGCCTTGACATCTGCTGGAAGGGTGTTCCACAGGGCGGGCGCCACTACCGAGAAGGCCCTCTGCCTGGTTCCCTGTAGCTTTGCTTCTCGCAATGAGGGAACCGCCAGAAGGCCCTCGGCGCTGGACCTCAGCGTCCGGGCAGAATGATGGGGGTGGAGACGCTCCTTCAGGTATACTGGACCGAGGCCGTTTAGGGCTTTAAAGGTCAGCACCAACACTTTGAATTGTGCTCGGAAACGTACTGGGAGCCAATGCAGGTCTTTCAAGACCGGTGTTATATGGTCTCGGCGGCTGCTCCCAGTCACCAGTCTAGCTGCCGCATTCTGGATTAGTTGTAGTTTCCGAGTCACCTTCAAAGGTAGCCCCACGTAGAGTGCATTGCAGTAGTCCAAGCGGGAGATAACCAGAGCATGCACCACTCTGGCGAGACAGTCCGCAGGCAGATAGGGTCTCAGCCTACGTACCAGATGGAGCTGGTAAACAGCTGCCCTGGACACAGATTTGACCTGTGCCTCCATGGACAGCTGTGAGTCCAAAATGACTCCCAGGCTGCGCACCTGGTCCTTCAGGGGCACAGTTACCCCATTCAGGACCAGGGAATCCTCCACACCTGCCCGCCTTCTGTCCCCCAAGAACAGTACTTCTGTCTTGTCAGGATTCAACCTCAATCTGTTAGCCGCCATCCATCCTCCAACCGCCTCCAGACACTCACACAGGACCTTCACCGCCTTCACTGGTTCTGATTTAAAAGAGAGGTAGAGCTGGGTATCATCCGCATACTGATGAACACCCAGCCCAAACCTCCTGATGATCTCTCCCAGCGGCCGCATGTAGATGTTGAAAAGCATGGGGGAGAGGACAGAACCCTGAGGCACCCCACAAGTGAGAGCCCAGGGGTCTGAACACTCATCCCCCACCACCACTTTCTGAACACGGCCCAGGAGGAAGGAGCGGAACCACTGTATAACAGTGCCCCCAGCTCCCAGCCCCTCAAGACGGTCCAGAAGGATGCTATGGTCGATGGTATCGAACGCCGCTGAGAGATCCAGCAGAACTAGGAAACAGCTCTCACCTTTGTCCCTAGCCCGCCGGAGATCATCAACCAGTGCGACCAAGGCAGTTTCAGTCCCATGATGAGGCCTGAATCCCGACTGGAAGGGATCCAAATGGTCCGCTTCTTCCAGGCGTGCCTGGAGTTGTTCGGCAACCGCTCGCTCAATCACCTTGCCCAGGAATGGAAGATTTGAGACTGGGCGATAGTTGGCCATCGTGGCCGCATCTAAAGATGGTTTTTTAAGAAGCGGTTTAATAACCGCCTCTTTCAGCGGGTCTGGGAAGGCTCCCTCATGGAGGGAAGCATTCACCACCCCACGAAGCCCATCTCCCAGCCCTTCCCGGCTTGCTTTTATTAGCCAGGATGGGCAAGGATCCAGGAGACAGGTGGTTGGTTTCACTCGTCCAAGCAGCCTGTCCACATCCTCGGAGGTAACAGATTGGAATTGATCCCAACAGATTGGAATTGATCCCATTGAAGCATTCGGCCAAGAAGAGCAAGAGAAGTAAGCCTTCTGATTCCGAGGACAATTCAGAAATGCTTCCCTGCTGCCCACCACCTGCTGGGACCTGAGCTACCAGAATTACTGGATGGAGCACGTGGGTCCCTATGTGGAAAAGAAGCAGCCAGATCCCTCTAAGTTTGGAAATTCCAAAGCTAAGCGAGTCCCTCACCGTGAGGTTTGCTGGGTGTGTGCCAGGGGCCAAATTGTAAGTATGCACATGAATGTGAAAAGTGCCTAGGTAACTACCCGGCGTCCTCATGTTTTAAAGGTAAACAGCCCTTTCTGGGCGGTAGGGGGCATTTCCACCAGGGGTCTTGAAATGCTCACAGACCAGCCCAAAGAACAGCCACAAACCGGTATTAATTCAGCCGCAAACCGGTATTAATTTGGCCCATGGTTTTGGCGTTCTCTTCTGTTAAGCTCTCACCTCTTAGATCCCTCCTAACTCAGGGGACCCCCTAAACCAACCAACCAACCAACCAAACAAACAAACAAACCAGTTAGGGAAATGCTAGCTATTGCAAAAAGAAAATAAACAAATAAATTCTGGCTGGGAGGGTGGCTGGCCCCTTCAGGGAGCCGCCTATACTGGCTTTACACATTTCACCTTTAGGCATCGTCCCTAAAAAGACTCCAGGAGAGTATCGTATGAGCCACAACCCATCCTACCCTAGAGGTGGCTCAGTCAATGATCCACAGGAGCCTTGTTCTGTGAAATATGCCTCCTTTGATCAGGCTATAAAAGCTTATTCGCAGGTTCAGCAGGGGAGCACTCTTGGCTAAGTGTGTCATTGAGTCAGCCTTTTGCCTCCTGCCAATTCACCCAGAGGACTTTCTGTGGCTAGGTTTTAGGTTTAGGGCTTATTCATAGACAAATTTATGCCAATAGGGTGCTCAGTAGCTTGTGCAGCTTTTGAGTCATTTAGTACAATTTTAGACTGGGCCCTTTGCTTTAGAACTGGTTCTGAAAGGGTGACCCATTACCTCGATAACTTTTCTCTCATCACTAGTAATAGCCCTGATTGCGCTTCTCTTTAGAGGCTTTCACCTCCCTGGCTGAGGAGCTTGGGGTACCTTTGGTGGCAGACAAAACAGAGGGTCCAGTTTCGACCATAACCTATTTTGGGTATTGAATTGGACACAATCGCACAGACATCAGCCTACCAAGGGAGAAGCTAGCAGCACTTAAGGAATTAATTCTGTAACTTCTTCCTCTCAAGAAGGTCACCCTTAGGCAGAGTCGATCACTCTTGGGTCACCTCAACTTTGCATGCCGGGTAGTGCCCCCTGGCTGCCCCTTTTGTAGGAAATTGGCTAAGCTGTCAGCGGGACTGCATGCTCCTCAACACAGAGTGCGCCTCTCTAAAGTGATCAAGTAAGGCCTGGAGGTTTGGTTAAAGTTCCTGGATAAGTACAGGGGAATTCTTTGTGGCAGGACAATTTGATGCTGCGTTCAGACTTTCAGGTACAGTCTGATGCAGTTGGTTCCCTGGGGTTTGGTGTCTACTTTAGGGGATGCTGGTGTGCTCAGCGTTGGCCTACCAGCTGGCAAGGAAAACCTATCACGTGTGACCTCACCTTCTTAGAATTTTCCTATCGTAGTTCTGGTGCACTTGTGGGCTGATGAGTTCAGGAATCACCAGGTATGCTTCTGGACTGACAATCAAGCGGTTGTCAGTGTCCTGTCTAAACAATCATCACACTCTCCTAGGGTGGCAAACGTGCTCCGGTGCTTTGTCCTTTTGTGCTTAGAATTAATCACCTATTTCTCTGCCAAATTTACACCTAGGGTTAACAATGACATCGCGCATGCTCTGTCTCATTTTCAGATGGACTGTTTCCGCTCATTAGCACCAGAGGCGCAGCAATTGCCACAGCCATTCCTGGAGCACCTTTGGAACATGATGTCCTGAAGTGAGTATTGGCTTTAGTAGTCCCATCCACGCTTAGACATCATAAAAAGGCTTGGTTGGACTTTATGGAGTTTCAAGGCAAATTAAAAAATGCTAGGCTTGACACACCCCCTACCAAGGCTGAGGTTCTGCAATACTTGGTACATTTTAGGGAGCTGGGTCGCGCAGCAAAGACTCTATAACATCCAGTCAGCTGCAATCTCCTCCTTCTGTAAGGCTATTTACTCCATAGACCCTTGTGCGGATTTCTTAGTGTGAAGGGCACTGGGGGGCTGGCGCAGGCTGCTGCCTCCCAGCAGTGATGGTAGAAGGCCCATAACATATGACATTCTATGCCAAATCCAAACAACAACAACAACAAAAATAAAAGTTAAGAAGTATCTGTTGGTCCAAGTACAAGGCCCGGTTATTTTTCGGCTGCATACACCATTGAAGGAATGGGTTTCTGTGCAGGGACCCAAAATCCACTTTTTTCTGTTTCCAAGGGAGCATTTCTAGAATGCTTTAACTTGAGCTCTTGAGCCAAAACCCAGCTGTATAAACAAGTGCTCAGAGCCCTCTCCTTTATCAGTTTGTGACGGCAAGGATGACCTTGGCTGTTCTAGTGGAGTAGGGATGACATGTCTGTTAGGATATTTCCGTTCCACCTTAAAAAGGGGACAGGCTGTTGTGATTCACAACCTACATATTTCCTGCTCACAGGAAGTTTCTGTTTGTCTATTGCTTTCGTTTCTCTCTATGTGCCCGAGACATCAACACAGGCAGTCATGTTTTCTTTGTTCTGACCAATGCTGAATAAAGTTGTAAATAATGCTCTCCTGCGTGCATCTTTCGCTGTGCAAATTCTGCTGATAGAGCGTGCACCAGCTCTGGAATGTGGCAAGCTATTTCTGGAGCTCGTGTTGCTAATTGAATGATACTGCGTGTCTACGGGAGATCGATGGATCGTCCGGAATCAACGTGGGGTCATGATGGCCTTTGTCTCCCTGGCAGTATCCCAACAACAGGTTATGGTTCCAGATTCACAGCACTTACAGGAGAGTAAGATTGCGACAGACTGCTGTGAGTTATGTGGAAAAATTGCCGAGGCAGAGTGACTTTGATTTCCGGCTGGCTTAATTGACCTGGGAGCCGCGCTTCGTGATTTATGAGCTGCCGAGATAAGAAGTTTTTGAAGGCATAAAGGCTCACGGCTCAAGTAAAAGCCTGGAATGGAGTTTTTCCAAGCCTCTGAAGGCACTGAGTGCCCAAAGTTACAGGCACAATTATGAGACTTGGGCAAGTTGCTGTGAGAGTCTACTTCGTCAGTTTGGAGTGTGGCATACTGTGTGTGAAGCCCCACTAGTTCCTCTGACAGATAGATGGAGGGCCCAAGATTCAAGGGCCATAGACGTAATTGTCTTGTCCGTCTCTCTGGAGGAAATTGCTACGCTAGCTGGCAATACGACAGCACGTCAGATGTGGAATGCTTTGAAAGTAGCTCATCTGCCGGTCATCCCAGCCCAGAGTTTGACTGCATCGGAGGTCCTGGCTGTTTCCCAGAATGCGAGTGAATGCAGGGATGCTGAGGGCACCGGTTGCAAGCTGCAGGGGGAGCTGACTGTGATGTCATCCCAGGCAGCATTCCAGCCTCCAGGGGGAGCCAAGGAGTCGGCAGCTGAGAGCTCTGATTCCCATGAGAGCCAAGGTCATCGTCTTTGCAGAGGCCAGAAGGCCAGAAGTAAACAGAGACAGATGCCTGTTTGATGGCCAGGAGCAGGGGGGCAAGCAGCAAAAGCCCACGCCGGTGGAAAACAAGGTTTTGCTTGCTGTAAAAGCTGCTCCAAAGGCCAAAGCCAGATTTATTGTTGATTCAGGATGCACCCACCATCTGGCAAAAGATAAGCATCTGTTTATCTCCTTCACACCTCAAGACGGAGAGATCCACCAGGCTGATGGAAAGACGTTGTGAATCGCAGGAGAAGGGACTGTGAGACTTGCAAGTCTGCACACTACCATCAAAGATGTACTTTATGTTCCAGGTGCTGCAGACAATTTGCTCAGTGTCCCACGGCTGACTGGGTGTGGCTTTGAGATTTCCTTCAAGAGGAGCATCTGTGTCATCAGGAAAGGCAAATAGGACATTTTGCATGCAAAGTTTATGGATGGCTTATTCTGTATAACTTATGATGACAATGGTGCTGCTGTGTCAAATGTTGATTCTTGTTGTGTTGCACAAACTAACAAAGTTCTTCATGCAGGATGCATTCACAAGGCACACAGAAGGTTTGCTCACATGTCTTGGCAGGCACTGGCCAAGATGCCGGAGTTGGTTCAGGGTTTGAACATCAAGCCCTGTAAGTATCACATGAAATGTGTATCTTGTGCAGAGAACAAGGTGAAGGTTGCTCCAAAAGGCAAGGAGTCTAGCAGGCAGGCTTCCAAACCCTACCAGCTAGTCCACGCAGACCTGGTTGGTCCACTTGCGCCCTCTTTGGGTGGAGCAAGGTACTTCATGGTTCTAATTGATTCTTTTTCCAGGTACATTCATGTGTTTATGCTGCAGCAGAAATCGGAAGCGTTTCCTAGGTTCAAGGCATTCTGTGCTTGGTTGGAGAATGTTCACAGTAAACGTATTGGCTGTCTCTTTACTGATCAGGGCGGGGAATTCACTTCTCAGCAGTTTGAAGCTTTCCTGACTGAGAAGGGAATACAGCATGACTTGTAAATGGTTAGATCGCCATGGATGAATGGACTTGCGGAGCGAGCAAACCAGACATTGCTTCAAGGCCTAAAAACCTTGTTGCATGATGCCAATCTCCCTGGGAAGTATTGGGGGGAGGCTTTATCAACGTTGGTTTATTCCTATAACAGGAGACTGTCATCACCTATTGGTTGTACTCCCTATGAAAAGATGTTTGGTAAGAAACCTTACGTCAAGCACATGAGAATCTTTGGTTCTGACATGTGGGTACACACCCCACAGAGCAACAAGCTTGGGAAGCGTGGGGCACATGGTTTGTTCATGGGGTAAGAAAAAGGTGCATACAGGGTATGGATGACTGATTCTAAGTCCATTAAGTTCACAAAGAGTGTTGCGTACAATCCTAAGTGGGGGGGGGGGATGTGGGGATTTTCCAGAGTTACCCAGAGGAAGATGAAGGTGATGTGAAAAAAGCAGATAATGTTGAGGTAGAAGAGGAAGCTGAGGATGATGATGATGATCAGAGTTCGGATTCCAGCTCAGTGGGCAGCGCTGCTGCTGATGTCAGCGACAGTGATGACACAGCAGACTACAAGAGCGCAAAGGCCTCAGTCAGACCATCTGATGCGTCTGACAATGAACTGGAAGAACCACTGTTCACCATTGGTCACTTTTCTCCTAAGAAGGAGGAGGTGAGTGCAGAAGACTTGCGTCTAGTACGCAGATCTGAAAGGGCCACGAAAGGCAAAGCTCCAAAGAGATTTGCTGATGAGTTTGCTAAGATAGCAACTGCTGTTCTTAGTAGCTCAAAGAAGGTGTGGGAACCTTCAAGCTTCAAAGAGGTTCAGGAGTTAACCTCTAAAGATGCTGAGCCTTGGCTTAATGCCATGAAGGCTGAAGTTGATTCCTTGAACAGGAACCAAACTTGGGAGCTGGTACCAGTAGTCCCAGGAATGAGACTGGTTGGCAGCAAATGGGTCTTCAAGGCCAAGACAGACCAGAATGGCAAGGTTGTCAGACACAAAGCCAGACTGGATGCCAGAGGTTTTTCACAGGTACCAGGACAGGATTACCACGAGACCTACTCACCCACCGTCACGTATGAGAGCATTCGGCTAATGCTCAAGATTGCTGCAGAGGAGAAACTGCATGTTTCCCATCACGACATTAATACAGCTTTTTTGTACGGGGTTTTGGGGGAGGAGCTGTTTATGCTTCCACCTGACAGGATGCAGATACAGAAGGGAATGGTCTGTAAACTTCGGAAATCCTTATATGGTCTCAAGCAGAGTGCCAGGTGTTGGAACACAAAACTCACTGAGACATTGCTTTCTCTAGGTTTTCACCAGGGCAAAGCTGATCCATGTGTGTTTGTCAAGGAGGAGGGGCAAAACAAACTGTATTGTTTATGTTTTGTTGATGATCTTCTGATGTTTTGGAAGAATCAGGCTTTGTACCAAAGCACCCTAGCTCAGCTGAAGGAGCACTTTGACATGAAGGATCTTGGTGAGGTATCCAACTATCTTTCTCTGCAGGTGGAGAGGGACCAAGCAGGTAATTTTCTGGTACACCAAACACAGAAAATTGCTGATGTATTAACTAGGTTGAATTTGGTTGATGCAAACCCAGCAGGCACACCGATGGTGACAGGTTACCAGGTAGATAGTACTGCTGAAGCGTTTTCTGACACTACGCTGTACAGATGCATTCTAGGCAAGCTGAATTTCATTGCTAGATGTTCAAGACCTGACATAGCTGTAAGCTGTAACCTGCTTAGCAGACATGCCAACAATCCTACTGTTCAGGATTGGAAAGCTCTGAAACGCATAGCCTGCTATTTGAAAGGGACTTTGCACTACAGGCTGAGGTTCACCAGTCAGAAGACTGGAGGTCTTGAAATCTTTGCAGATGCTAGTTTTGGAAGTGACACCACAGATGGTACAAGCACTTCTGGAGTATGCTACATGTACAACCACTGTCTGTTTGACTGGCTGTGCAAGCAGCAGACAACAGTGAGCCTAAGTTCCTGTGAAGCAGAACTCAATGCTCTGTCATTTTCACTCATGGATTGTGAATGGTTGATGCAACTGTTTACGGACATCAGAGTTTCTGTGAAATGTCCTATACAAGTGTATCAAGACAATAGATCCTGTTTGGTTTTGTTGAACTCAGAGTTGCAAGCAAAGAACCAAGTACCGTATTTTTCTCACCATAGGACACACCGGACAATAGGACGCACTTTGTTTTAGAGGGGGGAGAACAAGAAAAAAAAATTCTCCCCCTCTCTGCCCAGCACCCCTTCAGTGAAGCGGCAGGAGGCGCTGCACAGAGAGGGGGAGAACTTTCCCCCTCTTGTTTTCCCGCTCTAAAACAAGGTGCCATTTAAGGTGCGTTCAGGCGGCTACCTTGGAAGCCTGGAGAGCGAGAGGGGTCGGTGTGCACTGACCCCTCTCGCTCTCCAGGCTTCAGGTTCCTTTTGACCTGCTCTTTGGGGCTGGCACGGGGAAGCCCACCACCAGTCCCAAAGAGCAGGTCAGGGAGCAACGGAAAGGCGCAGGGAGAGGCTCCTGTCATAGCCGCGCGTCACCTCTCCAGCCGGGAGAGGGTCGCAGGGCTATGGCTTCTTTAGCCCTGCGAGTGCTCTCCCGGCTGCAGAGTTGACGCGCGGCTATAGAGGCTCCTGCCATAGCTGTGCGTCACCTCTCCAGCCGGGAGAGGGTCACGGGGGGCTGCTTTAGTCCCGCGCGTGCTCTCCCGGCTGGAGAGGTGACGCGTGGCTATAGAGGCTCCTGCCATAGCCGCGTGTCACCTCTCCAGCCGGGAGGGGGTCGCGGGGTGCTTCTTTAGCCCCGCCCGCGCGTGCTCTCCCGGCTGGAGAGGTGACACGGGGCTGTAGAGGTTCCTGCCATAGCCGCGCATCACCTCTCCAGCCGGGAGAGGGTCGCGGGGCTATGGCGTCTTTGCTCCATAGGACGCACACACATTTCCCCTTCACTTTTGAAGGGGGAAAAGTGCGTCCTATAGAGCGAAAAATATGGTACTTGCAGATTAAGCTACATCGTGCAAGAGAGTGTATTCAGAAAGGACTCATTTAGGTGTCCTACATGCCAGGAAATGAAATTCCTGCTGATCTGTTGTCTAAGGTTGTTAACAGAGAACAACCTAAGGTTTATGTACAGAGGTTGCAGTTGGGTTGAACCACAGGTACTACAGGTTACACGGAAAGGGGGAGGGTGTTAGGATATTTCCGTTCCACCTTAAAAAGGGGACAGGCTGTTGTGAGTCACAGCCTATGTATTTCCTGCTCACAGGAAGTTTCTGTTTGTCTATTGCTTTCGTTTCTCTCTATGTGCCCGAGACATCAACACAGGCAGTCATGTTTTCTTTGTTCTGACCAACACTGAATAAAGTTGTAAATAATGCTCTCCTGCGTGCATCTTTCGCTGTGCAAATTCTGCTGATAGAGCGTGCACCAGCTCTGGAATGTGGCAAGCTATTTCTGGAGCTCGTGTCACTAATTGAATGATACTGCATGTCTACGGGAGATCGATGGATCGTCCGGAATCGACGTGGGGTCATCATGGCCTTTTTCTCCCTGGCAGTATCCCAACAATGTCTAGGTCTTATCTTACGTCCTGACGCATAGACCTAGTCCGGGAACAGTGCCAGAGTGTGTTCTTGGAGTTGGTGACCTCTTGCTCCAAGATAAGAGTAGGAACAGGAATACCCTTTTATGGTCAGAAGTGCAGGAACGAATATCCTTTTATGGTTAAGAATACCGGAGCAGGAACACATGTGATGTCAACCTGCGTGTATAGGCTGATGTGGTTGGATTCCTGGGGAAGGAGGGAGAGGGTGCCTGGAGGATATATATACTGCATGAAATTTCTCATTTCTTTGGACTTGCTGTGGACTCACCACACAAGTGCCTTCTGCTATCTGGAGAGCAGAATAAACTCTTTCTTTGAACCAACCTTGGTGTCATTTGACTTCCTTCCTCCTGTCCGGGAGCAACGCAGAGCCCACCAATCAGTAAAGTCTAATAAGGCTACACCATTGCCTCCTTTGGCGCTCTGCGCATTGGCGAAGTGGTTTGTGAGGGCCAACAAGATTCCGCTGCTTGGGGAAGTTTGAGAGACCTGACCTTGTCCAGATCCAATTTAGTCCTGCATGTCCGATGTTCCAAAACTGATCAGCAGGGAAAGGGGGCCCTTATTCGGCTCCGAGCAACTAGTCACAATGGGCCATGCCCAGTAAAGAGTACTAGACATTTCATGTACGTGAGACCAACCGTCTCAGGCCCATTCCTCATACATTTGGATGGCTCCTACCTTGCACGGCATCAGTTCATGCGCGCTATGCGAAGGGCGATTGCTGCCTGTGGTTTACCCCCAGCTGAATTCGCGGCCAACTCCTTTCGGATTGGGGCCACCAGCACAGCAATGCATTTGGGACTCTCAGCTGAATGGATGAAGGACTTGGGGCGGTGGAAGTCACTGGGGTCCTCTAGCTTGGAGGCAAGAGGGAACTCTGTGGGCCGTCCAGCCCACCCTGAGCTCAGGTAGTACCAGAAGCCGATGCATTGGGTGCCCCCAAGCAGCGGGTATATCCCCATCCGCAGTGCCGCTGCTTGACCTGACACCAGAGAGCCAGTGCTGGTGTCGGCAACCATGTAGTGCCATGGGGAAGGGAAGAGATGTGTTCCAGTTAGATCTTCTTCTGGATTGGATACCCTGGGGTCATCCAGTCCAACCTGCCGCAAGGCACCACTCACCCTCCAGTGTGCCCAGGGTGTGGTCGTCAAGCAGACCTTGTTCCAAGGTGCCACCCCGCCACGCCCACCTGGTGGGGCCAGCTCCTAGGAAAGGACAAGGGCTGGTGGGATCTGGAGCCGTTCCTTGACTCCCAGCACCCACCTGCAGGGTAGATGACCCTGGGTGTGCCATCCAGCTCTACAATGCTATCATTCTGTGACGTTGTAAAGCAGGACATGCTCAAAGCAGAGGGTGCTGGATTTTAGTGCTGCACAGGCTGCTGCCCCTGGGTGGGCTCAGACCCAGCAGGGAATTTGGTTTCCGTGTAACATGGCCACCCCATTTCTGGCACGACAAGATACACGAGGAGAAAACACTTTCCTGTCTCCTGTGGCGGCCAGTTCGTCCCTCTCGCTCTCCAGGCTTCAGCGAAAGCCTGCATTCGCCCCAGAGGACGCACACGCATTTCCCCTTCATTTTTGAAAGGGAAAAAGTGCGTCCTATAGGGCCAAAAATACGGTAGTTTTCACTTAGTCTTGGGTTTCTGGTGAATGTGCTTCATTTGCGGCTGGCTTCATTTCTTTTCCATTGGTTTGGCTTGTTTTTTGGACTTTTGCTTTATTGCTTCCTTTGAGAAGTTTTCTTGTTTTTGCATTCAGGTGGTAATACTTTTGAATGCTTTGGGGGTTTCTGGTAAATCTGCTTTGCTTGGGGTTGGTTGGCTTCTTTGTCACTTTCCATTGATGTTGCTTTTACATGTTTCTTCTGCTTCTTTTCAATAGGTTCTTGTGTTTTTAGTGGTTGACTTCATTGTTGGAATGGTCATTAGACATTTCTGGTGGTTTTGCTTCATTTCTGGTGGTTTTCCTTTCTTGGGGGGGGATTATCAGATCTCATAAAAATTAATATACTCAAAGGTGCAAACCCCCAAAAACCTAGAAATGAAGCAATCTGTTATGTACTAACCTTGGATCCTAGAAAAATAGGCAAGTAGGATCCTAGAATGCAACAACTGATTGGTCTTTTCCTCCCGGCCATTCAGGCGCCAGGAGGGAAGCAGAATTAGCCAGTCAGCTTTCCCTAAGAAACCAGAGGCCTTTCTCTTGGGCATTGTCGGCCAATTGGTGTCAAAGAAAGACAGAACTTTTTTATGTATGCTACTACAGCAGCAAGAATACTCATTGCAAAGCATTGGAAGACTCAAGATCTACCCACCCTGGAAGAATGGCAGATGAAGGTGATAGACTATATGGCACTGGCTGAAATGACCGGCAGAATCCGTGATCAGGGGAAAGAGACGGCGGATGAAGATTGGAAGAAATTTAAAATTTATCTCAAGAAATATTACAAAATTGATGAATGCTAAAATGTTGAGGTTTTTAGAAAGAAAATGAGATTACAGCGACAAAAGATTAAGTAAAAGAAAAGAATAAATAAGGGACAAATTTGATAAAACTAAGTTTAGGATTTGCTGAAATAATTTTGGAAATTGGGATGTAGAAAGGGGAGGTTTGGGGGAGTCAGAGAAGTGAGGTTTATGAAAAAAAGGATATGAAATTATACATGTTTGTTTGTTTCTTTATTTGTTTGTATTGTCTATAAAAATTTTTGTAAAACCAATAAAAAATACTTTTTTAAAAAAAAACCAGAATTAGCCAGTCAGACGGGACTCATTGTGTAAATAATGTATATAAAAGCCTGAGGTTGTTGGGGGGGGGCAATAAAGAGCATGAAATACATACAGGACCCCAAGTATATCTCACAATCGTAATTTATATAAAAGAATCCATGAAACGAAAACCGCCCTAAAAGAAACAAACTCAACATAAGCCCAAAAACGAACCAGAAACAACAGAAACAAACCACATCCACCAAAGATGAGAAAACCAATGGAATAGAACCACAAGAAACCCACACAGTAAACATCTCAGGGAATGCCCCTTCCGATCGTCAGGAGAAGGGGGGGTTGCGGGATCACGACCCCGCCCACACTCGCTCTCGCGAGGCTGGCGCCAGCCTCACGGGAGGCAGGCATTCCCCCAATTAGCATCCCCTGTGGCGCCAGCCAATCGGCTGGCGGCAGGGGCGGGCCTTAGAAAGGCCACTTAAGGTCGGGGCAGCCCTCGGCTTGCCCCTTTTCACCCTGGAGACGACGCGGTTTGCTGGGTCGCCGTGAGGTTCGTCGTCTTCCAGACTTGCCGCTCCTCGTGGTTCGGATTTCAGCGCTCGGATCGCCGCGCCGGCAGCGCTCATCAGCTGATCGGATCTACTGCTCTTCAGCTGTGCACTAGATCGCCGTGCCGGCAGCATCCCAGCAGCTCGCAAGCAAGCGGCCGCTCATCAGCTGAGCTTCGGATCGCCAGCTACCGCTCGTCAGCTGCGCCCGGGATCGTCGTGCCGGCAGCCGATCAGCAGCTCGCCAGCAAGCGGCCGCTCATCAGCTGAGCTGCGGCAGCGAAAGGGAGCGCCTTCAGCCTCTCAGCAGCCTGCCAGCAAGCGGCCGCCCATCAGCTGATCCTCCGGCAGCGGATCGGAGCGACGCGCTCCTGCCTGAATCTACCTCCGTGCTGGTCTCTCGGGTGCGAGCAGCCACCGCGCTCAAGGCTTACGAGCCGCGCCGCCGAAGCGCCACTGTTCGCATCTTCCCCACGAGCCATTGGCACATCGCTGGTGCCGCGCCGCTTTGTTTGACCCTCCCTGGACGGATCGCCATAGTGAGCAGCTGCAGCGCTCACTGAAGGTTACAAGGGGGAACGGGAGGCTATTGGGGAGCGTGGTGAGGGGTAGCGGCCACGAAGCCTCAGGGCCGGAGAGTCCTTTTGTGGGTACGCAGGGGGCTTTTGCAGCGACTGTTGCAGATTGCAGCGTCCTGGTTGCCTAGCCAACGGTCGCCATTTTGATTGAACCACGTGGCTTTAGAAGCGGCCATTTTAGTAGAGGCATCTCTAGTTGGGAGCGCATAGAGGCTTAGTGCTTCCCTTCTTACCTGGCTGAGAAGTCCCTCTTTAATTTAATTTAATTTGCCTCCGCCCACGTGGCCTGGTGGCGGCCTTTTTAAACTAGATCTGCTACCTAGCCTGGTTTGAGGAAAGCATTCGCAGTCATAGTGATTTAGCTGGTACTGAATTATATTTGAGGTTGTATAGGCTATAACCTAGCCGGTTTTTCCGGCCGCTTTCCCAGCATTTACAATTATTTATAATTATTTGGTGGTTGGCGCTAAATTAATTTGAGCTGATTTAGTATTTGATAGCCTTATGCGTTGTATTTAAAAGGACATTTGGTGGTTTATAAGGCTATCCCCAAAGTGGTTGTCAATTGTACTGGTTGCTAATATATTAATACAGAATATCTTGCTTGGTTGACAAGGGCTACCTGGCCCCATTGACCGCAATTCCTGCTGTGTTTCGTTGCTTATCCAGGCCGCCTCTGCCTGGAAATTCATTTAGCAGGTTAGACTGATAGTGATATAGCCCCAGTTACATAAATAATTATAAATAAGTAATCACATATATATATACATAAATAAATAAATAAACAAGTATAAATAAATAATAATAATAATAATAATAATAATAATAATAAAATAAATAAAATTAAATTAAAAAACAAGCAAACATATAAATAAACAAATAGGTAAACAATAAATAAATAAAATAGACACTCGATTTGCTTACTAACTTGACTTGACTTGCGCCCACCCCCCCCCGAGGCACTGCTTTCAGCTTGGTCATGAAGGGCAGCAGCAACCCCCAACAATCTCAGCGTGGCAACGCCCTAATGCCAGCAGGCCCTTGTAACCCTCAGGCCTTGGCCCAGCTTTTTTCCGCGCTGCAATCATTCTACGCGCAGTGCAGGGCACCTATCACTCCCTCTCTGAACATTGTCGAGGTGTCACAAGATTGCATACCAGACACCCCCCCAGTCAGCAGGGTCAGGATGGTCCCTCCACTAGTGCAGCTAACGTGGTTGAGCAGGCCCCCAGCAGGCCACGGACGCGCCTACAAGCTGCTAGAACTCAAAAATCTAAGTCAGGTCCACTGAAAGGCAAGGCACCAGCTAAAAAACCTAGGGCGAGCGGACAAAAGGCCAGGCCGGCGGTGGCCTCTACATCAGCCCCGCGCCAGGAGGTGATTGATGTTCCCAGTGTTTTCCAGGATAACCCTAGGCAACCAAGCACATCGGAGGAGTCATCTTCTGAGGAGGAGCTGCCCCCTCAGCAGGTGGCCGCTGCCAGCGACCCGGCCCCCCGTGACGACGCTCCACGGGGCGGAAAGCGGAAGGCGAAGAAGAAACACCGGTCGAAGAAAAGCAAGAAGAGGGACACTTCGGACTCCGAGGAGGAAACAGGTACCTCTTCATCAGATGGGGATAGTGACGCCCCAATGGAGGCATATTGGGGGGAGGGGGAGGACACTGGAGCACCCCAGTGGGTGCATGAGCGGAGGGCAAACTCACACAGGAAGACATTTAACGGCACGCTTGATTGGAAGGATGGGGCTCTGGTTCCAGACGTTAAAGTCTCAACCAACGCTGCCACTGACTTTATTCTGGGGAACCACCTCTCTAAGAGGAAGAGGAATAAGATATTGAATGGCAATTATGTAGATATGTTTTCCTTGCTGCCCCCAGCTCAGGTCAAGGGAAAAGGGGAAAAAATTAAGTACTATGGGAAAAGGAGGTACAGGGTACCCCGGGTAGAGCGAACGTTCGAGAATTGGCTTAATGGCTATCAAGTGTTTATGGCTGTGGTGTCAAGTTGCTATCCCAAGAGGGGCGCGCACCTCGTGTCCTACCTGGCACACGTCAGGAGGGCACGGGAGATGGCAGGAGATGAAGCTGCTTTGGCGTATGATGAAGACTTTCGGAGGAATGCCTCGCTGCTGTCTTCAACGCGCTGGGACCAAAAGGACAACAATTGCTGGTTTGAACATGTGGGGCCCAATATTGAGAAGAAAGCCGCTCAACAGCCAAAATCTGGTAAGGTGGAGACCCAACGCCGTAGGCAGTGCTGGGACTTCAACAAGGGTACCTGTCAGCGCGTTACTTGTAAGTACTTGCACGAATGCGATAGGTGCCTAGGCAGCCACCCAGCAGTCAACTGCTTCAAAGGGAGGCAGCAGCCCTTTCGGGGAGGCAGGGGTCACCTCTCCCGGGGAAACAGGGGTGGCCCTGCCGGACCTGCAGCCCCCTCCCAAGGGCCAACTGGGGCTCGTTACTAACATCTCCCTAGGCCTTGCGTGCTCTCCGATAAAATTGGAGCCCTTGAGAGCATTGTTAAAGTTCTATCCAAATAGACGTGCAGCCCACCTACTGGATGAAGGGTTTTCTGAAGGTTTTAGAATTCCGGTTGCCTTCACACCCAATTCCAGTTGCCCCCCTAACCAGAAATCAGTATTAGAAAGGCCCGACATCGCGTTTAAAAAGATACAGAAGGAGATTACAGCCGGCAGGGTGGCCGGTCCATTCGCAACTCCGCCTATCGAAGGGCTTCATATCTCCCCCCTTGGTATTGTCCCAAAGAAGGCCCCCGGTGAATTTAGAATGATACACAACCTGTCCTATCCCAAAGGATCCTCGGTTAATGACGCCATTCCCCAAGAGATGTGCACGGTGAAGTATTCGTCTATCGATCAAGCTGTGCGGTTGGTGCGGAGCTTCGGCAGGGGCGCCTTTTTGGCAAAATGCGACATCGAGTCAGCATTTCGCCTACTCCCGGTTCATCCGGAAGACTACCACTGGTTGGGTTTCAAATTCCAGGGAGCTTACTTCATTGACAAAGCTATGCCCATGGGTTGTTCTGTTGCCTGTGCTGCGTTCGAGACCTTCAGCACATTCTTGGAATGGGCCCTAAAGTTTAGAACTGGCTCTCTGGGGGTGGGTCATTATCTCGATGATTTTATTTTGGTGGCAAGTGACACTGGGGAGTGCAGGTCCCTCCTCCTGGCCTTCGAGTCCTTAGCTAGGGAACTGGGTGTCCCTCTGGCAAGCGAGAAGACCGAGGGCCCGGTCACTACCATGACCTACCTGGGCATTGAACTTGACACCGTTGCCCAAACCTCGCGATTACCGGCTAAAAAATTGGTTGCCTTAAGAGAGCTTATCGGCCAAATACTGCCCCTAAAGAAGGTCACCTTGAGGCAAATTCAATCCCTCCTGGGGCACCTCAACTTCGCCTGCCGTGTAATTTCCCCCGGTCGTCCGTTCTGTGGCCGCCTAGCAAAGCTGTCCACGGGCTTACGGTCACCCCATCATAGGGTACGCTTATCCAAGGCAGTAAAGGCGGACCTCCTTGTTTGGTTGCAATTCCTGGATGGTTTCAACGGCATATCGCTTTGGCAGGATAGTTTGGTGCTGCAGTCTGATTTCCAAGTACATTCGGATGCGGCCGGGTCCTTAGGTTTTGGGGTCTACTTCAGGGGCCAGTGGTGTGCCCAGCACTGGCCTCCCTCCTGGCAAGGTAAACCAATACTACGTGACTTGACATTCTTAGAATTCTTTCCCATCGTGGTTGCAATTCACTTATGGGAAGACCAGTTCAAGAACCATAGGGTCTGTTTCTGGACGGACAATCTAGCGGTCGTGTCAGTTTTGAATAAACAATCGTCACGCTCACCCAGAGTAGCGTCCCTTTTACGGTACTTTGTCCTCTCCTGCCTGCGGTTGAACCTTCACGCTTCAGCCAAGTTCGTCCCTGGTATTGATAATAACATCGCGGATGCTCTATCTCGTTTCCAGATGGAACGCTTTCGCTCATTGGTGCTGGATGCGCAGCAGCAGCCGCAACCATTCCCGGAGCACCTCTGGAATATTGGCAACGAGAAGCAATAAAGGAGTATTGTCTGCGCTAGCGCCTTCTACCCTGAGATCGTATAATAAGGCGTGGCTAGACTTCACATCCTTCCGCATCAAAAAGGGACGGTCCAAGCCAGGCAGGCCACCGTCCAAGTCTGAAGTCATAGAGTACTTGGTCCACCTTAGAGATCTTGGCCGGGCCCCCAAAACCCTCAATATTCATTCAGCAGCTATATCCTTCTTTTCTAAAACTTTATTTTCTGTGGATCCCTGTTCACATTTCGTTGTGTGTAAGATGCTTGAGGGCTGGCGCAGGTCCAGGCCTCACGGCCGGGACAGGAGAAGGCCAATAACTTTAGATATACTCACCCAAATCCGTAGGAAGCTGAGGGCCCTGTGTTGGTCAAGATATGAAGCCAGATTATTTTCAGCAGCGTTTTCTTTCACATTTTTGGCGCCCTACACATAGGCGAAGTGGTTTGTGAGGACCGCGCAGCGTCCAGGGGGCTACTACTTGAGGACGTAACTGTGGGCAGTGCGCATGTAATGTTAAGAATCCGTAGTTCGAAGACTGATCAGCTTGGCAAGGGAGCCTTGGTTCGCCTCCAGGCGACTCAAAAGGCGGGCCCCTGCCCTGTAAAGGATGCTAGAAAATACCTGTGTGTAAGACCAGAATCTAGTGGCCCCTTTTTCTTGCATTCCGACGGTTCCTCCCTCTCAAAGCAGCAGTTCACGAGGGTCATGCGCAAAGCAATTGCCGCCATCGGGCTTCCCCAAGAGGAGTACGCCGCGCACTCCTTTCGCATTGGGGCGGCGACCACCGCCGCCCATATGGGCTTACCGGCTGTCAGGGAACTGCCATCGGAGGAACAGGTGGGGAAAGGGCTCACGGAGGCTGGAAGGGACTCAACAGCTGAAGCAGGGACCAGCAGGGGGAGAGATGGGTCTCTGGAGGAGAGTCTCACAAAGGCTGAGAGAGACGCAGCAGCTAAAGCAGGAACTAGCAGGGAAAGGGGAGGATCTCTGAGGGAAAGCGAGCAAGAGGGAGGGCTCAGGGACACGTCCAGCGAGAACAGTGGGGAGGTGTCAGAAGCTCCCATAGGGAGACCTATTCCTCGCCGGAAGCTGTCACGCCGCGAGTCCCGAAGACGTGTTTCCGTTAAGGAGCTTTTATGCTGGAAGCGCTTCCGAAAACAACCACTGTCGGAATCTGCAAGTGACTAGAGCAGACATGTCTGAGGAGCTCTGTCACACACAGAGGTTTGTGGAGTTGCACAAACTCTGAGGGACTACGATTTTACGCACAAGCAGCTCATCATCCCATCACACCGGCTGAAAGAATTATGGACATGGAGCGCTGGAAATCCAACGCATTCCAGGGTTATATACGGTAGACCTTCTAAATTCCCCTCAGCTTTCCCCCCGGGCACTCCTCCTGATCCGGTTCTCCGATTCTCTCTTTTCAGGTACTGGTGTGGTTCGACTGTGGATCCTCGGCCACAGCATCGTATATTGGGCAAAGCGGCGCGCCGAACAAAGGGGCTGGGTTAAAGAGCTACGGCTACCCAGCTGGGTCAAACTATCATGGATCACTAGGAGGGGTATGCGTTGGGAAGAGTTTTTCCCAGTTGTATCCCAAAAAATCGCTGCCGAGGGCCCACCCAGTGCCTTGGTCGTCCAGCTGGGCGAGAACGACTTGGCGTATAGGAAAGGGGTGAACTTGATGTGGAACATTATCAATGACTTGGAATTGTTGAGGGCATCCCATGAAAACATTACAATAATTTGGTCATCTTTGCTGGAAAGGCGATGTTGGCGGGATGCAGAGAAACCCGTGGCTGTGAATAAAGCTAGAAGGATTGTGGAGCGCACGGTGGCACGTAGAGTGGCCGCATGGGGCGGTCGGGTCATTCAGCACCCATGCATACGGTTTGACAAGGAAATGCTTTATCGCTGGGATGGCGTGCATCTATCTGATGCGGGAAATGATATTTGGTTGGCTGATATTTTTCAAGGTGTTAGGGATTGGTTACAGGTCTGAGGGTATTGGCGGCGAGCCGGCTTGAGGCTCGGTGGCGGTAGGCATTGGCCGGGGTATTGTCATGCAGATGAGGTTGGGGGGGAGGAACGCCATCACCTCCCCCAATGCTTGAAGGGTAGTTCGTTAAAGGACTCCGAGGGGCGACGCCTCGTCCGAAACCTACGGAGGCTAGGGCCTAAAGCGCGCCCCCGAGCGGTAACCCCTCGGGGAGCGCCTAGGGATACGCATCTCTGGTGGCTCCCCCTGTTGGTGTTTAACCCTTCCCGGTCAGACCGGATAGTCAGTTAGGGGCCAATGCCTAAAGCCAATACCCTTCATTTCCTGTAATCAATAAAGTTGTGGCCATTTTCGCCCATTAACCTAAAACGCTGTGTCCGTTGTCTTTATTTATTCCACCTGTGGGGGGGGGGAGGGAATAGCCACGCAAAAGCGAAATCACCCCCACACCATGCAAAACTAAGGTTTAACTGGCTTTGGGGTTTCTGCGCAATTTACTTTTCCCCTCTTGTCGGGGGTTTATGGTGGTATTTCTTCTGCTTCTCACATTTCTACTTCTTTTCTTTTCTTTTCTTTTTTAATAAAGTTTATTGGTACAACAAGAAAAAAGAAAAAGAACACAAGTACCAAATTACGCACAAGAATAACCATAGACACATAATTTTCTTAGCAAATAATAAAACATCTATTGGTCTTAACACTAAAGAACCAACCTCCCTTCTATTCCATATTTCAAATTCATATTACTTATTGCCAATACACACTTTTATCATAATTAAACTTATTCTTAATACCGTATTTTTTGCCCTATAGGATGCACTTTTTCCCCTCCAAAAATGAAGGGGAAATGTGTGTGCGTCCTATGGGGCGAATGCAGGCTTTCGCTGAAGCCTGGAGAGCGAGAGGGGTCGGTGCGCGCCGACCCCTCTCGCTCTCCAGACTTCAGGAGAGCCCCAGCGCCAGCCCCACAAGGTCGGGGGACAGAGGGAGGCGGAACGCCGCCATCCTGCTGTCTCCTGAAGTGGTTTGGAGGCTGACAGCGGGGAGACCCCGCCGCCAGCCCCGCAAGCTCCGGGGACAGCGGGGAGGCGCAGCGCGTCATCCCGATGTCCCCGGACCTGATCTGAAGGCGGGCAGCGGGGAGAAGAGCGCTTCTCCCTGCTGCCGGCCCCACAAGCGCCTGTGGGGAAAATAATTTTCCCCCCCTTTATTTCCCCCCCAAAAAAACTTGATGCGTCCTATGGGCCGGTGCGTCCTATGGGGCGAAAAATACGGTAAATATAATTTCTTATATCTACCTTGCAACTATTACTCGAATGCTGCAACAGAATTTAAACTACTATATTTATTTTTCAGATATTCTTTGAAAACCTTCCATTTTGAAACAAATTCCTGTTTTGATTTATTCTTTATTTTTTCTGATAAACTGTAATGGGATGATTAGCTGCTTGTGCGTAAAATCGAGCTCCCTCAGAGTTTGTGCGGCTCCACAAACCTCTGTGCGTGACAGAGCTCCTCAAACATGTCTGCTCTAGTCACTCGTAGAGTCTGACAGTGGCTGTCTGCGGAAGCGCTTCCAGCAAAGAAGCTCCTTCACGGAAACGCGTCTCCTGGACTCACGGCGTGACAGTTTCCGGCGAGGTGTGGGTCTCCCTATGGGAGACTCAGATACCTCCCCACTGTTCTCGCTGGAAGCGTCTCTGAGCCCTCCCTCCTGCTCGCATTCCCTCAGAGAACCACTCCTCCCCCTGCTGGTTCCTTCTTCAGCTGTTGAGTCTCTTTCTTCCTCCCTGAGCCCCTCCACCACCTGATGCTCCGATGGCAGTTCCCTGACATAAACCATCTAATTCGGCATATTCTGTCAGCTTTTGAATCCAATCTTGTATAGAGGGGATTTCATTACTCTTCCATTTTGCTGCGATCAAAACTCTTGCTGCTGCTGTCACATATAAAAAGATACCCTTCCTCTTTTGTGGAATATCTAAATCTGTTATTCCCAGGAGGTAGGCCTCTGTTTTTTTATTGAAAGAGATCTTTATCATTTTTTGCAGTTCTGCATGTATACTCTCCCAGAATACCTGTATTTTCCTACATATCCACCACATATGGTAGAATGTTCCTGAGTCCCCGCATTGCCAACAATTACTTGACACATTTTTATCCATTTTTGAAAGTTTCCATGGTGTTAGAATACCATCGATGTTGCATTTTTGAAAGTTCTCTCTAATCGTGTAACAATTTGTGAATTTCCAATTGATCTTCCATAAATTTTCCCATTGTGCCATGGTTATTGAATGGCCAAAATTCTGGGACCACCTCACCATTGCCACTGTTACCTCCTCCTCCTTGACTGTCCAGTCAAGGAGGAGTCGATAAGTTTTGGAAAGAGTTTTTCTTTTAGAATTTACCAGATCAGATTCGAATCGGGAAATTTCTGTTGAGAACCCCTTTTGTTTGTCAGATTTAAATTTTTCAAATAACTGATGGTATTGAAACCAGTCTGAGATGTGTTCTCTTATTTCCTCAAAGTTTTTAAATTTTATTTGGTAATCTCCATTTTTTAGAAGTGCTTTATATGTTGGCCAGCTTTCCTGGGTTTTTTTTTCCGTTTTACTGCTATGTCTTCTATTGGAGAAGTCCACCACGGGACTTTAGGCTCCATCAGGTCTTTATATTTTTCCCATACAGCAAAGAGTGACTTTCTTATTATATGGTTGGTAATTTTTTAATGAATTTTCGCTTTTCCATATATCAGGTAGGCGTGCCATCCCCAACAGTTGTCAAAACCTTCCAGGAGGTCCGAATCCTGCAACGTGCACCAATCTTTTAGCCAGGTGAAACAGGCTGCCTCGTAGTAAAGTTTTAGGTCGGGTAGAGAAAAGCCTCCTCTCTCTTTTATGTCTATTAAGATCAGGTGTTTAATCCTAGGTTTCTTCCCTTCCCACAGGAATTTGGAAATTTCTCTTTGCCATATCTTGAGACAACCTGCTTCGCCCAGTATTGGAATCATTTGAAATAAAAAGATGAATTTTGGAAGCACATTCATCTTTATAATGGAAATCCTACCCAGAAATGTTAATTTTAGTTTACTCCAGGTTACAAAGTTTTTTCTAATCTCTAACCAAGTTTTGGTGTAATTATCCTGAAATAAGTTTATGTTCTTGGGGGTGATCCAAATACCCAAGTGTCAGAGCCGCTTCCAGGTCCCAGCTCACAGAGGACCACGCTAGCCGGCAGTATTGTACAAACTTCTTTATTGAGTTACAGTTTCCATTTTCAAGCCGCAGCGCGCAGCTCTACGTCTTAGAAGCTAGACCGGCGAAGCTCCGTCTGAGTCTCCGCCTCCTGTACACCAACTTAATACTCTAGCCTTACTCCACCTCTTCCGTCTTTCCTTTCTCCTCTGGGTCCCTCTACCCCCCCGTGGTCTCTTCCTTCCTGGACTCTTCTGACGCTGACCCCCCCGACTCTTCTCCCTCCTTGCGGCGGGCTTTAGGACCTGGCTCCCTATCCGGGCTGCTTACTGTGCCTTCCTGTGCATTTGAACTTGGTGCGCGCGCGCAGCCTTCAACCTTCCTCTTGACCGTTTCCTCGCTCCCCGATGGAGGTGTGGCCAATCCTAACTCCTGCCCTCCCGCTTGCGGCGAGCCGCCAGATCCCGATACCTGGGACCCCTCCCCCCTACTGCGCTCTGGTGGGGAAGCTGGTCCCGATTTCCAACTGCTGCTCTCTGAGTCCCCTCTGGTCCCTTCTACCTGGGGTGTCCCCCTAGGCGCCCCCCTTGCTCTGACCACTGGCGCCCCTTTCTGTGAATCTTCCGACTCACTGGAAAGACTCGGAGATCTCGGGCCGCTGTCATCGCTCATTTTACCTTCGGATTCCTCCCCCTCGCTCTCTGTTTCCTCCCTTTCCTGTGCCTCTGCTCCTGAACCCCTGACACCAAGTATTTCGCTTTTGAGGAGATTTTAAGGCCCAATATTTTTTCTAAGTCATCCTTTTCTTCCGTGGTTACATTTTTAACAAGCATTTTTGTTTTTGTTATATTCAGCTTAAAGCCTGCCACTTCTCCAAATTCTTTAATCAATTCCAGCACTCTTTTCAGACTTTCTTTAGGGTTTTCAGTCATAACAAGTAAATCATCCGCAAAAGCTTTAATTTTATATGTTTTGTTTCCCAGAGTGATGCCTTTAACAAGCTGATCCTTTCTTACCTGATTGTTCAAGACTTCCATCACCAAGATAAATATCAGTGGTGACAGTGGGCAGCCCTGTCTGGTTCCCTTGTTTATTTTGCACTCCTCAGTAATTCTTCCGTTGATGATTAATTTTGCATATTGTTCTGAATAGATGGCATTTATTCCTTTACAAATATTTTCTCCCAGTCTGATTTCTTCCATTAATTTTTTCATAAACTTCCAGGACACGTTGTCAAAAGCTTTTTCAGCGTCCACCAACATAATAGCTGCTGGTTTATCAATGTTAATATCCAAATATTCTAATACATTAATCACACATTGTCAGCTTGCCAGCTGCACACGTTGCTGCACTTAGCAGAAAAACACTCCCGGCAGCCAGCCATAAATTCCTTTCTTTATTTTCTTCAGACAAGATTACATGCCGAATAAACAAAGTGACCCCTCCCTCGAGACCAACAGAGCCAACGGCTCAGCCCCTTCCGTTTCCCCCTGTGACGTGGATCCCCATCTCTCTGAAGCACCCCTTCCTCCCCAGACTCATCCTCTTCTCTGTCTTCTGAGGAGGACTCAGTACTGAGCAGTGGAGATCGTTCCCTGTATCCTCTAATTCTTTCCTCCCTCGCTGCCTGCAGTTCCCTGACACACATCTAATATTGGATTGCATAAATCGTCCGGGAAGAAATCTGGTTTGATCTTTATGAATTATCTCTTTCGGCACCATTTTTAATCTATTTGCAAGAATGTCTGCAAATATCTTGTAATCGTTATTTAGCAGTGCAATGGGTCTGTAATTGGCCATGTTTGAGGCATCTGTTCCCTGTTGGTGGATAAGAGTAATAAAGCTGTCCTTCCAGGTTTTCGGTAGCTTTCATTAGGTCTTTCATGGGAAGAAATAATGCTTGTTCTAACTTTTTATAGTAATTAGCTGGGAGACCATCTGGGCCTTTCCTAATTTTGATCTCTGTATAGCTTGTTGCACCTCCGTAGCTGTTATTGGTGAGTTCAAAATTTCAATTTTTTCCTTAGGTTAGGTAGTTTATTTTTGCCCAAATAATCAATTATTTTCTCTAGAGTCTCTGGACCTTCTTTATATAGTTTTCCCAAAAAAACTAGCAAAGTTTTTACTAATTTCCTTCGGTTCTTGGATCCATTTGTCTTCAGTTTTAATTTTATTGATAATTCTATCTTCCTTTTTCTTCTTTAATTGCCGGGCCAGAAGTTTGCCAGGTTTATTTGCAAACTCAAAATTTCTATGTCTCAACCATTTTATCTTCCATTCTATCTCTTCGTTTATTATCATGGAGAATTGCATCTGTAAAATTTTTATACTTTGCTTAATGAGTTCATCATCTGGTTTTTGGGAAAGGGTCCTTTCCTTTTTTCTAATTTCCTCCCAGATCTCCATTTTCTTCTCCTCCTTTATTTTCCTTTGGAATGCGTTTTGTTGGATAAAGAAGCCTCTTATGACGGCTTTACCCGCGTCCCAAACTTTCTCTAGATCTACTCCTTGATTTAAATAAACTTAAAATATTATTCTAAGATTTGCTTGGCCTTCTGTACAGTTTTTTCATCATTTAACATACTCTCATTAAGTTGCCACCTTTTAACCTTTTCTTCTTTTCCTTTAAAGAGTTAAAAGAGACTAAACAGTCAGCCGGACAGTTATTTGCTTTTGCTGCATTAGATTTGACTCTGAATGCTTTTTCTATTTTTTGTGCTACTTCTGCTTCTTCTAGGTCTAACCAAGCTGCTAGCTCTTTTGAGTTTTTCCCCCCAGTTATTTCTTCTGCGTCCTCTGTTAGTCCTCTGAATCTTAGGGTATTCTCCCTTCTCTGCATTTGCAACATCGCAACAGAGTCCAGAGTTGAATCCTGCTGCGCTTTCCGATCTGCTGTTTCTTTCCTTATCTTATCACATTCCCTTTTCGACTCTCTATTTTCATTTTGTAATTTTTTCTGAGCTTCCTCTAGGTTCTGTGTTTTACCTTTAAGGTCTAGCACTATTTTCGTCAGTTCTGATTTTTTTTGTACTAAATTGTTGACCTAAGTTGATAACTCAGCTGTTATTTTCACATTTTCATCTATTTTAACACCCATTGAAATAAATTTTTCTTCTGTTGCTTTTGCCTTTTCATTTACATTATTTTTTAAATCTTGGATATCTTTCTTCAAACTTAAAATTAATTCTCTCATATCTAGTGGTTGATCCATGTCAATTACAGAAGTTCTCCTGTTTTGTGAGACTGAAACTGCCACAGAACCTGACACAGTTGTTTTTTTACCAGACATCACTAAGAAATTCAATTAGCTCACAAGGTAATTTGTTCTCTTTCTTTCTGTCTTACAGACTGAATATCAATAAAATTCAATCTTAATGCAATCGTGACAATATTTCCAATGTGATAATTAATGAATGTCAATTAAATTCAATCTTTCTTAATGCAATCACGACAGTTTTACCAATCTGATAATAATCTCTGGCCTATGTATCCACTAATTCTTTATATGCACCAGTTTCACTAAATATATTTAAAATTGATTATGGACAATTATCTAATTAGTGACAGCCAGTCATCAATACAGAACTATCACAAATTCATCAGCTCAAATAAATATAATAAATGATTGCAATCCTTGCGTTCACTTACTCATTCAGGGTGATAGATCATATATACAAATCTTTAAACAGGTTAGCGGTTCAGTTAATCAGCATCTTACAACAAAACTAATGACACCTGATGCTAATATCAGCTGCATTAGCTACCAATAGATGGCGAAAGGCAAAGCAAATAAAAACAGAAAAAACAGCAACAAAAAACAAAAAACACACACAAGACAAAACCACACAAAAACACAACCAGAAAAACAACAGAAGTGAAACAGAGAAACAAAACAAAACAAAAAATACCCCCAAAAAAAATTACAAAAGAAAGAAACAAAGAAAAGATGGGAGGGTAAGAGAGAAATAAAGCAAGAGAAAGTAATAATAATAATGCTATTTATAATTTATAATTTGTAAAGGAATAAAGAGGGGGAAGAAAATATGAAAAGTATATATAAATAATAAGAAAGGAGCTGGTGAGTATTTTCAATTAATAATGTACAATGCAATAATATTAGGTACTATTCTCTCTAGATGTTACTCTTCCAGAGGCAACAGGAATGCTATTCCAGTAATGGGGTATAAGGTCTATAAAATTTTATGAAACCTTTTCTCTTTCAGCAGATTATGATGCAGTGCTTTGGTATCTTCACTAGTTGCTGATCTTGCAAAAATCCCTGTAATTGATCTTATAAGTCTTGTTAGAGGAACGTCTTTTTCGAAAAAGTGCAAAATTTTTATTCACCAGCTGATGTCGCTGTTTGAGTCACTCCCTCTCTGCAATTTTCAACCCTCTTCTCAATCTATGTCAGTCTATGTCAGTCTTATACAATTCATTTCCGTTCCTCAAACCAGGAAAATGTTGGTCTAAGAAAATGTCAGAGCACGTGAGTCAGCAGAAGTACTCTTAGCCGTTGTAAAATTGATTTATACTCCGTTGAGCGTCCATGGCAGTCCACAGCCAACGACAAACAGAAATCCCCGGAAAGGAAAGATAGCAACACTTCGTGGGAGAGGGGAGGCTATGCAAAGTTGATTACAAAGTTATAAATCTGCTTCTTTTCAATTGGTTTTGGGATTCTGGTGAATTTGGTAATGATTTGATTGAAGTCTCTGTCTGGCAATTTTCCTTTTTCATGAATTCCTTCCTTCTTGGGTTTCTGGTATCTCACTTTTGGTTTTCACATTTCTCTTAGTTTTGCTACGTTTCAGGTAGTTTGCTTACTTTTTGGAATTATCGAGTCTCATAAAAATGAAGCAATATCATTAGAAGCTTAAAAAGCATGAAAAAAAAAAAAACCCCAGGCACTAACCCTAACCCTGAACGTCCACCTATCCCCTCCCTATCCCTAATCCTGATATTCTGGTCATCCATCTTGGGGATAACAATCTGGTGAGGTAAATTCAGTTGAGATCACTAAATATCAGCTGTGCTTCCTCATCCCTGAGTTTATCATAGTTTGGTTTGGAATGTTGTAGAGGTGCTTATGGAGTGGGGGCAGCCTTCCTAAGAAGGTGGATGGGCAAGACATAAAGCTAATCATTCTACAACGATGTTTGTGTTTGAGAATGTGGGTGCTTATATCCCTCATGGCAGAATTATGTTCTGTGCCCCACAGTTGTATAGACCTGGTGGTATGCATCTTTCTGATTTGGGTTGTGACATGATTCTTAAGGATCTGCAAAGAGCTCTGTTTGAGCACTTGCGTGTTTGTGGGTGGAGGTGAACAAGCACACCTGCCCAGACTTAATTTGATTTGGTTTCATTGGTCAAATCTGACTAGTTTTGCTGATCCTCAAGTTGTTATATTTAATAAATACAACCTATTTATCCACTTTTGGTTGTCTGGACTCTTCCTCCTGATGTGCTAGGAACCACTCCGTTTGTGGGGCACTGCAAAATGTGTGGTTTTTACTGCAAACATTTTGCCAGACTTTGGCCCTGATTTGGAGTGAGTCAGACGACATTGGGTTTTTGGGTGACCTCATGACCCCTGTCAGTTACTTGGTTTGTGGGGTGCTGCAAAATGCTACAAAACTTTTGCCAGACTTTGGCACCAGTGTGGAGTGAATTGGACAATGTTTGGTTTTGGATATTAATTATGAACCCCAGTTTGATGTATCAATTACTCTGTTTGTGGGGTGTTACAAAATGTGGGGGTTTTGCTGCAAAACTTTTGCCAAACATCAGTTTTGATGGGATCCCAGATTTGGGGGTTTGTAGTTAAATGAAGCGTTCTTTCAGTGCTTCTTGGGAAATGTGCAGTTTCCGTCAGATCAAACTAATACTACTGGATAAAATTATATGGTTGTTGATTATCAGACAATTCTCCCATTTATCAAGGAAAACGTCTGTTATGGGTGGCTTTTGCTTGGTGTGTGTGACTGTTGACAGACAGATTTGAAAAGGAACACAGCTTCCTCTGTTTGTCTCACAGTAACTTACTGGCTTTTTTGATTATGCAGTCGGCTCGCCCAACACTTCCAGCTGGATTCCGAGGACAGGAAATGATTCTGCTAAAGGCTTTCTGTGAATATAATTCCAGTTGATTTGTTTTAATGGTCACATAAAGGCACTTTCTTTGGTTATAAAATGATGTTGTGAGTCTTATATCTGAGCAGTCAATAAACTCCCTCCCCCACAGAAACGCTTGTCTTACTTCTTCTTCTGCTTAGCATCCATACTTACATGTTTGTTTAAAGAAAGACTAACCCCACCCCGAACCCCACCTCCAGCTTTCATCTTATTATTCTAGTGACTAGTCAGTGTTCATAGCAACAGTTGCTTTTGTTCCTAGACAAACTGCCCTGAAAGACAATTACTATGAACTACATGTGTCTTCTTGATATATAAAGTTGTTGCTGGTTTCTGCAAAACACTTCTTTATCTTTCAACAAGAAATAAATGAATAGGAGGCTGCCCTAAGGAAGAAGTGTGATTGCATCTGGAATATCAGACTCTCTGTATTTTTATTTATTTACTTGATTTAGGGGTGGCCACTTCATCCCCTGGCTATGCCCATGTCCCCAACTAAGTGATCCTGCCATGCTGTGAGCTACTACATTATCCTGCACTTTACAGAACCTTCCTTAGAGAATAAAAAACTGAGGCAAATTTCCAGCCTAAACAGGCTACACAAAAAGAAACAGCAGCGATTCTTTATGTTTGACTTGTGCTTGAGCGCCTGATATCTCAGAAAATCAACATCAGTGTTGGGGTGGGTGGGTCAGGGCATTTCCAAAATGTTATGATAGATGGAGCCATGGATGTGGCCAAGGGGGGCCTACTAAATAAAAATAAATAAAAATACATAGCTAACTGAGGTTCTGACCCCCTAACAAAAGGCCTGCCCCCACTAACAAAAATGCTGGCTACGCCCATGGATGAAGCCAACTACAGTGTAGCATGTGTGGGCCGTGGGGGCACAAATTTGTGGCAGGGGGCACAAACAGGTGCCCCCAAAGCAGGCTCCCTCATTGGTGCCTGGCTCTGTGTGAGAAGGAGCTGACCTAAGCTGCTGTGCTTCTGCTGGCCAGAGTTCTGTCCTTATGTTAGGCCTGACCCAGGGAAGAGAGCAGGAGGGTGGGTGGCCGCAGTGCACCTCGCTCCCAGTCACAGCAGCAGCTCCGCCTCCGGGTCACGTCTGACCTGGCGCACTCAAGGAGCCTGAGCAGCAGCTTCCCTGCCCCTCTCCTCCCCTGGACAGGGGCATGTGGGGCATGCCCCTCTCCCCTCGTTGAGTTCTGCAAAGGCAGCCTGAGACTGAGGAGGAAAGAGCTCACTGCTCATGCCAACCCTAGAGAGGATGTAAGAAAGAAGCAGGCTGTTGGAGGACAGCAGAGAAGCAATTGAGCTTGGTGGAGCAGTGCCCCAGTCCCCCTTAAGGATGAGCCTCCACTGACAGGGAGCAAGAAGGAATTTTAAATGGGGAACTGCAATATTGGCATGGGAACTACAATAGCTCAGTGTTGCAATTTGTCTACCCTACTTAATATTTACCATTAAGGAAAGTATAAAGTCATGGAGTAAATCCATTCAGCTTGTTGATGTGAAACAGCAGGCCTCAATCTGATACTGCAAGTGTTATGGAATTATTGAATATTCAGAAGTATACCTCTCCACCACTCCTTAGTCAGGCTAGTTTTGGGCATTTATGGCAAGATTATCCCAAGTGGAAAGGAATAATATATTTTCACTGTTATGTATTCAGTGGTCTGTCTTTGCCTGAGCTTGAGCCTGGACTAAGGATTCTGAGCTCCTGTGATAATTTGATAAATTGATTTGATAAATGATGTCCAATCACAGAACATTTCAGGATTTGGGCCTCTGCCATTGGCCCTTGAACTCTGAGTCGTGATTTGCAGCTTGGAAGTTTAGATACATAAGCGTAATAGGCCATATAGTAACAATTGCAAAGCTATCTACTCGAAACTACTTTTCAAAAATTAGATACAGCTTCTTATAATGCCAAAATCAACATCGCATGCACAGTAGTCTCTGCTGCAATGCAGAGAAGTACAATGCTAGATAGGTCAACACTTTTAAAAACCCACTCTGGGAAGGTGCCATTCAGAATATGCAGTTGGGCAAAGCTCCAGGGCCAGATGGTTTAACCTCAAAATATTATAGATCTTTGAAGGACTGGATAATACAACCACTAAAGGAGGTTTGTAATGAAATTTTGGAGGGGGAAAAAGCGCCAGAGTCGTGGAAAGAAGCTTATATTACATTAATACCTAAAAATGAGTCTGAAAAGACGCAACTTAAGAATTACCGCCCCATATCCTTGCTTAATGTGGATTACAAAATTTTTGCAGACATTTTGGCTAAAAGACTGAAAAAAGTCCTAGTAGAGGAGATACACAAGGACCAAGCGGGCTTTCTCCCGGGCAGACACTTGTCTGACAATACGAGAAATATAATTAATATTCTAGAGAAGCTGCAAGTGAATATTAACACTAAAGCTGTCTTAATCTTTGTAGATGCGGAGAAAGCCTTTGACAATATTTCTTGGAGTTTCATGAAGAAAAATCTTCAGGGGATGGGGGTTGGCCAAGGGTTTGAAAATGGTATAGGTGCAATTTATTCAGAGCAAACGGCCAAACTAATAGTTAACAATGTGGTAACAGAGGGATTTAAGATAGAAAAAGGGACACGACAAGGCTGTCCAATTTCCCCATTGCTTTTCATTTCGGTCCTGGAGGTTTTGCTAAACATGATTAGAAGGGACCGTTTGATCAAGGGTATACAGGTCGGAGCTAAACAGTACAAATTGAAAGCTTTTGCAGATGACTTAGTATTGACGTTACAGGAGCCAGAATCTAGTACTAAAAGAGTATTAGAATTGGTTCAGGAATTTGGTCATGTGGCAGGATTTAAGCTGAATAAGTTAAAAACTAAGGTGCTTGAGAAAAATTTAACACCGATTGAGAAAGAGAGGTTTCAGAAGGAGACAGGTTTAACATTAGTCAAGAAAGTAAAATACCTGAGGGCATAGGCGCCGACTCCATGGGGCCTGAGGGGGCCCGAGCCCCCTCAAAAATTCGTTTGGGGGGCTCTGCCCCCCCCAATAATCTTGGGCGCCCCTCCAGCAGAGCGCCGCCGCCGATCGCGCAGCTCTGCTCCTCGGCTCAGCTTCCCTCTCGCCTTGATGTCACGGCACCCAGCTACGGTCTGTCCGCCCCCCCTCTCCACCGACACCACCCCCAAACACACACACACAACCTGCCCAGCGTGCTCCTAACGAGCGCCCACCTGCTAGCCTCAGTGTGGCTTCTCTGGTTCCTATTATGAATGTGATTTCTACCTCTCAGTGTATAGAAGGCATCGACAAGGGTGTGTGCCCCCTTTCTTTCTTTCTCTCTCCCTCTCCCCCCTTTCTCTCTCTCTCTCTCACACACACCACAGGGAAAGGCATGTGCTGGGAGGTGGGCGGGGGGGAGCGGGGGGTGAGGGGAGAGGCGGCAGCAGCAGCGGGGAGTAAGGGAGAATAGCGATATAAAATCAATTGCGGCTGGAGGGTGAGCGAGAGTTTCAGCTGGGCTGTAGGGCGGGCGGTGAGGGGGGGAGAGTGTGAATCTGTGGGGAAGGCGAGAAGGAAGGAGGGAGGGATAGGGGTGAGATTGAGAGAGGGGGAGGGAGGAGGGGTGGGGGAAGGAAGGAAGGAAGGAAGGGTTGGAGGAAAGGAAAGAAATGAATGAAACAGGAAGCAACGAGAAGAAGGAAGGATGGAAAGGGTTGGAGGAAAGGAAAGAAGGAAGGAAGGAAGGAAGGAAGGAAGGAAGGAAGGAAGGAAGGAAGGAAGGAAGGAAGGGAGGGAGGGAGAGAGAGAGAGAGAGAGAGGTGAGATTGAGGGAGGGGTGGAAAAGGAAGGAAGGAGGGAGGGAAAGAGAGAGAGGGAAGGAAGAAGGGAAAGAAAGAAAGAGCAGGGAAGGGTTGGAGGAAAGGAAAGGAATGAATGAAACAGGAAGCAATGAGAAGAAAGGAAGGAAGGAAAGGGTTGGAACAAAGAAAGGAAGAAAGGAAGGAAAAAGGAAGGGAGGGAGGGAGGGTGAGATTGAGGGAGGGGGTGGAAAAGGAAGGAAGGAAGGAAGGAAGGAAGGAAGGAAGGAAGGAAGGAAGGAAGGAAGGAAAGAAAGAAAGAAAATGAATGAAATAAGGAGCAATTAGACGAAGGAAGGAAGGAAAGAAAAAGCAGGGAAGGGTTGCAGGAAAGGAAAGAAAGGAATGAAATAGGAAGGGAGGAAGGAAGGAGCATCGAAGGGTTGGAGGAATGGAAGAAAATGAATGAAATAAGAAGGAATGAGACGAAGGAAGGAAGGAAGGAAGGAAGGAAGGAAGGAAGGAAGGAAGGAAAGAAAGAAAGAAAGAAAGAAAGAAAGAAAGAAAGAAAGAAAGAAAGAAAGAAAGAAAGAAAGAAAGAAAGAGGGGAGCAGTGGAAAGAGGGAGGGGAAAAAACAGGAAGGAAGGAAGGAAGGAAGGAAGGAAGGAAGGAAGGAAGGAAGGAAGGAAGGAAGGAGTACTTAGGCTATGTCTCTTGGGACAGGTTTGCTGAGCTCCTGAGCAAGCGCCCCGTCCCCGCCTGCCCTCTTCGCCCCTCGGCCCCGTCTGCCTCCGCCCCCGACTGTATCAGGACCCCCGCCTCCTCCCCACCTGCTCCCTCGCCAGCCAGCCAGCCAGCCAGCCGCGCGCCCTAGCCGGAGAGCCCCGGCCGTCCCCGTCGCGCAATCGGCTGGATCTCCCTTCAGCAGGCCGTGCTCACAACTCGGCCCAGGGACCCCCCAGCAGCGGATCTCCGGCCCAGCTGAAGAATCCGGCAACAAGCCCCCTCCTCCCCAATCGCTCCGCCAAAATACGCTCCAAAACCCCCCAGATAGGCCGCCGGCCGCCAAGTCTCGTGGCGCCCTGAGCGAGGGTCTCTCCCCAACACCGCCACCTCGAACTGCGTTCTCCCGGCTACCCGAGCGAACCAGCGGCAGGACCCCGGTATGGCCCCCCCCCAATATTTTTTATAAGTCGGCGCCCCTGCCTGAGGGTGAATATGACCGCTAAGAATTTAAACTTATTTAAAGATTTTTAAGTGCTGTCCATGAAGAAAGAATGGGCCATGATAAAGAGACTTAGTGGTTTTAATGGTAGGTGATGTTGCTGTGTTGTATTATATTATCTTTGTACATCGATTCATTTCTTGGAGTTAAGAATAGGACTAGGATAAATTGTGTTCACTGAGCCCGTATTTTATACAGTCTGTATATGATGTTTGTTTGTTAATGTGTGGTGTGTTATGCCTAATAAAGGATTTTGAATTGAATTGAACTTATTTAAAGACAATTATGAGAAATGTTGGTCAGAAGTGAAAAAGGACTTAGAGATATGGTCAAACTTGAAGCTTTCTTTGTTAGGTCGAATTGCTGTTATAAAGATGAATGTATTGCCAAGAATGTTGTTTTTGTTTCAATCATTGCAAATTTTGGACAAAATGGACTGTTTCAAGAAGTGGCAGAGAGACATTTCTAGATTTGTCTGGCAGGGCAAGAAGCCCAGAATAAAATTTAAAATATTAACTGATGCAAAGGACAGAGGTGGATTTGCCCTGCCAGACCTTAAACTTTACTATGAGTCAGCAGCATTTTGCTGGCTGAAAGAATGGCTGCTTCTTGAGAACACAGACATTTTGGGTCTAGAAGGTTTTAACAATGTTTTTGGGTGGCACAAGGTTAAAGCACATAAAGTATTTAAAAACCATATTGTCAGAAGAGCATTGTTTAATGTCTGGATAAGATATAAAGACTTACTTGAAAACAAACCCCCAAGGTGGCTATCACCAATGGAGGCGAGGGCTCAGAAAAAACTTAATATGGAGGTCAAATGGCCAAAATATTGGGAAATTTTGGAACAAGAAGGAGATAAATTGAAATTGCAGAGTTTTGAGAAATTAAAAGATAAAATGCGAGACTGGCTTCACTACTATCAGATAATGGAGGCATATAACTTGGATAAGAAAATTGGCTTCCAGGTGGAAAAATCAAAATTAGAAACAGAACTGTTAGAACCTAAAACTAAGACTTTGTCAAAGATGTATAACTTGCTGTTGAGATGGAATACTCAGGATGAAACTGTGAAATCTGCCATAATTAAATGGGCACAAGATGTTGGACATAGTATTATGTTTGCTGACTGGGAACAGTTGTGGACCACAGGTATGAAATTTACGGCATATAATGCCCTAAGAGAGAATATTATGAAAATGATATACAGGTGGTACATGACCCCAGTCAAGCTTGCAAAAATCTATCATTTACCCGATAATAAATGTTGGAAATGTAAAGAAACTGAAGGTACATTTTTTCACCTTTGGTGGACGTGCCCAAGGATTAAGGCTTTCTGGGAGATGATTTATAATGAAATGAAAAAGGTATTTAAATATACCTTCCTGAAGAAACCAGAGGCCTTTCTCCTGGGCATGGTCAGCCAATTGGTGCCAAAGAAGGATAGAACTTTCTTTATGTACGCCACAACAGCAGCAAGAATACTCATCGCAAAGTACTGGAAGACACAAGATCTACCAACCCTGGAAGAATGGCAGATGAAGGTGATGGACTATATGGAACTGGCAGAAATGACTGGCAGAATCCGAGACCAGGGAGAAGAGTTGGTGGAAGAAGATTGGAAAAAGTTTAAAGACTATTTACAGAAACACTGTAAAATTAATGAATGTTAGAATGATGGTGGATAGAAATTAAGTGGTCTTTTGCTGTAATGCTATAAGGGAATATGAGAAAATGGTTATTAATAGGTAAAAAAATAATAATGTTATATTTAAAAATTGAAGATTAAGATGAATGAAGAGGGGAGGGATTTGCTGAATTAACAATTGGAACTGGAATACAGAAAAGGAAGGTGTGAGGGGGTCCGGGAAATAAGCAAATGAAAAATATGTGATAGAAAGATTGAACTGTTTTTTAACTATTTTTATTTTGTATTTTTCTTTTTTTCTTTTTCTTTTGTAATTTTTCTGAAAATCTTAATAAATATCTTATAAAAAAATAAAAAATAAAAACCCACTCTGATACCAACAAGAGTCATAGGAGGATTTATGTTTCCTTTGAGTACAACTATATGACAGCCAAAATTGAAAAAATAACAAGACGCCATATTCTGAAAGAAATTCCTGGCTGTGAAGTCTTTCCCTGCCTCGCCAAACGACGTACTAGATCACTTAGGGATATGTTAGTACACACTGACTTAAAACACACATGTACACAGTAGACCTTGACAACAGGTTTTTTTCAAATGTGGACATTGCACCACATGTAGGTTTGCATTACTAGTAAAAGAATAGTTAAGACTTCAACTTTACCATACAGTCATGTGTGCCACAGCACAGGTTGTTTATATAATTAAGTGCCCTTGTGGCTTACTGTATGTTGGGCATAAGACCTATCAGGACCTATCAGAGCATCGCAGTAGGATCAGAAACAAAAACGTAGATGCACCTTTGGTACAGCACTTCATTCAGGAATCACATACTGAAGATGATCTAACATTTTTTGTTCTTTAGGCTTACCAGGGGCCTCTAGATCAAGCAAGGAAGGTTCTACAACAGAAAGAAAGTAGGTTTGTTTTCCTATGGAATATGCTTCATCCTTTATGGTTAAACACTGAATTAGATTATAGTTGTTTTCTTTAGTTATATATTGGGAAAACCTTTATGACCATATAGTATGCCTGTTGTAACAATTTACTGTTTGTAGTATGTCATTGAACAATGTTCCTTTAAGAGTGAATTAACATGAATTATCTGCACTTGTTGCCTATTGGGTCACCACGACTGAGAATCCATTACGAATAAGCTTCATGTAGCTATTATATATATGTACATTTTTTAATATCTTTGTTTGTTAGTTTGGAATTTGTGTAGCTATTATATTACAAAGTGTCTATGTTTATATGATTTAGAACCATGCACAGCTGATGAAGCCCCCTCGGGCGAAACAGGGAAATATCCAGGAATCCTTGTCTTGTCTGCCTGTGCCAGTTTCCATCAGTGCCAAGTTCTTTTGTTTGCCAACCCAATCATCTTCATTAGACACTTAGAAGATTATTTCACGCCACTCTTCTAAGCAATAGGACAGACAACAAAATACAAGAGAAGATGAAGAAATTAGAAAAGAATGTACTATGGTGCTGACAATATAGGACTTGTGTTTTGTACATACTGGACTTGGTGGTCAACTGGAAAGCTACATTTTAATTTATTATGTCAAGATGTTGATTTTGGCATTATAAGAAGCAGTATCTAATTTTTGAAAAGTAGGTTCGAGTAAATCATCATCAGTCTTTATTACGGTCCAGAGACCCAACAAATCATTACAAAACAATACAGTCATACCTCGGGTTACAGATGCTTCAGGTTGCATTTTTTTGGGTTACAGACCCGCCGAAACCCGGAAGTACCGGAACAGGTTACTTCCGAGTTTCGGCAGTTGTGCGTGCGCAGAAGCGCCAAATTGTAACCCGCGTGTGTGCAGACGAGCCACTGTGGGTTGCGAACGTGCATCCCACATGGATCACATGTGCAACCCGAGCGTCCACTGTACACAATTCAGACAGCCTACCACCAGGTTAAACAAGCATTTTGTTCAGACTTAAAGATAGGGATCATTGGTTCTTGCAACCACTGATAAAAACTTTGCCACTGCTAATGTTCTAGTGTTTGTCCAGTCTTCCAATAGGAACCTGACATAGTGAACCTCTGATTTTCCCGGGAAAGGTACCAGCAAGGGTAATATCAGTTCAGCCCTGGCGTGCTCGTATTTCGCACAGTGCAGCAAAATATGTTCTATAGAATCGATGTCTTGGTCACACGAGCAAAGTCTGTCCTGGTAGGGAACTCCTCTCAATCTGCCATCCAACACTGCAGAAGGAAAAACATTTAGTTTGGTGAATAGGTAAAGGTAAAGGGACCGCTGACCATTAGGTCCAGTCGTGGCCAACTCTGGGGTTGTGGCGCTCATCTCGCTTTATTGGCCAAGGGAGATTATAAGTATTTCAATGGGAAGTGTGGGCCTGCTTTTGGCTAATGAGATGGTCAATATCACCATTGTTCATCCCTACAACCCAGCCTACACATGGATCTCCCTCACTCCCATGGCCCAGTCTATGTGCAGGCCTTTCATGCCCCCATGCACAGCGGAAGGCAAGCCAAACCTGCGGCCGAGGCTGGCGAGCTTCCCTGCAGGCATCCGTCCTCCAGCAACTCTGGGCATCTTCCTCTCCTGACCTCGGGCAGGCTGGATCCAGGACCGTGGCGGGACACATCCAGCCTGCGGGCTGTAGTTTGGGGACCCCTGCTCTAAGGTTCCAGGCAAGATTCTCTCCCAACCCTACCTGGAGATGCTGGGCATTGAACCTGGGAGCTTCTGTTTGCAATGCAGATACTCGGTCACGGAGCTATGGTGCTTCCTAATGGGAAGGTCTTCTGTGAACAGTAGCATCCTCCCACCACAACTGGTGCCCTCCAGATGTTTTCGACTGCAGCTCTCATCTGCCCCTGTCAGCATAGCCATATGATGCTGGGGCTGATGGGAATTCTATTGCGTGGCAAGTCCCCTCCCCCAAGTGAAATAAAGACACGGGACACATTATTTAAGGTTAATGGGCATAAAAAGGCCACAACTTTATTGATTACAGAATTGGAAGGTATTGGCCTTAGGCATTGGCTCCTATCGACTACCCGGCATGGAGACTGGGAAGGGTTAACCACAAGCCGTGGGGGGGTCCTGTTGGAGTACGCCAACTAGGATCCCACGGGTGTCACCGCTCGGGGGCGTGCCGGAGGCCCTTACCTCCCTAGGTTTCGGACAAGGCAACGCCCCCCGGATGTTGGTTTCTGCTTTCTTCACTGTGCAGCGAAGTGCTAGTCACAGGACAATGTTTTGCATTCCACAGTCAGAGTACTGTTGGGTTTCCCACGGGAATGGGAGACTGGATGTGACGTACACTGGTTTCCTGTTTTTCACTGTTTCTCTCGGTGTTCTTTGTTCCGAGGAGAAGGATGGTTGCTTCTCTGCTCCCGCAGAGGCAAGATGCATGTTTGTAATCTCTCAACATTGAACTGAAAATAAAGCAAAGTTGACTTCCGGTCGGCGCCATCGGTTAATGGCGGATTTCCCTCCGAGCTCTGGAGGGGGTCTGCTTTTCGAGTTCGGGTCCTGTCGCTACGGCGAAGCGGGGACCCTTAAAAATTACAGGCGCTGAAGCCTGTAAACAAGGAGACTCGGTGGGCACCATTGCGCCCCCCCGAAATCGCAAAGGAGCCTTCTTAAAGGCTCCGGAACGGCAGCGGGGGTGAAGCGCGGTGCTGAGAGTCGTCACCCAGCTCGTGAAGCGAAGCCGCATCGCCATAGCCGGAGAGCGCCGATTCCTTCCTGAAATCTGGATTACAAATTAAAACCTGTGAGTAGGACTGAAACTAATTTGGGATTTACAATTACTTTAAAGAATTTTGGCTGAAAACGGGATTGGCTTTAAAGCAAGGAAGTCAGCCTTTCCCGGACTGCAAAAGTATACAGCAAAGAAAGTTAAAAGCTGCAACCTTTGAAAGATCTTAAAGAACTAAGCGAACTAGACATTGGCTTTGAAAATTCCCCCTTTTGGCTGGCAGGAGCAGAAGGGGGCTGAATTTCTGATTTAAACCTGCTGGAAAAGGAGTTTAAAAAACTTTTACCGCTGTGTCAAATGCTCCTGAAACGGACTGTCTAAGTGAGGATGCCGGAAGAGAACTGTAAGTGAGTTAAATGGCTACTTGGAAAGCTACTTTGTTTTAAAGTTATTGGGCTCAGGAGAGTTACAAAATTACTGTTTTGTTAATCTCTGGAAATACAGGAAACTGTTGCAATTGACTATTGGAAAACCCTAGGGGATTGACTATAAGACATTTTGTTTCAGAAGTTTTGGAAACTTTTTTCCCCTAGAGGACATTCTGGTAATTGCTGCAATTTGGACTGTAACTATTAAGGCAGTGGAAATTTCCTTTTAAAAACAACCCAGGCGTGAGAGTGACCTTGGCTAGGCAATGAGCGGCGTACCAGAAGAGACAACAACTAGATCTGGAAGACCATACAAGACAAAATCTTTACAACAGCGTAGAGTTTCAGCTTCAGGCATCCCTATGGCACCAGCTGCAACTGGCCAGACAAAAACAACAATGACATCATATGCTGTAACACAAGCTTTAGTCAAGATAAATGAGTCTTTGGAATCTCTGACAAAGCAGGGATTGGAAAATAGCAAAAAGTTGACAGAACTCTCAATAAAACTTGATCAGAACACACAAAGCGTGAATGAATTAGGGAAAAGAGTGACGTCTAATACAGAATCTATTAATAAAATATTAGAGGACTCTGCCAACATACGTAAAATTGCAGAAGAAGCTAAGGTCTCTGCTGAGGAGGCCAAAGTCTCTGCAGATGCTACACAGGAAAAAATAGAGCCAGTTTGCAAAAAACTAGAAGATCATACATTAGCCCTGTCCATGCTCGATCTGCAGAGGAAGGAAAGGAATTTAAGATTGAGAGCAGTTCCTGAAAGTGAAGGAGATAACTTGGTGGACTTCCTTTCAAAAGAATTTTCGGATTTTTGGCAAGAGGAGTTGGAGAAGGAAGAAATTAAGATAGTGACTGCCTTCAGACTGGGCAGAGCGCAAGGCAGGAAAAAGCCAAGGGATTGCCTGATAACCTTAAGAGACAAAATATTGAATTTGCATTATCAAAGAACCCTTGAGATTGAGAATTCTTTTGTGGATATTTTTAAGGATATACCAAAAGAGATTCTGGATGCAAGAACACTATATAAAGAACTAGTGGGTCTGCTGAAGAAGAACGAAATACCCTTCAGGTGGGAATTCCCTCAAGGCCTATCTTTTAAATTTAAAGGTAGGAAAATCAGGATAAGATCAGTTCAAGACCGAGACCAATTCTTGAAAGACTACAGGGAAGACCTTCTGAAAGGAACAGTGGGAGTGGAACCAACATCAGAGACAAAAGAAGTAACAGACATCTTAAATTTGTCGTTTGGACTTAAACTACCGACAGAAGAAGAAGAGCTACTCGGAGCGACAGGAGGCAAATAGTTTCAATATGGCTCTGCAACTTTTAAGCTGGAATTGTAACGGTTTGAACCTCCCTCGTAAGAGAAGAAATGTATTTCACCTATTGAAAAAGGAACATTTGGACTTGATTTGTTTACAGGAAACTCGTGTGACAAGATTGCACAGGAAGCTACTCATCAACAAGAGATTAGGCCAAGAATTTATTTCATCAGATAAAGTAAAAAAAAGAGGAGTGGTAATCTATGCAAAGGAAAAACTTTCCCCGAAATTTATGTTTAAAGATGAACAAGGGAGATATTTGGCAGTTGAAATCCAAGTTCAAGGTGAAAATTTTTTGATATTAGGGATTTACGCACCTAATGAAGGGAAGTCAGAATTTTTTAAGAAGTTGCATGAGACATTATTGGACTATTTGGATTACAACCTAATTATGATGGGAGACATGAATGGAGTAGTATCTACGAATATGGACAAAGCACAAAGACAGATAATTTCCAAAGATGGGAGATTACCAAAGACTTTTTTTGAAATGACAGAAAATATGGATTTGATTGATATTTGGAGGACAAGGAACCCTCTCGAGAGAGAGGGAACTTTCTTCTCTGAAGCTATGATGACCTGGACTAGAATTGACCAAATTTGGATTACTAGTGGGATGGCTCCAAAGATTAAGAAAGTGGAAATCTGCCCAAAGACTTGCTCCGACCATAACGCCATTAAGATGGAGATGAAACTTACAACAGCTGGTTCATTTAGATGGAGGATGAATGACACCCTATTTCGAGATGAGGAGATCCACAAAAAGGCCCCAAAAACCCTAAAGGACTGTTTTGAAATAAATCTAAAAACAGATGTGAAAAAAGAGTAATCTGGGATGCAAGTAAAGCTGTGATGCGAGGATTCTTAATACAACAAAATTCAATAAAGAAGAGAAAACAAAATGAAAAGAAGGATAAGATTTTGGAAAAGATAAAAGAAGGAGAGAAGAAATTGAGATCCAAACCAAAGTCCCAGGAGATCCTGAGAGAGATCAAGTTATATCAGACACAATACATGGAATTGACAAACCAAGAGATTGAATGGAAGATTAAACAAATGAGACAGAAGACATTCGAATCTGCAGACAAATGTGGCAAACTTCTGGCCTGGCAAATGAAGAAAAGACAGAAATTAAATACGGTTACAAGCCTAGAAGTTGATGGAAAGAATATATATAAACCTAATGAGATCAGGAATTGCTTTCTGAGCTATTTTAAAAAATTATATTCACAAGGGCCGCAGAAGGAAGAAGATATAGACGAGTTTTTCAAGCAATATGGATTACAAAAAATCTCTTATCAAAGCAAAGTGGATCTAAACCAGAAAATAACTGAACAAGAGATAGAGGGTGCCATCCAAAACATGCAGCTGGGCAAATCTCCAGGACCAGATGGGCTGACTTCCAGATACTACAAAGCTTTGAAGGAGTGGTTAGTGCAACCGTTAAAGGAAGTCTGCAATGAGATTTTGGAGGGGAAAAGGGCACCAGAATCGTGGAAAGAAGCGTACATTACACTCATACCAAAGACAGAGACTGAAAAGACTCAACTTAAGAACTACCGCCCTATATCATTACTTAATGTGGATTACAAAATTTTTGCAGACATTTTGGCAAAAAGATTAAAAAGAGTGCTGATGGAAGAGATTCATATGGACCAAGCAAGCTTTCTCCCAAAAAGACATTTGTCAGATAATGTGAGGAACATAATAGACATTTTGGAACTATTAGAGGTGAACATAATCACTAAAGCAGTTTTGATATTTGTGGACGCGGAGAAAGCCTTTGACAATATTTCTTGGAGCTTTATGAAAAAGAATCTTCATGCGATGGGGGTAGGCCAAGGTTTTGAGAATGGTATGGGTGCAATATACTCAGAACAAAAAGCAAAGCTGATTGTAAATAATGTGATAACTGAAGAATTTAAAATAGAAAAAGGGACACGACAGGGGTGCCCAATCTCCCCATTACTCTTTATATCTGTCTTGGAGCTGTGGCTAAATATGATTAGAGGTGACCAGCTGGTTAAAGGGGTACAGGTCGGAGCCAAACAGTACAAGTTTAGGGCATTTGCAGATGACTTAGTGCTTACCTTACAAGAGCCAGACACTAGTACAAAAAGGGTTTTAGAATTAATTCAAGAATTTGGTCAAGTGGCTGGATTTAAACTGAACAAACAAAAGACTAAGGTTTTGGGGAAAAAATTATCAGTCATGGAAAGGGAGAAGTTCCAGAATGAAACAGGTTTGACGGTGGTTAAGAAGGTGAAATATTTAGGGGTTCATATGACATCTAAGAATTTGAATTTATTTAAAGACAATTATGAGAAATGTTGGTCAGAAGTTTTAAAAGGATATGGAAACATGGTCAAATTTGAAGCTTTCAATGTTGGGCCAAATTGCAGCTATAAAGATGAATGTATTGCCTAGAATGTTATTTTTATTTCAAACATTGCAAATTCTTGACAGGATGGACTGTTTCAAGAGGTGGCAGAAGGATATTTCGAAATTTGTCTGGCAGGGCAAAAAGCCCAGAATAAAATTTAAGATATTAACGGATGCAAAGGAAAGAGGGGGATTTGCCCTGCCGGACTTAAAACTGTACTATGAAGCAGCAGCGTTCTGCTGGATGAAAGAGTGAATGCTCCTCGAGAATACAGATATCTTGGATTTAGAAGGTTTTAATAATGTATTTGGATGGCATGCATATTTATGGTATGATAAAGCTAAAGTGCATAAGGCCTTTAAAAATCATATTGTCAGAAAAGCACTATATAATGTTTGGACTAGATATAAGGATTTGTTGGAAAACAAAACTCCTAGATGGTTGTCACCTTTGGAGGCTAAAGCGGTGAAAAAACTCAATATGGAGGCCAAGTGGCCAAAGTATTGGGATATTTTGTAACAAGAAGGAGATAAACTGAAATTACAGAGTCATGAGAAATTAAAAACAAAGGTACGAGATTGGCTCCATTATTTCCAAATAATGGAGGTATACAAACAAGACAGGAAAATTGGCTTCCAGGTGGAGAAATCAAAATTAGAAACAGAACTGTTAGAACCCAATGTTAAGAATTTGTCAAGAATGTATAACTTGTTGCTGAAGTGGAATACACAAGACGAAACAGTTAAATCAGCTATGATTAAGTGGGCACAGGATATTGGTCACAACATTATGTTTGCTGACACAACATTATGTTTGCCAGACAAACTTAGAAATATCCTTCTGCCATTTTCCAAAACATTCCACTCTGTCCACAATCTGTAGGGTTTGAAACAAAAACAACATCTTTGGCAATACATTCATTTTTATAGCTGCAATTCTACCCAACAAGGAAAGTTTTAATCTTGACCAAATTTCTAAATCCTTTTTAACTTCTGACCAACATTTTTCATAGTTATCTTTGAATAAATTCAAATTTTTGGAAGACAAATTGACCCCTAGGTATTTCACTTTTTTAACCACATTTAACTCTGTCTCCTTCTGAAACCCATCTGTTTCTAAAGGTGTCAAGTTTTCCCCCAAAACCTTGGTTTTTTGCTTGTTCAGCTTAAATCCTGCCACCCGACCAAACTCATGAATCAGTTCTAAAACTCTTTTTGTACTAGATTCTGGCTCCTGTAATGTTAAAACCAAATCATCTGCAAAAGCTTTCAGTTTATATTGTTTCACTCCGACCTGTATTCCTTGCACCAACCGGTCCTCCCTAATCATGTTCAAAAGCACCTCCAGGACTGAGATAAATAAAAGAGGGGATAGGGGGCACCCCTGTCGTGTTCCCTTTTCAATTTTGAACTCTTCTGTCACCACATTGTTCACTATCAGTTTAGCTTTTTGCTCTGAGTATATAGCCTCTATTCCATTTTCAAACCCCCGTCCCACTCCCATCCCTTCCAAGTTTCTCTTCATAAACTTCCAAGAAATATTATCAAAGGCCTTCTGCGCATCTATAAAAATCAACACTGCTTTCGTATTGATATTAGTTTGCAAGAGTTCTAAAATGTCGATTATATTCCTGGTATTATCAAACAGATGTCTAACTGGGAGAAAGCCTGCTTGGTCTTTATGAATTACTTCATTTAACACTTTTTTAAGCCTACTTGCCAAAATGTCTGCAAAAATTTTGTAATCCACATTTAGGAGTGAGATGGGACGGTAGTTCTTGAGTTGAGTCTTTTCAGTTTCCAGTTTGGGTATCAATGTGATGAAAGCTTCTTTCCACGATTCCGGCGCCTTCCTCCCCTCCATGATCTGATTGCAAACCTCCAATAGTGGATGTATCAAGAAGTCTTTCAATGTCTTATAATATTTGGAGGTAAGTCCATCTGGTCCTGGAGATTTGCCTAGTTGCATATTCTGAATGGCATCCTCAATTTCTTGTTGTGTTATCTTATAATTCAGGATTGATCTCTTTTCCTGGGCTAATTTTGGTAATCCATTAATTTTTAGAAATTGGTCTATCTCAGTCTCTTCCTGCGGCCCTTGCGTATAAAGTTTTTTAAAATATCTCTGGAAGCACTTTCTAATTTTCTCTGGTTTCTGGATATTTCTCCCTTCAATCTCTAGGTTTGTAACCGTATTCAATTTTTGTCTCTTTTTCAACTGCCATGCTAGCAGTTTCCCACACTTATTCGCTGATTCAAATGATCTTTGTTTCATTTGTTTAATTTTCCATTCAACTTCTTGATTTATCAGTTTCGCATATTGTGCTTGATGGAACTTAATTTCTCTGAGAACCTCCTTCGACTTTGGTTTTGATCTCAGTTTTTTCTCCCCTTCTCTTATCTTCTCTAAGATCTTATCTTTTTTTTCATTCCAGAGTCTTTTCTTAATCGTATTCTGTTGTATCAGAAACCCTCTCATAACTGCTTTACTCGCGTCCCAGATTGTTCTCTTTTCCACCGGGGTGTTCAAATTTATTTCAAAATAGTCTTTTAAAGTTTTTGGGGCCTTCTTCACAATCTCCTGATCTCTTAGTAGGGTGTCATTCATTTTCCATCTGAAGGAACCGATTGGAGTAAGTCTCAATTCCACTTTCAAGGCGTTATGGTCGGAGCAGGTTTTAGGGCAGATTTCCACTTTTCTAATCTTAGGTGCCAGCCCTCTAGTTGTCCATATTTGGTCGATTCTTGTCCATGACAAATGGGCCTCAGAAAAGAAGGTTCCTTCTTTACCTAAGGGGTTCTTTGTCCTCCATATATCAATCAAATCCATATTGTCAGTTAGTTTAAAAAAAGTCTTAGGTAGTCTACCATCTTTTGTTAAGTTTTGGTTTTGTGACTTATCCATGTTTGTAGAGACCACACCATTCATGTCTCCCATCATAATGATGTTGGTATAGTCCAGATAGTCCAGCATTATCTCATGCAGCTTCTTGTAAAAGTCTGATTTCCCCTCATTTGGTGCATAAATTCCTAATATCAAAAATTTTTCTCCTTGTGTCTGTATTTCAATAGCTACAATTCTTCCTTGCTCATCTTTAAATAAAAATTTTGGTGACAGGCTCTCCTTTGCGTAGATCACCACTCCTCTTTTCTTGACTCTATCCGATGAAATAAATTCTTGGCCTAGTCTTTTGTTAATTAATACTTTCCTGTGGAGCCTAGTCACATGAGTTTCCTGCAAGCAAATAATGTCCAATTGTTCTTTTTTCAATATATGAAAGATTCTTCTTCTTTTTTCCGGAGAATTCCCGCCATTAATGTTCCAACTGAGTAGCTGCAGAGACATCCTGGATCAATCTGTTGGTCTTATAGTGTCGTCTCTTCCTTTTCCTCTGATCCCGAGGGTGTAGGTGTCGGTACAATTCCAGGCGGTGGCAGTGGCCAAGCTGCTGCTGCTCCCTTTTGGAGATCCTCTCCGTGGTCGTTCAGGAACTTCTGATTGTCTTCTGTTGTTTTAATTTTAACTTTCTTTCCTGTGAAGTTAAAGGATAATCCTTGAGGGAACTCCCACCTATAAGGAATTGAGTTGCCTCTCAGTAATCTTGCTAAGTCTGAGTATGTAGCTCTAAGGTCCAAAAGTTGTTTTGGTATGTCTCTGTAAATTTCTGCTCTTTTGCCTTGAATAACCAGTGATTTCTTAAAATGAAGGCCTAATATCTTGTCTCTCTCCTGCTTGGATCTCAGGATAATCAAACAGTCTCTGGATCTGTCCCTCCTCACGACTCTTCCCAGTCTGAACGCAGTTGTAATTTTAAAGTCTTTGTCTTCTTCTATACCCCAGAACTTTGAAAATTCCGCTGTCAGGTAGCCAGTCAGATCTTCCTGTTCAAGTTCTGGAATAGCTCTCAATCTCAGATTGTTTTCCTGATTTCTCAGCTCCACCATAGACAGGTAGGCCTGCTGTTCACTGATCTGCTTGTGTAACGGCCTTACCTCCCCTTTTATTGCCTCAACCTTCTGATTTACTTGTTCTGCTTTTTGGTTGGCTTCCTCAGCCAGTTTACGATTTTCTACAGTTGCTTCCTTAAGGTTCCCAATTACTTGTGTATGTTGAGCAACTTGGTCAGTTAGTTTACTAATAGAGGTTGTAGCTTGATCAATTTTTGTCGATTGGTCATCCACCTTCTGGTTCAAGATTGCCAATTGTTCCAAGATTTGTTTTAAAAAGGTTTCAGATCCTCCTGTAGCCATGTCCTCTGATGCTGGCTGCTCAACTTCCCCCTCTTGTACTCCCAAAACAGCTGGGACGGATGATCTACGTGACTGGGAAGTCAAAGTTGTTTGAACAAGTTGGGCTTGTTTTGCTTTCGTTTTTGCAGATCTTGTTTTCGCTGGGCCACTCATTCCACACCTGTCTATGTGTCAAGGTCAAATTATATACTGTCCCATGGGAAAAACAGTTCCAAAGTGTAAATAACAAAGCAGCAGAGAGTCAAAATAAAATGTTGTTCCCAGACAATTATAAATCCAGAATCCACTAGGGGGAGTACCACTGTAGCTCACAAGAAAGAAAGGATTTTATCCGCCATTAAAGTTCCTGAAGTCCCAAACAGTTTACAAAAAGTCCTTCAATCACTCTTTTAACGTGCAGAGCTCTTCCCCAGTTAAAACAAAGTCTCACAAAAGAGGTGCAAGAAACAGTTTCCCTGATTGTATCTTGTCAGCAACGCTCAAATGTAACAATTTCAATTTTAGATACAGTTTCCGCAATTTGACAGTTCTTTTATCTCCTGGCAGTCCGAGGCTTGGTTTCTTAATCCTTTGTAATCCACAAAAGGGAGGAAAGTCCCATTTAAAATCCCGTAAGCTTAAAAACAGATGCCTCTTTTTTACCCCTTAAAAGCCAATTCCGTCAATACACGATAGTCCCAACTTTGTAATCCCTTTTAAAGCGCTTCCCGCTTGTCAAAGTCTTTGCTTTTGATCTTTAAAGCACGGTCGGAAGACGGACTTCCTGTTTTGCGTCTCCCGTTTTCAGCCAAATTTTAGATCTTTTAGTCCCGAAAATTTAATCCTTACTCACGAGTATGTAGTTTGAAGCCTGATGTTTCAAGAAGAAAGGTCAGCGCTCATCAGCAGCAGCCGCACGGCTTCGCTTCCGCAGAAAGAGCGATGAACTCACAGCACCGCTCCCCCTTCCACGTTCCGGAGCCCCTTACGGGGTTCCTTCTCCGTTTCTGGGGTCGCTTCTGGTGCCCGCCGAGTCCCACGGCCACGGGCACACTCTGCCCGTGGTTTTTCTTAATGGGTCGTCGCTGTGCCGCAGCGCACGACCCTTTTCCGTGGAGCCCCTCTTCAGAGCCTGAAGAGGACCGCCATTACTGTTTCGCGCCGCCTCCGGAAGCCTAAAATTTATGCCATGTAATGCCTTAAAGGAAAATATTATGAAAATGATCTACAGGTGGTACATGACCACAGTCAAGCTAGCAAAAATCTATCATTTGCCTGACAATAAGTGTTGGAAGTGTAAAGAAACTGAAGGTACTTTCTACCACCTTTGGTGGACGTGCCCGAAGATTAAGGCTTTCTGGGAAATGATATATAATGAAATGAAAAAGGTACTAAAATGTACTTTCCCTAAGAAACCAGAGGCCTTTCTCTTGGGCATTGTTAACCAATTGGTGTCGAAGAAAGATAGAACTTTTTTTATGTACGCTACTACAGCAGCAAGAATACTTATCGCAAAGCATTGGAAGACTCAAGATCTACCCACTCTGGAAGAATGGCAGATGAAGGTAATAGACTATATGACATTGGCTGAAATGACCGACAGAATCCGTGAACAGGGGAAAGAGACGGCGGATGAAGATTGGAAGAAATTTAAAACTTATCTCAAGAAATACTGCAAAATTAATGAATGCTAAAATGTTGAGGTTTTTAGTAAGAAAAGGAGATTACAGCGACAAAAGATTAAGTAAAAGAAAAGAACAAATAAGAGACAAATTTGATAAAATTAAGTTTAGGATTTGCTGAAACAATTTTGGAAATTGGGATGTAGAAAGGGGAGGTTTGGGGGAGTCAGAGAAGTGAGGTTTATGAAAAAAAGGAGATGAAATTATACATGTTTGTTTGTTTGTTTCTTTATTTGTTTGTATTGTTTATAAAAACTTTGTAAAACCAATAATTTTTTTAAAAAAAGAAAATAAAGCAAAGTTAAGCATGTGGCACGTACTGCTCATCATTCCGCTGTGTACAGGACTCTGCAATTACAACATTTTTAGTTCCGGGCCCAGATAAACGCAGTCAGCTGAAGGATGGACTCCAGAAGCCGAGTCGGAATGCCAGCAGAGGAACAGAGAAACGGATCGGTGTTATCTGCTCTGCGCGTCGAGTTGATTGATGAGAGGTATGTGCTCATGCTCCGGGCAGCCTGCCAGCTTCTAGTTTATGGCTTTATGGCTGGACTTTGAACTTTTAAAGCCGTTTTGCCGCAATACAGGCAAAGGCTCTAAGGCACAGGCTCACAGGCTTGGGAGGCTTGAAAACCGAAAGTACCTTTGAACGTGCTTTTGGAATGAGGTTTGAAAGCAGCAGTGACGCAGCTTGATTAAACGCCGCGGAGATGGCAGATGCAAAGCTGGCTGATGCTTTTGGGATTCCTAAGCTCAATAAGAAAAACTACGCGGACTGGGTACTCTATGCAGAGGCTATTCTGCGGAAAGAGGGTCTGTATAAAGTTATTACAGACAACCCCCCCAGCTCCAGTTACAGACGAGTGGAGAGCTAAAGATACCAAAGCGATGGGAACTCTTACATTGATAGTATCCCCAGAAGAGCTCTGTCTGTTGCGTGGTAAGACCACAGCCAGAGAAATTTGGGACACTTTAAGAGAAGCTCACTTGAGGACAGAGGCTGGTTCCTCAATGTACTATTATGCCAAGCTGCATGGTATGGCTCTTGCTGAAGGTGGAGATGTGCGTACACATCTGATGGAAATGCAGAATCTGAGACATGAGCTGCAACAGAGAGGACTCACCTTTCCAGAGGCTGTGTATTCCTTCAGGATACTACATTCTTTGGGTCCAAGTTGGGAGTTCGTTGCCACTCAGATTGCTGTTCAGCCAACTGCTCAGCTCACAGTAGCCTATGTTACTGCCGTGATTCTGAATGAAGCAGACCGCCAGGGTGCTAGCTGCATGGGTAAGGAGGAGTCTTCACAGACGTCATCCCAGAGTGCAGTGAAACCACCAGATGGCGCCAAAGCTTTGAAGGCAGTGAAATGCTACTTGTGTGGATGTCTAGGCCATATGAAGAGGGAATGCAGATATCCCAGAGCCAAGACAGAGCAGCGCAGCGGAAGCTCATCGCGTGGAAAAGGCCAAAGCAAAGGCAAAGGTCCGGTCTCCAGGACAACGCAGCACAAGGCGATGGTCTCACGCTTCACTCCAAACATCGCAAAGGTCCAGAAGACGTCTAGATCTTTCTTTGTTGTTGATTTAGCAGCTACCCACCACATGTGCAACGATAAGCGACTGTTCGTGTCTTTTACACCACAGGAAGGTGCGATTCACCAGGCGGATGACCACACGATCCCGTCAAGGCTACGGAACTGTTGTTCTTCACAGTTTGGACTTGTTGATACAAGATGTGCTTTACGTTCCAGATGCTACACACAATCTACTCAGTGTTATGCAGCTGAATGAACGGAACATTGACGTTTCCTTCAAGAACAAGAAATGCACGATCACAAAGAAAAACGATTATGTATTGCATGCTGAAAATGTTGGTCGTTTATTTGTTTTGTATTATGATGATGTTGTGCAGAATGAGACTTGTTGCATTGCAGGTTCTAACAAATGTTTGCATGCAGGATGTATTCATGATTTTCACAGAAAATTTGGTCATTTGCATTTTGAGGCAGTATCTAAAATGCCTGCCTTGGTTGAAGGTACGACTATTAAACCCTGCAGGTACCACATGAAGTGCAAGGCATGCGCAGCAAACAAGGTGAAAATGGCTGCGAAAGGTAAGGTGTCTAGTAGGCAAGCTACTGAACCATACCAGGTTGTTCATGCTGATTTAGTTGGTCCACTATCGCCCTCTTTGGGTGGAAATAGGTACTTCATGGTTCTCATTGATGCATTTTCCAGGTATATTTATGTGTACAATCTCAAGCAGAAATCAGAGGCTTTTCCAAGGTTCAAGGAATTCTGTGCTTGGTTGGAAAATGTGCATGGTAAGAAGATAAAGACTCTTTTCACTGATCGCGGGGGAGAATTCACTTCTCAGCAGTTTGAAGCTTTTCTGACTGAGAAAGGAATTCAACACGATTTGTCCAGTCCTCGCTCGCCATGGCAGAATGGGCTTTGCGAAAGGGCAAATCAGACATTGCTTCAAGGGTTAAAAACCTTGCTGCATGATGCCAATCTTCCAGAGAGTTATTGGGCCGAATCTCTCTCATGTTTTGTTTACAGTTACAATCGCAGATTATCTTCAGCGATTGGTTGTACCCCGTATGAGAAGATGTTTGGCAAGAAACCGTACATCAAACACATGAGAATTTTTGGTTCTGACATGTGGGTTCACACACCACAAAGCTCCAAGTTAGGCAAGCGTGGATTGCATGGTATCTTTCTAGGTTATCAGAAAGGTTCTTACAGAATAACTCTAAGACAATTAAGCTCACAAGAAGTGTTGAGTACAATGCCAAGTGGGGGGAGAATGTGGGAATTTTCCAATTTTATCCTGATGACAGTGATGAGACTGAGGATAAGCAACAGCAAAAGCAGCCGCAACAACCCACACCCACTGATGAAGGTTCTGAGTCTGAAACTGAATCGGATGATTCAGAGGATTTCAAGAGTGCGAAAGCCTCTATGCGACCCTCTGAAAGCTCTGATCAAGAATTGGAAGAACCATTGTTCACAATAGGCCACTTTTCTCCTAAGAAGGAAGAGGAAAGTGTTGAGGACTTAAGGCTGATTCGTAGGTCACAAAGAGCCACAAAAGGCAGACCTCCAAAGAGATTTGCTGATGAATATGCTAAGACAGCAGTAGCAGCTGTTAAAAGCTCCAAGAAGGTATTTGAACCTTCAAGTTTCCAAGAAATCCAGGATTTGGATTCTAAGGAAGCTGAGCCATGGTTAAATGCCATGAAGGCTGAGCTTGATTCCTTAGAAAGGAACAAAACATGGGAGCTAGTACTGCTTGAGAGCAGTACATGTGAAAAGGATCTAGGAGTCTTGGTTGACCACAAACTTGACATGAGCCAACAGTGTGACACGGCAGCTAAAAAAGCCAATGCAATTCTGGGCTGCATCAATCGGAGTATAGCATCTAGATCAAGGGAAGTAATAGTGCCACTGTATTCTGCTCTGGTCAGACCACACCTGGAGTACTGTGTCCAGTTCTGGGCACCACAATTCAAGAAGGACACTGACAAACTGGAACGTGTCCAGAGGAGGGCAACCAAAATGGTCAAAGGCCTGGAAATGATGCCTTATGAGGAACGGCTAAGGGAGCTGGGCATGTTTAGCCTGGAGAAGAGGAGGTTAAGGGGTGATATGATAGCCATGTTCAAATATATAAAAGGATGTCACATAGAGGAGGGAGAAAGGTTGTTTTCTGCTGCTCCAGAGAAGCGGACACGGAGTAATGGATCCAAACTACAAGAAAGAAGATTCCACCTAAACATTAGGAAGAACTTCCTGACAGTAAGAGCTGTTCGACAGTGGAATTTGCTGCCAAGGAGTGTGGTGGAGTCTCCTACTTTGGAGGTCTTTAAGCAGAGGCTTGACAACCATATGTCAGGAGTGCTCTGATGGTGTTTCCTGCTTGGCAGGGGGTTGGACTCGATGGCCCTTGTGGTCTCTTCCAACTCTATGATTCTATGATTCTAGTTCCAGGAATGAAACTGCTTGGAAGCAAATGGGTCTTCAAAGTGAAGACTGATCAAAATGGCAAGATAGTCAGACACAAAGCCAGATTGGTAGCCAGAGGTTTTGCACAGGTACCAGGTGAAGACTATCACCAGACCTACTCACCCACAGTGAGATATGAGAGCATTAGGCTTATGCTCAAGCTAGCTGCAGAGGAGAATCTACACGTTAGTCACCACGATGTGAATACAGCATTTTTGTACGGATCTCTAGGTGAATCACTTTATATGCTTCCACCTGATGGCGTACAGGTAAAACAGGGATTTGTTTGTGCTCTAAAGAAGTCCCTTTATGGTCTCAAACAAAGTGCACGGTGTTGGCACACAAAACTCACTGAGACATTGTTTTCTCTAGGTTTTCAGCAAGGGAAAGCTGATCCATGTGTATTTGTCAAAGAGGAGGGGCAAAAGAAGCTGTATTGTTTGTTTTATGTTGCTGATATTTTATTCTTTTGGAAAGATGTCACAATGTACAATAACGCCCTAGCTCAACTGAAAGAGCACTTTGACATGAAAGATCTTGGTGAGGTAAACAACTACCTATCTCTGGAAATAGAGAGAGATCAAAGTGGTAACATTCTAGTACACCAGTCACGAAAAATTGCTGATGTGTTAAGCAAACTAAACCTGATGGATGCTAACCCTGTAGACACACCGATGACAACAGGTTATCAGGTAGAAGACACTGAAGAAGCATTTTCTGACACTACACTGTACAGAAGTGTGCTAGGCAAGCTAAACTTCATTGCCAGATGTTCAAGACCTGACATTGCTGTTAGCTGTAATTTGCTAAGCAGACAAGTTAACAATCCCACCGTTAAGGATTGGAAAGCTCTGAAACGCATAGCACGCTATTTGAAAGGCACTATGCATTACAGACTGAGATTTAACAATCAGAAGTCTGGTGGTCTTGAGATTTTTGCAGATGCAAGTTTGGGAAGTGACACAACAGACAGGAAAAGTACGTCTGGAGTTTGCTACATGTACAATCACGGTTTATTTGATTGGTCATGCAAGAAGCAAACAACAATTACCGTAAATTTCGCTCCATAACACGCAGATTTTTCCTCCTAGAAAGTAAGGGGAAATGTCTGTGCGTGTTATGGAGCGAATGCCTACAGATGGGGGGGGAATCTGCTGCAGTCGTGAGCAGTCCATGGCTCGCTTTGAAACAGCAAAGCGGGTGTAAGCGGCTCCTGTCAGCTAGCGGAGCCGGGGAGGAGGGAGAGAAGCAGAGCGGGAGTTGGCTGCTTTAAAACAACCCCTGCTCTCTGTCCCTGCCTGCAGTTTTTTGCTGTCCGATTTTGGATTAGCCACTGTAGGGGCTGTGTGTGTGTGTGCTTGAGCTATGTGTGTGTGTGAGAGAGATCGTTCTCCTTCTCTGCTTCCCCTTCACTCTCCCTGCGGACTTTAGAATCGACACTCTGTGTCTCTGTGTGTGTGAGAGAGATCGTTCTCCTTCTCTGCTTCCCCTTCACTCTCCCTGCGGACTTTGGAATCCACACTCTGTGTCTCTCTGTGTGTGAGAGAGATCGTTCTCCTTCTCTGCTTCCCCTTCACTCTCCCTGCGGACTTTGGAATCCACACTCTGTCTCTCTCTGTGTGTGAGAGAGATCGTTCTCCTTCTCTGCTTCCCCTTCACTCTCCCTGCGGACTTTAGAATCGACACTCTGTGTCTTTCTGTGTGTGTGAGGGATCGTTCTCCATCTCTTGCTTCCCATTCACTCCACCAGCGCCCCTGCGACTTCCAGCGCCCTGCAACTTTAGGGCCAGTTCTCTCTCTCTCTCTCTGTGTGTGTGTGTTTTGACCTCACTGCGCTTGTTGGGGGAGAGTGTTGGTCGCACTTTTTCTTGATTTGTCTCAGAGTGGTTACTATCGTGGTTTCCTTGCTGGGGAGGAGGGAGAGACGCAGAGCCTGATTGTTCTAAAGGAGCAAAGCTGGAGAGGAGCCTCTCCTGCATTATTAGCAGCACCTTCTCCACCCACCCCACGCGTGCTCCTTGTCCCTTGAGTGCTTTTCCTCCCCTCCCCACTTAAAACGTGGTTACAAAGCACGGATCCACATGGATCCTCAGGATTTTTGCACTCGGTCACCCCAAATTCACCATCAGATCACATAGCATGTCCATGGCTACAGCCTGCACCAAAAACACACACGCACCCACTGTTTCATGGGGCCGCAATGGCGCAAAAACGTGGTTACAAAGCATGGACCCACATGGATCCTCAGGATTTTTGCATTGGGCTACCCCAAACTCACCATCAGATCACATGTCTGTGGCCACAGCATGAACCACAAAAATCATACATCCACTGTTTTGTTTAGAATATTTTTTTCTTGTTTTCCTCCTCTAAAAACTACGTGCGTGTTATGGTCAGGTGCGTGTTATAGAGCGAAAAATACGGTAGCTTAAGTACTTGTGAAGCTGAACTGAATGCACTGTCTTATTCACTTAAGGATTGTGAATGGTTGTTACAATTGTGCAAAGACATGAGAATTCCTGTCAAATGTCCAATCCAGGTTTACCAGGACAACAAAGCATGTTTGGCTTTGCTGAATTCGGAAGGTTGTAAGCAAAGCACGAAGCACTTGCAATTGAAGTTGCAACATGCTAGGGAACATATTCAGAAGGGACTCGTAACGGTGTCCTATATGCCAGGTAATGAAATTCCTGCTGATGTATTGTCCAAGATTGTATCAAGGGATCAACACTGTACCTATGTACAGAAGTTGGGTTTGTACTGATATTGTACGAACACGCTGCCCAGTGATGTTCACAGAAAGGGGGAGGATGTTGGTTTCTGCTTTCTTCACTGTGCAGCGAAGTGCTAGTCACGGGACAATGTTTTGCATTCCACGGTCAGAGTACTGTTGGGTTTCCCACGGGAATGGGAGACTGGATGTGATGTACACTGGTTTCCTGTTTTTCACTGTTTCTCTCGGTGTTCTTTGTTCCGAGGAAAAGGATGATTGCATGTTTGTAATCTCTCAACATTGAAATGAAAATAAAGCAAAGTTAAGCATGTGGCACGTACTGCTCATCATTCCGCTGTGTACAGGACTCTGCAATTACAACACCGGAGTCCTCTACCGGACTACCCATTTTCATTGGGGGAAGGTGATGGCGCTCCCTCCCCCCCCCCATTCATTTGCCTAACAATAACCCCTGCCAATGCCTAACCGCCAAAACCGAGAAGTTGTGACGTTTGCTATGAGGTAGGCGAAAAAACCAAAAGGCTGGAAGTGCACCAAGTTGGAAAAATTCCTACCAGGCCCCTTGCGGCGACCAACCGAAGTCCATAGCAAGGTCAAACCTACCTAAACCTAAAGGGTGGGTGGGGTGGGAAAACCGGTCAGCTGAACGGGGCAAAAAAGGGCGGTCCCCGGACGTGCCTGGCCTTAAATGGGCTAGGCCATGCCCCCCGGCCCCGCCGATTGGCGGGCAGGGTTGCCGGCACGCCCGGGGATTCCCCTGCTCTCGCGGGGGCAGAAGGCCAGCCCCCGCGAGTGGAGTGTGTGGGAGGGGTTAGCCCGCAACCCCCTCTCCTCTCTAGCTTGGAAATGGCTTTGCGTGGCAAGTCCCCTCCCCCAATTGAAATAAAGACACGTGACACATTATTTAAGGTTAATGGGCATAAAAAGGCCACAACTGTATTGATTACAGAATTGGAAGGTATTGGCCTTAGGCATTGGCTCCTATCGACTACCCGGCATGGAGACCAGGAAGGGTTAACCACAAGCCATGGGGGGGTCCTGTTGTAGTACGCCAACTAGGATCCCACGGGTGTCACCGCTCGGGGTCGTGCCGGAGGCCCTTACCTCCCTAGGTTTCGGACAAGGCAATGCCCCCCGGAGTCCTCTACCGGACTACCCATTTTCATTGGGGGAAGGTGATGGCGCTCCCTTCCCCCCCATTCATTTGCCTAACAATAACCCCTGCCAATGCCTAACCACCACTCGAGCAAAGCTCGCCGCCAATACCTTCAGCTGAATGGGGCAAAAGAGGGCGGTCCCCGGATGTGCCTGGCCTTAAATGGGCTAGGCCATGCCCCCCCAGCCCCGCCGATTGGCGGGCAGGGTTGCCGGCATGCCCGGGGATTCCCCTGCTCTCGTGGGGGCAGAAGGCAGCCCCCGCGAGTGGAGTGTGTGGGAGGGGTTAGCCCGCAACCCCCTCTCCTCTCTAGCTCGGAAATGGCTTTCCAGAAGACTTGGGCCAAAGCTTGGATCTTCAGTGGGTGGGTCTGCGGCCACAGCTGACAGAAGGTGGCTCACAACAACTGTCCTGGGACCAGCTAAGAGGAGAGTCCACAAATTCATGTTTGAATGGAAGCTATACCACATCAATTTCTAAAAATGAGTTGGTAGTTTAAAAATATTCTTATAAAGAAATAAGCATGGGTTCCAGGTCTGAAAAAGTTTAAGGTGTTGTTTTCTGCATTTGAAGTTTGTGAGCTTGGGGAAAATGGATTGCAGATGGGTTTCATGTAAGGTCCAACATACAGTGGTGCCCCGCAAGACGAATGCCTCGCAAGACGAAAAACCCGCTAGACGAAAGGGTTTTCCGTTTTTCAATGCGCTTCGCAAGACGAATTTCCCTATGGGCTTGCTTCGCAAGACGAAAACGTCTTGCGAGTCTTGCAATTTTTTTCACTTCCCCCCCTTTTTCTAAGCCGCTAAGCCGCTAATAGCCTTTTAGCCGCTAAGCCGCTAAGCCTTTAATAGCCGCTAAACCGCTAATAGCGCTAATCCGCTAAGCCGCTAATAGGGTTGCTTCGCAAGACGAAAAAACCGCTAGACGAAGAGACTCGCAGAACAGATTATTTTCGTCTTGCGAGGCACCACTGTATTCCTCCATTATCTAGCTGACAATTTCATTTCCCAGAAGTTGGAAGAAGCAACAAGGGAATCATCTATCTTGGACCTGGTCCTCACCCACAGTGAGTGGCGGAGCAACCTGCTGCAGCCCCCAGACAGCATCAAAAGGAATGACAGTAAGAGCTGTTCAACAGTGGAATTTGCTGCCAAGGAGTGTGGTGGAGTCTCCTTCTTTGGAGGTCTTTAAGCAGAGGCTTGACAACCATATGTCAGGAGTGCTCTGATGGTGTTTCCTGCTTGGCAGGGGGTTGGACTCGATGGCCTTTGTGGTCTCTTCCAACTCTATGATTCTATGATTCTATGAATGGCCAGCTGAGATTTAGAACAAGAAGCACATTGGGAAACTATATCCCTTGCTTGGGCCAAGGGAATAGAAAACTGCTTTGCCAACGCTTTCGCAGGAAGGTGAAAGGTGTTATGACATAGTATAGGATCAGAAAAGAGAGAAAAGGCAGAAATGTCCCCCAAAGCCGCATCTGCTCTTGCATTGCCCTCTGCTAAATACCATGGGTGCGATGTGTCGGAGCGAAGATGTGCAACATAATAAGGGAACTCTCTGTGCTGAAGTAAGGCCTGCAGGGCAAGAAACAAGGAAAACAAGTCAGAATCCAAGGAAGGAGTTATATAAGATATTGGTAAAATAGCAAAAAGGTGATATACATACTGAGTATCCACAATAAGATTGAAAGGTTGAGTAGGAAAGGATTGAAATGCAAGAATCACAGCCGCTAGCTCAGCTTGCTGAGCAGAAGACTGTGGGGGGGGGGGTAAATAAACATTTCCATTGTCCTCCCTCCTCCCATGTCACTACCCCCTCTACTTCTTGTTCCATCTGCGAAAAGGGTCAATGCAGAGGGGAGAGGTGTGAGAGACAAGGGGGTAGCCAAAACATAGGTGACCTGTGTCAGAAATGTCAAACCGTCATCCTTTGGAGCGTTAAAAATGATGACACCTATAGACTTCCGGGTTGTCGCCATCGCCGCATGGCGGACTCCCTCCGAGCTCCGGAGGGGGTCTGCTCGGCAGGGGCTGGGTCCTACCGCGCCGGCGACGCGGGGACCCTTAAAAACCATGGGCACGGAGCCCGTGGACATGGGTGACTCGGCTGGCACCGTTAGCGCCCTCCCGACTCGTGAAGGAGCCTTTTTAAAGGCTTCGGATCGGGTGCTGGGGAGCGGCGTGGTGCTTTGAGTCCTCTGCTTTCCCTGCCGAGCGAAGCCGCATGCCATTCGACGGAGAGCGCTGACTTCTTCCATTGGAAATTCAGACTATTAACAACAACCCGTGAGTAATTGGGAAACCGGGTTCAAAAGGAGAAAAAAAGAATTTTTTTTCGGATTCGGCACGAGCGGGGGTGATCTAAAAAGGAAGTCAGTCCCCCCCCCCTACTGTAAACATTCTAAAACAAGGACTGGGTAACCAAGGTCGAAAGAGAAGCATACTCTTGACAAAAATCATTAATTCCACGATGGGAAATTACAAGAACTGTGCTGGAGGAGAAGAGTGGAGGGTGAGAAGGAAAATGTAACCCCCCCTGGGAACCGGGGCGATTCGCAGAGCCTGGCGAAGAGAGACGGAGACTTTGACAGCTGTCAAAGTAGCTGTCAAAGTTGGAGAATATAAAGAGGACTTTGTTAGGAGGACTTTGCTGGTTAATTTTGTTACAATTTGATACAATATGGATATAAACTGTCGGAAAATAAGGAACAACAATTTGACTTTTGGATTAGAGGATACAAAGTTATTACAATTCCCCTAGAGGGGTTTCGGGACATTACAAGAACGGTCGTAAGTGGAAAAATACTCTTGGATTCGTACAGGACTTGTTATCTTCTGGGAAAGCTGCAAAACTGAAATAGTATTTTGTCTACAGAGGTGTTTACATTAAAGGAGACAATAGAATTTTCTATTGAAGAAAGGAAGGGACGCGCTAGCAATGATACAGATGCAGATTAAAGAGAAGACTTTGAGATTCAGAAATGTTCCAGAAGAGGAGAAGGAGGATATTTGGAAGAAGATGATTGAAACTTTAGCAAAGTGGCTACATTTACAGGAAAAAGACATAATAGAACAGACAGAGAAAATCTTCAGAGTGAACTCAAGAAAAGCAAAAATGAACAAATGGCCGGCAGACTGCATCATTGTATTCACATCGAATTTGATGAAAGATAAGATCCTCCAAGTAAAGAGTAAGAACAAATTAACCATAGATGGAAAGGAAATAATAATTTTACGAGAAGTCCCACCTAGGCTGATAAAAAAGAGACAGCAATTCCAATTTCTAACAAAAGCATTAAAGGCCAAAGCAATATCTTTCAGATGGGAATACCCAGTGGGGATTTCCTTCAACTTCAAAGGAAAAAGAAGACGATTTGAGACATTTGAGGAAGCAGATATGTTTTGGAGGAAGTATCGAGGAGAATTAGGAGGTGGGAAAAGTGAAGTAAGAAATGAGGAAGGGAGAAAGGGAGAGCTATCGGATGAGGCGGAAGAAGAAGAAAAAGCTCAGCAAAGGGTGGAAGGATAAAGAACTACGCCAGTGGTAAATAATCAGACCAATAACTATTACAAAACCCCTCTCCTTTACCACTGCAGATAATGTAAACTCTTTCCATTAACTTTAGAATTTTTTAACTAATAAATAATGAAATTTAAATTGTCATCATGGAACGTGAATGGTCTAAATAATAGGAGGAAGAGGCAGAAAATAGAACGTATCTTAGAGAGGCAGAAGTGGGACCTTGCTTGCTTACAAGAAACCCACATCAATACTAAGCATAAAAGACTATTGGTAAAACCAAAGTTAGGGGAAGAATTCATCGCATCTGATGTAAGAAAAAAGAGGGGGGTTGTAATGTATGTTAAAAGCAAATACGAACCGGAATTGATATATGAAGACAAAGAGGGGAGGATTATAATAGTCAAAATATCAATAGAGGGGGAACCAATTGTAGTAGCGGGAATCTATGGATCAAATAGAAGAAAATCAGAATTCTATGTTAAAGTAAGATCATTATTAATGGAATATATAGATATGAGAATTATTGTGTTAGGGGATTTAAATGGAGTAATGGAACCAGAATTGGATAGATCACAGAAGAAGAGGGGGGAAATGAAGGGAAGCTGCCAAAAAGCTTTATGGAAATGGTAAAGATTTTTGATTTAGTGGATATATGGAGATATAAACATCCTGTTGAAAAGGAGTTCACATATTTCTCAGAACCAAAAAACTCGTATAGTCGAATCGACAGTATATAGATTACTAAGGATATGACAATTGAAGCAGAGAATGCCGAAATATTGCCAAAAACACTTACAGATCACAATCCAGTATCATTAACTCTTAAAGGAAAAGAGGAGAAAGGGAAAAAAATGTGGAGAATGAATGTTTTCTTATTAAAAAACGAAAAAGTAATACAAGGAGCCAGGAAGTTGATGAAGGAATATTTTGAAAACAATTGGAGGAAAGGGACAGATGTTAAAACAGTGTGGGATGCTGGGAAGGCGGTTGTTAGGGGATATTTCATACAACCAAACTCAATAGCATATAAGAATAAAGAAAAAAAGAAAAGGGGGCTTTTAGAAGAAATTAAAAGGAAGGAAAAATTGGCCTATGCAAGCAAAAATAAAGAGAGATTAAATCAAGAAATTAAATTACTGAGAGTAGAATATAATAAAATTATAGAACAGGAGGTAGAACAAGAAATCAAATTTTGGAAATATAAAAATTTTGAATGGGCAAATAAGCCAGGCAAGATCCTTGCCTGGCAGCTAAAGAAACAAAGAAATGAAAAATTAATAAATAAAATAAAAGTAGAAGAGAGGACAATAAGGGATATGACAGAAATTAAAAAAGAATTTGAAAAATATTACAAAAAATTATATCAAAAAGATGAAGTGCCAATAGAAGAAATAGAGGAATATATAAAGAAAAATAAATTAATAGAGATAGCAGAAGAAGACCATAAATTATTAAATGAACCAATATCAACCGTAGAAATTAAGGAATCAATTCAAAAATTAAAAATAGGGAAATCCCCAGGTCCAGATGGCATACCAGCAGAATATTACAAAGAAATGTTAAATGAATTAATTGACCCACTAAAAGAAGTAATAGAGGAAGCAGTAGAGAAGGGGAATATTCCAGACTCTTGGACTCAAGGGTATATAACGCTCCTGCCAAAACAAGGTACGGATTTGGAATCGGTCTCAAATTATAGACCCATTTCATTGTTAAATTCCGATTATAAAATTTACGCAGGATTATTGGCTAATAGGTTGAAAAAAATTATAGGAAAAATAGTACATAAAAATCAGGCTGGATTTGTGGAAGGTAGACAAATAAAGGATAATATCAGAAATATAATAGACATAATGGAATATCTACAAGTAAGAAGAGACAAACAAGCAGCCCTGATTTCAATCGATGCGGAGAAGGCTTTCGACAAAATCTCATGGGAATTTATGAAAAAACTATTAAAAGAATTGTGTCTAGGTGAAAAATTCCAAAAAGGTATAAATGCAATATATAACCAACAGAAAGCAAAAATTATTATTAATGGAGAGTTTGGAGAAGAAATCAACATCTTTAAAGGTACAAGACAAGGATGCCCCCTATCCCCAATGTTATTTATAATAGTATTAGAGGTTCTATTAAAGAAAATAAGGCAGGACAACCAAATAAGAGGAATAGCAGTTGGTGAAAAAAGATATAAGTTAAGAGCCTTTGCAGACGATGTTATGATCACAACAGAAAATCCCCTACAATGTACACCTAGAATATTGGAATGCATAAACGAATATGGCAGATTAGCAGGATTCAAATTAAACTATGGGAAAACCAAAATACTAGTGAAAAATATGGAAGAAAAGGATAAAGTGAAATTACAAGAAATTACAGGATTGGAAATTAAAAAGAAAATAAGGTATCTTGGAATAAATTTAACAACAAATACTATAGACTTAAGTAATGAGAACTATGGGAAAACATGGAATGAAATAAAAAATGACTTGCAAGTATGGGGGAAATTAAATCTTTCCTTACTAGGGAAAATGTCGGTAATAAAGATGAACATATTACCAAGGATGATGTTTTTATTTCAAAGTATCCCAATACTAGGAGGAGATAAATGTTTTAATAACTGGAAAAGAGATTTGGCTAAATTCATATGGTCAGGGAAAAAGCCAAGAATAAAACACAAAATAATGATAGATAAGAAGGAGAGAGGAGGATTTGGTCTCCCAGATATGGAGTTATATCACGATGCGGTGGGTCTGACCTGGCTAAAGGAATGGATCAAATTAGATGACTCGGATGTATTGGATTTAGAGGGAGTAGAGACGAGATTTGGATGGCATGCCTATTTAATAGATGGAAAAGTGAGAGTACATAAAGGCTTCCTAGGGCATATAATCAGAAAATCTATATATAAAATATGGGAGAAATATAAGAGACTCTTAGAACCGAAAACTCCCTGGTGGGCATCGCCAGCAGAAATTGTCGCAGTGAAAAAATTAAATATGAAAGAAAATTGGGCTACCTATAAAACTGTATTAAAGGAAGAAAAAGGAGAATTGGAATTAAAGGACTACACAGAGATTAAAGCTCATATTAGTGATTGGTTCCAATATATTCAAATTAAGTATAGATTAGCAAAAGACAAAAAGTTAGGATTTGAAAAAGAAATATCAAAATTCGATAAATATTTAATACAAGAAAAATCAAAAAATATATCTAAATTGTATAATCTGATTTTAGAGTGGGAAACAAAGGATGAATTGGTTAAAGCATCAATGATTAAATGGGCACAAGATATTGGGAAAAATATTATGTTTGAACAATGGGAAAAATTGTGGAAAGAAGATATGAAATTCACCATGTGTTATATACTGAAAGAAAATTACCTTAAAATGCAACATAGATGGTATTTAACACCTGAAAGAATAGCAAAAATAAATAAAAACTGTAGCGATATCTGCTGGCGATGTAACACGGGAAAAGGTACCATGATACATATATGGTGGAATTGTTTAAACATCAAACAATTTTGGGAAATAATATATAATGAAATGAAAAAAATGTTTAGATACTCATTTAGGAAAACGCCAGAAGGTTTTCGTTTTCTATTGGGAATTGTACCAGGAAGCCTAAGGGAAGAAGATAAGACCTTATATTTATACGCAACAGTAGCAGCAAGGCTATTGATTGCGAAAAACTGGAAAAGTGGTATAATACCGACAAAAACAGAGTGGCTTGCCAAATTATTGGAGTATTACAATATATCCAAAACAATGGAAGAAATTGAAAGGATTTCAAAAGAAAAGATAGCTAGGGACTGGAAGGTGTTTAAAAGATACTTGCAAAATCATATCGAAAAATCAGAACTCCTATTAGAATAAACAAGTTCCGTTTCAAATACTGATATATCAAATAAGATGGAAAACAATGTGTAATAGAAAAAGAAGTATGAAATTAGGGTAAAGGTGTGTGAAAGAAAGTAATAGAAGTGGAAAGAAATTGTAATTGAGTAGATTGGAAGTCAAACACAAAGGTGGGGTGAAGGGTTGGTGGATGGTGATGGGGAAAGGAACTATTTGTGGGATTGAGTGTAAGTATGTTTGAACATTTTTAAGGATTGTAAGAAATGTATGTTTGTATGCTTGTATATGTGTATTAATGATGAATTTAAATTAAAAAAAAAAGAAGGAAGGGACTGGACGTAAGTTTTTGTTCCTGAACAACAAACCTCTGTAGAGATACCAGATTTCCGAATTAGAACGTTTTCGCAGCTGAACAGGACAAGAAACCTGAGAAAGTGAGGAATAAAAAGAACAAAGGACTGATTACGACATGGAAAGAAAAAAGGGAGGAGCGGTAAAGACCAAGGAAATTAAAGGCCTTTTTTAGATTGGACGTTTGAAGTTAAACATTATTAAAATAAATAAATTAAAAGAAAACCGGCAAGGTGGAACTGGGGAGAAATCTGGCCATGGATTTGAGACCTCCAGGCTGACAACATACAGACTGATGGACATAGGGAATCTAAACCGGGGAAGGGGGGGGGAGATTTGGAATCCAAAGGCTGTGCAACTATTTTTTGAATCTTTTTATATCTTTTATCTTTTATATCTTTATATAACTCTTGTATATCATTTCATTTTGATTGGACATGTTTTTTTTTAAAAAAAGGGAATTCGTGGAAGGAAACTGGGGTGGATCTGGGGGAAAAATCTTTTTTTTCTATTTTTGTAAATGATATGGGAGGGAGGTAAGATTGTGTAATTTAAATTGGATAGTGGGTTAAACAAATTAAGTTTTAAATGGGGAGTGAGAGATTGTAGAACTAAATTCATGAAAGGGGAATACAGCTGGGAGGGGGAAGGGGGAGTCCCAGAAAGTAAGGCTTTAAGTGTATTTTATCTTTGTATTTCTATATTTTTTGGAAACTTTAATAAATATGATTTTTTTAAAAAAATGATGACACCTATAAAATCAGCCAAGGCAATTTGCACGGCAGCATTTGTTATGAATAAATGCTGCTGTTCAGTCTGTGAGAAGGGCAGATATAGTGATGCAACATCAGAACCGCTCAAAGCTATAGCACGTGAACGTCCTTTGATAACAATGTCTGATGTGGATTCAACAACAGAATAAATGTTTTTAGGTGGGGTGTGTGGTAAATGTAGCCATTCTATAATGCAGATTGTCTTCTTCTTTTCTGTCTGAGCATATAAATTCCTGTTGGCAACAATGGTGTAGCAAACACTGCCAGATGCAGCTTGTGTGCAGCACCTCTAGGTGGTGCATGCGGAAAGGTTTCAATGCTTCACCCACAAAATGTTGACAAAGTGTAGGGGAGTTCCGCATGCCTTGAGGCAGGACAACCCACTGATATCACTGGGTGGGCTGCGAATTGTTATATACTGGCAATGTAAAAGCAAACCGTTCCCTGTCTGCTGGAGCCAGTGGGATGAAGATGGTTCAATGTGGCCGAAAGTCAATTGTTCAGAAATAAGCTGTTCAGAAATAGCTGGTGCCGCTGCTGCTGATTTTTCTTTTGGTAGAGGCCACTGTTCTACCCCCACTGGGGTATCAGTGATCCTGGTTTGCCACACTGGAAACAAGTTGTATCGGTGGCTACAGGCTGGTTTTCATTTAGCGCTGCCGCCAGCAGATGAGCCTTGTGGGTGGCTGTACCAACAGACTGACAAATGCGAAGCATGGCTGCTGTGTCTGTGGCAGGATTGTGTATCATCAGTTGTAACGCAACCTTACAATCCTCATTGGCATTTTCAAAGGCCAATTGTTTGATAATTATTTGTTTGGCTTCAGGATTTTCAATTTGACGACTCACTGCTGTAAGCAGCCTGTCCATAAAGGAAGAATATGATTCTCTTGCCTCTTGCCTGATTGAACCCCACCTTGATTGAATACTGGTGGGTTCTGGGATTTTTCTCATTGCTTGTTTAGCAGCAAGAGCAGTGTCCCTCAATAAGATTTGCAGCAGTGTGGCTTGCACTGAAGCTTGAGTGAAAGGACCACGCCCCATCATGGCATCTATGACGTCTGCAAGGGTAATATTTGGATTATTTCCCCTGATTTGTTGAAACAAAGCTGGAGCATAAGCACGGCAGGCAGTTTCCCATTCGTGGGCAAACAAAACACCTGCTGATGGGGGTAACACTGTACGTGCCAAAAGCTTGATGTCATCTGGAACCAAAAGCTGGGCTAATGTGGCTTCCAAAAGAGCCTGTGTAAATGGGGCTCGAAGTCCATTTGTCCTTACTGACAATTGCAGCTCTTTCAAGATTTTAAAGTCAAAAGGTTGGTGTGTCACTGAAAGTAGCTGGAGTGAGTGCCAAGCCAGGAATCATGCTTCTTTTCAAACCATGTTCTGAAGTTTGTTTCATGATCAGAACAATCCTCTCAAGTGATTGTTTTCACCCTGCTTTAAAAGCAACACTTCAAAGAACGGCTCAAAAAAATAAATACACAAAAAAAAAACCTTAGCAAAACAGGATTCCCAATGAAATGGTCTGCCTCACAGCCAGAGGCTCTACTCCAAGGAAGCACTGAGGAGGACTGTGACAGTTTGGAGCTTTGCTGTGTGTTCTCTGATCTGGTGACACATGCTGTCTGTTGAAGTTGAATGGGGAGGGGCCATTAGATGTCTGAAAGAGTTCTGGGACTTGCTGGTTAATGGGATTTTCTGCCGTCCTCAGCAGATGCTCAGCCCTTCTGTCTATTCCAGCTGTAGTGTTTTAGAAAGTTGCTTTGAGCCAAACACACTCCCCTTTGAAAGTTTCAAGATCTCAAGTCTCAAATGTTTGGTAGCCAAGAGCATGGCTTAATTAGAATTGGAAACACTATTGAAAAGGTTTACTTTTCAAATACATTTAAGTAGGAATTACTCAGCCTTGGAGAAGCCCCTTCCTTGGGTCTCGGTCACTCACCTGTGACTGTCAGAGTCACTCACCTGTCAGTCACTCATCCATTCTGAATGGGTAGAAAGAAGCACAGAGCTATGACATACAGAGAGGCGTCAGGCAACCTCACTGGAGGAGGACTGGTGATTCTGGCCATGTATCTGAGTCAGTAATCACAACGCAGAGAATTGCCAGAGTTAGAATTAATCATCCTAGCAGAGACTGCTTAGAAGTATGGAATTCAACAACAATCAATCATGCAGAGATGCAACGGAGAACATTTTCTGAAATTAGAAAAAGCTGCCCAGTGCTGGGGAATGACCCCAGTCATGTCCAGTGTGGGAGAGACATGGCAGGATTAACCACCCTGTGCTCTTTCAGCAACTTTCTCTGTGGTCAAGAGCTGTAGGTGCTCATCAAATGGAAGCCCTACTTCCATCTACTGCTCTGAAGTAGGGTCATCTCTGCCTCCAGGTTTTCAACTTTTATGTACATCTTCTGAAAATGCACAAACCTTTTCTCTTGTATGAATGATGCCAGGTTTTAGCTCACTGGTTCCTTTATTTTATCCAGTTTTCTGTTTGGAATCTTAATGGCTCCCCCTTTGTATTTTTTTTAAAATAATTTTTATTAACTGGCTAATCACATCAAATTAAATCACATCATATAAATTCCAAATTACAAAGCCAAATTTTTAAATTTTGTTGGGGGAACCCATACTTCAAGATCCAAAGGGGGATTCAGATCATCTTCTTTACTGCGTTAATGTCCAAATCAGTCCCAATCAGTCCAAACAAAGTTCATAATTCTATCCAGTCTTATCTTGGTGTTTCCACATCATATCTTATTCATATAATTTCTCTTTTTCCTTTACGATCTCTTCTGTTGGTCTCCTTAAGCCGATAGCAAGTATAATAATCCTGTGTGGATTTCCCGTTCCTCCACTAAGTCCAGATGGTTTCCATATATCTCCTTAGTAGATAACCTCGTTCTTTCCATCGTAAATTTTGGCATTTGTCGCTCTTAAGTCCCACCGAGGAGTTGATCCACGATATGTAAACAACTCTATTTCTCTCTTTCTCCTCCCAGACCCAAGAGCTCCAACAATGCCTCCCAAAATGGCGACGGCATTTTTAACTGCGTCATTCCAGAACTCTTAGCTTTCCAGCTTCATCTTGAAACATTGCTTTGGATCGAAAGTTTATCTCCACACAGCCTTAAATCCACAGCTTAAGTCCTTAGTTTCTGACTCATTAGGGGAGGGGATTCTTGTTAAATCACATAAAAAAAGGAAGGCAGGTTTTCTCCCCCCTCCCCCATTTGTCATACCATATCTTGACGTATCTTCTCATATTTTATTCTTGTCTTGTTATCAGAGATCTCTTCTGTCAGCAGTCTTTACTCCCCTTTTTCCTTGAAGCATGTGCAATTAATCTTGTCCAAATTGTTTCTTTTAAAGATCATTTGCAACTAGCGGCGCGAATCAGGAACGGCGTCCAGGAGAGCCGGAAATCCCACAGGAGGGCTTTGTGCCTAGTGCCCCCACCCCCATAAATTCGGGGGTGGTATAGGGCACAGCAGGCAAGGGCCGTCCCCCCCACAATCTTGGGGGGGGGGTTATGGAGGCTAATTACCCCCATCATAGCCTCCAAATTACCTCGTGTGGGTCGGTGAGATGTTATTGTCAGCCATCTTCCGATGCGCCACCTAGTGGCCCCCAATGGCTCCCCCTTTGTAAAAGCCTTTCCTCAGGAAAGTGGATAAGGCAAAAGAGGAGACCCATATGTTGTAGGTGCCTTGGAGGGGTCATGTTTGCCTCCACACAACCATGTGCAGAAGAGTCATGGTTGCTCCTGACAGGGGCAGCCTTTGACACCACCACCACCTCCCCAGGAGAACACAAAGCTAGCGTATTTAGTAATGAGAATATTTTGTCTCCCCAAATACCGGTAGTCTTGCCACTTGTAATGTTTTTATTGGGAGGAGGAATAAGGAATTGCACCTCCTCCCAATTGCTTAGCCCAGCCATACTGAATTCTGTCTGTTGATCACACTCAAACACAACAAGGGACTAGGGATGGAGGAGAAATGTGATTCAATTTGCATTTAAAGGCAAACCTACTTAATTTGCACTTCCCAAAACAAAATGAGTACTGAAGTGCAGCCATTGTTTGAAATCCACACTTGCTGAATTTTGCAAGGTTGTCCTCCAGTCAAGCCATGTGTCCAGAAATGCATGTATTAGGGAAATAACATACAGAAATGTATTACATTAATTTAAATTGTTTTACAAAAATACATTAGGCAAGTTATACATACAAACTATGTGCATGTTATGAGAAATTTGCACTAAAAATGCTGGTGATTTTTTCTTTTAATTGCAAACTGATGTGGGAATGTGGCAAAATATTTTTAAGGTGACATGGAAATGAGGAGAGCTAAACTTAAGACATGGGTATAGCCAAGGAGGGGCAGATCCAAAAATATTATTGAAAAGCATTGAAAGTACTCAATTATCTGAGGTTCTGCTCCCCCTCAGCAGAAGCCTGGCCCCCACAATGTCTTATTTATGGTGTATTTTTGCCTGTGACTTAAGAAACTGAAACTGAAAGATCCTACCGTCCTTACAAGGGAAGTAACCTAGGCACTATCTCTCATTCAGTTCTGTAGCTTGGGGGTTCCTTCTACTGGAACCTTCGCCAACCTGGGGCTGGAAGCTGCAGGAGGGGAGGAGAGGGCTCTTGAGCTTGGGTCCTGCTTATGGGTTTCCCTTTGGGGCATTCACTGTGGGAGCAGGATCCTGAATTAGATGGGTCATTGGCCTGACCCAGCAGGTTTTTCTTAGTTTCCTATGTTCACATGCTGGTTTAAGAATAATCAATGTAGGTGATGTATTTTGGAGAGGTTCTGGCCCTATCGGGTTCTTTATAAGGGTGCTTTGTATGCTGCCATTCTTTCTGAAGGCACCTTGGTATCTCTGGTCCCAACCCATGCCCTCATGCCATAGACCTGGCTGTTCCTTTCTCTCCTTGCAGGCTGAAGAGAAGCAGAAGGCCTCAGCTGCATTTGCTCAGCTCCACACTGCCATGGAGATCCTGGGAATTGTGGTGGAGGAGCAGAAGGCCATCTGGCGAGTTTTGGCCGCCATCTGCCACCTGGGTGCTGCAGGGGCTTGCAAAGGTAAGACTAACGGCTGGCAAAGGTGGCATTTTGGGCTGGGTGGTTCTACAAGGAGACTGCTGTGCTGGATCCATCTGCTGCAGCCTGAGAAAGGAGATGATGAAGATGTCCCTGCTTTGCAGGCTGCATGGTGCAGCATTTCAGAAAATCAAGCCATCTGCTTGGGCTCATTTGTCTGAATTCCCTGCCCCCTTTTAGCCTATCCTTCTAGGAGCATTACAGAAAGTCAATGGATCTCAGTTCAGCCTCTCTGCTTGAGAGGCTGCTGTTTTCATATAATGCTGGTCTTGCACAAGGCCTGCTCTTGGAGATCCCTGGAGTGGGAGGAGAGCCAGAGAAAGTGCAAGACCCTCCAATATGTGTTCTGTCTGAGCCAGCAAGCAGAGTGTGCCACCCACTGCAGAGTTGGCAAAATGTTAAGCCACTTGCTATCTTACATAGAACCATAGAATTGTAGAGGGCTGCCTCATGGAAACAAGCCTGTTTTTTGCTGCTCCAGAGAGTGGTACCCAAACCAACAGATTCAAATAACAAAAGAGGAGATTCTGATTAAACTGGGAAGAACGTTCTGAAGATAAGAGCCATTTAACGGTGGAACAGACTCCTTGGAGGCTTTTAAGCAGAGGTTGGATGGCCATCTGGCATGGATACTTCAGTTGAGATTCCTGCATTGCAGGGGGTTGGACTAGATGACCCTTGGGGAGGCCCTTCCAACTTTACAATGCTATGATTTCCTCAACACCCCTCAGCCTCCCGGGCTGCTCACACGTCCTGATCTGAATATGCCTCCTAGTAGGAGTTGCCTTATTGTGGCGTTCCCTGGGCTTTGAAGAGTGGTTGCCTAGGAAAGCTGCAGAATGCAAATCCCTGGGGTGATAATTTTAGAATGAGAGAAGGGACTCTCACAGCCACCCCTTGGCTCCCTTAAAATTAAAATGTGGGCTAAATGTTCAGCACAACAGTAGTCCAAGAGGATAGCAAAATCATACAAGGATCATGAAAGTGTATTATCAGAGATGGCTACAAGCAATGCTTCTGTTCCAGAGTCATAGAATCATAGAATCATAGAATCATAGAATCATAGAGTTGTTATAGACCACAAGGGCCATCGAGTCCAACCCCCTGCCAAGCAGGAAACACCATCAGAGCACTCCTGACATATGGTTGTCAAGCCTCTGCTTAAAGACCTCCAAAGTAGGAGACTCCACCACACTCCCTGGCAGCAAATTCCACTGTCAAACAGCTCTTACTGTCAGGAAGTTCTTCCTAATGTTTAGGTGGAATCTTCTTTCTTGTAGTTTGGATCCATTGCTCCGTGTCCGCTTCTCTGGAGCAGCAGAAAACAACCTTTCTCCCTCCTCTATGTGACATCCTTTTATATATTTGAACATGGCTATCATATCACCCCTTAACCTCCTCTTCTCCAGGCTAAACATGCTCAGCTCCCTTAACCGTTCCTCATAAGGCATCGTTTTCAGGCCTTTGACCATTTTGGTTGCCCTCCTCTGGACACGTTCCAGTTTGTCAGTGTCCTTCTTGAACTGACATGTGCTGCCTATGCACTGGTGGAGGAAGAGGGGACGGGCGGAGCGCACCACCCCCGGCAGAGCAATCCCAGTGGGGTTCCATCGTGGTTGCCCCCCCGCCCACACTGGGCGCCCCACCCCCACAGGCGGCATACCGCGCCCCCAGGACGCGTGCCAGCCCTGCCCCCGCCTGCTCTCTGCCCTCAGTGCCGGAGCATGAAGCTCTGCCACTGTGCCTATGCACTTGTTTATCCATCTGGCTCCATTTTGAATTTGCACCCTCAGCCTTCATTACCATTTTATTATGGTAATGAACAGAGTTGAGTCTGATACTGCTGGCTCCTCTATCAGCTCCTACCCATCAGTCTCCCAGGTGCCATCAACACTGCCTGGCTTTGCAACTGTATTTTATTTTCTTCTGATTATGATTTGGTGTTGCTGTGTCTGAATTATAGCAAGAAGAATCTTCATCTCTGTAGCATGTCACAGCACCATTAATCAACTATAATTAATTTAAAATTTGGAAAGTTCACTGCTTAGGATGATGTCCTTCACCTGCCAAATGCTTAATACCAGAGTTTCCTGTAGATAGTATGAAATATCCAGGAATTTTAGTGAGGCTCTGGGTTCAGTTCTGGAATCAAGCCTTTGATACCCTGTCTAAGGCAACATCCCTCCCTTTTGACAGCAGTGGCTTGTTGATTTCTAAACAGCGGATCACTTCATTGCCCTGTAATGCTTCATTCCAGATTTTTGAAGATTACTTGGGAATTGCAAAGAGTGTGATTGCATCCCCATGTTCCTGCTTTTTTATTGCTGCAATTGTCACATGATAGTTTGGTGATTATGGGTGACACACTGCATGGAGATTTCCCTTGCATTTTGAATAGTTGGAGCTTGGTTTCCAATAGTAAAATTACCACTAAAGTTCATGGGTTATTACTAAGGTGGTGGTTGCTACTGCGGCTTCTGCTTCTTCTCCAGCTCATTGCACACAGCTCTTTACAACAAAAGTCTTATCAGTGGCAACCTGCCCATTCTGTCCATGGCCAATGCTTAGGCCACATTCAAGTCATACCTTTAAAGCACTATGATACCTCTTTAAACAGTCATATTTTCCCCAAAGGATTATGGGAGCTGTAGTCTGTTAAGGGTGCTGAGCATTGTTAGGAGCCCCCTATACCCCTCCCAGAACTACAGTTCTCAGAGTTTCCTGGGAAGAGGGATTGATTGTATAGCTACTCTGGGAACTGTAGCTCTGGGAGGGTAGGGGAGGAAGTTTCAGACATACGTAGGTGAGTTCATCTCTGTTATAATCTTTTCCAGCAAGGTCACATCAGGAAAAGTTTGGTTCTCACGAAAGTAGCTTGACTAGGCCAGATACTTCCTAGTTTATATCTTCACCATATTGCGGGCAACGGAAGGGTGTTGTCTCTGCAAACTAATGAAGTTCTGTGAGGGGGCTACGAATCTCCTGACAGCTCTCAGCATCCTCAACAAACTACAGCTCCCAGGAAGCCATGACTGTCTGGAGTGGTGTCATAGTGCTTTATAAGTGTATGCCGTGGGCACAGGAGCTGAGTAGACCTTTGCTCCCCAAAAGATTCCTTGTGATTGTGCCTTCTGGCAGCCAAGCAAGTACCTGTGTTGCAGCTCTGAGCTTCCCATCAGGGTCCACTGCCATCTCCTGAGGTCCGGAGAGGGAGCATCAGGGATCAAAAGAGGGCTCAGAATGTGGTCAGGGTGGTTTTCGGTGGTGGTAAGAACAGCCAAGGCGGTTCAGGTTGCCTTGTGGGGCTTCTGAAGGTTCTTCCAGGTCCTCATTTGTTCTCTGTGGGGTTTCTTGCCTCTTTCATATAGGAGGTCTCCATGAGATCTGGGCTAGGCAAAATTTTGGCCTGTTTGGAAGAACTGAATACCAGGCTGCTTCAAGACCAGCTATTTAGTGAGGCACATCCTGCTTCATTCAATCACTTTACAGGGCATCCACATGTCTGCACAAAATCTGACATTTTTCAGGGGTTTGGGAGTGGAAAAATAAATAGCTCTCCTTTCAGCAGCTCACCCTTTGCTCCAAAAATCGATTCTGTTGCCAAAGGGAATCAAAGGACTCACAGATTTAAAAATGGATCAAAGTAAAATAGAAGTGGACTAAGAGAGAAAAAGATGAATTAGTTCCTATAACTCCAGTCCTCTGCTCTTCCTGCATTCAGTGGTATTCTTGTCAGGGACTTTTTTTATTAATGTATTTGTTTGTTTGGTTGGTTTTTTTTTGTTTATTAAACTTCTATCCCAAAGTTGCCCAAGGCAGCAAACGTGATAAAATGATAAAAACCTCTTAAAAACATACCATTCCAGTAGAGATGCAGACTGGGAAATATTTAATCTTAAAAGGCTTGTTGGAAGAGGAAGGTCTTCAACGGGTACCAAAAAGAGGTGGCACCTCTCCAGTCATAGAATCACAAAATTGTAGAGTCGTCTAGTCCAAGCTCCTGCTAAATGTAATATTCAAGGGAAGGGCATTCCAAAGGCCAGGTGCCACAAAACTAAAGGTGCGACTCCTGTATTTTGCAGAACACACCTCTTAATAAGAGGGTATCTGCAGGAGGCCTTTTCCTGCAGAGCACAGTGATTGACAGTTGGGGGGGGTCTAAAACCCTAGGTGCCTAGGGTCAAAACGATCCCTTTGAGTAGTTGTCGAAGCCAGCCTTCGACAATCTTTGGGGTTGGCTAATTTGAGTAGCCAACCCCAAAGATCAAAGTCTGACAGTCCTTCATGTTGAATGTGAACAGCTGGCTTCGCAGATGGTGTAAACAGGAACGGTTTGGATTCTTAGATCACGGACTACAGTTTCTTGAAGATGGACTTCTGGCAAGCGATGGGCTGCACCTCACAACGGTTGGGAGAAATGTTTTTGCCAAAAATCTCAGAAACCTCATCAGGAGGGCTTTAAACTGACTAATGTGGGGGAGGGAGACAGTGCTCCTGAAGGCAGGAGCCTATCAATTGATGAAGATGATCATCCAAATGTCATAGACCAAATGGAGCAAACAGCACGTGGACCTAGTGGTGGGAGGAAAAAATCCTTAAATAAGAGATACGGGGGAATGATTAATGGACTTCAATGTCTGTACACTAATGCGCAAAGCATGGGAAATAAACAAGATGAGCTTGAGCTCTTGGTACAGCAAACTAAATATGACATAATAGGCATCACTGAAACCTGGTGGGATAAGTCCCACAATTGGAATGTAATAATGGGGGGATACAATCTATTTCAGAGAAACAGACCAGACAAGAAAGGAGGAGGAGTGGCGTTATATGTCAGGGATGTATATACCTGTGAAGAGATCCAAGATTTAGAACCTCAATGCCAAAGTGAGAGCATTTGGGTCAAAATTAAGGGAGAGAAGAATAACAGGGACCTCATTGTGGGAGTTTACTATAGATCCCCAAGCCAAACGGAGGACATAGATGATGCCTTCCTGGAACAGATGGCCAAGCATGCAAAAGGAAGGGAGATAGTAGTAATGGGGGACTTCAATTACCCGGATATTTGTTGGATGTCAAACTCAGCCAAGAGCATAAGGTCAAACAGATTCCTCACTGGCCTTGCAGACAACTTCATTGTCCAGAAAGTGGGAGAAGCAACAAGAGGAACAGCCATTTTAGATCTGGTCCTAACCAATGTTGATGATCTGGTTAGTGGGGTAGAAGTGGAAGGATCATTAGGCGCGAGTGATCATGCTCTTCTGAAGTTTACTATACAGCGGAAAGGAGCAGCCAAGCATACTAGGACTCAATTTCTTGACTTTAAGAAAGCCGACTTCATAAAACTTAGGGAAGTGCTGGGTGAGATCCCATGGACAGTAATACTAAAAGGAAAGGGAGTTCATGATGGCTGGGAGTTTGTTAAGAGGGAGATACTAAAAGCACAACGTCAGGCAATACCAATGAGACGGAAACATGGAAGGTGCCTAAAGAAGCCAGGGTGGCTATCTAAAGAACTTTTAACTGAGTTAAGATTAAAAAAGGATGTGTACAAAAAATGGAAAAGGGGGGAAACCACCAAAGAGGAATTCAAACAAATAGCCAGCACGTGTAGACACAAAGTCAGAAAAGCTAAAGCACAGAATGAACTCAGGCTTGCTAGAGAGGTTAAAAGCAACAAAAAAGGCTTTTATGGGTATGTTCGTAGCAAAAGGAAGAACAAAGAAACAGTGGGGTCACTCAGAGGAGAAGATGGTGAAATGCAAACAGGGGACACAGAAAGCGCTGAACTCCTCAATGCCTTCTTTGCCTCAGTCTTCTCCGATAAAGAAAACAATGCCCAACCTGAAGAATTTGAAGCAAATGATTCAGCAAAGGAAACACAGCCCAGAATAACTAAGGAGATAATACAAGAATACTTGGCTAGTTTAGATGTATTCAAGTCTCCAGGGCCAGATGAACTGCATCCAAGAGTATTAAAAGAACTGGCAGATGTGATCTCAGAACCACTGGCAGTCATCTTTGAGAATTCCTGGAGAACAGGCGAAGTCCCGGCAGACTGGAGGAGGGCAAATGTTGTCCCTATTTTCAAAAAGGGGAAAAGAGAGGACCCAAATAATTACCGCCCAGTCAGTCTGACATCAATACCAGGGAAGATTCTGGAGCAGATCATTAAGCAAACAGTCTGTGCGCACCTAGAAAGGAATGCTGTGATCACCAATAGTCAGCATGGATTTCTGAAAAACAAGTCATGTCAGACTAACCTGATCTCATTTTTTGACAGAATTACAAGCCTGGTAGATGAAGGGAACGCAGTGGATGTAGCCTACCTTGATTTCAGCAAGGCATTTGACAAGGTGCCCCATGATATTCTTGTAAAGAAACTGGTAAAATGCGGTGTGGACTATGCTACCACTCAGTGGATTTGTAACTGGCTGACTGACCGAACCCAAAGAGTGCTCATCAATGGTTCCTCTTCATCCTGGAGAAGAGTGACTAGTGGGGTGCCACAGGGTTCTGTCTTGGGCCCGGTCTTATTCAACATCTTTATTAATGACTTGGATGATGGACTCAAGGGCATCCTGATCAAATTTGCGGATGACACCAAACTGGGAGGGGTGGCTAACACCCCAGAGGACAGGGTCACACTTCAAAACGACCTTGACAGATTAGAGAACTGGGCCAAAACAAACAAGATGAATTTTAACAGGGAGAAATGTAAAGTATTGCACTTGGGCAAAAAAAATGAGAGGCACAAATACAAGATGGGGGACACCTGGCTTGAGAGCAGTACATGTGAAAAGGATCTAGGAGTCTTGGTTGACCACAAACTTGACATGAGCCAACAGTGTGACGCGGCAGCTAAAAAAGCCAATGCAATTCTGGGCTGCATCAATAGGAGTATAGCATCTAGATCAAGGGAAGTATTAATGCCACTGTATTCTGCTCTGGTCAGACCTCACCTGGAGTACTGTGTCCAGTTCTGGGCACCACAATTCAAGAAGGACACTGACAAACTGGAACGTGTCCAGAGGAGGGCAACCAAAATGGTCAAAGGCCTGGAAACGATGCCTTATGAGGAACGGTTAAGGGAGCTGGGCATGTTTAGCCTGGAGAAGAGGAGGTTAAGGGGTGATATGATAGCCATGTTCAAATATATAAAAGGATGTCACATAGAGGAGGGAGAAAGGTTGTTTTCTGCTGCTCCAGAGAAGCGGACACGGAGCAATGGATCCAAACTACAAGAAAGAAGATTCCACTTAAACATCAGGAAGAACTTCCTGACAGTAAGAGCTTTTTGACAGTGGAATTTGCTGCCAAGGAGTGTGGTGGAGTCTCCTACTTTGGAGGTCTTTAAGCAGAGGCTTGACAACCATATGTCAGGAGTGCTCTGATGGTGTTTCCTGCTTGGCAGGGGGTTGGACTCGATGGCCCTTGTGGTCTCTTCCAACTCTATGATTCTATGATTCTATGATTCTATGATTCTAATGTCACTGAGCCTCTCTGCCAATTCGTGTATGTTATTTAAGTGTCCGGTGATGTTCAAGGATTGGTCAGTCACATATGTGCAACATTCGGCGCCTATCAAAGCACAGGTCCCCCTTTGACTTGACAAAAAAACGTCTGTAGCAATCCTCGTTTGTAACCTACCTCAGAGAAGTCAGATACCAAAGAGTCTGTTATCTGAGTGGCTTCTTGCATGAACTTCAGGAGGATGTCGGTGAGTCTGAGAATGTTGACGTGGTTAGATCCAGCTCCGTAAGCAGGGAACAGTGCCCGACTCACAGTCTCTCCATTGGCAGCGATGTCAGAGAGATCTGACAGGTCCTTTTGTTCCCTTTCATTCCCCTGTCTCCCGGGTGGTAGATGTGGGGTGACCCTAATCCCAGGGACAATGTATCCGACAAAGCAAGACCCAGACATGTGTGGGCTTATCCTGGTGTATGCCCGGTGTCTGCACACCCAGAACAAGCCACTGAGGAACGATTCCATTCTGCCAGATGCAAAGGTCTGCAATAGCATAAGGTCTGAGTGTTGTGGCTTCCAAGTGGGTGGGTGGCCGACTGCGTTGGCCCAGGCGAGGGTGAGGTTTGGAAAGGTCTGGGAACGCGTCGGGTTGGTGACAGTCACTTGTCCTGTGGCTAGAATCTTATATAATAATAATAATAATAATAATAATAATAATAATAATAATAATAATAATAATAATAATAATAATAATTTATTATTTATACCCCGCCCATCTGGCTGAGTTTCCCCAGCCACTCTGGGCGGCTCACAATCAGTGTTAAAAACAGTACAGCGTTACATATTAAAAACTTCCCTGAACGCGGGACTTCCGGTTCCGGTCGCAACCAGTGAGGAAGCGCGGAGAATTCGCTCCCGGTTCTCTGGGCTCTGCGGAGGCTTGGGGGGAGACGCTAGGGCGTAGCGCACCCCAAAAACCTTAAGGGGGGTACCCTTAGGGGATAGGTCCCCAGCAGCGTGGAAGCGGCTGTGCCGTCTCTCGGAGCCGGCAGGGCGAGAAGACGAGAAGACGAAGGGCCGCCAGCGCGATTTGGGAAAGCACCGACTCCGCAGGGTGACGCCTCGAGCTTCAGCTGGGAAAAGCGACGGGCCTCCTTAAGACAAGAACAGGACCCTCAGCGTTTCCTTTTTTAACGTTTTTATAAAACGCATTTTTAAAAGTGCAAAGTTGGTGGTGAAGCTGGGAGGTGCCTGGCTGTTTTTGATTTGTGTTTGGGAGTTCACTCGGTGGCGGATTTATGACGCCGCAGAGGGAAAGTCGATGGCTTGAGGAAGTTCTGGAAAGTCTGCCTGAGTGAGTGCAACTCAGACCGAGGACTGAGAATAACGTGACTATAATGATTCAAGAATTTATATAACATTAGTGGATATTAAGGACTAATTGAAACTTGGTGAGTTTCATAGAGATTTTCCTGTTGTTGTTTTTTTTTTCCTTGTGTAGTCTATGTTGACCAAGCCGCAGCGGTCTCTACGCGGCTTAAGCAGCTCCACGTTTCTATGCTATACAGGCTACCCCTTGTTTTTTATAGTTTATAATTAAGACTTCTGGTGCCCCTCTGCCTCCTCCGGAGGGAGTGTGGAAGGTGTGTTGAGGTGGTGACCAAACTTGCAAAACTTGTAAAACTTGCAGCCAAGAAGAGAGAGAAAGGATTAAAGTGAGGGGACCCTAAAGACTTCTCCTTTGCCGCCCCTCCCTGCTCTTCTCCCGCTGTCCCTTTTCCTTCGTGAGAGGACTCCCCCGGTGGTTGGATTCGGACCAAGGGGAATTAAAGTAGACGAGGCTGCGTGGCTCTTTGATCAGCTCGACGCAGTTTAGAAAGAACTGTGCATACCACCACGACTTGGATCCTGACTGTAGTATGTAGAAAAGAAACCTCTAATTGGATTAAATTGGACTAAATTGGACAACACACTATTAAGGCCTGATTACGGGCAGCTAAATTTCTTTGCTCCTGGGACTCAAGATTGGCAGAGGTAACTGGTCCAGCGAGAGTGAAGTGAGAGAGAACGTCAAGATATTTGGTGGGGTTTTCCCGCATCCCCGTGTTGGTACTTTATCTTGGATTTACCATAGAAACTTTCGTTTTGGGGTGTTTGGGGATTACGTTTGGATACCATTACGAAAGGAGTGGTTAAACCTGGTTGGAAACTCGCCCTTCTTTGCATATAATTGTTGATAATTGGGGGTTTAAAAGGGGAAGGAATTCTGTGGGGAAGGGAGCCTGGGAAGGGGAGAGATTTGAAGATGACGGGAAAGGATGGAAAGGACTGGAAGAAAGGGGGTGGGACGCCAGGGGAAAGGAAGCTGTCCCGTCAGGAGGAAATTAAAGACCTAGATAATTTATGGGCCAAAATAAAGGAGGAATTTAAGCAAAATATATTATATATGGAAAGTAAATTAGGGGAGGTGCAGGAGAGGATTGATAAAAAGATAGAAGGAGCAGTTGGAGAACTCTCAATTAAAATTCAAGATCTCTCTGTTAAGTCCAAATTGATTGAAGAATCCAACAAAAGGATGCAGAAAGAGATGAGGGAACAAAAAAAAGAGACAATGAAGGTAAAAGAAGAATTAACAGAGCTAAGCAATTCACAAGATAGGATTTGGGACAATTTAGCCATGGCAGAAATGCGGCAAAAACAGCTGCATTTAAAATTTAGGGGAGTAGTAGAGGAAAAAAACGAAGATATAAGAGGGAAATTGATTAAAGAACTCTCCAATTGGCTTGGTTTAAAAGAGGAAGAGATGGCACTTACCATAGAAAATGTATTTAGGATGACAAGGCCCAAATATTTAAAATCTAATAAATTCCTGGGGGATTGCTTGGTAATCTTTAATTCTTTGGAAATGAAAAATTTAATTTTAAAAAAGAGCTACCATAATAGATTAAAAATTGATGGAAGACCTATTATTATATACAAAGAAATACCGGTCAGGTTATTACGTAAAAGAGAGGGATATAAACAAGTGGTGGCCGTTTTGAAGAGAAATGGGATTCAATTTAGATGGGAGTTCCCAGAAGGGATCGCCTTTTTTTACAAAGATAAAAAATTCAGATTGATGGACATACAAGAGGTGGAGAAGTTCTTGAGAAGATATGAAAAAGATTTAGGAAAGGCAGAGAACAGATACGGGACTAGAGAGGAGGGGGGGGAGGGGGAGGCAGGGAGCGGACGGGAGGGGGTGGGGGAGAAGGAGGAGAGGGTAGTAGAAACAGACGAGGAAGATGACGAGGCCGTAGTGGGAGCGGAGACGGCAGAGGAGGGGGAACTCTCAGGAAACAAAGGCGGTAGACTATAGTTTGGGACCCCGGTTAGAGGTACAGTAACTGATAAAGGAAAACAATAACACACGCATTAAAGTTTTTGTCATGGAATGTGAATGGGTTGAATGAGAAAGTGAAAAGGAATAAAATTGAGAAAGTTTTGAAAAATAAGAACTATGACGTAATCTGCTTTCAGGAAACCCACATTGCCAAGAAACATAAACATATCCTGGTGAATAAAAAACTGGGAGTAGAGTTTATTAATTCGGAGGTAAATAAAAAAAAAGGAGTAGTGATATATGTTAAAGAGAAGTGGGAGCCTGTACAGATATGTAAAGATGAGGAAGGAAGAATCCTAGGGGTTCAATTAAACTTCCGGGGGGGGGGGAATTAATGTTGTGACCGTTTATGCACCGAATACAAACAGAGCAGAATTTTTCGAGAAACTTGAACGTATTTTATTAGAACTAGATGCTCAGAAATTAATCCTGCTCGGGGATATGAATGGAGTTCCAGTACCGGATCTGGACAGGAGTGAAAAGAAGGGGAAATTGAATAGGGGGAAATTGCCGAAATCTTTCAATGATATGGAGGAAAATTTAGATTTAATTGACATTTGGAGGCATAAACACCCCACTGTTAAGCAGTTTACTCATTATTCTGAACCCCACCAGAGTTGGGGCAGAATCGACCAGATCTGGATGACAAGAGTGCTTTCGTTGAGAGTAAAGAGATGTGAAATTCAACCTAGGACACTTTCCGATCACTGTGCCCTGGCTATGGAAATAAAAAATGAAGTAAGGGGACAGTACAGGTGGAGGATGAACGAGAGTCTACTCGAAAACGATGAGGTGAAAGAAAAAGTTAAAAATACTATGAAAGAATACTTGGATTTAAATCTGAATAAGGAAGCCACCATTGATATTGTGTGGGACGCCAGTAAGGCGGTCTTAAGGGGACTCTTAATACAACAAAACAATTATAGGAGGAAATTAAGGGAACAAAAAAAAGAGGACATCCTCACTAAATTGAGAGCCTGTGAGAGAAAACTGACTATAAATCCGACAGATGATGAGACCATTCGAGCCTCTAAAGTGCTGCAGTCTCAATATTCAGCGATTTTAAATCAAGATATAGAATGGACAATTAAATTTATGAAGCAGAGGTATTTCGAATCCGCGAATAAAATGGGGAAGCTACTTGCGTGGCAGTTAAGAAAAAGAAAGAAACAAAACGTGATAAATAAAATAATAGTGGAGGAGAACATCATTGAAGACCCAGATGAAATAGAAAAAAAGTTCATTCAATTTTTCGAAAAGCTGTATAAAAGAGGGGAGGAAGATAGCGTAGAAATTAAAAATTATTTGGATCATAGCGGAAGGAAATATATAACAGAAGAGGATAGAGTACAACTGAATAAGGAGGTTTCAGTAAATGAGGTTACAGAGGCTATTAGCAGGATGAAGAATGGAAAGGCCCCTGGGCCAGATGGTCTGCCCTCAAAATATTATAAAACGCTAGGGGAATATATAGCGCCGGTGCTTAGAGATGTCATAAATAACATCCTCCAGGGAGGGAAGATTCCTGGTTCCTGGAAAGAGGCATATATAACCTTGATTCCAAAAACAGAAACTGAAAAAACAGATATAAAAAATTATAGACCAATCTCATTGCTTAATAGTGATTATAAGATTTTCGCTGATATTATGGCTAGTAGACTTAAGAAGCTACTAATGAGATACATACATAAAGATCAAGCGGGGTTCCTTCCTAACAGACATCAGAAAGATAACGTTCGCCATATATTAAACATCATTGAATATCTAGATATGAGAATAGATATCCCAGCTACACTAATCTTTATAGACGCTGAAAAAGCTTTTGATAATGTTTCCTGGGAATTTTTATCACAATGTTTGGATAAGGCAGGTATAGAAGGCCCCTATATGAAAGGCATCAAGGCAATATATTCAGAACAACAGGCCAGGCTGATTATAAATAACAATCTGACCAAACCTTTTAAGATTATGAAAGGTACAAGGCAGGGCTGCCCACTGTCCCCCTTGTTATTTATAGTGGTATTAGAGGTGATCGCAAATAGAATAAGAGAGGCAGATGACGTGAGGGGAATAAGAATTGGGAAGAAAGAATTCAAGCTGAAGGCGTATGCCGATGATCTGGTCCTGTCCTTGGAGAATCCAGTGGAGAGTGCTGGTAGGGTGGTAGAATTACTGGAGGAATTTGGTAGATTGTCAGGATTTAGATTGAACAGGAAGAAAACAAAAATCTTAGTAAAGAATCTGGATGATCAGGAAAAAAACCAGTTGGAAACAAAGATCGGCATTAAAATTGTGAATAAAGTAAAATATCTGGGAATTTGGTTATCACCGAAAAATATAAATTTGGTTGAAGATAATTATAATAAGGTATGGCATGAAATAAAAAAAGATTTGGACACCTAGCATAGGCTGAAACTTTCATGGACGGGAAGGATGGCAGCAATTAAGATGTGCATTCTGCCGAGACTATTGTTCCTGTTCCAAAATATCCCGATAATAAAAGGCACCTCCTGTTTTAGGAACTGGCAAAAAACCCTGACCAAGTTTATCTGGCAGGGGAAGAGAGCCAGAATAAAATTTAAATACTTAACAGACTCAAGAGAGAGGGGCGGCTTTGCAGTCCCAAATATAAGGCTTTACTACGAGGCAGCTTGTATATGCTGGATAAAGGACTGGGCCACCCTTAGGAACACAGACCTATTAGATTTGGAGGGCTTTGATATAAGGTTTGGGTGGCATGCCTACCTATGGCAGGAGAAAAGGGAAGTTCATAGAGGTTTTACCAACCATATAGTCAGAGGCTCATTATTGGAAGTGTGGAATAGGTATAAAAAAGTGGTTGAAAAAGGTATCCCGTGGTGGCTCTCCCCAGTTGATATTATCAAAATAAAAAAAATAAATATGATAGGTGAAAGATGGACGTACGAGGATCTTTTAGTAAAGACAGAGGAAGGGTGGAAAGTAAAGCCCTACGAAGAGTTGAAAGGAAAAATAAAAGAATGGTTACACTTTCACCAGATTAATGCACTGTGGGGTGAACATAAGAAACTGGGGATGAATGAAAAAAAATCGAGATTCCAGTTGGAAATCTTAGAGAGTAATGACAAACTCCTCTCCAAAATGTATAAACAATTACTAGAATGGGATACTAAAGAGGATTTGGTGAAGGGAGTAATGATAAAATGGGATAGAGACCTCGGACATAATATTGAATATAATAAATGGCAGATACTCTGGAGGAAAGGTATGAAATTTACAGCGTGTGCAACTCTTCGTGAAAATCTAGAGAAAATGATGTACCGCTGGTACCTGACCCCAGCAAAGTTAGGAAAAATGTATAAATCTGTAGACAACAGCTGTTGGAGATGCAAAGACAAAGTTGGGACCTTTATCCATATCTGGTGGACCTGTGATGTAGTGAAGGACTTTTGGGGTCAAATTTATGAGGAATTGAAGAAAATTTTAAAGTATAATTTTCCCAAAACTCCTGAGTTGTTTCTTTTAGGGATGATTAGTGAGGAAATTAAAAAATTAGATCAAACTTTTGTACAATACGCTATGGCCGCAGCGAGGATTTTAATAGCGCAAAAATGGAAATCCCCTGACGTCCCCACGATTGGCGAGTGGCAACTGAGGTTATATCAATATATCGAGCTAGCTAGACTAACACAAAAAATAAGGCAAAATAATACAGTTAAACATAAAGATGAATGGATTAAATTTTTAAATTACTTTGAGAAAAACATGGGAATTAACAACTTATCAGTAGACAATAATTAAAGCCCTCGACGTACAATGTTTATGACAATATCACTGCAGAAGTAATGTAAGGATATGTATTCCAAGACCGAGATGAAAGGAAGTTTATTTTTTGTTAGTATTTCTGTGCTTTTCTTTTTTCTTTTTTATTGTTTTTGTTTGTTTGTTTGTTTGTTTTTCTTTTTTCTTTCGTTTTTTTTCTTTTTTCTTTCCTGATGGATATATATGTATATGTATACGTATATGTATTTTAGATTGTAAACTGCATTTATCTCAAATAAAGAAATTTATTAAAAAAAAAAAAAACTTCCCTGAACAAGGCTGCCTTAAGATGTCTTCTGAATCTCAGGTAATTATTTATCTCTTTGACATCTGATGGGAGGGTGTTCCACAGGGCGGGCGCCACTGCCGAGAAGGCCCTCTGTCTGGTTCCCTGTAGCCTCACTTCTCGCAATGAGGGAACCGCCAGAAGACCCTCGGCGCTGGATCTCAGTGTCTTGAGGTTGACATTGCAGGTGCTAGTTCCGATAGAGGTCCCTTCTCCGGTGAAGCGGCGACAGAGGGGTCCCTTGGTGGGACCTGTGAGGTACAGATATTTGTGGGTAAGGAGGCAACATCTCTTTTTTTTAATAACATTTTTATTGGTTTTTCACAGTTTTTATAAACACAAACAATACACACTACAAACAAACAAGTACACAAACAAACATGTATAATTTCATATCCCTTTTTCTTAAACCTTACTTCGCCGACTTCCTCATACCTCCCCTTTCTGCATCCCAATTCCCAAACTTATTTCAGCAAATCCTAACTTTTAGTTTTGTCAAATTTTTCCCTTATTCTTTTCTTTTACTTAATCTTTTACAGCTGTAATCGCCTTTTTTTCTAGAACCTCGATATTTTAGCATTCATTAATTTTATAATATTTCTTAAGATAAATTTTAAATTTCTTCCAATCTTCATCCGCCGTCTCTTTCCCCTGATCACGGATTCTGCCGGTCATTTCAGCCAGTCCCATATAGTCTATCACCTTCATCTGCCATTCTTCCAGAGTGGGTAGATCTTGAGTCTTCCAATGCTTTGCGATGAGTACTCTTGCTGCTGTGGTCGCATACATAAAGAAAGTTCTGTCTTTCTTTGGCACCAATTGGCCGACAATGCCCAAGAGAAAGGCCTCTGGTTTCTTAGGGAAAGTACATTTAAGTACCTTTTTCAATTCATTATATATCATTTCCCAGAAAGCCTTAATCTTCGGGCACATCCACCAAAGGTGATAAAAAGTACCTTCAGTTTCTTTACATTTCCAACACTTATTATCAGGCAAATGGTAGATTTTTGCTAGCTTGACTGGGGTCATGTACCACCTATAGATCATTTTCATAATATTTTCCTTTAAGGCATTACATGCCGTAAATTTCAAACCGGTGGTCCACAACTGTTCCCAGTCAGCAAACATGATGTTATGACCAATGTCCTGTGCCCACTTAATCATAGCTGATTTAACTGTTTCATCTTGTGTATTCCATTTCAGCAACAAGTTATACATTCTTGACAAATTCTTAGCATTGGGTTCTAGCAATTCTGTTTCTAATTTTGATTTCTCCACCTGGAAGCCAATTTTCCTGTCCTGTTTATACACTTCCATTATTTGGTAATAATGGAGCCAATCTCGTACTTTGGTCTTCAATTTCTCATGGCTCTGAAGTTTCAGTTTGTCACCCTGTTGTTCCAAAATTTCCCAATATTTTGGCCATTTAGCCTCCATCTTGAGTTTTTTCACAGCTTTAGCCTCCATTGGCGACAGCCATCTTGGAGTTTTATTTTCCAACAAATCTTTATATCTAGTCCAGACATTATATAATGCTTTCCTATAAGGAGGCAACATCTCCGGAACGGTATTGTTCCAGTGTTATGGCTACTGGAACTAGTGGAAGACTTTGCTGGAGGTGGCTGGGTGCGTGGGCACAGATCCAACAGTTGAAGTAGGGACTTTCTTTAGCCACCTGGCTAAGAAGTTTGATGTAAGAGTTCTGCTCCCAGGACAAAAGGAGATCTTCTCCCGGGAAGGAGAGGTCTGTGCCAAGCTGCCGGGGCGCGATGCCAACTGGGTATAGTGGGTCAGTGGTATTCAGGAGCCGCCTGTCCTTAGCAATCCCGCCACATCTCAAAGGACCGGCGTTGTCCCACACAGGGGTGTGGGAGGGGTGTATAGGATGGTGCCAACCCTCCAGGTACTCTGCCCCTCTCCAGTCATGAGTGAGTCCAAGGCTCCATAGGCAACAGAATTGCCTTAGGCGGAGTCCTTGCAGTTAGGGTTTTCATGGCTCAGGGGTCATAAAAAGGCATTGGAAACCAAAGATCAAATTTTCGGAAGGGTGGTGTGAGTCTGTGTACACGTGTGTAGCCCCTCCGGCTTCGATTTCGGTCCAGTTCAGATTTCTAGAGATCTCTCCCTGGCCATAAAGTAGGTAAGTCCCATTGTTGCATCTCAGGCAGTAATAATAATAATAATAATAATAATAATAATAATAATAATAATAATAATAATAATATTTTTTATTTATACCCCACCCTCCCCAGCCAAGGCCAGGCTCAGGGCGGCTTACAAGCAATAATAAAAACAAGTTGAATTATTACAACTTAAAAACAAAATTAAAAATACAACAATAAAATATTGAAACATTAAAATATTAAAATGTAGTCTCCTCGCAGGAGGAGAAGGAAAAGAAAAAAGAAAGAGAGGGAGGGAATCAAATTGGCTCCAAGCCAATGGCCAGGTGGAACAACTCTGTCTTACAGGCCCTGCGGAAAGAAATCAGATCCTGCAGGGCCCTGGTCTCATGAGGCAGAGCGTTCCACCAGCCAGAGTTGAAAAGGCCCTGGCACTGGTTGAAGCCAATCTAACTTCCTTAGGGCCCAGGACCACTAGAGTGTTACTATTTATGGACCGTGGGGCATACCGGGAGAGGCGGTCCCATAGGTACGAGGGTCCTAGGCCGTGAAGGGCTTTAAAGGTCAAAAGCAGCACCTTAAATCTGACCCTGTATTCCACCGGGAGCCAGTGCAGCTTGAAAAGCACTGGGTGAATATGTCCCCATGGTACATATCAGTACCAATACTGATGGTTGAGAGTGAGGACGGCTGACCCTATACGTTGGAGATTTTGGTCTCGTATAAAGAGTTCCCAGTACTGGTTATTGGTAAGTCTGGGTACTAATGAATGGTGCAACAGAGTCAGTGACACAGAGAGACAGAAGTCCAAGTCCCCCATTCAGTCAGGGTTGGATTTCCCCCCAGATTCGATACTGTGAAAGTCCAAGAAATGGTAGTTTGTTTGTAATCCAGTGCAGTGGCTCGACGCGAAAGCGGAGATCCTGGTCAGGGAGGAGAGGATAAAAAGGGTGGGCAATATTCCATGTTCAGCAGCGGGGTGGTAAACAGGATGAACGGAGGGCTGGGTTGGCGCTCGGAAAAGAGGAGTTGGGCTATGAAGTGGTGAGCTGTCAGTGGAGCTGTCGGTTGAGCTGTCAAACGGAGCGCTGAAGGAAAGCGACGAAGCAATGAGCTGTCAGTGGAGCTGTCAGTTGAGCTGTCAAACATGTTTGAGGTGTAGTTTGATGGCGGTTGTGTCCAGGACAACTTCGGAGGTCCAGATGGGCTCAGAGGTGGTATCTGGTCCAGTCTGTTGGGCCCAATCCTGACTCTGATCTGGTCCGGTCTGTTGGGCCCGATCCTGACCCCGATCTGGTCCGGTCTGTTGGGCCTCGTCCTCGTTGATGTAGGAGGTTGCGGCAGGAGGCGGGGCATCAAAGGTGTAGTCCTCTCCCTGGCTCTCCTGCGCCTCCTGGGGCAGTGGTGCTGCCTTGCACCTAGTGTGATGTAGTCAGGCGTTCTTTTCTCCCACCTTCACAGCAGTAGGCGAGGTTAGAAGTACTTGGTACGGGCCCTCCCAGGCAGGTTGAAGGGGCAGCTTCTGGTACACTTTAACCAGGATCCAGTCCCCCAGGTGGAAGGAGTGTGCTGGGACGTTGATTGGTAGATTCTGTCCCTCTATGGCAGCATACTTGTGGAGATGTTGTAGCTGTTTTTGGAGCTGAATGACATAATTAGTAAGTTCTGCTTCCCCCACCTCAAGTTCCAAGAGGGGAAATAAAGTGTTATAAACAGAGGGAGGGGGTCTCCCAAACAGAAGTTCAAAGGGGGACAGTTTTAACGGTCCAGTGGGGGCACTCCGAATATTATGGAGAACTAGTGGGAGTGCATTTACCCATTTTAGTCCGGTGGTACTACAAAGTTTCCCTAGCTGTACCTTTACCTCTTGATTCATGCTCTCTACTTGTCCTGATGAGGCTGGGTGGTAGGGTGTATGGAATTCCCACTTTATTCGAAGAGCTTGGGCCTCCTGTTGGACTGCCTCTGCAGTCACTGTCCAGTCGACGGGGTACTCCATACCGGGGAATGATATCTTGTAAAAGGGCCCTGGCGAGTACTGAAGCGGTTGCCTTCTTGCAAGGGAATTCCTCCACACAGGAGGAGAATTTGTCCACTATGATTAGGGCATGTTTGAACCCCTGACACTGGGGTAAGTCGATGAAATCCAGCTGTAAACTCTCATGTTATGCATGTTATGCAATTCTTTGAGGCTGCTGTGGCTGCAGCCGCTATCCCTGGAGCATACCAGCACCTTTGGACATGGTCTATTAGTCTTCCCTTTCCCCAATGTGTCTGTTGGTGGAGGACCCTCACAAATTTTGGAGTCCAGGCTTTTGGCATGACAGTTCTGCCGTCTGGGAGGAGCCAGACGCCACCCGTTTTGTTGGCGCCCATGGATTCCCACATTGTTTTTTCCTCTTCAGTGGCCGATTGGTACATTTGTTTGAAGTCAATGTTGGCAGGGAGTTGTATACCTTGGAACTCAGTCTCGTCCTCTGGGGGATGTAGTGAGGCCATTTGGGCTGCCCTGTCGGCTTGCCTGTTACCTTTGGAGACTGAGTCCCTCCCCTTTGTATGTGCTTTGCAATGGACGATGGCTATTGCTTTGGGCATGTGGATGGCTGTTAGTAACCTTTCCACTAGGGCGGCGTGGGAGAGCTGAGAACCAGCTGCGGTCAGGAAGCCTCTTTGGAGCCATATCTGGCCAGTTGTGTGTACTAGTCCGAAGCAATATTTGCTGTCAGTGTTGTCCTTCTTCCTTCGCTAATCTCACAAGCCCTTATGAGGGCAATTAACTCTGCCGCCTGGGCACTATATTGAGGGTTTATAGGGTTGGCTTCTAAGACTTTGAAGTCAGAGACTACGGCATATCCAGTCTTCCTTTCCCCGTTTATGACTTTGGAACTGCCGTCTGTGTAGAGTATTAGATCAGGGTTTTCTAGAGGGAGGTGGTCTAAATCTTCTCGGGGTTTCTCAGCTTGTTGGACTATCTTTGTACAATCATGGTGCAGGGTGCCATCATCTGGGAGGGTGTAGGAGTGCAAATATCCAGAGATGTAGTGATCAGGTGGGATTGCTATGAGGAATTATAACAGATATAGGGTAAGCCATCTGTGTCAGCAATGAAAGCATTGCGTTGACTGGGTTTATGTTGGAGTCTTAAGCCTTATCAGAGGGAAAACTGGCCACTCTCCAGGCACTCGGCTTAAGATCCTTGTTGACCTCCCCGTCTGCGTCTCCCGGCAGGATACAGGCTAGGTCACTATCGGCGATCCCACTCAGCGTGAGAGGGACACACCACTCCTCCCTCCTCCCTGCCTCCCTCAGGGAGGGGGAAAGAGACAGACAGAATTCTATTTACATCGCTTTATTTCTGTCTTTGCAGCAGTACAGAGAAACGCGTCTGCACTCATCAGACTCCAACAGTAGAGAGAAAAAACTCCACCCCTGTACTTCCAGTACAGGTCAGATGACACTCTGAGCTAACATCCGGTGCTCAGAACAGTGAATAGACTGCCCCTTCATTCCCATGGTACAGTCCCAAACATCAACATCCTGTTTTGCTTTGCAGCCACCTGCAGCTCGCTCTCACATTGCTGCTTTTTTCCTGACATATCATATTTTGATATGATTCTTGATCAATCTACACCCCTGCATCCCTGTTCCATTCCTCTCTTCCTCACATGTCACGTACACAGCAGTTGCTTCACCAGGCAGGCATCATGGGCCATAAAGATAGTGGGCAAGTTTCTTTGAAGCAGTTTCTTATATATTAATCTTAGGATGTTAATCTTAGGGCCAGGAAACAGATCTCACATGAAGGTGATAATGATCCGCTGTCCTCCTGGTCATCCTTCTTATCATATGTACTGATTGTTTATTACCTCCGGGGTTGCCATATGCTCTTTGTAGTTCTGTTCTTTGTTTACCCCAGAAATATTTGTGCTTAATTAGTTTTAGTAGTTTAACTTGTCCCCACGTGGGTTTGTGGAAATGCTCAGAAGAAATCTGATTGGTTCTTACGAACACTCTGTAAAAAGTTCTTTTGTGAATAAAACGGCCTGGGCCAGGGGCTGCACATGGACAGGCACAGAGAGAGAGAGAGACGATTTATATGCACCCTTCCCAGAGTCTTGCTGGTTCAAGCCTCTGTGTGTATTCTTATTAATCAGAGTTCAATCCTTCCTTTACTTTGCGAACGCAACAGGAGGGGTAGTAGGGTTGCTGGGTTTAGGGAGTTGACCCGTTTAATAGTGACATTGTATGGAGTTAACAGGAGGGCTTCATAACGGTTTAGACGTGGGTTTGAGAAGTGGTGGCAGCCCCTTAGAGCTAGAAGGGTTGAGACTGCGTGGGGAACATGTATTGTGCTCTTATGTCCCAACACTGTCTCTTGAGCCTTTTGAAGGAGGAGTGCAGTGGCAGCAATGGCTCTCAAGCAACTCACTGCTCCCTTTGCAGTATTGAGTTATAGACTGTAATATGCCACTGGCCTTTCTTGATCTCGGAAGGGCTGGGTAAGAACTCCTGAGGCTACCCCCATTTGTTCATGAATGAATAGGTTGAAAGGGATGCGATAGTCCAGGAGGCCCAAGGTGGGGGCAGATCGTAATTCCCTCTTAAGGCTTTCAAAGGTGTTATAGGCTTCCTCTCCCCAAACCAGTTCATCAGGATGATCTTGGCGGGTCCTAGTGGACTGGGGTTTAGTTATTTCGCTGTAGCCGGCAATCCAAGCTTGGCAGAAGCCTGCCATACCAAGGAAGCCTGGCAATTGTCTCTTTGTTTTGGGGAGGGGGATTTTGGTGACTGCCTCTATTCTGTCAGTTGCTAGGCTTTGGGTGCCTATCCCCAGGATATGTCCGAGGTATTTTACTTCCTGCTTGCAGTATTGCAGCTTCTTAGGGGACACCTTGTGTCCTTTATATGCTAGCTCGAGAAGGAGGTGTTTTGTGTCTAATTTACACGCCTCCTCGCTGGTAGAACATATTAAAATGTTGTCTACATAGAGCAGATAGGTAGACCAGACAGATGTACATCCTGTAAATCCTGGTGTAATATTGCAGAAAATATAGCGGGTGATTCCGCATAACCCTGGGGTAGTCTGGTCCAGGTTAGTTAACTAGGTCCCCAGGTGAAGGCGAAGAGGAATTGACTCTCAGGGGCTAGAGGGAGACTGAAGAATGCAGAGCATAGATCTGCAGCGCTGTACCATGTAGTTCCTGCCAGGAAGGGAATTTAGAAGGGAATTTGGGTTGCCCACCACTGTCTCAGGTCCTGAACAAATTGTTCATTCACCCACAAATAGCAAAGCGAAGTGTAATAAGGCTAAACAAAGCAAAACAGGTTGTTTTGGGTTCCATCTACATAGAAAGAAGAATCCTCTGTGGGCCTGAGGTGTTTGAGATGGCCTGAGCATTGCTTGCACCTGAAGCAGCTTGCACCTGAAGCAGTCCAGGCAGCTCCGTGGGACACGATTCAAGAGAAGCTCCGCAACCACTACGCGCCAAAGCCATCCAAGATTGCTGCCCGCCATGCGTTTTACCACCGGTAAAGACTCCTGAGAGGCAACGCGATCCCTTACAGGTGGGAGTTTCCCCAAGGCCTATCCTTTAACTATAAAGGAAAGAAAGTTAAAATTAAAACAATAGAAGACAACAAGAAGTTCCTGCACGACTACGGAGAGGACTTGCAGAAGGGAGCAGCAATTCCTTGGCCACCGTCACAGGCTGGTATAGTACCAACTCCCACACCCCCGGGTTCGGACGAAAAGAAGGACACCCCATAAAGAGAAACAACAGATTGATTCAGGATGTCTCTGCAGCTGTATAGTTGGAATATTCATGGAGCAAATTCCCCGGAAAAAAGAAGAAGGATCTTTCATATCTTGAAAAAAGAACACTTGGATATTATTTGTCTGCAGGAAACACATGTGACTAGACTCCACAGGAAAGTGTTAATCAACAAAAGACTAGGCCAAGAATTTATTTCATCAGATAGAGTTAAAAAGAGAGGCATGGTGATCTATGCTAAGGAGAACTTGTCACCGAAATTTTTGTTTAAAGATGAACAAGGAAGAATTTTGGCAATTGAGATACAAACTCAAGGAGAAAAAGTTTTGATATTAGGAATTTATGCACCAAATGAGGGGAAATCGGAATTTTACAAGAAGCTACATGAGACATTGCTGGACTATCTGGATTATTCCAACATCATTATGATGGGAGATATGAACAGGGTGGTTTCTACCTATATGGATAAGTCACAAAACCAAAACTTAACCAAGGAAGGCAGACTACCAAAAACTTTTTTTGAACTAACCGACAATATGGATTTGATTGATATCTGGAGGACAAGAAACCCCTTAGGTAAAGAAGGAACCTTCTTTTCTGAGGCCCACCTGTCATGGACAAGAATCGACCAAATTTGGACAACTAGAGGGCTGGCTCCTAAGACTAGAAGAGTGGAAATCTGCCCAAAGACTTGCTCCGACCATAACGCTTTGAAAATGGAATTGAGACTTACTCCAGCCAGTTCCTTCAGATGGAAAATGAATGACAACCTACTAAGAGATCAAGAGATTGTAAAGAAGGCCCAAAAAACTTTAAAGGACTATTTTGAAATCAATTTGAACACCTCGGTGGAAAAGAGAACAATCTGGGACGCAAGTAAAGCTGTAATGAGAGGGTTTCTGATACAACAGAATACGATTAAGAAAAAACTCTGGAATGGAAAAAAAGGATAAGATATTAGAGAAGATAAGAGACGGAGGGAAAAAATTGAGATTAAAACCAAAATCAAAAGAGATTCTAAGAGAAATTAAATTCCACCACCACCAGAAATTGACAAATCAAGAAGTGGAATGGAAAATTAAACAAATGAAACAAAGATCTTTTGAATCGGCAAATAAATGTGGGAAACTGCTAGCATGGCAGTTGAAAAAGAGACAAAAATTGAACTATGTTACCAATCTAGAGGTTGAAGGGAAAAACATTCAGAAACCAGATGAAATTAGAAAGTGTTTCCAGAAATATTTTAAAAAACTGTACACGCAAGGACCCGAGGAAGTGTTTGAGATGGATCAATTTTTAAAAGCAAATGGCCTACCAAAACTATCTCAGGAGAAGAGATCAATCTTGAACTATAGAATAACACAACAGGAAATTGAGGATGCCATTCAGAATATGCAGCTGGGCAAATCTCCAGGCCCAGATGGACTTACCTCCAAGTATTATAAGATATTAAAAAATTATTTGACACAACCACTAATGGAGGTTTGTAATCAGATCATGGAGGGTGGGAGGGCACCGGAAACGTGGAAAGAAGCTTTCATTACATTGATACCTAAAGTGGAAACTGAAAAGAATCAGCTTAAGAACTACCGTCCCATCTCACTCCTAAATGTGGATTACAAAATATTTGCAGACATTTTGGCGAGTAGATTTAAAAAGGTATTAAATGAAGTAATTCACAAGGACCAGGCAGGCTTTCTCCCAGGCAGACATTTGTTTGACAACACTAGGAATATTATTGACATTTTGGAACTTTTACAAACTAACATCAACACTAAAGCAGTGTTAATTTTTATTGATGCGGAGAAGGCCTTTGACAACATTTCCTGGAAGTTTATGAAGAAAAACTTGGAAGGGATGGGAGTGGGACGGGGGTTTGAAAATGGTTTAGAAGCAATTTATTCAGAACAAAAAGCTAAGTTAATAGTGAACAATGTGGTGACAGAAGAGTTCCAAATTGAAAAAGGAACACGGCAGGGGTGCCCTCTCTCCCCCCTATTATTTATCTCAGTCCTGGAGGTGCTCTTGAATATGATTAGGGAGGACCGGCTGGTACAAGGAGTATGGGTCGGAGCGAAACAATATAAACTGAAAGCTTTTGCAGATGATTTGGTTTTAACATTACAGGAGCCAGAATCTAGTACAAAAAGAGTTTTAGAACTGATTCAGGAGTTTGGTCGGGTGGCGGGATTTAAGTTGAATAAACAAAAAACCAAAGTTTTGGGGAAAAACTTGACATCTTCAGAAACAGATGGGTTTCAGAGGGAAACAGAGTTAAATGTGGTTAAAAAAGTGAAATACCTGGGGGTTAACTTGACTTCCAAAAATTTGAATTTATTTAAAGATAACTATGAAAAATGTTGGTCAGAAGTTAAAAAAGACCTAGAAACTTGGTCAAGACTGAAACTTTCCTTGTTGGGCCGAATCGCAGCTATAAAGATGAACGTATTGCCAAAGATGTTGTTTTTGTTTCAAACCCTACAGATCTTGGACAGAGTGGAATGTTTTGGAAAGTGGCAGAAGGATATCTCAAAGTTTGTTTGGCAGGGCAAAAAGCCCCGAATAAAATTTAAAATACTAACTAATGCAAAAGAAAGAGGGGGGTTTGCCCTGCCAGACTTAAGGTTATATTATGAAGCTGCAGCCTTCTGCTGGATGAAAGATTGGTTGCTTTTAGACAACACTGATGTCCTAGATCTGGAAGGTTTTAATAACTCGTTAGGATGGCATGCGTATTTGTGGTATGACAAGGTAAAAACCCATAAAATGTTCAAAAACCATATTGTCAGAAAAGCAATATTTATGGTCTGGACAAAATATAAAGACTTACTAGAAAGTAAGACCCCGAGGTGGCTATCACCAGTGGAGGCTAAGGCCCGAAAAAAACCCAATATGGAGGCCGGTTGGCTGAAATATTGGGAAATAGTAGAAAAAATTGGAGATAATTGGAGGTTGCAGAGCTATGAAAAACTAAAGAATAAGGTGCAAGATTGGTTCCATTATGCTCAAATTCAAGAGGTTTTTAAGTTGGATAAAAAAATAGGATTCCAGGTGGAAAAATCGAAACTAGAGACAGAACTGTTAGAACCAAGGACCAAGGTATTATCGAGAATGTATAACTTGCTGCTTAAATCGAACACTCAGGATGAGACAGTTAAATCAGCCATGATAAAATGGGCTCAAGACATTGGGTACAACATTATGTTTGAAGACTGGGAAAGGTTATGGACCACCGGTATGAAGTTTACGGCATGTAATGCCTTGAAAGAAAACATTATGAAAATGATATACAGGTGGTACATGACCCCAGTCAAGCTTGCTAAGATATACCATTTGTCTGATAATAAATGCTGGAAATGCAAGGAGGCTGAAGGGACATTTTTTCACCTTTGATGGACTTGTCCAAAAGTGAAGGCCTTCTGGGAAATGATCTACAATGAGTTAAAAAAGGTGTTTAAGTACACCTTTCCTAAGAAACCAGAGGCCTTCCTCCTGGGCATTGTCGGCCAAAAGGTGTTAAAGAAGGATAGAACATTTTTTATGTATGCAACCACAGCAGCAAGAATTCTTATCGCCAAATATTGGAAGACTCAAGATTTGCCCACACTGGAAGAGTGGCAAACGCAATTGATGGACTATATGGAGCTGGCTGAGATGACTGCCAGGATCCGAGATTTGGGAGAAGAAGCAATGGAGGAGGATTGGCAAAAATTTAAGGACTATCTGCAAAAACTTTATAAGTTATATGAATTATAAGATTTCGCATGATTTTGAAAGGCTAGCTCCAGCAACGAGATTGGACGGTTTATGAAACTAAATTATATTAATGAAAGGACTAATGTTTAAAATAACATTTGTTTTTAGAGTAAATTGATAATAAGGAATTTAAACACAAAAAGCAACTATCTGAAAGTACAAAAGGAACGCATGAAACAAGGTTATAATTTGCTGATATTTTTATTGTTAAGAATGCATGGTGAGGGAGATGTGGGGAAGTCCGGTAGAAGATTGAAAAAAGTTCTGAAATGACGAATTTTTCTTTTTTCTTTTCTCTTTGTTCTTGTTTCTTTGTATATCTGACTGTGTCTTTATCTGGAAAAAAAATGCAATAAAAAATATTATAAAAAAATATAATAATTTACACGCCTCCTCGCTGGTAGAACATATTAAAATGTTGTCTACATAGAGCAGATAGGTAGACCAGACAGATGTACATCCTGTAAATCCTGGTGTAATATTGCAGAAAATATAGCGGGTGATTCCGCATAACCCTGGGGTAGTCTGGTCCAGGTTAGTTAACTAGGTCCCCAGGTGAAGGCGAAGAGGAATTGACTCTCAGGGGCTAGAGGGAGACTGAAGAATGCAGAGCATAGATCTGCAGCGCTGTACCATGTAGTTCCTGCCAGGAAGGGAATTTAGAAGGGAATTTGGGTTGCCCACCACTGTCTCAGGTCCTGAACAAATTGTTCATTCACCCACAAATAGCAAAGCGAAGTGTAATAAGGCTAAACAAAGCAAAACAGGTTGTTTTGGGTTCCATCTACATAGAAAGAAGAATCCTCTGTGGGCCTGAGGTGTTTGAGATGGCCTGAGCATTGCTTGCACCTGAAGCAGCTTGCACCTGAAGCAGTCCAGGCAGCTCCGTGGGACACGATTCAAGAGAAGCTCCGCAACCACTACGCGCCAAAGCCATCCAAGATTGCTGCCCGCCATGCGTTTTACCACCGGAACCAGGCAGCGGGGGAGTCAATCAACAACTACACCACCACCCTGCGACAGGCTGCAATGCACTGCAAGTTCTGAGACTTAGACGATGCCCTGATGGATCGATTCGCCTGCGGGGTCCGGGACATCTGTCTGCAACGGTGTCTCCTCGCCAAACCAGACCTCACGCTGCAGAAAGCCATTGAGGAGGCCGTGGCCTCGGAAGCTGCTGATCCTCAAGCCAGCAGCCCACGTCTTGCTAGGAAGCCAGTTCCAGTGCATCATGAAGAGGCCAGCAGTGATGAGGCATCCTCCAGTGAAGACGATGACGTGCACCAGATAAAGCGGGAGCGCAGGAAGTTCCAACAGAAGTCCAAAGGTCAATCGGAATATGCCGGCTGCGGAGGCAACCATTCCCGTGCCAAGTGTCGATTCAGAGATGCCATCTGTCGGAAGTGTTCCAGAAGGGGCCACATTGCTAAGGTCTGCCGATTGGCTCCGTCCGGCACCCCCCCTTCACTGCCTCACAAGTCCAAGTCTTCACTCCAGTCCGCCAAGGAAAGCTGTTTCGCTCTCACCAACTGCCACTGCCCGTCTGGAACCACTATTGGCCAAACCGACTCGCCTACGCGACGCAAGCTAAACGTCACGGTGCTCATTGAAGGAGCTCCATGTGACATGGAGATTGACACTGGGTCTGCCCTGTCCATCGTGTCTTGGAGCACCATCAAAAGACTGGTACCCAGAGTGTCTAAAAGGCAACTCGACTCTCACCGTGTACACCTGAGAGACTACCAGGGAAACAACATTCCCGTGGTAGGCGTTGGCCGGTTCCAGATCACCTTCAAGGATTTTTCAGGCCTGCTCTGACTGGTGGTGGTCGAAGGTCAGCGGCCAAGCCTCCTAGGGCTAGACTGGTTTGATGGAAGTCACCAGCATCAACTGCATCTCTAACGCAGAGACTGAGGATCTGGTCAAAGACTTTGCTGAGGTTTTTTACGGCACTTGGGGCAATATACAGGTACGCCCATCTCCTTTAGCCTTGATCCACAAGTCGCCCCCATCAAGCTAAAGCCACGCCGGGTTCCCTTTGCTCTCAAGGCTAAGGTGGATGAACAATTGGACAAGCTGATCGCCCAAGGAGTTTTGGAGCCAGTTGACCACGCCAAGTGGGAAACCCCCATCATCACGCCTGTCAAGCCGGATGGGTTGGTGAGAATCTGCGCCGACTACAAGTGCACAATCAACAAGGCACTTCAGCAGCACGCTTACCCGGTTCCTATTGTTCAACACCTGCTGCGTTCCTTGGATGAGGGTAAGGTCTTTGCTAAGCTGAACCTTGCCCAAGCCCATCAACAACTGCCTGTCGATGATGCCACCGCTGAAGCCCCGACAATCGTCACCCACCGAGGGGCATTCTGTTGCCGCCGTTTGTAGTTCGGAGTAAATGTGGCTCCTGGGATCTTCCAAAGCCTTATGGAGCGTCTCCTGCAAGGGCTTCCGGGCATGGTACCATATTTTGATGATGTCTTGGTGTCCGCAGACTCACACCAGCAGCTGTTCGAGCGCCTCCACACCGTACTGACCAGGTTCCAGGAGGCCGCGCTCAAGGTAAAGAGGGAGAAGTGCCAGATCGCCGTTCGCAGGGCAGCAGTTGAAGAAAGAGCAAAAAGGGTTTTCTTGTGTGTGTGTGTTTCTTTGTGGCTGATTAGCTGTTCTCCCTGTGCAAAGGTCAGAGGGGGCAGGGTTTCTGTTGAGGCAGGTGATTAGCTGTGGGAAGAGCTTATCAGAGCTTGCAGGGCAGCAGCACGCGCAGTTTGATCCATCGTGTAGATTTAGGGGAGCTAGTCTCAAACGTTCGTTGGGGGAGACCTAGGGTTTTTTTGTGGGAGGAGTTATTTGTCCTGTCTTCACGCTTTTTATGATGGAGGACCGCTGTAGCCACCCCCAATGACACATTCTCAAGATGCAGGGGGAGGGAACAGCTGCAGTCGCCTGCGGTTCCTGCGCAATGTTTGCCATCTTGCCAAAGGTTGCAGGCAGCTTTACCTGTAGCAATTGCATGTTGATTGCCCTCTTAAAAGACAAAGTCCAGCAACTGGAAGAACGTGTAGCTACGCTCCAAAGAATTAGAGAGCTGGAGCTCTTCTTGGAAGCAACAGAGCACACCGTCTCCACCAAGGAGGAGACAGGGGACTCCCCTGAGAAGGAGGCTAGTTCACCAACACAGGAGCCAGATATATGGAGAAACGTGACTCAAAGAAGTAGGAGGCCCAGGGTTCGCTCTGATTGTTTAGAAATACACAATCGCTTTGAGGTCCTCTCCCCTAGCATGGAAGACGAAGAGCAGACTCCATTTGAGGATCTCTCCCTCATTACAGTCGATCAGGTATATGAAGACGAGCAGCAAAGTCAGTCCTCAGGGAATGTGCAGGCGACCTTGGAACGGACAGCTCACGGAAGAACCCCGACCAAACCTAAGAGGAGGCGTGTAGTGGTGATAGGGGATTCCCTACTGAGGGGAACAGAAGCAGTGATCTGTGGGCCTGACAAGATGTCTCGGGAAGTGTGCTGACTCCCCGGGGCTAAGATCCAAGATGTAACTGAACGACTGCAAGGAATCATAAAACCCACTGACAAATACCCCTTCCTCTTGGTTCATGTGGGAACCAATGACACTGCAAGCAATAGCCTCCAGAAGATCAAAAGAGACTACGAGGCCCTCGGCAGGAAATTGAAGCAACTAAATGCACAAATTGTCATCTCATCTGTCCTCCCAGTTGAACGACGTGGCCCAGGGAGAGAGGGAAAAATAGTGGAAGTGAACAGCTGGCTTCGCAAATGGTGTAAACAGGAACGGTTTGGATTCTTAGATCACGGACTGCAGTTTCTTGAAGATGGACTTCTGGCAAGTGATGGGCTGCACCTCACAACGGTTGGGAGAAATGTTTTTGCCAAGAATCTCAGAAACCTCATCAGGAGGGCTTTAAACTGACTAATGTGGGGGAGGGAGACAGTGCTCCTGAAGGTAGGAGTCTATCAATTGATGAAGATGATCATCCAAATGTCATAGACCAATGGAGCAAACAGCACGCAGACCTAGTGGTGGGAGGAAAAAATCCTTAAATAAGAGACACGGGGGAATGATTAATGGACTTCAATGTCTGTACACTAATGCGCAAAGCATGGGAAATAAACAAGATGAGCTTGAGCTCTTGGTACAGCAAACTAAATATGACATAATAGGCATCACTGAAACCTGGTGGGATAAGTCCCACGATTGGAATGTAATAATGGGGGGATACAATCTATTTCAGAGAAACAGACCACACAAGAAAGGAGGAGGAGTGGCGTTATATGTCAGGGATGTGTATACCTGTGAAGAGATCCAAGATTTAGAACCTCAAAGCCAAAGTGAGAGCATTTGGGTCAAAATTAAGGGAGAGAAGAATAACAGGGACCTCATTGTGGGAGTTTACTATAGATCCCCAAGCCAAACGGAGGACATAGATGATGCCTTCCTGGAACAGATGGCCAAGCATGCAAAAGGAAGGGAGATAGTAGTAATGGGGGACTTCAATTACCCACATATTTGTTGGATGTCAAACTCAGCCAAGAGCATACAGTCAAACAGATTCCTCACTGGCCTTGCAGACAACTTCATTGTCCAGAAAGTGGGAGAAGCAACAAGAGGAACAGCCATTTTAGATCTGGTCCTAACCAATATTGATGACCTGGTTAGTGGGGTAGAAGTGGAAGGATCATTAGGCGCGAGTGATCATGCTCTTCTGAAGTTTACTATACAGCGGAAAGGAGCAGCCAAGCATACTAGGACTCAATTTTTTGACTTTAAGAAAGCCGACTTCATAAAACTTAGGGAAGTGCTGGGTGAGATCCCATGGACAGTAATACTAAAAGGAAAGGGAGTTCATGATGGCTGGGAGTTTGTTAAGAGGGAGATACTAAAAGCACAACGTCAGGCAATACCAATGAGACGGAAACATGGAAGGTGCCTAAAGAAGCCAGGGTGGCTATCTAAAGAACTTTTAACTGAATTAAGATTAAAAAAGCATGTGTACAAAAAATGGAAAAGGGGGGAAACCACCAAAGAGGAATTCAAACAAATAGCCAGCACGTGTAGACACAAAGTCAGAAAAGCTAAAGCACAGAATGAACTCAGGCTTGCTAGAGAGGTTAAAAGCAACAAAAAAGGCTTTTATGGGTATGTTCGTAGCAAAAGGAAGAACAAAGAAACAGTGGGGTCACTCAGAGGAGAAGATGGTGAAATGCAAACAGGGGACACAGAAAGGGCTGAACTCCTCAATGCCTTCTTTGCCTCAGTCTTCTCTGATAAAGAAAACAATGCCCGACCTGAAGAATTTGGAGCAAATGATTCAGCAAAGGAAACACAGCCCAGAATAACTAAGGAGATAGTACAAGAATACTTGGCTAGTTGAGATGCATTCAAGTCTCCAGGGCCAGATGAACTGCATTCAAGAGTATTAAAAGAACTGGCAGATGTGATCTCAGAACCACTGGCAGTCATCTTTGAGAATTCCTGGAGAACAGGCAAAGTCCCGGCAGACTGGAGGAGGGCAAATGTTGTCCCTATTTTCAAAAAGGGGGAAAGAGAGGACCCAAATAATTACCGCCCAGTCAGTCTGACATCAATACCAGGGAAGATTCTGGAGCAGATCAGCATGGATTTCTGAAAAATAAGTCGTGTCAGACTAACCTGATCTCGTTTTTTGACAGAATTACAAGCCTGGTAGATGAAGGGAACTTATTTTTCAGACTTATTTTTCAAACTTATTTTTCAGACTTATTTTTCAGAAATCCATGCTGACTATTGGTGATAACAGCATTCCTTTCTAGGTGCTCACAGACTGTTTGCTTAATGATCTGCTCCAGAATCTTCCCTGGTATTGACCAGATCTAAAATGGCTGTTGATCTACTCCAGAATCTTCCCTGGTATTGACCAGATCTAAAATGGCTGTTCCTCTTGTTGCTTCTCCCACTTTCTGGACAATGAAGTTGTCTGCAAGGCCAGTGAGGAATCTGTTTGACCTTATGCTCTTGGCTGAGTTTGACATCCAACAAATATGTGGGTAATTGAAGTCCCCCATTACTACTATCTCCCTTCCTTTTGCATGCTTGGCCATCTGTTCCAGGAAGGCATCATCTATGTCCTCCGTTTGGCTTGGGGATCTATAGTAAACTCCCACAATGAGGTCACTGTTATTCTTCTCTCCCTTAATTTTGACCCAAATGCTCTCACTTTGGCATTGAGGTTCTAAATCTTGGATCTCTTCACAGGTATACACATCCCTGACATATAACGCCACTCCTCCTCCTTTCTTGTCTGGTCTGTTTCTCTGAAATAGATTGTATCCCCCCATTATTACATTCCAATCGTGGGACTTATCCCACCAGGTTTCAGTGATGCCTATTATGTCATATTTAGTTTGTTGTACCAAGAGCTCAAGCTCATCTTGTTTATTTCCCATGCTTTGCACATTAGTGTACAGACATTGAAGTCCATTAATCATTCCCCCGTGTCTCTTATTTAAGGATTTTTTCCTCCCACCACTAGGTCTGCGTGCTGTTTGCTCCATTGGTCTATGACATTTGGATGATCATCTTCATCAATTGATAGACTCCTACCTTCAGGAGCACTGTCTCCCTCCCCCACATTAGTCAGTTTAAAGCCCTCCTGATGAGGTTTCTGAGATTCTTGGCAAAAACATTTCTCCCAACCGTTGTGAGGTGCAGCCCATCACTTGCCAGAAGTCCTTCTTCAAGAAACTGCAGTCCGTGATCTAAGAATCCAAACCGTTCCTGTTTACACCATTTGCGAAGCCAGCTGTTCACTTCCACTATTTTTCCCTCTCTCCCTGGGCCACGTCGTTCAACTGGGAGGACAGATGAGATGACAATTTGTGCATTTAGTTGCTTCAATTTCCTGCCGAGGGCCTCGTAGTCTCTTTTGATCTTCTGGAGGCTATTGCTTGCAGTGTCATTGGTTCCCACATGAACCAAGAGGAAGGGGTATTTGTCAGTGGGTTTTATGATTCCTTGCAGTCGTTCAGTTACATCTTGGATCTTAGCCCCGGGGAGTCAGCACACTTCCCGAGACATCTTGTCAGGCCCACAGATCACTGCTTCTGTTCCCCTCAGTAGGGAATCCCCTATCACCACTACACGCCTCCTTTTAGGTTTGGTCGGGGTTCTTCCGTGAGCTGTCCGTTCCAAGGTCGCCTGCACATTCCTTGAGGACTGACTTTGCTGCTCGTCTTCATATACCTGATTGACTGTAATGAGGGAGAGATCCTCAAATGGAGTCTGCTCTTCGTCTTCCATGCTAGGGGAGAGGACCTCAAAGCGATTGTGTATTTCTAAACAATCAGAGCGAACCCTGGGCCTCCTACTTCTTTGAGTCACGTTTCTCCATATATCTGGCTCCTGTGTTGGTGAACTAGCCTCCTTCTCAGGGGAGTCCCCTGTCTCCTCCTTGGTGGAGACGGTGTGCTCTGTTGCTTCCAAGAAGAGCTCCAGCTCTCTAATTCTTTGGAGCGTAGCTATACGTTCCTCCAGTTGCTGGACTTTGTCTTTTAAGAGGGCAATCAACATGCAATTGCTACAGGTAAAGCTGCCTGCAACCTTTGGCAAGATGGCAAACATTGCGCAGGAACCGCAGGCGACTGCAGCTGTTCCCTCCCCCTCCATCTTGAGAATGTGTCATTGGGGGTGGCTACAGCGGTCCTCCATCATAAAAAGCGTGAAGACAGGACAAATAACTCCTCCCACAAAAAAACCCTAGGTCTCCCCCAACGAACGTTTGAGACTAGCTCCCCTAAATCTACACGATGGATCAAACTGCGCGCGCTGCTGCCCTGCAAGCTCTGATAAGCTCTTCCCACAGCTAATCACCTGCCTCAACAGAAACCCTGCCCCCTCTGACCTTTGCATAGGGAGAACAGCTAATCAGCCACAAAGAAACACACACACACAAGAAAACCCTTTTTGCTCCTTCTTCAACTGCTGCCCTGCTAGGTCTGATAAGCTCCTCCCACAGCTAATCACCTTCCTCAACAGAAACCCTGCCCCCTCTGACCTTTGCACAGGGAGAACAGCTAATCAGCCACAAAGAAACACACACACACAAGAAAACCTTTTTTGCTCCTTCTTCAACTGCTGCCCTGCTAGGTCTGATAAGCTCCTCCCACAGCTAATCCCCTGCCTCAACAGAAACCCTGCCCCCTCTGACCTTTGCAAAGGGAGAACAGCTAATCAGCCACAAAGAAACACACACACACACACACACACACACAAGAAAACCCTTTTTGCTCCTTCTTCAACTGCTGCCCTGCTCATTGATGTTTTGTAATGTGTTCCTAATGTTGTACACCACCCTGAAATCTTTTGCTAAAAGATTATAAAAAAATTGAATTATTAATATTAATAATAATATTTCACTCATGCACTTGCAAAGAGGTTGGATAAAGTTGGCTGGAAGTGCTGTAAAAATGATACATGGAGCAAGAGCAGCAAACAAATGAGAGAAAGGGGGTCAGCTTAGTTCCCATCTGGTTTATAGAAGAATAGAATAGTGGGAAAACATTCCTGTTACAGGATAAATAATACATTGAAAAAAGGCAGTTTAGAGCCTGGTTCTTACGCATTCTTATTGTGAAGTGAGTGAGTTCAGTGAGTCTTCTTCCCAAGAAAGTGGTTTTTGGCTTGTGGTGCTCATCTAGATTAGGAGGAGAGAGCTAAGAACCAGCATTTCTCTTAGAGGAAATTCTGTGTATGTGTTGTGGGCAAGAGGCACCCTCAACCTTGAGACTGATGTGAAGTGCCATAATTTCACCACCAGCAGACAAGACAAATAACATATTTGCTGGCAGGAGACAAACTGTAGCAGAACAGAAATGGTGCTGCATGCAACAAATAAGAGGTTAGGATAGAAAACGATACCTAAGCAGCCCAGTCTCACTCTCCCTTTCATACATTGAATCACCTGGGTATGGAGGGGGAAGGGATGCACAGAGCTCATAAACATAATCAATGTAGCCTACATTTATCAATTGAGAGCATAATGAATGTGGTTTGATGATAGGCATGTTAGAAGGTACATTAGTCATCCCAAGCTGACAAAATCCAAAACTGCGATCTAAATTGGATTTATTTATTTACTTACTTACGCAAAGCAAGTAACATGTAAACAAGTTACATAGACTGCCCTATAAATTCACTCTTTGGAAGGCTCTTCAATATACACTGGTAAAACACAATATTAAAAACAGCTCTCTCATTTTGCATTTCATTCTCAGTGTAAATAGAATAGTAGCAAGGAAAATAAATATTTATGGAGCTTTGTAAAAAAAAAAGGTAATACTTATAAAATTATAAAACTATTTCTTATATGAGCAAAAAGAGCATCTTAGCCTTCTTCCCAATAATCTTCTGTAACAGAAAGCGAATTAAGTGGTGGGGTGAGAAACACTTCACTAGTAATGCACACTGGAAGGAGGAAGGATAGAGAAAGGATTTTGCCAAGAACCAAGGCAGACCCCCTGTCTCACAAAGGAGGGCTATCTAGTCCCCCTCCCCAATTACCTGACCCTGGCATAGCCCAAACGTGTTCAAAGTTCATCAGAATCTCTCCCTCTGAAACAAGCTATTTACACCTGCTTCCTGACACTGTGTCACAATGGAATTATTTGGAGGTGGGTCTACCCAAAGGGGCAAGTCACCTCTGTGGCCTGTGAGTCCACCCTCACTCTTTGAGTAAACAAACTGGAGGTGTGCCATGAGAATACTCAGAGTGACGAATCCCAAGACTGAACTGTGGGGCTCTGGGTTTGTCGGTGGTGACCAGCTCCGCATTGTAGTCAGGGGGTCCTGGTGTATAGTTCTTGCTGGAGGAAGCAAACCTTTGGGAGATGCTGTAGGATGGCTGGTGGCACAGGTAAACATCTGGTTCAGGTATGGTATTCATTGCCGGGCCAGGCCCTCTCACCAGGTCTTTAGCATAGCCCCACACAGAGGCACTGGATGCCATTGAGAGGCAGGGAGCTGCAGGTTTGACAGGCAGCTTTGGACCCAGTGTCTGTGGAAGGGTGTATTGGTTGGGTGCTGGGTTTGGGCTGCTCACCCAGTAGTGCGTTCGAAGGCCCATAGTGTACGCTGGTGCATTCGACTCTTCAAGTGGGTGTATCTTCTCCACGTAGTACTCATTTGGGGCAGGCGTACAAGATATAACTGCAAGCCAAGAGCAGATAGGAGGTGACACCCCTCACTTGGTGCTCCCCACTGTCGAGCATGTGGATAAACCTGTGGATACTGTTGGGAATCAAGCCTTTATCAGGAGAAACTGGCAACTCTCCAGGCACCTGGCTTGATCTCCTGATGACCTCCCTGTCTGCATTGCTAGGTCGCGATAGGCGATCCTTCTCAGCGTGAGAAGAACACACCCCTCTTTCCTGCCCCCCCCCGGCAGGGAAAGAGATAGACAGAAACGTATTTACATGCCTTTATTTCTGTCTTTGCAGCGTTACAGAAAAACACGACTGCTCTCTTCAAACTCCAACAGCCGAGAGACAAACTCCACCTGTACTTCCTGTACAGCTCATATTACACTCTCAGCTAATTCCGGCGCCCTCTGCACTGTGAATTGACTGTCCCTCTGTTTCCCATGGAACAGTCCCAACATTCCCATTATGTTTTGCTTTCAAGCTACCAGCTCGCGGCCGCATTGCTTCTATATCGTAACATACTCCCCCATATGAATCAATGTGCGCTGCGAGCAAAGCGTGATCCAGAGAAGAAAACAAACAGTTGTTATACATATAACACTCCCCTGTTGTTTCAGTTCCACCCTTGGAACTACCCGCCACTGGTTTCCCCAGTGTACCTCTCTGGTAGTCTGACTTCCAAGGAATGAGTGCATCTGCATGACCTTGGCTAGGGAATGTAGTGTTACACTTAGCAACTCCCTGTTGTGTCTTTGTCTCTGACTTAGACACAGCTTCAACCTGTCTTGACTTGTCAACAATAGTAACACATGCAACAGCTAAGTTAGCAAACTCTTTTGAATACCTCTTGGGTGGTACACCCTTTGTAACTCTCTCAGACCTACGTATGAGGTGCTGATCCTCTTTGCTCACTGGTTCAGTCTCAGGACTCTTTGGAGAACCAGTTCCAATAGTAAACAGTGGTTCATCCTTCATTTGTGAAGGTCTAGCCATTGTGTGAGATTTCCTCTCAATGACTGTGTCAACTGAGCTCTTTGAGCTATCACTGTCACTCTGAGTACCACTGTAATCAGTAAAATCATCATCAACATCTGAATTGTCCTCAGTGGGAAATGTGTGAACAATTACTCTCTCCTGTTCAGGAGCACTCTCTAGAAATTTTCTGAGAATCACCTGACCAGATTCAGACAAAATTACTCTGTAGAGACCCTTTTCATAACCCACAAAAATGCCTCTAGCATTCTTTACTCCACCTGGAGCTTCTGTCTTCACATGAGACCCAAAAACCTTAAAATGGGCAACACAAGGTTTTCCACGGAACAGCTTCTCAAAAGGAGAACTTCCCAAATCTTTTGAAACCTTTCTTGACTTCCGGCGAGCCGCGATCTCAGCGCAAGCAAGGGCTTGCACCGCGAGGTGAAGCCCGAGCTATTCTGAAGGATTGGGGCGACTCCAGGGCGCGGAGACCCCTCAAACTCTTTGGAAGGGTGTTCAAAGAGTCCAGTTCCCGGCGGGACCGAAAAAGGATCAAACCGGCTACCAGGTAACCCCGAGAGAGGCGACGAGAGTAGCGGAAAGATTCAACGGGTCTAGGGGAGCCATTTTCCTACCTTCAGATAGCGAAGCCCTGCGCTTGCAGGAGAGCGGCTTGTTTTCAAAAAAAAAAAGAACTCCGATACTTGTAACTTTGTGGCTAAGAGGAGAAACAAAGAAACTTCGGAGCAACAAAGAGAGACGAATAGAGTTCAGCAGATGGCCGGAACCAACTAAGACACGGCAGGAACGCGGTACAAAAGAAAGTGAGTGACTTGCCCGGGCGGTAACATAGTTCTCTTTCGGCTTTCCCCCCCTTATGAAAACAACGCTGTTACAAAGGGAGAAGGGGAAGAAAGGAATTTTAGAGGGGGAAGGAAAGAAACTGGAAGAGTCTAGGCGAGAGGGAGAGTGGAGGTCCCTGACTACTGGCGAGCAGGAGGCTGCAAAGAAAGAGAGGCTTCTTTTGGAAGTGAGATTGGGCTAGAGAGAAAATTGGAAGAGAAGCCTCGCCGCCATTTGAAAACCGGAGCGCAGCGTCTGTGCGGAGGAAAGGGGAAACAACGATACTAAGTGTCGGCGTTCCATAGAAAACTATATATTATATCGGGAACTGCATATGGAAACAGGAGTTGGAAACGTGAAGTTTGAGGACAACTTAAAGATCTGGTAAGAGTTGATGCAGACTTGGGACAGAAGTGGGGGTTAATTTGGAGAGCTTTTGAGGACAAAATGGAGAATATGAGTTGCGTTTAAACCTCCCTCCTCCCTCCTTCCGGCGCTCCCCCTACCCTCCTCCTCCATTAGATACCCGCTGTGTTCTCATCTTTCCCTACCTAACCCCCTCTCCTTTTTTGTTAAACCTCCTGAGGTTCACGTAACCTATGGACTAAGCAGCTGGAGAACTAGAGAAGAAACATCGGCTTCTGGAAACTGCAGCCTGCTGCTGGGAATATCATACACCCAAATGACCCTTTTTTGTTGTACTATAAACAGGTAGCGATCGATAAATAAGACCACGATCGGAACTGCAAGAACTGTGTGAACTTGCTAGGACTTAATTTCACTGCTTTGGACTGTTATATAAGAGTTTATAGCCTACTGTTCACAACTTACTGTTTATAGATTCAAAAGATACTGATCCGATCTTAGAAGAAGCAAATACGGGGTGAGAGAGAAATTATAATAAGGAAACTATATTAAGGGAAGAAAGTGAATGTAAGGAAATCGCGGGAGGGATTAAGAAGGACAAGCGTAGGAGGAGAGGGAAGGTGGGGAAAGGGACTACATAAAATACAAGATGTCTCATACAGGGAAGAAAGGAATGAATGGGGGTACACCAGGAGAGAGGAGAGGCTCTAAACAGGAGATAGATTTCAAGACAGATATTCTAAAGATGTTTGCAGAGATTAAACAAAGTCAAGCAAACGTTGAACATAAGTTAGAATCGGTGGACAATAGAATTGGGAAACTAGACAAAAAAATGGAGGAAACTGTGAATGAAATTAAGGGCCAGATAAAAGAAATATCTAGGAGAACGCAGTTCACAGAAGAAGGTTTGAAAAGGACAAAGGTAGAAATAAGAGAGGTCAGAAGAGATAAGGAAAAGATCAAATCAGATATGATGGAAATATGTAAGACACAGGAAGAGATAAAAGACATTATAGCAATGAATGAACTGAGGCAGAGGGAGGTAAACCTGAGGCTGAGAGCAGTTCCAGAGATACAGAATGAGAATATTAAAGAAAAGTTAATGAAGGAGTTAGCGGAATGGATGGGTTTGCCTGTAGAAGAAATGGCCAATAGTATTTTAAACGCATTTAGAATGCGTGCTAACACAACAAAAGCAAAGAAATTTCCGGGTGACTGTCTAATTACATTCGAAAACAAAGTAATGAGGAACAGGATCCTCCAAAGGAATAGAGAAAAAAGATTGAATATAGATGGAAATTATATAATTATTTTCAAAGATGTCCCGATAAGATTGCTTAAAAAGAGAGATGCTTATAAACCTTTGGTGCAAACATTGAGGAAAAATAGGGTTGAGTTTAGGTGGGAATTCCCGGAAGGGATATCATTTACATATAGAGGTAAAAAACATAAGTTGACAAATTCTGAAGAAACTGGGAAATTCCTCAGGAAATACAAGGAACTTAAAGCGGAAACCCAAGAGATAGGAAGAGAGGAGAGAGCCTCACCAGGAGAACTAAGATTGTCGGAGGAGGGGGAGGGGGGGAGGGCGGGTCGGAGGAGGAAGAGGAAAAAGAAGAGGAAACAGAGGATTTAGAAAATACACAATAGGCAAGAAAATCTCAAAAACAATAAAAGGTTAGTACACGGGCTATGGGGTTAAAAATCTGGAATTGGAATGTTAACGGAATGAATGACAAAAAAAAGAGAAATAAAATTGAACAATGTTTGAAAAGGAAAAACCTGGATGTTATCTGCCTCCAGGAGACACATGTGGCCAGAAAGCATAGAAAAGTGATAATTAATAAACGTTTGGGAAATGAATATGAAACCCTGGATAGGGTTAAAAAAAGAGGTGTAGTATTGTACATCAGTAACAAGATAGAAGCTAAGACAATGTTTAAAGATGAGGAGGGGAGGATGATAGCGGTTAACATCAACTGGCAAGGGGAAAAAATACTGTTAGTGGGGATATACGCTCCGAATGGCAGTAAAACCGAATTCTTTAAGAAACTAGAAGAAAAATTAATGGAATATGTCGACCAAAAAATAATATTAATGGGGGATATGAACGCAGTGGTCTCACTTGAGATGGACAGACTTAGAGATAGAGCAAATAAAGAAGGGAAGTTGCCAAAATCTTTTTTCTCTATGGTGGAAAACTGCGGTTTAGTAGATATTTGGCGTTTGAGACACCCGCTGGAAAAGCAATTTACCTTTCACTCAGAACCCAACCAATCCTTTTCTCGATTGGATCAGATCTGGATTTCAAAAGAACTATGTCCAAGAATTAAACATATAGAAATAAAACCAAAAGTAATCTCAGATCATAACCCATTAGAGTTGGAATTGGACAGTTATGAGAAAAGATCTTACAGATGGCGATTAAAAGACTACCTGTTGGATGATCAAGAGGTGGTGGAAATGGCAAAGAAAAAACTGACGGAATATTTTAAGGATAATTGTGACAAAGGAACGAAAGATAATATAGTTTGGGATGCCAGCAAGGCGGTTATAAGAGGATTTTTTATTCAACAAAATGCAATTAAAAATAGGAATAGAGAAAAAAACAAAGAGGAAATTTTAAGACAAATAATGATAAACGAACAAAAATTAGTTCAGAAACCCAACTGTTCAGAAACAAAGGAAAGAATAAAAATCCTTCAAACCCAGTTTGCCACAATAATAAATAGGGAGGTGGAATGGAATATAAAAAAACTCAAACAAAGAAACTTTGAACATGCTAACAAATCAGGCAAATGGCTTGCCTGGCAAATTAAAAAAAGGAAAGAACAAGGGATAGTCAATAAAATAATAGTAGAGGGGGAAGAAAGAACTGATCCTAAAGGAATAAGGAGTGAGTTCATAAGTTTCTACAGCAACTTATATAACGATCAAGAAAAGATAGGACAAAGGAAGATAGAGAGATTTTTGAAAGATAAAGGAGGACAAAAAATCCCACTGGAAGGCAAACAAAGACTGAACATACCTATTGAAAATAAGGAAATAGAGGAGACAATTAAAAACTTGAAGAGGGGAAAAGCCCCAGGTCCCGATGGGTTCACGGCCGGTTACTATAAGGAAATGAAATCAGTCCTGGTGGAACCTCTGAAAAGGACAATGAATGTAATATTAAAGAAAGGCGAAATCCCGGCAACTTGGAAAGAGGCGTTTATCACATTTCTACCCAAACAAGATTCGGACCTAACTCAAGTCAGAAATTATAGACCAATCTCACTGTTGAATGTAGATTATAAGATATACGCAGGAATCCTGGCAAGAAGGTTAAAGGATGTTTTGGTAGATGTTATTCATAAGGACCAGGCGGGATTTCTGCCAGGTCGGCAGATGAGAGACAATATAAGACACATTGTGGATATGTTAGAATTCTTATCAATTAGGTTTAATAAACAAGTTACAATGATGTTTATCGACGCCGAAAAGGCGTTTGATAATGTGATATGGAATTTTATGTTGAGAAATCTAGAGCATATGGATGTAGGCAGCGACTTTTATAACGGGGTGAAAGCAATATATACGGACCAGAAGGCCAAACTGATTGTAAATGGCACAGTAACGGAAGAGATTAAGATAAAGAAGGGTACAAGGCAAGGATGCCCACTCTCTCCGTTACTATTCATAACAGTGTTAGAAACCCTCCTAAATTCTATAAGGAAAAATGAAAATATAAAGGGCGTGACTTTAGGTCAGAATGTATACAAAACCAAAGCCTTTGCCGACGATTTAGTGGTGATGACGGAAGATCCATTAACATCAACAGGAGAGATAATGAGAGAAATAGAATCATTTGGAAAGGTGGCTGGATTTAAATTAAATAAGACAAAAACAAAAATGATACATAAGAATGTGGACCCCAAAACAATAGAAACAATTCAACAGCAATGGCAGATAGGAACGGTAAAGAAAGTCAAATATCTCGGCATTTGGATAACATCTAAGAATATGGACCTTTATAAAAATAACTATGAGCCGGTATGGAGGGAAATAAGGAAAGACTTTGAGAAATGGGGACGACTAAAATTATCATTATGGGGAAGAATAAACATGATAAAGATGAACGTTTTACCAAGACTGATGTTTCTATTCCAGTCTATACCTATAATAAAAGGGAGTAAGACCTTAAAAGAATGGCAGAGGGTAGTCTCGAGGTTCATATGGCAGGGTAAAAACCCAGAATCCAATTTAAGCTACTTACAGATGTAAAAGAAAGGGGGGGGGGTTTGCGCTGCCAGATCTTATGCTATACTATGAGGCGACATGCTTAAGTTGGCTAAAAGACTGGGTCAACTTAGAAAATACGGAGTTATTAGATCTAGAGGGTTTCGATAACCACTTCGGCTGGCATGCCTACCTGTGGAAGAATAAAACGAAAGTACATAGGGGATTTAGCAATCATATCTTTAGAGGACCGATAATAGAAGTGTGGGAAAGGTACAAAAATATATTGGAACCGAAAACACCTCACTGGCTTGCATCACTCGAAATAATAAACAGAAAAACTATCAATATGGGAGGAAATTGGGCAACATACAACCAACTAGTAATTAAAGTGGAGGGGAAATGGAGAATCAAACCCTACGAGACGATTAGAGAATATGTGTATGATTGGTTTAGTCATCAACAGATTAACCAGATGCTTAGTAGAGACATTAAAGAAAGAGGGTATGCAGATAAAGACTCAAAATTCCAGATGGAAATAATAAACAACAAGGTGAAAAACATATCCAAAGCATACAGGATGCTGTTAGACTGGAATCTGGGAGACGAGGAGGTGAAATCAGTGATGATTCGTTGGGCAAAAGACGTAGGCCACAGTATACAATATGAGGATTGGGAAAAATTATGGAAAGATGGATTGAATTTTACAGCGTGTACGGCGTTAAAAGAAAATGTTATGAAGATGTTTTATAGGTGGCATCTGACACCTGTAAAACTCTCAAAAATGTACAAGGTGAACAACAAGTGTTGGAGATGTAAAGACGTAGAGGGCACTTTCTACCATATGTGGTGGGAGTGCGGAAAGGTAAAACAATTCTGGGAAAAGGTATATACAGAATTGAAAAAGATATTAAAGTACACGTTTATAAAAAAATCAGAAATTTTCCTATTAGGAATATTACAACGAGAGATAAGAAAGGAGGATTGCAGAATGGTATACTATGCGGCTACGGCAGCAAGGATCTTAATAGCTCAAAGATGGAAACAGGAAGAAACTCCTACAATAGAGGAGTGGAGATGTAAACTAACAGAATATGCAGAGCTGGATAAATTAACGGGAAAGATCAGATATATAAAAGACCAAGTATTTATCAGGGACTGGGGAAAATATGCAAATTATCTGGAAAATATCAGCGATGGACAAATAACGCTAAGGGGGTTCAGAGATGTATTGTGATAGACCAAGGTTATTGTATAAGGAAAACAGAGAACAAAATTGGACACAATGACAATATAAAAGATGAAACGTGTGACTTTATTTATTTACCCCGCATGATTCGCGGCCAGGCTGAAGGAAGTCCCAAAAGAAAGAAATATGTTATGAAAAAACTATGGAAATAAGAACTTTGCACGCTTTTTCCTTTCTTTTTTTGTTGTGATTGAGAATTTTTGTGTTTTTTTTTGTATGTTGGTGTTTTGGTGATCTTTTGTGTGTGTTTTGTCTTTATGGAATAAAATAAAAAGAATTTGAAAAAAAAAAAATCTTTTGAAACCTTTCTCAATCAAGACTAACAATAACACAATATCGACTCCGCCCAATACTCATGTGGCAAATGTGAACTCAGCAATTGTGCCTTCATGCCATTTTACAATTCTTTGTTCACTTGCACACAGACACTTCTGTTCCATGCTTCTGCAGAAACAGCAGTCTTGTGCCTTATCCCTTTCTTATCCAGGAAATCCTGAAAATCCTGTAAAAGAAAAACTGGCTTTTCATCTGTGAAAAGACAATCAATGTTAGCATTATGAACATTCTTAACCTTGTCACAAAATTCTTTAAACCTTTCTAAGGCTTCTTGTGGTTTCTGCAATATATATACCCACACATAATGAGAGAAATAATCCACACACACAAGATAATATCTTGCATTGCCTCTAGATGGTGCTAGAGGACCAATCACATCAGCATACACTCGCTGAAAAGCTTTGATTACTTGCGTCGTCTTCTGGACGTTTTTTTTTGGGGGGGGAGTTATTTGTCCTGTCTTCAAGCTTTTTATGATGGAGGACCTCTGTAGCCACCCCCAACGACACGATCTCAAGATGGAAGGGGAGGGAACAGCTGCAGTCGCCTGCAATTCCTGCGCAATGTTTGCCATCTTGCCAAAGGTTGCAGGCAGCTTTACCTGCAGTAATTGCATGTTGATTGCCCTCTTAAAAGACAAAGTCCAGCAACTGGAGGAACATGTAGCTACGCTCCAAAGAATTAGAGAGCTGGAGCTCTTCTTGGAAGCAACAGAGCACACCGTCTCCACCAAGGAGGAGACAGGGGACTCCCCCTGAGAAGGAGGCTAGTTCACCAACACAGGAGCCAGATATATGGAGAAACGTGACTCAAAGAAGTCGGAGGCCCAGGGTTCACTCTGATTGTTTAGAAATACACAATCACTTTGAGGTCCTCTCCCCTAGCATGGAAGACGAAGAGCAGACTCCATTTGAGGATCTCTCCCTCATTACAGTCGATCAGGTATATGAAGACGAGGAGCAAAGTCAGTCCTCAGAGAATGTGCAGGATGTTAGGATATTTCCGTTCCACCTTAAAGGGAGCAGGCTTTGGGGAGTCACAGAGTCTGCGCATGTCCTGATCACAGGATGTTTTTGTTCAGATATTCCTTTCGTTTTTGTCAGATGGTCAGAGACGCTGACTGAGAATGGACGTGTTTTCTTTTGTTCTGTTCATGTTCTAAATAAAGTCTGTAAAAATGCTCTTCTGCTCTTCTGCGGTGCAAGCTTTTGACTGTGCTTTCTGCTGAAAGAGGGTGCACCAAGCCCTGGAATGTGGCTAGGAATTCCAAAGGCTTTGTGCCCCTAACTGTTGGATCCATTAGTGTCCATCATGAGCCCCCAAGCCGGAGTTCTGGACGTCCATCGGCCTCCCGTAGTCACGCAGATCCAACAGTTAGGGGCACAAAAGCCTTTGGAAATTCAGGCTGCATTCCTAGGCTGGTGCACCCTCTTTCAGCAGAAAGCACAGTCAAAAGCTTGCACCGCAGAAGAGCAGAAAAGCATAAAGTCTGTAAAAATGCTCTTCTGCTCTTCTGCGGTGCAAGCTTTTGACTGTGCTTTCTGCTGAAAGAGGGTGCACCAAGCCCTGGAATGTGGCTAGGAATTCCAAAGGCTTTGTGCCCCTAACTGTTGGATCTGCGTGACTACGGGAGGCCGATGGAATCTCCGAACTCCGGCTTGGGGGCCGTGATGGACGTTATCTCCCTGGCAGTTTCCCAACAACAAGGTTTCGGGCCCAGATTCATAGCACCTACAGGAGAGTAAAGCTGCAACAGACTGCGTTTGAGGTATGTTGGGGGAAAAGCGAAAGGAAAGGGACGCTTTTCTGTTTTACCTCGCAAGGAGCCTTTGATCTCCGGCAAGGCCTAATTGGCCTGCGAGCTGAGCCAAAAAGGCTTCGTGATTAATGGCTGCCAAGATAAGGAGTCTCTCGAGTTAAAATAGACTCACGGCTAATTGTAAAAGCTGGAATGGAGTTTTTCCACGCTTTTGAAGCTTCAGAGGCCACTCAGTGCCCAAAGGCAAATGCTGAATGCCCTAAGTTGGATGGGCAGAATTATGAAACCTGGGCAAAATGGTGTGAGAGTTTGCTGCGTCAGTTTGGGGTGTGGCATGTCGTTTCTGAGCCCCCTCCGGTTCCTCTGACAGAGAGATGGAAATCGCATGATTCGAAAGCGATAGACGTAATAGTCCTATCCGTATCTCTTGAGGAAATTAAGACGCTGGCTGGCAACACCACTGCACGTGGGATGTGGACTGCTTTGATGAAAGCTCACAAGCCAATAATCCCAGCCCAGAGTTTGACTGCATCGGAGGTCCTAGCTGTTTCCCAGAATGCGAATGAATGTAGGGATGCTGAGGGCACCGGTTGCAAGCTGCAGGGGGAGCTGACCGTCACGTCATCCCAGGCAGCATTCCAGCCTCCAGGGGGAGCCAAGGAGTCGGCAGCTGAGAGCTCTGGTTCTCGTGAGAACCAAGGCCATCGCCTTTGCAGAGGCCGGAAAGGCAAAGGTAAACACAGGCAGCCGCCTGCAGATGGCCAGGAGCAGAGGGAGGGTGAAGAGCCCGCGCAAGGGAAAAACAAAGCGTTGTTTGCTGGCTCAGCTTCACCAAAGGCTAAAGGCACGTCTGCTGACCAGAAGCAGGGGGGCAAGCTGCAAAAGCCCACACCAGTGGAAAACAAGGGTTTGCTTGCTGTAAGGACTGCTCCAACAGCCAAAGGCAGCTTTGTTGTTGATTCAGGCTGTACGCGCCACATTTCGAAGGATCGCCATCTCTTTATCTCCTTCAAGCCTCAGGAAGGTGAGATCCACCTGGCTGATGGAAGGACGTTGCAAATTGCAGGAGAAGGGACTGTGAAACTTGCAAGTCTGCACACTACCATCAGTAATGTACTTTTTGTTCCAGGAGCTGCAAGCAACTTGCTGAGCGTCCCACAGCTTACTGGGCGTGGTTTTCAGATTTCCTTCAAGAGGAGCGTCTGTGTCATCAGTAAAGGAAAAGAGGACTATTTGCATGCAAAGTTTATGGATGGTTTGTTCCATATATCTTATGATGACACTGCTGTTGTATCTAAGGCTGATTCTTGTTGTGTTGCACAAACTAACAAAGTTCTTCATGCAGGTTGCATTCACGATGCGCATCGAAGATTTGGTCACCTCTCTTGGAAGGCACTGGCCAAGATGCCAGAGGTGGTTGAGGGTTTGAACATCAAACCCTGTAAATTTCACATGAAGTGTGTATCTTGTGCAGAGAACAAGGTGAAGGTTGCTCCAAAAGGCAAGGAGTCTAGCAGGCAGGCTTCCAAACCCTACCAGCTAGTACATGCGGACCTGGTTGGTCCACTTGCGCCCTCTTTAGGAGGAGCAAGGTACTTCATGATTCTGATTGATTCTTTTTCCAGGTACATTCATGTGTATTTGCTCGAACAGAAATCGCAAGCGTTTCCGAAGTTTAAGGCATTCTGTGCTTGGTTGGAGAATGTGCACGGTAAACGTATTTCTTCTTTGTTTACTGATCGGGGCGGGGAGTTCACTTCTCAGCAGTTTGAAGCTTTCCTGACTGAGAAGGGAATCCAGCATGACATGTCAACGCCCAGATCGCCATGGATAAATGGTCTTGCGGAGAGAGCAAATCAAACATTGCTGCAAGGAATAAAAACCTTGTTGCATGATGCCAATCTCCCTGATAAGTTTTGGGGGGAGGCTCTGGGGAATTTTGTTTACGCGTTTAATCGCAGATTGTCATCACCCATTGGTTGTACCCCCTATGAGAAGATGTTTGGCAAGAAACCCAACACCAAACACATGAAAATCTTTGGTTCGGACATGTGGGTACGCACACAACAAACCAACAAGCTTGGGAAGCGTGGGGCACATGGTTTGTTCATGGGGTACGAAAAAGGTGCATACAGGGTATGGATGACTGGCTCTAAGCCCATTAAGTTCAGAAGGAGTGTTGAGTACAATCCTAAGTGGGGGGAAAATGTGGGAATTTTCCAGAGTTACCCAGAGGAGGATGAAGGTGATGTCAAGCAAGCAGCTAAAGATGAGAAAGCTGCTGCTGATGATGATGAGGATGAAGATGATGATGATGATGATGATCAGAGTTCGGATTCCAGTTCAGTGGGCGGCACTGCTGCTGATGTCAGTGAAAGTGATGACACAGCAGACTACCAGAGCGCAAAGGCCTCAGTCAGACCATCTGATGCGTCTGACAATGAACTGGAAGAACCACTGTTCACCATTGGTCACTTTTCTCCTAAGAAAGAGGAGATGAGTCCAGAAGACTTGCGTCTAGTACGTAGGTCTGAAAGGGCGACCAAGGGCAGACCTCCAAAGAGGTATGCTGATGAGTTTGCTAAGACAGCAACTGCTGTTCTTGGTAGCTCAGAGAAGGTATGGGAACCTTCAAGCTTCAAAGAGGTTCAGGAGTTAACCTCTAAAGATGCTGAGCCTTGGCTTAATGCCATGAAGGCTGAAGTTGATTCCTTGAACAGGAACCAAACTTGGGAACTGGTACCGGTAGTCCCAGGAATGAGACTGGTTGGCAGCAAATGGGTCTTCAAGGCCAAGACAGACCAGAATGGCAAGGTAGTCAGACACAAAGCCAGATTGGTTGCCAGAGGTTTTTCACAGGTACCAGGACAGGATTACCACGAGACCTACTCTCCCACAGTCAAATATGAGAGCATTCGGCTAATGCTCAAGATCGCTGCGGAGGAGAAACTGCATGTTACCCATCATGACATTAATACAGCTTTTTTGTACGGGGTTTTGGGGGAGGAGCTGTACATGCTTCCACCTGATGGGATGGAGATACAGAAGGGAATGGTCTGTAAACTGCGGAAATCCTTATATGGTCTCATGCTTCCACCTGATGGGATGGAGATACAGAAGGGAATGGTCTGTAAACTGCGGAAATCCTTATATGGTCTCAAGCAGAGTGCCAGGTGTTGGAACACAAAACTCACTGAGACATTGCTTTCTCTAGGTTTTCACCAGGGCAAAGCTGATCCATGTGTGTTTGTCAAGGAGGAGGGGCAAAACAAACTGTATTGTTTATGTTTTGTTGATGATCTTCTGATGTTTTGGAAGAATCAGGCATTTTACCAAAGCACCCTAGCTCAACTGAAGGAGCACTTTGACATGAAGGATCTTGGTGAGGTATCCAACTATCTTTCTCTGCAGGTGGAGAAGGACCAAGCAGGTAATTTTCTGGTACACCAAACACAGAAAATTGCTGATGTATTAACCAGGTTGAATTTGGTTGATGCAAACCCAGCAGACACACCGATGGTGACAGGTTACCAGGTAGACAGTACTGCTGAAGCGTTTTCTGACACAACGCTATACAGATGCATTCTAGGCAAGCTAAATTTCATTGCCAGATGTTCAAGACCTGACATAGCTGTAAGCTGTAATCTGCTTAGCAGACATGCCAACAATCCTACGGTTCAGGATTGGAAAGCTCTGAAGCGCATAGCCCGCTATTTGAAAGGGACTATGCACTACAGGCTGAGGTTCACCAGTCAGAAGACTGGAGGTCTTGAAATCTTTGCAGATGCAAGTTTTGGAAGTGACACCACGGATGGTACAAGCACTTCTGGAGTATGCTACATGTACAACCACTGCCTGTTTGACTGGTTGTGCAGGAAGCAGACAACAGTGAGCCTAAGTTCCTGTGAAGCAGAACTCAATGCTCTGTCATTTTCACTCATGGATTGTGAATGGTTGATGCAACTGTTTAAGGACATCAGAGTGTCTGTGAAATGTCCTGTACAAGTGTATCAAGACAATAGATCTTGTTTGGCTTTGCTGAACTCGGAGAGTTGCAAGCAGAGAACCAAGTACTTGCAGATTAAGCTACATCGTGCAAGAGAGTGTATTCAGAAAGGACTGATTCGGGTGTCCTACATGGCAGGAAATGAAATTCCTGCTGATCTGTTGTCTAAGGTTGTTAACAAAGAACAACTTAAGGTTTATGTACAAAGGTTGCAATTGGGTGAACCACAGGTACAACAGGTTACACGGAAAGGGGGAGGATGTTAGGATATTTCCGTTCCACCTTAAAGGGAGCAGGCTTTGGGGAGTCACAGAGTCTGCGCATGTCCTGATCACAGGATGTTTTTGTTCAGATATTCCTTTCGTTTTTGTCAGATGGTCAGAGACGCTGACTGAGAATGGACGTGTTTTCTTTTGTTCTGTTCATGTTCTAAATAAAGTCTGTAAAAATGCTCTTCTGCTCTTCTGCGGTGCAAGCTTTTGACTGTGCTTTCTGCTGAAAGAGGGTGCACCAAGCCCTGGAATGTGGCTAGGAATTCCAAAGGCTTTGTGCCCCTAACTGTTGGATCTGCGTGACTACGGGAGGCCGATGGAATCTCCGAACTCCGGCTTGGGGGCCGTGATGGACGTTATCTCCCTGGCAGTTTCCCAACACAGGCGACCTTGGAACGGACAGCTCACGGAAGAACCCCGACCAAACCCAAGAGGAGGCGTGTAGTGGTGATAGGGGATTCCCTACTGAGGGGAACAGAAGCAGTGATCTGTGGGCCTGACAAGATGTCTCGGGAAGTGTGCTGTCTCCCCGGGGCTAAGATCCAAGATGTAACTGAACGACTGCAAGGAATCATAAAACCCACTGACAAATACCCCTTCCTCTTGGTTCATGTGGGAACCAATGACACTGCAAGCAATAGCCTCCAGAAGATCAAAAGAGACTACGAGGCTCTCGGCAGGAAATTGAAGCAACTAAATGCACAAATTGTCATCTCGTCTGTCCTCCCAGTTGAACGACGTGGCCCAGGGACAGAGGGGAAAATAGTGGAAGTGAACAGCTGGCTTCGCAAATGGTGTAAACAGGAACGGTTTGGATTCTTAGATCACGGACTGCAGTTTCTTGAAGATGGACTTCTGGCAAGTGATGGGCTGCACCTCACAACGGTTGGGAGAAGAGTTTCAAGATAGTGAGAGCTTTTAGACTTGGAAAAGGAGGGAGAAAAGACAGAGTGAGAGACTGTCTGATCACCCTTCGAACAAAAGAGGAGAGAGACAGAATCTTGAGCCTACACTTCCAAAGGACCTTGGTAATACATCAATCAAGAGTGGAGATATTTAAAGATATTCCGAAACATCTTTTGGACCTCAGATCCAACTACAAGGACTTGGTTGCACAATTGAGAGGCAACGGAATCTTTTTTAGGTGGGAATTTCCTGAAGGTTTGTCTTTTAGCTATAAAGGCAAAAAGATAAAGATAAGATCAGAGGACGACAAAATTAAATTTTGGAGAGACCACGGAGAAGACCTGCAGAAGAAAGCCAAAGGAGAGTTAAGAACTCTTGTAAGTGAAACTCTAGACATTCCAGATCTCTCTCCTGAACTGAGAGAGCGCTTAAAGAAGGTGATACCACCGACAGAACAGGAACAAGCACTGGGTGCTGTTGGAGGAGAAGCATAGTACCTACATCATGGCTCTGCAACTTTTAACTTGGAACTGCCACGGTTTGAACTCCCCTCAGAAAAGGAGATCTGTGTTTCATCTATTAAAAAAGGAGCAATTGGACCTGATTTGCTTACAAGAAACTCATATAACAAGATTACACAGGAAATTATTGGTGAACAAAAGACTTGGTCAGGAGTTTATTTCATCGGACAAGGTAAAAAAAAGAGGAGTTGTGATTTATGTAAAAGAAAGATTGCAACCAAAGTTTTTATTTAAAGATGACCAAGGAAGATTTGTGGCAGTTGAAATTCAAATACAGGGAGAAAATTTTTTGATAGTAGGTGTTTATGCACCAAACGAGGGGAAATCTGATTTCTTTAAAAAGTTGCATGAGGTCCTCATGGACTATTTGGATTACAATGTAGTTTTGATGGGAGATATGAATGGCGTGGTATCTACTTATATGGACAAGGCACAAAAACAGGTAGTCACCAAGGATGGTAGACTACCGAAGACCTTTTTTGAGATGACAGACAACTTGGATCTAGTGGACATTTGGAGAATAAAGAACCCCTTGGCTAAGGAGGGAACCTTCTTCTCTGAAGCCAAAATGACATGGACTAGAATTGACCAAATATGGGTAACTAGAGGAATGGCACCGAAGACCAGGAAAGTGGAAATCTGCCCGAAAACCTGCTCTGACCATAATGCTGTTAAGATGGAGATGAGATTAATATCAACTGGCTCCTTCAGATGGAGGATGAATGACACCTTATTTAGAGATGAGGAAGTTTTAAAGAAGGCTCAAAAAACATTGAGAGATTACTTTGAATTAAATATGAATATTAATGTGGAGAAGAGAGTAATCTGGGACGCTAGCAAAGCTGTTATGAGAGGGTTCTTGATACAACAGAACGCTATAAAGAAGAGAAGTCAAAATGAGAAGAAAGATAAAATTTTGGAAAAAATAAAAGAAAGTGAGAAGAAATTGAGAGCAAAACCAAAGTCCCGGGAGATTTTGAGAGAAATAAAACTATATCAAGTACAATACACGGAAATAATGAACCAGGAAATAGAATGGAAAATTAAACAAATGAGACAAAAAACATTTGAATCAGCTAACAAATGTGGGAAATTGTTGGCCTGGCAAATGAAGAAAAGACAAAAATTAAATACCATCACAAATTTAGAAGTGGAAGGAAAGAATATACACAACCCATCTGAGATTCAAAATTGCTTTCAGAAGTATTTCAAACAACTATACACGCAAGGGCCTCAGAAAGAAATGGACATAGACCAATTTTTGAAGACAAATGGATTACAAAAAATCTCTCAGGAAAGTAAGTTAAGGTTGAACTACAAAATATCTGAACAGGAGGTTGAAGGTGCCATCCAAAATATGCAACTGGGCAAATCTCCAGGACCGGACGGACTGACTTCTAGATACTATAGATCTCTGAAAGAGTGGCTATTTCAACCTTTGAGGGAAGTCTGTAACGAAATATTGGAGGGGAAAAGGGCACCAGAGTCATGGAAAGAAGCGTACATTACACTTATACCGAAAACAGAGACTGAAAAGACTCTGCTCAAGAACTACCGCCCTATATCGTTACTTAATGTGGATTACAAAATTTTTGCTGACATTTTGGCCAAGAGACTGAAAAAAGTACTGATGGAAGAGATTCATAAAGACCAAGCGGGCTTTCTCCCAGGAAGGCACTTGTCTGATAATTTGAGGAATATAATAGATATTCTGGAAAAACTAGAAGTGAATATAAACACTAAAGCAGTTTTGATATTTGTGGATGCGGAGAAAGCTTTTGATAATATCTCTTGGAGCTTTATGAAGAAGAACTTACATGGGATGGGGGTAGGCCAAGGTTTTGAAAATGGTATAGGTGCTATATACTCTGAACAAAAGGCTAAATTAATTGTAAATAATGTGGTTACGGAAGAATTTAAAATAGAAAAAGGGACATGACAGGGGTGCCCAATTTCCCCACTGCTTTTTATATCGGTCCTGGAGGTCTTGCTAAATATGATTAGAAGGGACCGGTTGATCAAGGGTATACAGGTTGGAGCCAAACAATATAAACTGAGAGCATTTGCAGATGACTTAGTATTGACGTTACAGGAGCCAGAATCTAGCACTAAAAGGGTTCTAGAACTAATTCGGGAATTTGGTCAAGTGGCAGGCTTTAAATTGAATAAGTTAAAAACTAAGGTTTTAGAGAAAAATTTAACACCGATTGAAAGAGATAGGTTTCAGAATGAGACAGGATTGACTGTGGTAAAGAAAGTGAAATACCTGGGGGTTAATATGACAGCAAAAAATGTGAACCTGTTCAAAGATACCGTATTTTTCGCTCTATAACACGCACCAGACCATAACACGCACGTAGTTTTTAGAGGAGGAAAACAAGAAAAAAAATATTCTAAATGAAACAGTGGATGTATGATTTTTGTGGTTCATGCTGTGGCCACAGACATGTGATCTGACAGTGAGTTTGGAGTAGCCCAATGCAAAAATCCTGAGGATCCATGTGGATCCATGCTTTGTAACCACGTTTTAAATGGGGAGGGAAGGAAAGCAAAAGTCCCCCCCACCCACCCAAGCCAGGCAGGATATACGAAGTATGATTTCTTTTTTATTTACTGTATTTCTTTTTTGGCCACCTCTGTCACTGCAACCTTTGCTCTGTGCTTGCACACTTTTGGGCAATAGGGCATGTAACACACTTTTTTTCATCTGCCAAGATGTAGAAAATCAATTTTAATGTCCCTATATAAAATGCCTAGTGAAGCAGAAGGGTATTACATCAGCCACTGTATTAAGGCTAAACGTTTGAAGAACAGCTCTCTATGGGGGGGGGGCAGACTAAATTCCATTTTCAATCAATTGTTATTGTGGCAGCAATTATCAGTGTATAGCTCACATTGAGGAAAAGAACTTTTAAAAATATATATAAAAAACATTCTCACGTTATACTTCTTCAAAGAAGAGTATTAGGCTTTTAATGAAGGGGAGAGGAGAGATGCTGTAATCCTCCTGGCTCAGGAGATTCTGATTTACCAGCCGCGTGTAGAAAGTACAGATTAAGATATTTGATATACAGCATATAAATCCAGAGATTTCCATGTCTCACTCTGCAATCCAGCCTGCTGTTACTTACGAGCAGGGAAGCAGGGTTTCTCTTCCAAACAAGCATACTGTCTCCCTCCAGCAGTACATTGCTTGGAGAAGCTGTAATTTGGAGGGGGGCTGGGGGCAGGGCTCTCTGCTTTTGGAAAAGAAATGAGAAACCTACCATTGTAAAGCAAAAGTTCCCCCCTCCCCACCCAAGCCAGCCCCCCCCCTCTCTCTCTCTCTCTCTCTCCCACTTGCGTGTTTTTCGGCTGCCTGCGAGTCCCTAGAGCACAGAGAGGAGGAAGTGGTGGGAGTGTTACTAGGAAAGAAATAGAAGGAAGGACTCGATCCTTTCCTTAACCCTCTGCTTGCCAGGAGGGCAGGGGATTCCCTGCTCTTTGTTCAGTTTGAGCAAACGCAGCAACAGAAGCGGGTGGGCAGTAAGACCCTGAGGCAGAATGCAGGAAAGCTTCCGCCTTCCCTCTTCCCTCCGCCCGCCCGCCCGATCTTATTTTTGGCTGATTTTTGCCTATTTTGCCCCTGCGCTCCGGCAAGTCAGCTCCAGGGACCACACATTCGCTCAATAACACGCACAGACATTTCACCTTACTTTTTAGGAGAAAAAATCTGCGTGTTATAGAGCGAAATTTACGGTAAATACACTTTCCTGAAGAAACCAGAGGCCTTTCTCTTGGGCATTGTTGGCCAATTGGTGCAAAAGAAGGATAGAACTTTTTTCATGTATGCTACAGCAGCAGCAAGAATACTCATCGCAAAGTATTGGAAAACACAAGATCTACCCACCTTGGAGGAATGGCAGATGAAAGTGATTGACTACATGGAATTGGCAGAAATGACTGGCAGAATTCGAGACCAGGGGGAAGAGACGGTGAGAGAAGATTGGAAGAAATTCAAAGACTATTTACAGAAATATTGCAAAATTAATGAATGCTAGAATGATGTCGGATTGAGGTTAAGTGGCTTCTAGCTGTAATGGTATAAAGGAATATGAAAAATAAATGGATTATTAACAGGTAAAAATTTAATGCTACAATATATCTAGATTAAAGATCAGGATAAAATAAGGAGGGAAAGGAATTGCTGAACTAATCAATTGAACTGGAATACAAAAAAGGGAGGTATGAGGAGGTCTGGGAAATAAGTAAATGAAAGATAAGTGACAAAAAGTTGGAATTGTTTTTAACTGCTTTTTATTTTGTATTTTTTTCCTTTTTCTTTTTCGTTTTGTAATATTGTGAAAACTTTAATAAATATTTATAAAAAAAAATAAAATAAACATCACATGGAGCTTAGTCTGGACTGTGAGAAAAGGGCTGATTTGCTGAAAAGGGTCAAAAACACTATTAAGCTGGAGTTCCCGCGAGTGAAAGGGAAATATGAAGAAGAGCTGCGAAAGGGACATGGAAGAGATTTGAAGGCCTGGGATATAAGAGCACCAGGTTAATGTGACAGACTAATGGGACAAAAAAAGACTGACAATCCCGTGACCGGGGGGAGGGGACGCTGGAAGAAGATTGGATTGCTTTTATTTTATGGTACTTTTTATATTACTATTACTAGAAATATTTTATGAATGTTGGGAAAATGTTGAAATGAAATTACTTGGCTCTTGTAAAACTGTTTAAAGAATTTGGCAAAAAGGTAATGGTTATGAGAAGTTGGTAAAAAAGATTTAAGTTTTAAGCTCTAAGGTCGTTTTTATAAGACAAGGTAATAATAGAGTAAGGTAACGTAATGATAAAATATTATGAATTATGGAAAGGATTTGCTGTGATAATTATTAATCAAGATACAAGAGATGGGAGGAGGAGGAGGTCATGGAAAGAAGGTAACGGAAATTGGAGAATTTGAAAGCGATGGTTTTATTTTTTTCTTTATCTTCCTATGCTGCTGTTTTTTTTCTTTTTTGTAATTTTGCCTTTTTTCTGTGTGATTTTAAAATTTTTTGTTTCAATAAATATCATTTAAAAAAAAAAAGAGGCCTGAGGGAGGCTTCCGGTACACTGCTGCTGCTCTAGTGAGTGCTGGGTGGGCCGCTCCCTTTCCTGCCAACTCCATCTGGCCTAGGGGGCGGAGCCTGCACTCACCGCCACAGCTTAAGAGGTCTGAGGGAGGCTTCCGGGACACTGCTGCTGCTGCTGCTCTAGTGAGTGCTGGGTGGGCCGCTCCCTTTCCTGCCAACTCCATCTGGCCTAGGGGGCGGAGCCTGCACTCACCACCACAGCTTAAGACGCCTGAGGGAGGCTTCCGGGACACTGCTGCTGCTGCTCTAGTGAGTGCTGGGTGGGCCGCTCCCTTTCCTGCCAACTCCATCTGGCCTAGGGGATGGAGCCTGCACTCACCGCCACAACTTAAGAGGCCTGAGAGAGGCTTCCGGGACACTGCTGCTGCTGCTCTAGTGAGTGCTGGGTGGGCCGCTCCCTTTCCTGCCAAATGCATCTGGCATAGGGGGCGGAGCTTGCACTCACCGCCACAACTTAAGAGGCCTGAGGGAGGCTTCTGGGACACTGCTGCTGCTGCTGCTCTAGTGAGTGCTGGGTGGGCCGCTCCCTTTCCTGCCAACTCCATCTGGCCTAGGGGGCGGAGCCTGCACTCACCGCCACAGCTTAAGACACCTGAGGGAGTCTTCCGGGACACTGCTGCTGCTGCTCTAGTGAGTGCTGGGTGGGCCGCTCCCTTTCCTGCCAACTCCATCTGGCCTAGGGGGCGGATCCTGCACTCACCACCACAACTTAAGAGGCCTGAGGGAGGCTTCCGGGACACTGCTGCTGCTGCTCTAGTGAGTGCTGGGTGGGCCACTCCCTTTCCTGCCAACTCCATCTGGCCTAAGGGGCGGAGCCTGCACTCACCACCACAGCTTAAGAGGCCTGAGGGAGGCTTCTGGGACACTGCTGCTGCTCTAGTGGGTGCTGGGTGGGCCGCTCCCTTTCCTGCCAACTCCATCTTTCCCTGGGGCGGAGCCTGCACTCACCGCCACAGCTTAAGAGGCCTGAGGGAGGCTTCCGGGACACTGCTGCTGCTGCTCTAGTGAGTGCTGGGTGGGCCGCTCCCTTTCCTGCCAACTCCATCTGGCCTAGGGGGCGGAGCCTGCACTCACCGCCACAGCTTAAGAGGCCTGAGGGAGGCTTCCGGGACACTGCTGCTGCTGCTGCTCTAGTGAGTGCTGGGTGGGCCGCTCCCTTTCCTGCCAACTCCATCTGGCCTAGGGGGCGGAGCCTGCACTCACCGCCACAGCTTAAGACACCTGAGGGAGTCTTCCGGGACACTGCTGCTGCTGCTCTAGTGAGTGCTGGGTGGGCTGCTCCCTTTCCTGCCAACTCCATCTGGCCTAGGGGGCGGATCCTGCACTCACCACCACAACTTAAGAGGCCTGAGGGAGGCTTCCGGGACACTGCTGCTGCTGCTCTAGTGAGTGCTGGGTGGGCCACTCCCTTTCCTGCCAACTCCATCTGGCCTAAGGGGCGGAGCCTGCACTCACCACCACAGCTTAAGAGGCCTGAGGGAGGCTTCTGGGACACTGCTGCTGCTCTAGTGGGTGCTGGGTGGGCCGCTCCCTTTCCTGCCAACTCCATCTTTCCCTGGGGCGGAGCCTGCACTCACCGCCACAGCTTAAGAGGCCTGAGGGAGGCTTCCGGGACACTGCTGCTGCTGCTCTAGTGAGTGCTGGGTGGGCCGCTCCCTTTCCTGCCAACTGCATCTGGCATAGGGGGCGGAGCTTGCACTCACCGCCACAACTTAAGAGGCCTGAGGGAGGCTTCCGGGACACTGCTGCTGCTGCTCTAGTGAGAGCTGGGTGGGCCACTCCCTTCCCTGCCAACTCCATCTGGCCTAAGGGGCGGAGCCTGCACTCACCACCACAGCTTAAGAGGCCTGAGGGAGGCTTCTGGGACACTGCTGCTGCTGCTCTAGTGAGTGCTGGGTGGGCCGCTCCCTTTCCTGCCAACTCCATCTGGCCTATGGGGCGGAGCCTGCACTCACCACCACAGTTTAGAGGCCTATGCAGCTCCCTGCAGCAAGTGACAAAATGGTTTTAAATGTTTTAAGTGCTTTTAATTTGCTGTGCTTTAAATTGTGGTGGTTGTTTTTTATAATATTCTATAATTTTTTTGTTTTATTTCTGATTGGGGTTGGATAAGTATTTAGTCAGGCTGGGGAGTAGTTTAATTTTAGCACTATTGTTTCTTGCTTTGCTTCTTTTTTATTATTCTGTTAAGTTATTATATAGTTTGTATTTTGCTTTTTAAGGGAAAGGGTCAGGGCTGCCTGGGAGTGGGCCTCAGCCAATAGAATGGCTGGGGCAGGTTCCACAGGGGGGAATGTATTGGGACACCCGATCTCAGTGATCACGGGCAGGAGACGCTAAGACCAGACCATGTCATTACCGAGGAGGCGGAGTTAGTCGTTGTTTGAGGACTATCCCTGCTTCCAGGTCTGGTCCTGACCAGAAGGATACTGGAATCAGCAAGGGAAACCCACATGACCTGAAAGTGTTGCTGTGCAATGCCAGGTCAATGATGAATAAAACCACTGCCATCCATGACCTGATTGTGGATGGAGGCTTTGACCTGGCATGTGTGACAGAGACCTGGTTGGATGAAGCAGATGGGCCTGTCCTTGCCGCTTTCCCACCAGGTTTTGTGGAGTTTGGAACTGACAGGGTTAAAACTCACTGGTGTCCTGTATCTGGATCTGGGAGGAGCTGGGAGGAGCTCCATGCAGAGAAGTGCGTCACAGGATGTTGCTCTGAGGCTCTTCAGATCTGTCTCTGCAACGGACAGAGAAGCAGCTCAACTTAGAGGCTGCTGTGAGAGTGCTTTTGGAAAGCACAAAGATGCCGGAATGCTCCGATGGTGTCTGTGACTGATTTATTGCTCTGTAAATAAAGCTACTAGAGATAAGGACGGACTGTTCTGGACTGATTTATCCCTTTTTCTCACACGGAAGCAGGACCGCTGCTACTCTGCAATTTCTTTGGCCAGGTCAGGGTGAGAGCAGAACCTACGCCGAGGAAGCGCTGCCTGGACCCAAAGATTTATTTCTCCAAAGGTTATGGATGGTCCGTGTTTCCTGACACGTGTGAGAAGGGAGGAAGGCTGCCAGCTTTGAGTTGCTGTGATCTCCTGCCAGGAAGGGCAGTGGGAGGATGCTGGAGATCGGAGCCAAGAGCCAAGGGAGGCTGCTGCTTCGGAGGTCCAGCTTGCTGGCAATTTGTGAGTACGCTTGAAGCCCCGGGGGGAGGAGATGGCTGCTGCTCAGGCACAGCAGGGCCATGAAAGCTTCAACATCCCCTTCGAAAGGCTCAATGGAGCCAATTGGGAGGCCTGGAGTAAGAGCATGCACCGCTGGCTGGCAGAAAGGAAGCTGTGGGACTGCACCCAGGCCGATCCAGTTTTTGCCCAGTCCAGTGAGAGGTCTGCAAAAGCTTCTGAAGCAGACGTGGCTGCTCTGGAGAGAGGGCAAAGGGTGCTAGCCATTTTAAGGGCCAGCGTTGATACTTGGCTGTTGCCAAAGCTCCAAGGGAGGAAGCCCTGGGTCGCGTGGCAGGCACTGAAGAGGGCATGTCAAGCCTTAGTGGGAGCCACACCAGAGGGGGCTGAGAGTTGCCCAGAGAATGCCCTATGTCTAGAGGGGGCTGGAGCTGTTTTGGGAAGCTGTGCTTCAACACATCTGTGTGATGGTGCTGGAGAGCGGCTGAGAGCTGGGAAGAGGAAGGCAGTGGCAGGCTGTTCCTTAGGCAGCAGAGCACCCAAGAGAGGGGGTGCAGGCCAGGCAAGCCGTTCCAAGAGCTCTGCGAAAGCCAAAGTCTCCAAGAGTTGTTTGTGCTTTGTGGCGACGTCCAACAGCGCTGGGAAGCATCCGCTAGAAGCCCAGGCTGCCAAGGACACCGGCCAGCGTGGAATGTCAACAAAGCAGGTTCCCAGAGCCGGTTCTCAGCAGAGACGTGGGAAAGCAGCAGGCCAGGAGGAAGACAAGGCACCTTATCACCTCACAGCTGCGTTGGTCTGTCTGGGAAGCAGCGAAAGCCCTAGTCGGGGGGAGGCTGTGGCCATGGCAACCAGGAAGGACACTGACAGTGGGGGTGCAACCAACGCCATGGCATCTTTGGAAAACAGCCAAAGAGACACTTTTTCTTTTGTTGTCGACAGTGGAGCGTCGCATTGCCTCGTTAACTCCAGAGAGCTCCTGAGGAACTGCAAGACAGTTAAAGCTGGACGCTATGTTATCTTAGCAGATGGATCGAAAAAACCTCTGATTGAATCTGGGTCTTTGTTTTGCTCTTTTCTAGGTTGTGAAGTGCCAGCTTATTTCGTCCCAGAACTTGCCCATTCTCTTTTGAGAGTGTCAGCATTATTGGCTGTTGGAATTGATGTTCTGTTCTCTAACAATTTGTGCTCTTTTTACAGGGATGGGAAGAAGATCTACAGTGTTGAGAGGAAAGACAGGCTCTTTCTGGTGGAGATGCCCATTGAAAATGGGGCTGGTGGGAAAATGGGGCTGGTGGAAAATGGGGCTAGTGGAGAGTCCATTGATGATGCCCAAGTGCAGTGTGCTAATGTCCCACCACACCATGATTGTATTCACTTATGGCACCGAAAATTTGGGCACGCTGGGTGGTCACTTGTACGGAAAGCAGCAATGAACACAATTGGGTGTAGGTTCAAGGCATGTGACAAATACCTAGATTGTCAAGCCTGTAAGCAATCAAAGGTCACAACATGCACATACCCCAGGTCAGAGAGAAGGACCAGTAAACCTTTTGAACTTGTGCATGCAGATTTCTCAGGACCCATGCCCACACCTTCTTTAGCTGGGTCTAAATGGGTTCTGATTCTGATTGATGATTTTTCGAAACACACCTGGCTGTTTACGCTTAGATGCAAATCAGAAGCAGCTGCACTGATCAGAGATTGGATCACAGCGGTAGAGCTGCGTTTCTCTACCAGGGTGGTTTCCTTTCAATCTGATCGCGGGGGGGAATTCACAGGTTCTGCGCTGCAATCGTTTTTCAGGCAGAAAGGTATCAGTCATCGTTTGACTGCCCCCTACTCTCCGCAACAGAACGGGGTGGCGGAGAGGAAGTTTCGCACTTTACAGGAATCAGCGCATGCTATGTTGGCAGACTCGGGTTTGCCACAGCGCTTTTGGGCTGAAAGTTATAAGACAGCATGCTTTGTGCAGAACAGGGTGTTCAATTCAAGTGTAGGAGACACACCGTACTTTCTGCTTCATGGAAAGAAACCGAAGGTGGACTTTCTGCACGTTTTTGGTTCTCAGGCTTGGGTTTTGGTTCCAAAGGCCATGCGCAGAAAGGGTGAGCCAAGGTCTAGGAAGATGATCTTTGTAGGCTATGAGCCGAGTTCAAAGGCGTGGCGTTTCGCATACCCTACTGGCAACCAGTCTAAGCTGCTTATTAGCGGCAGTGCTGAGTTTTGCGAGCAGAGTGGGTGGAAACGTCTTCACGGGAACCCAGATGTTCTGTTAGACTCAGGTGATGAGGAGGAGGAGGACGAGGCTGAACCTGTTGCTGAGGTGCACGGTCCACAGCCACAGAGTCCAGAGCAGGGATCTCCAAGGCAGAGGCCCCAAACCTCTCCAAAAGGGAGTCCCAAGACCCCTCCACAGGTCTCTGTCAAGTCTGAGCCGAGGAGTGAACCATCCTCGCCAGCAGACCCAGCTGTACGCCCGAAACGGCGCAGCAGGTCAGAGGGGGAGGTTTCTGACACAGGAGATGGTAGGGCTGATCCAGGTGAATCAGGCGCAGGTCCAGAATTCATGCTGAGGAGGTCAGCTAGGTCAACCAAGGGTAAGCCTCCTGAAAGGTATGAAGCCACTAGTGTTTGGGTTGGTGTGGCTAGGTGTGAGCCTGAATCCTTTGAGGATGTTCAGAAGTTGCCTCAGGAAGAAGCTAGCAAATGGCGTGAGGCGATGCAGAAGGAGATGAACTCAATGGAGTCTCTTGGTGTGTTCTCACTCACTCAGCTACCGGCTAACCAGTGGGCTGTTAGTTGTAGGTGGATTTACCGCTTGAAACCCACAGAAATGGGAGAACCACAGTACAAAGCGAGATTAGTGGCACGTGGATTCACACAGAAAAAGGGTGTTCACTTCACAGAGGTCTATTCGCCGACCTCAAGAGCGGAGACTTTGAGAATGCTTTTGGCGATAGCAGCACAGAGAGGTTGGAAGGTGAACCATTTTGATGTAGATGTTGCCTACCTGAATTCAGATCTCCAGGAGGAGTTGTACATGCTTCCTCCTCCAGGGTTTGAAATCAGTGAGCAAGGCATCGTGTGGCGGTTGCACAAATCCATCTATGGATTACGCCAATCTGCCAGGAATTGGAATATGTGTCTACATGAAGCCTTAGAAGAGCTAGGTTTTAAGAGGTCTCTTGCAGACAGTTGCCTGTACCTGAAGGGGTCAGGAGAGACACAGGAAGTGATTCTTGTTTTCGTTGATGATATCTTAATGATGGCACAAACGAGTGAACAGGTGAAGAAGTTTGCTAGGGAGCTTGGAAAGCGGTTCAAGCTGAAGCAGCTTGGGGATGTCAAATCCTACTTAGGTGTTCGAATAGCGAAGACTGAGGATGGTAGCTTTTTGCTTTGCCAGAAAGGTAAGATTGAACAGTTGCTTGAGAAGTTCAGGATGTCTGATTGTGCAGGTGCCAGGTCACCCATGGAAGCTGGATACGTGAAAGACAGCCAGCAAGCAGAACGCGTTGTGTTCGAAAATACTGAAGTGTTTCAGTCAGCCCTAGGGAGTTTGTTGTACTTGTCCCAGTGGAGCAGACCTGACATTGCGTTTGCTGTCAATCTGCTCAGCAGGGAAGCATCAAACCCTAGTGTGCAAGCCTGGAATGGCATCAAGAGAGTTCTGAGGTATTTGCAGGAAACCAAAGACTTTTGTCTTAGGTTGCCAGCGCAAGGAGAAGTGAAGCTGACTTGTTTTGTGGATTCGGATTGGGCTAACTCTGAAGACCGCAAATCAGTGTCAGGCCTAGTGGTAAGGTTTGGGGACTCAGTAGTTGGGTGGAGGTCCCGGAAGCAAAGTCTCATAGCGCTTTCATCTACTGAAGCGGAGTTCAGTGCGCTATCAGATGCTTGCAGAGAGCTGGAGTTCTATGTGTGTTTGGTCAAGGAAATCTGTGGAGAGAATTGTCTGCCTGTTGTGGTGCATGAAGACAATCAACCTTGCCTCAAATTGGCTGAGACGGGGCAATTCAAGGCGAGGACCAAACATTTGGACATACGTTTCCGGAATGTATGTCAGAGCGTTCGTGAGGGGCTAGTTGCTCTGAAATACTGTCCCTCAACAAAGAACCTCGCTGATGGTTTCACAAAACCATTGACCTTCCAGAAGCACGAGGAGTTCTGTGAGGGTCTGTGTATGGGGAAAGCATTGTTGACTGTTGTCTCCAGATGCAGGACAAGAGGGGGTGTGGAGTTTGGAACTGACAGGGTTAAAACTCACTGGTGTCCTGTATCTGGATCTGGGAGGAGCTGGGAGGAGCTCCATGCAGAGAAGTGAGTCACAGGATGTTGCTCTGACGCTCTTCAGATCTGTCTCTGCAACGGACAGAGAAGCAGCTCAACTTAGAGGCTGCTGTGAGAGTGCTTTTGGAAAGCACAAAGATGCCGGAATGCTCCGATGGTGTCTGTGACTGATTTATTGCTCTGTAAATAAAGCTACTAGAGATAAGGACGGACTGTCTCTGGACTGATTTATCCCTTTTTGTCACACGGAAGCAGGACCGCTGCTACTCTGCAATTTCTTTGGCCAGGTCAGGGTGAGAGCAGAACCTACGCCGAGGAAGCGCTGCCTGGACCCATATATTTATTTCTCCAAAGGTTTCTCTTACGCACAGCAACCCAGGTCATGTGGGCGGGGAGGGGGGGTTGCAGTGATTTTTAGGAAGTCATTAGTCTGCACCAGGCGTCCTGTTGGGAAGACCCAGTTCTCTGAGTGCATGTTCTGGAAGTTGGGCAATAGGGGCAGTACAGGATTCCTATTGGTGTACCGACCTCCCCGCTGCACCAAGGATTCCCTGCCCGAGCTGCTTCAGGTCGTGGCGGATATGCTCCTGGAGACACCTAGCTTGGTTGTCCTGGGGGATTTTAACATCCATGCCGACACGACCTTACAAGGGGCCGCTCGGGACTTTGTGGAAAGCATGGCCTCCATGGGGCTGTCCCTGAATACGTTTTGGCCCAAATCATAGCCACGGACATGCCTTAGACTTGGTGTTTACCTCTACGGATGTTGGTGATCTGACACTAACTAAAAGCGAAACAAAAGAAGTGCCATGGTCAGACCACTTCCTGGTGCAACTTGACTTCTCCGCGACCCATCCCCTCTGCATGGAGGTGGGACCGATTCGGATGGTCCGCCCCCGCTACTTAATGGATCCAACTGGTTTCCAGAGAGTGATAGGGGATGTTTTATCCCAAGTTGATGGCGTCTCAGCTGATTCCCTGGTGTCTGACTCTGTCTGACTCTGAAGCGCCCTCTCCGATTGCATGGAGCCCGGACAGCCCCATGGTTTTCCCTGGAGCTGAGGGTGATGAAACAATCGTTGAGACGGCTAGAGAGCCAGTGACGGAAAACTCATTCTGAATCAGACCGGACACGGGCTAGAGCTCAACGTCGAGCCTACCAAGTGGCAATGGCGACGGCGAAGAGGGCCTTCTTCACTGCCTCCATTGCATCTACAGAAAACAGCAGCAGGAGACTTTTTCAGGTGGTTCACAATCTATCGGAACCACCTGCACCACCGGGGCCTGGTAGGGACCCCAAGATCTCCCGCAATGCTTTTGCAAAGTTTTTTTGCAGATAAAGTCGCTCAGATTCAGAAGGAGGTAGACTCCACCGTGGGAGCAGGGCCAGGGTGGGAGAGTGCTGGAGTTCTGTCTAGTCCTCTTATATGGGATCAGTTCCAATCTGTTACCTCCGAGGATGTGGACAGGCTGCTTGGACAAGTGAAACCGACCACCTGTCTCCTTGATCCTTGCCCATCCTAGCTGATAAAAGCGAGCCGGGAAGGGCTGGGCGATGGGCTCTGAGGGGTGGTGAATGCTTCCCTCTGTGAGGGAGCCTTCCCAGACCCGCTGAAAGAGGCGGTCATTAAACCGCTTCTTAAAAAAACATCTTTAGACCCAATCAATTTGGCTAACTATTGCCCAGTCTCAAATCTTCCATTCTTGGGCAAGGTGATTGAGCTGGTGGTTGCCGAACAACTCCAAGCACACCTGGAGGATGCGGACCATTTGGATCCCTTCCAATCGGGATTCAGGCCTCACCATGGGACTGAAACTGCCTTGGTCGCGCTGGTTGATGATCTCCGGCGGGCTAGGGACAAAGGCGAGAGCTGTTTCCTAGTTCTGCTGGATCTCTCAGCGGCCTAGAATCATAGAATCATAGAGTTGGAAGAGACCACAAGGGCCATCGAGTCCAACCCCCTGCCAAGCAGGAAACACCATCAGAGCACTCCTGAAATATGACAAATTCCACTGTCGAACAGCTCTTACTGTCAGGAAGTTCTTCCTAATGTTTAGGTGGAATCTTCTTTCTTGTAGTTTGGATCCGTTGCTCCGTGTCCGCTTCTCTGGAGCAGCAGAAAACAACCTTTCTCCCTCCTCTATGTGACATCCCTTTCTATATTTGAACATGGCTATCATATCATAGAATCATAGAATCATAGAGTTGGAAGAGACCAAAAGGGCCATCGAGTCCAACCCCCTGCCAAGCAGGAAACACCATCAGAGCACTCCTGACATATGGTTGTCAAGCCTCTGCTTAAAGACCTCCAAAGTAGGAGACTCCACCACACTCCTTGGCAGCAAATTCCACTGTCAAACAGCTCTTACTGTCAGGAAGTTCTTCCTAATGTTTAGGTGGAATCTTCTTTCTTGTAATTGGGATCCATTGCTCCGTGTCCGCTTCTCTGGAGCAGCAGAAAACAACCTTTCTCCCTCCTCTATGTGACATCCTTTTATATATTTGAACATGGCTATCATATCACCCCTTAACCTCCTCTTCTCCAGGCTAAACATGCCCAGCTCCCTTAGCCGTTCCTCATAAGGCATCGTTTCCAGGCCTTTGACCATTTTGGTTGCCCTCCTCTGGACACGTTCCAGTTTGTCAGTGTCCTTCTTGAACTGTGGTGCCTAGAACTGGACACAGTACTCCAGGTGAGGTCTGACCAGAGCAGAATACAGTGGCACTATTACTTCCCTTGATCTAGATGCTATACTCCTATTGATGCAGCCCAGAATTGCATTGGCTTTTTTAGCTGCTGCGTCACACTGTTGGCTCATGTCAAGTTTGTGGTCAACCAAGACTCCTAGATCCTTTTCACATGTACTGCTCTCAAGCCAGGTGTCACCCATCTTGTATTTGTGCCTCTCATTTTTTTTTGCCCAAGTGCATTTCTCCCTGTTAAAATTCATCTTGTTTGTTTTGGCCCAGTTCTCTAATCTGTCAAGGTCGTTTTGAAGTGTGATCCTGTCCTCTGGGGTGTTAGCCACCCCTCCCAGTTTGGTGTCATCTGCAAATTTGATCAGGATGCCCTTGAGTCCATCATCCAAGTCGTTGATAAAGATGTTGAATAAGACCGGGCCCAAGACAGAACCCTGTGGCACCCCACTATTCACTTTTCTCCAGGATGAAGAGGAACCATTGATGAGCACCCTTTGGGTTCGGTCAGTCAGCCAGTTACAAATCCACTGAGTGGTAGCATAGTCAAGACCGCATTTTACCAGCTTCTTTACAAGAATATCATGGGGCACCTTGTCAAATGCCTTGCTGAAATCAAGGTAGGCTACATCCACTGCATTCCCTTCATCTACCAGGCTTGTAATTCTGTCAAAAAGTGAGATCAGGTTAGTCTGACATGACTTATTTTTCAGAAATCCATGCTGACTATTGGTGATCACAGCATTCCTTTCTAGGTGCTCACAGACTGTTTGCTTCATGATCTGCTCCAGAATCTTCCCAGGTATTGATGTCAGACTGACTGGGCGGTAATTATTTGGGTCCTCTCTTTTCCCCTATTTGAAAATAGGGACAACATTTGCCCTCCTCCAGTCTGCCGGGACTTCGCCTGTTCTCCAGGAATTCTCAAAGAAGTTCACCGATGCCCAGGATGTCAATATTTATTCTTGCCATCTCATTTTTGACCACATCCAACTTACCCAGGTTCATGGTTCTTACATTCCAGGTTCCTATGCAATATTTTTCTTTACAGCATTGGACTTTCCTTTTGCTTCCAGGCATATCCGCAACTGAGCGTCCTTTCGGCTTTGGCCCAGCCACTTCATCAGCTCTGAATCTACTTGTACTTGTCCTCCGCTCTTCCTCAGTAGCATTCCTCTTCCTTGGACGCCTTCTGACCTGAGGGGCTCATCTTCCAGCATCATAACATTTATGTGCCTGTTGTCTTTGTCCATGGAGTTTTCTTGGCAGGGATACTGGAGTGGCTTGCCGGTTCCTGCTCCAGGTGATCACGTTTGGTCAAAACTCTCCACTATGACCTGTCCATCTTGGGTGGCCCTGCATGGCATAGCTCCTAGCTTCCCTGAGTTATTCAAGCCCCTTTGCCACGGCAAGGCAGTGATCCATGAAGGGGGAGTCTTTTTAGATGAGTCTAAAAAGCCCGGGACACAAATTTTCACGGCCCTCTAATGGCTATGGTGGCTGATTTACAGGTAGGTAGCCATGTTGGTCTGCCGTAGTTGAAACAAAATAAAAAAATGCCTTCCAGTAGCACCTTAGAGACTAAGTTTGTTATTGGTATGAGCTTCCGTGTGCATGGTATCTGAAGAAGTGTGCATGCACACGAACACTCATCCCAATAACTAACTTAGTTGGTCTCTAATGTGCTACTGGAAGGAATTTATTTATTTTGTTTGTTTGTTTGTTTTGTTTCATATTACAGATGTAGGAAATCTTTGGCCATCCAGATGTTGCTGAAGTATAGCTCCTGTCATTTCTGGCCATTGGCTAAGCTTGCTTGGCCTGATGGGAGCTGCAGCTGAGCAATGTCTGGAGGGCCAAAGGTTCTGCATGCCTGCTATATAAGCATGGCGGTCCTTTGCACCTGGTCCTTTATTGGCACAGTTATCCCATTCAGGACCAGGGTGTCCACCACACCTGCCTGCCCCCTCCCCCCCCCCCGGAACAGTCCATTGATTTCAGTGGATCTGCTCAAAGCTGAATTCAACACAACCCTATACTGGCAAATTTGTTTCAGGAACATTCAAACCATTGAGCGGGGTTGGGGAACCTGTGGCTCCCCAGAACTCCCATCATCCCTGCCACGAAACCACTGCTTGACCTGATAACTGGGGCTGAAAGAAGTCACCTGCACATTTCTTCAAAGAGTCCACAAAATCCCGTACAAATTCCTTTTCCTGACTGCAGGACATCTGCTGCCTCTGAAGCCCTCTTGGCTTCATCATAGAAGGCTTCTATTGTTCAGTTTCTATTAATTGGTTCTCGTGGGAAACTTGCAGATTCTAGCTTCACCAATTAACTCCAGCTGGTGTCAATTTACTCTTGGCAGAAAGCCCAGGTCTGCTTGACCTAGAAACTACTCACTCTGATTGGTTAACGAGCAGCACTCAACTCTGTTATCTAGGGATTGCTAGCACAGTTTGATGTGAGGTGTGTTAGGAGTTAGAAGTGCTGTGTATGGTTATGAGAGAGAGAAAGATAGGATTTATTTTGCTTTTATTTGTATGCAGAAACTCTGCTGGTTTTATTTTTCCCTTTTAATAAATCCTGTAAATAGTTATTCTGAGTCTAGCTGACTAGTCATTACCGCCGCAACTAGCTTCCTCGCTGTGCAGGAAAACTCTGCTACGTTTGGGCTAAAGCCAGTAGGGCTATGCCTGACACTCCAAAGTTCCATGAGGTTATGGGCATTGTGCTGCCAGCCTGAGTTGCGGTGGTGTCAGCATCAACGGCGTTGGTTCCAGTAGTTCCAGAAGTTGTTGTTCCTGGCTGGTTCCTGACCGTGGTGAGCTGGTGACGCAGCGGACAGAAGGACAACAGCTGCAGCGTGTGAGTGCTGGGTGCTGTGGTTCCTGTTTTCTCTCTCGGTGGTCGTGAGTAGCTGGTTCCGGGTTCCAGGGACATCGCTCTCAAGATGGCCTCACAACCAGTTCAGATGGCTTTTGAGCGTCTGAATGACTCCAATTACTTGCTGTGGTCGGAACGCATGCAGGCAGTGCTGCAGAGGGATCGTCTCTGGCAAGTGGTGAGTAAGTTTCCTACGAAGCCTGATGATGAAGACCTCGATAAAGACCAAAGAGCAAGGGCCACAATTGTCTTGGGGCTGGAAGATTCCCAGTTGCCGTATGTGAGGGGAATCAAGACAGCTAGAGGTGTGTGGCAAGCACTTAAAGAACTCCATGTGCGTGAGACAGCGGTTTCCAAGCTGTTCATTCGCAAGGCATTGTACAAGGCAATGTTACAGCCTGGGGTTACAATGCAGGAACACCTACACAGTTTACAGTTAAAGTTTGCTGCGCTACAGGAAAGAGACTGTGCGTTAGACCAGCAGGAGAAGGTGGCTATTATTTTGAGTTCTCTCCCGGAAAGCTGGGACAATTTAGTTTTGTCTCTAGAAGGCATACAGGAGCGTGATTTATCAGTCAGTTACGTTACTGGGCGTTTGATTGAAGAATGGCAGAAGAGGCAAGAAAGGTCGTTGGCTGCAGAGGCTTCTACAGGTGGGCGGTTTGGAAGGAGTTCTCATGCCGTGCCAGAGGTGAAGCAAGAGCAGCGTACTGGTGAGGAGTCAGCGTTTGCTGTTAGGCGTTGTTTCCGATGTGGGTCTTCAGCGCATCTAAAACGACAATGTCCGGAGTTGGTCAAGTCTCAGTTGCCGGTGCAGGAGCAGAGACAAGATCAGCAGCAGCAGCAGCGGAAAAAGAAATTCTTCAAACGAAAACAGTCGGCTCAGCTGGTGACCGGCGAGGTCAAGATTGCTGATGAGAAACAAGCGGTCTGGGTGGTCGATTCGGGAGCGTCTCGCCACATCGTGAATTCAGATGAATTGTTTGTTTCCAAGAACTCAGCACAGCGCAGCCAGGTGGCTCTAGCAGACGGAAGTACATCCGAAGTGATTTCGGGGGGTGCAGTTTTTGTTCCTTGTCTTCGTGAATGTCTGCAAAATGTACTTTGTGTGCCGTCATTAAGGAGCAATCTGATGTCTGTAGATTGTTTGCTAAAAGCTGGGTTTAAAGTGTATTTTGAAGGAGACAGTTGCATTATTAAGAAGGCTGGTGAGATTTTAGGCACTGCTAAGTCAGAGGGAGGCTTGTTTTGGCTTAAAGCAGGATCTCAAGTTGCAGCAGTAGTCAGTAAATCTCAGCCTGCAGTGAATAACAAAGCTATACATGACAACTGTGTGCACTTATTGCATAGGAAAATGGGGCATGCTTGCTGGAAAAGTGTACTAAAAATGTCCGAATTGGCTGATGGGGGTAATTTAAAGAGTTGTAACAAGTACCTTGATTGTAATGTGTGTAAAAAGGTTAAAACCCACAGAGTCTCTTACCCCAGAAGTGACAGAGTTAGTGAGTCACCGCTACAGCTGGTTCACATGGACGTAATTGGTCCATTTGCTGTAAGCAGGGGTGGATCGCGCTTTTCACTAACAATTGTGGATGACGCCACGCGTTATTCTTGGGTTTTTCCCATGAAGAATAAGGGTGACGTGTTCACTAAGTTTAAAGGCTGGGTGGCATCTGTGGAAAGATTTCTGTCTGTTAAACTCAGAAGGATTCAGACGGACAGAGGTGGCGAATTTATGTCAAATGCCTTTAAAGATTGGTTACAAAAGCGTGGCATTGGGCATAGAAAAACGAACGTTTTTTCCCCAGAGGAGAATGGCGTTGCAGAGCGAAAAAACAGATCTTTACAAGATATGATGTTTGCCATGCTTGATGATGCTGATTTACCCATGTCTTATTGGGGGGAGAGCATGCTCACCGCGTGTTATCTCCAAAATAGGCTCTTTCATCAAACAATAGGTACAACCCCGTACTTTAAATTGTTTCAGAAAAAACCCAAAATTGACCATTTGCATGTGTTTGGATCAAAAGCCTGGGTATTAATTCCGAAACAAATGAGAAAGAAGGGAGATCCTAAGACCAAACAGCTAGTGTTTGTGGGTTACCAGGAGCTGGGAAAAGGTTTCCGCTTTGCTGAAGGGACAAATGGCATTGTGATCTCCAGGAATGCCAGTTTTTGTGAACATAGTGGCTGGGAGAGACTACATGCCAATACTGAGGTTTGGTTTGAACCTTCCCAGGAGCTTCATGACTCTGAAGGTAGACACAGAGAATCAGAGTCTGAGGGGGAGGAAAGTTCAGATAAGAGCTCTCAGGAAAGTGGAGTTAGCCAAAGACCAGTTGCTAAGCAACAAAAGAGAGGTCGTAGTTCTGAGGAGGAAAGTGGGTCAGAAGAAAAATTTTCTCCCAGAAGATCTAAAAGACAAAACAAAGGAGTGCCTCCGGTGCGTTTTTCTCCTGATACTGCAAATGTGTTTAGTGTAAGTGCAGAACCCAAGAGTTTTCAGGAGGTGTTAAAGTTACCAAAAGAGGAGGCAGAGCGCTGGAAACAGGCAATGGAGGAAGAGATGTCCTCTCTGAATGAGCACAAGGTTTTTACACCAGTAGCAGCGCCTGAGGGGGCAAAGATTGTATGCTGCAGGTGGGTGTACAAAAGACTTAGGCCCGGTTAGGACATATCTAGGGTTGGAAGTGTGCTGGGCCCAAGATGGCAGCTGTCTAATTAGTCAGCAGAACAAAGTTAAACAACTACTGACTACATACAGGATGCAGGATTGCAAAGGGGCAGCGGTGCCTATGGATCCAGGTTTCATAAAAACACTTCACATAGATGAGAGTCCTGAATTTGAACACCCTGATGTATATCACTCTGTAATTGGAAGTTTATTGTATATAGCACAGTGGTCCAGACCTGATATTAGCTATGCAGTAGGCATATTAAGTAGATTGGTCTCAAAACCCACACTAAATGCCTGGAAAGGGGTAAAACAAGTTCTGAGATACCTCAAGCAGACAATTGGCTATATGTTACAATTAAATTCTTCCGAGGATGAAATGTTGAGTTGCTACTGCGATAGTGACTGGGGAAATTTGCCAGATAGAAAATCTGTCACAGGACTAGTCATAATGGTCGGTGGAGCTTTAATCAGCTGGCGGTCACGCAAGCAAGACGTTGTAAGTGTGTCATCAACAGAATCAGAGTATGCTGCATTGAGTGAATTGTGCAACGAGGTGATTTATTTCAAGCATTTGATGGCAGATTTAAATGTAAATTGTGGAGAACCGGTACAAGTTTACATTGATAATCAAGCTTGTATAACATTAAGTAAAACAGAGGGTTTCAAATCGCGTTCAAAACATATCTCTGTAAAATACCAAAATGTACGTTGCTGTGTACAAGACAATGTAATCACCTGTACTTATGTGTCAAGTGAAGAAAATGTAGCAGATGTGTTAACTAAACCATTGGCAAAGATAAAGAACAAGCGAATGTGCAAGGGTTTAGGTTTGCTGGAAAAATGATCTCCTACATAGGTGTATTTGGTGTTAATTGTTCAGCAGAATCTGTGAGGGGGTGTTCAGTTTCTATTAATTGGTTCTCGTGGGAAACTTGCAGATTCTAGCTTCACCAATTAACTCCAGCTGGTGTCAATTTACTCTTGGCAGAAAGCCCAGGTCTGCTTGACCTAGAAACTACTCACTCTGATTGGTTAACGAGCAGCACTCAACTCTGTTATCTAGGGATTGCTAGCACAGTTTGATGTGAGGTGTGTTAGGAGTTAGAAGTGCTGTGTATGGTTATGAGAGAGAGAAAGATAGGATTTATTTTGCTTTTATTTGTATGCAGAAACTCTGCTGGTTTTATTTTTCCCTTTTAATAAATCCTGTAAATAGTTATTCTGAGTCTAGCTGACTAGTCATTACCGCCGCAACTAGCTTCCTCGCTGTGCAGGAAAACTCTGCTACGTTTGGGCTAAAGCCAGTAGGGCTATGCCTGACACTCCAAAGTTCCATGATCTATATCATATTCTGGAGAAATAAACACATTTATGAACTATCACCCCAAAGCACAAAATGCATAGTGAACAAGGGTCTGCAAAAGTCACGTGTGGGTCACAAACGTTCAGAAGATGCGAGTGATCAATCAATTCAATGAACATATATCTTTTTTCCTTAATGAAATAGCAAAAGTTTATTGTGTAACAAACCACCTATATGATGGCAGATCCTCATCCAAATGGATCAGACTTTCTCCAGGTCACTGTGGGCTTTTTTGAGCAAGACGCTCACCAGGTTTTCCACGCTATCCTTGACATTCACCTGTTTCACAAAAGGTAAATAGATTTGGTAGCAGTTAGACTGGGTCAGTGTCAGGATGCACTGGTGGACTGGATGAGGGACAATAAACTGCATTTGAATCCTGGGGCGATGGAGTAGCTTGGTGGGTGGTTCTCATGTTCCAGAAATTGACAGGTTTCCTGTTCTGGATGTGGTTGCACTCCCCCTGAAGGAGCCAGGGCATAGTTGGGGGCACTCCTGGAATAATAATAATAATAATTTTAAAAAAATAAAAATTTATACCCCGTCCGTCTGGCTGGGTTTCCCCAGGCATTCTGGGCGGCTCCCAACAGAATATGAATAATAATAATAATTAAAAAATAAAACATCAAACATTTAAAACTTCCCTAAACAAGGTTGCCTTCAGATGTCTTCTAAATGTCAGGTGCTTATTTCCTTGACATCTGATGGGAGGGCATTCCACAGGGTGGGCACCACCACTGAGAAGGCCCTCTGCCTGGTTCCCTGTAACTTGGCTTCTCGCAGCGAGGGAACCGCCAGAAGGCCCTCGGAGCTGGACCTCAGTGTCTGGACTGAAGGATGGGAGTAGAGACGCTCCATCAGGTATACTGGGCCAGGGCTGTTTAGGGCTTGAAAGGTCAGCACCAACACTTTGAATTGTGCTCGGAAACGTACTGGGAACCAATGTAGGTCCTTCAGGACCGGCGTTATGTGGTCCCGGCAGCCACTCCCAGTCACCAGTCTAGCTGCCGCATTCTGGATTAGTTGTAGTTTCCGGGTCACCTTCAAAGGTAGCCCCACATAGAGCACATTGCAGTAGTCCAAGCAGGAGATAACCAGAGCATGCAGCACTCTGGCGAGACAGTCTACATCTTTGTCACTAGACAGCCCACGTTTTTTACAGTGGTACCTCGGGTTAAGAACTTAATTTGTTCTGGCGGTCTGTTCTTACCCTGAAACTGTTCTTAACCTGAGGTACCACGTTAGCTAATGGGGTCTCCTGCCACCGCGCGATTTCTGTTCTCATCCTGTTGCTTAGAGAGGGCTAAGAAGCAATCGAGATTGCTTGTGGCAATTCACATTCACCGCTAATGTGGACTTTTGCTACTTTAATATGTGGAAACATTGAGCCTGTGCAGGTGGTGAATGTCCCCATATATGTGAAGAGGACAGTATTGAGGACAAACTTTGTTTTGGGACAACTTTCTAAGATCCTGTGTGATAGATAGTCTCTCGGAAAAGATTAAAGATAAGCAAAAACAGGAGTTGATTGGTAACTGAACTGGACAACAGGGTCGAAGCAACTGCTTATAGACATTTCTGAAGGCCTGGGCCACTCCCACTCCTCACGTGATTGGCTGTCTAAACTTCCAAGCTGTGAATCAGGACTCAGAGTTTAAGGGCCAATGGCAGAGCCCCAATCCAGAAATGTTCTGTGATTGGATATCATGTATCGAATCAGAACACAGGAGCTCAGAATCCTTAGTCCAGACTCGAGACCACTGAATACATAACAGGCCCCATGGCATTTTCAGGAGACTGGCTGACTATTGATGTGTAACCACAAAACTCAAGAACTGTCCCGCCTGCTAGAATTGAGCTGAGGGATCCCCTTGTACCCTTGGAGATTTTTCGAAAAGCAAAGACACATAGGATTTTGCCTTGATAAGAAAAGAAACAAGAATCAGTGATGGGGGAAATTTTGTTCTGGGGCTCAGCCCCTGCACTTTTGGACTTCCAAAGGATGGGGAAACCCTGCATTTAAAGACACGGGACAACAATGGGATGGGGCGGATTTCATGCGGACGCCAATATATTACAGTCAAACCTCAGCTCCCGAACGCCTGCGTTTTGGAACGTTTCGGCTCCCGAACGTTGAAAACCCGGCACATTTCAAAACAATTGTGAGGCAAAGTAAGAGTCCATCAGTTCCTGAGGTGAAATTTTGGGGTGGGGAACGTCTGACCTCTGAGCACATCTTGCCCCCTCCCCAAGTCCCCAAGTCTTCCCCATTTGGTCCATGAGGCCATTCTCACATGCAGGTAAGGGGTGAGGCTTGACTGATAGGACATGGCTTTCCAAAGCTGCTTTCTTTGCACAGCCCTCAAAGCATGGGACTAGTTGTCAGGATCCTCTGAAGAAATGCAGAAACCAGGGACCCATTGCTAAGCAGGATGGCTCCCCCTTCATATCATACCAATTCGGATGGTCCGCCCCCGCCACTTAATGGATCCAAATGGTTTCCAGAGAGTGGTAGGGGATGCTTTATCCCATGTTGATGGCCTTTCAGCTGATTCCCTGGTGGCCCGCTGGAATGCGGAGTTAACCAGGGCTATCGACTGTCTGGCTCCGAAGCGCCCTCTCCGATTGCATGGAGCCCGGACAGCCCCGTGGTTTTCTTCGGAGCTGAGGGCGATGAAACAATCGCTGAGACGGCTAGAGCGTCGGTGGCAGAAAACTCACTCCGAATCTGACCGGACACAGGTTAGAGCTCAACGTCGAGCCTACCAAGTGGCGATAGCGACGGCGAAGAAGACTTTCTTCACCGCCTCTATTGCATCTGCAGAAAATAGTAGCAGGAGACTCTTTCAGGTGGTCCGCAATTTAACGGAACCACCTTTACCATCGGGGCCTTGTAAAGACCCCAAGATCTCCTACAACGATTTTGCAAAGTTTTTTGCAGATAAAATCACTCATATTCGGAAGGAGCTAGACACCACCGTGGGAGCAGGGCTGGGGCGGGAGAGTGCTAGAGCCCTGTCTGGTCAAGTTGCATGGAATCAATTTCAATCCGTTACCCCCGAGGATGTGGACAGGCTGCTTGGACGAGTGAAACCAACCACCTGTCTCCTTGATCCTTGCCCATCCTGGCTTATAAAAGCTAGCCGGGAAGGGCTGGGCGATGGGCTCTGCGGGGTGGTGAATGCTTCCCTCTGTGAGGGAACATTCCCAGATCCGCTGAAAGAGGCGGTCATTAAACCGCTTCTTAAAAAACCATCTTTAGACCCGGCCAGTATGGCCAACTATCGCCCAGTCTCAAATCTTCCATTCTTGGGCAAGGTGATTGAGCGTGTGGTTGCTGAACAACTCCAGGCACGCCTGGAGGATGCGGACCATTTGGATCCCTTCCAATCAGGGTTCAGGCCTCATCATGGGACTGAAACTGCCTTGGTCGCACTGGTTGATGATCTCCGGCGAGCTAGGGACAAAGGTGAGAGTTGTTTCCTAGTTCTGCTGGATCTCTCAGCGGCCTTTGATACAATTGACCATAACATCCTTCTGGACCGTCTAGAGGGGTTGGGAGCTGGGGGCACTGTTATACAGTGGTTTCGCTCCTTTCTCCTGGGCCGTGTTCAGAAAGTGGTGGTGGGGGATGAGTGTTCAGACCCTTGGGCCCTCACTTGTGGGGTGCCTCAGGGTTCCGTCCTCTCCCCCATGCTTTTTAACATCTATATGAAGCCGCTGGGAGAGATCATCAGGGGGTTTGGACTGGGTGTCCATCAATATGCAGATGATACCCAGCTATACCTTTCTTTCAAATCAGAACCAGTGAAGGCGGTGAAGGTCCTGTGTGAGTGCCTGGAGGCGGTTGGAGGATGGATGGCGGCTAATGGATTGAAGTTGAATCCTGACAAGACAGAAGTACTGTTTTTGGGGGACAGGGGGCGGGCTGGTGTGGAGGACTCCCTGGTCCTGAATGGGGTAACTGTGCCCCTGAAGGACCAGGTGCGTAGCCTGGGAGTCATTTTGGACTCACAGCTGTCCATGGAGGCACAGGTCAATTCTGTATCCAGGGCAGCTGTCTACCAACTCCACCTGGTACGCAGGCTGAGACCCTACCTGCCCGCTGACTGTCTGGCCAGAGTGGTGCATGCTCTAGTTATCTCCCGCTTGGACTACTGCAATGCGCTCTATGTGGGGCTACCTTTGAAGGTGACTCGGAAACTACAACTAATCCAGAATGCGGCAGCTAGACTGGTGACTGGGGGCGGCCGCCGAGACCACATAACACCGGTCTTGAAAGACCTACATTGGCTCCCAGTACGTTTCCGAGCACAATTCAAAGTGTTGGTGTTGACCTTTAAAGCCCTAAACGGCTTCGGCCCAGTATACCTGAAGGAGCGTCTCCACCCCCATCGTTCTGCCCGGACACTGAGGTCCAGTGCCGAGGGCCTTCTGGCGGTTCCCTCATTGCGAGAAGCGAAGCTACAGGGAACCAGGCAGAGGGCCTTTTCGGTGGTGGCGCCCGCCCTGTGGAATGCCCTCCCATCGGATGTCAAGGTGATGGACAACTACCTGACATTCAGAAAACATCTTAAGGCGGCCCTATTCAGGGAAGCTTTTAATGTATGATATTTTAGTGTTTTTTGGTTTCTGTGGAAGCCGCCCAGAGTGGCTGGGGAAACCCAGCCAGATGGGCGGGGTACAAATAATAAATTATTATTATTATTATTATTATTATTATTATTATTATTATTATTATTATCAGCGCAGAACATCTCATTCAGTTGGGCTGAGCCATGGCACTCCTGGCAGAGAGCTCTTTGGCGAGCCAATACTCAGTACTAAGTAGAATTGCCCATCCCTTCAGATCCTTCTGAGCACTAAAAAAGGAGGGAGAGGTTTCTTCCCTTCCCTGTGAAGCCCAAGCTTGCTGAGCTCTTCAAGAGAGAGGTGGGGGCTCCCAAAGGCTTCCCCTCCTTCCTTTAAGCCTGATCTCACTGCAGTCCTAAAAGGGGGAGACTCTCCAAGACTGTAGTGATATTAGGCTCTTTCCCTCCTCCCTTTTAGGCCTGATGCCTCTTTGTTGGTAGTGAAAGGGGTTTTGACCCAAGATACAGATCCCAATAAGGATCTGGCACACGGAGTCCAAAAGTTTCCCACCTATTCAGCCTAGCTGGAGAGAGCCAACCTGAGGAAGCTGGCACAAGCTTCTATCTAGATGCTTCAAGAAATAGGGTGGGGGCCTGGCAGCGAAAGAGAAATTCTCACAAGGCTGATGCGCCTGATAGCTAACCTAAAAAAAGCATCTAATTACTAAATATATATTCTTTTTCATGGAGCACATAGTTAAACTATGGAACTTGTTCCCACAAGAGACAGTGAAGGCCTCGAAACATCGATGGCTTTAAAAGAGCATTAGACACGTCCTTGGAGGAGAGGGCTATCAATGGCTACTAGCATTGATGGCTATGCTCTGCCTTCACAGCTGGAGGCAGAAATGCTTCTGAATACCAGTTGCTGGAAACCACAGGAGGGGAGAGGAAATGAGCAATGGGGACACCTTCTGTATCTGTGCTTCCCCACGCAGGGAACTTTGGCACACTCCAGCGCTGGTTTGCTCAAACAGCTTATGCTTTCCCCCTTTGTTTTGACTTCATGGATGCTCTTCCTGCTACTCGTCTCCTAATGCCAAGGTCTCCAAGCAAGGGTTTGATAAACCCAGATCAAGCCATGCTCTTCCCTCATCCCTCCAGTTGGGCATTTCATTCCTGGCTCGAAGCACTTAACTGTTCCTCCAAGGAGCGCCTTTCAAGTAGGCTTTCAAGATGGGAGGAGTACAAGCATCAATGCTGCCTCAGGAAGAAGATCTGTATGGTAAATAGAAGCTTATGTATGGCTATTGATCTGGATCCTCTGTGTCAGCTGCAGGGAACCTTTGGCCCTCCAGATGTTGTTGGGTGACAACACCTGTTAGTCCCAGCAAGCATGGCCAGGGATTATGGGAGCTGTAGTTCCCCAGCATCTGGAGGGCCAAAGATCCCCTACACCTGCTGTATATATTAATACTACTTAGTAGTGCTGCGTATCTTAGGAAATCATTTTATGAGCCCGTCACTCAACCACCCAGTGGCGTAGCTAGCCGCTCAGGGACCCAAGCCACCACGTCACTCCCAGGAGAGATGCGTGGCTCGGGCGCGCTTCTGGCCCCGCGGGAAGTGCTGCCCCCTGTGGTGTGGCGCCCAGTGCCCCCCTCCCCCCCCAGCTACATCTCTGCACCCACCTCTTGGGATATCCTGGGAACAAGGCTTGAATGGTAAAAATTAACTGCGCTCAGTGTTATTTTTCTAGAAAAAGAGGTGCCAGAACTCACCACGAACGCTTCCCTTGTTCTTTTACAATGGCAATGGCACCAACCTGAGAGGTGCCAGAACTCAGTTCCAGTGAGTTCTGGTTGGGGGGAAAAGCTGCACTATATTTTTTTCCTCTAAGGCTGGAGCTTCAATATGTGGCATGTGGGTGGGTGGGTACATTTTCTCCCTCACCTCAAGCAGCCCTGTTTGTGTTCTTGTTATGCTACCATTATAGTTCCTGAAATGAGCTGGCAGTTGGCGTTCTGTTGAATGCATATTGCAGGCGGATGCAGTGAAATTTGCAGCCGGGGTTAAGGGATTCCTATCAAAGCCAGATGTTTGGTGCGAAGAGGGCTTCTCTAAGGAGGTACCAGCTCTTCCAGTGGGAAGTGCAAACCATGCCATACGCCTTGTGTACTGTACTCAAAATGGTCTTGCAAGATCAGATCAAAATCCTACCTGGTTCAGCATTCTCCCTCTCCTTCCTTCTGTCTGTGTCCTTTTAAGCAGAGCAACGTTGGTCTACTCCCTGCTGCTGTATTTCCCTTGGGGAGAAGCAGAAAAGGCTCCCTATCTCTATTCCCTATTGGTTCCCTGTATTCCAACCCTTTAAATCACATCATAGGTCATCCTTTGCTCCCCCTCCCTTTCCCCACTGTTTCAAGAATGACTTTTCCATTTTTGTTCCTAGATTATCCATGGGATAAATCCAATCAGAAATCAATACAAATAGACTTGGCAAAGTTTAAGGAACTGGATGCCTATGCACAGAAGGTATGCTGTCTCTTATTGTGATATATGCAGCAAGAAATTTGCTAGGATGTTGAGGTTTTGAAGGTGCATTTGGAATTTGAGAGTGCTTTCAAGTGTCCCTTAACAAACCACAAGATTCTCTTTCTCTCTCTGTGCGTGCGTGAATTAAATGCATGTATATACACCCATATTTAGTTATTTTGCAGCATTGCTTTGCTTTAAAAATTCAGGAGATAGCTCCAAAGTCAATTCGGAGGAGAGCTAGCAATCATAGGCAATATGAAAGGGTTTGAACGACTCCTCTCTCTTTCACAATTCACTTTCGATCGTATTTATACTACAGACTGAAATTGATTTGGTAGTTATTTCCTCTCCTCGGGGAACTCCGAGTACTATACTTCTGTGAACAAGGCTAGCAGTCATTAACAGAAAATTCTCAGTGCCCTTGCCAAACCACAACTCCCAGGAATCTCTGGGGGGCCTCGCCAGAATTAAAATGGCATAAAATTAATATACTGGTGCAGTAATCAGCCCTGGGTTTCCCCCAGTGCTGTCAAGTGACAACAGTAGGGCCGGCTCAGGATCCAGGGTTGCCTTGGTCGCTCCCTGCCCCCAGAATGCCCCCCCCAGTTGTACTTCCACCCACCCAAAGGTGCAATGGGCAGTGGCGAAGCTGCATGCTCTGGCACCAGGGGCGGAGAGCAGGCAGGGGCGTGGCTGGCGTGTGTCCTGGGGGCGTGGCACATCGCCTGTGGGGGCGTGACATGCATCCTGGGAGTGTGGCGCGCGGCACGGTGGGGGGGGCGCGGCGCATGTCGGGTGCAGCCGCAATGGTACCCCCTCCCCGATGGTGCCGGGGGCAGTGCGCTCCCCCCCCCCGTTCCTCTGCCAGTAGCAATGGGGGAACTCTGCACTTGTGGGGAGACAGTAGCAAAGAGGATTTGGGTTTCAGCTGAAGATTGTAGAAATAACATGCCTGTGAACCCTGGAAAAAGGAAAGGTTAATCATGCGTCTCCCTTCAGAACAACTTCCCCCCAAGGGTACATTTTTGGCAAGTATAATAAATTCTTTGATCAATCAAGTAAAACACATACACTTAATCGACTAACTGTGCAATCCCAGTGAATTCAGCAAGAGACACTCTTGTAAGTGCACGCAGGATTGCACCCTAAAATTTCTTTAAACGAGTGGACTTAGGTAGAAGAAAGGAACTGGTACCCCCTCGTCCATATTAACTGCTTCCAAGTCTATTTACCTTCTGTGAAACAGGTGAATGTCAGGAATAGCGTGAAAAACCTGGTGAGTGTCTTGCTCCAAAAAGCCCACAGTGACCTGGAGAAAGTGCGAGCCATTTGGATGTGGATCTGCCACCATATAGCTAGGTGGGGGTACCACCTTTCTGCATACTTGAGTCCCCTTGCCTCTGACAACTTCCGGTATTAAAAGATCAGCCTTTGTCACTGCCCTGCGCCCATGAATCCAGCTCTGTAGCAGAGTTCTTTAGCAGACACCCAGTCCAGTGATTGCCAGCCAAGGAAGATGGATACGTAAGGTCATATCAAAGCAAGTTATATTCAGAGTAGACCGGCTGAAATCAAAGGATGTAAGTAACTCATGGACATTAAATTTAGTGGGTCTACTCCGAGCATGGCTTCTTTGCAGCTGTCTCGGGCATTTTCACCATTTCATAGCCAGTCATGTCAGCTCCATTTGCACAAAGGATTCTGGATTGTAACCTGTGTGGATCAGTGATTTGGTGTTTGGCTCACACAGAGCTTGACTGGGATCTCTGTTCAGCCATGAATCTCAGAAGGGATCAGGAGGTGCTCACTGATAACAGAAATCACTGGGTTAAAGCTCACTGAAAGTGTCGCGGTAGCATCATTATCAATTTACGATGGGGTGGAAGGTTTGCAGGCTATGAAGGACTCGCTCACAAATTTATTGAAAGCTGCACGAATTATGATAGCTAGCAAGTGGAAGGGGCAAGCAGAATATAAAATGGAAAAATGGTATGAAGAGGTGTGGGAGATATAGCTATTAATGATAAATGAACATGTGCCATTAAGGTAAGACGGGGAATATGCAGGAGGAATGATTTTGAGGAGATATGGAGGGTGTCTGTAGAATTTGTACTGTTACAATGGAAAGGGGTCAAACCATCGCTAGAGGTGTTGAAATTTTGGGAGGTTGGATAGTTACAATGGAATGGTCTCGCTGGTGGGGTGCACATTTTTATTCTTATTTATTTATTCTTATTACCTTGTCAAAATAAAGTAAAGGTCGCAGCACGGGAGGAGAGGAGGTGTCTCCCGACTCCTAACCCTTGCACCAGTGTGCATTTTTATTTGGCAACAAGACCCTGGGTCTACACAAAGCAGATTTACGAGTGCTTCCAGACTTTCTCTTTCGAGGTGCGATTCAATCACATATGGGCAAATTCATGTTGTGCAATCAAAAGTTCATTTGGAGCTCTTGCAAGACAAGCCACCCCACCCCCCAATCAGATTTTGGCAACCAGGAAAGATATCGAGAAACACGATGGAAAGTGTTGCAAAGTGTTGCCACCCCACAAGCAAATCAGAATGGGTGCTCATTGTCTTTATTTCTATAGAATATGATGTGGAAGGCTGCTATAACCTGGACAAGGTGTCATTTAAACCAGCTGATGTCCTTCAGTCAGGAAAGGCTATTTGCGGTGGATATGCTCGACTCTTTCAAGAAATGTGCAGGTAACTTCTGTTGGCTCCAGCCATCGTGGCAAGTGGTTGTTACTTGGCTGTAGCGATAGGAGATCTGGAGAGCCACAGGTTCCCCACCCCTTACCCTAGGCAGCTATCTCCATGCTTAGGCGTGATCAACTCGCACGTGACAGCCCTCGGAAATAAGCAAATCAATAGATTCTAAGCAGAAAATGGCGGGAGAGAGCTGGAGAGTCCTCATGGCTCATGAGGAGACCCTCCCCAGAACCCAAAGAGGACTTCAGTGGGAGCGGAGGAAGCCCCAAAGAGAACGGAGGCACAGTGGGGCTTTGTTTAGGCTGCTCAGCCTCCCCACCTAGTAGCTGACACACATCACAGCATGGCAGCTGCTGTTGCTTTTCCACAGGTCCTCCAGCCAGCTCCAGAGCTTCACCTCTAGTTGAAAAGAGTGTTGTGGGGAGAGAGAGCTGGAGAGCAGGAAAAAATGAGCTTTTTTTAGTGTGTGCTCCCTACTTACACAGGGACACGGGTGGCGCTGTGGTCTAAACCACTGAGCCTCTTGGGCTTGCCGATCAGAAGGTCGGCGGTTCAAATCCCCACAACGGGGTGAGCTCCCGTTGCTCAGTCCCAGCTCCTGCCAACCTAGCAGTTCGAAAACATGCCAAAAAGTGCAAGTAGATAAATAGGTACCGCTCGGGCGGGAAGGTAAACGGCGTTTCCGTGCGCTGCTCTGGTTTCGGTGTTCTGCTGCGCCAGAGGCGGCTTTGTCAGGCTGGCCACATGACCTGGAAAAACTGTCTGCGGACAAACGCCGGCTCCCTCGGCCTGTAAAGTGAGATGAGTGCCGCAACCCCAGAGTTGTCTGTGACTGGACTTAACTTTCAGGGGTCCTTTACCTTTACCTTTACCCTACTTACACAATTTTTGCTTATGTGCATGGGGTTCCGGAACATGACCCACCATGTAAGTGGAGGAATGCCCACAGTGTGAATGATCCTGAAGCAAACTTGCATATATAGGGCTGCATTGAATTGAGTAGGTCCACTGGAATCCATAGACTTAAAAATTACTTGAATTTAATGGGTCTCTTCCCTGTGTGACTTAGTTCCTCATCCATACTTAGCTTTGCTCTGTGCTTTATAGGCACAGGTCCTGGCTTTCCAGGTCCGTGTCCAAATGTTGTTGTTGTTGTTTCATCCCAGGAAAACTTGTGTTTTCCTGCCAAATTGGAGCAAATGAGAATCTGTGGAGAACCTGATTGCTGTTTTCTCTGATCCAGCAAAATGAAGGACGGCCAATCCAGCCTATCAAAGCGGTGAAAGCAACCACTTGTCCTCTTGGTAGCAACACTGTTCCTGAATACCTTCCTTCCCCTCTCAGTATTGCAGGGATACAGTGCCAGTATTTGATAGGCAGCTGCAGCGTAAAGGGGAAGAGCGACCATGCCTGGAATGCTGTCCGCATTGATGGAAGGTGGCATCTCTTAGACTGCACCTGGGGAAGTGGCTCTGTGAATACTGCTTTTAGCAAGTTCACTTTCAGGTACGCTGTTAGGCAGACCAGGCAGAGCGTGGGACACACTGAGGGGATAGCAGCAGAAGAAGAGTTTGGATTTGATATCCCGCTTTCTCACTACCCTAAGGAGTCTCAAAGTGGCCAACAATCTCCTTTCCCTTCCTCCCCCACAACAAACACTCTGTGAGGTGAGTGGGGCTGAGAGACTTCAGAGAAGTGTGACTAGCCCAAGGTCACCCAGCAGCTGCAGGTGGAGGAGCAGGGAAGCGAACCCAGTTCTCTTAACCACTACACCACACTGGCTCTCACAGTTAACTTCATTTGCTTTCAGGCGGTTTTGTTTTGCTTGGACCACTTGTCAGAGTTTGCAATTTGATGGCCGCAGGGCTGATTAATGTAAGCAAGTGCAATAAGAATGCTGCAGCTAGGTTGGTGACTGGGAGCGGCCGCCGAGACCCTATAACACCGGCCCTGAAAGACCTACATTGGCTCCCAGTACATTTCCAAGCACAATTCAAAGTGTTGGTGCTGACCTCTAAAGCCCTAAATGGCCTCGGCCCAGTATACCTGAAAGAGTGTCTCCACCCCCATCCTTCAGCCTGAGGTCCAGCTCTGAGGGCCTTCTGGCAGTTCCCTCACTGTGAGAAGTGAGGTTACAGGGAACCAGGCCTTCTCAGTAGTGGCGCCCGCCCTGTGGAACGCCCTCCCATCAGATGTCAAGGAAATACAATAACTATCTGACTTTTAGAAGACATCTGAAGGCAGCCCTGTTTAGGGAAGTTTTTCATGTTTGAAGTGTTATTCCGTGCAGAGTGGCTGTGGAGGCCCGGCCAGATGGGCAGGGGTATAAGTAATATTTCATTATTATTATTATTATTATTATTATTATTATTATTATTATTATTTATTATGCCATGGGCATGGACTGTCCTGATGGCAGGGATAGATACCATCTATTCATCCTCTTTGAACAGTTCTGGAGTGTTGTGCTTATTCCGGGCTACATGTGTAAAATCTGGGGATTCTGGAGGCTGGATTGTTGCAACACAGCAGCTTCCTCAACCAGATGCCGTCCAGCTGCTCTGGATCACCACTCTGTTTGCCTGTCTGGCTCTGGTGCTGATTTAGGCATTATTATGAAATACTAGACTATTGCGCCTTCTCCTTTTGCAGGTACGATGAGTTTTACTTCCTTACTCACCCCGCTCTGTTTATTAAGAAGCACTTCCCTGAGGACCCCAAGTGGCAGCTTCTGAAACAGACGGTGACACTGGAGCATCAGCATGATCTGACTTAAATGCAGAAGGACTGACCGTCGCAGTCATAAGAACATCAACCACTGAAAATGGGTAAAGCATCTGTCTTGTTCCCTTTGATATCACAGTTACATCCACAATCAGCCTCATGTACAAGCTGTTACTGCAGTGTATATAACAGGGATGGAGAACCAGAGGCCCTTTCAGAGGTCCTGTACTACAACTTATCCAGAATGCGGCAGCTAGACTGGTGACTGGGAGCGGCCGCCCAGACCACAGAACTTGAAAGACCTACATTGGCTCCCAGTCCATTTCCGAGCACAATTCAAAGTGTTGGTGCTGACCTTGAAAGCCGCCTAAACGGCCTCGGTCCAGTAGACCTGAAGGAGAGTCTCCACCCCCATCGTTCTGCCCGGACACCGAGGTCCAGCGCCGAGGGCCTTTTGGCGGTTCCCTCACTGCGAGATGCCAAGTTACAGGGAACCAGGCAGAGGGCCTTCTCGGTAGTGGCTCCCGTCCTGTGGAACGCCCTCCCATCAGATGTCAAAGGAATAAACAACTATCTGATGTTTAGGGAAGTTTTTTAATGACTGATGTTTTAATGTATTTTTAAGCTCCTGTTGGAAGCCGTCCAGAGTGGCTGGGGAGACCTGGCTGGGCGGGCGGGCGGGGTATAAGTAATAAATGATGATGATGATGATGATGTCCCATCATCCCTGACTATCATGTGGTTGATGGGACATAAGAATTCAGCAACATCTGGAGGAAATCAGATTGGCGAAGGCTGGTTTAGCACACCACCCCAGACTCTCAGCTGTGGTTAACGTTATAAAGTTATAGAGTTATTATAGAGTTGGAAGGGACCACAAGTGTCATTTTGCCTAACCCCCAGCAATGCAGGATTATTATTTTTGCCCCGTGTGAGGCTCCAACCCACGACCCTGAGATTAAGAGTTTAAACAAGCTAGCTGGATGAGCCATGGTTTAAAGATGGCTTATCAAACCAATCAACCAGGGTTAACAATAAGCATAGTTCATCAGATTTGGGTGAGGCAACAAGCTGTGGTTAAGCCTAACGAGGATGTAGTTTCCAAACTCTTCACCGCTTGTGTAGAGGGAGGAGGGGGGGAATGTGTGAGCCCAAGGCTTGCTTTGGCTCATTCCCAGCATACTAAACCATGGTTTCACTTGACATCTGAACTGGGTCTGTAAGTATTCCATGCTCTACCTTAGATACCTTTGTTTGCCCCTATTGCTGATTTAGATAGTGTTGCTAAATACTGCACTATTGACCTCTCTTTTTCAGGTACCATGTGATTTACTTCCTCAACCACCCTGTTCTGATTATTAGCACTTCCCAGATGATCCCAAATGGCAGCTTCTGAAGCAGACTTCTGCACCTGCAGCAGCTTGAATGGAACCCGCCTACCGTGTAATTTGATATCCTTCAAGGACAGTCACTTGTCTCGGGCATCACTGCTAAACTGACCACGGTTTTGATGCACAGGGTTTTTAGCTTGACACAAAGTTTTTAAAAATGGAAAACATATATAATATATATAACATGATATTTGTTTCAATGAGCTAAAATCGATTGCAGCAGCTATTTACAAATTTACAGTATAACAAAGAAATCGGGGAGGTGTTCCAGGATTTCTTTTTAAAGGCCGTATCCAAAAATGAGTAAAGTGGGAAACCCTAGATTGATTTTGAAAAGCAGATAATGAAAGGGTACAATTAATGTTTAGGCATAAACTTGTTCATATAAAAATGTGTTGGATCCCGCCCCCCATCCTTTACAGTACAGCAACACAAATCATTAGCATTTTATCCACCATATTCTTGAGACACCCTAATGTGGTCCTATCCATTCACTTAAAGTAGTAGCAGATGTTTTTTATATATAGCAAACAGTAAATAAAAAGAGTACAATCCATAAATTGGTGCAAGCTTTTGGGGCTTGCCTTTGATTTCCCAGTGTGTTTGTAAATGCAATAAAGTTTCACTCTTCTCCGCCAAATGTGTCCTTGTGGTTTGTTCCTCTTGCTTGATTCAGTTGTTTAATATGTGGCAATCTAATAAATTTACAGTCGTATCTTGGCTCCCGAACGCCTTGCAAGTCGAACGTTTTGGCTCCCAAAAGCTGCAAGCCCGGAAGTGAGTGTTCCGGTTTGCGAACGTTATTTGGAACCCGAACGTCCAACGCGGCCTACGAGGCTTCCGATTGGAAGCCACGCCTTGGTTCCCAAACATTTTGGAAGACGAACGGACTTCCAGAACGGATTCCGTTCGACTTCCGAGGTACGACTGTACCTACAGCATAATCACATCTTACGCGCAGAGGCATATCTAGGGGTTCTCTATGTAGAGGTGAAGGGGGTAAGGTCCTGAAAACTGCTGCTACTTAGGGGTCTAAAACAGATACATTTTTACTTAGCTTTAACACACTTACAACTGTTATTTTATAGTGCAGAGCAACAGGGACAGAAGGAACCATGAGAGAAGCGATGACTGGCGTCACGGTTTTCCCCACATAATGGTTTTTTACACGGCACGCGCACACATTGTGATTAATATTATGGCACTGTTACCACGCTGTGGACTTCAAACTTATTTCCTCACCCCAAATGTATTGATACATTGCCCAGCCTTAAAGTATGTGTGTGTGCTCTATGCAAAAATCACCATGCGGGAAAAACTGTGAAGCCAGCTAGTGCCTCAAAATTTAGCTGGTGCTCTATCACGATTTTGAAAAGCAGGTAACATCTAGCCCTCCACTCAACCCTTGTTATGCTTCAAAAAGAATTTGTCTAAGTTTGCTTAAGTAAGTGGAAAAGAGACTAAGAAAAAGAGAAATTAAGAAAAGAGGAGAAATGATTCCCTACAACAGGTAACTTATCAGTTTTCGTGAAAGGTGTCAACTTTGAGAGAAAGCAGTATTATTTGTGATGGCTAAAAGGTAAAGGGACCCCTGACCGTTAGGTCCAGTCGCGGACGACTCTGCGGTTGCGCGCTCATCTTGCTCTATAGGCCGAGGGAGCCGGCATTTGTCCGCAGACAGTTTTTCCGGGTCATGTGGCCAGTATGACTAAGCCGCTTCTGGCGAACCAGAGCAGCACACGGAAATGCCGTTTACCTTCCCGCCGGAGCGGTACCTATTTATCTACTTGCACTTTGACGTGCTTTCGAGCTGCTAGGTTGGCAGGAGCCGGGACTGAGCAACGGGAGCTCACCCCGTCGCGGGGATTCGAACCGCCGACCTTCTGATCGGCAAGCCCAAGAGGCTCAGTGGTTTAGACCACAGCACCACCCGCGTCCCTACACAACACAAAACACTGTTGCTGTCTGTAGGTTTTATCTTTATTTTTTCTACCTTATATTTTGGAAATGTACATCCAGGTTTTATTTCCTTTAAATTGGGGGGGGGGGCAAGAGAGTGGGGCCCTAAACTATAGCGTGTTTAGCATACATGTAAATACGGCACTAGGGGCTGCCTGCCCTGCTCACTCTGCTAAGCCTAGACTAACCGATCCAATAGGAATCCAACCCCTGCAACAATCCAATATTGTGTCCTACATTTCTAAGCAGTGAAAAGTTCTGGAGCAGCAATGCAGGGAGAAAGGGTACCAGGGGTAGGGGGGCTTGTAAACTGGCCACATATGGTTGATCTGTCTGGACTGAGATCAAGTCATATTCAAGCCACAAAGCTCTGTTTTGACGCTTCGTTCTTTGCTTGAATTCCCCAGAATTCCCCCTCGCTCTCTAAACCGAAAGCACAAGCATTTCCTCCACCCTCTAGAAATAATGTAATAGCTTAAGGAATCATTTACCTCGAGAGAAACAGAGACTCCTGCAGCAATACCCAATCTTCAAAGTTGAACAATCATCACCTGGACGTCCTCACTGAGCATCGACGCCAAAAGGTAAGCAGAGCATCCCGATTTGTTTGGGTCTCTTACAAAAACAGCATTTGTGAAATGAAACAACTGACTTCGCGAATGAGATATCTACTTAATGGTGACTGGCAAATTTTGCAGACTGGCATTCTAGGACAGTTGCCTTGGAGGAAACTTCTCTGTCACAAAATGACAGTACACTTCTCTCTCTTTTTTAATTAAATATTTATTGCAATTTTTTAAACAACGAACAAACCACCAAACATATAAAATACCATCACCATACAGACAGAAAAAGTCAAAGCAAAGTTAAGAAATAAACAAAGAATAAAAGAAGAATACATATAAAACACAGTTGTTCATAAGTCAACAACAACAAATCCGTTTATTGTGAGGACCATGCCTGTACACAAACATCAACACAACAATAGTTAAAAATATTAAAATTCATTAGATACTATGCCAACAAAACCTTCATCCCACAAAATAGAAAGAGAGGAAAAACAAGCAACGAGTTAAACAGACGATGAAGGGGTCTTTACATTGTCATCCATAAATCTTTCCCTGGCTTTCATGGCCTTCATCACAAAAACCGCTACCACATGGGTAATACGTGGGTTTGCATCAACTAACAAAAATTTTACTCTATCTTCAGGATTGGTTATAGAGTCGGGTATAATTTGCAGCAATGCGTCTCTAAAGCCCGAATAGATGGGGCAATAGAGGAGGTAATGTGTAAGATCCTCTTTAATTTTCATAAGGCAAGGGCATAAACGATGTTCTACTGGGGTTTTTGTGAATCTACCGGTCAGATATGCAGTTGGCAATGTTTGAAACCGTGCCATAGTGAAAGCTCTCCGAAGGGTGGGATCAGTGATCTCCGCCAAGTAGTTGGCACAGATTTTAACTGCTTTTACTCGGGGAAACCAGTAGGAAAACCCAGAGTTCTTTATCTTTGTGGAGTCCAAGAAGGCGTCTTTTTCAAAGATCCATTCCCGAACTTTATCTGGGCTCCACAATTTGAGGGTATTAAACTCAGGTAGATTGTATCTGGATAGGATATCTAGTAGGTTTTTACGCCAAGTAGTATTATTTTGTAATGATACAAAGGCTTGTTTAGCCAATAAGGTGTTCGGGGCATCTGCGAGGTTGGTGAAAAAACGCAGGAATCTTAAGTGGGCCCTGGCAGACACAGAAGGTAATCCTACTTCCACTCTTAGGAGAGCTGCCGGAGTACTCTGAGGGAGGCCTAGAATTCTTCTGAGGTAAAAATTTTGGAAGATTTCAAGCCGTTCTAACAGCTTCTGATTCCATCCCCAGAGTTCTACTCCATACAACATCTGGGGAATCACTTTTCCAACAAAAGCTTTTAGTGCCGGGATCACCAGTTGCCCTCCCCTCGAATAAAAAAAGCTGAGCAGAGCACCGATTGTCCTACGTGTTAGAAGGGCTACAGTCTTGAAGTCTTCCTCGCATCACCCTTCCCTGCGTTCTCAGTCACATAGTTATAGACAGCAATTTATTGCCTTATTTCAATACTTATTTTGTAAACCTCAGATATTATGTCCCAACTTTTAAATAACTTTATCATAAATTAAACTGCTTGATTTGAATATAATATTGCTTCAAATTTCATCATTTCCTTAAACCTCATTTATTCTCATATTTCTTACAACAAAGTTTCTGCTGCCGTGTTACTTTCAATCGTGCATTCTCCTAACATTCATACAGTTTGTAGTGTTTTTGTAGATAGTCTTTAAATTTTTTCCAATCCTATTCCACCGTCTCTTCTCCCAGGTCCCGAATTCTGCCAGTCATTTCAGCCAGTTCCATGTAGTCTATCAGTTGCGTCTGCCATTCTTCCAGTGTGGGTAAATCTTGGGTCTTCCAGTGTTTTGCGATGAGTATTCTTGCTGCTGTAGTTGCATACATAAAAAAGGTTCTATCTTTCTTTAACACCCCTTGGCCGACAATGCCCAAAAGGAAGGCCTCTGGTTTCTTAAGGAAGGTATACTTAAATACCTTTTTTAACTCATTATAGATCATTTCCCAGAAAGTCTTAACCCTTGGGCACGTCCACCAGAGGTGAAAGAATGTTCCTTCAGTTCCTTTACATTTCCAACATTTATTATCAGGCAGATGATATATTTTTGCCAGTTTGACTGGGGTCATGTACCACCTGTATATCATTTTCATAATGTTTTCTTTCAAGGCCTTACATGCCGTGAACCTCACTCCGGTGGTCCATAACTTTTCCCAGTCAGCAAACATAATATTATACCCAATGTCCTGTGCCCATTTTATCATAGCTGATTTAACAATTTCATCCTGTGTGTTCCATTTCAACAGCAAGTTATACATTTTTGAAAGTACCTTGGTCTTAGGTTCTAACAGTTCTGTTTCTAATTTTGATTTTTCCACCTGGAAACCTGTTTTTCTATCTGCCTTAAAGACCTCCCTAATCTGAGCATAGTGTAACCAATCTCGCACTTTGTCCTTTAATTTCTCAAAACTCTGCAATCTCCAAGTATCTCCTTCTTTTTCTAATATTTCCCAATACTTCGGCCAATTGGCCTCCATATTGAGTCTTTTCTGAGCCTTAGCTTCCATGGGTGACAACCACCTTGGGGTCTTGTTTTCTAATAAGTCTTTGTATTTTGTCCAGACATTAAACACAGCCTTCCTGACAATATGGTTCTTAAAAGCCTCATGGATTTTTACCTTGTCATACCACAAATATGCATGCCATCCAAAAGCAATATTGAACCCTTCCAGATCTAGGACATCAGTGTTCTCAAGAAGAAACCAATTTTTGAGCCAGCAGAAAGCTGCAGATTCATAATACAACCTCAAATCTGGCAGGGCAAACCCCCCTCTCTCCTTAGCATCAGTTAGTATTTTGAATTTTATTCGGGGCTTTTTGCCCTGCCAGACAAACTTAGAAATATCTCTCTGCCACTTTGTAAAACATTTCACTCTGTCCACAATCTGTAGGGTCTGAAACAGAAACAACATTTTTGGCAATACATTCATCTTAATCGCAGCAATTCGGCCCAACAAGGAAAGTTTAAGTCTTGACCAACTTTCTAAGTCCTTTTTAATTTCTGTCCAACACTTTTCATAATTGTCCTTAAATAAATTCAGGTTTTTGGCAGTCATGTTAACCCCTAGGTATTTCACCTTTTTAACCACTTTTAGATCTGTCTCTTTCTGAAACCTTTCTGATTCCACAGTTGTCAATTTCCCCCAAAAAAAAACCTTAGTCTTTTGCTTGTTTAATTTAAAACCCACCACCCGACCAAACTCATGTATCAGTTCTAAAACCCTTTTCGTGCTAGATTCTGGCTCCTGCAATGTCAAAACCAAGTCATCTGCGAAAGCTTTGAGTTTATACTGTTTGGCTCCGACCTGAATCCCTTCAACCAACCGGTCCCCTCTAATCATATTCAGGAGCACCTCCAGGACCGAAATAAATAACAAAGGGGAAATAGGGCAGCCTTGTCGTGTTCCTTTCTCAATCTTGAACTCTTCTGTCACCACATTGTTAACTATTAATTTAGCCTTTTGTTCTGAATAGATTGCCTCTATGCCATTTTCAAACCCCCGTCCCACTCCCATCCCTTCAAGATTTTTCTTCATAAACTTCCAAGAAATATTATCAAAGGCCTTCTCCGCATCTATAAAAATCAACACTGCTTTTGTATTAATGTTCGTTTGTAATAGTTCCAAAATGTCAGTAATGTTTCTAGTGTTATCAAACAAATGTCTGCCTGGGAGAAAGCCTGCCTGGTCTTTATGAATTACTTCATTTAGCACTTTTTTGAGTCTACTTGCCAGAATATCAGCAAAAATTTTGTAATCCACATTCAGGAGGGAGATGGGATGGTAGTTCTTAAATTGTGTCTTTTCAGTTTCCAATTTGGGTATCAATGTGATGAAAGCTTCTTTCCACGATTCTGGTGCCCTCTTCCCCTCCATAATCTCGTTGCAAACCTCCATTAATGGTTGTGTCAGATAATCTTTCAATATCTTATAGTACTTGGAGGTAAGCCCATCTGGCCCTGGAGATTTGCCCAGTTGCATATTCTGAATGGCACCTTCAATCTCTTGTTGTGTTATTTTATAATTCAGGATTGTTCTATTTTCTTGAGACAATTTTGGTAGGCCATTCCTTCTCAAAAATTGGTCTATCTCAATCTCATTTTGCGGCCCTTGAGTATAAAGTTGTTTAAAGTATCTCTGGAAGCACTTTCTAATCTCCACAGGATTCTGAATGTTTTTCCCTTCAATCTCTAAGTTGGTAACCGTATTTAGTTTTTGTCTCTTTTTCAGCTGCCATGCTAAAAGCTTTCCACATTTATTTGCCGATTCAAATGATCTTTGTTTCATTAACTTGATTTTCCACTCCACTTCCTGATTTATCAATTTAGAGTATTGTGCTTGGTAGAGTTTAGTTTCTCTCAGAATCTCCTGTGACTTCGGTTTCGATCTTAACTTTCTCTCGCATTCCCTAATTTTCTCCAAAATCTTTTCCTTTTTCTCATTCTGTGCTCTTTTCTTTATGGTGTTCTGTTGTATCAGAAACCCCCTCATTACAGCTTTGCTTGCGTCCCAGATTACTCTTTTTTCCACCGTGGTGTTCAAATTTATTTCAAAATAGTCCTTCAAAGCTTTTTGGGCCTTTTTGATAATCTCCTGGTCTCTGAGCAGGGTGTCATTCATCTTCCATCTAAAGGAGCCGGTTGTAGTTAGTCTCATATCCATCTTTACTGCGTTATGGTCGGAGCAAGTCTTTGGGCAGATTTCCACTTTTCTGATCTTGGGTGCCAGACCTCTAGTTATCCAGATTTGGTCGATTCTTGTCCATGTCAGTTGGGCTTCAGAAAAGAATGTTCCCTCTCTTCCTAGGGGGTTTTTTGTCCTCCAAATATCAATCAAGTCCATATTGTCAGTCAGTTCAAAAAAAGTTTTAGGTAGTCTGCCATCTTTTGTCAAACTTTGGCCATGTGACTTGTCCATATTTGTAGACACCACCCCATTCATATCTCCCATCATAATGATGTTATTATAGTCCAAATAGTCCAGCATTGTCTCATGCAGCTTCTTATAAAATTCCGATTTCCCTTCGTTCGGTGCATAGATTCCCAGTATCAAGAATTTTTCACCCTGGGTTTGAATTTCAATTGCCAAAATTCTTCCTTGTTCATCTTTAAAAAGGAATTTTGGTGATAGGCTCTCCTTTGCATAAATCACCACTCCTCTCTTTTTGACTCGGTCTGATGAAATAAATTCTTGGCCTAATCTTTTGTTAATTAGCACTTTTCTGTGGAGCCTAGTCACATGTGTTTCCTGTAGGCAAATAATGTCCAATTGTTCTTTCTTTAATAAATGGAATATCCTTCTCCTTTTTTCCGGGGAATTTCCGCCATTAATGTTCCAGCTAAGAAGTTGCAGAGACATCCTGGGCAAATCTGTTATTCTGTAGAAGGTGGTGTTTCTTTCTTCTGTTCCTCAGATCCCAAAGGTGTAGGTGCAGGTGGTGGCGAAGCCTCAGGCCCTGTAATCCCTTTCTGAAGGTCTTCTCTGTAATCATGCAGGAACTTATCTTTATCCTCGGGTGTTTTAATTTTCACCTTCTTCCCTCTGAATGTGAAAGATAATCCTTGAGGAAATTCCCACCTGAAAAGGATTGAGTTACTTCTCAACAGTTTGGTTAGTTCTGTATAGGTGGTTCTTAGATCCAAAAGTTGTTTAGGGATATCTTTGTAAATTTCCGCTCTCCTTCCCTGGATTACAAGTGATTTTTCGTAATGTAAGCTTAGTATTTTATCCTTCTCTTCCTTAGATCTCAAAGTAATCAAACAGTCTCTGGGTCTGTCCTTCCTTGCAACTCTTCCAAGTCTGAAGGCACTAACGATTTTAAAGTCCTTGTCTTCCTCCAAGTTCCAAAACTTGGAAAGTTCTTTTGTCAAATATTCCGTTAAATTCCCTTGTTCCAGTTCTAAAATTGATCTCAGCCTCAGATTATTTTCCCGACTGCGTAATTCAATCATAGACAGGTAGGCCTGATGTTCACCAATCTGTTTAGTCAGTGGTTTAACCTCCTCCTTCACTGCTTCCACTTTCTGGTTAACTTCCTCAGCCAATTTACGATTCTCTGTGGTAGCTTTACGATTCTCTGTAGTAGCTTCAAAAAGCTTCCCAATTGATTGTGCATGTAAGGTCACTTGTTCAGTTAATTTATTTAGGCTGGCAGTATTTTGGTCAATCTTTGCCGATTGTACATCCACTTTTTTGTCCAATGTTTCCAACTTCTCCAAGATTTTGTCTAGTACTGATTCATTTCCTCCAGCTGCCATGCCTTCTGATAAAGTCAGCTCAGTTTCTAATTCTTGTGTTCCCAAAACAGTAGGAACAGATGATCTGCGCAACTGGGAAGTAAATGTTGATTGAGTTAATTGTTTAGCTTTAGCTTTGGCCGATCTTGTTTTCCCAGTGCCACTCATTCCACTCCTGTCTACGTGCCAAGGTCAAATTTAGTATGCTCCCATGGGAATCCACAAGCTCAGAGAGTAAACAACAAGTTAAAGGAAGAAAAAAGAGAAAAAACAAGTCCCAACCAGTTGTAAATCCAAAGTCCACCAGGGGGAGTTCAAACAAATCTTGAGGAGAAGAAAGGAAATTTTACCAATAGTTGTTCCAAAGCTTAAAAGCTTAAAAAAGTTTTGCCAAACTCCAACAGTATCCAACCACTCATAAATTTCAAGAAAGACCTTCCGCTCTTCTTTATAACCAGCAGAGTGAGTCCTTATTTAAACAAAGTTTCAGGAAAAGTGCCAGATAATAGTGTTTCAAAGTAGCTAGTCCAGTAACACTCAAAAGTAACAGTTCAAAGTAGCAAAAAATCAAGTCCGCAAACTGACAGCTCTAATAGTTTGGCAGTCAAGTACCTGGGTTTCTTTAAATAATTTTGTAAATCCATAGGGAGAGGAAAAACTAAGTTCAAAGCAAAGCAGAAAAAAAAGTTTAAATCCCTTAGTACCTATAGCGACAGTTCAGGTCATGCACGAAATTGAAACTTTTAAATTCCTCTTCAAGGCTTCAGATCAAAGTCGTTGCTTTAAAACTTTCAGCAGAACCAGGAGACAGACTTCCTGGTTACATCTCCCTCATTGGCCAAATTTTAAAATTAATTTAGTCCAGTTATTTTAGTCCCATTTACTCACGGGTTGCTGTTTCCAAATCCAATAGTCCAGGAAAAAAGGTCAGCGCTCACCGACAGCAGCTATGCGGCTTCGCTCACACGGAAAGAGCGATCGACTCACAGCACCGCGCCAGCCCTTCCACGTTCCGAAACCCCTTACGGGGTCCCTTCTTCGCTTCGGGGGGCGCTTCTGGTGCCCGCCGAGTCCCACGGCCACAGGCTCACTCTGCCTGTGGTTTTCCGACGTGGGTCTCCGCTTCGCCGTAGCGGACGACCCGTTTCCGCGGAGCTTCCCCTTCACAGAGCGAAGGAGACCGCCATTGCCGTTCGCGCCGCCTCCGGAAGTCCGACAGTACACTTCTCTACTCAATGAGGTCAAGGCGAACAAGTGAAATGTTGAGGGCTAGTCACTTGTGGGCTTATTTGCAAAGCTACGGTAGGCCCTGCATTATTTTCAGCATGGTGGCTAAGTTTTGATTTGTAACCAGAAATTCCTAGAGGTCTTTCCTAAAGCAAGGACACATAGAATTGCGCTGTTCCTCTGTAAGAAAAAGAAATAATAATCTTTTGTTATAGTTCTATCTGTCTCCTAAATATGATGGGGGAAATTTATTCTGGGGCTCAGCACTAATACATGTTTCTTGTACTATGTGCAAAGGGGTTTCTCGATCATGCCCATTTTGGACTTTCTGAGGACTGAAAAACCCTGAATTTAAAGGGCAAAAGGCCCAGGAGAACAATGGGGTGGGAAGGGTAAGAGCTGTTCGACAGTGGAATTTGCTGCCAAGGAGTGTGGTGGAGTCTCCTTCTTTGGAGGTCTTTAAGCAGAGGCTTGACAACCATATGTCAGGAGTGCTCTGATGGTGTTTCCTGCTTGGCAGGGGGTTGGACTCGATGGCCCTTGTGGTCTCTTCCAACTCTATGATTCTATGATTCTATGATTCTAAGTATCTCATCTGAAGGCCCATATATTCATGGGGAGACAGGGTGATGCAAATCTACTCTAGACTGCAAATTCTGCTCTGGTGCAGGCAAGTCCTAAGTTCATAGTGTGGACACAGCCAGCCTCCAAAGCTGCTTTAGGCTGCAAATCTAAACCCACTTGCCTGAGAGTAAGCCCCACCAAATTCAATCAGACTTACAGTTGTACCTTGGTAGTCAAAGGGCTTGGCTCCCAAACGCCGCAAATCCAGAAGTGAGTGTTCCAGTTTTTCGGAAGCCAAACGTCCGACGCGGCTTCCGCTTGAGTGCAGGAAGCTCCTGCAGCCAATTGGAAGCTGCGCCTTGGTTTTCAAATGGTTTTGGGAGGCGAATGGACTTCCGGAACGGATTATGTTTGAGAAGCAAGGTACCACTGTATTTAAAACATAATATCACAATTAAATTATATGAAAATGATATGAAGTGGAATTATGAATGATATATAACTTATACTTTTAGAAGATACCTGAAGGCAGCCCTGTTTAGGGAAGTTTTTAATGTTTGATGTTTTATTGTATTTTTAATATTTTGTTGGAAGCCTCCCAGAGTGGCTGGGGAAACCCAGCCAGATGGACGGGGTATAAGTAATAAATGATGATGATGAAAATAGTATAGGAATTAATACCAAAAAATACTACACCCCATTCCCTGCAAAAAGAAGGACGCCCTAAAAACAAACTGAGCACACCTCTTATATCAATCGGCAATGGGAACAGGAGATGGACCTTTCCATTAATTATATGTGGGCAGATCCACATAAAACATAGACTATGAACTGCCGAAATCTACCTGGCAGGGGAGGAAATGTGCAATTGGGACTCCAGGGAACTTTGACACACTGCTGTGCTGTTTTGTCCAAACTTGTTCTGCTTTCACTTTTGTTTGGGCGCCGTAAGTGCTCTTCCTGTTTCTCTTATCATAATGCCAAGGTCTCCATCAAAAGCAGAAATTGCGTGCACGAAAGTTGAAGCAACTTCTACGGAACAGAAACACAACGTGGCATTGTCTCATCGGTCTTGATCCATCAAGGGTGCTCTATTGTGTGCACGAAACATACCAGAGCTGCTGGGTGCGATGGCTATCAGGGCTTCAAGTAAAAGTAGTGATTATTTATTTCACCACTGAGGGAGGGTGGGACTCTGCACATGCTCAGGCACTCACTCGTTTATGATGGCTTGAACATGAGAGGTAAGCGGAACAGCCGTGCACAAAGGCAGCATACCTCTAACGTAAGAACATAAAAAGAGCCTGCTGGATCAGGCCAATGGCCCAACTATTCAAGCATCCTGTTCTCACAGAAGCTGAGCAGATGTGTGTGGAAAACCCATAAAAATAAAATATCAGGGACGGGCAATCTGTGGCCATACAGATGGTCTCAGCCAGCATGGCTAATGGTCAGGGATGGTGGGCATTGCAGTATATGTTTTAATGTACATATTGTCTCATCCCAAGGATAACCATTTTGTAGCCTTTCAAGAGGAAAGGAGAACAAGGATCAACTCTGTCCCAGAAACAATCTGATGGGATGCCCATGTGTTGAAGGCATGCTGTCTCTTATTGTGATATATACAGTGTGGAATTATAGTCCTGTAAGGAATCTGCTAGAATGCTGAGGGTTTTTTTTCATGTGGATTTGGAATTTGATAGTACAGTGGTACATTGGTTCTCGAATGTAATCCGTTCCGGAAGTCCATTCGACTTCCGAAACACATACATTTAATTGACCAGCTGTGCAACCCTGAGCAGTTTTACTCACTGAGTAGCCCCACTGAGTTCAGCAAGATTGACCCTCTTGTAAGTGCCTGTAAAAATGCACCCCACATTTTTTTTAAACAAGTGTCAGGCTTAGAGAGAAAAAGGTAAAGGTAAAGGGACCCCTGACCTTTAGGTCCAGTCGTGGCCGACTCTGGGGTTGCGACGCTCATCTCGCTTTATTGGCCGAGGGAGGCAGCGTACAGCTTCCAGGTCATGTGGCCAGCATGACTAAGCCGCTTCTGGCGAACCAGAGCAGCAGAACTATTACTTTAGCAAATAATAATTGCTGTTGTGCAAGAAACTGATTTCTGCAGTTATTGCTATACCATCCAATTGTAATCGTGACTGATAGCTTTTCAAATAAAGTTTCTCAAGACAAAAGCAAGAATGTCATGTTTAAATGCATATTGTATTTTTTAAACATAGTTATAGTAAGTTGGGAACCCAAATAAAGCAGAAGCACGAGGGCCAACTTGTGTTTTTGGCAATCTAGTAAGGTAAAGTCAGGGAAGTGATTATGGCAGTCCTAAAAAGAGGTTTAAATGACACACATGACAACACTTTTATGCTAGGTAAGTTGCACATTGTGGTGTTATGTTGATCAAAAGAAATACTGCATGTAAAACACATTTCAAGTAGCATCTCATCATATTTCTTAACACTAAGAACTCCAAAGAAGAGAATAAAGTTAAAACATATGGCTTTTTCTTTTCATTTGTTGAGTGTGTGTGTGTGTGTGTGTGTGTATTTGTGACAAGCATAATATGCTAAACTCTCATGAGTTTATTTTCGTAAGCTCATCTGATTGTGTTCCCCATATTGCTCACATGCAGGGCTCCAAACCCAGAAATAGCCCTAAAACGTCATATAGACGTCACAAAAAGGAGTGAAAAAAGGAGTGAACATGCGGTCCGCCAAGCTGCACAGAGGTCCGGAACTAAACCCTTACGCAAAACGAGGATTGCCTGTACCATACTCTGGACTTCTAAGCCAGTGGTTCCCAAACTTTCTGGGGCTGCTGCCCGCTTGGTTCCATAGACTCATCCCCAGTGCCTCCTACAGTCCCACTCTATAAAAAGCATTACAGGGGAACCTTGGTTGTTGAATACTTCGGAAGCCGAACAATTCAGAACCTGAACGCCGACAACACGGAAGTGAATGCTTCCATTTTTGAATGCACCTCGGAAGTCGAACGGAACTCCATTTTTAAAAAAGAATTTGCCGATCGGCAATTGATCCTTGGTTGTCAAATGTTTCGGAAGTCGAACGGTCTTCCGGAATGGATTATGTTCAACAACCGAGGTTCCACTGTACAGCCGTACCTTGGAAGTCGAACGGAGTCCGTTCCAGAAGTCCATTTGACTTCTGAAACGTTTGGAAACCAAAGTGCGGCTTCTGATTGACCTCAGGAAGCTCCTGCAGCCAATCAGAAGCCGTGGAAGCCCCACTGGACGTTCGGCTTCCAAAAGAACGTTTGACTCCTGTCAGGGAACTGCCATCAGTTTCCGAGGGAGAGAGCAAGCTCCAAAGGGATCCCAGAGAGCGTCCCGGGAGTGGGAGAGGCAGCCCATCTTCTGGGGAAGGGAATCAGCGTAGCTCCAGTGGAGAAGGGGGGCAGATGGGGGAATCGGCGAGGCGGTCCCATGACTCCTTGCCGGGGACCAGCGGGGAGAGGAAGAGTCCTCCGCTGCCTACGCCCTCCTTGCGCAGAAGGCTTCCGCGCAGGGAGAGTAGGAGGAGACTGGGTGTCAAAGAGCTTCTTTGCTGGAAGAAGTTTAAGAAATGCCCACTGACAGATTCTGCCAGCGATTGAGACAGCCACGGGTGAGTGGCTGCTCGGACAGGAAAGGTTCACTCAGGCAACCCAGCCAGGTGTTGGGACAAGCTTACGCACGAGCAACCCCTAGAACCATTACAGCAATCCGTCAGTCCCTGACGTTGCTTGTGCGCAGCCCCGGACAGGCAGCAAGATGAGCCAAACAGAGCCGGCCGGAGGGACAGAGCAAGAAGCCCTGGTGCGAGGTCTGGCCGAGAGGAACCGAGACCTGGAGGCGCATGTAGCTACCCTGACGGCGCGGCTGGAGGAGAGACGGGTTCAGGATGCACAGGTCAGAGCCACCCCGATAGGAAGGAAGGTTCAGGGGCTGGTACACAAGTTTGGTGGAAAGCCCCAAGACTACAATGCCTTCCGAACGGAAATTCAGTACGCTTTGGAATTGCAGAAAAATGACTTTGCTGTTGGCGGGGAGAGGGTGGCTTACATTGTGGGACATCTGCAGGATGGGGCGCGTGAATGGATCAGGCCCCTAATGGCGACGCAGAATGATGCATTGAAAAATCTTAAGAAATTCTACCAAGGGATGGACGCGATGTTCTCCGGCGAGGTGGACCAAAGCGTGACGAGACGGGAGCTGATGGGGTGCAAGCAGGGAAGCCTGTCCGTCAGAAACTACTGGTCGCGTTTCGCGATGTTAGTCCACAAGCTCGGGTGGGATCTGGACTCTGAACCAATGCAAATGTTGTTTGAAGCGGGTTTGTCCCCCAAAGTGAAAGACGAGTTGTCCCGAGTGCCCCGCCCGTGGTCGCTGGATGAACTCACAAAGACTGTGCTTGCGATCGGTGTACGCCAGGAAACGCAGGCTCAAGAGAAGCGGGAGATAAGGGCGGGACGTTTCCATGACAACCGCATTCCAGAGATGCTGAGGGAGCCTTCCCAGGCGGCGGAGCTGATGGAAATTGAGGGAGCGTGTGTGTGTGAAGTTTCAAACGCTGGTGAAGGGCGGAAAAGGGAGGGGAAGGAGTGGAAAACTACCAAGAAGTGTTTCCTCTGTCTGCGACTGGGACATTTTGCAAAGGTCTGCCCTCAACGAAAGGCCTGGCAAGGCATGATGGGGGCTGCAGACCACGACGAGAAGGGGGAGGAGGGGCAGGGGCAGGGAAACGACAACGCCTGGCTGCCAACCAGCAGGGGCAGCAGCCAGGCCAGCAACCAATAGAAGTGCCCCAGCCTGACCCCCCCCCCAAGGCAGCTATAGCCATAGAGGTGGTGCTAGAACTCCCAAACGGGCACCCCGTCAAAGTGAAGGGACTGCTAGATTCTGGCAGCTCGTGTGATTTCTTCAGCAGAGACTTTGCTCTGGAGCACCAACTCCACCTGTTGTCACTAGATTTTCCCTTGCAGGTGACCACCATCGATGGCAGGGAACTCCTGGGAGGGGAAGTGACACACCAGACACCGCCAATGAGAATGAGGGTCTCCAGGCACACGGAAACCATTGCCTTTCACGTGGCCACGCTGGCAGGACCCCCAATAATACTGGGAATGAGCTGGCTGGCAATGCATGACCCAGTGGTGTCATGGCATCAGCGGTCGGTCACCTTTGGGTCAGCTTACAGCTTAGAGCAGTGTCTGGGAGGGAAGGAACCAAGAATGACTGTGGCCAGGGTGGCTGGGTTGGCCCTGGGGCAAAAAGGGGAGGTGCCACCACAATATGCTGATTTGAAGGAGGTCTTCAGCGAGAGGGAGGCAGATAAGCTGCCCCCCCCCACAGGCCCTTTGACTGCCAAATCAACCTGCTTCCAGGGGCTCAGTTACCAGTGGGTAAGCTGTATGCCATGTCCGACAGGGAGATGCAGGAGCTGCGGCAGTTTATTGACAAGAACCTGAAGAGAGGTTTCATAAGGGAATCTAAGGCGGTGGGGGGCAATCCAGTGTTCTTTGTGGACAAAAAGTAGACTAATCAGCCCAGATTAGTTGTGGATTACCGGGCCCTAAACCTGGTATCAGAACCCGTGACTTTCCCAATGCCCAGGATTGACGATATTTTGACACGTGTGAGGCAGGGGAAGATTTTTATCAAGCTGGACCTCAGGGGAGCCTACAATCTGATTAGGATAAGGGAGGGGGACGAATGGAAAATGACCATGTTCACCCCCCTGGGGGCTTTTGAGTACTTAGTCATGCCATTTGTATTACAATCGGGCTCTGCCTGCTTTCAAGCCTTCATGCATCATGTGTTGGGGCCCCTGCTGTACAAGAATTGCATAGCCTTTTTGGACGACGTCTTAATCTATTCGGACAATGAAAAGCAACACATCAGAGACATCAGGGAGGTGCTACAGAGATTGAAGAAGCATCAATTGTGGGTCAAGCTGGAAAAATGCCAATTCCACGCCCGGGAGGTCGAGTTCCTGGGGTACAGGCTGTCAGACAAAGGACTAGCCATGGATCCGGGCAAGGTGAAGGCAGTGCTGGAATGGAAAGCCCCCCAAAACAGAAAGGATGTTGTCAGGGGTTCAGAAGCAGAGACGCAGAGAAGGGAGGAGACAGAGAGCGAGGGGGAGGAATACGAAGGAAAGATGAGTGGGGATGACGAACCGAGATCGCCGAGCTTATCCAGTGAGTCCGAGGATTCCCAGAAGGGAGCGCCAGCGGTCAGAGCAAGGGGGGAAAGCAGGGGGACACCCCAGGAAGAAGGGTCCAGAGAGGAATCAGAGAGCAGCAGTTGGAGATCGGGACCCACGTACCCAGCCGGGAGCAGCGGGGAGAAAGGGGACCAGATATCGGGTTCCGGAGGCTTTCAGAAGGAGGGAGGGCATGAGTCAGGAGTAGTCACGCCCACCTCGGGGAGCGACGAAACGATCAAGAGGAAGGTTGAGAGTTGGGCGCGCGCGCCAAGTTCAAATGTAGCGGAAGCTGGCGCAGTAAGCAGCCCAGAGAGTGAACCAGGTCCCAAAGCCCGCCGCAAGGAGGCGGAAGGGTCAGGGGGGTCCGCGTCAGAAGAGAGTAGGAAAAAGGAGACCCCGGGGGGCAGAAGGACCCAGAGACGGAGGGAAAGGCGCAGGAGGTGGAGCAAGGCTAGGGTATTAAGCTGGTGTGCTAGAGGCGGAGACTCAGACGGGTCTTCGCTGGTCTGACCCAGAAGAAGTAGGGCTGCATATTGCAGTTTGGAAATGGAAGCTGTAATCCAATAAAGACTCTTTTAACCTGAACGCTGGCTAACGTGGTCCTATGTGAGCTGGGACTGAGTGGCAGCCCTGACAGTAAGACCCGTCTCTTTTAAGCTTCGGACACCTGATACCTCGCAGCGGAGGCAGAAGCAGCGAGAGGAGGAAATTGGTGTTTGGGAGCGAGCTCACAAGGGTTGGCAGAGATGACGGAAGCAGAGAAAATTTCAGCGCTGCAACAGGCAGTGACCCAATTGAACGCGGAGGTACAGGCATCCAAGAAAAGGGAGGAGGATGCGGCAGCCGCCTACAGAGATCTCCACGCCAGGTTTGAAGCATTGGTTAAGCATGGGCAGCCAGGACCCAGACCGGAGGGGGTTGGGTTGGCACGGAGAGCAGGAGGGCTTGTGGCTCACTTCGATGGGAATTTACAACAGTACCCCAATTTTCGAGCAGACGTAATGTGCGCACTGCAACTGCTGGCGAAAGACTTTAGGGATGAGGAAGAGAAAGTGGGGTTTATACTATCCCATTTGCATGGGGATGCTAAAGCGTGGCTACGCAATTTGTGGAGGGATAAAGATCCGGCACTTCAGAATGCAGATGCCTTTATCAAAGCGATGGATGCGTGCTTTTTATCTACCATTGACGTGGATCTTGCCCGACGGGAGATTCATGGACTGAAACAAGGGAGGGCGAGCGTACGCCAGTATCACGCCCGCTTTTTTGCGCTGGTCAGTGCCTTGGAATGGGACCGGGATTCGCCCCCAGTCAGAGACCTATTCTGGGAAGGTTTGAGCAGTGCTGTTAAAGACGAAATTGCGAGGGGGGAGAGGCCCCGGAGCACGCAGGAGGTGGTCCAAAGGGCGCTGACTGTGGGGGTGAGGCTGGAGCTAGCGAAGCACGCATACAAGGTGCAAGTGGACAAGCACAGGCGGGTTGGCGAAGAGATCCGAGTGGGAGACTGGGTCTGGTTGGCAGCCCACGCAGTGCCGACCAGATCGTTAGCCAAAAAGAAGTTGGGGCACAAGCAACTCGGTCCATACCAAGTCGAAGCGCAGATCAACCCAGTAGCTTTCAGGCTGGTGCTCCCGGAGGGTTCCAGGATGCATCCGGTGTTCCACAGGTCGGTGCTCACTCCCTACAGGACACCTCACAGGTTCCAGGAACCAGGAACAGCACCGAGTCCGTCTCAGGAGCGGTCGGAGGCGGGAAGATTGCCACAGCAGGACCCCATCAACGAAGTCACGGAGATTTTGGACTCCAGATGGGGGGAAGACGGAGTGGAATACCTCCTAGCCAGAGAGGGCACCCGGGCTAGTGCTAATAGCTGGGTGCCAGACTACGCTTTGGAGGAACCCCTGCTCAAGGACGAGTTTCATGCCCTTTTCCCACACAGACCCATGCCAGCAGGCTTCTTCGACGACTGGTTGTTCACGCCCACACTTTCCTCCAGCACGTTCCATGGCTTCGACTCGGACGGGGAGCCTGCACAGCGCACACATTCCCCAGAGGGGTCACCGGAGGGTTCGGCGTCCGACACCTCGTATTGGTGGGACGATCGGCCAGAGGAGCAGTGGCGCCGGAGGTGGCTGGAGATGCCAGGTCAAGCGACCGACGCAGAGACTGACATGGACGTGTGCGGGGAGGATCTCGGTTTCGAGCACGGCGGCACTGAAATGGAGGCGGAGCAGCTCACCGTTGACGAACGCGGGGAGGAAGACTCGGAGGTCTTCAGTTGGCGGCCAGCAACGAGGAGCGAACTGTATCCGGCATTCACTCCTGTGATGATGGAGCACCCTGCAACCACCCTTGAAAGTGGGGAGGGGGGAAGGGGGGGCTTCGAGGGGGGGATGGATGTCAGGGGTTCAGAAGCAGAGACGCAGAGAAGGGAGGAGACAGAGAGCGAGGGGGAGGAATACGAAGGAAAGATGAGTGGGGATGACGAACCGAGATCGCCGAGCTTATCCAGTGAGTCCGAGGATTCCCAGAAGGGAGCGCCAGCGGTCAGAGCAAGGGGGGAAAGCAGGGGGACACCCCAGGAAGAAGGGTCCAGAGAGGAATCAGAGAGCAGCAGTTGGAGATCGGGACCCACGTACCCAGCCGGGAGCAGCGGGGAGAAAGGGGACCAGATATCGGGTTCCGGAGGCTTTCAGAAGGAGGGAGGGCATGAGTCAGGAGTAGTCACGCCCACCTCGGGGAGCGACGAAACGATCAAGAGGAAGGTTGAGAGTTGGGCGCGCGCGCCAAGTTCAAATGTAGCGGAAGCTGGCGCAGTAAGCAGCCCAGAGAGTGAACCAGGTCCCAAAGCCCGCCGCAAGGAGGCGGAAGGGTCAGGGGGGTCCGCGTCAGAAGAGAGTAGGAAAAAGGAGACCCCGGGGGGCAGAAGGACCCAGAGACGGAGGGAAAGGCGCAGGAGGTGGAGCAAGGCTAGGGTATTAAGCTGGTGTGCTAGAGGCGGAGACTCAGACGGGTCTTCGCTGGTCTGACCCAGAAGAAGTAGGGCTGCATATTGCAGTTTGGAAATGGAAGCTGTAATCCAATAAAGACTCTTTTAACCTGAACGCTGGCTAACGTGGTCCTATGTGAGCTGGGACTGAGTGGCAGCCCTGACAGATGTGCAAAGGTTCCTAGGCTTCAGCAACTTCTACAGGAAGTTCATAAAGAACTTCGCTCACTTGACGGCGCCCATAACGTATTGTCTTAGTAGCAAAAAGAAGTTCGCGTGGACAGAGGGTGCGCAGCAATCCTTTGAAAAACTGAAGAGGGCGTTCGCCTCGGAAGAGCAGCTCCTGCACGTGGATCCGGAGAAGCCCATGAGACTGGAGACGGATGTGTCCGACCGCGCCGTTGGAGCGGTCCTTTTGCAGCCCGGGGCCAAGCAGAACTGGAGGCCGTGTGCCTTTTTCTCTAGGAAGCTGAGCAAGTCAGAGCAAAACTACACAGTGTATGACTGAGAACTGCTTGCGATCTATGCGGCATTTCGGCAATGGAAACATCTGTTGATAGGGGCGCGGCACAAGTTCCAGGTCCGAACTGACCACAAGAACTTGGAATACTGGTGGACCGCGCGAGTGCTCAATCAGAGACAGATCAGGTGGTCCCAGGAGTTCGCCAAGTTTTCCTTCGAGATCCGATACATGCCGGGAGAGGAAAACGTAAGGGCAGACACTCTCTCCCGGAAACCGGAGTACATGGAAGGAGAGGGGCCACCAGAGACCAGGCACGTATTACCCGAGGACCGGTGGGTGTAGGGGGGGCATTGGTTGGCAAACGAGAACTGGCAGGGCTCACCAGAGACGATGAGTTTGCTCAGACAAAAAAAAGGGAACTCAGGGACGGAAAGGAAGTCCATGGAGGGTTTGAGGAAAAGGAAGGGCTACTGTACTATAAGGGGGCGCTGTATGTACCGGGGAAGACTTTGAGGGGGAAGGTACTCAAGCAACTCCTTGACAACCCAACAGCTGGGCACTTTGGACAGCACAAGACCATGCTACTTGTCACCAGGCAGTTCTGGTGGCCAAAGGTGAGGGAAGACGTACGAGAATATGTACGAGGGTGCGACCGATGCCAGAGGGCTAAGGGGAAAACTGGAACCCTTACCCACACCGGGAAGGCCCTGGGAGGTGGTGTCCATTGATTTTATGACAGATCTGCCCAAGTCAAGGGGAAAGACAGCGGTCATGGTAGTAGTCGATCTACTGACTAAAATGTGCCATTTCGTAGCTTGCTCACATGCAGCAACGGCAGAGGAGACCGCCAGGCTGTTTGTGGATCACATTTTCAGACTGCATGGGGCTCCCTTGAGGGTAATCTCGGATCATGGGAAACAATTTACTTCCCGGTTCTGGCGGAAACTCATGAGCTTGCTACAGGTTGAGGTGAGCTTCTCGACGGCGAGGCACCCAGAAACCAACGGACAAGCCGAAAGAGCGAACGGCATACTCCAGCAATACCTACGCTGCTATGTCAGCGAGAGACAGAATGATTGGGTAGAGAAATTAGCTTTGGCTGAATTTGCGTACAATAACGCTGAACACGTGTCCACGGGAATGAGCCCTTTCATGGTGTCACCCCAGGGCATTCCCGGGGGAGGAAGGATGGAGTGTACCTGCGGCTGAGCAATTCCGGAGGAAATGGAGGCCTTACACCAGCAACTCAGGCTGAACTTGGAGCGGGCCAAGGAAGTTTACAAGAGGCAGGCGGACAGGCACCGTCAGGAGGGGGAGGCCATACGGGTGGGAGGCCGGGTGTGGTTGTCATACCAAGGGTTGCCCCTAAAGGGAGGGTGCAAGAAGTTGCAGCCGAGGCGGCTGGGGCCTTTTGAGGTAATACAGCAGGTGAACCCAGTGACATTTAAACTCAAGTTGCCTGACAGCATGAAGATACATCCGGTGTTCCATAGGTCCCTACTTTCACCTTACAGGAAGGGGCGGGAATTCCCGGGACGGGAGGGAGGGGTTACCACGCGCCCGGGGTGGGAGGGTCCTGAGGAGGAGGTGGATGTCAGGGAACTGCCATCAGTGTCCGAGGGAGAGAGCAAGCTCCAAAGGGATCCCAGAGCGCGTCCCGGGAGTGGGAGAGGCAGCCCATCTTCTGGGGAAGGGAATCAGCGTAGCTCCAGTGGAGAAGGGGGGCAGATGGGGGAATCGGCGAGGCGGTCCCATGACTCCTTGCCGGGGACCAGCGGGGAGAGGAAGGGTCCTCCGCTGCCTACGCCCTCCTTGCGCAGGGAGAGTAGGAGGAGATTGGGCGTCAAAGAGCTTCTTTGCTGGAAGAAGTTTAAGAAACGCCCACTGACGGATTCTACCAGCGATTGAGACAGCCACGGGTGAGTGGCTGTTCGGACAGGAAAGGTTCACTCAGGCAACCCAGCCAGGTGTTGGGACAAGCTTACGCACGAGCAACCCCTAGAACCATTACAACTCCCAAGGCATTCGGGAGCAGAGGTACAACGGTATCCAGAATAGTGGTTTGCATGACCAACTAAGGAAGATAATAACGCAATAAAATTCAAAACAGCAACGATCAATTGCACATTTATTCCAAATCCAGTTAAAACTATTTAGTTCAATTAAATCAGTAAAATCGATGAGCTTGATCGAGTGATACCAGTTTTTCAAATTCTGATAGTTATACCCCCAATGCCCCTCTTGCCTCCTAGCACCCTCTGGTTAATCCCACAGCCTGTGCCCACTCTGGGAACCCCTGTTCTAAGCAGTGAAAAATTATGGGGCGGCAATACAGAAAGAAAGTGCTTTTTTAAAAAGCCAGTCCTTAAAAAAAAAAAAAAGTTTAGGGGTACTCTCATTTTCCTAGGCATATTGAAATACTGCCCCGCAATGAGGCCAAACGTAGATTCACAAGATGTTTAGGGGTATGCGTATGCCCCTCGCGTCCCCTCAGGAAAAAAAGCACTGGGTAGGACAATACGCAGGCCACATCTGGGTGATCTTTCCTCCTGACGGAGTTCAAGCCACGTTAATCCCTCACTCCTCCCCTTTGGGACTTTATTCCTTGATTACACAAATGCAGAGTTCCCCGTTACTCTCCAAATTCACACTGCTATGCCGTTGTGATGGTGACACACCTTGGCTGTATAAATTTCTTTCCCTAAGCAACCTCTATAAATAATATGATTGCTTGCATTTGCATTGTGAGAGAGAGATAAAGTTCAGCCTTTCTCCAGCAAGGAAATGAAACAACTTACCGTATTTTTCGCTCCATAGGACGCACTTTTTCCCTCCTAAAAAGTAAGGGGAAAAGTCTGTGCGTCTTATGGAGCGAATGTGTGTTCCCTGGAGCCAAATCGCTGTTGTCTTGTGCCCCTGGGCTGCTCTTTGGGGGTGGGGGGAGGAGCCACGGTGCTCTGCCGGCAACCTCCGCTTTCCCCTGAAGCCCCGGCAATGTTTACAAGCAGTGGGAAGGCTGTGCGCTCCCGGGCTGCTCTTTGGGGGTGGGGGGAGGAGCCACGCGGCTCTGCCGGCCGCCTCTGCTTTCCCCTGAAGCCCGGACAAGGTTTGCAAGGTTTGCAAGCAGAGGGAAGATTGTGTGCTGCTGGGGTACTTTTTGGGGGTGGGGGTGGGGAGCTACACTGCTCTGCCTACAGCCTTTGCTTTCCCCTGAAGTCCCGACAAGGTTTGCAAGCAGAGGGAAGATTGTGTGCTGCTGGGCTGCTCTTTGGGGGTGGGGGGAGGAGCCACACTGCTCTGCCTACAGCCTTTGCTTTCCCCTGAAGTCCCGACAAGGTTTGCAAGGTTTGCAAGCAGAGGGAAGATTGTGTGCTGCTGGGGTGATTTTGGGGGTGGGGGGTGGGGAGCTACACTGCTCTGCCTGCAGACTTTGCTTTCCCCTGAAGTCCCGACAAGGTTTGCAAGCAGAGGGAAGGCTGTGTGTTCCTGGGCTGCTCATGGGGGTGGGGAGCAGCAAATTGCTGTCTCTCAGTGCCTCCTAATTCAACTGCAAAGGATTGCCTAACTGGATTCTGAGCTCCATTTGAAGTTTAAAAATAGTAAGTTTGGGGATTTCTTCAAGTAGCAGTTTTGTGGAAATAGTCATAAATACATGCAAAGCATCTCCACAAACCAGTAATAGTAATTTCAGCTAAAACTGAGCAGGTATCTGGCTCAGGAACAGTTTAAACTGCACAGCTATAACCAGGCATCCTGTGTGTGTGTGGACCATGTTCCTAGTAGCTAATCTTTACTGCTGAAAAGAGGCTCTGATATTCCACTCCAACTCTATAATTCATTATACAAATTCTTACAAGTACAGTCCACCTATACTAAACCAAAAACATTGTGTTCTCTTGGTATTGAATGGAAGCTATTTATTTGCCCTCTTTTCCTCCTCTGTTCTTTGCTCAGTCACTCCATTTTGAATCTTCCTTTCAAAACAACCATGCCTGTTTTGAGAAAACTTCAGAGATTTAGGAACTGGAGCACAATCATTTGATCTTTTTGCTGTTCCTCCATACTCCAAGCACTTCTCATTTGCACAGCCCTGGTTTCTCTCCCTGACTATTAATATTCTTGATTAATAACAGTAAAATGCTCAAATTTTAGTTTTTGTGACTGCTGCCAATACTGACTTCCCAATGATAATGAAAACAGCTACATTATAATGGAATGTGTCCTTTTTCCATTCTCATCATTATATACCGTGGCTCGCTTTAAAGCAGCAAAGTGGACAGGAGCCACACACACTTAGCTGTTTTAAATAGTTTAGTACAACATTTGAGTCAGATTTTTTTTCTTGTTTTCCTGCTCTAAAAACTTGGTGCGTCTTTTGGTCAGGAGCGTCCTATGGAGCGAAAAATACGGTACCTGTTTCTCCTAGGTGCACTGAGAAGTCTTCTCCAAGGGAGAAGAATCATTACCTGGATGTCCCTGCTGAGCATCTATGCCGAAAAGGTAACCAGAGCATCTTGATTTGTTTGGGCCTCTTACAAAAGCAGGGTTTGTGAAATGAAGCAACTGACTGGTCCATGGAGTGTCTATTTACCAGGAACTGGTAAGCCTGGCAGACCGGAATCCTAGGATAGTTAGGAAGCAGAAGCTCATTCCAGGCACAGCCCCTGGAGGGAACTTTTCAGGTCACAGAATAACAGTTCAGTGAATTCTCCAGAGTGTTTCTCTCCAGTTTTATACAAATGAACGGTGAGGGATGGATGGGAATGGCAAGAAAAGCAGGTAAGGGCAGTGGTGAGTTTATGCTCTCGGGCCCTTTTGGCAGGCCCTATTCATTCACCTTAATAAACCTGACTATGTCTGAAAATACAATGGATTTAAAAGCTGAATTAATATATCACATAGGTTATCTTTTTTCCTATTACAGTACTTTCCGCTTCTACTGAAAGAAATACAGAGATAGAGATAGATAGATAGATAGATAGATAGATAGATAGATAGATGAGAGAGAGAGAGAGAGAGAGAGAGAGAGAGAGAGAGAGAGAGAGATTTCTGGGGTTTGTGAATCTAAGTTTGGCCTCATTGAGGGGCCGTGTTTAAATATGAGTAAGAAAATCAGAGTACCCCTAAACATTGAATAGATAGATAGATAGATAGATAGATAGATAGATAGATAGATAGATAGATAGACAGATAGTCTCCAGAACCAGACTCTGGGACAGACTACAGGGTACCAATATAGATAGAAAGCTTCTGCTCTTAATTCAGGCACTCCACGCAAACACGGCTCTTAGAGTCAGGTGTAGCCGCCTAGGACACCTAACAGACCCCATTAAAACCTTCAAAGGAGTCAGGCAAGGGTGCCTATTGGCCCCTCTACTATTCAATTTCTATTTAAATAATTTAGTATCTGCACCCAATGACTCAGAACTCCACCCTCCGAAGCTCGCAAATCAGCATATTTCGGTCCTGCTATATGCCAATGAGGCAGTAATTCTATCTAGAACCCCCATTGGACTCAAAAGAGCACTAAGGAAGCTCGCAGCATACTGTGAAACTGAATGTCTCAAAATCAACTATCAAAAGACCAAGATACTTGCTTTGGGGGCAAAACCAAAGCTTAGAAGCTGGGAACTCTAAGGCCATAAATTAGAACAAGTCACAAATTATAAGTATCTAGGAATGGTGGTACAGGCCTCAGGAACCAACAAACTTCACATAAACTCCATCGGGAGCTCAGCGGGAAAAACCGCAAACTGTATCCTTAAATTTTTCAGAGCACAAGGGGGCTTCGTCATCCCCGCGGCTCTAAAATTATACAAGGCCAAAACTTTGGCACAGCTCCTTTATGGATCCTTTCTGGGCCCGCCTTCCTCTGCTTTCTCCCCACTTGAGAGAGTGCAATCCAAACTTCTTAGAGCTCTCCTACAAGTCCCCAGATGTGTTTCAAACGCATGGGTTAGACTAGAAACGGGGATGATGAGAGTGGAGGCTTATATCTGCCTAACATCAATCTACAAATGGCTGACATTGAATCTGCTCCCCCGAGGGATAGCCCCATTGATCCTCTGCGATCAATTCCAGTCAGGCTGGCAGACTGCAGACCTGAACACCCTTCAGAAACTGGGTTTTGCCCCTCAAGCCCTTCTGAGCCTGGGGTTGGGCCAGGCAAAAGCCACGGTCAGGCAAAGAATCTTAGACACCGAGAGACAACAGGACTGCGCAAGGTGCCCCGACTATAAAATTTGAGAAATCAAGAGATATATAGCTGCACCGGCAGCATATCTCTTCTTTCTTGTATCTAAAAATGCAAGAAGAGCCTTTACACTCGCCAGAAGCTCGGCTCTGCCCTCGCCGGTCCTGGAAGGAGCCTTTAAAAAGTCCCATATGCTCAGAGTCTTTGTGCCTGTCCATTGGGAGAGATAGGAAGCCCAGAGCACTTGTTCTTTAGATGTCTCTTTTATGAAGAGGCACGTAGTAAGACCATTGATCCCCTGCTGGTGAGGCTCGCCAACCTCCCGGAAAAGCAAAAACTTGACCTTTTCCTGTTAGGCAAAGATCAGAAGACGACCTGGATGGTCGCCAGATTCTGTGTACAGATCTGTAGGCACAGACCATCTCCCAACTCAAACTAGTTTGTTATGAAAATCCCCAAACTCGGTTCCATGGGTGACTGTGGGTCAACTCCCTGCGATAGTTTATTGTTGTACATTGTTTTTAAATTTATTGTTGTACATTTTTTAATTCTCTGTTTTTCTTCTGTGACTGTACCCCCAAGTGTGTTTTATGAGTTGGTCTCCAACCGTAATAAATTAGATAGATAGATAGATAGATAGATAGATAGATAGATAGATAGATAACATGGACATGGGTACCTAAAGGAAGTCAGTGTGAGCAAGTGAAATGTTGAGGACTAGTAACTTGTGGCAGAGGCAGATCTAGGGCAGTGCAGCCAGTTCTGCCAAACTGGGCATCAAGCCAAGGGGGGCACTGCAGGGTGTCGCAACTATGATGTAGGGAATTGAGCAGAGCAGGTGGTGAGGCAGGGAGCTGCTGGATTTTGACCTTGCGCAGAGCGCCACTGAAATCTGAAAGATCAAAGTTCCCCCCACCTCACTTGTGGGCTGATTTGCAAAGCTACAATAGGCCCCACTGCATTTTCAGGACAGTGGCCTTTTTTTAACCTATAACCACAATAATCAAGAATTATTGTTCCAGTTGCTAGAACTGAGCTGAGGGGGTCTCCTTGTATCTCCTTCCTAAAGCAAAGACATGAAGGATCTCGCTCCATGAGAACCTACCCGGACCCTGAAATAAACATCAGAGGCCCTTCTTTGTGTGCCTCCCCCACGAGAGGGCCAAAGGGTGGCAACACAACAGCGGCGTAGCGTGAGTTGTCAGCAACCGGGGCAATGCAAGTAATTTGCGCCCCCTAACCCGGGGCAAGGCACGTAATTTGCGCCCCCCTAACCCCTAACCTGCGAGTTGCCGCTGGCGCTGCTGCCCAAACGACGCCGCTTGCCCGGAGGAGGAGGGGGGCAGAGAGGCGAGGAAAATGCAACGGCCCAGCAGCTGCTGCAGCAGCGGCGGAGGCGGGGCTGTGAGGAGGGGCTGCCTGGCGCGTCCTCCGCGGCGAGCGCTGAGAGCCGCTGCCTGCCGGGCCCCTTCAGCCGGGCGCCGCGAGACATGCGGCTCTGCTACAGCCTGCGCCCGAGGCTCTTCGGCGACTCCGGAGGCAGCGAGCGCGCCCCCCCAGATGTTGCGCCCGGTGCGGCTTGCACCCCTTGCACCCCCCACGCTACGCCACTGCAACACAAGAACGGGCCTTAACTGCAGTGGCTCCCTGTTTGTGGAATGCTTGCCTGGCACCTTCATCATACACCTTTAGGCACCAGGCAAAAAAGGGAAATAGATTCAGGAGCAGTTGACACGAATAAGGAGTACCCAGTTCCCTTTTTCTCTCTAAGCCTGACATTGTTTAAAGAAAATGTGGGGTGCATTTTACAGACACTTACAAGAGTGATCTTGCTGAACTCAGTGGGGCTACTCAGTGAGTAAAACTGCTCAGGGTTGCACAGCTGCTCAATTAAATGTATGTGTTTTAGCTGATTGACCACTTAATTTCTTAAATTTGGCAAAAACTTGCCCCTGGGTAAAAAGTATTCTGAAAGATGCTTAAGCTTTCCTTTTTCTTGGGTACACAGGTGTACACCTGTAAACAGGTGCCCTATTGTGTTAGAGCATGTGCAAGACAGGAGCATGGTCTTGTGTGACCCACATTGTTCCCCATTGGGACCTTCAATGTGAACAGAAGAAGTTGCCTCCTATCCGGAGAGGACACTTGAAGGCACAGTGGAACCTTGGGTCTCAAATGGCTCAGCTGACGAACAAATCGGAACCCGAACGCCGCAAACCCAGAAGTTAAATGCTTTGGTTTGCAAACTTTTTTCGAAAGCCGAATGCCCGATGTGGCTGTCGGCTATTGTTTCCAGGGCGCCGGCGCCAATTGGAAGCCGCACCTTGGTTTTAGAACGTTTCGGAAGTCGAATGGACTTCCGGAACGGATTACATTCGAGAACCAATGTACCACTGTACTATCAAATTCCACATCCACATGAAAAAAACCCTCAGCATTCTAGCAGATTCCTTACAGGACTATAATTCCACACTGTATATATCACAATAAGAGACAGCATGCCTTCAACACATGGGCATCCCATCAGATTGTTTCTGGGACAGAGTTGATCCTTGTTCTCCTTTCCTCTTGAAAGGCTACAAAATGGTTATCCTTGGGATGAGACAATATGTACATTAAAACATATACTGCAATGCCCACCATCCCTGACCATTAGCCATGCTGGCTGAGACCATCTGTATGGCCACAGATTGCCCGTCCCTGATATTTTATTTTTATGGGTTTTCCACACACATCTGCTCAGCTTCTGTGAGAACAGGATGCTTGAATAGTTGGGCCATTGGCCTGATCCAGCAGGCTCTTTTTATGTTCTTACGTTAGAGGTATGCTGCCTTTGTGCACGGCTGTTCCGCTTACCTCTCATGTTCAAGCCATCATAAACGAGTGAGTGCCTGAGCATGCGCAGAGTGCCACCCTCCCTCAGTGGTGAAATAAATAATCACTACTTTTACTTGAAGCCCTGATAGCCATCGCACCCAGCAGCTCTGGTATGTTTCGTGCACACAATAGAGCACCCTTGATGGATCAAGACCGATGAGACAATGCCACGTTGTGTTTCTGTTCCGTAGAAGTTGCTTCAACTTTCGTGCGCGCAATTTCTGCTTTTGATGGAGACCTTGGCATTATGATAAGAGAAACAGGAACAGCACTTACGGCGCCCAAACAAAAGTGAAAGCAGAACAAGTTTGGACAAAACAGCACAGCAGTGTGTCAAAGTTCCCTGGAGTCCCAATTGCACATTTCCTCCCCTGCCAGGTAGATTTCGGCAGTTCATAGTCTATGTTTTATGTGGATCTGCCCACATATAATTAATGGAAAGGTCCATCTCCTGTTCCCATTGCCGATTGATATAAGAGGTGTGCTCAGTTTGTTTTTAGGGCGTCCTTCTTTTTGCAGGGAGTGGGGTGTAGTATTTTTTGGTATTAATTCCTATACTATTTTCATCATCATCATCATCATTTATTACTTATACCCCGTCCATCTGGCTGGGTTTTCCCAGCCACTCTGGGAGGCTTCCAACAAAATATAAAAAATACAATAAAACATCAAACATTAAAAACTTCCCTAAACAGGGCTGCCTTCAGGTATCTTCTAAAAGTATAAGTTATATATCATTCATAATTCCACTTCATATCTGTCAGGGGTTCAGAAGCAGAGACGCAGAGAAGGGAGGAGACAGAGAGCGAGGGGGAGGAATACGAAGGAAAGATGAGTGGGGATGACGAACCGAGATCGCCGAGCTTATCCAGTGAGTCCGAGGATTCCCAGAAGGGAGCGCCAGCAGTCAGAGCAAGGGGGGAAAGCAGGGGGACACCCCAGGAAGAAGGGTCCAGAGAGGAATCAGAGAGCAGCAGTTGGAGATCGGGACCCACGTACCCAGACGGGAACAGCGGGGAGAAAGGGGACCAGATATCGGGTTCCGGAGGCTTTCAGAAGGAGGGAGGGCATGAGTCAGGAGTAGTCACGCCCACCTCGGGGAGCGACGAAACCATCAAGAGGAAGGTTGAGAGTTGGGCGCGCGCGCCAAGTTCAGATGTAGCGGAAGCTGGCGCAGTAAGCAGCCCAGAGAGTGAACCAGGTCCCAAAGCCCGCCGCAAGGAGGCGGAAGGGTCAGGGGGGTCCGCGTCAGAAGAGAGTAGGAAAAAGGAGACCCCGGGGGGCAGAAGGACCCAGAGACGGAGGGAAAGGCGCAGGAGGTGGAGTAAGGCTAGGGTATTAAGCTGGTGTGCTAGAGGCGGAGACTCAGACGGGTCTTCGCCGGTCTGACCTAGAAGAAGTAGGGCTGCATATTGCAGTTTGGAAATGGAAGCTGTAATCCAATAAAGACTCTTTTAACCTGAACGCTGGCTAACGTGGTCCTATGTGAGCTGGGACTGAGTGGCAGCCCTGACAGTAAGACCCGTCCCATTAAAGCTTCGGACACCTGATACCTCGCAGCGGAGGCAGAAGCAGCGAGAGGAGGAAATTGGTGTTTGGGAGCGAGCTCACAACGGTTGGCAGAGATGACGGAAGCAGAGAAAATTTCAGCGCTGCAACAGGCAGTGACCCAATTGAACGCGGAGGTACAGGCATCCAAGAAAAGGGAGGAGGATGCGGCAGCCGCCTACAGAGATCTCCACGCCAGGTTTGAAGCATTGGTTAAGCATGGGCAGCCAGGACCCAGACCGGACGGGGTTGGGTTGGCACGGAGAGCAGGAGGGCTTGTGGCTCACTTCGATGGGAATTTACAACAGTACCCCAATTTTCGAGCGGACGTAATGTGCGCACTGCAACTGCTGGCGAAAGACTTTAGGGATGAGGAAGAGAAAGTGGGGTTTATACTATCCCATTTGCATGGGGATGCTAAAGCGTGGCTACGCAATTTGTGGAGGGATAAAGATCCGGCGCTTCAGAATGCAGATGCCTTTATCAAAGCGATGGATGCGTGCTTTTTATCTACCATTGACGTGGATCTTGCCCGACGGGAGATTCATGGACTGAAACAAGGGAGGGCGAGCGTACGCCAGTATCACGCCCGCTTTTTTGCGCTGGTCAGTGCCTTGGAATGGGACCGGGATTCGCCCCCAGTCAGAGACCTCTTCTGGGAGGGATTAAGCAGTGCTGTTAAAGACGAAATTGCGAGGGGGGAGAGGCCCCGGAGCACGCAGGAGGTGGTCCAAAGGGCGCTGACTGTGGGGGTGAGGCTGGAAGAACGTCCATGGTGCAGAGACGAAGGACGTGGAGGGCGCGAAGCAGCGAGAAGTTTCTCTTTCGTTCCCAGGGACGCTACGCGTGCGCAATCTACACCTCCGCCAGGAGGGGGAGTGGAACCTATGGAGGTGGGAGGAGCCAGGGCTCAGTCAGCTACCAGAGCCCCTGCACCGGCGGCAGTCAAGACTAAACCTCCTAGAGGGACCAGGAAGTGTTATATATGCGACAGCTCTCAACACTTGGCGAAAGAGTGTCCCCAGAGGAGCTCCAAGCACACTGCAGCCTCCGCAACGGTGAAAGCGGCCACGCAACACAGCGAACACCAGCAGGGAAACGACGATGTCTGGCTGGAGACAGAGGCACTGGGGCCCAGCCAGACGCATCACTGAAGCAGTCCCCAGCGATCTTGCAACCCACAGACCCCCTCCCACCCAAACCAGTAGTGCAACTCACAGCATCTCTCCAGCTGCCCGATGGCGTCACTATCGAAGTCCCGCTTTCTGTGGATTCTGGAAGCAACGCAGACTTTATAGCACAGGATTTTGTGGAGCAGCACGCTATACAGCTATTGCCGGCCACTCTGCCCCTGCAAGTCGTCACAGTGGATGGCAGAGAGTTGCTGGGGGGGCAGGTGGTGAAGCAAACGCCGCCAATGGTGATGCGCCTTGGCAACCACAGGGAAGTCATCAGTTTTAACGTCACACGACTGTCGGACACACCCATTGTGTTGGGCATGAGTTGGCTGGACAGGCACAGTCCGACACTGGCTTGGTACCAGCGACAGCTGATCTTCGGCTCCTCTTACTGCGCAGAACACTGCATCCTGCCCGGACAGGAGGGAGAGGAGGAGGAATCACAACTGCAGTTGGGAACGTTGCAAGCAGTCCCCCACAAATACGCAGACTTTCTGGAGGTCTTCTGCGAGAAGGAGGCAGACAAGTTACCACCGCACAGGCAATATGACTGCAAGATTGACCTCCTACCAGGGGCGACGCTACCGAAGGGGAGGCTGTATTCCATGTCTGAGGATGAACTACAGGAACTCAAACAGTTCATAGATCACAATTTGGAGCGCGGTTTCATCCGGGAGTCCAGGGCAGTAGGGGGCAGTCCTGTTTTCTTTGTGAAGAAGAAGGACACGCCCCAAAAGAGGCTGGTGGTGGATTTTCGCCTCTTGAACAAGATGACCAAGCCCTCTGATTTCCCCATGCCCAGGATTGACGACCTACTGGCGACGGTGCGCAAGGGACGCGTGTTTACCAAGTTGGACCTGCGAGGGGCGTACAATCTCATCCGCATGAGGGAGGGCGATGAGTGGAAGACAGCCATGTTCACGCCTCTGGGCACCTACGAGTACAGAGTGATGCCGTTTGGATTGCAAAACGGTTCTCACTGTTTTCAAGCTTTCATGCATCATGTGTTGGCGGGACTCCTCTACAAGAAGTGCGTCTGCTTTCTGGATGACATCCTGATATTCTCCGAGTCGCAGCAAGCGCATGACCAAGACGTTCGGGAGGTGCTGGAGAGGCTGCAGCAGCATAGACTGTACGCCAAACTGGAGAAGTGCCAGTTCGACACGACGGAGGTGGATTTCTTGGGTTACAAGTTGTCGGACAAGGGGCTAGCCATGGACAGCGCCAAGGTGCGAGCGGTGTTGGATTGGAAGAGCCCGCGCAACCGGAAGGAGGTCCAGCGGTTTGTCGGCTTCGCCAACTTCTATCGCAAGTTTATCAAAGGGTTCGCGATGCAGACGGCGGCTATTACGGACACGCTAAGCTCCAAGAAAAAGAAATTCATCTGGACGGAGCAGGCAGAGCAGTCCTTTCAGGCACTCAAGCGTCTCTTCGCGTCGGAAGAGCAACTGCTGCATATCGACCCCAGCAGACCGATGCGGGTAGAGACAGACGCGTCCGATAGAGCAGTGGGAGCTGTCCTGCTGCAGAGGGACCCACAGGGGGTCTGGAGACCGGGAGCGTTCTACTCCAGAAAGCTCAGCAAGTCGGAGCAGAACTACACCATCTGGGACAGGGAGTTGCTTGCCATTCATGCAGCATTCAAAGCATGGAGGCACTTCCTGATCGGCGCCAAGCACACGGTGCAGGTCTGCACGGACCACAAGAATCTGGAGCACTGGCGCACGGCGAAGTTCCTGAACCAGAGGCAGATACGTTGGGCGGAGTTCTTTGCTGACTTCGATTTCCGAATAGAGTACGTCCCAGGCGACACCAATATCATGGCGGATGCACTGTCCCGAAAACCGCAATACCTCGAAGAGGCGACGCCAGCGGCAGCCATGCACATCTTCGCGCCAACAGCGTGGGCGTGCGCTTCAGCCACAGTAGACCTGGAGGCGGTGCGGCGGGCGTTGCAGGACGACTCATTCGCGCAGGCGAAGATGGCCGAGGTGCACAAGGGCACGGCGAAGAGCGACGAGTTCCAGATACGGGACGGCTTGCTCTTACGTAAAGGGGCCATCTACGTGCCTGGAGATGAACTTCGCGCCAAGGTACTGCAGCAGTTGCACGACGCACCCACGGCCGGGCACTTTGGCACGGACAAAACGGTGGAATTAGTCGCAAGGGACTTTTGGTGGCCCAGACTGAGAGGGGAAGTCGCGGACTACGTCGCGAGGTGCGACACCTGCCAGAGGGCCAAGCCGGTGCACAAACCACCGGCGGGACTGCTCGAACCGCTGCAAACGCCGTTTGAACCGTGGGAGAGGGTGGCCCTGGACTTTGTCACGGATCTACCCAGCTCGAGAGGCAAGACGGCTGTACTAGTGGTGGTGGACTTGTTCACCAAGATGGCACACTTCATACCGTGTGCGAAGGTGGCCACGGCAGAACAAACAGCCAAACTGTTCATAGATCACGTGTTCAAAGTGCACGGGCTGCCGCGGTCTATACTGTCCGACCGCGGTCGCCAGTTCATCTCGAATTTCTGGCAGAAGCTGATGGGCTTCCTGAACGTCAAAATCAACCTGACATCAGCGAGACACCCGCAGACCAACGGGCAAGCGGAGAGGGTCAATGCCATCATGCAGCAGTACCTGAGATGCTATGCCAATCAACAGCCTGCGACGTGGGTGGATTACCTGCCGCTCGCCGAGTTCGCCTACAACAACACGAAGCACGTGTCCACAGGGGTGACACCGTTCTTCGCCAACAATGGGAGGAATCCCAGAACCTTCCCGGGACTGGACAGAGTGGGGGAAGGGGAACCGCAGACGGCGGACGCTTTCGCGTCTGAGTTGCAGGAGGTCCACGATCAACTCCGACGGCAGCTGGAGCTAGCGAAGCACGCATACAAGGTGCAAGCGGACAAGCACAGGCGGGTTGGCGAAGAGATCCGAGTGGGAGACTGGGTCTGGTTGGCAGCCCACGCAGTGCCGACCAGATCGTTAGCCAAAAAGAAGTTGGGGCACAAGCAACTCGGTCCATACCAAGTCGAAGCGCAGATCAACCCAGTAGCTTTCAGGCTGGTGCTCCCGGAGGGTTCCAGGATGCATCCGGTGTTCCACAGGTCGGTGCTCACTCCCTACAGGACACCTCACAGGTTCCAGGAACCAGGAACAGCACCGAGTCCGTCTCAGGAGCGGTCGGAGGCGGGAAGATTGCCACAGCAGGACCCCATCAACGAAGTCACGGAGATTTTGGACTCCAGATGGGGGGAAGACGGAGTGGAATACCTCCTAGCCAGGGAGGGCACCCGGGCTAGTGCTAATAGCTGGGTGCCAGACTACGCTTTGGAGGAACCCCTGCTCAAGGACGAGTTTCATGCCCTTTTCCCACACAGACCCATGCCAGCAGGCTTCTTCGACGACTGGTTGTTCACGCCCACACTTTCCTCCAGCACGTTCCATGGCTTCGACGCGGACGGGGAGCCCGCACAGCGCACACATTCCCCAGAGGGGTCACCGGAGGGTTCGGCGTCCGACACCTCGTATTGGTGGGACGATCGGCCAGAGGAGCAGTGGCGCCGGAGGTGGCTGGAGATGCCAGGTCGAGCGACCGACGCAGAGACTGACATGGACGTGTGCGGGGAGGATCTCGGTTTCGAGCACGGCGGCACTGAAATGGAGGCGGAGCAGCTCACCGTTGACGAACGCGAGGAGGAAGACTCGGAGGTCTTCAGTTGGCGGCCAGCAACGAGGAGCGAACTGTATCCGGCATTCACTCCTGTGATGATGGAGCACCCTGCAACCACCCTTGAAAGTGGGGAGGGGGGAAGGGGGGGCTTCGAGGGGGGGATGGATGTCAGGGGTTCAGAAGCAGAGACGCAGAGAAGGGAGGAGACAGAGAGCGAGGGGGAGGAATACGAAGGAAAGATGAGTGGGGATGACGAACCGAGATCGCCGAGCTTATCCAGTGAGTCCGAGGATTCCCAGAAGGGAGCGCCAGCAGTCAGAGCAAGGGGGGAAAGCAGGGGGACACCCCAGGAAGAAGGGTCCAGAGAGGAATCAGAGAGCAGCAGTTGGAGATCGGGACCCACGTACCCAGACGGGAACAGCGGGGAGAAAGGGGACCAGATATCGGGTTCCGGAGGCTTTCAGAAGGAGGGAGGGCATGAGTCAGGAGTAGTCACGCCCACCTCGGGGAGCGACGAAACCATCAAGAGGAAGGTTGAGAGTTGGGCGCGCGCGCCAAGTTCAGATGTAGCGGAAGCTGGCGCAGTAAGCAGCCCAGAGAGTGAACCAGGTCCCAAAGCCCGCCGCAAGGAGGCGGAAGGGTCAGGGGGGTCCGCGTCAGAAGAGAGTAGGAAAAAAGAGACCCCGGGGGGCAGAAGGACCCAGAGACGGAGGGAAAGGCGCAGGAGGTGGAGTAAGGCTAGGGTATTAAGCTGGTGTGCTAGAGGCGGAGACTCAGACGGGTCTTCGCCGGTCTGACCTAGAAGAAGTAGGGCTGCATATTGCAGTTTGGAAATGGAAGCTGTAATCCAATAAAGACTCTTTTAACCTGAACGCTGGCTAACGTGGTCCTATGTGAGCTGGGACTGAGTGGCAGCCCTGACAATATCATTTTCATAATTGTGATATTATGTTTTCAATACAGTGGTACCTTGCTTCTCGAACTTAATCCGTTCCGGAAGTCCATTCGCCTCCCAAAACCATTTGAAAACCAAGGCACAGCTTCTGATTGGCTGCAGGAGCTTCCTGCACTCAAGCGGAAGCCGCGTCAGACGTTTGGCTTCCGAAAAACTGGAACACTCACTTCTGGATTTGCGGCGTTTGGGAGCCAAGCCGTTTGACTACCAAGGTACAACTGTAAGTCTGATTGAATTTGGTGGGGCTTACTCTCAGGCAAGTGGGTTTAGAATTGCAGCCTAAAGCAACTTTGGAGGTTGGCTGTGTCCACACTATGAACTTAGGACTTGCCTGCACAAGAGCAGAATTTGCAGTCTAGAGTAGATTTGCATCACCCTGTCTCCCCATGAATATATGGGCCTTCAGATGAGATACTTAGAATCATAGAATCATAGAATCATAGAGTTGGAAGAGACCACAAGGGCCATCGAGTCCAACCCCCTGCCAAGCAGGAAACACCATCAGAGCACTCCTGACATATGGTTGTCAAGCCTCTGCTTAAAGACCTCCAAAGAAGGAGACTCCACCACACTCCTTGGCAGCAAATTCCACTGTCGAACAGCTCTTACCCTTCCCACCCCATTGTTCTCCTGGGCCTTTTGCCCTTTAAATTCAGGGTTTTTCAGTCCTCAGAAAGTCCAAAATGGGCATGATCGAGAAACCCCTTTGCACATAGTACAAGAAACATGTATTAGTGCTGAGCCCCAGAATAAATTTCCCCCATCATATTTAGGAGACAGATAGAACTATAACAAAAGATTATTATTTCTTTTTCTTACAGAGGAACAGCGCAATTCTATGTGTCCTTGCTTTAGGAAAGACCTCTAGGAATTTCTGGTTACAAATCAAAACTTAGCCACCATGCTGAAAATAATGCAGGGCCTACCGTAGCTTTGCAAATAAGCCCACAAGTGACTAGCCCTCAACATTTCACTTGTTCGCCTTGACCTCATTAAGTAGAGAAGTGTACTGTCATTTTGTGACAGAGAAGTTTCCTCCAAGGCAACTGTCCTAGAATGCCAGTCTGCAAAATTTGCCAGTCACCATTAAGTAGATATCTCATTCGCGAAGTCAGTTGTTTCATTTCACAAATGCTGTTTTTGTAAGAGACCCAAACAAATCGGGATGCTCTGCTTACCTTTTGGCGTCAATGCTCAGTGAGGACGTCCAGGTGATGATTGTTCAACTTTGAAGATTGGGTATTGCTGCAGGAGTCTCTGTTTCTCTCAAGGTAAATGATTCCTTAAGCTATTACATTATTTCTAGAGGGTGGAGGAAATGCTTGTGCTTTCGGTTTAGAGAGCGAGGGGGAATTCTGGGGAATTCAAGCAAAGAACGAAGCGTCAAAACAGAGCTTTGTGGCTTGAGTATGACTTGATCTCAGTCCAGACAGATCAACCATATGTGGCCAGTTTACAAGCCCCCCTACCCCTGTTACCCTTTCTCCCTGCATTGCTGCTCCAGAACTTTTCACTGCTTAGAAATGTAGGACACAATACTGGATTGTCGCAGGGGTTGGATTCCTATTGGATCGGTTAGTCTAGGCTTAGCAGAGTGAGCAGGGCAGGCTGCACCTAGTGCCGTATTTACATGTAAGCTAAGCACGCTATAGTTTAGGGCCCCACTCTCTTGGCCCCCCCCCCCAATTTAAAGGAAATAAAACCTGGATGTACATTTCCAAAATATAAGGTAGAAAAAATAAAGATAAAACCTACAGACAGCAACAGTGTTTTGTGTTGTGTAGGGACGCGGGTGGTGCTGTGGTCTAAACCAGTGTTTCCCAACCGGTGTTCCGCGACACACTAGTGTGCCGCGAGAGATTGCCTGGTGTGCCGTGGGAGGGAGGCGGGCGAGTCGGGCGGCGAGAGTCGGGGCGGCGGCGGCGAGGATCCGCGTCGAGCCGGGGGCGGCTCCGCGGTGGTGGTGCCGAGGTTTCTCTCTCCATTCTCCCCTCACACACACACACACAGGAAATAACACAGGATCAGCTGACAGGACCCGGCCAATGGGGCGGCGGTGGGGCAGCGCGCGCAAAAGGGAGGAGCGCGAGACAGCGGACAAGGAGGTGGCCGGCATGTCCGGGCAGCAGCAGCAACAGCAGCAGCAACTCCCGGCGACTGCTCCTCAAGCCCCGGGCAACCCTACTCCCTCACCGGCCTCGGCCGCCCTCCTGCTCCACCGCCGCCGCCTCCCCCGCCGCCGCCGGCTACCTCGGCCCCGCCGCCGCTCCCTCCTCCGCCCGCTATCGCCGCCACCACCACAACAGCCGCCGCCGCCTCAGCTGGGCCCATGCCTGCCGGGAGCGGCGGCGGCAGCAGCAGCAGCAGCAGCGCCCCGGCGCCCTTCCCTCACGGCGGCGACCCGGCCCTGCAGTGGCGTAGCGTGGGGGGTGCAGGGGGGGCCGGCCGCACTGGGCGCAACATCTGCGGGGGGCGCACTCGCAGCTCTCTGCCCCTCCCGAGGTACTATTTCTGGGTTAGCGGAGTCTGTAACCTGAAGCGTATGTAACCCGAGGTACCACTGTACTTCCAAGTCAGCGTGCAAGGGATTGCAGGACCGGCGGACTTGGCGGTGGGGGTGGTTGCTGGAGCCTTGTCTGTCCTTTCAGCCCCGCACCCACCGCAGACCCCTTCCTATGCCACTGGTAGCTAGGCGAGGCGGGGGGCACTGGGCGCCACACCTCGGTGCCTGCAGCGTGCCTGAGCCATGCGTCTGCGGGTGAACTGCCCGCAAGCTCCGCTCTGGCCTCTGCCCACCGCCTCAGCCTCCCTACAGCTGAGGGGGAGGCTGCAGCGAGGCTCCACGCAGCGCGCCCTGCCATGGCTCGCCCCCATGGCACTCGCCCCTGGCTGCAGGACGCGCGCGCCGCCCCGGGCCCCTGAGCGGCTAGCTGCGCCGCTGCGCTGAGCGCAAGGAATACGTCCTCTCCGAGTTCGGCGTCCTCTTCGTGGGCAGCGCGAACCGCATCTCCAGCTTCGGGTGGAACTTTGGCCAGGTAGGGGGAAGCCTTTGGGCGGGGGGGGGGCTGGAGACCGGGGTGGGGAGGGGTTAGGAGAGACGCTACCGGCCCCGTCCAGAAATGCCCAGAGCAACTGGAGCTCAGCTACACGCACACATGCGCCCTCCAAATCCCGTTTCCCACCCCTTTCTCAAAAGAAGAGAGAAAAAATGGGTCCTGGGTGTGAAACCAAAGGACCTTTCCAGCTCCTCCTCAATTCCAGGTGTGGATGGCAATGCCTCGTGTCTCCTCCCCCGCGACCAGAGCACACTTCCTAGGCTGGTTGGACGGTCCCTGGGGGTCTTCGGGTTGCCACATTTTGAAGAGCAAAAAACAGGACACATTTGTCGACTTCTGCTTTTAGCTATGGATCAGTGGCCTAGCGTGGGGGGTGCAGGGGGGGCCAGCCACACCGGGCGCAACATCTGGGGGTTAGTGTTAGGGGGCGCAAATCCACGGGTTAGGGGGCGCAAATTACTTGCATTGTCCCGGGTGCTGACAACCCACGCTACGCCACTGCGGCCCTGAACGAGCAGGAGAAGGAGCTCAAGTGACGCTGCGCGCTGACGTCACGGGGCTGTAATGGTGGTGTGCCTCGAGATTTTTTTCATCAAACAAGTGTGCCTTTGCCCAAAAAAGGTTGGGAAACACTGGTCTAAACCACTGAGCCTCTTGGGCTTGCCGATCAGAAGGTCGGCGGTTCGAATCCCCGCGACGGGGTGAGCTCCCGTTGCTCAGTCCCGGCTCCTGCCAACCTAGCAGCTCGAAAGGTAAACGGCATTTCCGTGCGCTGCTCTGGTTCGCCAGAAGCGGCTTAGTCATGCTGGCCACATGACCCGGAAAAACTGTCTGCGGACAAATGCCGGCTCCCTCGGCCTATAGAGCAAGATGAGTGCACAACCACAGAGTCGTCCGCGACTGGACCTAACGGTCAGGGGTCCCTTTACCTTTTAGCCATCACAAATAATACTGCTTTCTCTCAAAGTTGACACCTTTCACGAAAACTGATAAGTTATCTGTTGTAGGGAATCATTTCTCCTCTTTTCTTAATTTCTCTTTTTCTCAGTCTCTTTTCCACTTACTTAAGCAAACTTAGACAAATTCTATTTGAAGCATAACAAGGGTTGAGTGGAGGGCTAGATGTTGTTGGTTTCTGCTCTCTTCACTGTGCAGCAAAGTGCTTGTCACAAGACAATGTTTACATTCCACAGTCAGAGTACTGTTGGGTTTTCCCACGGGAATGGGAAGCTGGATGTGACGTACACTGGTTTCCTGTTTTTCACTGGTTTCTCTCTCGGTGTTCGTTTTTCCGAGGAGAAGGACGGTTGCTTCTCTGCTCCAGCAGAGGCAAGATGCATGTTTGTAATTTCTCAATACTGAACTGAGAATAAAGCAACTTTAAGCATGTGGCACGTACTGTTCGTCATTCCGTTGTGCAAAGGACTCTGCAATATCAACATTTTGGTTCCGGGCCCAGAAAGACGTAAATCAAGCTGAGGAATGCCGGCAGAGGTACAGAGGAACGGATCGCGTTATCTGCTCTGCGCGTCAAGTTTGATTGATGAAGGTATGTGCTCATGCTCCGGGAAGCCTGCCAGTTTCTAGTTTATGGCTTTAATGGCTGGACTTTGAACTTTTAAAGCCGTTTTGCCGCGATTAAGGCAATGGCTGGGGAAAACGAAAGTACCTTTTAAAAGTGCTTTTGGAAGACGCTGCAGTACTGTGACGCAGCTTGTTTAAAGCAGCAATGATGGCTAATGCAAAGCTGGTTGATGCTTTTGGGATTCCTAAGCTCAATAAGAAAAATTACACGGAGTGGGTGCAGTATGCAGAGGCAATTCTGCGGAAAGAAGGTCTGTTTAATGTTATTACAGACATCCCCCAGCTCCAATTACAGCTGAATGGAATGCTAAGGATTCCAAAGCACGGGGAACACTTACGTTGATAGTATCCCCAGAAGAGCTCTGTCTGTTGCGTGGAAAGACCACAGCCAGAGAAATTTGGGACACTTTAAGAGAGGCTCACTTGAGGACAGAAGCTGGTTCCTCAATGTACTATTATGCCAAGCTGCATGGTATGGCTCTTGCTGAAGGTGGAGATGTGCGTAAACACCTGATGGAGATGCAGAATCTGAGACATGAGCTGCAACAGAGAGGACTCAACTTTCCAGAGGCTGTGTATTCTTTCATGATACTACATTCTTTGGGACCAAGTTGGGAGTCCGTTGCCACTCAGATTGCTGTTCAACCAACTGCTCAGCTCACAGTAGCCTATGTTACTGCCGTGATCCAGAATGAAGCAGATCGCCGGGGTGCTAGCTGCATGGGTAAGGGGGAGTCTTCACAGACGTCATCCCAGAGTGCAGTGGAACCACCAGAGGGCGCCAAAGCTTTGAAGGCAGTGAAATGCTACTCGTGTGGACATCTAGGCCATATGAAGAGGGAATGCAGATATCCCAGGGCCAAGACAGAGCAGCGCAGCGGAAGCTCATCGCGTGGAAAAGGCCAAAGCAACGGCAAAGGTCCGGTGTCCAGGACAACGCAGCACAAGGCGATGGTCTCACGCTTCACTCCAAAGGTTGCAAAGGTCCAGAAGACGTCTAGATCTTTCTTCGTTGTTGATTCAGCAGCTACCCACCACATGTGCAACGATAAGAGACTGTTCGTGTCTTTTACACCGCAGGAAGGTGCGATTCACCAGGCGGATGACCACACGATCCCCAGTCAAGGCTACGGAACTGTTGTTCTTCACAGTTTGGACTTAGAGATACAGGATGTACTTTACGTTCCAGATGCCACACACAATCTTCTAAGTGTGATGCAGCTGAATGAACGCAACATTGACGTTTCCTTCAAGAACAAGAAATGCACCATCACAAAGAAAGACGATTATGTATTGCATGCTGAATGTGTTGATCGTTTGTTTGTTTTGTATTATGATGATGTTGTGCAGAATGATACTTGTTGCATTGCAGGTTCTAACAAAAGTTTGCATGCAGGATGTATTCATGATTTTCACAGGAAATTTGGTCATTTGCATTTTGAGGCAGTATCTAAAATGCCTACCTTGGTTGAAGGTATGACTATTAAACCCTGCAGGTACCACATGAAGTGCAAGGCATGCACAGCAAACAAGGTGAAAATGGCTGCGAAAGGTAAGGTGTCTAGTAGGCAAGCTACAGAACCATACCAAATTGTTCATGCTGATTTAGTTGGTCCACTATCGCCCTCTTTGGGTGACAATAGGTTCTTCATGGTTCTCATTGATGCATTTTCCAGGTATATTTATGTGTACAATCTCAAGCAGAAATCAGAGGCTTTTCCAAGGTTCAAGGAATTCTGTGCTTGGGTGGAAAATGTGCATGGTAAGAAGATAAAAATTCTTTTCACAGATCGCGGGGGAGAATTCACTTCTCAGCAGTTTGAAGCTTTTCTGACTGAGAAAGGAATTCAACACGATTTGTCCAGTCCTCGCTCGCCATGGCAGAATGGACTTTGCGAAAGGGCAAATCAAACATTGCTTCAAGGGTTAAAAACCTTGCTGCATGATGCAAATCTTCCAGAGAGTTATTGGGCCAAAGCTCTCTCGTGTTTTATTTACAGTTACAATCGCAGGTTATCTTCAGCGATTGGTTGTACCCCCTATGAAAAGATGTTTGGCAAGAAACCATACATCAAACACATGAAAATATTTGGTTCTGACATGTGGATCCACTCACCACAAAGCTCCAAATTAAGCAAACGTGGATTGCATGGTATCTTTCTAGGTTATCAGAAAGGTTCTTACAGAATAATGATGACTGACTCTAAGACAATTAAACTCACAAGAAGTGTTGAGTACAATGCCAAGTGGGGGGAGAACGTGGGAATTTTCCAATGTTATCCTGATGACAGTGATGAGACTGAGGATAAGCAACAACAACCCACACCCACTGATGAAGGTTCTGATTCTGAGTCTGAAACTGAATCGGATACTTCAGAGGATTTCAAGAGTGCGAAAGCCTCTATGCGACCCTCTGAAAGCTCTGATCAGGAATTGGAAGAACCATTGTTCACAATAGGTCACTTTTCTCCTAAGAAGGAAGAGGAGAGTGTTGAAGACCAAAGGCTAATTCGCAGGTCACAAAGAGCCACTAAAGGCAGACCTCCAAAGAGATTTGCTGATGAATTTGCTAAAATAGCAGTAGCAGCTGTTAAAAGCTCCAAGAAGGTATTTGAACCTTCAAGTTTCCAAGAAATCCAGGATTTGGATTCTAAGGAAGCTGAGCCATGGTTAAATGCAATGAAGGCTGAGCTTGATTCCTTGGAAAGGAACAAAACTTGGGAGCTAGTTCCAGTAGTTCCAGGAATGAAACTGCTTGGAAGCAAATGGGTCTTCAAAGCGAAGACTGATCAAAATGGCAAGATAGTCAGACACAAAGCCAGATTGGTAGCCAGAGGTTTTGCACAGGTACCAGGTGAAGACTATCACGAGACCTACTCACCCACGGTGAGATATGAGAGCATTAGGCTTATGCTCAAGCTAGCTGCAGAGGAGAATCTACACATTAGTCACCACGATGTAAATACAGCGTTTTTGTACGGATCTCTAGGTGAATCACTTTATATGCTTCCACCTGATGGCGTACAGGTAAAACAGGGATTTGTTTGTGCTCTAAAGAAGTCCCTTTATGGTCTCAAACAAAGTGCACGGTGTTGGCACACAAAACTCACTGAAGCATTGTTTTCTCTAGGTTTTCAGCAAGGGAAAGCTGATCCACACGTGTTTGTCAAAGAGGAAGGGCAAAAGAAGCTGTATTGTTTGTTTTATGTTGATGATATTTTATTCTTTTGGAAAGATGTCACGATGTACAATAACACCCTAGCTCAACTGAAAGAGCACTTTGACATGAAAGATCTTGGTGAGGTAAACAACTACCTATCTCTGGAAATAGAAAAAGATCAAAGTGGTAACATTCTAGTACACCAGTCACGGAAAATTGCTGATGTGTTAAGCAAACTGAACCTGATGGATGCTAACCCTGTAGACACACCGATGACAACAGGTTATCAGGTAGAAGACGCTGAAGAAGCATTTTCTGACACTACACTGTACAGAAGTGTGCTAGGTAAGCTAAACTTCATTGCCAGGTGTTCAAGACCTGACATTGCTGTTAGCTGTAATTTGCTAAGCAGACAAGTTAACAATCCTACTGTTAAGGATTGGAAAGCTCTGAAACGCATAGCACGCTATTTGAAAGGCACTATGCATTACAGACTGAGATTTAAGAATCAGAAGTCTGGTGGTCTTGAGATTTTTGCAGATGCAAGTTTTGGAAGTGACACTACAGACAGGAAAAGTACGTCTGGAGTTTGCTACATGTACAATCAGGGTCTATTTGATTGGTCATGCAAGAAGCAAACAACAATTAGCTTAAGTACTTGTGAAGCTGAACTGAATGCACTGTCTTATTCACTTAAGGATTGTGAATGGTTGTTACAATTGTGCAAAGACATGAAAATTCCTGTCAAATGTCCAATCCAGGTTTACCAGGACAACAAAGCATGTTTGGCTTTGCTGAATTCGGAAGGTTGTAAGCAAAGCACGAAGCACTTGCAATTGAAGTTGCAACATGCTAGGGAACATATTCAGAAGGGACTCGTAACGGTGTCCTATATGCCAGGTAATGAAATTCCTGCTGATGTATTGTCCAAGATTGTTTCAAGGGATCAACACTGTACCTATGTACAGAAGTTGGGTTTGTACTGATACTGTACGAACACGCTGCCCAGTGATGTTCACGGAAAGGGGGAGGATGTTGGTTTCTGCTCTCTTCACTGTGCAGCAAAGTGCTTGTCACAAGACAATGTTTACATTCCACAGTCAGAGTACTGTTGGGTTTTCCCACGGGAATGGGAAGCTGGATGTGACGTACACTGGTTTCCTGTTTTTCACTGGTTTCTCTCTCGGTGTTCGTTTTTCCGAGGAGAAGGACGGTTGCTTCTCTGCTCCAGCAGAGGCAAGATGCATGTTTGTAATTTCTCAATACTGAACTGAGAATAAAGCAACTTTAAGCATGTGGCACGTACTGTTCGTCATTCCGTTGTGCAAAGGACTCTGCAATATCAACAGATGTTACCTGCTTTTCAAAATCGTGATAGAGCACCAGCTAAATTTTGAGGCACTAGCTGGCTTCACAGTTTTTCCCGCATGGTGATTTTTGCATAGAGCACACACACATACTTTAAGGCTGGGCAATGTATCAACATCTGATACATTGGGTGAGGAAATAAGTTTGAAGTCCACAGCGTGGTAACAGTGCCATAATATTAATCACAATGTGTGCGCGTGCCGTGTAAAAAACCATTATGTGGGAAAAACCGTGAAGCCAGTCATCGCTTCTCTCATGGTTCCTTCTGTCCCTGTTGCTCTGCACCATAAAATAACAGTTGTAAGTGTGTTAAAGCTAAGTAAAAATGTATCTGTTTTAGACCCCTAAGTAGCAGCAGTTTTCAGGACCTTACCCCCTTCACCTCTACATAGAGAACCCCTAGATATGCCTCTGCGCGTAAGATGTGATTATGCTGTAGGTACAGTCGTACCTCGGAAGTCGAACGGAATCCGTTCTGGAAGTCCGTTCGTCTTCCAAAATGTTTGGGAACCAAGGCGTGGCTTCCAATCGGAAGCCTCGTAGGCCGCGTTGGACGTTCGGGTTCCAAATAACGTTCGCAAACCAAGATACGACTGCAAATTTATTAGATTGCCACATATTAAACAACTGAATCAAGCAAGAGGAACAAACCACAAGGACACATTTGGCGGAGAAGAGTGAAACTTTATTGCATTTACAAACACACTGGGAAATCAAAGGCAAGCCCCAAAAGCTTGCACCAATTTATGGATTGTACTCTTTTTATTTACTGTTTGCTATATATAAAAAACATCTGCTACTACTTTAAGTGAATGGATAGGACCACATTAGGGTGTCTCAAGAATATGGTGGATAAAATGCTAATGATTTGTGTTGCTGTACTGTAAAGGATGGGGGGCGGGATCCAACACATTTTTATATGAACAAGTTTATGCCTAAACATTAATTGTACCCTTTCGTTATCTGCTTTTCAAAATCAATCTAGGGTTTCCCACTTTACTCATTTTTGGATACGGCCTTTAAAAAGAAATCCTGGAACACCTCCCCGATTTCTTTGTTATACTGTAAATTTGTAAATAGCTGCTGCAATCGATTTTAGCTCATTGAAACAAATATCATGTTATATATATTATATATGTTTTCCATTTTTAAAAACTTTGTGTCAAGCTAAAAACCCTGTGCATCAAAACCGTGGTCAGTTTAGCAGTGATGCCCGAGACAAGTGACTGTCCTTGAAGGATATCAAATTACACGGTAGGCGGGTTCCATTCAAGCTGCTGCAGGTGCAGAAGTCTGCTTCAGAAGCTGCCATTTGGGATCATCTGGGAAGTGCTAATAATCAGAACAGGGTGGTTGAGGAAGTAAATCACATGGTACCTGAAAAAGAGAGGTCAATAGTGCAGTATTTAGCAACACTATCTAAATCAGCAATAGGGGCAAACAAAGGTATCTAAGGTAGAGCATGGAATACTTACAGACCCAGTTCAGATGTCAAGTGAAACCATGGTTTAGTATGCTGGGAATGAGCCAAAGCAAGCCTTGGGCTCACACATTCCCCCCCTCCTCCCTCTACACAAGCGGTGAAGAGTTTGGAAACTACATCCTCGTTAGGCTTAACCACAGCTTGTTGCCTCACCCAAATCTGATGAACTATGCTTATTGTTAACCCTGGTTGATTGGTTTGATAAGCCATCTTTAAACCATGGCTCATCCAGCTAGCTTGTTTAAACTCTTAATCTCAGGGTCGTGGGTTGGAGCCTCACACGGGGCAAAAATAATAATCCTGCATTGCTGGGGGTTAGGCAAAATGACACTTGTGGTCCCTTCCAACTCTATAATAACTCTATAACTTTATAACGTTAACCACAGCTGAGAGTCTGGGGTGGTGTGCTAAACCAGCCTTCGCCAATCTGATTTCCTCCAGATGTTGCTGAATTCTTATGTCCCATCAACCACATGATAGTCAGGGATGATGGGACATCATCATCATCATCATCATTTATTACTTATAGCCCGCCCGCCCGCCCAGCCAGGTCTCCCCAGCCACTCTGGACGGCTTCCAACAGGAGCTTAAAAATACATTAAAACATCAGTCATTAAAAACCTTCCCTAAACATCAGATAGTTGTTTATTCCTTTGACATCTGATGGGAGGGCGTTCCACAGGACGGGAGCCACTACCGAGAAGGCCCTCTGCCTGGTTCCCTGTAACTTGGCATCTCGCAGTGAGGGAACCGCCAAAAGGCCCTCGGCGCTGGACCTCGGTGTCCGGGCAGAACGATGGGGGTGGAGACTCTCCTTCAGGTCTACTGGACCGAGGCCGTTTAGGCGGCTTTCAAGGTCAGCACCAACACTTTGAATTGTGCTCGGAAATGGACTGGGAGCCAATGTAGGTCTTTCAAGTTCTGTGGTCTGGGCGGCCGCTCCCAGTCACCAGTCTAGCTGCCGCATTCTGGATAAGTTGTAGTACAGGACCTCTGAAAGGGCCTCTGGTTCTCCATCCCTGTTATATACACTGCAGTAACAGCTTGTACATGAGGCTGATTGTGGATCTCGGCGGCCGCTCCCAGTCACCAACCTAGCTGCAGCATTCTTATTGCACTTGCTTACATTAATCAGCCCTGCGGCCATCAAATTGCAAACTCTGACAAGTGGTCCAAGCAAAACAAAACCGCCTGAAAGCAAATGAAGTTAACTGTGAGAGCCAGTGTGGTGTAGTGGTTAAGAGAACTGGGTTCGCTTCCCTGCTCCTCCACCTGCAGCTGCTGGGTGACCTTGGGCTAGTCACACTTCTCTGAAGTCTCTCAGCCCCACTCACCTCACAGAGTGTTTGTTGTGGGGGAGGAAGGGAAAGGAGATTGTTGGCCGCTTTGAGACTCCTTAGGGTAGTGAGAAAGCGGGATATAATCCAAACTCTTCTTCTGCTGCTATCCCCTCAGTGTGTCCCACGCTCTGCCTGGTCTGCCTAACAGCGTACCTGAAAGTGAACTTGCTAAAAGCAGTATTCACAGAGCCACTTCCCCAGGTGCAGTCTAAGAGATGCCACCTTCCATCAATGCGGACAGCATTCCAGGCATGGTCGCTCTTCCCCTTTACGCTGCAGCTGCCTATCAAATACTGGCACTGTATCCCTGCAATACTGAGAGGGGAAGGAAGGTATTCAGGAACAGTGTTGCTACCAAGAGGACAAGTGGTTGCTTTCACCGCTTTGATAGGCTGGATTGGCCGTCCTTCATTTTGCTGGATCAGAGAAAACAGCAATCAGGTTCTCCACAGATTCTCATTTGCTCCAATTTGGCAGGAAAACACAAGTTTTCCTGGGATGAAACAACAACAACAACATTTGGACACGGACCTGGAAAGCCAGGACCTGTGCCTATAAAGCACAGAGCAAAGCTAAGTATGGATGAGGAACTAAGTCACACAGGGAAGAGACCCATTAAATTCAAGTAATTTTTAAGTCTATGGATTCCAGTGGACCTACTCAATTCAATGCAGCCCTATATATGCAAGTTTGCTTCAGGATCATTCACAGTGTGGGCATTCCTCCACTTACATGGTGGGTCATGTTCCGGAACCCCATGCACATAAGCAAAAATTGTGTAAGTAGGGTAAAGGTAAAGGTAAAGGACCCCTGAAAGTTAAGTCCAGTCACAGACAACTCTGGGGTTGCGGCACTCATCTCACTTTACAGGCCGAGGGAGCCGGCGTTTGTCCGCAGACAGTTTTTCCGGGTCATGTGGCCAGCCTGACAAAGCCGCCTCTGGCGCAGCAGAACACCGAAACCAGAGCAGCGCACGGAAACGCCGTTTACCTTCCCGCCCGAGCGGTACCTATTTATCTACTTGCACTTTTTGGCATGTTTTCGAACTGCTAGGTTGGCAGGAGCTGGGACTGAGCAACGGGAGCTCACCCCGTTGTGGGGATTTGAACCGCCGACCTTCTGATCGGCAAGCCCAAGAGGCTCAGTGGTTTAGACCACAGCGCTACCCGTGTCCCTGTGTAAGTAGGGAGCACACACTAAAAAAAGCTCATTTTTTCCTGCTCTCCAGCTCTCTCTCCCCACAACACTCTTTTCAACTAGAGGTGAAGCTCTGGAGCTGGCTGGAGGACCTGTGGAAAAGCAACAGCTATTAATAGCTATATCTCCCACACCTCTTCATACCATTTTTCCATTTTATATTCTGCTTGCCCCTTCCACTTGCTAGCTATCATAATTCGTGCAGCTTTCAATAAATTTGTGAGCGAGTCCTTCATAGCCTGCAAACCTTCCACCCCATCGTAAATTGATAATGATGCTACCGCGACACTTTCAGTGAGCTTTAACCCAGTGATTTCTGTTATCAGTGAGCACCTCCTGATCCCTTCTGAGATTCATGGCTGAACAGAGATCCCAGTCAAGCTCTGTGTGAGCCAAACACCAAATCACTGATCCACACAGGTTACAATCCAGAATCCTTTGTGCAAATGGAGCTGACATGACTGGCTATGAAATGGTGAAAATGCCCGAGACAGCTGCAAAGAAGCCATGCTCGGAGTAGGCCCACTAAATTTAATGTCCATGAGTTACTTACATCCTTTGATTTCAGCCGGTCTACTCTGAATATAACTTGCTTTGATATGACCTTACGTATCCATCTTCCTTGGCTGGCAATCACTGGACTGGGTGTCTGCTAAAGAACTCTGCTACAGAGCTGGATTCATGGGCGCAGGGCAGTGACAAAGGCTGATCTTTTAATACCGGAAGTTGTCAGAGGCAAGGGGACTCAAGTATGCAGAAAGGTGGTACCCCCACCTACCTATATGGTGGCAGATCCACATCCAAATGGCTCGCACTTTCTCCAGGTCACTGTGGGCTTTTTGGAGCAAGACACTCACCAGGTGTTTCACGCTATTCCTGACATTCACCTGTTTCACAGAAGGTAAATAGACTTGGAAGCAGTTAATATGGACGAGGGGGTACCAGTTCCTTTCTTCTACCTAAGTCCACTTGTTTAAAGAAATTTTAGGGTGCAATCCTGCGTGCACTTACAAGAGTGTCTCTTGCTGAATTCACTGGGATTGCACAGTTAGTCGATTAAGTGTATGTGTTTTACTTGATTGATCAAAGAATTTATTATACTTGCCAAAAATGTACCCTTGGGGGGGAAGTTGTTCTGAAGGGAGACGCATGATTAACCTTTCCTTTTTCCAGGGTTCACAGGCATGTTATTTCTACAATCTTCAGCTGAAACCCAAATCCTCTTTGCTACTGTCTCCCCACAAGTGCAGAGTTCCCCCATTGCTACTGGCAGAGGAACGGGGGGGAGCGCACTGCCCCCGGCACCATCGGGGAGGGGGTACCATTGCGGCTGCACCCGACATGCGCCGCGCCCCCCACCGTGCCGCGCGCCACGCCCCCGGATGCATGCCACGCCCCCACAGGCGATGTGCCATGCCCCCAGGACACACGCCAGCCACGCCCCTGCCTGCTCTCCGCCCCTGGTGCCAGAGCATGCAGCTTCGCCACTGCCCATTGCACCTTTGGGTGGGTGGAAGTACAACTGGGGGGGGCATTCTGGGGGCAGGGAGGGACCAAGGCAACCCTGGGGGAAACCCAGGGCTGATTACTGCACCAGTATATTAATTTTATGCCAGTTTAATTATGGCGAGGCCCCCCAGAGATTCCTGGGAGTTGTGGTTTGGCAAGGGCACTGAGAATTTTCTGTTAATGACTGCTAGCCTTGTTCACAGAAGTAGAGTACTCGGAGTTCCCCGAGGAGAGGAAATAACTACCAAATCAATTTCAGTCTGTAGTATAAATACGATCGAAAGTGAATTGTGAAAGAGAGAGGAGTCGTTCAAACCCTTTCATATTGCCTATGATTTCTAGCTCTCCTCCGAACTGACTTTGGAGCTATCTCCTGAATTTTTAAAGCAAAGCAATGCTGCAAAATAACTAAATATGGGTGTATATACATGCATTTAATTCACGCACGCACAGAGAGAGAAAGAGAATCTTGTGGTTTGTTAAGGGTTCTAGGATTTGTAGCTCTGTGAGGGGAAAACTACAGCTCCCATAGTTCTTTTGGGGAGTTGGTGTTCTTTAAATGCATGGTGTGTGCAGCGCATGTGAATAGGTGCTCCACCGTGTTAGTTTTCTGGAAAACAGGAGCAGGGTCTTGTGACTCATGATGTTCCCAGTTTGGACCTTCCATCTGAACAGAAGTAATTGCCTCCTATCAGGAGAGGACACTTGAAAGCACTCTCAAATTCCAAATGCACCTTCAAAACCTCAGCATCCTAGCAAATTCCTTGCTGCATATATCACAATAAGAGACAGCATACCTTCTGTGCATAGGCATCCAGTTCCTTAAACTTTGCCAAGTCTATTTGTATTGATTTCTGATTGGATTTATCCCATGGATAATCTAGGAACAAAAATGGAAAAGTCATTCTTGAAACAGTGGGGAAAGGGAGGGGGAGCAAAGGATGACCTATGATGTGATTTAAAGGGTTGGAATACAGGGAACCAATAGGGAATAGAGATAGGGAGCCTTTTCTGCTTCTCCCCAAGGGAAATACAGCAGCAGGGAGTAGACCAACGTTGCTCTGCTTAAAAGGACACAGACAGAAGGAAGGAGAGGGAGAATGCTGAACCAGGTAGGATTTTGATCTGATCTTGCAAGACCATTTTGAGTACAGTACACAAGGCGTATGGCATGGTTTGCACTTCCCACTGGAAGAGCTGGTACCTCCTTAGAGAAGCCCTCTTCGCACCAAACATCTGGCTTTGATAGGAATCCCTTAACCCCGGCTGCAAATTTCACTGCATCCGCCTGCAATATGCATTCAACAGAACGCCAACTGCCAGCTCATTTCAGGAACTATAATGGTAGCATAACAAGAACACAAACAGGGCTGCTTGAGGTGAGGGAGAAAATGTACCCACCCACCCACATGCCACATATTGAAGCTCCAGCCTTAGAGGAAAAAAATATAGTGCAGCTTTTCCCCCCAACCAGAACTCACTGGAACTGAGTTCTGGCACCTCTCAGGTTGGTGCCATTGCCATTGTAAAAGAACAAGGGAAGCGTTCGTGGTGAGTTCTGGCACCTCTTTTTCTAGAAAAATAACACTGAGCGCAGTTAATTTTTACCATTCAAGCCTTGTTCCCAGGATATCCCAAGAGGTGGGTGCAGAGATGTAGCTGGGGGGGGAGGGGGGCACTGGGCGCCACACCACAGGGGGCAGCACTTCCCGCGGGGCCAGAAGCGCGCCCGAGCCACGCATCTCTCCTGGGAGTGACGTGGTGGCTTGGGTCCCTGAGCGGCTAGCTACGCCACTGGGTGGTTGAGTGACGGGCTCATAAAATGATTTCCTAAGATACGCAGCACTACTAAGTAGTATTAATATATACAGCAGGTGTAGGGGATCTTTGGCCCTCCAGATGCTGGGGAACTACAGCTCCCATAATCCCTGGCCATGCTTGCTGGGACTAACAGGTGTTGTCACCCAACAACATCTGGAGGGCCAAAGGTTCCCTGCAGCTGACACAGAGGATCCAGATCAATAGCCATACATAAGCTTCTATTTACCATACAGATCTTCTTCCTGAGGCAGCATTGATGCTTGTACTCCTCCCATCTTGAAAGCCTACTTGAAAGGCGCTCCTTGGAGGAACAGTTAAGTGCTTCGAGCCAGGAATGAAATGCCCAACTGGAGGGATGAGGGAAGAGCATGGCTTGATCTGGGTTTATCAAACCCTTGCTTGGAGACCTTGGCATTAGGAGACGAGTAGCAGGAAGAGCATCCATGAAGTCAAAACAAAGGGGGAAAGCATAAGCTGTTTGAGCAAACCAGCGCTGGAGTGTGCCAAAGTTCCCTGCGTGGGGAAGCACAGATACAGAAGGTGTCCCCATTGCTCATTTCCTCTCCCCTCCTGTGGTTTCCAGCAACTGGTATTCAGAAGCATTTCTGCCTCCAGCTGTGAAGGCAGAGCATAGCCATCAATGCTAGTAGCCATTGATAGCCCTCTCCTCCAAGGACGTGTCTAATGCTCTTTTAAAGCCATCGATGTTTCGAGGCCTTCACTGTCTCTTGTGGGAACAAGTTCCATAGTTTAACTATGTGCTCCATGAAAAAGAATATATATTTAGTAATTAGATGCTTTTTTTAGGTTAGCTATCAGGTGCATCAGCCTTGTTAGAATTTCTCTTTCACTGCCAGGCGAAGCATCTAGATAGAAGCTTGTGCCAGCTTCCTCAGGTTGGCTCTCTCCAGCTAGGCTGAATAGGTGGGAAACCTTTGGACTCCGTGTGCCAGATCCTTATTGGGATCTGTATCTTGGGTCAAAATCCCTTTCACTACTGTAATATACTCAGAGTCGCAAAGTGATTTCATGCTCTTTATTCAGCTCATAGTGGTGAGGAGGAATGAATGAATGTCCCCTCAAAGTATCTGCTTTATATACATTATTTACACAATGGGCTGCACATGATTGGTTAATTCTGGAATTCTACTGTAAGCCAATCAGGTTGTGGACTCACTTATATCTGGAGCATGATTGGGTGGTTCCTGCCAACCAATCATACTGCTGCATTGTTCTAGGACCAATCAGACTGCTGCAATTTGGATCCTATTGTTCTAGGACCAATCAGACTGCTGCAATTTGGATCCTATTGTTCTAGGACCAATCAGACTGCTGCAGTTTGGATCCTATTCAACTCAGTACACAACACCCCTCCCCTCTAAGTTCCAGTCCTGCCCGGGAGGTCGCATTCATAGTCCTCAAGGTACGCCGGCGGCCTACGTGTTCGTTGCGGCCTGGGGTGTTCCCTGGTCCGGGCTCCAGGTTCTGGCTCGTGTTCCAAGGATGCTGGCTGTGATGGGCCTGTTTGGTTTGGCGCAACCGGCTCGCTCAGTCGTGGTTCTGGTTCCGGTGTCCTTTCGGCCTCGCAGGTCCTCTCTGTATTTACTGATTCTGCCTCTCCTGCTGGCCCCTCCTGGTCTATGGGCCTCACTGCCCCTCTGTTCCCTTGGGACTCCTCTGACCTTTCCTCCTCCTGGTTTTCTCCTGGGAATCGTCGCCGTATCTGGTCGCAGTGGCGGCGCCAGCATTGCCCCCCATCCGTTAGCACCTCGTACGACACGGGGCCAGTGACCCTGGTGACTGTGGCGGGTACCCATGCTGGGCCTGCCCCAAAATTCTTTGCGTACACTGGGTCCTGGGCCTCAAAGGTCCGGGGGTTCCTGCCTTCCCCCACCACTACCTCATCCTGAGCTCTATCGGGGTGAAGGCGGTCCAATCTGATTGCAAGGCGCCAACCCATTAGTAGTTCAGTGGGGCTCCGGCCAGTCGTTGAGCTGGGGGTGCTGTGCTGTGCTAGGAGGAATGTGGCAAGGCGGTACTCCCAATCCCCTTGCGTCATGCGGCGAAGGGTGTCCTTGGTGGTCCGCACCATGCATTCTGCTTGGCCATTGGTGGCAGGGTGGAACGGCGCCGAACGGATGTGGCGGATGGCGTTCTGCGCTGTGAAGGTTTGGCATTCTCCTGACATAAATGCAGTCCCGTTGTCTGAGACGAGAGTGTCAGGGAGCCCGTGGGTTGCAAACAGCCTGCGTAGTACCCGGATGGCTGCGGATGTAGAAGTGGACAGTACCAGTGCGACTTCCAGCCATTTGGTGTAGGAGTCCACCACTATGAAGAATGTTTACCTCTGAAAGGGGCCAGCGAAGTCCACATGCAGGCATGACCATGGTGCTCGGGCGGACTCCCAGGACTGGACTGGGGCCCTTGGGGGATCTGGGCGGGATTCTTGGCAGGCCTGGCAGTGTTTGACCCAGGCCTCTATCTCTCCGTCGATCCCTAGCCACCACACATAACTCCTGGCAAGGGCCTTCATTCTTACTACCCCTGGGTGTGTCTCGTGTAGGGCTGTGAGGACCCTTTTGCGGAGGGGCTGGGGAACAACGACCCTGCTTCCCCATAACAGGCACCCCTTGTGGGCCGACAGTTCATGTTTGCGGGTTGTGTAGCCAGAGAATTCTGGCCCAGGGCTGCTGCTGGGCCATCCCCTCCACACCCAGTCCAGGACCCGGGAGATGACCCTATCTTTCTTGGAATGGTGTGCAACTTCTTGTGCCTGAATGGGGCGGTCGGGAAGTAGCTCCAGGCTCATAACCTCTTGTGCAGGTGCTGGGTCGGGGCCTGTTTCCGGTAGTGGTAGCCTGCTGAGGGCGTCCGCATGACCCATCGCCTTCCCCGGGCGGTGAATCAGTGCATACTGGTAGCTGGCAAGGAAAATTGACCACCTGAGGACGCGAGGAGACAGCACTTGGGGGGTCTGCTTTTTGGGGGCAAACAAGCCAAGCAACGGCTTGTGGTCAGTCACCACGGTGAAGGGCCGCCCGTACAAGAAATCATGGAATTTTTTTACTCCCTTCACGATTGCCAGACCCTCCTTGTAAAGTTCAATAGTCCCAAGAAGGCCTGAAGTTCAGTCTTGCTCTTGGGTGCTGGGGCATCACAAATGGCCCGTACCTTGTCCCCAGTCGGGTGGACCCCTTCTGCGTCCACCATAAATCCCAGAAAGTCCACCTGAGGCACTCCTAGTAGACATTTTCCCCGCTTCACCTTGAGACCCGCCGTCTGGAAACGGTGCAGAACGGTGCGGAGGCGGTCCTCAAACTCCTCTGGTGTGGGCCCGGCAATCAACACATCATCGAAGAAGGGGGTGACGCCAGGAATCCCTTTAAGGAGCGAGTCCATTAGATTCTGGAATATGCCTGGTGCCACACTGACAACGAATTGCAGCCGCTTTACCCTGAACGCTCCTCTGTGCGTCACAATCGTCTGTGCCTCTGCTGTGGCCTCATCTACTGGCAGCTGTTGATATGCTTGGGCCAAGTCCAGCTTGCCAAAAATTTTCGACCCAGCCAGGGTGGCAAGGACATGGCTGACCACTGGCACTGGGTATGCGTGGGCCATGAGGGCCTTGTTTATGGTACATTTGTAGTCTGCACAGATACGGACCGAACCATCAGGCTTGACGGGTGTGACGATTGGGGTTTCCCAGGGGGCATTAGGCACCGGCTCCAGCACTCCTTGCTCCACGAGCCGGTCCAATTCCTCGTCTATACGGGGTTTCAGGGCGAACGGGACCCGGCCTTGAGCCTGACAGGTCGTACTGCGGGGTCAAGCTGTAGAGCAATGGGGGGCCCCGTATACTGTCCCAATTTCCCATCGAAAACCCCTGGAAATTCCTTGCAGATGGCATCCACGTCCACTTGTAAGGTAGTGTGGTTCACCCCGGTGATGGCTAGCCCCAGTGGTCCATGTTGATTTAAAGCAGAGTCTCGTGCCCAGCGGAAGGATGAGGAGTACGTGCTGCATACTCTATATTGCTTTATTTACAGTTCAAAGCTGGTATATTACAGAAAGACATCTTGCCTCTGCCGGAGCAGAAAAAGCATCCTCTCTCCTCGACAGCTCGGAGAGAATCACACAGTGAAAAACAGGAAACCAGTGTACGTCACATCCAGCCTCCCTTTCCCGTGAGAAACTCCAACAGTACAGACTGTGGAATGTAAACACCTGTCTCGTGACAAGCCCTTTCGCTGCACAGTGAAGGAAAGCAGAAACCAACATCCTCCCCCTTTCTGTGAACATCACTGGGCAGCGTGTTCGTACAATATCAGTACAAACCCAACTTCTGCACATAGGTACAGTGTTGATCCCTTGATACAATCTTGGACAATACATCAGCAGGAATTTCATTACCTGGCATATAGGACACCGTTACGAATCCCTTCTGAATACATTCCCTAGCATGCTGCAACTTTAATTGCAAGTGCTTCGTGCTTTGCTTACAACCTTCAGACTTCAGCAAAGCCAAACATGCTTTGTTGTCCTGGTAAACCTGGATTGGACATTTGACAGGAATTTTCATATCTTTGCACAATTGTACTAACCATTCACAATCCTTAAGTGAATAAGACAGTGCATTCAGTTCAGCTTCACAAGTACTTAAGCTAACTGTTGTTTGCTTCTTGCATGACCAATCAAACAGACCCTGATTGTACATGTAGCAAACTCCAGACGTACTTTTCCTGTCTGTAGTGTCACTTCCAAAACTTGCATCTGCAAATATCTCAAGACCACCAGACTTCTGATTGTTAAGTCTCAGTCTGTAATGCATAGTGCCTTTCAAATACCGCGCTATGCGTTTTAGAGCTTTCCAATCCTTGACACTAGGATTGTTGACTTGTCTGCTTAGCAAATTACAGCTAACAGCAATGTCTGGTCTTGAACATCTGGCAATGAAGTTTAGCTTGCCTAGCACACTTCTGTACAGTGTAGTGTCAGAAAATGCTTCTTCAGTGTCATCTACCTGATAACCTGTTGTCATCGGTGTGTCTACAGGGTTAGCATCCATCAGGTTTAGTTTGCTTAACACATCAGCAATTTTCCGTGACTGGTGTACTAGAATGTTACCATCTTGATCTTTCTCTATTTCCAGAGATAGGTAGTTGTTTACCTCACCAAGATCTTTCATGTCAAAGTGCTCTTTCAGTTGAGCTAGGGCGTTATTGTACATTGCGACATCTTTCCAAAAGAATAATAAATCATCAACATAAAACAAACAGTACAGTTTCTTTTGCCCTTCCTCTTTGACAAATACACATGGATCAGCTTTCCCTTGCTGAAAACCTAGAGAAAACAATACTTCAGTGAGTTTTGTGTGCCAACACCGTGCACTTTGTTTGAGACCATAAAGGGATTTCTTCAGAGCACAAACAAATCCCTGTTTTACCTGTACGCCATCAGGTGGAAGCATATAAAGTGATTCATCCAGAGATCCGTACAGAAAAGCTGTATTAATATCATGGTGACTAATGTGTAGATTTTCTTCTGCAGCTAGCTTGAGCATAAGCCTAATGCTTTCATATCTCACTGTGGGTGAGTAGGTCTCATGATAGTCTTCACCTGGTACCTGTGCAAAACCTCTGGCTACCAATCTGGCTTTGTGTCTGACTATCTTGCCATTTTGATCTGTCTTCGCTTTAAAGACCCATTTGCTTCCAAGCAGTTTCATTCCTGGAACTACTGGAACTAGTTCCCATGTGTTGTTCCTTTCTAAGGAATCAAGCTCAGCCTTCATGGCATTTAACCATGGCTCAGCTTCCTTTGAATCCAAACCCTGGATTTCTTGGAAACTTGAAGGTTCAAATACCTTCTTGGAGCTTTTAACAGCTGTTACTGCTATCGTAGCAAACTCATCAGCAAATCTCTTTGGAGGTTTGCCTTTTGTGGCTCTCTGTGACCTACGAATTAGCCTTAAGTCTTCAACACTCTCCTCTTCCTTCTTGGGAGAAAAATGACCTATTGTGAATAATGGTTCCTCCAATTCTTGATCAGAGCTTTCAGAGGGTCGCATAGAGGCTTTCGCACTCTTGAAATCCTCTGAATCACCCAATTCAGTTTCAGATTCAGACTCAGAACCTTCATCAGTGGGTGTGGGTTGTTGTGGTTGCTTTTGACTACCCTCAGTCTCATCACTGTCATCAGGATAACATTGGAAAATTCCCACATTCTCCCCCCACTTTGCATTGTACTCAACACTTCTTGTGAGCTTAATTGTCTTAGAGTCAGTCATCATTATTCTGTAAGACCCTTTCTGATAACCTAGAAAGATACCATGCAATCCACGCTTGTCTAACTTGGAGTTTTGTGGTGAGTGAACCCACATGTCAGAACCAAAAATTTTCATGTGTTTGATGTATGGCTTCTTGCCAAACATCTTCTCATAGGGGGTACAACCAATCGCTGAAGATAACCTGCGATTATAACTGTAAACAAAACATGAGAGAGCTTCGGCCCAATAACTCTCTGGAAGATTGGCATCATGCAGCAAGGTTTTTAACCCTTGAAGCAATGTCTGATTTGCCCGTTCCGCAAGTCCATTCTGCCATGGCGAGCGAGGACTAGACAAATCGTGTTGAATTCCTTTCTCAGTCAGAAAAGCTTCAAACTGCTGAGAAGTGAATTCTCCCCCGCGATCACTGAAAAGAGTCTTTATCTTCTTACCATGCACATTTTCCAACCAAGCACAGAATTCCTTGAACCTAGGAAAAGCCTCTGATTTCTGCTTGAGATTGTACACAAAAATATATCTAGAAAATGCATCAATGAGAACCATGAAGTACCTATTTCCACCCAAAGAGGGCGCTAGTGGTCCAACCAAATCAGCATGAACAACCTGGTATGGTTCCGTAGCTTGCCTACTAGACACCTTACCTTTCGCAGCCATTTTCACCTTGTTTGCTGCGCATGCTTTGCACTTCATGTGGTACCTGCAGGGTTTAATAGTCATACCTTCAACCAAGGCAGGCATTTTAGATACTGCCTCAAAATGCAAATGACCAAATTTTCGGTGAAAATCATGAATACATTCTGCATGCAAACTTTTGTTAGAACCTGCAATGCAACAAGTGTCATCCTTTTCAACATCATCATAATACAAAACAAACAAACGATCAACATATTCAGCATGCAATACATAATCATTTTTCTTTGTGATGATGCACTTCTTGTTCTTGAAGGACACGTCAATGTTCCGCTCATTCAACTGTCCAACGCTGAGCAGATTATGTTTGGCGTCTGGCACGTAAAGCACATTCTGTATCGATAAGTCCAAACTGTGAAGAACAACAGTTCCGTAGCCTTTACTGGGAATAGTGTGGTCATCCGCCTGGTGAATCGCACCTTCCTGCGGTGTAAAAGACACAAACAATCTCTTATCGTTGCACATATGGTGGGTTGCCGCTGAATCAACAACGAAGAAAGATCTAGACGTCTTCTGGACCTCTGCAACCTTTGGAGTGAAGCGTGAAACCATAGCCTTGTGCTGCGTTGTCCTAGACACCGAACCTTTGCCTTTGCCTCAGCCTTTTCCACGCGATGAGCTTTCGCTGCGCTGCTCTGTCTTGGCCCTGGGATATCTGCATTCCCTCTTCATATGGCCTAGACGTCCACACGAGTAGCATTTCACTGCCTTCAAAGCTTTGGCGCCATCTGGTGGTTCCACTGCACTATGGGATGACGTCTGTGAAGACTCCCCCTTGCCCATGCAGCTAGCACCCCGGCGATCTGCTTCATTCAATATCACGGCAGTTACATAGTCCACTGTCAGCTGAGCGGTTGGCTGCACAGCAATCTGGGTTGCAACAGACTCCCAACCTGAACCCAAAGATTGTAGTATCATGAAAGAATACACAGCCTCTGGAAAGTTGAGTCCTCTCTGTTGCAGCTCATGTCTCAGATTTTGCATCTCCATCAGATGTAAACGCACATCTCCACCTTCAGCAAGAGCCATATTATGCAGCTTGTTAAAGTAAAACATAGTAGATCCAGCTTCTGTCCTTAAGTGAGCCTCTCTCAAAGCGTCCCAAATTTCTCTGGCTGAGGTCTTATCACGCAATAGACAGAGCTCTTCTGGGGATACTATCAATGTAAGAGTTCCCCTTGCTTTGGAATCTTTAGCTTCCCATGCATCTGTAACTGGAACTGGGGGGGTGTCTGTAATCACCTCAAACAAACCCTCTTTCCGCAGAATTGCCTCTGCATACAGAACCCAGTCGGCATAGTTTTTCTTGTTGAGCTTAGGAATCCCACAAGCATCCTGAAGGGCCATCATGACTCTGGCATTAGCCTTCAGCGTCATATATGCTGCTTTAAATCTTGCTGCGTCACTGCTGCAGCTGCTTTATTCCAAAAGCGCTTTCAAAAGTTACTTTCGATTTCCCCAGCATAGTAACTTGTGCCTGGGAGCCTTTTGCCTGTTCCCGGCAAAACGGCTTTAAAGGTTCAAAGTCCAGCCATAAAGCCATAAAGCCATTAACTAGAAACTGGCAGGCTGCCCGGAGCAGTAGCACATACCTCATCAATCACTTTTACGCGCAGAGCAGATTCCGTTCCGATCTGTCCCTCTGCATTCCGATCCTTTGCCGGCACTCCGATTCGACTTCTGGAGCCCATAACCACGTGTTGATTTAAAGCAGAGTCTCGTGCCCAGCGGAAGGATGAGGAGTACGTGCTGCATACTCTATATTGCTTTATTTACAGTTCAAAGCTGGTATATTACAGAAAGACATCTTGCCTCTGCCGGAGCAGAAAAAGCATCCTCTCTCCTCGACAGCTCGGAGAGAATCACACAGTGAAAAACAGGAAACCAGTGTACGTCACATCCAGCCTCCCTTTCCCGTGAGAAACTCCAACAGTACAGACTGTGGAATGTAAACACCTGTCTCGTGACAAGCCCTTTCGCTGCACAGTGAAGGAAAGCAGAAACCAACAGTCCAAACCATGCCAATCCCAGTAAGCTAATGTAGGGGCCCTTGACCACGAGCAAGTCCAGTTGCCGCATCGGCCCTCGATATTGCACCTTGAAGGTCCCCACCCCCATTGTGGGCCGACCTTACATTTCTGGAAGTCCCGGAGGGTGAATGGGGCTGGCCTGAGTTTGGGACCCCCAGTAGGACACAGTTTCCTTAAGGTCCTTGCCGAGATTATGGATAGAGTTGAACCCGTGTCAAGCTCCATGCGGCATGGGGCCCCCTCTATCTGTACCTCTACATAAATTTTCTCTACGTTGGGGTGGGGCAACTGGTATACCTGGAAGTCCGTGAGCTCCGTAGAGTTGCCTTGGTGCGTTGGGCCCCGGGACCTGGGGCTCTTGGATTGGTCATCTGATGCCTGGCGTTGGGTGGGCCGAGCTCGACACACCCGGGCGATGTGTCCCAATTTTCTGCACTGCCTGCACTCTGCGTTGCGGAAACGGCAGGTCCTCCTCTCGTGACTTTCCCCGCAGCTTGCGCAGTTCCCTCCTTCTCGTCGAGGCAGCTGTGGTATGTGGGCTGCTTGAGTGCGCTGCTGTACTCGGTGCACCTCCTCCCTGTCAGATCCTGAGTCGTCGGTGAGGTCTTCGTGGTGGACCCTCGGTTGGGGTGGCAGGCTCGGCCGTGCCTCTTGCGTCGACCTCTTGGCAGCTTCCGTTGCCAAGGCCTCCTCCAGAGCGACCTGGAACGTTAGGTCCTTCTTGGCGTAGAGGCGTTGTTGCAGCTTCTCATCCTTCAGGCCACCGACGAGGCGGTCACGAAGCATGTTCTCCAGCTCTGAGAAGTTGCAGAACCGGGCAGCTTGGCGGAGAGAGGTCACAAACCCAGTTATGGTTTCCCCAGGGGCTTGCCGCTTTGCTCAACTCAGTACACAACAACTACCAACAAAGAGGCATCAGGCCTAAAAGGGAGGAGGGAAAGAGCCTAATATCACTACAGTCTTTTTTTTTTTTTGAAAAGATATTTATTAAAGTTTTTAAAGTATAACAGTAAAAATGAAAAATAAAAAGAAACATACAAAATAAAAACAGTTTAAAAACACATTGATTCTCCATAACATATCTTCTTACACTTATTTCCCCGGACCTCCTCGTACCTCCCTTTTTTGTATTCCACTTCAGTTTTTTAGTTCAGCAAATCCTTACCATTAAGCTTTTACACTTTTGTAAACCTTTTTTCCTATCTCTTAAAGCATTACAGCTGGAAACCACTTAGTTTCTATCCAACATCCTTCTAGCATTCATTAATTTTACAATATTTCTGTAAATAGTCTTTAAATTTCTTCCAGTCTTCTTTCACCGACTCTTCTCCCTGGTCTCGGAGTCTGCCAGTCATTTCTACCAGTTCCATATAGTCCATCACCTTCATCTGCCATTCTCTAATATCACTACAGTCTTGGAGAGTCTCCCCCTTTTAGGACTGCAGTGAGATCAGGCTTAAAGGAAGGAGGGGAAGCCTTTGGGAGCCCCCACCTCTCTCTTGAAGAGCTCAGCAAGCTTGGGCTTCACAGGGAAGGGAAGAAACCTCTCCCTCCTTTTTTAGTGCTCAGAAGGATCTGAAGGGATGGGCAATTCTACTTAGTACTGAGTATTGGCTCGCCAAAGAGCTCTCTGCCAGGAGTGCCATGGCTCAGCCCAACTGAATGGGATGTTCTGCGCTGATATGAAGGGGGAGCCATCCTGCTTAGCAATGGGTCCCTGGTTTCTGCATTTCTTCAGAGGATCCTGACAACTAGTCCCATGCTTTGAGGGCTGTGCAAAGAAAGCAGCTTTGGAAAGCCATGTCCTATCAGTCAAGCCTCACCCCTTACCTGCATGTGAGAATGGCCTCATGGACCAAATGGGGAAGACTTGGGGAGGGGGCAAGATGTGCTCAGAGGTCAGACGTTCCCCACCCCAAAATTTCACCTCAGGAACTGATGGTCTCTTACTTTGCCTCACAATCGTTTTGAAATGTGCCGGGTTTTCGACGTTCGGGAGCCAAAACGTTCCAAAACGCAGGCGTTCGGGAGCTGAGGTTTGACTGTAATATATTGGCGTCTGCATGAAATCCGCCCCATCCCATTGTTGTCCCGTGTCTTTAAATGCAGGGTTTCCCCATCCTTTGGAAGTCCAAAAGGGGCATGATCTTTGTACTTAGCACACGACTGAGTGCTAGCAGTAGGAGGAAATGCAGGGGCTGAGCCCCAGAACAAAATTTCCCCCATCACTGATTCTTGTTTCTTTTCTTATCAAGGCAAAATCCTACGTGTCTTTGCTTTTCGAAAGATCTCCAAGGGTACAAGGGGATCCCTCAGCTCAATTCTAGCAAGCGGGACAGTTCTTGAGTTTTGTGGTTACACATCAATAGTCAGCCAGTCTCCTGAAAATGCCATGGGGCCTGTTATGTATTCAGTGGTCTCGAGTCTGGACTAAGGATTCTGAGCTCCTGTGTTCTGATTCGATACATGATATCCAATCACAGAACATTTCTGGATTTGGGCTCTGCCATTGGCCCTTAAACTCTGAGTCCTGATTCACAGCTTGGAAGTTTAGACAGCCAATCACGTGGGGAGTGGGAGTGGCCCAGGCCTTCAGAAATGTCTATAAGCAGTTGCTTCGACCCTGTTGTCCAGTTCAGTTACCAATCAACTCCTGTTTTTGCTTATCTTTAATCTTTTCCGAGAGACTATCTGTCAGAGCCGCTTCCAGGTCCCAGCTCACAGAGAACCACGCTAGCCGGCAGTATTGTACAAACTTCTTTATTGAGTTACAGTTTCCATTTTCAAGCCGCAGCGCGCAGCTCTACGTCTTAGAAGCTAGACCGGCGAAGCTCCGTCTGAGTCTCCGCCTCCTGTACACCAACTTAATACTCTAGCCTTACTCCACCTCTTCCGTCTTTCCTTTCTCCTCTGGGTCCCTCTACCCCCCGTGGTCTCTTCCTTCCTGGACTCTTCTGACACTGACCCCCCCGACTCTTCTCCCTCCTTGCGGCGGGCTTTAGGACCTGGCTCCCTATCCGGGCTGCTTACTGTGCCGCCTTCCTGTGCATTTGAACTTGGCGCGCGCGCGCAGCCTTCAACCTTCCTCTTGACCGTTTCCTCGCTCCCCGATGGAGGTGTGGCCAATCCTAACTCCTGCCCTCCCGCTTGCGGCGAGCCGCCAGATCCCGATACCTGGGACCCCTCCCCCCTACTGCGCTCTGGGGGGGAAGCTGGTCCCGATTTCCAACTGCTGCTCTCTGAGTCCCCTCTGGTCCCTTCTACCTGGGGTGTCCCCCTAGGCGCCCCCCTTGCTCTGACCACTGGCGCCCCTTTCTGTGAATCTTCCGACTCACTGGAAAGACTCGGAGATCTCGGGCCGCTGTCATCGCTCATATTACCTTCGGATTCCTCCCCCTCGCTCTCTGTTTCCTCCCTTTCCTGTGCCTCTGCTCCTGAACCCCTGACACTATCTATCACACAGGATCTTAGAAAGTTGTCCCAAAACAAAGTTTGTCCTCAATACTGTCCTCTTCACATATATGGGGACATTCACCACCTGCACAGGCTCAATGTTTCCACATATTAAAGTAGCAAAAGTCCACATTAGCGGTGAATGTGAATTGCCACAAGCAATCTTGATTGCTTCTTAGCCCTCTCTAAGCAACAGGATGAGAACAGAAATCGCACGGCGGCAGGAGACCCCATTAGCTAACGTGGTACCTCAGGTTAAGAACAGTTTCAGGGTAAGAACAGACCTCCAGAACAAATTAAGTTCTTAACCCGAGGTACCACTATAAAAAACGTGGGCTGTCTAGTGACAAAGATGTAGACTGTCTCGCCAGAGTGGTGCATGCTCTGGTTATCTCCTGCTTGGACTACTGCAATGTGCTCTATGTGGGGCTACCTTTGAAGGTGACCCGGAAACTACAACTAATCCAGAATGCGGCAGCTAGACTGGTGACTGGGAGTGGCTGCCGGGACCACATAATGGCGGTCCTGAAGGACCTACATTGGTTCCCAGTACGTTTCCGAGCACAATTCAAAGTGTTGGTGCTGACCTTTCAAGCCCTAAACAGCCCTGGCCCAGTATACCTGATGGAGCGTCTCTACTCCCATCCTTCAGTCCAGACACTGAGGTCCAGCTCCGAGGGCCTTCTGGCGGTTCCCTCACTGCGACAAGTAAAGCTACAGGGAACCAGGCAGAGGGCCTTCTCAGTGGTGGTGCCCACCATGTGGAATGCCCTCCCATCAGATGTCAAGGAAATAAGCACTTGACCTTTAGAAGACATCTGAAGGCAACCTTGTTTAGGGAAGTTTTAAATGTTTGATGTTTTATTTTTTAATTATTATTCTTCTTCTTCATATTCTGTGCAGGTGACTTTTTTCAGCCCCAGTTATCAGGTCAAGCAGTGGTTTCGTGGCAGGGATGATGGGAGTTCTGGGGAGCCACAGGTTCCCCAACCCCGCTCAATGGTTTGAATGTTCCTGAAACAAATTTGCCAGTATAGGGTTGTGTTGAATTCAGCTTTGAGCAGATCCACTGAAATCAATGGACTGTTTCGTGGGGAGAGGGGGCAGGCAGGTGTGGTGGACACCCTGGTCCTGAATGGGATAACTGTGCCAATAAAGGACCAGGTGCAAAGGACCACCATGCTTATATAGCAGGCATGCAGAACCTTTGGCCCTCCAGACGTTGCTCAGCTGCAACTCCCATCAGGCCAAACAAGCTTAACCAATGGCCAGAAATGACAGGAGCTATACTTCAGCAACATCTGGATGGCCAAAGATTTCCTACATCTGTAATATGAAACAAAACAAACAAACAAACAAACGAAATAAATAAATAAATTCCTTCCAGTAGCACATTAGAGACCAACTAAGTTAGTTATTGGTATGAGTGTTCGTGTGCATGCACACTTCTTCAGATACCATGCACACGGAAGCTCATACCAATAACAAACTTAGTTAGTCTCTAAGGTGCTACTGGAAGGCATTTTTTTATTTTGTTTCAACTACGGCAGACCAACATGGCTACCTACCTGTAAATCAGCCACCATAGCCATTAGAGGGCCGTGAAAATTTGTGTCCCGGGCTTTTTAGACTCATCTAAAAAGACTCCCCCTTCATGGATCACTGCCTTGCCGTGGCGAAGGGGCTTGAATAACTCAGGGAAGCTAGGAGCTATGCCATGCAGGGCCACCCAAGATGGACAGGTCATAGTGGAGAGTTTTGACCAAACGTGATCACCTGGAGCAGGAACCGGCAAGCCACTCCAGTATCCCTGCCAAGAAAACTTCATGGACAAAGACAACAGGCACATAAACGTTATGATGCTGGAAGATGAGCCCCTCAGGTCAGAAGGCGTCCAAGGAAGAGGAATGCTACTGAGGAAGAGCGGAGGACAAGTACAAGTAGATTCAGAGCTGATGAAGTGGCTGGGCCAAAGCCGAAAGGACGCTCAGTTGCGGATATGCCTGGAAGCGAAAGGAAAGTCCAATGCTGTAAAGAAAAATATTGCATAGGAACCTGGAATGTAAGAACCATGAACCTGGGTAAGTTGGATGTGGTCAAAAATGAGATGGCAAGAATAAATATTGACATCCTGGGCATCAGTGAACTAAAATGGACGGGAATGGGCGAATTCAGTTCGGACGACCATCATATCTACTACTGTGGGCAAGAAACACGTAAAAGAAATGGAGTGGCCCTCATAATCAACAAAAGAGTGGCAAAAGCTGTACTGGGATGCAATCTCAAAAATGATAGAATGATCTCAATACGAATCCAAGGCAGACCTTGTAACATCACAGTAACCTAAGTTTATGCACCAACTACTGGTGCTGAAGAAACTGAAATTGAGCAATTCTATGAAGACTTACAACACCTTATAGAAGTGACACCAAAGAAGGATGTTCTTCTCATTATAGGGGATTGGAATGCTAAAGTAGGGAATCAAGAGATAAAAAGAACAACTGGCAAGTTTGGCCTTGGAGATCAAAACGAAGCAGGGCAAAGGCTAATAGAGTTCTGTCAAGAGAACAAGCTGGTCATCACAATCACGCTTTTCCAGCAACACAAGAAATGACTCTACATGGACATCACCAGATGGGCAGCATCAAAATCAGATTGATTATATTCTCTTCAGCCAAAGATGGAAAAGCTCTATACAGTCAGCAAAAACAAGACCTGGAGCTGACTGAGGCTCAGATCATCAGCTTCTTATAGCAAAATTCAAGCTTAAACTGAAGAAAGTAGGAAAAACCACTGGGCCGGTAAGATGCAATCTAAATCAAATCCCGTATGAATACACAGTGGAAGTGAGGAACAGGATTAAGGATTTAGATTTGGTGGACAGAGTGCCTGAAGAACTATGGATGGAGGCTCGCAACATTATACAGGAGGCAGCAACGAAAACCATCCCAATGAAAAGGAAATGGAAGAAAGCAAAGTGGCCTTACAAATAGCGGGGGGGGGGGGCGGGAGAAGGCAAGCAAAATGCGAGGGAGATAGTGAAAGATACAGGAAATTGAATGCAGATTTCCAAAAAATAGCAAGGAGAGACAAGAAGGCCTTCTTAAACGAGCAATGCAAAGAAATAGAGGAAAACAACAGAATGGGAAGAACCAGAGATATGGATGTTTCGTACACCCCAGGTAGTGTGGTTGCTGACCTTGAGCCAGACATCCTGGAGAGTGAAGTCAAATGGGCCTTAGAAAGCACTGCAAATAACAAGGCCAGTGGAAGTGATGGTATTCCAGCTGAACTATTTAAAATTTTAAAAGATGATGCTATTAAGGTGCTACACTCAATATGCCAGCAAGTTTGGAAAACTCAGCAGTGGCCAGAGGATTGGAGAAGATCAGTCTACATCTGAATCCCAAAGAAGGGCAGTGCCAAAGAATGCTCCAACTACCGCACAATTGCACTCATTTCACACGCTAGCAAGGTTATGCTTAAAATTCTACAAGGCAGGCTTAAGCAGTATGTGGACCGAGAACTCCTTGCAGACAACTTCATTGTCCAGAAAGTGGGAGAAGCAACAAGAGGAACAGCCATTTTAGATCTAGTCCTAACCAATGTTGATGACCTGGTTAGTGGGGTAGAAGTGGAAGGATCATTAGGCGCGAGTGATCATGCTCTTCTGAAGTTTACTATACAGCGGAAAGGAGCAGCCAAGCATACTAGGACTCAATTTTTTGACTTTAAGAAAGCCGACTTCATAAAACTTAGGGAAGTGCTGGGTGAGATCCCATGGACAGTAATACTAAAAGGAAAGGGAGTTCATGATGGCTGGGAGTTTGTTAAGAGGGAGATAGTAAAAGCACAACGTCAGGCAATATCAATGAGACGGAAACATGGAAGGTGCCTAAAGAAGCCAGGGTGGCTATCTAAAGAACTTTTAACTAAGTTAAGATTTAAAAAGGATGTGTACAAAAAATGAAAAAGGGGGGAACCACCAAAGAGGAATTCAAACAAATAGCCAGCACGTGTAGACATAAAGTCAGAAAAGCTAAAGCACAGAATGAACTCAGGCTTGCTAGAGAGGTTAAAAGCAACAAAAAAGGCTTTTATGGGTATGTTCGTAGCAAAAGGAAGAACAAAGAAACAGTGGGGTCACTCAGAGGAGAAGATGGGGACACAGAAAGGGCTGAACTCCTCAATGCCTTCTTTGCCTCAGTCTTCTCCGATAAAGAAAACAATGCCCGACCTGAAGAATTTGGAGCAGATGATTCAGCAAAGGAAACACAGCCCAGAATAACTAAGGAGATAGTACAAGAATACTTGGCTAGTTTAAATGTATTCAAGTCTCCAGGGCCAGATGAACTGCATCCAAGAGTATTAAAAGAACTGGCAGATGTGATCTCAGAACCACTGGCAGTCATCTTTGAGAATTCCTGGAGAACAGGCGAAGTCCCGGCAGACTGGAGGAGGGCAAATGCTGTCCCTATTTTCAAATAGGGGAAAAGAGAGGACCCAAATAATTACCGCCCAGTCAGTCTGACATCAATACCTGGGAAGATTCTGGAGCAGATCATGCAGCAAACAGTCTGTGAGCACCTAGAAAGGAATGCTGTGATCACCAATAGTCAGCATGGATTTCTGAAAAATAAGTCATGTCAGACTAACCTGATCTCACTTTTTGACAGAATTACAAGCCTGGTAGATGAAGGGAATGCAGTGGATGTAGCCTACCTTGATTTCAGCAAGGCATTTGACAAGGTGCCCCATGATATTCTTGTAAAGAAGCTGGTAAAATGCGGTCTTGACTATGCTACCACTCAGTGGATTTGTAACTGGCTGACTGACCGAACCCAAAGGGTGCTCATCAATGGTTCCTCTTCATCCTGGAGAAGAGTGACTAGTGGGGTGCCACAGGGTTCTGTCTTGGGCCCGGTCTTATTCAACATCTTTATCAACTACTTGGATGATGGACTCAAGGGCATCCTGATCAAATTTTCAGATGACACCAAACTGGGAGGGGTGGCTAACACCCCAGAGGACAGGATCACACTTCAAAACGACCTTGACAGATTAGAGAACTGGGCAAAAACAAACAAGATGAACTTTAACAGGGAGAAATGTAAAGTATTGCACTTGGGCAAAAAAAATGAGAGGCACAAATATAAGATGGGTGACACCTGGCTTGAGAACAGTACATGTGAAAAGGATCTAGGAGTCTTGGTTGACCACAAACTTGACATGAGCCAACAGTGTGACGCAGCAGCTAAAAAAGCCAATGCAATTCTGGGCTGCATCAATAGGAGTATAGCATCTAGATCAAGGGAAGTAATAGTGCCACTGTATTCTGCTCTGGTCAGACCTCACCTGGAGTACTGTGTCCAGTTCTAGGCACCACAGTTCAAGAAGGACACTGACAAACTGGAACGTGTCCAGAGGAGGGCAACCAAAATGGTCAAAGGCCTGGAAACGATGCCTTATGAGGAACGGCTAAGGGAGCTGGGCATGTTTAGCCTGGAGAAGAGGAGGTTAAGGGGTGATATGATAGCCATGTTCAAATATAGAAAAGGATGTCACATAGAGGAGGGAGAAAGGTTGTTTTCTGCTTCTCCAGAGAAGTGGACACGGAGCAACGGATCCAAACTACAAGAAAGAAGATTCCACCTAAACATTAGGAAGAACTTCCTGACAGTAAGAGCTGTTCGAAAGTGGAATTTGCTGCCAAGGAGTGTGGTGGAGTCTCCTACTTTGGAGGTCTTTAAGCAGAGGCTTGACAACCATATGTCAGGAGTGCTCTGATGGTGCTTCCTGCTTGGCAGGGGGTTGGACTCGATGGCCCTTGTGGTCTCTTCCAACTCTATGATTCTATGATTCTATGATTCTATTCTATGATTCTATGAAAGGAAACAATGGAATCACAATGTTTCTCTCCTTTTAACTATCTGTCAAAGCATTTATTTCTGGTCAATGAGCTTCAAACATCAAATCTGACACCCCACTCCAGGGTCAGGACGGTGGAAAATTACTTTGCTTTAGCTTCATTTCTGCAGGTTTAAACGGCTCAGGAAAACGTCCCCCTTCTTCTCCTGCCACCGAAGGGGGGTTCCGCGATTTTAAATGATGAAAGTTGATCCTTTAAAAGTGATTTTTAAGGCTCTAGTTTGCGTTGTCTTTGCTTTGTTCTGACTACAAGGAAACGGAAGGGTGACTTCCTGTTTAAACCTTCCCGTTTCAGTACCAAATTAGGGTTAATTTTAAAGTCCAAATTCCTTTTATTTCGCCAGTTCTTATTTAAAGTCCAAATATTTAATGTTCCAGTACTCACGGTTGGTTATTTTAGATGCCAAATTGTCCCAGGAAAAAGGCAGCGCTCTCAGGCAACGGCTATGCGGCTTCGCTCCACAGAAAAAGCAATTAACTCACAGCACCGCGCCACTTCCCCCTCTTCACTTCGGAGCCCGTTTATGGGTTCCTTTGTGGGTTGGGGGGGGCGCTAAGGGTGCCCGCCGAGTCCCACGGTCACAGGCTTCATCCGCCTGTGATTTCCAGAAGGGTCCCCGCTACGCCGCAGCGGAAAAGACCTGTTTCATGCGGAGCTAGTCCCTCCAGTTCAGAGGGAGTTCGCCATTGCCAGAGGCGCCACCCCGGAAGTCTCCAGCACCAACACTTTGAATTGTGCTTGGAAACGTACTGGGAGCCAATGCAGATCTCTCAGAACCGGTGTTATATGGTCCCGGTGGACACTCCCAGTCACCAGTCTAGCTGCCGCATTCTGGATTAATTGCAGTTTCTGGGTCACCTTCAAAGGTAGCCCCACGTAGAGCGCATTGCAGTAGACCATTCAGGAGATAACCAGAGCATGCACCACTCTGGTGAGACAGTCCGCGGGCAGGTAGGGTACCTGCGTACCAGGTGGAGCTGGTAGACAGCTGCCCTGGAAACAGAATTAACCTGTGCCTCCATGGACAACTATGAGTCCAAAATGACTCCCAGGCTGCGCCCCTGGTCCTTCAGGGGCACAGTTACCCCATTCAGGACCAGGGAATCCCCCACACCCACCCGCCCCGTCCCCCAAAAACAGTACTTCTGTCTTGTCATGATTCAACCTCAATCTATTAGCCGCCATCCATCCTCCAACCGCCTCCAGGCACTCACACAGGAACTTCACCGCCTTCACTGGTTCTGATTTAAAGGAGAGGTAGAGCTGGGTGTCATCTGCATACTGATGAACACCCAGCCCAAACCCCCTGATGATCTCTCTCAGCAGCTTCATATAGATACTAAAAAGCATGGGGGAGAGGATGGAACCCTGAGGCACCGCACAAGTGAGAGCCCAGGGGTCTGAACACTCATCCCCCAACACCACTTTCTGGACACGGCCCAGGAGAAAGGAGCAGAACCACCATATAACAGTGCCCCCAGCTTCCAGCCCCTCAAGACGGCCCAGAAGGATGTTATGGTTGATGGTGTGAAAGGCCATCTGTCTTCCTGACTGTCTTCCTGGCAGTAAGAGCTTTTCGACAGTGGAATTTGCTGCCAAGGAGTGTGGTGGAGTCTCCTTCTTTGGAGGTCTTTAAGCAGAGGCTTGACAACCATATGTCAGGAGTGCTCTGATGCTGTTTCCTGCTTGGCAGGGGGTTGGACTCGATGGCCCTTGTGGTCTCTTCCAACTCTATGATTCTATGATTCTAGGCCGCTGAGAGATCCAGCAGAACTAGGAAACAGCTCTTGCCTTTGTCCCTAGCCCGCCGGAGATCATCAACCAGCGCGACCAAGGCAGTTTCAGTCCCATGGTGAGGCCTGAATCCCGATTGGAAGGGATCCAAATGGTCCGCATCCTCCAGGCGTGCTTGGAGTTGTTCGGCAACCACCCGCTCAATCACCTTGCCCAAGAATGGAAGATTTGAGACTGGGCAATAGTTAGTCAAATTGATTGGGTCTAAAGATGCTTTTTTAAGAAGCGGTTTAATGACCGCCTCTTTCAGCGGGTCTGGGAAGGCTCCCTCACAGAGGGAAACATTCACCACCCCTCAGAGCCCATCGCCCAGCCCTTCCCGGCTCGCTTTTATCAGCTAGGATGGGCAAGGATCAAGGAGACAGGTGGTCGGTTTCACTTGTCCAAGCAGCCTGTCCACATCCTCGGAGGTAACAGATTGGAACTGATCCCATATAAGAGGACTAGACAGAACTCCAGCACTCTCCCACCCTGGCCCTGCTCCCACGGTGGAGTCTACCTCCTTCTGAATCTGAGCGACTTTATCTGCAAAAAAACTTTGCAAAAGCATTGCAGGAGATCTTGGGGTCCCTACCAGGCCCCAGTGGTGCAGGTGGTTCCGATAGATTGTGAACCACCTGAAAAATTCTCCTGCTGCTGTTTTCTGTAGATGCAATGGAGGCAGTGAAGAAGGCCCTCTTCGCCGTCGCCATTGCCACTTGGTAGGCTCGACGTTGAGCTCTAGCCCGTGTCCGGTCTGATTCAGAATGAGTTTTCCGTCACTGGCTCTCTAGCCGTCTCAACGATTGTTTCATCACCCTCAGCTCCAGGGAAAACCACGGGGCTGTCCGGGCTCCATGCAATCGGAGAGGGCGCTTCGGAGTCAGACAGTCAATAGCCCTGGTTAACTCCGCATTCCAGCGGGCCACCAGGAAATCAGCTGAGACGCCATCAACTTGGGATAAAACATCCCCTATCACTCTCTGGAAACCAGTTGGATCCATTAAGTAGCGGGGGCGGACCATCCGAATCGGTCCCACCTCCCTGCAGAGGGGATGGGTCGCGGAGAAGTCAAGTTGCACCAGGAAGTGATTTGACCATGGCACTTCTTTTGTTTCGCTTTTAGTTAGTGTCAGATCACCAACATCCGTAGAGGTAAACACCAAGTCTAAGGCATGTCCGTGGCTATGATTTGGGCCAAAACGTATTCAGGGACAGCCCCATGGAGGCCATGCTTTCCACAAAGTCCCGAGCGACCCCTTGTAAGGTCGTGTCGTCATGGATGTTAAAATCCCCTAGGACAACCAAGCTAGGTATCTCCAGGAGCATATCCGCCACGACCTGAAGCAGCTCGGGCAGGGAATCCTTGGTGCAGCGGGGAGGTCGGTACACCAATAGGAATCCTGTACTGCCCCTATTGCCCAACTTCCAGAACATGCACTCAGAGAACTGGGTCTTCCCAACAGGACGCCTGGTGCAGACTAATGACTTCCTAAAAATCACTGCAACCCCCCCTCCCCGCCCACATGACCTGGGTTGCTGTGCGTAAGAGAAACCTGGTGGGAAAGCGGCAAGGACAGGCCCATCTGCTTCATCCAACTAGGTCTCTGTAACACATGCCAGGTCAAAGCCTCCATCCACAATCAGGTCATGGATGGCAGTGGTTTTATTCATCATTGACCTGGCATTGCACAGCAACACTTTCAGGTCATGTGGGTTTCCCTTGCTGATTCCAGTATCCTTCTGGTCAGGACCAGACCTGGAGGCATGGATAGTCCTCAAACAATGACTAACTCCGCCTCCTCGGTAATGACATGGTCTGGTCTTAGCGTAACTCCTCCTCCTGCCCGTGATCACTGAGATCAGGTGTCCCAATACATTCCCCCCTGTGGAACCTGCCCCAGCCATTCTATTGGCTGAGGCCCACTCCCAGGCAGGCCTGACCCTTCCCCTTAAAAAGCAAAATACAAACTATATAATAACTTAACAGAATAATAAAAAAGAAGCAAAGCAAGAAACAATAGTGCTAAAATTAAACTACTCCCCAGCCTGACTAAATACTTATCCAACCCCAATCAGAAATAAAACAATAAAATTATAGAATATTATAAAAAAGAACCACCACAATTTAAAGTGCAGCAAATTAAAAGCACTTAAAACATTTAAAACCATTTTGTCACTTGCTGCAGGGAGCTGCATAGGCCTCTAAACTGTGGTAGTGAGTGAAGGCTCCGCCCGCTAGGCCAGATGGAGTTGGCAGGAAGGGGAGCGGCCCACCCAGCACTCACTATAGCAGCAGCAGCAGTGTCCCGGAAGACTCCCTCAGGCCTCTTAAGCTGTGGCGGTGAGTGCAGGCTCCGCCCCCTAGGCCAGATGGAGTTGGCAGGAAAGGGAGCGGCCCACCCAGCACTCACTAGAGCAGCAGCAGTGTCTCGGAAGCCTGCCTCAGGCCTCTTAAGCTGTGGCGGTGAGTGCAGGCTCCGCCCCCTAAGCCAGATGGAGTTGGCAGGAAAGGGAGTGGCCCACCCAGCACTCACTAGAGCAGCAGCAGTGTCCCGGAGGCCTCCCTCAGGCATTTAAAGCTGTGGCGGTGAATTCAGGCTCCGCCCCCTAGGCCAGATGGAGTTGGCAGGAAAGGAAGCGGCCCACCTAGCACTCACTAGAGCAGCAGCAGCAGTGTCCCAGAAGCCTTCCTCAGGACTCTTAAGCTGTGGCGGTGAGTGCAGGCTCCGCCCCCTAGGCCAGATGGAGTTGGCAGGAAAGGGAGAGGCCCACCCAGCACTTACTAGAGCTGCAGCAGCAGCAATGTCCCGGAAGCATCCCTCAGGCCTTTTAAGCTATGGCGGTGAGTTCAGGCTCCGCCCCCTAGGCCATATGGAGTTGGCAGGAAAGGGAGAGGCCCACCCAGCACTTACTAGAGCTGCAGCAGCAGCAATGTCCCGGAAGCATCCCTCAGGCCTTTTAAGCTATGGCGGTGAGTGCAGGCTCCGCCCCCTAGGCCAGATGGAGTTGGCAGGAAAGGGAGTGGCCCACCTAGCACTCACTAGAGCAGCAGCAGCAGCAGTGTCCCAGAAGCCTCCCTGAGGCCTCTTACGCTGCGGCTGTGAGTGCCACCTCCGCCCCCAAGGCCACATGCAGTTGGCAGGAAAGGAAGCGGCCAACCCAGCACTCAGTAGAGAAGCCGCAGCCGCTGTGTCCCATAAGCCTCCCTCAGGCCTCTTAAGCTGTGGCAGTGAGTGCAGGCTCCGCCCCCTGGGCCTGATGGAGTTAGCAGGAAAGGGAGCGGCCCACCCAGCACTCACTAGAGCAGTGTTTCCCAACCACTGTTCCGCGGCACACTAGTGTGCCGCGAGATGTTGCCTGGTGTGCCGCGGGGAAAATTTTTTTTTTAAAGTCAAATTTTCGATTGGGGCGCCGTCACTAGATGACCCCTGGGGTTCCCTCCCTCCCTCCCGCTCTGCGCCTCCCTCCTCCTCCTCCTCCTCCGGGGAGGCCCTTCCTGGCTCTCGGCCAAGGCTTGGCGGCTGCCACTCGCTCGCCCACCCGTCCTTCCATCCCTGCACCCGGCCTCTCCCCCTCCGTCCCCGGCGCGGGGGCTGCCGGGATCCGTAGTCCCCTCGCCCTTGGGCTCCGCGCCCGCGCGGGGTGCGCGAACTACGTTTCCCAGCGTGGCCTGGTGGGCCGGGCGTTTTGTTTGAAGCGCTCTTCTCCTGGCCATGGAATGAGCGCAGCGGCGGCGGGCGGGCGGGCAGGGGCTCTTCCGCGCAGACCCCGCGCAGCCTGCCTGCGCCCCCGTGGAGATCGGGCGGCAGGATGGAGCCCGGGGATCCCCGCGGAGGCGGAGCGGCGGCGGCGGAGGCTGCCCCCCAGGTAGGGCTGCGTCGGGGGTTTTTTATTTTTGCAATGCTTCATCCGCGCCGGAGGGGACGCATCGGACCGCGGGGAGACCCCTTGGCGGGCGTGCAAGGCAATGCATGCGTGCAGGCGTTGCATGGAGTGCAGTGCAATGCAATGGCAACGCGGCACCCTGCATGCATGCATGCAACTTCCACCGGCGCTCCGGACTTGGCAGGTGAGGGGGGTCCCCAGTGGGCGGCAGAGAGAGCCGGGAGGGCGAAGGGGAGCCGGGGGGGGAGCAGCGCTGCTCCCCGTGCCGAGCCCGGGGGGAAACTTCGGCGTTGTTGCGCCGGGTGTTGGAAGCGGAGGCTGGCGGGGGCCCCTCACCTGCAAAACCTGGTCACCTCTCATATATTTTGTGCATTGCATTCATCGCCCGCTTTCTCCTCCAAGGAGCTCCTGGGGGCGCGTGTGGTTCTCCCCGTGTTATCCTCGCAACAACAGCCCTGCGAGGTGGGTCAGGCGAGTGGCCCAAGGGAGCACCCAGGGATTGTCCTGGCCAGGTGGGGTGATTTGAACCCTGCTCTCTGCCCGGTCTTCGTCCTCATTTAGCCCCCACATGTGCATGACTGTGCATGACTGAGGTTTTCCCCCCTCGTCTTGGCTATGGTGTGAGTCTGTGCTGTTAATTAATGGGGTTCTGCCTTCGGAGAAGATGAGCCAGCCCTCAAGGAGGTGATTATGTAATTTGCTAGCAATTCATGTCCCTCCCGGCGTGACGCTGCGCGCTGACGTCACGGGGCTGTAATGGTGGTGTGCCTCAAGATTTTTTTCATGAAACAAGTGTGCCTTTGCCCAAAAAAGGTTGGGAAACACTGCACTAGAGCAGCAGCAGTGTCCTGGAGGCCTCCCTCAGGCCTCTTAAGCTGTGGCGGTGAGTTCAGGCTCCGCCCCCCAGATCAAATGGAGTTGGCAGGAAAGGGAGCCGCCCACCCAGCACTCACTAGAGCAGCAGCAGTGTCACGGAAGCCTCCCTCAGGCCTTTTAAGCTGTGGCGGTGAGTGCAGGCTCTGCCCCCTAGGCCTGATGGAGTTGGCAGGAAAGGGAGCGGCCCACCCAGCACTCACTAGAGCAGCAGCAGCAGCAGTGTCCCGGAGGCCTTGATGGAGGCCCTCAAGCTGTGGTGGTGAGTGTAGGCTCCGCCCCCTAGGCCAGATTGAGTTGGCAGTAAAGGGAGCGGCCCACCCAGCACTCACTAGAGCAGCAGCAGTTTCCCGGAAGCCTCCCTCAGGCCTCTTAAGCTGTGGCGGTGAGTGCAGGCTCCGCCCCCTAGGCCAGATGGAGTTGGCAGGAAAGGCAGCGGCACACCTAGCATTCACTAGAGGAGCAGCAGCAGTGTTCCGGAAGCCTCCCTCAGGCCTCTTAAGTTGTGGCGGTGACTGCAGGCTCTGCCCCCTAGGCCAGATGGAGTTGGCAGGAAAGGGAGCGGCCAATCCAGCACTCACTAGAACAGCAGCAGCAGTGTCCCGGAAGCCTCCATCAGGCCTCTTAGCTTGTGGCGGTGAGTGCAGGCTCCGCCCCCTAGGCCAGATGGAGTTGGCAGGAAACTGAGCGGCCCACCCAGCACTCACTAGAGCAGCAGCAGTTTACCGGAGGCCTCCCTCAGGCCTCTTAAGCTGTGGCGGTGAGTGCAGGCTTCACACCCTAGGCCAGATGGAGTTGGCAGGAAAGGGAGTGGCCCACCTAGCACTCACTAGTGCAGCAGGAGCAGCAATGTCCTGGAAGTCTCCCTCAGGCCTCTTAAGCTGTGGCAGTGAGTACAGGCTCTGCCCCCTAGACCAGATGGAGTTGGTAGGAAAGGGAGCGGCCCACCCAGCACTCTCTAGAGCAGCAGCAGCAGTGTCCCAGAAGCCTCCCTCAGGCCTCTTAAGCTGTGGAGGTGAATGCAGGCACCGCCCCCTAGGCCAGATGGAGTTGGCAGGAAAGGGAGTGGCCCACCCAGCACTCACTAGAGCCGCAGCAGCAGCAGTGTCCCAGAAGCCTCCCTCAGGCCTTTTAAGCTGTGGAGGTGAGTGCATGTTCCGCCCCCTAGGCCCGATGGAGTTGGCAGGAAAGGGAGCGCCCCACCCAGCACTCACTAGAGCAGCAGCAGTGTCCCGGAGGCCTCCCTCAGGCCTCTTAAGATGTGGCGGTGAGTGCAGGCTCCGCCCCCTAGGCCAGATGGAGTTGGCAGGAAAGGGAGCAGCCCACCCAGCACTCACTAGAGCAGCAGCAGTATCTCAGAAGCCTCCCTCAGGCCTCTTAAGCTGCGGCGGTGAGTGCAGGCTAAGCCCCCTAGGCCAGACAGAGTTGGCAGGAAAGGGAGTGGCCACCTAACACTCACTAGAGCAGCAGCAGCAGCAATGTCCAGGAAGCATCCCTCAGGCCTTTTAAGCTGTGGCGGTGAGTACAGCCTCCGCCCCCCAGATCAAATGGAGTTGGCAGGAAAGGGAGCCGCCCACCAAGCACTCACTAGAGCAGCAGCAGCAGTGTCACGGAAGCCTCCCTCAGGCCTTTTAAGCTGTGGCGGTGAGTGCAGGCTCTGCCCCCTAGGCCTGATGGAGTTGGCAGGAAAGGGAGCGGCCCACCCAGCACTCACTAGAGCAGCAGCAGCAGCAGTGTCCCGGAGGCCTTGATGGAGGCCCTCAAGCTGTGGTGGTGAGTGTAGGCTCCGCCCCCTAGGCCAGATTGAGTTGGCAGTAAAGGGAGCGGCCCACCCAGCACTCACTAGAGCAGCAGCAGTTTCCCGGAAGCCTCCCTCAGGCCTCTTAAGCTGTGGCGGTGAGTGCAGGCTCCGCCCCCTAGGCCAGATGGAGTTGGCAGGAAAGGCAGCGGCACACCTAGCATTCACTAGAGCAGCAGCAGCAGTGTTCCGGAAGCCTCCCTCAGGCCTCTTAAGTTGTGGCGGTGACTGCAGGCTCTGCCCCCTAGGCCAGATGGAGTTGGCAGGAAAGGGAGCGGCCAATCCAGCACTCACTAGAACAGCAGCAGCAGTGTCCCGGAAGCCTCCATCAGGCCTCTTAAGCTGTGGCGATGAGTGCAGGCTCCGCCCCCTAGGCCAGATGGAGTTGGCAGGAAAGGGAGTGGCCCACCTAGCACTCACTTGAGCAGCAGCAGCAGCAGTATCTCAGAAGCCTCCCTCAGGCCTCTTAAGCTGCGGCGGTGAGTGCAGGCTAAGCCCCCTAGGCCAGACGGAGCTGACAGGAAAGGGAGTGGCACACCTAACACTCACTAGAGCAGCAGCAGCAGCAATGTCCAGGAAGCATCCCTCAGGCCTTTTAAGCTGTGGCGGTGAGTACAGCGTCCGCCCCCCAGATCAAATGGAGTTGGCAGGAAAGGGAGCCGCCCACCCAGCACTCACTAGAGCAGCAGCAGCAGCAGCAGTGTCCCGGAAGCCTCCCTCAGGCCTTTTAAGCGGTGGTGGTGAGTGCAGGCTCCGCCCCCTAGGCCAGATTGAGTTGGCAGCAAAGGGAGCGGCCCACCCAGCACTCACTAGAGCAGCAGCAGCAGCAGCAGTGTCCCGGAAGCCTCCCTCAGGCCTCTTAAGCTGTGGCGGTGAGTGCAGGCTCCGCCCCCTAGGCCAGATGGAGTTGGCAGGAAAGGCAGCGGCACACCTAGCATTCACTAGAGCAGCAGCAGCAGTGTCCCGGAAGCCTCCCTCAAGCCTCTTAAACTGTGGCGGTGAGTGCAGGCTCCACCCCCTAGGCCAGATGGAGGTGGCAGGAAAGGGAGCGGCCCACCTAGCATTCAATACAGCAGCAGCAGCAGTGTCCCAGAAGCCTCCCTCAGGCCTCTTAAGTTGTGGCGGTGAGTGCATGCTCTACCCCCTAGGCCAGATGAAGTTTGCAGGAAAGGGAGCGGCCCACCCAGCAGTCACTAGAGCAGCAGCAGCAATGTCCAGGAAGCCTCCCTCAGGCCTCTTAAACAGTGGCGGTGAGTGCATGCTCCGCCCCCTAGGCCAGATGAAGTTGGCAGGAAAGGTAGCGGCCCACCCAGCATTCACTAGAGCAGCAGCAGCAGTGTCCCGGAAGCCTCCCTCAGGCCTCTTAAACTGTGGCGGTGAGTGCAGGCTCCGCCCCCTAGGCCAGAAGGAGTTGGCAGGAAAGGGAGCGTCCCACCCAGCACTCACTAGAGCAGCAGCAGCAGCAGTGTCCCGGAAGCCTCCCTCAGGCCTCTTCAGCTGTGGCGGGGAGTGCAGGCTCCGCCCCCTAGGCCAGATGAAGTTGGCAGGAAAGGTAGCGGCCCACGCAGCACTCACTAGAGCAGCAGCAGCAGCAGTGTCCTGGATGCCTCCCTCAGGCCTCTTAAGCTGTGGGGGTGAGTGCAGGCTCCACCCCCTAGGCCAGATGGAGTTGGCAGGAAAGGGAGCGGCCCACCCAGCCCTCACTAGAGCAGCAGCAGCAGTGTCCCGGAAGCCTCCCTCAGGCCTCTTAAGCTGTGGCAGTGAGTGCATGCTCCGCCCCTAGGCAAGATGGAGTTGGCAGGAAAGGAAGCGGCCCACCCAGCACTCGCTAGAGCAGCAGCAGGAGCAGCAGCAACAGTGTCCCGGAAGCCTCCCTCAGGCCTCTTAAGCTGTGGCAGTGAGTGCAGGCTCCGCCCCCTAGGCCAGATGGAGTTGGCAGGAAAGGAAGCGGCCCACCCAGCACTCGCTAGAGCAGCAGCAGGAGCAGCAGCAACAGTGTCCCGGAAGCCTCCCTCAGGCCTCTTAAGCTGTGGCAGTGAGTGCAGGCTCCGCCCCTTAGGCCAGATGGAGTTGGCAGGAAAGGTAGCGGCCCACCCAGCACTCACTAGAGCAGCAGCAGCAGTGTCCTGGATGCCTCCCTCAGGCCTCTTAAGCTGTGGCAGTGAGTGCATGCTCCGCCCCTAGGAAAGATGGAGTTGGCAGGAAAGGGAGCGGCCCCCCAGCAATCACTAGAGCAGCAGCAGCAGCAATGTCCAGGAAGCATCCCTCAGGCCTTTTAAGCTGTGGCGGTGAGTACAGCCTCCGCCCCCCATATCAAATGGAGTTGGCAGGAAAGGGAGCCGCCCACACAGCACTCACTAGAGCAGCAGCAGCAGCAGTGTCCCGGAAGCCTCCCTCAGGCCTTTTAAGCTATGGCGGTGAGTGCAGGCTCTACCCCCTAGGCCTGATGGAGTTGGCAGGAAAGGGAGCGGCCCACCCAGCACTCACTAGAGCAGCAGCAGCAGCAATGTCCAGGAAGCATCCCTCAGGCCTTTTAAGCTGTGGCGGTGAGTACAGCCTTCGCCCCCCAGATCAAATGGAGTTGGCAGGAAAGGTAGCGGCCCACCCAGCACTCACTAGAGCAGCAGCAGCAGCAGTGTCCTGGATGCCTCCCTCAGGCCTCTTAAGCTGTGGGGGTGAGTGCAGGCTCCACCCCCTAGGCCAGATGGAGTTGGCAGGAAAGGGAGCGGCCCACCCAGCCCTCACTAGAGCAGCAGCAGCAGTGTCCCGGAAGCCTCCCTCAGGCCTCTTAAGCTGTGGCGGTGAGTGCAGGCTCCGCCCCTTAGGCCAGATGGAGTTGGCAGGAAAGGAAGCGGCCCACCCAGCACTCGCTAGAGCAGCAGCAGGAGCAGCAGCAACAGTGTCCCGGAAGCCTCCCTCAGGCCTCTTAAGCTGTGGCAGTGAGTGCAGGCTCCCCCCCTTAGGCCAGATGGAGTTGGCAGGAAAGGGAGCGGCCCACCCAGCACTCACTAGAGCAGCAGCAGCAGTGTCCTGGATGCCTCCCTCAGGCCTCTTAAGCTGTGGCAGTGAGTGCATGCTCCGCCCCTAGGCAAGATGGAGTTGGCAGGAAAGGGAGCGGCCCCCCAGCAATCACTAGAGCAGCAGCAGCAGCAATGTCCAGGAAGCATCCCTCAGGCCTTTTAAGCTGTGGCGGTGAGTACAGCCTCCGCCCCCCAGATCAAATGGAGTTGGCAGGAAAGGGAGCCGCCCACCCAGCACTCACTAGAGCAGCAGCAGCAGCAGTGTCCCGGAAGCCTCCCTCAGGCCTTTTAAGCTATGGCGGTGAGTGCAGGCTCTACCCCCTAGGCCTGATGTAGTTGGCAGGAAAGGGAGCGGCCCACCCAGCACTCACTAGAGCAGCAGCAGCAGCAATATCCAGGAAGCATCCCTCAGGCCTTTTAAGCTGTGGCGGTGAGTACAGCCTTCGCCCCCCAGATCAAATGGAGTTGGCAGGAAAGGGAGCCGCCCACCCAGCACTCACTAGAGCAGCAGCAGCAGCAGTGTCCCGGAATCCTCCCTCAGGCCTTTTAAGCTGTGGCGGTGAGTGCAGGCTCTGCCCCCTATGCCTGATGGAGTTGGCAGGAAAGGTAGCGGCCCACGCAGCACTCACTAGAGCAGCAGCAGCAGCAGTGTCCTGGATGCCTCCCTCAGGCCTCTTAAGCTGTGGGGGTGAGTGCAGGCTCCACCCCCTAGGCCAGATGGAGTTGGCAGGAAAGGGAGCGGCCCACCCAGCCCTCACTAGAGCAGCAGCAGCAGTGTCCCGGAAGCCTCCCTCAGGCCTCTTAAGCTGTGGCAGTGAGTGCATGCTCCGCCCCTAGGCAAGATGGAGTTGGCAGGAAAGGAAGCGGCCCACCCAGCACTCGCTAGAGCAGCAGCAGGAGCAGCAGCAACAGTGTCCCGGAAGCCTCCCTCAGGCCTTTTAAGCTGTGGCAGTGAGTGCAGGCTCCGCCCCCTAGGCCAGATGGAGTTGGCAGGAAAGGAAGCGGCCCACCCAGCACTCGCTAGAGCAGCAGCAGGAGCAGCAGCAACAGTGTCCCGGAAGCCTCCCTCAGGCCTCTTAAGCTGTGGCAGTGAGTGCAGGCTCCGCCCCTTAGGCCAGATGGAGTTGGCAGGAAAGGTAGCGGCCCACCCAGCACTCACTAGAGCAGCAGCAACAGTGTCCTGGATGCCTCCCTCAGGCCTCTTAAGCTGTGGCAGTGAGTGCATGCTCCGCCCCTAGGCAAGATGGAGTTGGCAGGAAAGGGAGCGGCCCCCCAGCAATCACTAGAGCAGCAGCAGCAGCAATGTCCAGGAAGCATCCCTCAGGCCTTTTAAGCTGTGGCGGTGAGTACAGCCTCCGCCCCCCATATCAAATGGAGTTGGCAGGAAAGGGAGCCGCCCACACAGCACTCACTAGAGCAGCAGCAGCAGCAGTGTCCCGGAAGCCTCCCTCAGGCCTTTTAAGCTATGGCGGTGAGTGCAGGCTCTACCCCCTAGGCCTGATGGAGTTGGCAGGAAAGGGAGCGGCCCACCCAGCACTCACTAGAGCAGCAGCAGCAGCAATGTCCAGGAAGCATCCCTCAGGCCTTTTAAGCTGTGGCGGTGAGTACAGCCTTCGCCCCCCAGATCAAATGGAGTTGGCAGGAAAGGTAGCGGCCCACCCAGCACTCACTAGAGCAGCAGCAGCAGCAGTGTCCTGGATGCCTCCCTCAGGCCTCTTAAGCTGTGGGGGTGAGTGCAGGCTCCACCCCCTAGGCCAGATGGAGTTGGCAGGAAAGGGAGCGGCCCACCCAGCCCTCACTAGAGCAGCAGCAGCAGTGTCCCGGAAGCCTCCCTCAGGCCTCTTAAGCTGTGGCGGTGAGTGCAGGCTCCGCCCCTTAGGCCAGATGGAGTTGGCAGGAAAGGAAGCGGCCCACCCAGCACTCGCTAGAGCAGCAGCAGGAGCAGCAGCAACAGTGTCCCGGAAGCCTCCCTCAGGCCTCTTAAGCTGTGGCAGTGAGTGCAGGCTCCCCCCCTTAGGCCAGATGGAGTTGGCAGGAAAGGGAGCGGCCCACCCAGCACTCACTAGAGCAGCAGCAGCAGTGTCCTGGATGCCTCCCTCAGGCCTCTTAAGCTGTGGCAGTGAGTGCATGCTCCGCCCCTAGGCAAGATGGAGTTGGCAGGAAAGGGAGCGGCCCCCCAGCAATCACTAGAGCAGCAGCAGCAGCAATGTCCAGGAAGCATCCCTCAGGCCTTTTAAGCTGTGGCGGTGAGTACAGCCTCCGCCCCCCAGATCAAATGGAGTTGGCAGGAAAGGGAGCCGCCCACCCAGCACTCACTAGAGCAGCAGCAGCAGCAGTGTCCCGGAAGCCTCCCTCAGGCCTTTTAAGCTATGGCGGTGAGTGCAGGCTCTACCCCCTAGGCCTGATGTAGTTGGCAGGAAAGGGAGCGGCCCACCCAGCACTCACTAGAGCAGCAGCAGCAGCAATATCCAGGAAGCATCCCTCAGGCCTTTTAAGCTGTGGCGGTGAGTACAGCCTTCGCCCCCCAGATCAAATGGAGTTGGCAGGAAAGGGAGCCGCCCACCCAGCACTCACTAGAGCAGCAGCAGCAGCAGTGTCCCGGAATCCTCCCTCAGGCCTTTTAAGCTGTGGCGGTGAGTGCAGGCTCTGCCCCCTATGCCTGATGGAGTTGGCAGGAAAGGGAGCGGCCCACCCAGCACTCACTAGAGCAGCAGCAGCAGCAGTGTCCCGGAGGCCTTGATGAAGGCCCTCACGGTGTGGTGGTGAGTGCAGGCTCCGCCCCCTAGGCCAGATTGAGTTGGCAGGAAAGGGAGCGGCCCACCCAGCACTCATTAGAGCAGCAGCAGCAGCAGTGTCCCGGAAGCCTCCCTCAGGCTTCTTAAGCTGTGGCGGTGAGTGCAGGCTCCGCCCCCTAGGCCAGATGGAGTTGGCAGGAAATGGAGCGACCCACCTAGCATTCACTAGAGCAGCAGCAGCAGTGTCCCGGAAGCCTCCCTCAGGCCTCTTAAACTGTGGCAGTGAGTGCAGGCTCCGCCCCCTAGGCCAGATGGAGTTGGCAGGAAAGGGAGCGTTCCACCCAGCACTCACTAGAGCAGCAGCAGCAGTGTCCTTAAGCCTCCCTCTGGCCTCTTAAGCTGTGGCTTTGGGTGCAGGCTCCACCCCCTAGGCCAGATGCAGTGTTCAGGAAAGGGAACGGCCCACCCAGCACTCACTAGATCAGCAGCAGTGTCCCGGAAGCCTCCCTCAGGCCTCTTAAGTTGTGGCGGTGAGTGCAGGCTCCGCCCCTAGGCCAGATGGAGTTGGCAGGAAAGGGAGCGGCCCACCCAGCACTCACTAGAGCAGCAGCAGCAGCAGCAGCAGTGTCCCGGAAGCCTCCCTCAGGCCTCTTAAGCTGTGGCGGTGAGTGCAGGCTCCGGCCCCTGGGCCAGATTGAGTTGGCAGGTAAGGGAGCGTCCCATCCAACACTCACTAGAGCAGCAGCAGCAGCAGCAGTGTCCCGGAGGCCTTGATGGCGGCCCTCAAGCTGTGGCGGTGAGTGCAGGCTCCGCCCCCTAGGCCAGACGGAGTTGGCAGGAAAGGGAGTGACCCACCTAACACTTACTAGAGCAGCAGCAGCAGTGTCCCGGAAGCCTCCTTCAGGCCTCTTAAGCTGTGGCGGTGAGTGCAGGCTCCGCCCCATATGTCAGATGGAGTTGGCAGGAAAGGGAGCGGCCCACCCAGCATTGGCTAGAGCAGCAGGAGCAGCATTGTCCCGGAAGCCTCCCTCAGGCCTCTTAAGCTGTGGCCGTGAGTGCAGGCTCCGCCCCCTAGGCCAGATGGAGTTGGCAGGAAAGGAAGCGGCCCACCCAGCACTCACTAGAGCAGCAGAAGCAGCAGTGTCCCGGACGCCTCCCTCAGGCCTCTTAAGCTGTGGTGGTGAGTGCAGGCTCTGCCCCCTAGGCCTGATGGAGTTGGCAGGTAAGGGAGCGGCCCACCCAGCACTCACTAGAGCAGCAGCAGCAACAGCAGCATCAGCAGTGACCCGGATGCCTCCCTCAGGCCTCTTAAGCTGTGGCGGTGAGTGCAGGCTCCGGCCCCTGGGCCAGATTGAGTTGGCAGGAAAGGAAGCGGCCCAGCCAGCACTCACTAGAGCAGCAGCATCAGTGTCCCGGAAGCCTCCCTCAGGCCTCTAAAGCTGAGGCGGTTAGTGCAGGCTCCGCCCCCTAGGCCAAATGGAGTTCGCAGGAAAGGGAGCGGCCCACCCAGCACTCACTAGAGCAGCAGCAGCAGTGTCCCGGAAGCCTCCCTCAGGCCTCTAAAGCTGAGGCGGTTAGTGCAGGCTCCGCCCCCTAGGCCAAATGGAGTTCGCAGGAAAGGGAGCGACCCACCCAGCAATCACTAGAGCAGCAGCAGCAGTGTACCGGAGGCCTCCCTCAGGCCTCTTAAGCTGTTGTGGTGAGTGCAAGCTCCGCCCCATAGGCCAGATGGAGTTGGCAGGAAAGGGAGCGGCCCACCCAGCACTCAATGGAGTAGCAACAGTGTCCCAGAAGCCTCCCTCAGGCCTCTTAAGCTGTGGCGGTGAGTGCAGGCTCCGCCCCCTAGGCCAGATGGAGTTGGCAGGAAAGGGAGCGGCCCACCCAGCACTCACTAGAGCAGCAGCAGCAGCAGCTTCCCGGAGGCCTTGATGGAGGCCCTCAAGCTCTGGCGGTGAGTGCAGGCTCCGCCCCCTAGGCCAGATGGAATTCGCAGGAAAGAGAGCGGCCCACCCAGCACTCACTAGAGCAGCAGCAGCAGTGTCCCGGAAGCCTCCCTCAGGCCTCTTAAGCTGTGGCGGTGAGTGCAGGGTCCGCACCCTTGGCAACATGGAGTTGGCCGGAAAGGGAGCGGCCCACCCAGCACTCACTAGAGCAGCAGCAGTGTCCCGGATGCCTCCCTCAGACCTCTTAAGCTGTGGCGGTGAGTGCAGGCTCTGCCCCCTAGGCCTGATGGAGTTGGCAGGAAAGGGAGCGGCTCACCCAGCACTCACTAGAGGAGCAGCAGTAGCAGTGTCCCGGAGGCCTTGATTGAGGCCCTAAAGGTGTGGCGGTGAGTGCAGGCTCCGGCCCCTGGGCCAGATTGAGTTGGCAGGTAAGGGAGCACCCCACACAGCACTCACTAGAGCAACAGCAGTGTCCCGGAAGCCTCCCTCAGGCCTCTTAAGCTGTGGCGGTGAGTGCAGGCTCCGCCCCGGAGGCCTGATGGAGTTGGCAGGAAAGGGAGCGGCCCACCCAGCACTCACTAGAGCAGCAGCATCAGTGTCCCGGAAGCTTCCCTCAGGCCTCTTAAGCTGAGGCAGTGAGAGCAGGCTCCGCCCCCTAGGCCAGATGGAGTTCGCAGGAAAAGGAGCGGCCCACCCAGCACTCACTAGAGCAGCAGCAGTGTCCCGGAAGCCTCCCTCAGGCCTCTTAAGCTGTGGCGGTGAGTGCAGGCTCCGCCCCCTTGTCCAGATGGAGTGGGCAGGAAAGGGAGCGGCCCACCCAGCACTCAGTAGCGCAGCAGCAGCAGCAGTGTCCCGGAAGCCTCCCTCAGGCCTCTTAAGTTGTGGCGGTGAGTGTAGGCTCCGCCCCTTAGGCCATATGGAGTTGGCAGGAAAGAGAGCGGCCCACCCAGCACTCACTAGAGCAGCAGCAGCTTCCCGGAGGCCTTGATGGAGGCCCTCAAGCTCTGGCGGTGAGTGCAGGCTCCGCCCCTGGGCCAGACTGAGTTGGCAGGATAGAGAGCGGCCCACCCAGCACTCATTAGAGCAGCAGCAGTGTTCTGAAAGCCTCCCTCAGGCCTCTTAAGCTGTGGCGGTGAGTGCAGGCTCCGCCCCCTAGGCCTGATGGAGTTGGCAGGAAAGGGGGCGGCCCACCCAGCACTCACTAGAGCAGCAACATTAGTGTCCCGGAAGCCTCCCTCAGGCCTCTTAAGCTGAGGCAGTGAGTGCAGGCTCCGCCCCCTAGGCCAGATGGAGTTCTCAGGAAAGGAAGCGGCCCACCCAGCACTCACTAGAGCACCAGCAGCAGTGTCCTGGAAGCCTCCCTCAGGCCTCTTAAGCTGTGGCGGTGAGTGCAGGCTCCGCCCCCTTGGCAACATGGAGTTGGCAGGAAAGGGAGCGGCCCACCCAGCACTCACAAGAGCAGCAGCAGTAGCAGTGTACCGGATGCCTCCCTCAGACCTCTTAAGCTGTGGCGGTGAGTGCAGGCTCCGCCCCCTAGGCCAGATGGAGTTGGCAGGAAAGGGAGCGGCCCACCCAGCACTCACTAGAGCAGCAGCAGCAGCAGTATCTCAGAAGCATCCCTCAGGCCTCTTAAGCTGCGGCGGTGAGTGCAGGCTAAGCCCCCTAGGCCAGACGGAGTTGGCAGGAAAGGGAGCGGCCCACCCAGCACTCGCTGGAGCAGCAGGAGCAGCAGTGTCCCGGAAGCCTCCCTCAGGCCTCTTAAGCTGTGGCGGTGAGTGCAGGCTCTGCCCCCTAGGCCTGATGGAGTTGGCAGGAAAGGGAGCGGCCCACCCAGCACTCACTAGAGCAGCAGCAGCAGCAATGTCCAGGAAGCATCCCTCAGGCCTTTTAAGCTGTGGCGGTGAGTACAGCCTTCGCCCCCCCAGATCAAATGACGTTGGCAGGAAAGGGAGCCGCCCACCCAGCACTCACTAGAGCAGCAGCAGCAGCAGTTTCCCGGAAGCCTCCCTCAGGCCTTTTAAGCTGTGGCGGTGAGTGCAGGCTCTGCCCCCTAGGCCTGATGGAGTTGGCAGGAAAGGGAGCGGCCCACCCAGCACTCACTGGAGCAGCAGCAGCAGCAGTGTCCCGGAGGCCTTGATGGAGGCCCTCAATCTGTGGTGGTGGTCCCACCCTCTGGGACACTGTTGCTGCTCTAGTGAGTGCTGGGTGGGCCACTCCCTTTCCTGCCAACTCCATGGGGCCTAGGGGGCGGAGCCTGCACTCACCGCTACAGATTAAGAAGCCTGAGGGAGGCCTCCGGGACACTGCTGCTGCTGCTGCTCTAGTGAGTGTTGGGTGGGCCACTCCCTTTCCTGCCAACTCCACCTGGCCTAGGTGGCGGAGCCTGCACTCACCGCCACAGCTTAAGAGGCCTGAGGGAGTCTTCTGGGACACTGCTGCTGCTGCTCTAGTGAGTGCAGGGTGGGCCGCTCCCTTTCCTGCCAACTCCATCAGGCCTTGGGGGCGGAGCCTGCACTCACCACCACAGCTTAAGAGGCCTGAGGGAGGCTTCCGGGACACTGCTGCTCCTGCTCTAGTGAGTGCTGCGTGGGCCGCTCCATTTCCTGCGAACTCCATTTGGCCTAGGGGGCGGAGCATGCACTCACCGGCACAGCTTAAGAGGCCTGAGGGAGGTTTCCGGGACACTGCTGCTGCTACTCTAGTGAGTGCTGGGTGGGCCGCTCCCTTTCCTGCCAACTCCATCTGGCCTAGGGGGCGGAGCCTGCACTCACCACCACAGCTTAAGAGGCCTGAGGGAGGCTTCCGGGACACTGTTGCTGCTCCATTGAGTGCTGGGTGGGCCGCTCCCTTTCCTGCCAACTCCATCTGGCCTAGGGGGCGGAGCCTGCACTCACCGCCACAGCTTAAGAGGCCTGAGAGAGGCTTCTGGGATACTGCTGCTGCTACTCTAGTGAGTGCTAGGTGGGCCGATCCCTTTCCTGCCAATTCCATCTGGCCTAGGGGGCGGAGCCTGCACTCACCACCACAGCTTAAGAGGCCTGAGGGAGGCTTCCGGGACACTGTTGCTGCTCCATTGAGTGCTGGGTGGGCCGCTCCCTTTCCTGCCAGCTCCATCTGGCCTAGGGGGCGGATCCTGCACTCACCACCACAGCTTAAGAGGCCTGAGGGAGGCTTCCGGGACACTGCTGCTGCTCTAATGAGTGCTTGGTGGGCCGCTCCCTATCCTGCCAACTCAATCTGGCCCAGGGTCGGAGCCTGCACTCACTGCCAGAGCTTGAGGGCCTCCATCAAGGCCTCCGGGAAGCTGCTGCTGCTGCTGCTCTAGTGAGTGCTGGGTGGGCCGCTCCCTTTCCTGCGAACTCCATCTGGCCTAGGGGGCGGAGCCTGCACTCACTGCCTCAGCTTAAGAGGCCTGAGGGAGGCTTCCGGGAGACTGATGCTGCTGCTCTAGTGAGTGCTGGGTGGGCCGCTCTCTTTCCTGCCAACTCCATATGGCCTAAGGGGCAGAGCCTGCACTCACCGCCACAACTTAAGAGGCCTGAGGGAGGCTTCCAGGACACTGCTGCTGCTGCTGCGCTACTGAGTGCTGGGTGGGCCGCTTCCTTTCCTGCCAACTGCATCTGGCCTAGGGGTTGGAGCTTGCACTCACCACCACAGCTTAAGAGGCCTGAGGGTGGCATGACTCCCGCTCCTTCTGGCGCTTAGTTAGACCTTCGGCACCATTCAATCCAGCTACCCAGATTTCCGCTGATGAATGGATTGCCTATTATTCAACCAGTTTCGCTTCTCCAAATCTTCTTACAGATCTCCCTCAGCCCCCGTCGGACCTCTGTTCCTGCTCTCTTAGTCCCACTTCCTCAATAAACTTTACCTCAACTCGCATTTTCAACATCATAATGTCAATGCGAAGGAATAAGGCCCCCGGCCCAGACATGGTCCCGTTAGACCTTTTCCTGACTGATCCTCTTTGGTGGAGCGAACACCTGACTCCTGTATTCACCGCTATCTCCTCCGCCCTAGACATCCCCGACTCCTGGAGAGAAGCTATAATAGTTCCGATCTTCAAAGGCGGCCAGCCAACGGACTTCCGGGTTGGCGCCATCGCCGAATGGCGGACTCCCTCCGAGCTCCAGAGGGAGTCTGCTCGGCAGGGGCTGGGTCCTACCGCGCCGGCGACGCGGGGACCCTCAAAAACCACGGGCACCGAGCCCGTGGACATGGGGACTCGGCTGGTACCGTCAGCGCCCTCCCGACTCGTGAAGGAGCCTTTTTAAAGGCTACGGATCGGGTGCCGGGGAGCGGCGTGGTACTGTGAGTCTATCGCTTCCCCTGCCGAGCGCAGCCGCATGCCATTCGTCGGAGAGCGCTGGCTTCTTCCATTGGAAATTTGGACATTTAACAGCAACCCGTGAGTAATTGGGTAACCGGGTATAAAAGGAGAAAAAAAGGATTTTTTTTTCGGATTCGGCACGAGCGGGGGGGATCTAAAAAGGAAGTCAGTCCCCTCCCTGATTGTAAACATGCTAAAACAAGGACTGAGAAACCAAGATCGATTCAGAAGTTTATTGCTGACAAAAAATATCAATTCCACGATGGGATACTACAAGAATTGTGCTGGAGGAGAAAAGTCGAGGGTGAGAGCGTAAAGGCAACCCCCCCCCCTGGGAACCGGGGCGATTCGGAGAACCTGGCGGAGAGAGATGGAGAGTTTGACAGCTGTCAAAGTAGCTGTCAAATCTTGAGAATACAAAGAGGACTTTGTTACAAGTATTTTGCTGGTTAATTTTGATACAATTGGACATAAATATGGATACAAAATGTCGGGGGGGAAAAGAAACAACAACTTGACTTTTGGATTAGAGGACACAAAGTTATTGCAACCCCCCTAGAGGGGCTTTGGGACATTACAAGTGGCGTATGTGGAAAACTACTCTGGAATGTGTACTGGTCTTAGCTCCTGGGAAAGTAGCAAAACTGAAATATTGTTTTGTCTACAGAGGTGACAACACAATAGAATCTTTCTATTGAAGCAAGGTAGGAACTGAACGTAAGTTTTTGTTCCTGAATAACAAACCTCTGTAGAGATACTAGATTTCAGAATAAGAATGGTTTTGCAGCTGAACAAGACAGAAACCTGAGAAAGTAAGAAACAAAAGAACAAAGGACCAACTACGCCACGGAAAGAACATTGGGAGGAGTAACAATGACCAAGGGAAATTAAAGGCCTCTATTAGACTGGATTTTTGAAATTAAACATCATCAAAACAAGCAAATTCCAAGAAAACCGGCAAGATGGATTGAGGAAAATTTGGCTGTGGACTTGAGACCTCCAGGCCGACAACATACAGACTGATGGACATGGGGAATCCAAACCGGGGAAGGGAGGGGGAATTCTAGAATCCAAAGGCTATGTAACCAACTTTTGGAATCTTCTTCTAGCTTCTATCTTTTATCTTTCTATATAACTTTGGTATTTTGATTTAACATGTTTTGGAAAAAAAAAGGGGGAATTCGTGGAAGGAAACGGGGCAGATCTTGGGGGAAAAACTTTTGTTCTATTTTGTTAAAGATAAGGAGTGATGCTAAGATTGTAATTTAAATTGGCTAATAGGTACAACATATTAGGTTTAAATTGGGAATGAGAACTTGTGGAACCAACGTAGGGAAAGGGGAATACAGTCGGGAGGGGAAGGAGGGAGTCCCAGAAAGAAGGTTATGAAAATAAGGGTTTAAAATTGGTCTTTCTTTTTCTTTCTTTTCTTTATCTTTTCTATTTTTTCTATTCTGTTATTATTGGAAACTTTAATAAATATGATTATAAAAAAAAACAACAAAGGCGGCCAGCCAAACATCCCTAGGAACTATCGCCCCATCAGTTTATTATCCATCCCAGGGAAAATATTTGCCGCTTTTTTATTGGAGGAACTTCTCTCATGGGTCCAGGAGAGGAACATTTTACCGCTGGAACAGATTGGTTTCCGAAAGTCAGCGTCAACCATGGACCACTGTCTAACTCTCTATCACCTTGCCAGTAAATACACTGCTCCAAGGCAAGGCCACCTATTTGCCGCTTTCATGGACCTGGAGTCCGCCTTTGATTCCATTCCTAGGCAGAGATTATGGTCCAAACTTGCCCATCTGGGAATTGATTCGCACCTCCTCTCCCTAATTATTTCCCTTTATTCAAACACCACAGCTCGCGTCCGAAGTGGTCCAAACGGCTCCCTCACTACTCCATTTCCAACGGCCAAGGGCGTCCGACAAGGTTGTCTCTTGGCTCCTTTATTGTTTAATCTCTATCTTCACGATGCAATTTCCACTTTGAAGCTAGCATCGAAGTACCCTCCTCACTTAGCAGGCCACCTGTTTCCCTTTTCTATGCTGATGATGCTGTCATCTTATCCAGAACAGCTGCGGATCTAGCAAACGCAGTTAACGCATTTATCGCCTATTGTAAGGCGGAAGCTCTTAATATTAATTATAAAAAATTGAAAGTCCTCCACTTCACTCGTTCCCGCAAACTCAAATTGGAGCCGCTTAAGATCACAGGTGGCTACTTAGAAAAGGTAAAAGCCTTTAAATATCTAGGCGTAATATTCACTTATAATCTCTCCTGGACCACCCATCTACAATCTGCTTTTCTTGCTGCAACCACGACCTCTAACGCCATTGTCCGATTTTACCACCAGAAGGGCGGCAAACACCTTCCAGCAGCAATTCAAATATTTAATGCCAAACTTGTCCCAAAATTATTATATGGATGCGAAGTATGGACTACAGCAATATCAGGTAACTTGGATCGCCCACTGCAGCAGCAGTGTCCCAGAAGCCTCCCTCAGGCCTCTTAAGCTGTGGCAGTGAGTGCATGCTCCTCCCCTAGGCAAGATGGAGTTGGCAGGAAAGGGAGCGGCCCCCCAGCAGTCACTAGAGCAGCAGCAGCAGGGTCCCAGAAGCCTCCCTCAGGCCTCTTAAGCTGTGGCGGTGATTGCAGGCTCCGCCCCCAAGGCCCGATGGAGTTGGCAGGAAAGGGAGTGGCCCACCCAGTACTCACTAGAGCAGCAGCAGTGTACCAGAGGCCTCCCTCAAGCCTCTTAAGCTGTGGCGGTGAGTGCAGGTTCTGCCCCCTAGGTCAGATGTAGTTGTCAGGAAAGGGAGCCGCCCACCCAGCACTCACTAGAACAGCAGCAGCAGCAGCAGTGTCCCGGAAGCGTCCCTCAGGCCTCTTAAGCTGTGGCGGTAAGTGCAGGCTCCGCCCCCTAGGCCTGATGGAGTTGACAGGAAAGGGAGCGGCCCACCTAGCACTCAATAGAGCAGCAGCAGCAGCAGTGTCCCGGAAGCATCCCTCAGGCCTTTTAAGCTGTGGCGGTGAGTGGAGGCTCCGCCCACTAGGCCAGATGGAGTTGGTAGGAAAGGGAGTGGCCCACCCAGCACTCACTAGAGCAGCAGAAGCAGCAGTGTTCCGCAAGCCTCCCTCAGGCCTCTTAAGCTATGGCAGTGAGTGCAGGCTCTGCCCCCTATGCCTGATGGAGTTGGCAGGAAAGGGAGCGGCCCACCTAGCACTCACTAGAGCAGAAGCAGCAGCAGTGTCCCGGAAGCCTCCCTAAGGCCTCTTAAGTTGTGGCGGTGAGTTCAGGCTCTGCCCCCTAGGCCAGATGCAGTTGGCAGGAAAGGGAGAGGCCCACCCAGCACTCAGTAGAGCAGCCACAGCAGCAGTGTCCCGGAAGCCTCCCTCAGGCCTCTTACGCTGTGGCGGTGAGTGCAAGCTCCGCCCCCTAGGCCAGATGCAGTTGGCAGGAAAGGAAGCGGCCCACCCAGCACTCAGTAGAGCAGCCACAGCAGCAGTGTCCCGGAAGCCTCCCTCAGGCCTCTTAAGCTGGGGTGGTGAGTGCAGGCTCCGCCCCCTAGGCAAGATGGACTTGGCAGGAAAGGGAGCGGCCCACCCAGCACTCAGTAGCGCAGCAGCAGCAGCAGTGTCCCGGAAGCCTCCCTCAGGCCTCTTAAGCTGTGGCGGTGAGTGCAGGCTCTGCCCCCTAGGCCAGATGGAGTTGGCAGGAAAGGGAGCGGCCCACCCAGCACTCACTAGAGCAGTAGCAGCAGCAATGTCCTGGAAGCCTCCCTAAGGCCTCTTAAGCTGTGGCGGTAAGTGCAGGCTCCGCCACCTAGGCCAGGTGGAGTTGGCAGGAAAGGGAGCGGCCCACCCAACACTCACTAGAGCAGCAGCAGCAGCAGTGTCCCGGAAGCCTCCCTCAGGCCTCTTAAGCTGTGGCGGTGATTGCAGGCTCCGCCCCTAGGCCAGATGGAGTTGGCAGGAAAGAGCGGCCCACCCAGCACTCGCTAGAACAGCAGCAGGGGCAGCAGCAACAGTGTCCCGGAAGCCTCCCTCAGGATTCTCAAGTCGTGGCGGTGAGTGTAAGCTCCGCCTCCTAGGCCAGATGGAGTTGGCAGGAAAGGGAGCGGCCCACACAGCACTCATTAGAGCAGCAGCAGCAGCAGTGTCCCAGAAGCCTCCCTCAGGCATCTTAAGCTGTGGCGGTGAGTGCAGGCTCCGCCCCCTAGGCCAGATGGAGTTGGCAGGAAAGGGAATGGCCCACCTAGCACTCACTAGGGCAGCAGCAGTGTCCCGGAAGCATCCCTCAGGCCTCTTAAGCTGTGGCGGTGAGTGCAGGCTCCGCCCCCTAGGCCAGATGGAGTTGGCAGGAAAGGGAGCGGCCCACCCAGCACTCACTAGAGCAGCAGCAGCAGTGTCCCGGAAGCCTCCCTCAGGCCTCTTAAGCTGTGGCGGTGATTGCAGGTTCCGCCCCTAGGCCAGATGGAGTTGGCAGGAAAGGGAGCGGCCCCCCAGCAGTCACTAGAGCAGCAGCAGCAGTGTCCCGGAGGCCTTGATGGCAGCCCTCAAGCTGTGGCGGTGAGTGCAGGCTCCGGCCCCTGGGCCAGATTGAGTTGGCTTGTAAGGGAGCGGCCCACCCAACACTCACTAGAGCAGCAGCAGCAGCAGCAGTGTCCCGGAGTCTTGATGGGGGCCCTCAAGGTGTGGCGGTGAGTGCAGGCTCCGCCCCCTAGGCCAGACGGAGTTGGCAGGAAAGGGAGCGGCCCACCCAGCACTCACTAGAGCAGCAGCAGCAGTGTCCCGGATGCCTCCCTCAGGCCTCTTAAGCTGTGGCAGTGAGTGCATGCTCCGCCCCTAGGCAAGATGGAGTTGGCAGGAAAGGGAGCGGCCCCCCAGCAGTCACTAGAGCAGCAGCAGCAGGGTCCCAGAAGCCTCCCTCAGGCCTCCTAAGCTGTGGCGGTGATTGCAGGCTCCGCCCCCAAGGGCCGATGGAGTTGGCAGGAAAGGGAGTGGCCCACCCAGTACTCACTAGAGCAGCAGCAGTGTACCGGAGGCCTCCCTCAAGCCTCTTAAGCTGTGGCGGTGAGTGCAGGCTCTGCCCCCTAGGCCAGATGGAGTTGGCAGGAAAGGGAGCGGCCCACCCAGCACTTGCTAGAGCCGCAGCAGCAGCAATGTCCCGGAAGCCTCCCTCAGGCCTCTTAAGCTGTGGCGGTGAGTGCAGACTCCGCCCCCTAGGCCAGATGGAGTTGCTAGGAAAGGTAGTGGCCCACCTAGCACTCACTAGAGCAGAAGCAGCAGCAGTGTCCCGGAAGCCTCCCTCAGGCCTCTTAAGTTGTGGCGGTAAGTGCAGGCTCTGCCCCCTAGGCTAGATGCAGTTGGCAGGAAAGGGAGCGGCCCACCCAGCACTCACTAGAGCAGAAGCAGCAGTGTCCCGGAAGCCTCCCTCAGGCCTCTTACGCTGTGGCGGTGAGTGCAAGCTCCGCCCCCTAGGCCAGATGCAGTTGGCAGGAAAGGAAGCGGCCCACCCAGCACTCAGTAGAGCAGACACAGCAGCAGTGTCCCGGAAGCCTCCCTCAGGCATCTTAAGCTGGGGTGGTGAGTGCAGGCTCTGCCCCCTAGGCAAGAAGGACTTGGCAGGAAAGGGAGCGGCCCACCCAGCACTCAGTAGCGCAGCAGCAACAGCAGTGTCCCGGAAGCCTCCCTCAGGCCTCTTAAGCTGTGGTGGTGAGTGCAGGCTCCGCCCCCTAGGCCAGATGGAGTTGGCAGGAAAGGGAGCGGCCCACCCAGCACTCACTAGAGCAGCAGCAGCAGTGTCCCGGAAGCCTCCCTCAGGCCTCTTAAGCTGAGGCGGTGAGTGCAGGCTCCGCCCCCTAGGCCAAATGGAGTTGGCAGGAAAAGGAGCGGCCCACCCAGCACTCACTAGAGCAGCAGCAGCAGTGTCCTGGAAGCCTCCCTCAGGCCTCTTAAGCTGTGGCGGTGAGTGCAGGCTCCGCCCCCTAGGCACTATGGAGTTGGCAGGAAAGGGAGCAGCCCACCCAGCACTCACTAGAGCAGCAGCAGTAGCAGTGTCCCGGAGGCCTTGATGGAGGCCCTCAAGCTGTGGCGGTGAGTGCAGGCTCCGCCCCCTAGGCAAGATGGACTTGGCAGGAAAGGGAGCGGCCCACCCAGCACTCAGTAGCGCAGCAGCAGCAGCAGTGTCCCGGAAGCCTCCCTCAGGCCTCTTAAGCTGTGGTGGTGAGTGCAGGCTCCGCCCCCTAGGCCAGATGGAGTTGGCAGGAAAGGGAGCGGCCCACCCAGCACTCACTAGAGCAGCAGCAGCAGTGTCCCGGAAGCCTCCCTCAGGCCTCTTAAGCTGAGGCAGTGAGTGCAGGCTCCGCCCCCTAGGCCAAATGGAGTTCGCAGGAAAGGGAGCGGCCCACCCAGCACTCACTAGAGCAGCAGCAGCAGTGTCCCGGAAGCCTCCCTCAGGCCTCTTAAGCTGAGGCGGTGAGTGCAGGCTCCGCCCCCTAGGCCAAATGGAGTTCGCAGGAAAGGGAGCGGCCCACCCAGCACTCACTAGAGCAGTAGCAGCAGCAATGTCCTGCAAGCCTCCCTAAGGCCTCTTAAGCTGTGGCGGTGAGTTCAGGCTCCGCCACCTAGGCCAGATGGAGTTGGCAGGAAAGGGAGCGGCCCACCCAACACTCACTAGAGCAGCAGCAGCAGCAGTGTCCCGGAAGCCTCCCTCAGGCCTCTTAAGCTGTGGCGGTGATTGCAGGCTCCGCCCCCAGGCCAGATGGAGTTGGCAGGAAAGAGCGGCCCACCCAGCACTCGCTAGAACAGCAGCAGGGGCAGCAGCAACAGTGTCCCGGAAGCCTCCCTCAGGATTCTCAAGTCGTGGTGGTGAGTGTAAGCTCCGCCTCCTAGGCCAGATGGAGTTGGCAGGAAAGGGAGCGGCCCACGCAGCACTCATTAGAGCAGCAGCAGCAGCAGTGTCCCGTAAGCCTCCCTCAGGCATCTTAAGCTGTAGCGGTGAGTGCAGGCTCCGCCCCCTAGGCCCGATGGAGTTGGCAGGAAAGGGAGCGGCCCACCCAGCACTCACTAGAGCAGCAACAGTGTCCCAGAGGCCTCCCTCAGGCCTCTTAAGCTGTGGTGGTGAGTGCAGGCTCCACCCCCGAGGCCAGATGGAGTTGGCAGGAAAGGGAGCGGCCCACCCAGCACTCACTAGAGCAGCAGCAGCAGTGTCCCGGAAGCCTCCCTCAGGCCTCTTAAGCTGTGGCGGTGAGTGTAGGTTCCGCCCCGTAAGCCAGATGGAGTTGGCAGGAAAGGGAGCGGCCCACCCAGCACTCACTAGAGCAGCAGCAGTGTCCCGGAAGCCTCCCTCAGGCGTCTTAAGCTGTGGCGGTGAGTGCAGGCTCCGCCCCCTAGGCCAGATGGAGTTGGCAGGAAAGGGAGCGGCCCACCCAGCACTCACTAGAGCAGTAGCAGCAGCAATGTCCTGGAAGCCTCCCTGAGGCCTCTTAAGCTGTGCCGGTGAGTGCAGGCTCCGCCACCTAGGCCAGGTGGAGTTGGCAGGAAAGAGCGGTCCACCCAGCACTCGCTAGAACAGCAGCAGGGGCAGCAGCAACAGTGTCCCGGAAGCCTCCCTCAGGATTCTCAAGTCGTGGCGGTGAGTGTAAGCTCCGCCTCCTAGGCCAGATGGAGTTGGCAGGAAAGGGAGCGGCCCACACAGCACTCATTAGAGCAGCAGCAGCAGCAGTGTCCCGGAAGCCTCCCTCAGGCTTCTTAAGCTGTAGCGGTGAGTGCAGGCTCCGCCCCCTAGGCCCGATGGAGTTGGCAGGAAAGGGAGCGGCCCACCCAGCACTCACTAGAGCAGCAACAGTGTCCCAGAGGCCTCCCTCAGGCCTCTTAAGCTGTGGCGGTGAGTGTAGGTTCTGCCCCGTAAGCCAGATGGAGTTGGCAGGAAAGGGAGCGGCCCACCCAACACTCACTAGAGCAGCAGCAGTGTTCCGGAAGCCTCCCTTAGGCCTCTTAAGCTGTGGCGGTGAGTGCAAGCTCCGCCCCCTAGGCCAGATGGAGTTGGCAGGAAGGGGAGCGGCCCACCCAGCACTCACTAGAGCAGCAGCAGTGTCCCGGAAGCCTCCCTCAGGCCTCTTACGCTGTGGCGGTGAGTGCAAGCTCCGCCCCCTAGGCCAGATGCAGTTGGCAGGAAAGGAAGCGGCCCACCCAGCACTCAGTAGAGCAGACACAGCAGCAGTGTCCCGGAAGCCTCCCTCAGGCCTCTTAAGCTGGGGTGGTGAGTGCAGGCTCCGTCCCTTAGGCCAGATGGACTTGGCAGGAAGGGGAGCGGCCCACCCAGCACTCAGTAGCGCAGCAGCAGCAGCAGTGTCCCGGAAGCCTCCCTCAGGCATCTTAAGCTGAGGCGGTGAGTGCAGGCTCCGCCCCCTAGGCCAAATGGAGTTCGCAGGAAAGGGAGCGGCCCACCCAGCACTCACTAGAGCAGTAGCAGCAGTGTCCCGGAAGCCTCCCTCAGGCCTCTTAAGCTGAGGCGGTGAGTGCAGGCTCCGCCCCCTAGGCCAAATGGAGTTCGCAGGAAAGGGAGCGGCCCACCCAGCACTCACTAGAGCAGTAGCAGCAACAATGTCCTGGAAGCCTCCCTAAGGCCTCTTAAGCTGTGGCGGTGAGTGCAGGCTCCGCCACCTAGGCCAGGTGGAGTTGGCAGGAAAGGGAGCGGCCCACCCAACACTCACTAGAGCAGTAGCAGCAGCAATGTCCTGGAAGCCTCCCTCAGGCCTCTTAAGCTGTGGCGGTGATTGCAGGCTCCGCCCCCAGGCCAGATGGAGTTGGCAGGAAAGAGCGGCCCACCCAGCACTCGCTAGAACAGCAGCAGGGGCAGCAGCAACAGTGTCCCGGAAGCCTCCCTCAGGATTCTCAAGTCGTGGCGGTGAGTGTAAGCTCCGCCTCCTAGGCCAGATGGAGTTGGCAGGAAAGGGAGCGGCCCACACAGCACTCATTAGAGCAGCAGCAGCAGCAGTGTCCCGTAAGCCTCCCTCAGGCATCTTAAGCTGTAGCGGTGAGTGCAGGCTCCGCCCCCTAGGCCCGATGGAGTTGGCAGGAAAGGGAGCGGCCCACCCAGCACTCACTAGAGCAGCAACAGTGTCCCAGAGGCCTCCCTCAGGCCTCTTAAGCTGTGGTGGTGAGTGCAGGCTCCGCCCCCGAGGCCAAATGGAGTTGGCAGGAAAGGGAGCGGCCCACCCAGCACTCACTAGAGCAGCAGCAGCAGTGTCCCGGAAGCCTCCCTCAGGCCTCTTAAGCTGTGGCGGTGAGTGTAGGTTCCGCCCCGTAAGCCAGATGGAGTTGGCAGGAAAGGGAGCGGCCCACCCAGCACTCACTAGAGCAGCAGCAGTGTCCCGGAAGCCTCCCTCAGGCCTCTTAAGCTGTGGCGGTGAGTGCAGGCTCCGCCCCCTAGGTCAGATGGAGTTGACAGGAAAGGTAGTGGCCCACCTAGCACTCACTAGAGCAGCAGCAGCAGTGTTCCGGAAGCCTCCCTCAGGCCTCTTAAGCTGTGGCGGTGAGTGCAGGTTCCGCCCCCTGGGCCAGATGGAGTTGGCAGGAAGGGGAGCGGCCCACCCAGCACTTGTTAGAGCCGCAGCAGCAGCAATGTCCCGGAAGCCTCCCTCAGGCCTCTTAAGCTGTGGCGGTGAGTGCAGGCTCCGCCCCCTAGGCCAGATGGAGTTGGCAGGAAAGGGAGCGGCCCACCCAGCACTCACTAGAGCAGCAGCAGCAGTGTCCCGGAAGCGTCCCTCAGGCCTCTTAAGCTGTGGCGGTAAGTGCAGGCTCCGCCCCCTAGGCCTGATGGAGTTGACAGGAAAGGGAGCGGCCCACCCAGCACTCACTAGAGCAGCAGCAGCAGCAGTGTCCCGGAAGCCTCTCTCAGGCCTCTTACACTGTGGCGGTGAGTGCAGGCTCCGCCCCCTAGGCCCGATTGAGTTGGCAGGAAAGGGAGCCACCCACCCAGCACTCACTAGAGCAGCAGCAGTGTCCCGGAAGCCTCCCTCAGGCCTCTTAAGCTGTGGTGGTGAGTGCAGGCTCCGCCCCCTAGGCCAGATGGAGTTGGCAGGAAAGGGAGCGGCCCACCCAGCACTCACTAGAGCAGCAGCAGCAGCAAAGAGCAACATGTTCCATTAGGATACGTACTTCCAAAACATGTTTTTGGGCCATGGTATGGCCAGGAAGCCGTGGATCCTTTTTGTTTGTCGTACAGGCTGTGCCCCTGGTAATGATGTGTGATTTTTACGGTGAGTTATGGGTGGCCCAATGCAAAAAGCGTGAGGATCCATGAGGAGCTGTGCTTCGAAACCCCCTTTTTGGGTCTAGAATTGGCCAAGAAGCCATAGATCTGTGTTTTTTCTGGTGCAGGCTGTGCCCCTAGCTATCATGTGTAATTTGACGGTGAGTTTGGGTTGGCCCAATGTAAAAAGCGTGAGGATTCATGAGGATACGTGCTTCAAAAACATGTTTTTGGGCCACGGTATCACCAGGAAGCTGTAGAGCCATGTTTTTTTGTGGTATAGGCTCTGCCCCTGGCTATGATTTGTGATTTGACGGTGAGTTGGGTAGGCCCAATGCAGAAAGCGTGAGGATCCATGAGGATCAGTGCTTCGAAACCCCGTTTTTGGGCCGTGGAGCGGCTAGGAAGCCGTGGAATTTTTTTTGTGGTGCTGCTGTGACCCTAGCTATGGGACGTTCCTGCAATGCTTCAAAGCGTTGGCAAGCATCCATAACCTATGGCAACGGAGAGGCCAAAGTTGCCATGAGTGCCAAGAAAAACAAACATGGAGTCCAGCACGCTTCCTGTTGCGCAGCTTGCAGACTGTTCGTGCCGATCCAAAAATCCTTCCTGCCTCTGCCTCTTGCCGATAGCAGAGCATACACAGCGGTGAGAAGCAATTGCAGCCAGTGTGGGTAATAAATTCAGAGCAGACACAAAGGCGTTCCTTATCTTGTTAGCCTTTAATCATGAAGTAAAACATCTCTTAAATCTCTCCGGGCGACAACGCACACATCTTGCGTCCTCTCTCCGCAAAAGCGAAAACAGACTGACACACTTAGCCTCTAACCACTCCCGTATGTGTTTCTAACCACGCCTCAGGAAAGAGACGTCACCAGAACTCCTTAACCCTGTGAGTTCTGAAACCAATAACAATCTGAAGGTGAGTTAGGGAGGGGCCCAATGCAAAAAACATGAAGATCAATGAGGATTTGACGGTAATTTGACGGTGAGTTACAGTTGGCCCAATGCAAAAAGCGTGAGGATCCATGAGGAGCCGTGCATCGAAACCACATTTTTGGGCCTAAAACGGCCAAGAAGCCATGGATCTGTTTTTTTCCTGGTGCAGGCTGTGCCCCTGGCTATCATGTGTGATTTGACGGTGATTTTGGGTTGGCCCAATGTAAAAAGCGTGAGGATCCATGGGGATACGTGCTTCAAAAACATGTTTTTGGGCCACGGTATGACCAGGAAGTGGTAGATCCTGGATTTTTGTGGTGCAGGCTGTATGTATGATTTGACGGTGAGTTTGGTTTGACCCAGTTCAAAAAGCATGAGGAAACCATCTTTTTGGGCCATGGTTTAGCCAGGAAGCTGTAGATCCTTGTTTTTTTGTGGTGCAGGATGTGCTCCTGGCTACGATGTGTGATCTGGCAGTGAGTTATGTGGGGCCCAATGCAAAAAACATGAGGATGTATGAGGATCCATGCTTCGAAACCACGTTTTTTGGGCCATGGTTTGGCCAGGAAGCTGTAGATCCTTGTTTTTTCTGGTGCAGGCTGTGCCCCTGGCTATGATGTGTGATTTGATGGTGAGTTTGGGGGGCCCAATGCAAAAAACCTGAGGCTCAATGCGGATCCATGAGAATACGTTCTTCAAAACCACGTTTATGGGCCTAGAATGGCCAAGAAGCCATGGATCTGAGTTTTTTGATGTGTGATTTCACGGTGAGTTTGGGGTGGCCAATGCAAAAAGCAAGATCATCCATGAGGATACGTGCTTCAAGAACCGGTTTTTGGGCCATGGTATGATCAGGAAGCGGTGGTGAAATATACTCAGAGTCGCAAAGTGATTTCATGCTCTTTATTCAGCTCATAGTGGTGAGGAGGAATGAATGAAAGTCCCCTCAAAGCATCTGCTTTGTATACATTATTTACACAATGGGCTGCACATGATTGGTTAATTCTGGAATTCTACTGTAAGCCAATCAGGTTGTGGATTCACTTATATCTGGAGCATGATTGGGTGGTTCCTGCCAACCAATCATACTGCTGCATTGTTCTTGGACCAATCAGACTGCTGCATTCTGAATCCTATTGTTCTAGGACCAATCAGACTGCTGCAATTTGGATCCTATTGTTCTAGGACCAATCAGACTGCTGCAGTTTGGATCCTATTCAACTCAGTACATAACACCCCTCCCCTCTAAGTTCCAGTCATGCCCGGGAGGTCGCATTCATAGTCCTCGAGGTACACCGGCGGCCTACGTGTGCGTTGCGGCCTGGGGTGTTCCCTGGTCCGGGGTTCAGGTTCTGGCTCGTGTTCCAAGGATGCTGGCTGTGATGGGCCTGTTTGGTCTGGCGCAACCGGCTCGCTAAGTCGTGGTTCTGGTTCCGGTGTCCTTTCGGCCTCGCGGGTCCTCTCTGTATTTACTGATTCTGCCTCTCCTGCTGGCCCCTTCTGGTCTATGGGCCTCACTACCCCTCTGTTCCCTTGGGACTCCTCTGACCTTTCCTCCTCCTGGTTTTCTCCTGGGAATCGTCGCCGTATCTGGTCGCAGTGGCGGCGCCAGCATTGCCCCCCATCCGTTAGCACCTCGTACGACACGGGGCCAGTGACCCTGGTGACTGTGGCGGGTACCCATGCTGGGACTGCCCCAAAATTCTTTACGTACACTGGGTCCTGGGCCTCGAAGGTCCGGGGGTTCCTGCCTTCCCCCACCACTACCTCATCCTGAGCTCTATCGGGGAGATGGCGGTCCAATCTGATTGCAAGGCGCCAACCCATTAGTAGTTCAGCGGGGCTCCAGCCAGTCGTTGAGCTGGGGGTGCTGTGCTGTGCTAGAAGGAATTTGGCAAGGCGGTACTCCCAATCCCCTTGCGTCATGTGGCGAAGGGTGTCCTTGGTGGTCCGCACCATGCGTTCTGCTTGGCCATTGGTGGCAGGGTGGAATGGCGCCGAACGGATGTGGCGGATGGCGTTCTGCGCTGTGAAGGTTTGGAATTCTCCTGACGTAAATGCAGTCCCGTTGTCTGAGACGAGAGTGTCAGGGAGCCCATGGGTTGCAAACAGCCTGCGTAGTACCCGGATGGCTGCGGACGTGGAAGTGGACGGTACCAGTGCGACTTCCAGCCATTTGGTGTAGGAGTCCACCACTATGAAGAATGTTTTCCCCTGAAAGGGGCCAGCGAAATCCACATACAGGCGTGACCATGGTGCTCGGGCGGACTCCCAGGACTGGACTGGGGCCCTTGGGGGATCTGGGCGGGATTCTTGGCAGGCCTGGCAGTGTTTGACCCAGGCCTCTATCTCTCCGTCGATCCCTGGCCACCACACATAACTCCTGGCAAGGACCTTCATTCTTACTACCCCTGGGTGTGTCTCGTGTAGGGCTGTGAGGACCCTTTTGCGGAGGGGCTGGGGAACAACGACCCTGCTTCCCCATAACAGGCACCCCTTGTGGGCCGACAGTTCATGTTTGCGGGTTGTGTAGCCAGAGAATTCTGGCCCAGGGCTGCTGCTGGGTCATCCCCTCCACACCCAGTCCAGGACCCGGGAGATGACCCTATCTTTCTTGGAATGGTGTGCAACTTCTTGTGCCTGAATGGGGCGGTCGGGAAGCAGCTCCAGGCTCATAACCTCTTGTGCAGGTGCTGGGTCGGGGCCTGTTTCCGGTAGTGGTAGCCTGCTTAGGGCGTCCGCATGACCCATCGCCTTCCCCGGGCGGTGAATCAGTGCATACTGGTAGCTGGCAAGGAAAACTGACCACCTGAGGACGCGAGGAGACAGCACTTGGGGGGTCTGCTTTTCGGGGGCAAACAAGCCAAGCAACGGCTTGTGGTCAGTCACCACGGTGAAGGGCCGCCCGTACAAGAAACCATGGAATTTTTTTACTCCCTTCACAATTGCCAGACCCTCCTTGTCTATTTGCGAGTAGTTCTGCTCGGTTGCGTTGAGTGTCTGGGAAAAGTATGCCACCGGTACCTCTCTTCCATCCGGGAGTTGGTGTCCCAGGACAGCGCCGATGCCATAGGGCGAGGCGTCACATGCTAGCACCACCGGCAGCCTCTCATCGAAGTGTGCCAAGACTGAGTTTGAGACAAGCAAGTCCTTGACTGCCTGAAATGCAGCCTCCTGGCGCTGGCCCCACACCCAAGGGGCCCGCTTGTCCAGGAGTCTGTGTAGGGGCTCCGCTACCGCCGCCTTGTGGGGAAGGAAGGAATGGTAAAAGTTCAATAGTCCCAAGAAGGCCTGAAGTTCAGTCTTGCTCTTGGGCGCTGGGGCATCACAAATGGCCCGTACCTTGTCCCCAGTTGGGTGGACCCGTTCTGCGTCCACCATAAATCCCAGAAAGTCCACCTGAGGCACTCCTAGTAGACATTTTTCCCGCTTCACCTTGAGACCCGCCGTCTGGAAACGGTGCAGAACGGTGCGGAGGCGGTCCTCAAACTCCTCTGGTGTGGGCCCGGCAATCAACACATCATCGAAGAAGGGGGTGACGCCAGGAATCCCTTTAAGGAGCGAGTCCATTAGATTCTGGAATATGCCTGGTGCCACACTGACACTGAATTGCAGCCGCTTTACCCTGAACGCTCCTCTGTGCATCACAATCGTGTGTGCCTCTGCTGTGGCCTCATCTACTGGCAGCTGTTGATATGCTTGGGCCAAGTCCAGCTTGCCAAAAAATTTCGACCCAGCCAGGGTGGCAAGGACATGGCTGACCACTGGCACTGGGTATGCATGGGCTATGAGGGCCTTGTTTATGGTACATTTGTAGTCTGCGCAGATGCGGACCGAACCATTAGGCTTGACGGGTGTGACGATTGGGGTTTCCCAGGGGGCATTAGGCACCGGCTCCAGCATGCCTTGCTCCACGAGCCGGTCCAATTCCTCGTCTATATGGGGTTTCAGGGCGAACGGGACCCGGCGGGCCTTGAGCCTGACCGGTCGTACTGCGGGGTCAAGCTGTAGAGCAATGGGGGGGCCCGTATACTGTCCCAATTTCCCATCGAAAACCCCTGGAAATTCCTTGCAGATGGCGTCCACGTCCACTTGTAAGGTAGTGCGGTTCACCCCGGTGATGGCTAGCCCCAGTGGTCCAAACCATGCCAATCCCAGTAAGCTAATGTAGGGGCCCTTGACCACGAGCAAGTCCAGTTGCCGCGTCCGCCCTCGGTATTGCACCCTGAAGGTCCCCACCCCCATTGTGGGGACCTTACGTTTCTGGAAGTCCCGGAGGGTGAATGGGGCCGGCCTGAGTTTGGGACCCCCAGTAGGACACAGTTTCCTTAAGGTCCTTGCCGAGATTATGGATAGAGTTGAACCCGTGTCAAGCTCCATGCGGCATGGGGCCCCCTCTATCTGTACCTCTACATAAATTTTCTCTACGTTGGGGTGGGGCAACTGGTATACCTGGAAGTCCGTGAGCTCCGTAGAGTTGCCTTGGTGCGTTGGGCCCTGGGACCTGGGGCTCTTGGATTGGTCATCTGATGCCTGGCGTTGGGTGGGCCGAGCTCGACACACCCGGGCGATGTGTCCCAATTTTCTGCACTGCCTGCACTCTGCGTTGCGGAAACGGCAGGTCCTCCTCTTGTGACTTTCCCCGCAGCTTGCGCAGTTCCCTCCTTCTTGTTGAGGCAGCTGTGGTATGTGGGCTGCTTGAGTGCGCTGCTGTACTCGGTGCACCTCCTCCCTGTCAGATCCTGAGTCGTCGGTGAGGTCTTCATGGTGGACCCTCGGTTGGGGTGGCAGGCTCGGCCGTGCCTCTTGCGTCGACCTCTTGGCAGCTTCCGTTGCCAGGGCCTCCTCCAGAGCGACCTGGAACGTTAGGTCCTTCTTGGCGTAGAGGCGTTGTTGCAGCTTCTCATCCTTCAGGCCACCGACGAGGCGGTCACGAAGCATGTTCTCCAGCTCTAAGAAGTTGCAGAACCGGGCAGCTTGGCGGAGAGAGGTCACAAACCCAGTTATGGTTTCCCCAGGGGCTTGCCGCTTTGCGTAGAAGGCATTTCGACGAGTCACCACTGAGGGCTGCGGCGAAAAGTGCCCCTTCAGCTGTTCCATTATAGTTTTGTATGGAACAGTAGCAACGTCTTCAGGTGCAAGGAGAGCCCGGGCGATTTCAAATGTCTCCTCTTCGCAGATGCTGAAGAATATCGCCCTCTTCTTGGCATCTTCTTCGTCGGTGACCCCTTTGGCTTCTAGAAGGAAGGTGAAACGGGAGGCGTACGATTCCCAGTCTCCAGATGCGGGGTTGAACGGCGAGAAGCTGCTGTCGGTTGCCATTCTGAGTTCCTTGTGTCCCGGAGCTGAAGCCTGGATACACGGTGCGAGGCAGCGGTGCGGCAGGTGGCGGTGCTGCGGTGCTGTGTGTGGCAGTCAGCTCAGCGGGATCCCACCTTTGTCGCCAGTGAAATATACTCAGAGTCGCAAAGTGATTTCATGCTCTTTATTCAGCTCATAGTGGTGAGGAGGAATGAATGAAAGTCCCCTCAAAGTATCTGCTTTGTATACATTATTTACACAATGGGCTGCACATGATTGGTTAATTCTGGAATTCTACTGTAAGCCAATCAGGTTGTGGATTCACTTATATCTGGAGCATGATTGGGTGGTTCCTGCCAACCAATCATACTGCTGCATTGTTCTTGGACCAATCAGACTGCTGCATTCTGAATCCTATTGTTCTAGGACCAATCAGACTGCTGCAATTTGGATCCTATTGTTCTAGGACCAATCAGACTGCTGCAGTTGGATCCTATTCAACTCAGTACATAACAGGTGGATATTAGATTTTTGTGGTGCAGGCTGTGCCCCTGACTACAATGTGTGATTTGACCGTGGGTTTGGGGTGGGCAATGCAAAAAACAAGATGATCCATGAGGGTCCGTGCTTCGAAATCACGTTTTTGGGCCATAGAGTAGCCAGGAAGCCATGAATCCGAGTTTTCTGTGGTGCAGGCTATGCCCCTCCTGGCTATGATGTGTGATTTGATGGTGCGGTAGGGGTGTCCCAATGAAAAAAGCGTGAGGATCCATGAGGATCTGTTCTTCGAATCCACGTTTTTGCGCCTAAAGCGGCAAGGAAGCCATGGATCTGAGTTTTTTGTGGTGCAGGCTGTGCCCCTCGCTATGATGTGTGTTTTGACGGTGAGTTATGGGTGGCCCAGTGCAAAAAGCGTGAGGATCCATGAGGATCTATGCTTCGAAACCACGTTTTTGGGCTATGGAGTGGCGAGGAAGTTGTGGATCCGAGTTTTTTCTGGTGCAGGATGTGCCCATGGCCATGATGTTTGATCTGATGGTGACTTCGAGCTGATCTAGTGCAAAAACCATGAGGATCCATGTTTTTTAACCATGTTTTTGCACCATTGAAACAGTGGATGCGTGATTTGTTTGGTTCTGCCTACAGACTAAGATGTGGTCTGCAGTATCATGGTGTTTTTATTTTGTTTCAATATAAAAATCATATGAATTCATGAGGATCCATGCTGTGGATCCATGTTTTTGTGGTGCTGCAAAGTGTTGGATCCACGTTTTTATAGTCCAGTCTGTATCCAGGTGTGATTTGACACTGGATTTGTTGGAGTTATTTTTTAAAAAGTGGAGGATCCATGAGGATCCGTGTAGATCCGCCTTTAACCCAGTCCCCCTACAGAGTAAGACATGGCCTACAGTATCATGGTGTCTTTATTTAATTTGAATGAAAAAATCATATGAATTCATGAGGATCCGTTTAAAATCAGCTGGATCCGCCTTTTACCCTTTTCCTGTGAGGACTCTGCCGCCCAATCACCGCCGTGCTCAAGTCCCGTATTCCCGCCTCGCTTTACTTCTAATCATATCGCGCAGCCGCAGTGTGTGAGCAAGGCATTTCCTAGATAACTCGGAAGTCTCGTCTCTAGAATGAGAAGAATCATAGATTTCTAAGTCTATGCAGAGTCCGTAAGGAGACCGAGAAGCGGGAAGCAGAGCCGGAAGTGGCTCCGGGCTTCTTCCTAATACTGGTCTAAAATTTACTCTTTCCGGTCAGAGGCGGGACAGAAGGAGAGCGGGGCCACCTCCTAGGATGAGTATTTTCTGTTGCGGAGTGGGCTGGGCCACTCCGACCGGAAATGCCTGGAGGGAGCGAGGCAAAGCCCCAGAACAGGAGAACGGGCTGGCGGTGTGAGGGTTGGGAAGGAGCGAGAGAGTGCAGCTGACTGCCTCGGAGACTCCTGCCCGGAGAAGCAGGTAAGGGGGAGTACAAAAAATCATCATCATAACAACAGTTAATTATCATGAATTATTCTTATGGGGTGCTGGTGCTTCTATTCTCCTTCTCTCTCAGCTACTCCTCACAACTTTTTTTTTTATTCCTCTCCCGTCATTTCTATCACATCCTAGAAGGTGCCTTTGCTTCTCCTCCTCTCCCCCATGCCAGGAGAGGGGTGCTCTCGTTATATATGGCTGTTTCTCTCCTGACTAGAGATGGGAAGGCCTGGGGGGGAAATGGGGAAAAACCCCAGGTATTTTCTGTTTTTTTCCAGAGCCGCTTTTTTCCGGAAAAATGGGAAAAAAGTTTGATATAGGTTGAATATTCCACACACTCTTTCCCCCCAATTTTTTTCCTGAAAAAAAAATGGCTTGGGGGGGACTGAAAAAACCTGTTCCCTCCCCCCAATTTTTCCTCCCCCCCCCGGCCTTCCAGCACCCACACTTTGGTGCCCCGTGCCAACTGACACCAGGCAGGTGCTCTCACTGCACTCTTTCTGGGTGCTGCTCAAAACATTTTCGTTAGGGGCAGCCCATCTGAACACGTAGAAGCTGCATGTGATTTACCACTGCTGACTTTAAAGATCTTTCGAATACTCTTAAATACCTGCTTTTAACTGTGTTTTATCAATCATTTTAGTATTCCGTTGTATATTTTTCTAAACTGTTTAGAAAGCTCTCTTACCATCATGCAGTTTATAATAAAGGTAAAGGGACCCCTGACCATTAGGTCCAGTTGTAGACGACTCTGGGGTTGTGGCGCTCATCTCGCTTTACAGCTTCCGGGACATGTGGCCAGCATGAGTAAGCCGCTTCTGGCGAACCAGAGCAGCGCACGGAAATGCCGTTTACCTTCCCGCCGGAGCGGTACCTATTGATCTACAGTGGTACCTTGGGTTACATACGCTTCAGGTTACAGACTCCGCTAACCCAGAAATAGTACCTCGGGTCAAGAACTTTGCTGAGTGGGATGAGAACAGAAATCGTGCTCCGGCGGTGCGGCAGCAGCAGGAGGCCCCATGAGCTAAAGTGGTGCTTCAGGTTAAGAACAGTTTCAGGTTAAGAACAGACCTCTGGAACAAATTAAGTACTTAACCCGAGGTACCACTGTACTTGCACTTTGACGTTCTTTCAAACTGCTAGGTGGGCAGGAGCAGGGACCGAGCAACGGGAGCTCACCCCGTCGCGGGGATTTGAACCACCGACCTTCTGATCGGCAAGTCCTAGGCTCTGTGGTTTAACCCACAGCGCCACACGCGTCCGGTTTATAATATATAATAACAAATTCAATAAAAAAAGCACATACACGCCTTTTCCTTTCAGAGTTTAAGCCGTAGTGCAACATACTATTCAGTAACTGGATGTTGGTTACTTCTTGGCCTGGCATGCAGAAAAATTGCCTTATGCTTTGCGCTGCCTGTGGTCAAGTAGAGATTGAAAGACCTGGGGGGAAACAGGGGGAAAAACAGGTGTCCCCCCCATTTTTCCCCAAAGCCTTTTTTTAGAAGTCCATGAGAAAAATGACAAAGAGGAAGAGGAAGAAGAAATGGAAAATGATAGCAGTAGTTCAAAAAATGAGATAGAATAAGCTGTATATGTTGTTTCTTCTGGTTTTGTTTTTGTTTTGGATTTTGTTTTGGATTATTTTTTTAAGCACTACTCAAAGGGTAGACATTCTATGGAGCTTAAATATTGAGGTGGACCTTAAATTTATTTGCTGTTGGTTCTAAGGGGCAAATCTGATTATTTTTAATGTTGATGGTTTCTTGCTTTTTTTTGTTGCTTTTGAGGAAAAGGGGTTGCTTACCTGTTTTATTGCAAGCATAATACTTTTATCTACACTGTGTTTTATGCAATTTGTAAAACTACTCCACACTGACCTTTTTTTCAATTTTTCCAAAATTTCCATTTCCCCCCCGGGAAAAAACAGAGGGGAAACGTTTTTTTTCTCGTGGCTTCAAAATTTCCGGAAATTTTACATCTCTACTCCTGACGGACACGCAGAGACCCCGTCCCCCCACTGCATGTGTTTGACCTTTTGCCCCTCACCATGGGCATAGCCAGGATTTATGGGGGGGGGGCGCGGAACCTCATCTAAGTATTTTGTATGGACTTACTTGATTTAGGGGGACAGCTGCCCCCCTTAGCTGTGCCTTGTTGCCTCGACCATCCACGTGCTACCACTTGTTGGAAACTGGCCCCCTTGGGAAGGCTGGCTCATCTTCCCAGGCTTGTTGGGGCCTGTTTGCCGGTGACCTACCCTGGCTGGCATCCTGGCAGACCAGGGAGATCTTGATAGGCGACACCTCCCTGATGAAAGGTGCACACCCCCTTCCCCCTTGCATAGCAGCAGGAGAAAGAAAACAGTCAGAAAGTAGACTATTTCATCTCTACTTTATTCATGACTGTACACTGTACAAAAAGCATGTCTGCTTACTCAGTCTCCTCCGAGCAACTGCGTTAGACTTCCTCGACACAAACAACAGGAAGGTCGCATATTAGACAGAGAACAAATCCCTGAGAATTGCTTGGAACATCCTGTCCCACGGTTAGACCCATCATGTGATGTAAACATTGAACTGCTTGTTCGCAGCTGCGTAGTACTCATATCCCAACAGGCTACGCCCATGCCCTCAACAGACATATTTTCTCACCTCATTTGTTCTCCATGCAACTCAGTTTCCCCCTCACAGCAGGCACACAGGAGTCCCCCTTTCTGCATTTTCTTCCCATATGATTGTTTCCCCCGCTAAACAGCACAGAAGAGTCTCCCCACCATTTTTTTTTATCTCTGTTGCGCGCGCGCGCACAGAAAAAGAACAACACCCCATGCATTTGCTGCTTCCCTTCTAATACACACCTGGGGAGAGCCCCCAAATATGTGACTTTCCTTCTTGATCTGCACACACGCAGGAGAGGGTTCTTGTGTGTTTGACCTCCTATGACACATACTTCAACCCACCAGAGAACTGCCCATTTATATTTCCCCACCCCCACTGCAACCACCTAGGCTGAAATAATTTCCTGGTAGAGCATATACAGTATTTCACATGCAGAAGGTCCCAGTTTAAATCCCCAGCATCTCCAGGTGGCCCTGGAAATGTCCTCTGTGTGAAACTGGATGGTTGCTGCTAGTCTGTGTAAACAGTGGTCTGAATTGGTTTAAAGGAGAGCCTGATGGGACAGGCTATGACCCTGTCACTTGCTGGGGATTGGAGTGGGGAGCGTTTTAGATAGTATCTTAAATACAGAGCTATATTGTATCGTTGCACAATTGGGGTTTTTTTATACTGTAACTTAAGCATGCAAGGGCATTTACTTGAATAAAACATGGGGGGGGGGCAGGTTAGCCCCACCACCAATCTTAGCAATGGTAGTACCTAGTGCTGGTGAAGGTTTATTCCCTCCTCACCCCACTTTTTATCCACCAAACAGCTCTGTGAGATTGACTGGTCTCAGAAACAGTGACCGATCCAGGGTTACTCTGAATTTTTAAAGGTAAAAAGGGACTTGAATCCATTTCTCCCCATCTGGTTGCCTCCACCCCCCCCCCCAAAAAAAAAAAATCAACAAGGGTTGGCTGGCTGCAAAATTATGCATTTGCCTGCTTGGGCATATTTTTAGAAGCCACCTTATTTCTGTGACAGTAAATTGTTTCAAATTGCTTTTAAATAATTGTGTTTTAACTGTTGTAACAGTCCATGGACCTTGGATGAATGAATAACAATAATAGTCATTCCATTGGGGTCTCTATGCGGGTTGTCTCATTTGACAAAATGATTGGCTTTTGTAAAATCCTTCAATTGGAACATCTTTATTTAATTGCTCTGACTCTTTTAAGAATATTGGAAGGTCGAACTCTTGAAGAGTCTCCTGGGAAGAAACATCAGGTAGATGCAAGTTTTTCTTTTGGCCATGTAGCTGTTCTTGCCGAGCAGGAAATATTTGCACAGCAGTTTCTTGCTCACCATTCTCTAGAAGTTCTTGTGCCAGATATTTAAGGTTTGCAGATTCCTGATGCTCGCTGCTGTGGTGTGATTTGTATAACGTGCGCAGGTCTACTTCATAGTCCACACAGCCTGTATGCATATGTGGTGTAAGTTCTTTCATGTCACCATTATGGTCTGTCTGATGTTCATCCAGGACTGTATTCAGAGTCTCTCTTAATAAATTCTCTCTATCTGAGCCAAGTTGAATTAGTGGATCAAGTCTTCCTGATGGTTCATCCACTGATGAACATGTGTGAGGATTCCAAGGTCAGCATAGAGGCAAAGGAGCAGCATGATACTACGTTATGAGCCTTTGTGCCTGTCAGTGGGAAGTTTTCCCTAAGTCCCATAGCTTCCACACTATCTGCAGCATCTTTGTTTTGTTGGTCCATCTTCTGTTCTAAGGACCGTTTATTCTGGATCTTTTTTGAAGTCTGGGGAGAGTCTTGTAAGTCTACTTACTGACTCCCTCAACTGAGTCATAGTCCCCTTTTTCTGTGAGGTATGTAAATCTGGTCTTGTTGCTATGGAGACGGAGCCTCTGTTCCTCTGGCTTTGCTGTTCTTGGCTGAGCTCTTTATCTCACCAAGGTCATTGCTTAAACACAAGCAGCTCTGGAGGGGAGGTGTGGGGGTGGGCTGAAAAAACCAGCTGCTCTGCTGTTTTTTCTACAGCAGACCAGCAGACAATTTGCTTTGCAGCTCTTGCAAACAGTAGCACAATGGAATCAGATTTCTTCTTCCTGCGTATCTAAAGGCTTCTTGCAGAGTGCCTTAAGCTCAACAACCTGGTAACAGGTTTTCAGCTTTTGTGCTTGCTCTTAGGGATGTTGCCCTTGCTGGAGATTTTAGTCGCAACATTGCAACAGGAAATCTAAACTTGGTTGCAAGGCGGCGCTATTGAATTGCAAAAAGCACGTGTTCGTTTTGAACCCTGGGCCGAATGTACCTCGACCCCAAGGAGTTGGCTCCAATGAGTGATACCCAAGTGAATGTGATATGGACACCAGTGCTTCTGGAGATGTAAGCCTTTGTAGTTTTCAGTGGTGCCCTCAGGGAAGTGGTTCAGTATAGCTAATACTCTGCCCTCCAACATTCCACATCCTCACCCGTTCTCCAGCAGCCTCTATGCGCTACCCAAGGGAGGGGGTTGGTGGCGGCGGCAATGGCCATGGAGAGTCCACAGGATGCTCCCTCACCGCCGCAGCTCAGGACAAGTGCCGGCTCCTCCCTGAATTTGGTGGCGGCAGCACTGACATGGGGAAACAGGGACATTCCCAGATCAAATCAGAAGCCAGGATGGCTTTCGTAATTCTGGGACTCTCCCTGGAAAATAGGGATACTTGAAGGGTGTGCAAGGGTATGCAATACTGAGAAAGTTGGGCCAATGGTCCTCAGCAGCACAAAGCAACTTCCTATGTCCTCTCTGTCACTTATACTTCCAGAGAGACAAGTATATGAAATTGAGCCCCAGTCCTGACTTGGTTTCTAGGTTGCTCCCCGCTGCCTCTGAGTATCTTCCTCTGCTATTGCATTCCCACCAGCCTCTGTCTGGGCTCTGACCCTCCTAACTACCCCCATAGCAGCAGAGCATGTCTCTCCCCCTCCCCTTCACCACCCTCTCAAGTCCCCTACGTGGGAAGCAGAATGCCTTCCAAATGTTGGTGTGGGACTCTGGGAGAAAAAGGGGGCCACTGCCTCCATACAAGGCAAGTGAGTGTTACTGTGGCACCTATAAAATTCCGATGAAGCAGTGAGGTGGCTGCTCCTGTGTTCACCATCTGGATGACCCCTGGAAGATTGAAAGAGCAGGTGTGGAGTGGACAGTGGCAGCAGTAGCAGGATACTCTTGGTGATGGGCTCTGGGAATGGCCCCAGGGTCCAATTTAACATCGTTGGGGACATTGCAGAATCAGTTTCTCCGTCGCCTCCTGAAACTCCCCATGTGTGTGAGCAACGCAGCCATACGTCTGGAGTTAAAGATTACATCATTGGAGACTGTCATCTGGAAGCGAGTCTTTGGTTATTGGCTGTCCAGCTGGCATAGGCTTCCTGACCATTACCTTTTTCAGTGCCTCTGGCGGGACGACTTTGTCAATCCGTGGGTAGGAAAAATCCATGCCAAACTTCTGAGCATCGGAATTTCCCCAGCGGACTCTTTAAAGATGAACTTACGCTCAGCCAAAAGCCTTATTGAGCAAAGATTAGCAGACATTGAAAATCAACACAACCTCGCCGGGGGTGGGGGTGTCTGCTCCCCCAGGTACCACAGAATAACCCCACCACTTGGCCTCCCATCATACATGTCATCTCTTTCATCTGTACCACACCGACTTGCATTTATTCGTGCAAGGTTCAATGTCCTTCCATCGAACCTGCTGAGCCACAGATTTTCCAAGGGTTTGGTGTCTCCGCTATGCGTGTGTGACGGGAAAACTGTTGATTCTCTTCAACACATAATGTTCAACTGTCCCCTACATAGCATAGCCAGGACTAAATTCCTGGGTCCTGCTTTACTGCGCTTGGTTGGCAGGCATGTTGAGTCACATGCCGCACTACTTTTGCAGGATACAGATCCTTCTGTAACTCTGCAGGTGGCGATATTCCTGAATGCGGTTATCTCACACACAAAAACCACCAAAAACAACAACAACATCAAAAACTAATCGGACAGTTATGAAGAAGAGTGCATGTCGGATCTCGTCTTCAGTTTTCCTTTTTCTGGGATCCGTCCCCTGGAGCTCTTCGGGCCCCAAGCTGTTATCTGGCTCTGCTCAATGACCCACCCCTGCATCATGGTGTTCACCTTCTGGTGCCGAATATATCGGTCTTTATGCCTCTGTGCTTTTATGTTTGTACATACTTTATGGGCTAATAGCAGTAAATAAATAAATAAATAAATAAATAAATAAATAAATAAATAAATAAATAAATAAATAAGATGGGCTCTGGGAAGCCATGCTGGGATGCTCTGCATGTTGCCTCTTCTCTGTACACTGCCCAAGGCAAAGGTGTGTGGCAGATGGGCAAATCCTTTATCACCTTTGTGGGAAGCTTTTGCTGCTTTGCCTGTCTGTGTTCTCTGTACAGTAAATCATAAATAACTTGTCTGCAAAGACAAAAAGATTTCTGGGGCTGGGTCTTCCAATCACTTTGCTACGAGATGGTGCTTGCTTGCCGGTGTAGGGAATCAGTCACTGTTTGTTCCAAACAAGTCTCCCCGTTATGTTAATTGCTCTCACTTACAGAATCTGGTTTTCTTTTCTTTAATGCTGCTCTCCCTTTATCTGTCCCCATATGATGTCTGCACTCTGTGGTGTCCATGCTGCCCAATGTGAAATTCATAGTTACACACAGCAAAGCAAGCTTTTCTTGAACGAAAAGTTTACTTTCTGTGAGGCACTCTGTATACACTAGTGGCCAAAATTGTGGAAACCTTTTGGAAAAAGTGTATCTCCGAGGTTTGATGGCTCATAACACCACTATTTTTTGGAGTAATACCATAAAATTATATATCAATGGAAAGATAATTTAATGAAGAATGTAATGCAATAAATTTTATGAAGGATTATTTATCACAACAGCAGTCATCAAGAAGAAACATGAAACACATAGAAAAAATGAGATATACAAAAATTCTCACCATGTCAGTTAATACTTAGTTGGGTAACCTTTAGCTTTAATTACGGTCTTACAACGCCTTCCCATGGAGTGAACCAAGTTTCTTTAGTTCTGCAGTTATAATAATGTGAAACCCAGATTGAATTATTGCCTCTATTAATTGGGTTTTATTGCTGAGTTGCTTCTGACTAACAAGGTTCTTTAGTCGGCTCCATAGATTTTGGATTGGGTTAAGGCATGGGTAGGCAAACTAAGGCCCGGGGGCCAGATTCGGCCCAATCACCTTCTAAATCTGGCCCGCGGGTGGTCCGGGAATCAGCATGTTTTTACATGAGTCGAATGTGTCCTTTTATTTAAAATGCATCTCTGGGTTATTTGTGGGGCATAGGAATGCATTAATTACTTTTTTTCAAAATATAGTCCGGCCCCCCACAAGGTCTGAGGGACAGTGGTCCGGCCACCTGCTGAAAAAGTTTGCTGAGCCCTGAGTTAAGGTCTCTAGGCTATGTATTTTGGGGCATTTACATTCCCCTTAATGATGCAAATTCTGCTCACACCTTTTGCTGTCACACAGCCCCAGATCATAACACTAACTGGGTGTTTCATGGTAGGTGTAATGCAAGTAGGATGTAAATCTCCTCTGATTCTTCTCACATATTTCATGCCATCACTACTAAGCAAAGGGATTTTGGTTTCATCACTCCAAATAGCACTGTCCCATTGTTCCGCTGTCCAGTTCACATGGGTTTTAGCTCAGTTTAATCTTTTGAACCTTTGTTTGAGAGATAACAATGCCTTTTTTAAAAACAATGGTGACAGGGAGCGGCTGCCGAGACCACATAACACCAGTCTTGAAAGACCTACATTGGCTCCCAGTACGTTTCCAAGCACAATTCAAAGTGTTGGTGCTGACCTTGAAAGCCCTAAATGGCCTCGGTCCAAGATACCTGAAGGAGCGTCTCCACCCCCATCGTTCTGCCCGGACACTGAGGTCCAGCCCAGAGGGCCGTCTGGCGGTTCCCTCACCGTGAGAAGCCAAGTTACAGGGAACTAGGCAGAGGGCCTTCTCGGTAGTGGTGCCCGCCCTGTGGAACGCCCTCCCATCAGATGTCAAAGAAATAAACAACTATCTGACATCAATAGGAGTATAGCATCTAGATCAAGGGAAGTAATAGTGCCACTGTATTCTGCTCTGGTCAGACCTCACCTGGAGTACTGTGTCCAGTTCTGGCCACCACAACTCAAGAAGGACACTGACAAACTGGAACGTGTCCAGAGGAGGGCAGCCAAAATGGTCAAAGGCCTGGAAATGATGCCTTATGAGGAACGGCTAAGGGAGCTGGGCATGTTTAGCCTGGAGAAGAGGAGGTTAAGGGGTGATATGACAGCCATGTTCAAATATATAAAAGGATGTCACATAGAGGAGGGAGAAAGGTTGTTTTCTGCTGCTCCAGAGAAGCGGACACGGAGCAATGGATCCAAACTACAAGAAAGAAGATTTCACCTAAACATTAGGAAGAACTTCCTGACAGTAAGAGCTGTTTGACAGTGGAATTTGCTGCCAAGGAGTGTGGTGGAGTCTCCTTCTTTGGAGGTTTTTAAGCAGAGGCTTGACAACCATATGCCAGGAGTGCTCTGATGGTGTTTCCTGCTTGGCAGGGGGTTGGACTCGATGGCCCTTGTGGTCTCTTCCAACTCTATGATTCTATGAAAAATGTAGGAATGCCACCTTTGGTTAAGTTTTCACCATTTTTTATTCTAATTTCTTCATAACTGTTCACTTGATAGTACTATTTTACATCACTTTCTGGGTGACCAGTCAACTCTTTGTGCCATTCCTTTAATTTTATTACATTTTACAAGCTCACTAAATGAAAGAACACACACAAAAATAATCAACTTGATAGCAATCACATAAAAACACTGACAAATGTCCTCCTCTCAGCTCCAGTACATAACATCATCTTCCATAAACACGGATTTAACAATGAGTCCGTAAGTGACTATGGAAGCCAAATCTGGACCCATAAATCCTTCCACAGTGGGGACATTGGTTTCCGGGCGGGAGTTGATCACAGTGTGGATTTGCCAAGTGTGCCTTCCTCTTAGCACGTTTCTCCCTTGCGTCCTGAGTTTGAGTGTCTACAAAGCCCAGGACACCTTTGGTAAAGGCTGTTCTCCAATTGGAGTGCTTGCAGGCCAGTGTTTCCCAGATGTCTGCGTTTATACTACTTTTTAAAGATTTGCCTTGAGACAGTCTTCAAACCTCTTTTGTTGACCACCAGCATTACGCTTTCCATTTTTATGTTCAGAATAGAGTAGTTGCTTTGGAAGACAATAATCAAGCATCCACACAACATGACCAGTCCAACGAAGTTGATGTTGAAGAATCATTGCTTCAAGACTGGTGATCTTTGCTTCTTCCAGTACACTGATATTAGTTCTCCTGTCTTCCCAAGTGATGTGTAAAATTTTTCGGAGACACTGTTGATGCTATCTAAACACTCATGCTCATTGGCTACCTTCCAATGAAGGAAAGCTGCAGCATATCAACCTAAGCAAGTTGTGCTTCCTTTTTCTGGTTATGTGGCTATAACCTTTGATAGAATACAGATAATTGAACAAAGTTTCTTGTATTACATTCTTCATAAAATTATCTTTCCATTGATATATAATTATATATATATATGTGCTTGTAAAAAATCAACATCCTGTGGTCATCATAGTGCAGGGTTCACTAACCCATAACCCTTCCTGGACTACAACTCCCACCATAGGAAACCTAGGAAGCTGTCTTATACTGAATCAGACCTTTGGTCCATCTAGCCAAGTATTGTCTACACTGACTGGCAGCAGCCCTCCAGGGTTTCAGGCAGCGTTACCTGGCAGTTTTACCTGGAGATGTTGGAGATTGAACCTGGGACCTTCTGCATGCAAAGCATGTGCTCTAACCACTGAGATACAGCCCTTTCCTACCATTGGCCATGCTGACTGGGGCTAATGGATACTGGAGTCCCAGCATCAGTGTTAGAAACTGGGGTAGGAAAGCTAGGAGCCATGTGGCTTCTGGGACCTAGGTTGTGGGTGCCAAAACAAAATGTCTAGGTGCCATTTTTAAATTTTTTTACTGCCGTGCCACCCCGCAGAACACCTGATTTGGTTTCAGGAATATTGGGGGAGAAGCAAAAAGGTTACAGATGGTGAATAAATGAGGCTGTATTAAATAATTCAGAAGTAGTAACCAAAGGGAAGGCGATTCTAAGATAACAATTTGAACTTAATCTCAACAAAGACGTAGATGCAAATGTGGTGTGGGACACAGGCACAGTGGTCATGAAGGGGATATATGATCCAACAGAATGCATACCAAAAAATAAGAGAGGCAGTTAGAATCATAGAGTTGGAAGAGACCACAAGGGCCATCGAGTCCAACCCCCTGCCAAGCAGGAAACACCATCAGAGCACTCCTGACATACGGTTGTCAAGCCTCTGCTTAAAGACCTCCAAAGAAGGAGACTCCACCACACTCCTTGGCAGCAAATTCCACTGTCGAACAGCTCTTACTATGTTTAGGTGGAATCTTCTTTCTTGTAGTTTGGATCCATTGCTCCGTGTCCGCTTCTCTGGAGCAGCAGAAAGCAACCTTTCTTCCTCCTCTGTGTGACATCCTTTTATATATTTGAGCATGGCTATCATATCAGCCCTTAACCTCCTCTTCTCCAGGCTAAACATGCCCAGCTCCCTTAGCCGTTCCTCATAAGGCATCGTTTCCAGGCCTTTGACCATTTTGGTTGCCCTCCTCTGGACACGTTCCAGTTTGTCGGTGTCCTCCTTGAATTGTGGTGCCCAGAACTGGACACAGTACTCCAGGTGAGGTCTGACCAGAGCAGAATACAGTGGCACTATTACTTCCCTTGATCTAGATGCTATACTCCTATTGATGCATCCCAGAATTGCATTGGCTTTTTTAGCTGCCGCGTCACACTGTTGGCTCATGTCAAGTTTGTGGTCAACCAAGACTCCTAGATCCTTTTCACATGTACTGCTCTCAAGCCAGGTGTCACCCATCTTGTATTTGTGCCTCTCATCTTTTTTGCCCAAGTGTAATACTTTACATTTCTCCCTGTTAAAGTTCATCTTGTTTGTTTTTGCCCAGTTCTCTAATCTGTCAAGGTCGTTTTGTTTTGGTTTTTTATAAATATTTTATTGGGTTTTAACAATAAGAAAATTCAAAAAAAAGTACTGTAGCCTTATTGGAGTTCACTGATTGGGTCTGCGTTGCTCCGGGACAGTTCCTATTCCTATCTTGGAGCAAGAGGTCACTACTTCCGAGAACATGCTCTGGCATTAGTCCCAGACTTGGGTCTCTCCGTCATTTGTGGTCAGAACATAAGATATGTCTGTGTCTGTTCTACTGGTAAAGTCAAGGCCAGTCTTGCCGTCAAACTGATAAGGAAGAGAAATGTGTTCTTGTTTTGCATTTGCTCAACGGCTAAAGTTTATGCATTTTAGCTAAGGAGAAATGGGGATTTTGGTGCAGTTTAGAAATGCCTGTACAGTCAGTTTTGGGTTTGGGAAACCCTTTCCTTCAGTACAAAAACAGAAAGAATACAAAATTACAAAATACAGTAATACAAACATTGAACACAGAAAAGAAAGAAAAAGAAAACACATATACAGAAAAAAACAAAAATTCCCTTTTTCTTAGTTTCTCATCTTTAGTTAACTTGTTTTCCTGACTTCCTCACATCTCCTGTTCTTGTATCCTTTTTAAAAATTAGTTCAGCAAATTCATGTCCCATTAGTTTATCTATTATTTATCCAAATCATACATTTTAGCTTGTTGCTAGAACCCCTGCGGTTCATTTCAATGTCCTCAACATTCAGAAATTTTATTTCTGTCCTGAAGGTTCTCCTAAACATGATTAGAAGGGACCATTTGATTCAGGGTATTCAGGTCAGAGCTAAACAATACAAACTTAAAGCTTTTGCAGATGATCTTGTTATGACACTACAGGAGCCGATACCTAGTACCAAGAGGGCCTTAGAAGTAATCCAGGAATTTGGCCAAATGGCAGGTTTAAAATTGAACAAATTAAAAACTAAGGTTCTGGAGAAAAACTTGACACCGATAGAAAGAGAGAGGTTTCAGAATGAAACAGATCTAACATTAGTAAAGAAGGTAAAATACCTGGGGGTGAACATGACATCTAAGAATGTAAATCTATTTAAAGATAACTATGAGAAATGCTGGTCAGAGGTGAAAAAAGATTTAGAAATTTGGACGAACCTGAAGCTTTCCTTGCTGGGTCGAATTGCTGTTATTAAGATGAATGTATTGCTGAGGATGTTATTTTTATTCCAATCATTGCAAACTATTGACGAGATGGACTGTTTCAAGAAGTGGCAAAGAGATATATCTAGATTTGTCTGGCAGGGCAAAAAGCCCAGAATAAAACTTAAAATTCTTACTGATGCTAAAGATAGAGGGGGGTTTGACCTGCCAGACTTAAAACTTTATTATGAGTCAGCAGCTTTTTGCTGGCTGAAGGAATGGCTGCTTCTTGAGAATACTGATGTTTTGGATCTTGAAGGGTATGACAATGTATTTGGGTGGCATGCATATCTATGGTACGGCAAGATAAAAGCACATAAGGCATTTAAAAACCATATTGTCAGAAAAGCATTGTTTAATGTCTGTATAAGGTATAAAGACTTTTTGGAGAGTAAAACTCCAAGGTGGCTATCACCTATGGAGGCGAAAGCCTTGAAAAAACTCAACATGGAAGCCAAATGGCCAAAATACTGGGAAATTTTAGAACAGGAAGGTGATAAATTGAAATTGCAGAGTTATGACAAGCTTAAAGAGAAGGTGCGAGACTGGTTACATTATTTTCAAATAAGAGAGGTGTATAATTTGGACAAAAAAAATGGTGTTCCCACCCCCCGCCTGGCTTCGCAGCAGCGCTACGAAGCCCGGCGGCTGGGGCAGGTGCTCCCGCCCCCCCACCCCGCTTCGGAGCAGCGTTCCGAAGCGGGGTGGCTGGGGCAGGTGTTCCCACCCCCCCGCCCGGCTTCGCAGCAGTGCTACGAAGCCCGGCGGCTGGGGCGGGTGCTCCCGCCCCCCCACCCCGCTTCGGAGCAGCGTTCCGAAGCGGGGTGGCTGGGGCAGGTGTTCCCACCCCCCCGCCCGGCTTCGCAGCAGCGCTACGAAGCCCGGTGGCTGGGGCAGGTGCTCCCGCCCCCCCACCCCGCTTCGGAGCAGCGTTCCGAAGCGGGGTGGCTGGGGCAGGTGTTCCCACCCCCCGCCCGGCTTGCAGCAGCACTACGAAGCCCGGCAGCTGGGGCAGGTGCTCCCGCCCCCCCACCCCGCTTCGGAGCAGCGTTCCGAAGTGGGGTGGCTGGGGCAGGTGTTCCCACCCCCCGCCCGGCTTCGCAGCAGCGCTACGAAACCCGGCGGCTGGGGCAGGTGCTCCCGCCCCCCCACCCCGCTTCGGAGCAGCGTTCCGAAGCGGGGTGGCTGGGGCAGGTGTTTGTCTCATCTGTTTAACTTTCCATTCAATGTCCTGATTTATCAATTTCACGTATTGTACTTGATATAACTTAATTTCTCTCAAGATCTCTTGGGATTTTGGTTTAACTCTTAAGTTTTTTCTCTCCTTCTCTTATTTTCTCCAAAATCTTCTCCTTTTTTCATTTTGGATTTTCCTCTTTATTGCATTTTGTTGTATCAAAAACCCTCTCATCACGGCTTTGCTTGCGTCCCAGATTGTTCTTTTTTCCACTGTAGTCTTCAAATTTATCTCAAAATAGTCTTTTATGGTTTTTTGGGCCTTCTTAATAGTTTCTGGATCTCTAAACAAGGCGTCATTCATCCTCCATCTGAAGGATCCAGTCACTGTTGGTTTCACTTCCATCTTTACAGGGTTATGGTCGGAGCATGTTTTTGGGCAGATTTCCGTTTTGCGAATCTTGGGAGCCATTCCTCTGGTTATCCAGATTTGGTCAATCCTTGTCCAGGTCTTTTGGGCTTCAGAAAAGAAAGTCCCTTCTTTTTCTAGGGGGTTCTTAGTTCTCCAAATGTCAATTAAGTCCATATTGTCTGTCATTTCAAAAAAGGTTTTCGGTAGTCTTCCGTCTTTTGTCACCACTTGTCTTTCTGACTTATCCAGGGGTGCCGACTTATAAAAAATATTGGGGGGGCCCATACCGGGGTCCTGCCGCTGGTTCGCTCGGGTAGCCGGGAGAACGCAGTTCGAGGTGGCGGTGTTGGGGAGAGACCCTCGCTCAGGGCGCCACTAGACTTGGCGGCCGGCGGCCTATCTGGGGGGTTTTGGAGCGTATTTCGGCGGAGCGATTGGGGAGGAGGGGGCTTGTTGCCGGATTCTTCAGCTGAGCCGGAGATCCGCTGCTGGGGGTCCCTGGGCTGAGTTGTGAGCACGGCCTGCTGAAGGGAGATCCAGCCGATTGCGCGACGGGGACGGCCGGGGCTCTCCGGCTAGGGCGCGCGGCTGGCTGGCTGGCGAGGGAGCAGGTGGGGAGGAGGCGGGGGTCCTCACTCTCTTAGGAAACGCACCCGCGCGCCCGCTTGCCACGAAGTCCGAAGGGTGCGTGTGTGGAATTAAAAAGCAAAAACGAGATACGGGCAGGGCAGGCAAAGAGTTTTCTGCAAGAGGATGGAGGGCAGGTTGAAGAGAAAATCACTCAGGATGAGACAGTCAAATCAGCCATGATAAAATGGGCTCAGGATATTGGGTATAACATCATGTTTGAGGACTGGGAAAGGTTATGGACCACCGGAATGAAATTCACGGCATGTAATGCCTTGAAGGAAAATATTATGAAAATGATTTATAGGTGGTACATGACCCCAGTCAAGCTTGCAAAAATATATCACCTGTCTGATAATAAATGTTGGAAATGTAAGGAGGCTGAAGGGACATTCTTTCACCTCTGGTGGACTTTTCCAAAAGTGAAGGCCTTCTGGGAAATGATCTATAATGAGTTAAAAAAGGTATTTAAGTATACCTTTCCCAAGAAACCAGAGGCCTTCCTCTTGGGCATTGTTGGCCAGAAAGTGTTAAAGAAGGATAGAACTTTCTTTATGTATGCAACTACAGCAGCAAGAATACTTATCGCAAAATATTGGAAGACACAAGATTTGCCCACACTGAAAGAGTGGCAGACGCAATTGATGGACTACATGGAACTGGCTGAAATGACTGGCAGAATCCGAGATTTGGGAGAAGAAACAACGGAAGAGGACTGGAAAAAATTTAAGGACTATTTACAAAAACAGTATAAGTTGTATGAATGTTAAAAATTTACACGATTCGGAAACTATAGCTTCAGCAATTAGATTTGGGAAACAGGAAATTATATTTTAAGTAAGAAAAGGTCAAAATCTAAGGTAATACTATGTTTAATTTAAGATATAAGTAACTGATGAAAAGTATGTTAAATTTAGAGGTATAGTATTTGAAAAGTACAAAATAAGGTACGAAACAAGGTAATAATTTGCTGATATCTTTATTATAAAGAATGCAGGGTAAGGGAGATGCGAGGAAGTCCAGTTAGTTATATAAAAAATGTGTTGAATGGTTGGTTTTCTTTTCTTCTTTTTCTTTTTTTCTTTTTCTTTTTCTTTTACTTTTTTCTTCAGTGTATGTTTCTAACTTTGTATTTGAAAACTTAATAAAATATTTATAAAAAAAGAAGAAGAGAAAATCCTTTCGCTTTTCTGGGGCGCAGGGAAGTCTCAGAGCCGGAGGTTGGGGAAGGGACCCCCTTTGCTCTGCCCTCTTCTCCCGTCTTAGATTCGCATGGGGGTCCCCGCCCGAGCTTGCCTGGCCACCGGGCCACACAAGGGCCGTGCTCTACGCGGCGCACCTTGCTAGCCGCGCAGCTGTCCTCCGCTGCTGTGGAGCGGCCCTGCGCCGGTGCCCAGCCCCTCTGGGCGCCCGCTGCGCTGCCAATGACAAGCGGGCGACGTCGCGGGCGGGGAAGGCGTCGCTTTCTTTCCCGATCCTGCATCCTCCCAGTCTTCCAGCCCTTTTTGGGGTTGGAAGCTCGTCTCGTTCGCCCTTCTCCTTTCTTCACTCTGCGCGCAATTTTCCTCCCTCGTCTCCCTCCCCATTTCTCCTTCCTGACTGACTGACTGACTGACTGACGGGCTCGGGTTCGGGCTTCGGCTCAGGCTCGGGCTTCGGCTCGGGCTCAGGCTCAGGCTCGGGCAGCCACAGCGTCGGCGGTGTTGGCGATCGGCGGCGCGGGGGGATGGCCCTCCCGGGGGAGCCGGCGCTGCTCAATGGGGTTGCCAAGGAGACAGGCCGGCCGCCCCCCTCCCCCGGCCCGGCGCCCCCGGCTGCACCGGTGCCCGTTATCGAGCTGGTGCGCGCCGGGCGCCCTATAAAAGCCGCGGACGCGCCCACCGCCGCCCGAGATTATTGGGGGGGCTGAGCCCCCCCAAACGAATTTTTGAGGGGGCTCGGGCCCCCTCAAGCCCCACGGAGTCGGCGCCTATGGACTTATCCATATTTGTCGATACCACTCCATTCATATCTCCAAGCATAATAATGTTTAAGTCCATATAGTCCAACAATGTCTCATGCAATTTCTTGTAAAATTCTGATTTCCCCTCATTTGGTGCATATATCCCTATTATCAAAAATTTCTCACCTTGAAATTGTATTTCAATAGCTACATATCTTCCTTGATCGTCTTTAAATACAAATTTAGGTGATAGACTTTCCTTTGCATAAATCACCACTCCTCTCTTTTTAACTTTGTCTGATGAGATGAATTCTTGTCCTAATATTTTGTTAATTAGCACTTTTCTATGTGTTCTGGTCACATGGGTTTCTTGTAAACATATCAAGTCCAATTTTTCCTTTCTCAACAAATGAAAAAAAAAATTTCCTCTTGTCTGGGGAATTCAAACCTCTAATATTCCAAGTTAATACTTGCAGAGACATTGTGAAGTTGTGGTTCGAGGACCCGACCCCCGCGAAGTAAAATGAAGACACAGGGACACGTGATATAAGGTTAATGGGCTAGAAAAGGCCACAACTTTATTGATTACAGCAATGAAAAGGTATTGGCTTAGGCATTGGATCGCAAAACAAGTGGGTTTATTCACCAGGGGTTCATCACCTGTTGATGCTAATCCAACTATAGGCTCACCCCTGATGTCACTGCGGGTCGTGCCATGGCCTCCCGCCAAGCAGGCTTCGGACGGAATACACGACCGGCAGATTCCTTTACCGGAATACCCCTATAAATTGAAGGCATAGGCGATGGCCACACCTAGCACTTCGACACACCACAACACATTATTCCAATGCCTAACCGCCACCCGAGCTAAAGGCTCGCCGCCAATACCTTCAAAGCTGCAACCAATCCCAGATGCTTTTGCTGACACTAGCTAACCAAATGTCGTTCCCCAGATCCGATAGGTGGACGCCGTCATTCCGGTATAAAGCTTGGTCGCCGATCCGGATACGGTCATGATAAATGACTCGGCCATACATAGAGCGCACTCAACGGGCTACCGCCCGAATTACGAGTTTCCTGGTTCTTTCAATGGCCATACAGCTTTGCGCACTGCGCCAAACAGTTCGTTTCAAGAAGGAGGACCTTTGCGCACCGCGCCGAATAGTTCGTTTCAAGAAGGAGGACCAGAACACCTTTGTTCTGGGACACAAGGCTGCAAATGCATTCAAGTCTCTTTTTATGCTCCACAACAAGTCCACACTCCTTCTGTTAGCGAGGTCATTCTCCCCCAAATGAATTACAAGGATGTCGGGAGGGCCGAACTTGGCTACTTTCTCCCACAGCAATGGCATAAGCTCCTCCCAACACATGCCTCTTCTCGAAAGCCAGGAAACTCGAACACCATGTGGAAGACCAAGATTATATGCAAGGCCGCAGCTCACCGCTCGTACGCGGGCCCCATGAACTATGCTGTGGCCGCAAATCCACACGCTTCTCCTGAGCATAGCTGGGGGTAAAAGACAGAAAAGAAAAGGCAGATCAGTAGGGTAAAGCTGCAGGTCACATATTAGACTTATAAGCATTGGATTTCCACCGGCCCATTTCTTTGATCCTGTCCGCCGGTAGCCCCAGGTGCACGGCCGTGGTTGCGGCGCCAATCCTAAATGAGTGGGCAGCGTACTCCTGGGAGGATAGACCACAAGCCTCAATAGCCTTGCGAAGTACTCTGGTGAATTGGTGCCTCAACAAGGGTGACCCATCTTCATGGACCAGAAACGGACCCGGGCCGGGCGGTCTGAGGTAGAGGTACCGCCTAGTGTCCTCTACCGGGCATGGGCCCTGCTGTGCCGACGCCGCGAGCTTAACTAGGACACCCTTACCAGCCTGATCAGTCTTGGACTGACGTATATCAACTGTCACGTTAGAATCGGACAACTGCATGTCCTTGCACCGGAGGCCGCGTGTTGAACCTCGTGCACTAACTTCAAACACCACCTCACCAACTCTAAGCGCGCAAAAAAGGCGATAGCGTATGCTGCGGAAAAGAGACGTGCTTTGAACCTGGACCAGCAAATTGACCTGAGTTTTATGCGTATCTGTGATAACCCGTAAGAAATCGGCTTACGGCCCTCGGCCCTGTGAGGTTGTAACCTGCCCCAACCCTCAATGGCTCCATACTCCCTGTATCACTTTGCGTCTCCCACATTCCACAGGTGCTCCGGAAAGGGTTCGAGCAACAGTTGTGCTCCAGGTGCAAGCAACCGGAAGCGAGGTATCTGAAATCGAGACAAGGCATCGGCAATGTCATTATTGGCTCTGGGTACGAATTTGGCTGAAAATATTAAGTTGTACTCAAGGCACCGGAGGACGAACGCCCGCAGAAGGGAGGAGATCCTCTCAGACCGAGATGACTGCCTGGGTAGAATGTTCCTGACCGGCAGGTTGTCGGTCCTGAAGCACATGCGGAGATCTCAAAAATCTTCCGTCCAGATGTGAACGGCCACCACTATTGGAAAGAACTCAAGAGAGGTGAGATCCCACGTGATGGCCTGACCTTGCCATGCTGTCGGCCATCGTAGTGCACACCAGCGCCCCTTGAAGTACAAGCCAAAGCCTAAGGACGCAGCCGCGTCCAATTGGACCTGGAAGTCTGATGACAGATTCAAGACATCCTGCCATAGAGATACCCCATTGTAGATCTCCAGACAAGTCGTCCACACCTCCAGATCTGCCTTGACCGACCTGGGGAGGCGGACCCTGTTGTGCGGGTGTCTAAGACCACTGACAGCCTGGCTAGGCGGGCACGTGCATTGGAGTGGACCTGGAAATCAGGGGCCAAATTAAGGATTTCCAGCCATAGGGAGACTCCGTTGTAGTGTTCCAGAAATCTGATCCCCATCTCAAAATCCGCCTTGACCGACTTGATAAGTCTTACTCTATGGTGCGGGTGCTTGAGGCCCGCTGACAACCTGGCTAAGCGGGAGCGAAATGGGCGGCCTGGTGAAACTACTCTACATGCGAAGTTGAAATGATCTAGCAAGGACTGGGCCTGTCTAAGAGCGACTTTATTATTATTATTATTATTATTATTATTATTATTATTATTATTATTATTATTATTATTATTTCAGGAAGGGTTTGACGAATAGTTTCGTTAAGGGCAACTATTTTCCCCACTGGCAGGTGGGCGGATTGAGCTGCTGTGTCAAGCTCTATACCCAGGCAAGTAAGATGCGTTGAGGGTCCGCCTTATCTGCTGTGAGGGGAACTCCCAGCTCCTGGGCCAAAGCTGAGAAGGCCTCCAGAAGGGAGGCACATTCGCCAGTATTGGGTTTCCCAATGAGTAGAAAGTCACCGAGGTAACGTGTCGCCCCAGGTGAGTTGGTTCTGTAGTGCAAGGCCCAGTCCCCACAAGTGCTAAATGTCTCATAGGCCGAGCCGGCTGCAGAACAACCAATCGGCATAGCCTTGACAATGTAATATTTCCCTTGAAATTTGAATCCCAGCAAATGAGAGTCATTGGGATGAACTGGCAATAGACAGAAGGCTGACTATGTCACATTTTGCCAAGAGTGCCTCGTAACCAAAATTCCGGATAAGTCTTAGTGCCCGATCGAAGAATTCATTCGAAGAATGCGGAGAGGAGGGAGCTGGTGGGGGGGGGGCACCCGGATATGAACCAGGGACCTCTTGATGTGCAGTCAAATGCTCTAACACTGAGCTATACCCCCTTATTGTTGTTGTTATCATTCTATTATTATTTATCTGTTATTTATTTATTTATCTATTTATTGTTATTATTATTTATTATTGTTGTTATTTATTAAAATCTAATCCAGTATTATTTGTTCAATCAATTACCACTGTAAGTAGAATTAATTACTGATACTATCAATTGTCTACCGTAACTGGCGATGATATGAAATAATTATTCATTATAGGGGATTGATCGAAAAAAACGCTGCTCATAATCATCAATGAACGATCTAAATGCATTTAGGCAGTGTGAAATATGTTTGGGGTTATTATCCCGTCCATGTGGCACCCCCGATGAATTACGGCTATTGGCACCCATGCAGCCTGAGGTGTGAGTTGATTCCGTTGCAGAGCGCTTCCTCTTAGGCGCCAAGGATAACATGCTAAAGCTACTGCCACAAACACGTGCCACCACTTACAAGCGGTTGTACAGGGACGTGTTATTGATTCTGAAACAAATATACTAATTAATGATTGCTTTACTTAAAATAAACAATGATTCTCAAGCATTCAGTTAAATGTTTAATTGTTTATCCCATTAGTATGTGCTTGCGTGTGCTATTTATTACTCTCTCTATATATATTAATATTTATTATTATTATTATTTATTCCTTTTTTTAATTTTTCTTAAAATAAGATGCTTCCTACTTCATATTATAATATCTCATTCAATCCCCTGCAATGCAGGATATACCGGGGTCCCATACGGAGATCAAACCAGCAACCTTAGCATTATCGGCCCCATGCTCTAACCAGTTGAGCTATCCAGGCTCTCTAGGATTGTGTGGGACCCCGAGGGTCATTTAGTCCAACCCCTTGCAAAGCAGGAATATATAATTGTTCCGTACAGGGATCAAACCTGCAACCTTGGCGTTATTGTCACCACGCTCTAACCAACTGAGGGTTCTGAAATATATGTAAATTATTTATTATTAATGAATTTTATTTATTTATTATGTTATTTGTTTATATATTTATCTATGGATTTGTTTAATTAATTAATCAATTTAATCTTGGTATGTGACATCATTCCACTTATTCTCTGTTATTATTATTAATGTATATTTATAATAATTTTCAAAAAATTAAATAAATAAATTACATCCACTTATTTTATTTATTATTAGTAGTATTTTATTCTGTTATTTATCTATTCATTTTTATTTATTTATTTATTTGTTGTTCTTGTTATTATTCTATTATTTATTGTTATTGTTATTTATTACAATCTATTCCAGTATTATTTGTTCAAATAATTACCACTGTAAGTAGAATTAATTGATGATGCTATTAATTGTCTACCATAACTAATGATGATATGAAATAATTATTCTTCACTTGACTGGTTTGTATTTGCCTATAAATTTATTTATTTGCCACCAAGCAAAGGGTCAGGCAGATAGACACAGCTAAATAACACACAAGCATATAGGGATGGAACAATGGGCGGCCCCCACACTGCAATCAAATGGAAATGTCCCTTTAACTAACAGTTTGAAAAACATAAGGTTATGCTGGAGGCCCCAGCAGAAGGAAAATGCTGCCAAAGACAATGTATCCTTGATTGGCCATCCGCCAGGTACCTGAATTAACAATGTACCACGAACTGCCTGTCTTTAAGCGACAATGTATCCTGCCTGGTAGGTATTATTATTAATTTTATTTATTTATTTTTGTTTATTATTATTATTATTATTATTATTATTATTATTATTATTATTATTATTTTAAATTATCATTATTATTTTATTTATTTATTTAATCAGTAAATATATTGCTAATCATTGATTCACTAATTCTCAATAAATTATTACAATTTAATTAAAGTTACTATAAAGCCGCTATCAATTTACACTAGCTATTGCTACTGGTTAATTAGCACCCTATTGTGTCCAATAAACTGGTCAAATTCAGACTTTATTCAAGCATCTCAAATCAGTTAAAATAATATAAAATTAATGTAATCCCCAGTTAGTAAAATCTCAAGCCTCTTAAATTAGTCTCTAATCAATTACTGAATATGTTGGTGCAAATCGAATGGCTTGATCAAATTACCTGATTGATATTTTAAATTAGATGTAAATAATATGTTGCAGATATTAATTAGCAAATTGAGCCACCGCTGACCACTAGATATCAGATAGTAAGGAACCTGCCTCCACCAGGGGGCCTGCTTCAATTAATCTGCAATATATCTGGCAAACTGAATTTCAACAACTGCTGATACTATCAGCAATTATATTGAGGTGACTCAATTGCTGTGAGCAATGGGCGGAGACGACTGCAGTTAAAGCAGCCCCGCCCGGAGACAAAGGGGACGCAAGGGGGTGGCAGTAAAGGTGTCACTAGAACAACAAAAGAGAACTGGTTCTGCAGCTAAAGCATAAGCTGCCTTCTGTAAGACCAGGAGGCTGTTAATTGCCCAGCTATTCGGAGCTTAAGGGAAAACAAAGCAACCCTGGCCGGTGATCAAAAGACAATGCGAGGGGAAGGGGAGTGGGGGGGGGGAGTGGAGGGTGAAGAATAATGGGGGCGTGACTGCGTCTCCCAAGTAAAACAAATGCTGAAAGCAGCTATATAACGATAAATGCCAGGCAAATAAAATCGCGTTCAACTAAGTAGTTATTTGCATAGCACGTTCAACTTACAAAGACTTTGGAGTAAGCTGAACAGAATTACCCTGGGGATGCAGCTGCAGTATAGCTGCACACTCTTAAACCAAGCGGGGGGGGGGGGATTGCAAGTCCAGTGCACAGGAAAAGTTTTAAAACTAAAGGGGATAAAGAAACACCCAGCGATAGCTTTTATTACTATGGGGCAACAGCGGGAGAGAAACACCAGGCCGACCCAGAAATACTATCCGCTTTTAAACCAAGCGGGGGGGTGTGTGTGTGTGTGGAGTGAGGGAGCTCGGAGCACCAGGAAGGGTTTAAGGTAAAGCAATAAGCAGCAAAATGGGACAATAGCAAAATTGGGGCAATGCAGCCGTCTGAAAGAAGTTTTTAAATGGAGCTGCCGCCCCCTGAAATCGCGGAGGCGTGGGGGAGCAACGCCAAAGGGAGAAGGCAACACGTGGGGAGAGGGGGAGGAAGGGCTCCAAGCCAAAACATGGGGAGAGGGGGAGGAAGGGCTCCAAGCCAAACCACGGAGCCTGCTAGAGAAGGACACAAAGCCAGCTAGCGAAGGGGGAGGGAGGACAATATCAGCTCAGGAGGGACAAAATTCCAGAGTAGGGAGGGGGGGTAACGAAGGGGGAAGGGGGGAGTTGAAATAATAATAAGCTGCTGGAAAAGCCCTCACAGGAATTCACAGCAATACTGCAAGCACACAGGCGCACAAACAGAGTATCTCCCCTTAGTTCGCCAGGGCGCTGAGGAACACACACACACACACAAATGCACACACAGAGTGGCTATCCGCCGGTCGGAGGAGCGCTGAAAAGCCCAAATTAGCCAGCACGGAACCCACTGCCTTTAAGACAAGCTTTAAGAGGACATAGAGGCAAAGAGGATAGTAGGTAGGCGGATGCAGCTGCAAGCGCACGTGTGCCGAGGCCGAAATAATACAAATAAAAGCAAAGTAACCAGGCAGTGAGGAAAACTGCACTGTGGCAAAACAAAGTCACTAACCCAGAAACATGCACCCAAAAGTAAAGGAGAACTTTAGGCAGTATAGTCGGGAGGTAGAGAACACTAGGAGTAAAGTCTTAAGGGTAACATAGAATTTCCGGCACTAAATATGCTCAGCAGACGGAAACAATGAGAAAAGCTTTGGAAATCAAAATGAGAAAATAAGGAAGAATGAGGGGGAAGCAGTAGTAAAATGCAAGGTACATGCAAAGGGGGTTAGCTTGGACAACAGCAACAACAAGGCGGAACCTCCCTTTTAAAAGTCCTCTTCAAAGTACCGGCTCCACGTGGTCGCTCAGCTGGGCACGCGGAAGAGGAAATCCTGACTCTCCTGACTCGCACAGGACGACAAAGAGAAATGAGGCCGGGGAGAGGCTGGCACTGCAGCATAAAGGCTGCTGGACACGCCCCCCCATGGCACCTGGTTGGGCGGCCACCGGGGGGGGGCGTGAGTGCCAGCCAGGTGAGCTGGAGGCAGGGGGCAACGCCCCCTGCTAGGAGCGGTGTTCGGGCTCCCGCCCACAACCACTCCCCTCTCTTTCAGGGAGGAGAGTCTTTATTCTGCTTCTCCTCCAACTGCTCCCAGTGTTTGTTCTTGATCTGTGGGTGGTGTCACTTTTGGTTTATCTTCCAATGTTGGCTTCGTTATGTCCAAAATTCCTGGTTTCGGCCTTGATTCTCTGTTGTCCGCTTCCTTGTATAAGTCTTCCTCGTGAACTTTCAAGAACTTCTCTTTATCCTCTTCCGATTTTATCTTAACCTTTTTCCCTTTGTAAGTAAAGGACAGCCCCTGGGGAAATTCCCACCGGAAGACAATGTTGTTTCTTCTTAGCAGGGTCACCAGGTCTCCGTATTTCGCTCTAAGGTCCAATAAATGTTTCGGGATGTCTTTGTAAATTTCTATCCTTGAACCCTCTATTTCCAGTGATTTCTGATAGTGTAGGCCCAGTATTTTGTCTCTCTCTTCTTTAGATCCAAGCGTAATCAGGCAGTCTCTTACCTTGTTCCTTCTTCCCTCTTTATTCCCTCTGCCAAGTCTAAAGGCTGTCACTATCTTAAAGTCTTTCTCTGGATCAAGGTCCCAGAAGTCTCCGAATTCCTGCGTAAGAAATTCACTCGAGTTACCTTCTTCCGATTCCGGTACAGCTCTGATCCTCAAATTAGCCTGTTTATCTTTCAATTCCAATAGGGACAGTTGTGCCTTGTGCTCTTCTATTTGCTTGTTAATTGGTTGCAATTTTCCTTCTACCACCAGCACCTTTTCTCTGGCTTCCTCAGCAATTTTCTTTGTCAATTTAGATTCCTGTACCAGCCTGTCAATAGCCTGTGTGTTGGAATTAATAGTTGTAGTGTTTAAATCAATTTTAGCTGACAATTTTTCCAAAGCTCCAAATATTTTGTCTAATGATGCACTTAAGTTCTCTTCAGCACCTGTGCTTTTTGCACCAGTCTTTCCAGTATCCTCTTTTTCTGAAACGGGGTGCTACTATTGATTGTCTTTGTTGCTGTTGTCTGGTTTTAATCCTGGTTGGCTGGGGCTTATCCTGATCCATTGCTTTGTTGTTCAAAAATTCAAGGTCGCTCACGCAGCTCAAATTCCTTTCCGATGGGAAAATTTCCAGACCTTGTAGTGGAAAATCCCCAGCTATATTCCAGGCCTCCTCTAGGGGAGTACTTTGGCAACAGTATTGCTTTCAAAGCTGTTTTCCAAAGGCTGTCCTGTCCTACTTTCACTTTTCAATAAAAGGCAACAATTACAGAGAGTTCTTCCAGTTCCAACTGCTACAAAGAGTCCCTTCCAATTCAAAAGCAGAGTAATCTCAAACAGTTACAAATCTTTATAAACGGTGCAACACTTTCTTATTGTCTCTGGCAGACCAATATCAGGGGTTAGGCAGTGGTCTTTCCCCCCCCTCCAGCTCCTTAATCTCAAGTTCAAAGATTTCCCTCTCCCCCTCACTTCGGGGGGGGGGGTGTTCTTACATCAGGCATTGAAATCTGAGTCTTTTTAATTTAATTTCTGCAGCTCTAGCTTTAAAGGTCTTTGCTTTGCTTCTCTCTACAAGAGCGGAAGACGGACTTCCTTTTTGCGTCTTCCCGCTTCAGTGCCAAGTTCAAAGTCTTTTTTCCGATCAGAGGTAATCCAATCCTCTGATCTCCCGATTTAAAGATCTTACTCACGGGTTGTAGTTTGTAATCCGAATTTCAAAGGAAAGAGTACAGCGCTCTCCGGCAACAGCTGCGCGGCTTCACTCCACGGAAGTAGCGATCGACCCTCAGCGCCGCACCACCCCCACTCCGCTCCGGAGCCCCTCGCGGGGTTCCCTTGCTAAATGGGGGAGCGCTTCTGGCGCCCGCCGGGTCCCACGGCCGCAGGCTTCTCCCGCCTGCGGTTTTTTCGGGTCTCCGCTGCGTCGTAGCGGTAAGACCCCCAGATTCCGCGGAGCTTCTCCCGTTCAGAAGAAGACCGCCATTACCGTTGGCGCCGCCTCCGGAAGTCTCCACATGCTGCTTCTGTCAAGGTCATTTTGAAGTGTGGTCCTGTCCTCTGGGGTGTTAGCCACCCCTCCCAGTTTGGTGTCATCTGCAAACTTGATCAGGATGCCCTTGAGTCCATCATCCAAGTCGTTGATAAAGATGTTGAATAAGACCGGGCCCAAGACAGAACCCTGTGGCACCCCACTAGTCACTCTACTCCAGGATGAAGAGGAACCATTGATGAGCACCCTTTGGGTTCGGTCAGTCAGCCAGTTACAAATCCACTGAGTGGTAGCATAGTCAAGACCGCATTTTACCAGCTTCTTTACAAGAATATCATGGGGCACCTTGTCAAATGCCTTGCTGAAATCAAGGTAGGCTATATCCACTGCGTTCCCTTCATCTACCAGGCTTGTAATTCTGTCAAAAAACGAGATCAGGTTAGTCTGACAGGACTTATTTTTCAGAAATCCATGCTGACTATTGGTGATCACAGCATTCCTTTCTAGGTGCTCACAGACTGTTTGCTTAATGATCTGCTCCAGAATCTTCCCTGGTATTGATGTCAGACTGACTGGGCGGTAATTATTTGGGTCCTCTCTTTTCCCCTTTTTGAAAATAGGGACAACATTTGCCCTCCTCCAGTCTTCTGGGACTTTGCCTGTTCTCCAGGAATTCTCAAAGATGACTGCCAGTGGTTCTGACATCACATCTGCCATTTCTTTTAATACTCTTGGATGCAGTTCATCTGGCCCTGGAGACTTGAATACATCTAAACTAGCCAAGTATTCTTGTACTATCTCCTTAGTTATTCTGGGTTGTGTTTCCTTTGCTGAATCATTTGCTCCAAATTCTTCAGGTCGGGCATTGTTTTCTTTATCGGAGAAGACTGAGGCAAAGAAGGCATTGAGGAGTTCAGCCCTTTCTGTGTCCCCTGTTTGCATTTCACCATCTTCTCCTCTGAGTGACCCCACTGTTTCTTTGTTCTTCCTTTTGCTACGAACATACCCATAAAAGCCTTTTTTGTTGCTTTTAACCTCTCTAGCAAGCCTGAGTTCATTCTGTGCTTTAGCTTTTCTGACTTTGTGTCTACACGTGCTGGCTATTTGTTTGAATTCCTCTTTGGTGGTCCCCCCCCCCCTTTTCCATTTTTTGTACACATCCTTTTTTAATCTTAACTCAGTTAAAAGTTCTTTAGATAGCCACCCTGGCTTCTTTAGGCACCTTCCATGTTTCCGTCTCATTGGTATTGCCTGACGTTGTGCTTTTACTATCTCCCTCTTCACAAACTCCCAGCCATCATGAACTCCCTTTCCTTTTAGTATTACTCTCCATGGGATCTCACCCAGCACTTCCCTAAGTTTTATGAAGTCGGCTTTCTTAAAGTCAAGAAATTGAGTCCTAGTATGCTTGGCTGCTCCTTTCCGCTGTAAAGTAAACTTCAGAAGAGCATGATCACTCGCGCCTAATGATCCTTCCACTTCTTTTTTTTTTATAAAATTTTTTATTTGTTTTACAAAAGTTTTTTTAAAACAAACAAACACATAAAAAGACATACAAACACGTATAGTTTCATAACATTTTTTCATAAACCTCTTTTCCGGGACTCCCCCATACCCCCCCTTTCTGCATCCCAATGTCCATAATTTTTTAGCAACTTCTAAGTATTTCTTTCCAACCTCTGTCTTCTTAATCTTTTCTTTAATCTAATCTTATATCGCTGTAACCCTTTCTTTCTGAAAACCTCGACATTCTAGCATTCATCAAGTTTATAGTAGTCCTTGAGATAAATTTTAAATTTCTTCCATTCTTCTTCCGCCGTCTCTTTTCCCTGATCACGGATTCTGCCAGTCATCTCAGCCAGTGTCATATAGTCCATCACTTTCATCTGCCATTCTTCCAGGGTGGGTAGATCTTGTGTCTTCCAATACTTTGCAATAAGTATTCTTGCTGCTGTTGTTGCGTACATAAAGAAAGTTCTATCTTTCTTTGGCACCAATTGGCCGACAATGCCCAAGAGAAAGGCCTCTGGTTTTTTAGAGAAAGTACATTTAAGTATCTTTTTCATTTCATTATATATCATTTCCCAGAAAGCCTTAATCTTCGGGCATGTCCACCAAAGGTGATAGAAAGTACCTTCAGTTTCTTTACATTTCCAACACTTATTATCAGGCAAATGATAGATTTTTGCTAGCTTGACTGGGGTCATGTACCACCTGTATATCATTTTCATAATGTTTTCCTTTAAGGCATTACATGCCGTGAATTTAATACCGGTGTTCCACAACCATTCCCAGTCAGCAAACATAATATTATGACCAATGTCCTGTGCCCACTTAATCATAGCCGATTTAACTGTTTCATCTTGTGTATTCCATTTCAGCAGCAAGTTATACATTCTTGATAAATTCTTAGTATTGGGTTCTAACAGTTCAGTCTCTAGTTTTGATTTTTCCACCTGAAAGCCAATTTTCCTGTCCTGTTTAAAAATCTCCATTATTTGGTGATATTGAAGCCAATCTTGTACTTTAGGTTTCATTTTCTCATGACTTTGTAATTTCAGTTTATCTCCCTCCTGTTCCAAGATTTCCCAATACTTCGGCCATCCGACCTCCATATTGAGTTTCTTCAATGCCTTAGCCTCCACAGGTGACACCCATCTAGGGGTTTTGTTTTCCAACAGATCTTTATATCTTATCCAGACATTAAACAATGCTTTTCTAACAATATGGTTTTTAAAGGCCCTATGCACCTTGATTTTATCATACCATAGATATGCATGCCAACCAAATGCGTTATTAAAACCTTCCAAATCCAAAATGTCTGTGTTCTCGAGGAGCATCCACTCTTTCAGCCAGCAAAACGCGGCTGCTTCATAATACAATTTTAAGTCCGGCAGGGCAAATCCCCCTCTTTCTTTGGCATCTGTCAGTATTTTAAATTTAATTCTGGGCTTTTTGCCCTGCCAGACAAATTTCGCAATGTCTTTCTGCCACCTCTTAAAACAGTCCATCTTGTCCAGGATCTGCAAGGTTTGAAACAAAAATAACATTCTAGGCAATACATTCATCTTGATAACTGCAATTCGGCCTAACATTGACAGTTTCAGATTTGACCATATTTCTAGATCTTTTTTAATTTCTAACCAACATTTTTCATAGTTGTCCTTATACAAATTCAAATTTTTAGATGTCAAGTAAACCCCTAGGTATTTCACCTTCTTAACCACCGTCAAACCTGTCTCCTCTTGGAATTTCTCCTTCTCCATATCTGTTAAATTTTTTCCTAAAACTTTAGTTTTTTGTTTATTCAGTTTAAATCCAGCTACCTGGCCAAATTGTTGAATTATTTCTAACACCTTTTTCGTACTAGTGTTTGGCTCTTGCAAGGTCAATACTAGATCATCTGCAAATGCCCTTAACTTGTAATGTTTTGCTCCGACCTGTACACCTTTAACCTGCTGGTCATTTCTAATCATATTCAGCAACACCTCCAGAACCGAGATAAAAAGCAATGGGGAAATTGGGCACCCCTGTCGTGTTCCTTTTTCTATCTTGAGTTCCTCAGTTATTACGTTATTTACAATCAGCTTAGCTTTTTGTTCAGAATATATTGCACCCATACCATTCTCAAATCCTTGCCCTACCCCCATCCCATGAAGATTCTTTTTCAAAAAGCTCCAAGAAATATTGTCAAAGGCTTTCTCCGCATCCACAAAAATCAGCACTGCTTTAGTATTTATATTCACCTCTAACTTTTCCAAAATATCTATTATATTCCTTACATTGTCTGATAGGTGCCTTTTTGGGAGAAAGCCTGCTTGGTCCTTATGAATCTTCTCCATCAACACTTTTTTAAGTCTTTTTGCCAAAATGTCTGCAAAAATTTTGTAATCCACATTAAGTAATGATATTGGGCGGTAGTTCTTTAATTGGGTCTTTTCAGTCTCTGTCTTTGGTATGAGTGAAATATACGCTTCTTTCCACGATTCAGGTGCCTTTTTTCCCTCTAGGATCTCGTTGCAGACTTCCTTTAACGGTTGGATCAACCACTCCTTCAAAGATTTGTAATATCTGGAAGTCAGTCCATCTGGCCCTGGAGATTTGCCCAATTGCATATTCTGAATGGCACCCTCTATCTCTTGTTCTGTTATTCTCTGGTTCAGATCCATCTTACTTTGATGAGAGATTTTTTGTAATCCATATTTATCAAGGAATTTATCTATATCTTCTTCATTTTGTGGTCCTTGCGCATAGAGTTTTTTAAAATAACTCAAAAAACAATTTCTAATCTCATTAGGTTTAGATATGTTCTTTCCATCCACTTCTAGGCTTGTAACTGTATTTAGTTTCTGCCTTTTCTTCAATTGCCATGCCAGAAGTTTGCCACATTTGTCTGCCGATTCAAATGTCTTTTGTTTCATTTGCTTTATCTTCCATTCAATCTCTTGGTTCATCAATTCCATATATTGTGTTTGATATAACTTAATCTCTCTCAGAATCTCCTGGGACTTTGGCTTTACTCTTAATTTTTTCTCTCCTTCCTTTATCTTTTCCAAGATCTTTTCCTTTTTCTCGTTCTGTTTCCTCTTCTTTATTGAGTTTTGTTGAATCAAGAAACCTCGCATCACAGCTTTACTTGCGTCCCAGATCACTCTTTTTTCCACATCGGCCTTTAAATTTATTTCAAAATAGTCCTTTAAAGTTTTTTGGGCCTTCATGTGGATCTCCTTATCTCGAAAGAGGGTGTCATTCATTCTCCATCTAAATTGACCAGTTGTTGTGAGTTTCATTTCCATCTTCACGGCGTTATGGTCGGAGCAGGTTTTTGGGTAGATTTCTACCTTCTTAATCTTTGGAGCCATCCCACTAGTAATCCAAATTTGATCAATTCTGGTCCAGGTCATCATTGCTTGGGAGAAAAAGGTTCCCTCTCTCTCAAGAGGGTTCCTTGTTCTCCATATGTCTATTAAGTCCATATTTTCAGTCATTTCAAAAAAGGTCTTCGGGAGTCTCCCTTCCTTGGTGACTGTCAATCTTTGTGCCTTGTCCATGTTTGTGGAGACCACGCCATTCATGTCTCCCATAATTATCATATTGTAATCCAGATAGTCCATCAAAATTTCATGGAGTTTCTTGAAGAATTCTGCCTTGCCTTCATTTGGTGCATAAATTCCAACTATCAGAAATTTTTCTCCTTGTACTTGTATCTCAACTGCCAAATATCTTCCTTGTTCATCTTTAAACATCATTTTTGGAACCCACTTCTCTTTTACATAGATCACAACTCCTCTTTTTTTAACTTTGTCCGATGAGATAAATTCTTGTCCTAATCTTTTATTTATAAGTAATCTCCTGTGAGCTCTGGTTATGTGAGTTTCTTGTAAACATATCAAATCCAGTTGTTCTCTGTTCAGAATATGAAAAACTTGTCGTCTCCTCAAAGGCATGTTGAGCCCATTACAATTCCAACTAAGGAATTGCAGGGCCAACTTGTTATTTTTCTAGTACTCCTCCAACAGCTCCAAGTTGCTGCTCTTCCTCTGATGGTGGTGGGTTGTGTCCAAACGATAGGTTCAAAATGTCTATTGCTCTCCTCTGTTCTGCAATTGGGTCCACAGTTCCCTTCTGTAAGTCCTCTCGGTTTCTTTCCAAAAATCTCTCTTTATCTTGTATCGTTTTTATTTTCACCTTCTTTCCCTTGTAATCAAAAGACAGTCCCTGTGGGAATTCCCACCTGAAGATGATGGTGTTCTTTTTTAGCAGATAAATCAAATCCTTATAGAAAGCTCTCAGATCCAAGATATATTTAGGGATATCTTTAAAAATCTGTATAGATGAGTTTTCAATTTGCAAGGCCTTTTCAAAATGTAGTCTTAATATTTTATCTCTTTCTTCCTTTGATCTAAGGGTGATCAAACAATCCCTCGGAGTCTTTCTGTTCTGTCTTTTACCCAGTCTGAACGCTGTTGTAATTTTAAATTCGTCCTCCTCCAAATCTTCCCAGCAGTCAGCAAACTCTTGTGTTAGGAACTCCACGAGATTGTCCCCTTCGTTCTCTGGAATTAATCTCAATTTCAAGTTTCTCTCTTTTCTCTGTAATTCCCACAAAGCCAGAGTTGCATCATGTTCATGCACCTTTTTAGCAATCGGTTCTAAGTTCTCTTGGGTCTCTCCAGCTATGGTTCTAGCTTCTTCTGCAATTTTACGTGTTGCAGAATTTTCCTGAACAAGCTTGTTTATAGATTCTGTGTTCAAATCGAGTCTTGCTGTCAATTCTGTTAATTTCTGTGTGTTTTCTGAACTCTGCTTTGTTAGAGTCTCCAGGGATTGGTTTATCTTAAGTAGAGCTTGTGTTACTGCATCCATGGAAGCGGCTGTCACTTTTTCTTGTCCTGTTGTTCCTGTAGGAGTTGCACCTGTAATTGAGCCTCTCTTCTTTTGTTGCTGTTGCTGTTGCTGGTGTTGTTGTTGTTTAGCCTTAGCTCTTGTGGTTATCTCTTCTGGTGGACCACTCATGTCCCAAGGTCGTTTCCCACGGGAACCGTCTTCTGATGAAAAATTCCACTGTCCTGGGCTGTAACAACCTTTACTTTACCCTCTAGGGGGAGCAAATCAAAATGTCCAAGTACGGAGACAAAGAAAGTTTAAAACAAGTATATCAGGAGGCTTGTAAATATGAATTGCAACACTTTTCCAATAGATACTGTCTCAGCCTACTCTAATATACTGTAGCAGCAAAATCCAATGACTTTGTATCAAGCAAAACTTCCACCATGTAACTTTCACAAAAGTTTAAAGTCAGTTCAGTGCCCTATTGTCTTATTTAGCAGTCCGTTTCAGGTTATTGAGGCAGCAGAAGACTTTTTCTTTTAAATAAATCATGCAGTTCTTAATGTCTCTTTTTCCTCCCCTCCTCCCTGCTAGCTAGAGGGGAGGTCTAAAGTCCAAATGTCAGATTTAGATAATCAAAAACAAAGTTTCTTGCGGATGCAGCTTTAAAGTTTCGTTGCTTTAACTGTCATGCAGTCGGGGGAAGGCAGACTTCCTTAATTTTCAGCTTCCCCGTTTTCAACCAAATTTCAAATATAGGCTTTAGTTTCGAATAGACGTTCAATCTTACGGGTTTTTTCAGTCCAAAATTTACAGGAAGGAATCGGCGCTCTCCGCTAATGGCGACGCGGCTTCACCCTGCGGGCTGGGTAGCGATTCTCAGCACCGCGCACCCCCGATGTCGTTCCGGAGCCTTTAAAAAGGCTCTTTCTGCGGTAAAGGGGGGCGCTCCTGGTGCCCACCGAATCTCCTTGTTCACAGGCTTCCGCGCCTGTGATTTTAGGGGTCCCCCGCTTGCCGTAGCGGGTCAGACCCGAACTCGCAGAGCAGTCCTCCTCCGGAGCTCGGAAAGAGGACCGCCATTAGCGCTGGCGCCGACCGGAAGTCTCAATGATCCTTCCACTTCTACCCCACTAACCAGGTCATCAACATTGGTTAGGACCAGATCTAAAATGGCTGTTCCTCTTGTTGCTTCTCCCACTTTCTGGACAATGAAGTTGTCTGCAAGGCCAGTGAGGAATCTGTTTGACCTTATGCTCTTGGCTGAGTTTGACATCCAACAAATATCCGGGTAATTGAAGTCCCCCATTACTACTGTATCCCTTCTTTTTGCATGCTTGGCCATCTGTTCCAGGAAGGCATCATCTATGTCCTCCGTTTGGCTTGGGGATCTATAGTAAACTCCCACAATGAGGTCACTGTTATTCTTCTCTCCCTTAATTTTGACCCAAATGCTTTCACTTTGGCTTTGAGGTTCTAAATCTTGGATCTCTTCACAGGTATACACATCCCTGACATATAACGCCACTCCTCCTCCTTTCTTGTCTGGTCTGTTTCTCTGAAATAGATTGTATCCCCCATTATTACATTCCAATCGAGGTGCAGCCCATCGCTTGCCAGAAGTCCATCTTCAAGAAACTGCAGTCCGTGATCTAAGAATCCAAACTGTTCCTGTTTACACCATTTGCGAAGCCAGCTGTTCACTTCCACTATTTTTTCTTCTCTCCCTGGGCCACGTCGTTCAACTGGGAGGACAGGAGGTTGCGTTGTTGACTGGAGCGTTCTCAAGCCTCTTCCTCTTTCCTCCCTTGTGCTAAACAGCAGCCGGGGGTGCTCGGGGGGGGGGAGAATTCTTGCTCTGCAGGAACCCTTGGGTCCCCACACTCCTGTGGGGTTTTTTTTTGGGGGGTGCTGAGCTCTGGCGCTGCCCTCAAAGCCTCTCCGCCGGCTCCCTGTCACAGACGACACTCAGCACACCGACATTTTCCTCTGCAGCAGCCGGAACTGAAGTCTGTTTTCATATAATTTAGTTTATTGGATTTTTTACTTTGGTTTATTTTTGTTTAGTTAGAAATTATAAGAAAAGAGTACAGTGGTGCCCCGCAAGACGAATGCCTCGCAAGACGGAAAACTCGCTAGACGAAAGTGTTTTCCGTTTTGGAGGTGCTTCGCAAAACGAATCTTCTATGGGCTTGCTTCACAAGACGAAAATGCCTTGTGAGTTCCTGCGGGTTTTTTTCTCTCCCCCCCTTTTTCTAAGCCGCTAATCCACTAATCCGTCAATGGGCTTGCTTTGCAAGACGAAAAAATCGCTAGACGAAGAGACTCACAGAACAGATTCTTTTCCTCTTGCGAGGCACCACTGTATGTACAAAGTCACTGTATGTACAAAGTTTAAATCAGTATTTAATGGTATAACTATTTAAGGCTGCACATGTACCTAAGATCGTGTATGGATGTAAATTAATTAAAAAAAGAGAGAGATCGGCCCTTGGGGAGGATTGCGGCACCAGCAAACTATTAAAATACAATGGTCTTTCAGATATTAAAAGCTTCCCTAAACAGGGCTGCCTTCAGATGTCTTCTAAAAGTCTGGTAGTTGTTTTTCTCTTTGACATCTGCTGGGAGGGCATTCCACAGGGCGGGCGCCACTACCGAGAAGGCCCTCTGCCTGGTTCCCTGTAACTTGGCTTCTTGCAGTGAGGGAACCACCAGAAGGCCCTTTGGGCTGGACCTCAGTGTCTGGGCTGAACAATGGCTTTGACAGGGGCGCCAGTCATATCAGCCGAAAAATCCCCCAGACCTGTTTGAAATCCCACTGGATCCATCAGCCTCCGAGGGCGGACCTTCCTAATAGATCCCCCTCTGCGGAGGGGGAAAGGTGCTGACATCCTAAATCTCAACAGGAAGTGATCTGACCACGACAAGGGACTGATGTCAATGTCCCCCACCTTCAAATCACCCTCTTCCTGTCCAGTCCAGAAAACAAGGTCCAGAGTGTGTCCTGCCTTGTGTGTTGGGCCGGTGACATGTTGGAACAGCCCCATGGTTGTCATGGCAGCCATTATGTCCTGAGCCGCCCCAGAGCCAGCTGTCTCAACATGGATGTTGAAGTCTCCCAGAACCAGTAGTCTAGGAGTCCCCAACACTGCCTCCAAGACCAACTCTGTCATCTCAGGCAGGGAGACTGCTGGGCAGTGAGGCGGGTGGTAAACTAGCAGAATCCCTAATCTGTCCTGATTGCCCAGCGCCAGGAACAAACACTCTAGCCCCCCCAAAAAAAAAAACTGGACAGAGAGCCTGGAGATAGAGAATCTCTATGTTGTTGTTGTTTAGTCGTTTAGTCATGTCCGACTCTTCGTGACCCCATGGACCAGAGCACACCAGGCACTCCTGTCTTCCACTGCCTCCCACAGTTTGGTCAGACTCATGTTTGTAGCTTCGAGAACACTGTCCAACCATCTTGTCCTCTGTCGTCCCCTTCTCCTTGTGCCCTCCATCTTTCCCAACATCAGGGTCTTTTCCAGGGAGTCTTCTCTTCTCATGAGGTGGCCAAAGTATTGGAGCCTCAGCTTCAGGACCTGTCCTTCCAGTGAGCACTCAGGGCTGATTTCCTTCAGAATGAAGAATAGGTTTGATCTTCTTGCAGTCCATGGGACTCTCAAGAGTCTCCTCCAGCACCATAATTCAAAAGCATCAATTCTTTGGCGATAAGCCTTCTTTATGGTCCAGCTCTCACTTCCATACATCACTACTGGGAAAACCATAGCTTTAACAATACGGTCCTTTGTTGGCAAGGTGATGCCTCTGCTTTTTAAGATGCTGTCTAGGTTTGCCATCGCCTTTCTCCCAAGGAGCAGGCATCTTTTAATTTCGTGACTGCTGTCACCATCTGCAGTGATCATGGAGCCCAAGAAAGTGAAATCTCTCACTGCCTCCATTTCTTCCCCTTCTATTTGCCAGGAGGTGATAGGCCCAGTCGCCATGATCTTCGTTTTTTTGATGTTGAGCTTCAGACCATATTTTGTGCTCTCCTCTTTCACCCTTATTAAAAGGTTCTTTAATTTCTCCTCACTTCTGCCATCAAGGTTGTGTCATCTGCATATCTGAGGTTGTTGGAAAAAAACCACAATTTAAAAGGCTATCGAAACAGTTTAAAAACAGTTTTTTTAAAAAAGAGGTCCTCTCTGCTGAGCAGCAGTCCTCATGGGCCTGTCAGGCCCCGCTCCAGGCCAGGTGGAGAGAGGCAGGAATGGGGCCCTCAGGCACTCAGCAGAGGAGTCCTCTGGTTGAAACCCAGATATCGCCCAGCCCTACTATTGCATATCTCTGTCCAGGTGATAAGTACTTTTATGCTGCTTTACAAATGTGTCCACCACCTAGTTGATTTGTGCAGTATATTTGCCTGTAAAATAAATATAAAGAAAGTAGTGGGGGTTATTGGGAATGTTTGATGTTTTATTGTGTTCTTTATCTGCAAGAAGCTGCCGAGAGTGGCTGGGGAAACCGAGTCAGATGGGCAGAGTACAAATAATAAAATTATGATTACTATTATTTGGTTACAAAGAACAGGAAGTAAGTGACACAGGGTGGCGTCACTAGAAAGTTATCTTTGTTTAGAGATCAAGAGGTAACTAAGAAGGCCCAAAAAACCATGAGAGACTATTTTGAGATAAATTTGAATACCACTGTGGAAAAAAGAGTAATTTGGGATGCAAGTAAAGCAGTTATGAGGGGGTTTCTGATTCAACAGAACTCACTAAAGAAGAGAGCTCAAAATGCGAAAAAAGAAAAAAAATTGGATAAAATAAAAGGGCGAGAAAAAACTGAGATTGAAACTGTGATGGGATGATTAGCTGCTTGTGCGTAAAATCGTGGTCCCTCAGAGTTTGTGCAACTCCACAAACCTCTGTGTGTGACAGAGCTCCTCAAACATGTCTGCCCTAGTCACTTCCAGATTCCGACAGTGGTTGTTTTCGGAAGCGCTTCCAGCATAGAAGCTCCTTAACGGAAACACGTCTCCTGGACTCACGACGTGACAGCTTCCTGCGAGGAACGGGTCTCCCTATGGGAGCTTCTGACACCTCCCCGCTGTTCTCGCTGGACGTGTCCCTGAGCCCTCCCTCTTCCCTGCTAGTTCCTGCTTTAGCTGCTGCGTCTCTCTCCGCATTCATGAGACCTTCCTCCAGAGACCCATCTCTCCCCCTGCTGGCCCCTGCTTTCGCTGCTGACTCCCTCCCAGCCTCTGTGAGCCCTTCCACCACCTGTTCCTCCGATGGCAGTTCCCTGACATCCACCTCCCCTCCAGGGCCCCCTTCACCCCCGCCCATTCCCTCTCCTCTGGGCGGTGAGGAGGTAAAACCCCGAAAAGAATCCTCTTCATCTTCAGACGTCTCGAACATTTCCCTCCATCGGTCTCCGTTCCGGCTCGCTGAATCCTCCTCCTCCTCGGAATCAGTGAACCCCTCCAACTCTTCTTCTTCGTCGGTGGTGGCAAAGTATTCCCTCCGGAACCTCGCCACTGGCTGAGGTTTACGTGGGAACCTCTGATGAAAAGTTTCTATTAAAACCTCGTCATTGACATCCTCTGCCATGACCCAGGTGTTTTCCGACTCCGGTTCCCCTTCCCACGTTACCAAATACTCTACTTGATCTCCCTTCCACCTGGAATCGAGAACCTCCGCTACATGGTAGCTGTGTTCCCTCTCCTCCATTGCTGGTCCCCGAGTGACCCTCCCTTCTCTGTCCCCTTTATACGGTGACAGCAACGACCTGTGGAAAACTGGGTGCAGCTTCATGTGGTTCGGTAACCGGAGTCTGAAAGCCACTGGGTTGACCTGTTGGGTGACTTCAAATGGCCCCAGTCTTTTGGGTCTTAACTTCTTACAACCCCCTTTGAATGGTAACCCTTGGGTTGACAGCCACACCTGGTCCCCCACCCTGATGGTTTCACCTTCTCTTCTGTTTTTGTCTGCCTGCCTCTTATATTCCTCCTTGGCCCTGTCTAAGTTAAGTTGGAGCTGCCGATGGATCGCTTCCATTTCTTCTACGAACTGTACGGCAGCTGGAACGCTCCAGTTCTCCCCTTCCCCCCCCCCTGGGAAAGCTCGGGGATGGCACCCGTAATTAGCCAAAAAGGGGCTCATCCCCGTGGACACGTTCTCCGCATTGTTGTAGGCAAATTCTGCCAACGCCAGCTTCTCCACCCAATCATTCTCTCTGTCATTCACATAACACCTCAAATATTGCTGGAGGATGCCATTGGCTCTTTCCGCCTGCCCGTTGGTTTCAGGGTGCCGGGCAGTTGAAAAATTGACCTCTACATGCAGTAAGCTCATGAGCTTCCTCCAGAACCTGGAAGTAAATTGTTTCCCTCGGTCTGAAACCACCCTCAAGGGGGCGCCATGCAACCTAAACACATTTTCTACAAACAATTTAGCGGTTTCTTCTGCCGTGACCGCATGTGAGCAGGCTATAAAGTGGGCCATTTTGGTTAACAGGTCTACCACAACCATGATGGCTGTTTTCCCTCTGGACCTTGGCAGATCAGTCATGAAATCTATGGCCACTGTTTCCCATGGTCTTTCAGGTGTGGGTAGTGGTTCTAATAACCCTGCCGGTGCCCGCCTCTCCCCCTTGGCTCGCTGGCATTGGTCACACCCTCTCACATACTCCCGCACATCTTCCCTGACCTTGGGCCACCAAAATTCCCTGGTGACCAGCCACATGGTTTTGTGTTGCCCAAAATGCCCTGCTGTGGGGCTATCGTGCAGTTGCTTGAGTACCTTCTCCCTCAAATCACCTTCAGGTATATATAACGCTCCCTTGTAATACAACGCCCCGTTTCTCTCCTCAAAACCCCCGGGTTTGTCTCCCTCCCTCCTGAGACCCCTGAGTTTGTCCTGGGCGTACTCATCATGCACCGTTCCCTCTACCAGTTCCCTTTGCCCCACCAATGTCGCTCCACACACCCAGCGGTCCTCTGGAATGACATGTGTTTCTTCGGGTGCTCCCTCCCCCTCCAAATATTCAGGTTTGCGTGAGAGAGCGTCTGCCCTAACGTTCTCTGGGCCTGGCACGTAACAAATCTCAAAGTTAAATTTGGAGAACTCCTGGGCCCATCTCAACTGCCGTTGGTTGAGCACTCGCGCAGTTCTCCAATACTCTAGGTTCTTATGGTCAGTGCACACTTGCACCTTATGTTGTGCACCAATTAGCAGGTGCCTCCATCTCCGGAAAGCCTCATGAATAGCAAGAAGTTCTCGGTCGTACACCGTGTAGTTCCTCTCAGATTTGTTCAGCTTTCGCGAAAAAAAGGCACACGGTCTCCACTCTGACTCCTCCTTCCCTGGCTGCAGAAGAAGCACCGCCCCTATAGCTCTGTCTGATGCGTCTGTTTCGACTCTCAGCTTTTTTTGTAAATCCACATGCAGAAGTTGTCCTTCAGAGGCGAAGGCCCTTTTCAGTTCCTCAAACGCTCGCTCCGCCTCCGCAGTCCAAACAAATTTCTTCTTACTGCTGAGACAGTCCGTAATGGGCGCCGTCAGGTGTGCAAAGTTTCGGATGAACTTACGATAAAAGTTCCCAAACCCTAGGAACCTCTGCACATCCTTCTTGGTTTTGGGTGTTTTCCATTCCAGCACTGCCTGGACCTTGCCGGGATCCATGGCCAATCCCTTGTCTGACAGGCGGTACCCCAGGAATTCCACCTCCTTGGTATGAAACTGACACTTCTCCAGTTTCACCCACAGCCTGTTGGCTTGCAGCCTGCTCAACACTTCTCTGACGTCTCTCACATGCTGCTCCTCATTCTCAGAATACACCAACACGTCATCTAGGAAGGCCACGCAATTCTTGTAAAGCAAAGGCCCCAGTACGTGGTTCATAAACGATTGGAAGCACGCCGAGCCTGCTTGTAAGCCAAATGGCATCACGAGGTATTCAAATGCCCCCAAAGGGGTGAACATGGTGGTTTTCCATTCATCCCCTTTCCTTATACGTATCAGGTTGTACGCCCCCCTTAGGTCCAGCTTTGTAAAAATCTTTCCCTTCCGCACCCTGGTCAAAATGTCGTCAATCCTGGGCATAGGGAAAGCCACTGGTTCTGTCACTGCATTTAACCCCCTGAAGTCACACACCAGTCTCGGCTTGTCCGTGTTTTTTTTATCCACAAAAAACACTGGGCTACCCCCCGCTGCTTTGGACTCTCTGATGAAGCCTCTCTTCAGGTTCTTGTCAATGAACTCTCGCAGCTCCTGCATTTCTCTGTCTGACATGGCATACAACTTGCCTACAGGAAGCTGTGCTCCAGGGAGTAAATTGATTTGACAGTCAAAGGGCCTATGCGGGGGTAGTTGGTCAGCTTCCTTCTCGCTGAACACGTCGCTGAGATCTGCGTATTGTGGTGGTACCTTCACCTTCTCCATTACTTCTGTCCCTGCTAGGGTGGCTTGGGCCCCTGCTGAACCCTTTCCCCCTTTGCAGTGTTCTAAGCAATGTGCTGAACCAAAGGAAACCACTCTCTGATGCCAGCCCACCAGCGGATCATGTAGCGCTAGCCAGCTCATTCCCAAAATAATAGGAGCTCCTCCCAAGGTGGCCACATTAAACGCTATCAGTTCTGTGTGCCTTGCCACCCTCATTATCATTGGGACGGTCTGCAAGCTGACTCCTCCTCCCAACAACTCCCTGCCATCGATCGTGGTCACCTGCAGGGGGTTGCTTAAAGGGATCGTCTGTATCTGGTGTTCAGCAGCAAACTCTTTGCTCATAAAATTGCAGGAGCTGCCTGAGTCCAACAGCGCCTTTATCTTTAGGGGGTGTCCATTTTGCAGCTCTAGCGACACTTCAATCACTAGAGCAGGTTGAGGAGCTTCTGGCATGGGCACTTTCACTGCTCTTTGGCCTGGCTGCTGTGCCCCGACGGTGGCAACCAGGCGTTGGCTTTTACTTGCTCCGGTTTTTCCTGCTCTCTTCCCTCAACAGCTCCCACCATCCCTTGCCATTCCTTCCTCTGGGGGCAGACTCTGGCAAAGTGACCTGGCTGTTGGCAGAGATAGCATTTCCGGGTGCCTTTTCCCTCCTTCTTTCCCCCCTCACTGGGCTTTGAAACTGCGCGCGCGCTGTTCCGATTTCCATCGGCTCTGCCGGCGGGAAAGTTGTCTCTGGAATCTCAGGAATGCGGAACTCCTTCCAGCGTTCCCCCTTCCCTTCCCGCCTCTCCAAAGCTCTCGCCTCCTGGCACGCTCCTATGGTCAGCGCAGATTTAGTCAGCTGATCCATAGAATCCGCCCTGGGACCCCGGGAGAGTTCGTCTTTCACAGCCGAAGCTAAGCCTTCTTCAAATAGCATTTGAATGGGTGCCGCCGATAAGTCCCACCCCAATCTGTGAACCAGCATGGTGAACTCAGTCCAGTACTCACGGACAGATCGGCTTCCCTGCTTGCAAGCCATTAGCTGTCTGCGCACCACTCCCTCCTCAATATCGCTGGAAAACATGAGATCCATTGCACGAAAGAACTTCATGGTGTCCTTTAGGACGTCATTGTGCGTTGCCATCAGGGGTCGAACCCAGTCCCTCGCCCCCCTCTCAAGATGCCCAATCATGAAAGCAACTTGTGACTCCTCATCAGGGAATTCATCAAACTGCACATTAAGGGCATATTGCATCTCTGTCCTAAAGGCATGGTAGTCCTTGGGGTCCCCCCCAAATTTCTGCACCAATCCTGGTACCTTTCTGTTGAACTGGGTGGCTCTCCCCTTCTTGTCTGCATCCTGAGCCCTTCTCTCCTCCAGCCTCGCCGTCTGCAGCGCCAGTTGGATTTCCAACGCTCGGTACCTTTCTTCCAAGCTTGGACCTGCTCCAACTCCTGCCTCTCCGGTTCCGGCTGGGTCGCTCATGATGCCTTCTCCTGCACAGGCAGCTTACAAAGACTGTCGGAATGCTGTGATGGGATGATTAGCTGCTTGTGCGTAAAATCATGGTCCCTCAGAGTTTGTGCAACTCCACAAACCTCTGTGTGTGACAGAGCTCCTCAAACATGTCTGCCCTAGTCACTTCCAGATTCCGACAGTGGTTGTTTTCGGAAGCGCTTCCAGCATAGAAGCTCCTTAACGGAAACACGTCTCCTGGACTCACGACGTGACAGCTTCCTGCGAGGCATGGGTCTCCCTATGGGAGCTTCTGACACCTCCCCGCTGTTCTCGCTGGACGTGTCCCTGAGCCCTCCCTCTTCCCTGCTAGTTCCTGCTTTAGCTGCTGCGTCTCTCTCCGCATTCATGAGACCTTCCTCCAGAGACCCATCTCTCCCCCTGCTGGCCCCTGCTTTCGCTGCTGACTCCCTCCCAGCCTCTGTGAGCCCTTCCACCACCTGTTCCTCCGATGGCAGTTCCCTGACAGAAACCCAATTCACAAGAGATTCTGAGAGAAATAAAGTTATATCAAGTGCAATACATGAAGATGATGAATCAGGAAATTGAATGGAAAATCAAACAAATGAGACAAAGGACTTTTGAATCGGCAAATAAATGTGGGAAACTGCTAGCTTGGCAGATGAAGAAAAGACAAAAACTCAATACTATTACCAATTTGGAGGTCGAAGGAAAAAACATCCAGAACCCAGTGGAAATTAGAAAATGCTTTCAGAGGTATTTTAAACAACTATATACACAAGGGCCTCAGAAAGAGTTTGATATAGACCAGTTTTTGAAAACAAATGGATTACAAAAAATCTCGCAAGAAAATAAGACAATGTTGAAATATAAAATTACAGAACAGGAGGTGGAAGGTGCCATTCAGAATATGCTGTTGGAAAAATCTCCAGGGCCGGACGGCCTAACCTCAAAATACTATAGAACTCTGAAGGACTGGATAATTCAACCATTAAAGGAGGTTTGCAATGAAATTTTGGAGGGGGAAAAAGCACCTGAGTCGTGGAAAGAAGCATATATAACACTTATACCGAAAACTGAGTCTGAAAAGACACAACTTAAGAACTACCGACCCATATCCCTGCTAAATGTGGATTACAAATTTTTTGCTGACATTTTGGCTAAGAGGTTAAAAAAGGTATTAAAGGAAGAGATACACAAGGACCAAGCTGGCTTTCTTCCAAGCAGACATTTGTCTGATAACACGAGGAATATAATTAACATTTTGGAGAAGTTGCAAGAGGACATCAATACTAAAGCAGTTTTAATTTTTGTGGACACCGAGAAAGCTTTTGACAACATTTCTTGGAGTTTTATGAAGAAAAATCTTCAGGGGATGGGGGTCGGCCAAGGGTTTGGAAATGGTATAGGTGCAATTTATTCAGAACAAAAGGCCAAATTAATAGTTAACAACGTGGTAACAGAGGAATTTAAGATAGAGAAAGGGACACGACAAGGTTGCCCAATTTCTCCATTACTTTTTATTTCCGTCCTGGAGGTTTTGTGAAACATGATAAGAAGGGACCATTTGATTAAAGGTATAACGGTCGGAGCTAAACAATACAAATTGAAAGCTTTTGCAGATGACCTGGTATTGACATTACAGGAGCCAGAATCTAGCACTAAAAGAGTATTAGAACTGATCCAGGAGTTTGGTCATGTGGCAGGATTTAAGTTGAATAAATTAAAAACTAAAGTTCTCGAGAAAAACTTTCAATGACTGAAAGAGAGAGGCTTCAGAATGAGACAGGTTTAACAGTGGTTAAGAAGGTGAAATATTTGGGGATTAATATGACAGCTAAAAATGGGAACTTATTTAAGGACAATTATGAAAAATGTTGGTCGGATGTTAAAAAGGACTTAGATGAAGCTTTCCTTGTTGGGCCGAATTGCTGTTATTAAGATGAATGTATTGCCAAGAATGTTGTTTTTGTTTCAATCGTTACAAATTTTGGATAAAATGGACTGTTTCAAGAAGTGGCAGAGAGATATTTCCAAATTTGTCTGGCAGGGCAAGAAACCCAGAATAAAATTTAAAATACTAACTGATGCAAAAGAAAGAGGGGGATTTGCCCTGCCAGACCTTAAACTCTATTATGAATCAGCAGCTTTCTGCTGGTTGAAGGACTGGCTGCTTCTTGAGAACACAGACATTTTGGATTTAGAAGGTTTTAACAATGTTTTTGGGTGGCATGCATATTTATGGTACGACAAGGTTAAAGCACACAAGGCATTTAAAAACCATATTGTCAGGAAAGCATTGTTTAATGTCTGGACACGATACAAAGACTTACTTGAAAATAAAACCCCAAGGTGGTTGTCACCAATGGAGGCAGAAGCTCAAAAAAGGCTCAATATGGAGGCCAAGTGGCCAAAATATTGGGAGGTTCTAGAGCAAGAAGGAGACAAATTGAAATTGCAGAGTTTTGAGAAATTAAAAGATAGAGTGCGAGATTGGCTTTATTATTACCAAATAAGAGAGGTATATAATTTAGATAAAAAAATTGGCTTCCAGGTGGAAAAATCAAAGCTGGAAACAGAATTGTTAGAATCCAATACTAAGATACTTTCAAGAATGTATAACTTGCTGTTAAAATGGAATACTCAGGATGAAATGGTAAAATCTGCTATGATTAAATGGGCACAGGATGTTGGACATAACATTATGTTTGCTGACTGGGAACAGTTGTGGACCACTGGTATGAAATTTACGGCATGTAATGCCTTAAGAGAGAATATTATGAAAATGATATACAGGTGGTACATGACCCCAGTCAAGCTTGCAAAAATCTATCACTTGCCCGACAATAAATGCTGGAAATGTAAAGAAACAGAAGGTACATTCTTTCACCTTTGGTGGACGTGCCCAAGGATTAAGGCGTTCTGGGAGATGATATATAATGAAATGAAAAAGGTATTCAAATATACCTTCCTGAAGAAACCAGAGGCCTTTCTCCTGGGCATGGTCGGCCAATTGGTCCCAAAGAAGGATAGAACTTTCTTTATGTATGCAACAACAGCAGCAAGACTACTCATTGCGAAGTATTGGAAGACCCAGGAGCTACCCACACTGGAAGAATGGCAGATGAAAGTGATGGACTACATGGAATTGGCAGAAATGACTGGCAGAATTCGTGACCAGGGAGAAGAGTCGGTGGAGGAAGACTGGATGAAATTTAAAGACTACTTGCAGAAGCACTGTAAAATTAAGGAATGTTAAAATGACGTTTGATTGAAAAGAAGTGGTATTGGTTAAAAGATTTTTAAGAAAATGTAAATGGGGATTGATAAAGGATAAATGTTAGAGGGTAAGGATTTGCTGAATTTAATATTTGAACTGGAATACAAAATGGGAGGTGTGAGGAGGTCAAGAAACTAGTGAATGAACTATAAGAGATGAAAATATTAATTTATTCTTTGTTCTGCTTTTTGGTTTTTCTTTTCTTTCTTTTCTTCCTTTCTTTTGCTAATGGTTTGTTACTGTGTATTTTTTATATGTTTTGTTCTTGTATGCTTTTACTCTTGAAGTTCTTATGTTTAAATTTTGAATTTTTTTATTGTTTGTGAAAATTTAATAAACATTTTTTTTTTAAAAAAAAGAAAGTTATCTGTGATTAAGCCAAGAGTAAATGCAAACATGGGGAAAGTGAGACCCACTACAAACCACAGGCGGGAGAAGCCTGTGGACGTGGGATTCGGCTGGCACCTTTTGCGCCTCCCCTACTCGCGGGGAAACCTGGTTTCAAGGATCCGGAGCAACGTGGGGTGAGCGGCGCGGTGCTTTGAATCGACTGCTTCTTTCGTGAGTAGAACGGAAAATTGGATCTTTAAACATCTTAATTTGGCACCGAAACGGGAAGGTTTCAAACAGGAAGTCCGCCTTCCTCTTTTGTAAATAGATTGAAGCAAAGACGTTGCAAGCTAAAGTCTTGGAAAGCCTTTTGTAAAGGATTAAATCTCCATCGGTTAAAATTACTAACCCCCCCTTGGAAGCAGGAGAAGAGGGGGAAAATTTTAGATCGCCTAAGCCTGCAGGAGAGAGAGTGAGGAAAGATAAATTACCACCGTTTTGAACCTGGGAACGGGCTGCCAGTAAGATCGACGTTTTGGGAAAGTTCATTGACTGTGAATAAAACGTATGTTGACAGATAGTTAAATAAGAGAAATATATTGTTTCCATTGTTTCCTTTTGCACTTAAAAAGGAGCAAAAGTAACTGAAAATCGAAACTAACTTTGTTGCTGGATCTGCGTTTAAAAGGACGGATACAAATAGAAATTGTTTCCTCTAGAGGGAGCTTTTGAAACTGTTGTAGGAGTGGAGCTGGGGAATTTTCCAGCTGCAGAGATTAAAGACCGGGAGAATCAGAGATTGACCTTGGACAAGAGTGTCGACAGAAGAAGCCTTAGTGATTGCATTTTGCAAGACAAGTGCTTTATTGGAACAGCTTCATGAGAAGATGGATGTGATGACTATTAAAATTGATAATTTGGGACAAAAATGACTGATTTGGGACAAAAAGTGAATACCTATACAGAAACTACTCAGGAATCGATTCAGGAAACTACTTTGACATGGCAAGCTGTGGAGAAGACGAGGGAGAAAGCTGTTGTTAAATCTCAAGTAACACAAGTGGAGAGAGCCCCAGCCTTACAGAGGCAATTTGATGAATATAAGCTGTTGCCTTTTACGACTGAATTTAGAGAAAGCCAGATTTGGAGGGGTGGAGTCCCGCTTGGATTGGAGAAGGAAAGTTGGATAGATCCCCTTATGCAGGGATGTTCTGGCTTTTGGGATTTGGATTTGGGTCAGGGGGAGATTGGAGTTGTGGGGGCCTTTACCTTCGGAGGGATTTTGAAACACGCTCTGAAATATCTCTTGGACTTTAGTTCTGACTATGGAGAATGGGCTGACCTGTCGAGAAGGAATAAAGACATTGTTAGGTTGGAGTTTCCCCGAGATCTACTCCTCAGAGCCAAAGGAAGGAAATTAAGAACAAGATCAGCAGAAGATAAAGTAAAGTGCATGTATAAATATGAAGAAGATCTGCAGAAGGGACATGGAAAAGAGTTAAGAGCCTCGGACAGAAGATCACCAGGTTGATGGACCATATGGAATTGATAGAAAGGACTGACAGAATCCGAGACCAGGGAGAAGAGACGGTGGAAGAAGATTGGAGAAAAGTTTAAAATTTATTTAGAGAAATATTGTAAAATTAATGAGTGTTAGAAAAATGTTGGAATGAAATTACATGGCTTTAGTAGAAACATTATAAGGAGTTAAGTATAAATAAGTTATAGGGTTTTAATGGTAAGAGAAGGTTAAAATAAATTAAGACAATTAAATGACAGAAAACAGTGAAAGATGGAAAGGATTTGCTGAAATAATTAATAACTAGAACACAAAAAAGGGAGGTGTGAGGAGGTCGATGAAACAAGTTAATGAAGGACAAAGATATGGAAATATTGGATGGGTTTTTAATTGTTTTTGCTTTTGTTTTTGTTTTGATGTATTGTGACTTGTTTTTTTTTAATGTATTTTTACTTTTTCTCTTTCTCTTTTTTTTATTTACTTCTTTCGGTAATCCTTCAACTTTTAATAAATATTATTTTAAAAAAAGTGAAAGTGAAAATTTCACTAGCCTTTATCTGCTTTAATGTGTATTTGAGGTAAATATTTATATTTTATTAGAGAGAAATTTTGAATTGTCTTAAAACAAGCCTATCCAAGAAGCAGAGAACAGTTTGCGTATTAAGGATCCATAGCTAAAGCTGAAGTTTGCGCATCCCATTTCTTGTGATCTTGTGGAATTTATTTATCACTTCAAATTTCTAAACTGCTTCTCCTCTCCGAAAGGAAACCGGGGAGCTAACAACCATCAAACTGCTACATGTAAAAACCTGGAAGACATCAACTGAACCACAGGAAGCTATAGCTGTTAATGCATTCACTCTAAAACTTCCCTAAACTGCATTTCAAAGGCCTTGAGAAATAATAATAAAAAGTGTTAACAATCTTCCTGGGTGCAACTATAGTATGAGACTGTCCAATTTCCCCTGGGAACATAGGAGGGTTGTGCATATATTATCTTCAAGCATTGGCAGATTCCTTGTTCATTTTCTCGGTAGTGGTACCCGCCCTGTAGAACACCCTCCCACAAGATGTTAACGGGAAAAACAACTACCAGACTTTTAGAAGACATCTGAAGGCAGCCCTCTTTAGGGAAGCTTTTGATGTTTAACAGACCACTGTATTTTAATACTTTGTTGGAAGCCGCCCAGAGTGGCTGGGGAAACCCAGCCAGATGGGCGGGGTATAAATAAATTATTATTATTATTATTATTATTATTATTATTATTATTATTATTATTATTGCAACCGCTTTGGATTACAACCATTTTGGATTACAACCACGTCAAACCCGGAACCTGATTTGGTTTACAACCAGACCTCCAGAACGGATTATGGTTGTAAACCAAGGTACCACTGTATTGGTAGTTCTTGTATGTACAAGTATGGGTTTGTGTATGGAAGCTTCTCCCTGAGATAACTTGGGAAGGACTGTAGCTCAGTGGTGGACCATCTACTTTGAATTTAAACAGTCCCAGAGTCAGTTCCCAGTATCTCCAGGTAGGGCTGGGTGTTGTCCTCTGTAGGAAACCCTGGAGAGCTGGTGCCAGTCAGTGCAGACAATATTGTGTTAGATGGAACACAACGATCCAACAGGAGGCAATGATGGCCACCAAATCAGATGGCTTTAAAAGAGGTTTGGGCAAATTCAAGGAGCATAATGCCGTCAATGACTACTAGCTATGACAGCTATGCTCTGCCTCCATGGTTGGAGGCAATAATACTTCTGAATGCCAGTTTCTGGAAACAGCAGGAGGGGAGAGTGCAGTTGTGCTTGGGTGTTGCTTGCCAGTCTCCCACAGGCATCTGGTTGGCAACTGAGAACAGGGTGCTGGACTAGATGGGTGATTGGCCTGATATATCAGGCTCACAGTGGCGTAGCGTGGGGGGTGCCAGGGGTGCCGACCGCACCGGGCGCAACATCTGGGGGGGCGCGAGTCCAGAGGGAAGGGACAAGTTCCTTCCTCCGCCGGGCTCCCCGCCGCCACCGCCAGCCTTGCGCCCTAGCGCGCGCGCCCCCCGCCGTCGCTGTGGCTGCGCTCCGCTCACTGCTCGCAGGAGGAGCAGCCGCTGCAGCAGCGCCGACGCCGCCACCGACGCCTGGCCGGGCACGGGCAGCCTCTGCACCCTGCCGCCGCCGCCATCCCCTCGGCCCAGCCACAGGCGGCGGCTGCTTCTGCCTCCATCCTCCTCCGGGCAAGCAGCGTTGTTTGCGCGGCAACTCGCAGGTTAGGGGTTGGGGGGGCGCAAATTACTTGCCTTGCCCCGGGTTAGGGGGCGCAAATTACTTGCGTTGCCCCGGGTGCTGACAACTCACGCTACGCCGCTGCAGGCTCATCTGTGTTCTTTTGTGTGGCTCGATATAAAGCAGCTTTCCATGTTGTTGAACTTTACTCAGAACATTTCTGTGTTCGTGTTTTCAAAAAATTACAAATAATTATTTCTCTTTCTCTTTTTTATTTTTGTGTTTATCTGCAGAATGGGTGCATGTCGTTGGTGCACCTCTGATGATTCAGTCGTCAACCTGCTAAAAAGTTATGCTTCCTCTACATTGCCTGCAAATGAATTTGCTTCAGCCAATAATGATCTCTGTTACTGCATAGAGTGTGTGGATGAGTACCATAAAGCAAAGGATGAGTTGCCATCCTTCCATGAGGTAATTTGCTTTGATTGATAGCCCACTATATCCTGGCTGTGTTGGGGCTGGCTGATGACAGAGACAGTCATAGCAGATTTGGGCAGGCAGAAGGCCAGTAGTTATTTGATAGCTTCAGGGGTGGGTAGCTTGATTCAGCTGGTGGTAGAGGTTGGTGGGGTTGCTCACCTGAAGTCGCAGTGATGTCATCAGGTGTCTCATTCCCCCCTCCCCTATGTGATGTGCAGCACTTTGAAGCCGCAACAACAACAAAATATTGGGGGTGCCAAACAAATCTCTTCCTTACCTTCCTCCCGCCTGCTGAAATCTGCTTTGGGCTGTAAAGTGGGTGGTAGCCACCCTGGTGTATGATCCTAAGAACTGGCTTAAAATAAGATCTCCAATTTAAAAAAGACAGCCCACATGACTGCCCCCTGGAGAGCTGATGGTCAAGCAGAGCAGGCAATACTTGGATAAATGGGCCAGTGATACAAAGCTGGTTTATATGTAAGAAATAGGATCTGTAAAGGTGCCCTTAGGAATGTAAGCACTGCGCAGTTCCAGCTCACTTAGAATAATAATAATAATTTATTATTTATACCCCGCCCATCTGGCTGGGTTTCCCCAGCCACTCGGGGCAGCTCCCAATCAGATATTAAAAACACAATACAGCATTAAACATTAAAAACTTCCCTAAACAGGGCTGCCTTCAGATGTCTTTTCCTTGACCTCTGATGGGAGGGCGTTCCACAGGGCAGTCACCTCTACTGAGAAGGCCCTCTGCCTGGTTCCCTGTAGCCTCACTTCTCACAGTGAGGGAACCGCCAGAAGGCCCTTGGCGTTGGATCTCAGTGATGGGCGGGGTATAAATAATACATTATTGTTATTATTATTATCGCCCAGTCCTTCCCGGCTAGCTTTTATAAGCCAGGATGGGCAAGGATCCAGGAGACAGGTGGTTGGTTTCACTTGTCCAAGCAGCCTGTCCACATTCTCGGAGGTAACAGATTGGAATTGATCCCATATAACATGACTAGACAGGACTCCAGCACTCTCCCACCCTGGCCCTGCTCCCACGGTGGAGTCTACCTCCTTCCGAATCTGAGCGACTTTATCTGCAAAAAACTTAGCAAAAGCATTGCAGGAGACCTTGGGGTCCCTACCAGGCCCCGGTGACGAAGGTGGTTTCAATAGATTGCCAACCACCCGAAAGAGTCTCCTGCTGCTGTTTTCTGCAGATGCAATAGAGGCAGTGAAGAAGGTCCTTTTCGCCGTCGCCACTTGGTAGGCTTGACGTTGAGCTGTAACCTGTGTCCGATCCGATTCAGAATGAGTTTTCTGCCACCGGCGCTCTAGCCATCTCAACGATTGTTTCACTGCCCTCAGATCCGGGGAAAACCACAGGGCTGTCTGGGCTCCATGCAATCGGAGAGGGCGCTTTGGAGCCAGGCAGTCAATAGCCCTGGTTAACTCCGCATTCCAACGGGTCACCAGGGAATCAGCTGAAAGGCCATCAACATGGGATAAAACATCCCCTACCACTCACTGGAAGCCATTTGGATCCATTAAGTGGTGGGGGCGGACCATCCAAATTGGTCCCACCTCTCTGCAGAGGGGAAGGGTCGCGGAGAAGTCCAGTTGCACCAGGAAGTGATCTGACCATTGGCACAGAATAAAAGTGTGGTGTAGCTTTTTCTGGAGGTGATGCACTTGCTCACTTAAACTTAATGGAGGGGAAAACACAGGGATTTGGACCAGGGAACAGCAATGTGAAAGGAGGGCAGGGATCTGTGAGTGGACAGAAATCTGTTAATGTTAATACATAACATAGCATACATTTAATATTGTTTCAGTTGTGTGTCACAAGCACATTAGCTATATAGCTTGCTGGGTTCTAGCCAACAATGTTTTCCAGGTAGACCCATTGAAATATATATCTGCCTAAATTAGTCATGCCCATTAATCTAAATCAGACTTCAGTTCAGAGAACACTAGATACAATCAACTGTATTTTTTAAAAGTTGCACTCATAAGCTGGCTGCAGCAATTATGAAAGTAAATTTTCTGCATTTAACTCACTTTGTAAATAAGTGTTTCCTTGTGTGAAAAATAAAATTGCCTGCAAGTCCTTTTCTTCCCCTTGCAACCCTAATGTTTCTCTGTCTCTGTCTGTCTGTTTGTCTGTCTGTCTCTTCCTCTCTCCCTCTCCTTAAAAAGAGTTCCTCTTTGCTCTGAAAACAGAGCTCAAATTAACTGTTGCTGTTTAGACTTTCAAGTGGGAGCAGCTGCTTAGTTTTGTTTTGTCCCAGTCACCCTTGGTGTAACTCAAAATCTGAATTGCACGAAGCATGATCTAACTAATTAAGTCTGCTTAAGTGTACTATACGCAAAGCTATTACCAGCTGCAAACTTTGGAGGAGTTTTTTCACCATGCCCAGCTTTTTCCTCTCCTCCTCCACACTGAGAGCCAGTGTGGTGTAGTGGTTAAGAGCGGTAGTCACGTAATCCGGGAAACCGGGTTCGTGTCTCCGCTCCTCCACATGCAGCTGCTGGGTGACCTTGGGCCAGTCACACTTCTGTGAAGTCTCTCAGCCTCACTCACCTCACAGAGTGTTTGTTGTGGGGGAGGAAGGGAAAGGAGAATGTTAGCCGCTTTGAGATTCCTTAAAGGGAGTGAAAGGCGGGATATCAAATCCAAACTCTTCTTCTTCTTCCTCTCCTCTGTCTCATTCTTCTGGCACACACGTTTTAATACTTATCTAACCCTGAAAAAGAGTTCCGGGGAGTGCCAAGACTTGCTGACTACATTCTGACATTTCAGCTTCTTCTAACAACAAGAAAAAAACTAATGAATATAGGAAGAGCCTGATGAATCAAGCCAAAGGGGGCCCACCTAGTCCAACATCCTGTTCTCACAGTTAGTTGTGTGAAACCCATCAGCAGGGCCCGAGCACAAGAGCCCCCTACCAGTGGCGGAGCGGAGAGCAGGCGGGGGTGGGGCTGGCATGCGCCACCCGCAGCAGTGTGGTACGCCCAGTGCAGGTGGGGGGGCAGGTGCGATGGCACCCTGCCGGGATCGCGCTGCCGGGGGCAGTGCGCTCCCCCCCACTCCTCTTCCTCCACCAGTGCCCCCTACCCTCCTGTAGTTTCCAGCAACTGGTATTCAGAAGCATTACTTCCTCCCAACTGTGGAGACAGATCATAGTCATCATGGCTAGGAGCCACTGATAGCCTTCTCCATGAATTTATCTAATCCTTCTTTTAAAGTCATCCAGGTTGGTGGCAACCACTGCCTCCTGTGAGAGCAAGTTCAATAGTTTAACTATGTGCTGCATGAAGAAGACCTTTCTTTTATTTGTCCTAAATCTTCAAGCATTCAGCTTCATTGGAAGTCCATGAATTCTAGTGTTATCAGAGAGGTAGGAAAACTTTTTTCCATGTCAAGCAAACATTTATAAACTCCTACCATGTCACCCCTTACTCGCCTTTTCTTTAAACCAAGAAGTCCCAAACATTGCAACCTTTCTTCATAGGGGAGTCACTCTATTCTTTTCATCATTTTGGTGGCCCTTTTCTGAAGGTTTCCAAACTTCACAATATCCTTTTTGAGGTGAAGCAACCAGAGCTGTGCACAGTACAGTGGTACCTTGGTTTAAGAACAGCTTAATTTATGAACAGCTTGATTAAGAACGCTGCAAACCCAGAAGTAGGTGTTTTGGTTTGTGAACTTTGCTTTGGAAGCAGAACATGTTCCGCTTCCTGTTGAGTGTAAATTGAGTCCCCTGCTGCTATGGGAAAGCACGCCTTGGTTTAAGAACGGACTTCCGGAACGGATTAAGTTTGTAAACCAGGGTACCACTGTATTCGGAATGTGGTCGCTCCATAGATTTGTATCGGTGTGCTTGGAATTTTTTTTCTCTTAATGGACTAACACTATGCCCTCGTTATTTTAACAATTTTCAGAGAGGTAGCCATGTTACTCTGTTGCAGCCTAAGCGACTAATTTCTTGGTCTTTGGGTGCCACTGGGCTTTCTGGGTTACTGCAGTTTTCTGTTTTTCTTTTGTCTGCCACTTCTTTGCCTTTCTGTTGTATTGCTTCCTTTCCTGTTTGGTTTAATGCTTAAGCGTCTTTTCAGTATTTTGTCTGGCCAGTTAGCCTGACTCATAAAACAGTTTGTTCTTCCTTGCCTGGATCTTCCAGGATCTTGGCTATATATCTTTTCTAAAACCTTGCACAGTTATTGAGAGTCCAAACGTGTGTTTGAAGACTGTGATTGAATTACAAGATGGCCAGGGATATGTTTGTGTGGCTGCTGAATAGACTCCATGTAAGTAAAGTACACAGCACCATTTGCCAGTGCTGAGCTCCATTCTGTCTTGACCCTTCCATTTGCAGCATTTTTGTGTTGGCACAGCTTTTAAAGTTCATTTCTTATTTAAAAATGTCTTCTCTGCCTTTGAAATTGTTACAAAGGAAGCTGTCTTGTAGATAATTAGACCACTGGTCAATATAGCTCAGTATTGAGAGTCTCTCCCAGCCCTGCCTGGAGATGCCTGGGATTGAACCTGGGACTTTGTGCATGCAAATCAGGTGCTCTGAGCTGCAGCCCTTCCCCTTACAGCCCCTGCTGGGAATCTGAGGTGAGAGACCCACATAGCCCATAGTTGCCCCCAGTTCCAGTCACTACCACACAGAGGCAGCTGAAAGTCCAAAAAGTTTACTGGTGCAGACGATATTACAGTTCTGGACAGTGCTATATACATACAGCTTGTAGGCTTTCCAGATACTATTGATGTCTGGCAACTTTAACCTGTTGCAGGATCTTAGCCAGACCCAGTTGAATATAGCAGAGCATATGCAGACTTCCAGAAGCAATCAGTTGCAGGCAGGTAGGATCCTCTACATGGATCACTGCCTTGCCGTGGCGAAGGGGCTTGAATAACTCAGAGAAGCTATGAGCTATGCCGTGCAAGGCCACCCAAGATGGACAGGTCATAGTGGAGAGGTTTGACCAAACGTGATCCACCTGGAGCAGGAACCGGCAAGCCACTCCAGTATCCTTGCCAAGAAAACCTCATGGACAAAGACAACAGGCACATAAAAGTTATGATGCTGGAAGATGAGCCCCTCAGGTCGGCAGGCGTCCAACATGCTACTGAGGAAGAGCGGAGGACAAGTACAAGTAGATTCAGAGCTGATGAAGCAGCTGGGCCAAAGCCGAAAGGACGCTCAGTTGCGGATATGCCTGGAAGCGAAAGGAAAGTCCAATGCTGTAAAGAAAAATATTGCATAGGAACCTGGAATGTAAGAACCATGAACCTGGGTAAGTTGGATGTGGTCAAAAATGAGATGGCAAGAATAAATATTGACATCCTGGGCATCAGTGAACTAAAATGGACGGGAATGGGCGAATTCAGTTCGGACGACCATCATATCTACTACTGTGGGCAAGAATCCCGTAAAAGAAATGGAGTGGCCCTCATAGTCAACAAAAGAGTGGCGAAAGCTGTACTGGGATGCAATCTCAAAAATGATAGAATGATCTCGATACGAATCCAAGGCAGACCTTTTAACATCACAGTAATCCAAGTTTATGCACCAACTACTGGTGCTGAAGAAACTGAAATCGAGCAATTCAATGAAGACTTACAACACCTTATAGAAGTGACACCAAAGAAGGATGTTCTTCTCATTATAGGGGATTGGAATGCTAAAGTAGGGAATCAAGAGATAAAAGGAACAACTGGCAAGTTTGGCCTTGGAGATTAAAACGAAGCAGGGCAAAGGCTAATAGAGTTCTGTCAAGAGAACAAGCTGGTCATCACAAACACGCTTTTCCAACAACACAAGAGACGACTCTACACATGGACATCACCAGATGGGCAGCATCGAAATCAGATTGATTATATTCTCCGCAGCCAAAGATGGAGAAGCTCTATACAGTCAGCAAAAACAAGACCTGGAGCTGACTGTGGCTCAGATCATCAGCTTCTTATAGCAAAATTCAAGCTTAAACTGAAGAAAGTAGGAAAAACCACTGGGCCGGTAAGATGCAATCTAAATCAAACCCCTTATGAATACACAGTGGAAGTGAGGAACAGGTTTAAGGATTTAGATTTGGTGGACAGAGTGCCTGAAGAACTATGGACGGAGGCTCGTAACATTATACAGGAGGCAGCAACGAAAACCATCCCAATGAAAAGGAAATGCAAGAAAGCAAAGTAGCTGTCCAACAAGGCCTTACAAATAGCGGGGGAGAGAAGGCAAGCAAAATGTGAGGGAGATAGTGAAAGATACAGGAAATTGAATGCAGATTTCCAAAAAAATAGCAAGGAGAGACAAGAACGCCTTCTTAAACGAGCAATGCAAAGAAATAGAGGAAAATGACAGAATGGGAAGAACCAGAGATCTGTTCAAGAAAATTGGAGATATGAAAGGAACATTTTGTACAAAGATTACCATAATAAAAGACAAAAGTGGAAAGGACCTAACAGAAGCAGAAGACATCAAGAAGAGGTGGCAAGAATACACAGAGGAATTATACCAGAAAGATATGGATGTCTTGTACACCCCAGGTAGTGTGGTTGCTGACCTTGAGCCAGACATCCTGGAGAATGAAGTCAAATGGGCCTTAGAAAGCACTGCAAATAACAAGGCCAGTGGAAGTGATGGTATTCCAGCTGAACTATTTAAAATTTTAAAAGATGATGCTATTAAGGTGCTACACTCAATATGCCACCAAGTTTGGAAAACTCAGCAGTGGCCAGAGGATTGGAGAAGGTCAGTCTACATCCCAATCCCAAAGAAGGGCAGTGCCAAAGAATGCTCCAACTACCGCACAATTGCACTCATTTCACACACTAGCAAGGTTATGCTTAAAATTCTACAAGGCAGGCTTAAGCTGTATGTGGACCGAGAACTCCCAGAAGTGCAAGCTGGATTTATAAGAGGCAGAGGAACCAGAGACCAAATTGCAAAAAGCCTTTGACTTTGTTGACCACAGCAAACTATGGCAAGTTCTTAAAGAAATGGGAGTGCCTGATCACCTCATCTGTCTCCTGAGAAATCTCTATGTGGGACAAGAAGCTACAGTTAGAACTGGATATGGAACAACTGATTGGTTCAAAATTGGGAAAGGAGTACGGCAAGGCTGTACATGGTCTCCCTGCTTATTTAACTTATATGCAGAATTCATCATGCGAAAGGCTGGACTGGATGAGATTGCCGGAAGAAATATAGGATCATAGAATCATAGAGTTGGAAGAGACCACAAGGGCCATCGAGTCCAACCCCCTGCCAAGCAGGAAGCACCATCAGAGCACTCCTGACATATGGTTGAGAAGCCTCTGCTTAAAGACCTCCAAAGTAGGAGACTCCACCACACTCCTTGGCAGCAAATTCCACTGTCGAACAGCTCTTACTCTCAGGAAGTTCTTCCTAATGTTTAGGTGGAATCTTCTTTCTTGTAGTTTGGATCCATTGCTCCGTGTCCGCTTCTCTGGAGCAGCAGAAAACAACTTTTCTCCCTCCTCTATGTGACATCCTTTTATATATTTGAACATGGCTATCATATCACCCCTTAACCTCCACTTCTCTTTTTTTTTATAATAATTTTTATTACATTTTTTTACAACAGAAAAAAGAAAGAACATAGAAAATAAAAAGAAAAAAGAACAGAAAATTCAAACCATTTCAACAACTTATTTCAAATCTCTATTGGACTTCCCCACATCTCCCGCCCAGTGCATTCTTAACAATAAAAATTATCAGCAAGTTATACCCTTGTTTCTTGTGTTTCTTTGTACTTTCAATTGCAATTTTAAGTTTAAATCCCTTATTTTCCATTTACTCTAAAAATATAACATATTGTCATTTTTACCCATTTAAACTTTGATTCTTTCATGAATATTATCCAATTTCTTATATAATCCACTCTCATTGCTGGGGCTGACCTTCCAAATCATACGGCATCTCACAGTTCATATAACTTATAATACTTTTGCAAATAGTCCTTAAATTTTTTCCAGTCCTCTTCCATTGCTTCTTCTCCCAAATCTCGGATCCTGGCAGTCATCTCAGCTAGTTCCATGTAGTTCATCAATTGCGTCTGCCAATCCTCCAGTGTGGGCAAATCTTGAATCTTCCAATATTTGGCGATAAGGATCCTTGCTGCTGTGGTGGCATACATGAAAAAAGTTCTGTCCTTCTTTAACACCTTCTGGCCGACAATGCCCAGGAGGAATGCCTCTGGTTTCTTAGGAAAGGTGTATTTAAACACCTTTTTTAACTCGTTGTAAATCATTTCCCAGAAGGCCTTCACTCTTGGGCAAGTCCACCAGAGATGAAAGAATGTCCCTTCAGCCTCCTTACATTTCCAACATTTATTATCGGACAAATGGTAAATCTTAGCAAGCTTGACTGGGGTCATGTACCACCTGTATACCATTTTCATAATGTTTTCTTTCAAGGCATTACATGCCGTAAACTTCATACCGGTGGTCCATAACCTTTCCCAGTCCTCAGACATGATATTGTAACCAATGTCCTGAGCCCATTTTATCATGGCTGATTTAACTGTCTCATCCTGAGTGTTCCATTTAAGTAGCAAGTTATACATTCTCGATAATAGCTTGGTCTTTGGTTCTAACAATTCTGTCTCAAGTTTCGATTTTTCCACCTGGAATCCTGTTTTTTTATCTAGCTTAAAAACCTCATTAATTTGGGCATAGTGAAGCCAGTCTTGCACTTTACCCTTTAATTTTTCAAAGCTCTGCAACCTCCAGTTGTCTCCAATGTTTTCTATTATTTCCCAATATTTCGGCCAACCGGCCTCCATATTAGGTTTTTTCCGAGCCTTGGCCTCTATTGGTGATACCCACCTCGGAGTTTTGCTTTCTAACAAGTCTTTGTATTTTTTCCAGACCATAAATATTGCTTTTCTGACAATATGGTTTTTAAACCTCCACTTCTCCAGGCTAAACATGCCCAGCTCCCTTAGCCGTTCCTCATAAGGCATCATTTCCAGGCCTTTGACCATTTTGGTTGCCCTCCTCTGGACACGTTCCAGTTTGTCAGTGTCCTTCTTGAACTGTGGTGGCCAGAACTGGACACAGTACTCCAGGTGAGGTCTGACCAGAGCAGAATACAGTGGCACTATTACTTCCCTTGATCTAGATGCTATACTCCTATTGATGCATCCCAGAATTGCATTGGCTTTTTTAGCTGCCGCGTCACACTGTTGGCTCATGTCAAATTTGTGGTCAACCAAGACTCCTAGATCCTTTTCACATGTACTGTTCTCAAGCCAGGTGTCCCCCATCTTGTATTTGTGCCTCTCATTTTTTTTGCCCAAGTGCAATACTTTACATTTCTCCCTGTTAAAATTCATCTTGTTTGTTTTTGCCCAGTTCTCTAATCTGTCAAGGTCGTTTTGAAGTGTGATCCTGTCCTCTGGGGTGTTAGCCACCCCTCCCAGTTTGGTGTCATCTGCAAATTTGATCAGGATGCCCTTGATAAAGATGTTGAATAAGACTGGGCCCAAGACAGAACCCTGTGGCACCCCACTAGTCACTCTTCTCCAGGATGAAGAGGAACCATTGATGAGCACCCTTTGGGTTCGGTCAGTCAGCCAGTTACAAATCCACTGAGTGGTAGCATAGTCAAGACCGCATTTTACCAGTTTCTTTACAAGAATATCATGGGGCACCTTGTCAAATGCCTTGCTGAAATCAAGGTAGACTACATACACTGCGTTCCCTTCATCTACCAGGCTTGTAATTCTGTCAAAAAACGAGATCAGGTTAGTCTGACATGACTTATTTTTCAGAAATCCATGCTGACTATTGGTGATCACAGCAATTGAAGTCCCCCATTACTACTATCTCCCTTCCTTTTGCATGCTTGGCCATCTGTTCCAGGAAGGCATCATCTATGTCCTCCCTTTGGCTTGGGGATCTATAGTAAACTCCCACAATGAGGTCACTGTTAGTCTTCTCTCCCTTAATTTTGACCCAAATGTTCTCACTTTGGCTTTGAGGTTCTAAATCTTGGATCTCTTCACAGGTATACACATCCCTGACATATAACGCTACTCCCCCTCCTTTCTTGTCTGGTCTGTTTCTGTGAAATAGATTGTATCCTAACGTTGTGCTTTTACTATCTCCCTCTTCACAAACTCCCAGCCATCATGAACTCCCTTTCCTTTTAGTATTACTGTCCATGGGATCTCACCCAGCACTTCCCAAAGTTTTATGAAGTCGGCTTTCTTAAAGTTAAGAAATTGAGTCCTAGTATGCTTGGCTGCTCCTTTCCGCTGTATAGTAAACTTCAGAAGAGCATGATGACTCGCTCCTAATGATCTTTCCACTTCTACCCCACTAACCAGGTCATCAACATTGGTTAGGACCAGATCTAAAATGGCTGTTCCTCTTGTTGCTTCTCCCACTTTCTGGACAATGAAGTTGTCTGCAAGGCCAGTGAGGAATCTGCTTGACCTTATGCTCTTGGCTGAGTTTGACATCCAACAAATATTCGGGTAATTGAAGTCCCCCATTACTACTATCTCCCTTCCTTTTGCATGCTTGGCCATCTGTTCCAGGAAGGCATCATCTCACTTTGGCTTGGAGGTTCTAAATCTTGGATCTCTTCACAGGTATACACATCCCTGACATATAACGCCACTCCTCCTCCTTTCTTGTCTGGTCTGTTTCTCTGAAATAGATTGTATCCCCCCATTATTACATTCCAATCGTGGGACTTATCCCACCAGGTTTCAGTGATGCCTATTATGTCATATTTAGTTTGCTGTACCAAGAGCTCAAGCTCATCTTGTTTATTTCCCATGCTTTGCGCATTAGTGTACAGACATTGAAGTCCATTAATCATTCCCCCGTGTCTCTTATTTAAGGATTTTTTCCTCCCACCACTAGGTCTGCGTGCTGTTTGCTCCATTTGGTCTATGACATTTGGATGATCATCTTCATCAATTGATAGACTCCTACCTTCAGGAGCACTGTCTCCCTCCCCCACATTAGTCAGTTTAAAGCCCTCCTGATGAGGTTTCTGAGATTTTTGGCAAAAACATTCCTCCCAACCGTTGTGAGGTGCAGCCCATCGCTTGCCAGAAGTCCATCTTCAAGAAACTGCAGTCCGTGATCTAAGAATCCAAACCGTTCCTGTTTACACCATTTGCGAAGCCAGCTGTTCACTTCCACTATTTTCCCCTCTCTCCCTGGGCCACGTCGTTCAACTGGGAGGACAGATGAGATGACAATTTGTGCATTTAATTGCTTCAATTTCCTGCCCAGAGCCTCGTAGTCTCTTTTGATCTTCTGGAGGCTATTGCTTGCAGTGTCATTGGTTCCCACATGAACCAAGAGGAAGGGGTATTTGTCAGTGGGTTTTATGATTCCTTGCAGTCGTTCAGTTACATCTTGGATCTTAGCCCCGGGGAGACAGCACACTTCCCGAGACATCTTGTCAGGCCCACAGATCACTGCTTCTGTTCCCCTCAGTAGGGAATCCCCTATCACCACTACACGCCTCCTCTTAGGTTTGGTCGGGGTTCTTCCGTGAGCTGTCCGTTCCAAGGTCGCCTGAACATTCCCTGAGCACTGACTTTGCTGCTCGTCTTCATATACCTGATCGACTGTAATGAGGGAGAGATCCTCAAATGGAGTCTGCTCTTCGTCTTCCATGCTAGGGGAGAGGACCTCAAAGCGATTGTGTATTTCTAAACAATCAGAGCGAACCCTGGGCCTCCTACTTCTTTGAGTCACGTTTCTCCATATATCTGGCTCCTGTGTTGGTGAACTAGCCTCCTTCTCAGGGGAGTCCCCTGTCTCCTCCTTGGTGGAGACGGTGTGCTCTGTTGCTTCCAAGAAGAGCTCCAGCTCTCTAATTCTTTGGAGCGTAGCTACACGTTCCTCCAGTTGCTGGACTTTGTCTTTTAAGAGGGAAATCAACATGCAATTGCTGCAGGTAAAGCTGCCTGCAACCTTTGGCAAGATGGCAAACATTGTGCAGGAACCGCAGGCGACTGCAGCTGTTCCCTCCCCCTCCATCTTGAGAACGTGTCGTTGGGGGTGGCTACAGTGGTCCTCCATCATAAAAAGCATGAAGACAGGACAAATATTTTCCCCTACAAAAAAATCTAGGTCTCCTCCAACAAACGTTTGAGACTAGCTCCCCTAAATCTAAAAGATGGATCAAACTACCCTGCAAGCTCTGATAAGCTCCTCCAACAGCTAATCACCTGCCTCAACAGAAATCCTGCCCCCTCTGACCTTTGCACAGGGAGAACAGCTAATCAGCCACAAAGAAACACACACACACACACACACACACACACACACACACACACACGAAAACCCTTTTTGCTCCTTCTTCAACTGCTGCCCTGCAAGTTCAACTGCTGCCCTCAACAACCTCAGATATCAGGTTTTTACACGCTTTTACACAGCTAATGGCGAATCCCCTGCAATCCAAGTCCTCCTCACTTGCTCAAATCTATTCTGCCTCAAAACAAGGAGCGGAAGGAAAAGGCTGCAAACTGTTAAATGGAAAAAACCCCAGGCACAGGGCAAATACCTTAAGTATACCTTTAAAGCAACAGTGCTCTTTCCCTCCCTCCTCCCCACTCAGCTCGCGGAAAAGCTCCTCCACACCCCCCACGCGTGCTCCTTGTCCCTTGAGTTCTTTTCCTTCCCTCCCCACTTAAAACGTGGTTACAAAGCACGGATCCACATGGATCCTCAGGATTTTTGCACTGGGTCACCCCAAATTCACCATCAGATCACATAGCATTTCCATGGCTACAGCCTGCACCAAAAAACACACACGCACCCACTGTTTCATGGGGCCGCAATGGCGCAAAAACGTGGTCACAAAGCATGGATCCACATGGATCCTCAGGATTTTTGCATTGGGCTACCCCAAACTCACTGTCAGATCACATGTCTGTGGCCACAGCATGAACCATAAAAATCATACATCCACTGTTTCGTTTAGAATATTTTTTCCTTGTTTTCCTCCTCTAAAAACTACGTGCGTGTTATGGTCAGATGCGTGTTATAGAGCGAAAAATACGGTAGTTATGCATAATGTACTTTTGCTTTCTTTTATCCTATATAATTCCTTGTGAGTTATACTTCTATAGCCAAGAAGCTTGAATGCAGTCATTTTTTATCTGTTGTGATGTCTATATATATATATATATATATGCAGGTTTTGGTGTCTTCGGGTATCTTCCCGTGTAAGAGTTGGGGTGTCTAGGCGACGTTTCGACGAGGTCTCACTCGTCATCTTCAGGTTGGTGCTTTCGGCTTCTTGTTACTAGAACAGAGCTTTCGGCTTCTTGTTACTAGAACATTTATATATATAAAATAAATGATTCTGATTTATTCCTTCTTAAAACTGATGTGTTCTCTCTGGTTGTTGCCACTTGACCATTTAAGGCTTTTAAACAGAGATCTTCCTCAGTCTGCATCTCTATTGGAATAGCTTTTAGATCTTTTAATTATTTTATCACTTGTGTGTTTGGTGCCCTGGGTTCCTTTTGGGAGGAAGAGGGGGATATAAATTTAATAAATAATAATCTACAGATTCTGTTGTTTTCAGCTGGTGTCTTCTTAGGCCAGCAGAGTCAGTTGCTCTCTCTGTTCCAGAATTTTATAAGGTCCCCCCCCCCCATTGCAGATCCTGTGCAAGCTTGAAATCACTCGCCTTATTACCCACTTTGAGAAATCAATGCAGGAGGAAGATGACAGTGACCTCTTCATTGTAGACAAAGATGGGGAAACGCAACTGTGCCATTATACGGATTCCAACTTTGAGGAGAACCTCAGAGTGCCATTGTTGGAAATGCTGAAGTACCCCTACCTGTTACTTCATGAACGTCTCAGTGAGTATCTGGTGGCACTTGAACATGATCCAGTTCTCCCCCTGCATTAGTAGTTCAATAAAAGCAGCTATGGAAAGTCTTCTCAGAATACAGCTGGAGGTGATATGTTGACTGGGATTTGTTTTTTTGTTTTACTATCCCCCCCCAAAAAAAAACCTATTACAAAAGGAGTATTATTTTTATTTATAGAATATATATTCTGCTGCTCATCTAGGGTTGTCACCTTTGGTTGGGCAAAATATGGGACTGGGGGGGGGGGAGCCTAAAATTACTTTACCTGATGCAGAATGAAATGACTTCAAAGCAATCAATCAATGTTATTACGGCAAACAGCCAGCATACTAAACCAGAATTTCTGCATAATTCTCTACATAAGCAATAAAAATGATAAATATGGGGTTTAACAATCAATAGACTAATTGAATGTACTTAAAATGTGTATTTAGAGGAATAAAATACCATAAAAGTTTAAAAGAATAGGAGTTTTAACTAAGAACTGTAGCGGTTTATAACATTTTATGCAATTGTGTAATCTTTTGCTTTCTTTGACTTATGGCTATTGCATAAAATCTAGCTACATTTCCAATGCTGGTCATACTCATAGGGAAGACCCAATGAAATTTATAGATCTAAGTTAGCAATGCACACTAATTTCAATGACTCATATCCTCCACACATGCTGAATTTCTGCCTGTCAGATGAATGGTAAATGTAGAACCCCAGCCAAAGAAAGAAAGAGAGCAACAAATTCTGTTTCTCTTCCTAACAGAGCTTTGCCTCCAACGTCCCTTTCTATATAGCTGCTAATGCCAATTCATTCACACACACACACACACACACACACACACACACACACACACACGCCTCATAGTCAGACAAGTTCATCCAACCACTAGGGTTACATCTTTTCTTGTCACATATTTGTTAAAAAGCTTTCATGTGTTATCTATAGGCATTCATAGAATCATAGAAATGTAGAGTTGGAAGGGACCCTGAGCGTCATTTAGCGCTATACCACTGTTCTTCCTCAGCTAGCAAAATGTACAGTGGTACCTCGGGTTAAGAACTTAATTCGTTCCGGAGGTCTGTTCTTAACCTGAAACTGTTCTTAACCTGAAGCACTACTTTAGCTACTTTACTGCTGCTGCGCCGCCGGCATGCGATTTCTGTTCTTATTCTGAAGTAAAGTTCTTAACCCGAGGTACTAATAATATTATAATAATAACTTATTATTTATACCCCGCCCATCTGGATGAGTTTCCCCAGCCACTCTGGGCGGCTTCCAATCAAGTGTTAAAAACAATACAGCATTAAATATTAAAAACTTCCCTAAACAGGGCTGCCTTCAGATGTCTTTTAAAGAGAAGATAGCTGCTTATTTCCTTCACATCTGAAGGGAAGGCGTTCCACAGGGCGGGTGCCACCACCGAGAAGGCCCTCTGCCTGTTCCCTGTAACCTCACTTCTCGCAATGAGGGAACCGCCAGAAGGCCCTCGGCGCTGGATCTCAGTGTCCGGGCTGAACGATGGGGGTGGAGACGCTCCTTCAGGTATACTGGACCAAGGCCGTTTAGGGCTTTAAAGGTCAGCAACAACTCTTTGAATTGTGCTCGGAAATGTACTGGGAGCCAATGCAGATCTCTCAGGACCGGTGTTATGTGGTCCCGGCGGCCACTCCCAGTCACCAGTCTAGCTGCCGCATTCTGGATTAATTGTAGTTTCTGGGTCACCTTCAAAGGTAGCCCCACGTAGAGCACAATTGCAGTAGTCCAAGCGGGAGATAAGCAGAGCATGCAGCACTCTGGCGAGACAGTCCGCGGGCAGGTAGGGTCTCAGCCTGCATACCAGGTGGACACAGAATTAACCTGCGCCTCCATGGACAGCTGTGAGTCCAAAATGACTCCCAGGCTGCGCCCCTGGTCCTTCAGGGGCACAGTTACCCCATTCAGGACCAGGGAGTCACCCGCCCGCCCCCCCAAAACCGTACTTCTTTCTTGTCAGGATTCAACCTCAATCCGTTAGCCGCCATCCATCCTCCAACCGCCTCCAGGCACTCACACAGGACCTTCACCGCCTTCACTGGTTCTGATTTAAAAGAGAGGTAGAGCTCAGTATCAGTAGAGCTGGGTACTATTTCTGGGTTAGCGGAGTCTGTAACCTGAAGCTTCTGTAACCCGAGGTACCACTGTATTGGGCAAACCAAGTCCTGCCTATTTAAACAGACAGGAATAGCTTCCCTAAGCAGGTCACCATTTGGAGTTTCACCATTTGTCTAGAGGAAAGTAACTCAGTTATAGCGGTTCTGCCAGTCTCTGCTTCCTCTTCCTCCATTTGTAATCTAAGGGGTAGCAAGGTTGGTCTGCAATACAGGGGTATAAGAAGTGCTGGAAAAAATGATGACTTTTTAAAAATCCCACAACCAGTTCTAACAATTGTAGGCGACATGTGCCCTCATAAAATATGCATTTAGTTCTGTGTGTGAGAAGGGCGGGGGGAAGCATCTTTCAAAAACAATTAATTGGCAGGATTAATAGAGGACACCAGGATTAACAGAAGACATCAGTGATCACTTGTATTCACACAGACCAGAGCTGCTGCTTTTGGGACAAAACACTAATAATAAAAAGGTAGTGGATCAAAACAAAGAAAGCCCCCTTCCCCAAATGCCTGACCATGTGATTCATTTTGCAAACAAAACAAAGCGAAGCTAAACACACTCCTTTCTGAACTTCATGAAAAGGCGAGTCAGGTATCTCCCTTAAGACGCTTTATAGGATAAAACCATCTGCATAGTGACTGTTCCTGTTCTATGATTCTTTGAGGATGACTTTCATCTTATGCAGGGATCATTTGCCTTCATATTATGGTGGTTCCAACAGCCCTAACATTTGGCGTTCTCTTTTTTAAATTGTTAGGTGAGCTGTGTGTGGAGGCTCTTTGTAAAATGGAGGAAATCAACTGCTCCTACCAGGTGGCTGGGAAACACCCTGGGATCTATCTGCTCATGGTACATCCTAATGAAGTGGTGAGCTGCTTTAATTTCCTTTTTCCGGTTATTCTTTTCTTCCTTTTCAGTTTTGCTACGTAGGATTAAGCTGTCCTAAACAGATGACAGATGAAATAGATCCTCCTTGACACAGTGCACAGTTAAACTATGGAACTTGCTCCCACACAGTGGCATGTGGTCAATGGACATGGGGGACTAGGCTAGTCCCCTAAATCAGAGGTTTTCAACATGTGTGCCTTCATAGTCTGAAGCAATAATGCTTCTGATTGCCAGTTGCTGGAAACCACAGGAACGTAGATGCTCTTGGGCTTGGGTCCTGCTTGTGGGTTTCCCACTGGGGCATCTGGCTGGACACTCTTGAGAAGAGGTTATAACAACAACAACAAATTTATTATTATTATTATTATTATTATTATTATTATTATTATTATTATTATTATTATTAATACCCTGCCCATCTGGCTGGGTTTCCCCAGCCACTCGGGACGGGTCCCAACAGAATATTGAAAACACGATAAAACATCAAACATTAAAAACTTCCCTAAACAGGGGTGCCTTCAGATGTCTTCTAAAAGTCAGATAGTTGTTTATTTCCTTGACATTTGATGGGAGGGCATTCCACAGGGTGGGCACCACCACTGAGAAGGCCTTCTGCCTGGTTCCCTGTAACCTCACTTCTCGCATGGAGGGAACCGTCAGAAGGCCCTCGGAGCTGGACCTCAGTGTCCGGGCTGAAAGATGGGGGTGGAGACGCTCCTTCAGGTATACCAAGGCCGTTTAGGGCTTTAAGGGTCAGCACCAACTCTTCGAATTGTGCTCCGGAACATTCTGGGAGCCAATGTAGGTCTTTCAGGACCAGTGTTATTTGGTCTCGGCGGCCACTCCCAGTCACCAGTCTAGCTGCTGCATTCTGGATTAATTGTAGTTTCCGGGTCACCATCAAAGGTAGCCCCACATAGAGCATATTGCAGTAGTCCAAGCAGGAGATAACTAGAGCATGCATCACTCTTGCAAGACAGTTCACGGGCAGGTAGGGTCTCAGCCTGCATACCAGATGGAGCTGGTAGGCAGCTGCCCTGGACACAGAAATGACCCGCGCCTCCATGGACAGCTGTGAGTCCAAAATGACTCCCAGGCTGTGCCCCTGGTCCTGCAGGGGCACAGTTGCCCCATTCAGGACCAGGGAGTCCTCCACCCCCACCCACCCCCTGTCCCCACAAAACCGTACTTCTGTCTTGTCAGGATTCAACCTCAATCTGTTAGCCGCCACCCATCCTGCAACCGCCTCCAGACACTCACACAGGACCTTCACTGCCTTCACTGGTTCTGATTTGGAAGAGAGGTAGAGCTAGGTAACATTTGCATACTGATGAACACATAGCCCAAACCCCCTGATGATTTCTCCCAGAGGCGTCATATAGATGTTAAAAAACATGGGGGAGAGGACAGAGCCCTGAGGCACCCCACAAGTGAGAGCCCAGGTTTCTGAACACTCATCCCCCAACACCACTTTCTGGACACGGGCCAGGAGGAAGGAGCAGAACCACTGTATAACAGTGCCCCCAGCTCCCAGCCCCTCTAGACGGCCCAGAAGGATGTCTTGGTTGATGGTATCAAAGTTTGCCCTGCGCCTTTGGGGGAAGCATCCAGCGCCTGCCCGCCCACCCTGAACCCATCCCAGGGTGGTAGATTACTGCCAGTTTTTTATATTGGATCGTAGATCACAGCCTACTTGAAGATAGACATGCCTGTCCTAGGATAACCAAACTAGGTGTCTCCAGGAGAACATCTGCTACGACTTGAAGCAGCTTGGGCAGGGAATCCTTGGTGCAGCGGGGAAGTTGGTACACCAAAAGAAATCCTGTACTGCCCCTATTGCCCAACTTCCAGAACATGCACTCAGTAAACTGGGTCTTCCCAATAGGACGCCCAGTGTACGCTAATGACTTCCTAAAAATCACTGCAAACCCCACTCCCCACCCATATGACCTGGGTGGCTGTGGGTAAGAGAAACCTGGTGGACAAGCAGCGGCAAGGACAGGCCCATCTGCTTCATCCAACCAAGTCAGGCTACACATGCCAGGTCAAGTCCTCCATACTGGAGTAGATAGATGGGCCTGTTAGAACACGCTTCCTGCAAAAGGATGGTTGCTTCAAGATTGCATTACTACAGTGCACTCTATGTGTGACATTCCTTGCGCTTGATCCAGAAGCTGCAGTTAGTGCAGAATGGTGCATCATGGTTGCTGACAGGAATGAGACCGTGTCAGCATATAACACCTATGCTCACATACCTGCACTGGTTGCCCATTTGATATATAAAACACTGAACAACTTGCAACCAGTTTACTTGAGAGATGGCCTTACCCCATGTATGCCCATTTGACTGCTTCAGTCTGCAGAACTGACACCGATACAGGTGTCACATAATACTCGTTCTGCCGTTGAAGGAAATCAATCTTTTAGCATGGCAGCACCTACACTTTGGGGCTCCCTGCCTACTAACAATACTCTACTCTTTTCAGCACCTGCTAAAAGCCAAGAAGAACACCATTCCAAAAATGAGTTTGACGATTCCCTTGCCTTTGATGAAAAGAGACACTTAAACTCTTTTTTAGCCCTCCCTTACCAGTCACAGGAAGAAATCATTAGCAGAATGACTTCCTTACAATACACCCTTATTCACTTTCGGCCTCCAGAGAAAGCTAATACAATCACGGATCAAATTATGGAAATAATGTCTAACCAACACAGAGGTAAACAAAGGGAAGAGGTGGAGAAACCCCCCCCCCATAAACAAAGATAATCAAATTGATAAGGAACACCCTCTTATCAGAGAGTATAACTATGCTGTTCCTTCAAGTTATTCTATAACCTCTGTTGAATGGCTCCAAAGAAGATTTCTTAATCTGGAAGAATTAGCTCTCCCTGACCTGAAATCAACAACCCAAATTCTAACTACTAAAAAGGAGTTCTCTAACCCTTTGATAGGAGGCGGGTCTGTGTTTGTGGACAAAGTTGGGGAATCAAATCAAATTGTAGAACTGGATTGATATAATGATTCTTGTAATGAACAGTTCAATAGAGTTTTCAGCACCCAGTGCCACACAAACCTGGGGGGGGGGGGGAGACACATGAAGTTCAAGCCTTGTCTGACTATGAAGTTATAACTCCAATAAGGAATTCAGCAGGCCAGCCGCACAATCAACCTGTCCTCAACAATACATGCAAGGTCTTATCATGGAATGTGGCAGGATGGTCCCCCAAGTTAGAAGATATGAATTTTAAAGAATTCTGCATAAATTTTGATATTCTCTGCCTACAAGAAACTTAATAAAAACATTCCTTCCAGTAGCACCTTAGAGACTAACTAAGTTAGTTACTGGTATGAGCTTTCGTGTGCATGCACACTTCTTCAGAACATTATCTGTTGCTGGAATTCAGAAGCTGACAAAGACTTGACCAGCAATGAACTTTTTATTGCTTCACACACAGAGATAGCCAGACACACTCCACATTAGTAAGTTGCAGGATTGAGTTTCCGACTTCTCCTTCCCTCTTTTAAGCCTCCCTCCCGGCAGCCTTCTGTGACTCAGCTCTAAATTGCTTTGCCCTTTTCTCTGCTCTACCCTCTCAAGCTCTGAAGGTGAGAGGGAAAGGGGCTGGAACAGAACTGTCTTGCAGAGCAGGAGACGTAGCCCTGTCAGAGTCTGTGCCCACACTGAGCCAATGTCAGGAACTGGCTAGATAAGTAGTGCTGGCAGCCAGGTAACCAGGAGGGACCAGGGAGTGACACTGGGGAAGAAGAGGATTTTGAGCCTGGTTCAGACTGGTGGGACATGGAAGAGCAACCCACGGAGGGAACTAGCAAGGAAGCATCAGAGCTGGAGAGTTTTGGGGAGGGGGGTCCTCTGATTTCCAGCAACAGACGGTGGCCAACGCCTTCGCCAAAGACAATTTGGCTGCGCCGAGGGAGTGAAGCACCAGGATGGAGCTTTTTTCAGAGAAAGATGGCCATGTTCTACGTCAGTGCCACGACAGCTCGCTTCGGACAGCATAAAACCTTGTATCACTTGATGTGGCAGGTTTTGGTTTTTCAAAAAATCATTTTTATTGGTTTTCCAATAAAAACAGCCAATCAACATATCCGGATCATAATCCAATTAAAAATAATAAACTAAAATTTTTAAAAATGACAGAGCTTGCAGGGCAGCAGCTGAAGAAGTGTGTGCGCTTCTTTGTGGCTGATTAGCTGCTCTCCCTGTGCAAAGGTCAGAGGGGGCAGGGTTTCTGTTGAGGCAGGTGATTAGCTGTGGGAGGAGCTTATCAGAGCTTGCAGGGCAGCTTGATCCATCTTTTAGATTTAGGGGAGCTAGTCTCAAACGTTTCTTGGGGGAGACCTAGGTTTTTTTTTGGGGGGGTTATTTGTCCTGTCTTCACGCTTTTTAACATGGAGGACCACTGTAGCCACCCCCAACAACACGATTTCAAGATGGAGGGTGAGGGAACAGTTGCAGTCGCCTGCGGTTCCTGCGCAATGTTTGCCATCTTGCCAAAGGTTGCAGGCAGCTTTACCTGCAGCAATTGCATGTTGATTGCCCTTTTAAAAGACAAAGTCCAGCAACTGGAGGAACATGTAGCTATGCTCCAAAGAATTAGAGAGCTGGAGCTCTCCTTGGAAGCAACAGAGCACACCGTCTCCACCAAGGAGGAGACAGGGGACACCCCTGAGAAGGAGGCTAGTTCACCAACACAGGAGCCAGATATATGGAGAAACGTGACTCAAAGAAGTAGGAGGCCCAGGGTTCGCTCTGATTGTTTAGAAATACACAATCGCTTTGAGGTCCTCTCCCCTAGCATGGAAGACGAAGAACAGGCTCCATTTGAGGATCTCTCCCTCATTACAGTCGATCAGGTATATGAAGACGAGCAGCAAAGTCAGTGCTCAGGGAATGTTCAGGCGACCTTGGAACGGACAGCTCACGGAAGAACTCCGACCAAACCTAAGAGGAGGCGTGTAGTGGTGATAGGGGATTCCCTACTGAGGGGAACAGAAGCCGTGATCTGTGGGCCTGACAAGAGGTCTTGGGAGGTGTGCTGTCTCCCTGGGGCTAAGATCCAAGATGTAACTGAACGACTGCAAGGAATCATAAAACCCACTGACAAATACCCATTCCTCTTGGTTCATGTGGGAACCAATGACACTGCAAGCAATAGCCTCCAGAAGATCAAAAGAGACTCTGGGCAGGAAATTGAAGCAATTAAATGCACAAATTGTCATCTCATCTGTCCTCCCAGTTGAACGACGTGGCCCAGGGAGAGAGGGAAAAATAGTGGAAGTGAACAGCTGGCTTCGCAAATGGTGTAAACAGGAACGGTTTGGATTCTTAGATCACAGACTGCAGTTTCTTGAAGATGGACTTCTGGCAAGCGATGGGCTGCACCTCACAACGGTTGAGAGGAATGTTTTTGCCAAAAATCTCAGAAACCTCATCAGGAGGGCTTTAAACTGACTAATGTGGGGGAGGGAGACAGTGCTCCTGAAGGTAGGAGTCTATCAATTGATGAAGATGATCATCCAAATGTCATAGACCAAATGGAGCAAACAGCACGCAGACCTAGTGGTGGGAGGAAAAAATCCTTAAATAAGAGACACGGGGGAATGATTAATGGACTTCAATGTCTGTACACTAATGCGCAAAGCATGGGAAATAAACAAGATGAGCTTGAGCTCTTGGTACAGCAAACTAAATATGACATAATAGGCATCACTGAAACCTGGTGGGATAAGTCCCACGATTGGAATGTAATAATGGGGGGATACAATCTATTTCAGAGAAACAGACCAGACAAGAAAGGAGGAGGAGTGGCGTTATATGTCAGGGATGTGTATACCTGTGAAGAGATCCAAGATTTAGAACCTCCAAGCCAAAGTGAGATGATGCCTTCCTGGAACAGATGGCCAAGCATGCAAAAGGAAGGGAGATAGTAGTAATGGGGGACTTCAATTACCCGAATATTTGTTGGATGTCAAACTCAGCCAAGAGCATAAGGTCAAGCAGATTCCTCACTGGCCTTGCAGACAACTTCATTGTCCAGAAAGTGGGAGAAGCAACAAGAGGAACAGCCATTTTAGATCTGGTCCTAACCAATGTTGATGACCTGGTTAGTGGGGTAGAAGTGGAAAGATCATTAGGAGCGAGTCATCATGCTCTTCTGAAGTTTACTATACAGCGGAAAGGAGCAGCCAAGCATACTAGGACTCAATTTCTTAACTTTAAGAAAGCCGACTTCATAAAACTTTGGGAAGTGCTGGGTGAGATCCCATGGACAGTAATACTAAAAGGAAAGGGAGTTCATGATGGCTGGGAGTTTGTGAAGAGGGAGATAGTAAAAGCACAACGTTAGGAAATACCAATGAGAGGGAAACATGGAAGGTGCCTAAAGAAGCCAGGGTGGCTATCTAAAGAACTTTTAACTGAGTTAAGATTAAAAAAGGATGTGTACAAAAAATGGAAAAGGGGGGAAATTCAAACAAATAGCCAGCACGTGTAGACCCAAAGTCAGAAAAGCTAAAGCACAGAATGAATTCAGGCTTGCTAGAGAGGTTAAAAGCAACAAAAAAGGCTTTTATGGGTATGTTCGTAGCAAAAGGAAGAACAAAGAAACAGTGGGGTCACTCAGAGGAGAAGATGGTGAAATGCAAACAGGGGACACAGAAAGGGCTGAACTCCTCAATGCCTTCTTTGCCTCAGTCTTCTCCAATAAAGAAAACAATGCCCGACCTGAAGAATTTGGAGCAAATGATTCAGCAAAGGAAACACAGCCCAGAATAACTAAGGAGATAGTACAAGAATACTTGGCTAGTTTAGATGTATTCAAGTCTCCAGGGCCAGATGAACTGCATCCAAGAGTATTAAAAGAACTGGCAGATGTGATCTCAGAACCACTGGCAGTCATCTTTGAGAATTCCTGGAGAACAGGCGAAGTCCCGGAAAACTGGAGGAGGGCAAATGTTATGAAAAGATATTTATTAAATGTTTTTAAGATATAACAAGAAAAAAGAAAAATAATCATACAAAATAAAAAACAGTTAAAAACACACATTAATTTTCAATAACATAACTTCCACACGCTTATTTCCTCGGACCTCCTCATACCTCCCTTCTTTGTATTCCAGTTTGATTTGTTAGTTCAGCAATTCCTTACTATTAAACTTTTACCCATTTGTAAAACCTCTTCCCCCCCCCATATCTCTTAAAGCATTACAGCTGGAAACCGCTTAGTTTCTATCCAACATCCTTCTAACATTCATTAATTTTACAATGTTTCTGTAAGTAGTCTTTGAATTTCTTCCAGTCTTCTTTCACCGACTCTTCTCCCTGGTCTCGGATTCTGCCAGTCATTTCTGCCCGGAGGAGGGCAAATGTTGTCCCTATTTTCAAAAAGGGGAAAAGAGAGGACCCAAAGAATTACCGCCCAGTCAGTCTGACATCAATACCAGGGAAGATTCTGGAGCAGATCATTAAGCAAACAGTCTGTGAGCACCTAGAAAGGAATGCTGTGATCACCAATAGTCAGCATGGATTTCTGAAAAATAAGTCATGTCAGACTAACCTGATCTCGTTTTTTGACAGAATTACAAGCCTGGTAGATGAAGGGAACGCAGTGGATGTAGCCTACCTTGATTTCAGCAAGGCATTTGACAAGGTGCCCCATGGTATTCTTGTAAAGAAGCTGGTAAAATGTGGTCTTGACTATGCTACCACTCAGTGGATTTGTAACTGGCTGACTGACCGAACCCAAAGGGTGCTCATCAATGGTTCCTCTTCATCCTGGAGCAGAGTGACTAGTGGGGTGCCACAGGGTGCTGTCTTGAGCCTGGTCTTATTCAACATCTTTATCAACGACTTGGATGATGGACTCAAGGGCATCCTAATGAACTAAAGGCTTACGCCGATGATTTGGTAATATCGTTAGAAGATCCCGTAGAAAGTACCGGTAAAGTTCTAGAGTTATTAGAAGAATTTGGAAAACTGTCCGGTTTTAAGCTAAACAAAATGAAAACCAAAATTTTGACAAAAAACATGACCGAAGACTTAAGAAACCAGCTAGAGTTACAAACAGGAATCAAGGTGACGAAAAAGGTGAAATATCTGGGATTATGGGTCTCCTCGAAAAATATAAACCTAGTAGAAGACAACTATACAAAGATCTGGAGAGAGATTAAAAAAGATCTAGACATCTGGAGTAGGTTAAAACTCTCCTGGTCAGGAAGAATTGCCTCAATTAAGATGAGCATACTTCCGAGACTGTTGTTTTTATTCCAGAATATCCCGGTGATCAGAGGAATGGCAAACTTTAAGGATTGGCAAAAAACCCTTTCCAGATTTATCTGGCAAGGAAAAAGAGCAAGAATTAAATTTAAGCTACTCACAGATCGAAGAGAGATAGGGGGGTTTGCAGTCCCGAATTTGAAATTATACTACGAAGCTGCATGCCTTTGCTGGATGAAAGAATGGATTATTTTGAAAAACACAGATTTGTTAGACTTAGAGGGATTTAACATCAGATTTGGTTGGCATGCCTATCTGTGGCACAATAAAGAGAGGGTACATAAGGGCTTCTCCAATCACATCGTTAGAGGTTCGTTGCTCGAAGTATGGGATAGGAACAAAAGACTTATTGAAAAAGACACCCCCTGGTGGTTATCACCAATTGACATTTTAACAATTAAAAAACTAAACATGGAAGGAGAAAGATGGACTTACGAAGACCTCCTGGTAAGATCAGAAAAAGGATGGAAAATTAGACCATATGAAGAGTTAAAGGATAAATTAACAGGATGGTTACAATTCCACCAAATTAATGCCCTATGGAACGAACACAAAAAAACAGGGATGAATGTAAAAAAGTCTAGATATCAGGTGGAAATTTTAGAAAGTAACTCCAAACTTTTATCCAAAATGTACAACCAACTTTTAGATCGGGAGACTAAAGATGAAGAAATAAAGGAGGTCACGATTAAATGGGCTATAGATCTTGGATATAATCTAGAGTATGACAGCTGGGTGAAACTCTGGAACAAGGGTATGAAATTTACAGCATGTGTTGGACTCCGAGAAAATATGGAAAAGATGATGTACCGATGGTACATCACACCTGTGAAATTGGAAAAAATGTACAAGACAGGAGACAAAACATGCTGGAAATGCAAAACCAAAGAGGGTAATTTTCACCACACGTGGTGGACTTGTGAAGAGGTGAAAAGGTTTTGGGGACTTATTTACGATGAATTAAAAAAAATATTGAAATACACCTTTCCCAAAAAACCCGAAGCTTTTCTCTTGGGAATGATTGGAGAGGAGATTAAAAAAGAAGATCAAATATTATTCCAGTACGCAACGGTCGCCGCCAGGATACTGCTAGCGCAAAACTGGAAAACTCCTAATATCCCAACCGTCAGAGAATGGCAAATTAAATTATTTGAGTATATAGAATTAGCAAAGATGACACAGAAAATCAGGCATCAAAAAAGCAGAAAGTTTATTAATGACTGGAACAAATTTGTAACATACATTGAAGCAAACCTAGGAAATATTAAAATCGCAGTAGGTGAAACATAAAACCTGCGACGTACAGATTTGGCCAAATAAAACTGCAGAGAGGTATGGTGTGTGTATAGCTCAAGCCGAGATGGAGGGAAGTCAATTAGCGTTTTAGAGTTGATCTGTTTGTTTATTTGCTATATGTGTTGTCTTCGGTTCTTTTTCTTTCTTTTTTTGTTTGTATTTTTGTTTGTTTTGTTTCTTAATGCTTTTATGTTTTTTGCTGTAAAGAACTCAATAAAAAGAAATTAAAAAAACAACAACAAAATGGTCAAAGGTCTGGAAACGATGCCTTATGAGGAACGGCTAAGGGAGCTGGGCATGTTTAGCCTGGAGAAGAGGAGGTTAAGGGGTGATATGATAGCCATGTTCAAATATATAAAAGGATGTCACATAGAGGAGGGAGAAAGGTTGTTTTCTGCTGCTCCAGAGAAGCGGACACGGAGCAATGGATCCAAACTACAAGAAAGAAGATTCCACCTAAACATTAGGAAGAACTTCCTGACAATAAGAGCTGTTCGACAGTGGAATTTGCTGCCAAGGAGTGTGGTGGGGTCTCCCTCTTTGGAGGTCTTTAAGCAGAGGCTTGACAACCATATGTCAGGAGTGCTCTGATGGTGCTTCCTGCTTGGCAGGGGGTTGGACTCCATGGCCCTTTTGGTCTCTTCCAACTCTATGATTCTATGATTCTATGATTATAGTCCAGATTGTAATTATTAATTTTCCCGGGCTCTCCATAGTCTGGACCTTTGAAGCATATCTCCAAATCTTTGTTCCTGCCTCTTCTCGTTTTCATATTTTCCGCCTTCTGATCTTAATGCTTTAAAGTTCTCCGTCCCTGACTCTGCGATTCTCAGTCATGTCAGAAATCATATATCCTTTCATCTGTTGAATACAGCTTTATTTGTGTATATATATTTTTTCAACTGTCTATTTGCCAGTGCAGCTTTCCCTGACTCCGTTCCAATCTTCCAATCCGGGCTGTTGTCCAAGCTTTTTGTTTGAGATTTAATAACATAGTAGCTTCCACATTATTAAGTTATTACTGTAAATTGTTAAGCATACTGTTTGTAATAATGCAATGTAAATGAGCTGTATTCCACAGATATAAGTCATTTGGCGATCAATCAGTCTCTCAGAGACCACACAATTCCCCCCCTCTGTGCCCTATGGGGGGGCTGCTAGAAATCCATCAGCCTTCTCTCTCACTCATAATGCAATAAACTTCTGCAAACAGCTGCACTATATGTTATCCCAAATTGTTATCTCCAGTCATTACAAAGTCAGCCAGCAAATATTTCCCGCTTCTCTCGAAAAGGGAGGAATTCTCATTTTTCCGTGCTGGGTCATATTAACAAGCGCCATCTTGTTTCTACATTTATCTTTATCAAGTCTTTCTAGTCTAAGTAAAGCTGTGCAATTGAATACTTGTTGTGCTCTGGGACCCAGTGTCCTGCTGCGTGCACCTTGATGCAAGCTGACAATCTCAGATGCGGCAGTTTTTGTGGCTGTGGGTGCCTGAGGACGTCAAGGAGTAGGTTCACGCCTGCAAAAGCTGTCAGTGTGCCAAGCGGCCTCAAGAAGCCCTGGTGGGGCTACTGCAACCCCTGCCTACACCGCAGGGGCCCTGGGAGACCATAGCCATGGACTTCATTACTGAACTGCCGTCCTTGTGACAGCAGACTGTGATCTGGGTGGTGGTGGACCTGTTTACCAAGATGGCACATTTTGTGTCTTGCAAGGGGCTTCCAACAGCCTAAGAGACAGCCCAGTTCTTCGTAGATCATGTCTTCAAGCTGCACAGTCTGCGACAGCGAATTGTGTCTGAAAGAGGAACCCAATTCACCTCCCAGTTCTGTAAGAAGGTCATGCAACTTCTGGACATGGAACTGTGCCTCTCTTCAGCTCATCATCCGGAGACCAACAGAGAGGCAGAGAGAACCAGCAACACACTGCAGCAGTACCTGTGTTGTTACGTCAGTTACCAGCAGGATGACTGGGTGGCCTTGCTCCTCTTGGCCGAGTTTGCATATAAAGAAGTCTGATCCATCTTCTTTAACTTTCCATATGCTGGTGGAATCCCACCACTCCAAATGGTTGGCTCGCATTGAAAGCAGAATCAGAACATGTGGCCTATCACTCGAGTCGCTGCTTATGCTCCCATAATTGGAAGCATTCCAGACAATCAAGTGCAGAATCCTAGAGATTGAATTCCAAGCCCTTAGCAGTACAGCCAATAAAACCTGTTCCCCATTGGGGTTGGGAATTCTACCCTCATTTGGCCAGGGCCCTCCATATTTACATTACCTTTATGCTCCCCACCTAAGCAGAGCTATTTCCCTCTCAAGATTTCACATCTTGCCATCTAGTAAGATGTTAGATTCTTGAAAATCCCTTATTCTGAAAGGTACTGCCCTTGTGGCACAAAACAGGCTGTATCTATCACACACGTTTTATTTCATTGCCCAGTTTATGCAAAAATAAATGATTAGTATTTGGCCCCCTTATTGAAGGAGGGGCTCTTCCAGGGTGACCTATCTGTTGAATAACTGTAGGAATGACTTGGAGAATGCAGCAAGATTTTGGAGTGACGCCATGAAATTACGTCACCATAGCTCCTAAGAGCCACCTTTGTATCTCACAACGTCTGGACAGTTTTATCCTAAAGTGCCTCCTACTATGTTTTGTTACCTGTGTTGTTTTCCAATCCATGTATACGACATACTCTTACTATGCCAATAAAGGCGATTGATTGAGAACTAACTTATACTTAAGAGTACACCCATTGAAGTTAACAAACCTAAGTTGATCGTGCCTGTCAGAGGACTGCCATCAAAAGGGGGGAGGGAGGCAGGAACGATAGGGAAACAGTCGCCTAGTTTTCGCAAGGGAATCAAACATAAGGAAAAGAGGAGGAGATTGGGGGTGTCCAGCTTCTTATGATGGGGGGGCGGAAGAACCCACTCTTGGAATCTGCTACTGACTGAGGCAGACATGAACTTTGGACTTCTGCACTGTACATAGTTTGCACCAAATAAAACCTATAAAAAGGCAGGTCGGAGTCCTGGCTGTTTACTCGTGAGCAACCATACGCATCCTTGACAGCGCCCATCAATTTCAGTGATCCTGCTCTGCATAGGACTGACACAGGATACAACCCAAAGTAACATCCAAACTGTTCTACATTGTTATTAACACAGTTCTATTTTTAGTAATTCTGCCCAGAATCTTTTTTTTTAAAGGTTGTTGTTAAAAGGTGGTCTCTTGTCCCTCAGTGTCTAGGGTGGTTGGGAAGTGAGGAGGCTAGGAAGTTCACAACCTTCAAATAAGCATTTCTAGAAATAGATATCTAGGCTGTCTGGTTTGGAATTTGAACCTTTATCTTACGCTTTACAATAGTTGCTTTTCATGCCAACTTGCTTCCTGCCCCAATTTGTCTTAACAATTACTGTTGTGATTCCTTACTGTAGTAATTCCTAGTGTCCTTCCAAACCCACAGATTCGTCAGTGGGCCATCCTGAAAGCCAGGAGCCTGGGGAAGGTGGACAGGGACGACTATTACAACATCCAGGAAGTGTTGACGTGCTTGTTCAGAGTCATAGAGCTGGACCACTTTGAAAACTCTGATACTTATAACCTTGCAATAGTTGAGAAGGGGAATCTTATCTTGTTGCCTCGCCATCTGTATGATACCACCAGTTACAAAAACTACTGGCTAGGTGAGTAGAAGCAAGCTGAGATGTTAGGCATGAACCATTCTATAGAGAGTGGTAGCATTGTAGTACAGCAGAGATGGCTAAACCTTTTTGTCTTTTGGTACAACCACCCCACACTCAGTCTGTGTGTCTTCCCCTCCAGTGCATGCATGCATGCATGCACACACACACACACACACACACACACACACACACACGGAAAGCTACCTTACACTGAATTTGACCATTGGTCCATATAGCTAAAAGCTTACTAACCTGTGGTCTTAGATGTTGCTGGAATATGTTTTTCATAATCTTGGACTATTAGCTTGCCAGTTGGGGCTGGTGGGAATCGTAGTCTAATAGAATTTAGAGGGCTGCAGGCTTGGGCCCTGAGGCTCCTTTTCTCCTGTTCCTTGTAGAATGAAAACTTTCCTTCCTTTACCTGTATCAGACATTTTTTGTGGCATTTAACTGTTGCATATATCATTTTTAAAAATTACACCATCTCAACTATGTTTGTGCAACCTGTTCAAAGAAATGTGTAATGAAAAACAGGGGAAGCTAACATGATGCCCTCCAGATGTTGTTGGACTCCCAACTCCCATCAGCCCTAGTCAATATGGTCTGCTGCCAGGGATGATGGGAGTTGTATTCCCAAGCTCTAGAGGGCTCCAGAGATTAAAAGTTTGAGTGGCATGCTAGCAGGTGCAATTACAAAAGTAGGTTTTGTTTTGGTTGTGGATTAACATCGGGAGTTAAGCCAACACCCAGTGATAGCTTCTGAACTTTCTCATTTGCATTGTTGTAGGTATCTGTACGTTGTTGATGGTGCTGGAAGAACAAGCCATGGATTTGTTGTTGTTTGGCCCAGACAAGCAGATTGACTTCATGCCGTGCATAATGAAGGCCATGAAGAAACCAACAGAGGGTAAGTAACTAATAATCATTGGGGGCAGCGATACAAGCAAATTAAAAACAGTCTGAGTGTCCACTCTCTTAAGGTAAAATCATTCCTTTCACAGAACTTGTACGCCAAGTAACTTACTTAATGTGGAAATGTTATGGTATAGTATATGATGGCTGACAGCTAGTTTCTTTTTTAAAAAAACTTTTTTATTTATTCAAAATGAAAAAGTAAAAGAAAAATAATTATTCCATTTTGCATATCATACTTTGGAAAAAAACAAAACAAAACCCATATACACAAAAATAAAGAAATACTAAAACTTTCACCCGTGTAGCTTCCCTCCACCACAACTTGACATCCTTTATACTATAAATAGTTTAACATTGTGTCTTGTATTATCCAATATATATCCATTATTAATTTTACCTTAGTTTGATTCATCTTTACATACTTATTCTACGCATAGCAATATATTATTCTTAGAGCAGTGTTTTTTCATATAGTCCTCAAAACATTGCCATTCCTTCCTTAGATTTTGGTTGGACTGATTTCTTATGGCTGCCATTAATTTGGCCAATCTTATAAATTCACATAATTTAATTATCCAATCTTCAAATAGATTTTTTATTGCATTAGCCGTGAGGCCATAGCATGATATACATTGAAATAGCAACATAAAATGGGGATGGGGAGATAAAGGTAGATATCGTCCTGGGCGATTACTTAAAGAAAGAAAAAGAAAAAAACCTGCTGAGGCTGGAGGAGGACCGTTAAAGGGTCCTTCAGCTCCTCAGATATGTCCTAACTCGATTGTCCTTGTACAATTAGGCTACTTGGAATTTCGTTCGGTTGTGCGGCGTATCGACTGCAGCTGTGGTGTTAAGGAAGAAGTTAGTGCCGCTTTCCTCTTCATCACACTAAGCAGGAAGTTAGCTGTCATCTCGGTAATCCAACAATCAGAATCCTGCAAAAAGAGGGACACTATCCAAGGCTGGATTGGGAGATGAAGCTTATTCACGAGGGGAGTTAAAAACCGAGATCTTTACAGAAGAGCATTACATGTTCCATAGTCTCCAGGGTCGTGTCATTACAGGTGCATGTTCTGTTTGTGATGGGAACTCTGGAATAACGACCCGACAGAACTGCTGTAGGAAAACAGTTGAGACGGGCACAGGTAAAGGCCCTACGCTTAGCCTCCGAAGAAATTGTGAAGCAGTATAGAGGGATCCCTTCAGGGGGTGGAATAGCTAGGGCTAGGCCTGAACACGGTCCTCTTGCATAGGAAGCTGTGTTAGAGAAGTCAAGTTGCTGTAGTTTCTTTTTGATTAGAGGTAGGGCCGCCGGGCTGATACACTCTAAGTTAAGAACAGTTTTACAATTCAAATTGAGCGGAATTTGAGGTTAATTGTAGTTTTCCAAGGGGAATTATGAATGTCTCTTAGGATCAGATTGGAAAAACCACCTCTAATTCGAGCATCCGATGCTAATAGGTGGAAGCTGTAGGAAATGGCTCGACTCCATGCTCGTTTGACAATTGAGGGCTGGGCGAACTTGAGTCGTAGGGCTGCACCTGAGACACATCTCGGGACGCCGGAAAGAGATCTCAGAAACATATGAAGTGGGCGATCCAAGTTACCTGATATTGCTGTAGTTCATACTTCGCATCCATATAATAATTTAGGGACAACTTTGGCATTAAATATTTGAATTGCTGCTGGAAGATGTTTGCCGCCCTTCTGGTGGTAAAATCGGACAATGGCGTTAGAAGTCGTGGTTGCAGCGAGAAAGGCAGATTGTAGATGGGTGGTCCAGGAGAGATTATAAGTGAATATTATGCCTAGATATTTAAAGGCTTTTACCTTTTCTAAGTAGCCACCTGTGATCTTAAGCAGCTCCAACTTGAGTTTGCGGGAACGAGTGAAGTGGAGGACTTTCGATTTTTTATAATTAATGTTAAGAGCTTCCGTCTTACAATAGGCGATAAATGCATTAACTGCATTTGCTAGGTCCGCAACTGTTCTGGATAAGATGACGGCATCATCAGCATAGAAAAGGGAAGCAACGGGGTGGTCTGCTAAGTGAGGAGGATACTTAGATGCTAGCTTCAAAGTGGAAATTGCATCGTGAAGATAGAGATTAAACAATAAAGGGGCCAAGAGACAACCTTGTCGGACGCCCTTGGCCGTTGGAAATGGAGTAGTGAGGGAGCCGTTGGGACCACTTCGGACGCGGGCTGTGGTTGTGATGGGATGATGAGCTGCTTGTGCGTAAAATCGTAGTCCCTCAGAGTTTGTGCAACTCCACAAACCTCTGTGTGTGACAGAGCTCCTCAGACATGTCTGCTCTAGTCACTTGCAGATTCCGACAGTGGTTGTTTTCGGAAGCGCTTCCAGCATAAAAGCTCCTTAACGGAAACACGTCTTCGGGACTCGCGGCGTGACAGCTTCCGGCGAGGAATAGGTCTCCCTATGGGAGCTTCTGACACCTCCCCACTGTTCTCGCTGGACGTGTCCCTGAGCCCTCCCTCTTGCTCGCTTTCCCTCAGAGATCCTCCCCTTTCCCTGCTAGTTCCTGCTTTAGCTGCTGCGTCTCTCTCAGCCTTTGTGAGACTCTCCTCCAGAGACCCATCTCTCCCCCTGCTGGTCCCTGCTTCAGCTGTTGAGTCCCTCCCAGCCTCCGTGAGCCCTTTCCCCACCTGTTCCTCCGATGGCAGTTCCCTGACAGTGGTGTTTGAATAAAGGGAAATAATTAGGGAGAGGAGGTGCGGATCAATTCCCAAATGGGCAAGTTTGGACCATAATCTCTGCCTAGGAATGGAATCAAAGGCGGCCTCCAGGTCCATGAAAGCGGCAAATAGGTGGCCTTGCCTTGGAGCAGTGTATTTACTGGCAAGGTGATAAAGAGTTAGACAGTGGTCCATGATTGACGCTGACTTTCGGAAACCAATCTGTTCCAGTGGTAGAATGTTCCTCTCCTGGACCCATGAGAGAGGTGTCTCCAATAAAACAGCGGCAAATATTTTCCCCGGGATGGATAATAAACTGATGGGGCGATAGTTCCTAGGGATGTTTGGCTGGCCGCCTTTGAAGATCGGAACTATTATAGCTTCTCTCCAGGAGTCGGGGATGTCTAGGGCGGAGGAGATAGCGGTGAATACAGGAGTCAGGTGTTCGCTCCACCAAATAGGATCAGTCAGGAAAAGGTCCAATGGGACCATGTCTGGGCCGGGGGCCTTATTCCTTCGCATTGACATCATGATGTTGGAAATGCGAGTTGAGGTAAAGTTTATTGAGGAAGTGGGAGTAAGAGAGCAGGAACAGAGGTCCGACGGGGACTGAGGGAGATCTGTAAGAAGATTTGAAGAAGCGAAACTGGTTGAATAATGGGCAATCCATTCATCAGCGGAAATCTGGGTAGCTGGATTGAATGGTGCCGAAGGTCTGACTAAGCGCCAGAAGGAGCGGGAGTCATGCCTTTCTACAGCCGAACGAAGAGTGGACCAAGCCTCAAGGATGTGCTGCTGTTTCTTGCGATGAATCATGTTTCTGTATGTCCTTTTAATATCTATGAGCTTTGCACGTGTTTGGGGGTCGTTGGAAAATTTAATGATTCTGACCATTTTCCTAATTCGCCTTCTTAGGGCTTTACATTCCTTGTCAAACCAAGGCGATTCAGAGAAAAGGCGTTGGTGAGTAGGCGAGGTGGTGGTTGTGTAAATTGTTGAGAAAGCATCAAGTAATTTCCGATATTGATCAGCGGGCAGGATTGAATCAAAGGGAGCTGCAGACATATCAAATGATTTTTGTATGTCCAGGGCAAGAGAGGAGCTGAGGCTTGTCCATTTCTTTGTTTTGTATACAGGGTGGCTTTGTACCATGGTTCTATAGTTTGAGGGGACTGAAGGTGGCTCTGTTAGGTTTAACAGTAGAGTCAATGGAAGGTGGTCACCACCAGAATATTCAGCCACTTCCATTTTTGTAGAAATTGAGAATAGCTCCGGCGTCAGTAAAATGTAGTCAGCAACACTGGTTCCCCGGGGAGTGATACACATTAATTGCTGCGAGGACAAGGGAGTAATGTTGCCATTCGCGATGCAGAGATCGTTTTCCATGGCCAATTGGGCCATCAGTCTCCCCGACGCATTTGTTATAGGATCAAGAGAGCATCTGTTTCCCCAGGGGGGCTGCAGGGGGGTGTCCAGGAGTGCTGCGGAAGATACTATATCATCGTCGTTGGGACCTATTCTTGCATTAAAGTCGCCTAAGAGGATTTGAGGGAGTCCTGGGTTAGTTGTTTGAAGATCTTGGAGCCAAGACGAAAGTTCAGACCACCTTTCATTGCGGTCGGAATCGTTAATTACTGGGGGCAGGTATACTGTAGTTAACAACCATGGGCTTTTGATCTTTGGGAGATGGATCTTTATAGTGAGAAAGTAAGGGGAAGATTTAATTTCCTCGCAAATAGTGAGAGGTAAGCTGGTTGAAATAAGACAGGCGAGGCCAACTTGGGGGCGACCCCTGTTGGTTAGTTTGCGAGCACAGGAGCTAAAGGAGCAATAATTTGGGAGAGCGATACTTTGTTGGGACCAGGTCTCTTGGAGGCACACAATGTCGAAAGAAGAGATGAAATTCATTGCTTCAGGATCCATTTGCTTTGTCGCCCAGCCGTTAACATTCCAGGAGACAATTTTAAGGCTCTGGGATGGGTTGGATGCGTCTTTCAAGGAAAGAACTGCTTTTGCTTGATTTGTGAGTGAGGGTTGAGTCTGGTCATATCTAATGGTGTCGGATTTCCGCGGAGATAGGGAGCCGGCTGGAGTTTGTCTCTGGTCTGATCTTTGTCAATTATTTCCCAAGGTGCTTTTAGGGATTACTTTTTTATGAGCCAGCCCATTGCTCTCCATACATGGCAAACTAGCCAAATGTTCTATAGTTTCGGCTGTTGACTGTTGAATACTGACATTAGTGGTCACCGGGCCTTTGAAGTGTGTTGTCTCTTTCCGTAGGTATTTTTCCGGTACCTGATTGTGGCCTAATTCTGCCTCATCTAGGTACCTCAGCTTGTCCCAAGAGCCTGGTGAGTTCACCTTCGGGATGGTTCTCCTTATTGGAGGTGGTGTAGTGTTCTCTTCAGTGTGCCGGGCTTCCTTAATTGAGGGTAGGTTAATCTCAGCCATTGTCTGGAGGCAACATGGCCGACAGGCCGCTGGGTTTTGTTCTTGTATTGGGTTCAAATTATAGGAAGTCTGGTCCTTTTTATGGACGTCCACATTGATTTCCTTGATTATTTCTCTCCCAGCCAGCTTAACCCTTAGCATATCCAATCTTTCTAATATTTCAGTCTGCACCGGAGATGGAAAATGGCAAAATTGCCTAATTAAGGTATTTTCTTCCACGGAGAAAAGATCCTCATCTTCATTCTCTTGAAGTTGCAGGTCTTGCAGGTGGGCATCTTTCCTTTTTAGTTTTTGAAGCTCTCGTTTGTGCCCATTACCTTGGCTCTCCTCATACGAAGTCCCGGGAGAGTCTGGTCTTTGAAGGTCATTAGTGAGCAACTCTGGAAGGTGATTAGGTGAGTCCTCAGTGGATTTTAAATCAATTAAAGTGTGGTATTCAGCCTTTTGATGACGTGCTGCAGTCGAGGTTGCAGAACTGGGGAGTAGTGGGATAGGGGAGGTCTCATTTTTAAAGAACCTTGATATTTTTACACCACTTGTCTTTAGGTATTCTCTATGTTTATATATCAGTTTTGCCAGTCTCCGATCATGGAATGTAACCACCGCCCTGGCAAGCAAGCCATCAAAATATAGATATTCCACTTGGTCCAACTCCGAGGGATTACTCAAAATACCTGGCATGTATGCTTTAAGGAAGTTCAGTAGATGGACTTTGCGATCCTCTTGAGATAAAAGTCCTGGAGGCTTAGGATAGCTTGAAAAAACAAGCTTGTTTTGAAGCAACACCAGCTTCCAGTTCTTATTTGTTGGAATGCTCTCCTTATTGGTTTTGGAGTTGTCTATGGTTAAAACGTAGGACCATGGATCTTGGGGTAATAAATCTTGCTTAGAGCTTGGTGGTGGAGCAAGTGCTGAAGGTTTTAGACAATCCTGGGCTTTATCAGCACAGACGTTTGGGGGCAAATCCTGTTTAACTGTCTTCTTGGCTAAAGACTTCACCAGGTTCCCTCTAGTCCCAGAGGCTGATATGCACTCGAGTAGGTTAAAAAGCTTTTTAAAAACCATTTTTTTATAATGCACTGTCTTAAGATTTTTTATGTTTTTCCTTTTTTTAACATTTTTAACAACTCTGGATCTCCTTTTACAAGCATTAGTTCTGCAGGCTTTCTTACCCTTCCTTAGTGGGCCACTTCTGCAGAGGGTGGAGGTGAGGCCATGATTATTTTCCGATTCTTCAGGTATTCCGACGGGTTTTCTCCAGAGAGTTTTACAGGAGTCAGCCATGATGGTAAGAATTTTTGTGCAAATGTCCAAGTAGGACTTTATGGATTCAATGTCCTCAGTAAGAAGCACTAGCCATTTGATGGTTGAGAGACCCTCTTCATTTGGCTCGTGGGAATGAGGATAAGAGTCTTTCGAAGGTTTAATATTTTCCGAGGCCAATTCTGAAATTTGTTTTAACATTACTTCCTCCATTTTTTGGTCTAGCGATGGTTCGGGGGGAGCTTGGGGTTTGGCTTTCAATTTCGGGGATGCTTCATCGGCTGTATTGAGGATATTTTGTGTTGCTTCCAATATATTTAGGCTTTTGTCGCTGCTTTTAGTACACTCCTTTCTTTGCATAACTAGTCCTTCATTATGGCTGTAAGAGAGATTGGTAGGAAAGAGTAGGATTTCTCTTCCCTTCTTGTTCTTATTCTCATTGATTTCAGTCATTTCCTCATTTGTCCCACATTTTGCTCTGTTCATGTAAAAGCAAGTTATTTTTGTTTGTGCTTTCTTTAGAGTGGCTCTTTTAAAGGTGGGTCTTACAGCCTTCAGAGAGAAGCCTGAGGTTTTGCAGCCGCTCCTGGTCGTCACCATTGTTTCCTTAAAGTTGTAAATTTGTAAGTTATTCCTTTATTGTTGTAATAAACACGCTACAGTGCGTTGACTGAGATAATAGACAGGAGGTATTTGCAAAAGAGAAGAGAGACAACCTGGTGGAGAGGCAGGGGTGAGTTTACTTCTTCAATTGCTGCAAGGTGATTACCGCAGAGGCTCTGGTACTCCCCCGGTAATAATCAAGATGCTTAAAAAGGATTTTAAAATATACATAAATATATCTTCTTTCAGGGTCTCAGTACCTTAAAACTTTGAGTTAAAATAATAATAATAATAATAATTTATTATTTATACCCCGCCCATCTGGCTGGGCCTCCCCAGCCACTCTGGGCGGCTTCCATAAAAACCAGAAATACAGTAAAACCAAAAATACAGTAAACTTAATTAAACTAAACTAGGATCATTAGCTCCATCACAGGGCTCCCCGCAAGTCAGTTTTGGGTAAAAGGGAGAGGTTCCAAGGCCTCCCCAGGCCCTTATCAGGTAAGCAGTTTTTCATTCCTCCCAAGGATTTCACTCTATTCACGTTCTTTTCCTTTAGGGAGTTATACTCACTCGGCTACAGTAAGAGTTCACAACAGGTTTCATTCAGCTATTAATCTTCCTTCTTGTACAGAAATCCTCCTGGCAAGCTTTGTTGTTCCTCCCCTGCGCCCAGGTTTCCTTCAGATTCAGCCGCTCCTTGTTTCTCGGCGTCTTTTCTCAGGTTGAGCAGTAAAACAATAAAACAATAAACTAAAAGCAAGGCGAGGTGATGAGGCAGCCAGTAAAACGTTAAAAATATAAAATTAGAATTAGGAAGTGATTAAAAACTACTTAAAAGCTTAACGAAAGACAGGAGCTCTAACTAGGCTGCTGTCTCAGTCGCCATCTTAAACCGACTTCCACCTATCCAATCTTCTTTAGTGGGAATGATGTCTCCTTTCCAATTTCTAGCAGGTAGCAATCTGGCTGTGACTGTGGCATATAAAAACATCCTTTTCTTATCCTGTGGGATGTCATTTCCTAAAATACCTAATAGGAACGCCTCCAGTTTCTTCTCTCTAGAAATTTCGAACTTTTTTTTCTTTAATTCTTCATGGATACATCCCCAGAAGTTCTTAACTTTCTCACATCCCCACCATACATGGAACATTGTCCCCTCAATTTTATTACATTTCCAACACAGGTTGGATTTTAGTTTATATACCTTGACTAATTTAGAGGGTGTCATATACCACCTATATAACATTTTTACCAGATTTTCCATAATGGTGTAACAGGCGGTAAATCTGATGTCTGGTCTCCAAAGTTTTTCCCACTGCTCCATCTGCATTGTGTGGCTGATGTCCTGGGCCCATTTTACCATAACACCTTTTACTTGCTCATCTTTCAGGTCCCATTCAAGTAATAGATCTTAAATTTTAGATAATAATTTCTTATTGTTCTTTAATAATATAATTTGTAATTTGGATTCTTCTTTTCCGAAACCTATTTTTTTATCTGAATTAAATACATTATTTAACTGGTGGTATTGTACCCAATCGGTGAGATAATGCCTTATCTCTTCAAATGATTTCAATTTCATTTGCCCTTGATCTTCTTTTAGTAGTTGGCTGTAAGTTCCCCAATTGCTATTCATATTTATATTTTTAACTGCAAAGGCCTCTAATGGGGACAGCCACCATGGCGTTTGAGGTTCAAGTAATGGTTGGTATCAGTCCACACCTTATAGAGGGCATTCCTAACTATAGGATTAGTAAACCCACTGTGGACTTTGACTTTATTGTAGCCAAGGTAGGCATGCACACTGACAACTGGGAAATACTGGCCTGTGAGCGCTCCAGTTGGAGAACAGCCTTTACCAAAGGTGTCCTGGGCTTTGAAGACACTCAAACTCAGGATGCAAGGGAGAAACGTGCTAAGAGGAAGGCACGCTTGGCAAATCCACACCGTGATCAACTCCTGCCCGGAAATCAATGTCCCCACTGTGGAAGGACATGTGGGTCCAGAATTGGCCTCCACAGTCACTTACGGACTCATTGTTAAAACCGTGTCTATGGAAGACAATCTTACTCGGCTACAAGTGATCGCCAAAGAAGAAAAAGAAGAAGCCACCCATATCTGTTGTTGTAACTCTCCAAGTCCAGTAAATCTGTCTTCTCTAACAAGATCCAATCCTTAATCCACGTCAGGAACGCTGCCTCGTAATACTTTCTTAAATTTAGAAGTGCAAAGCTCCCTCTCTCTTACCCATCAGTAATTTGTTATTTATATGGGATTTCTTACTCACCCAGATAAACATTGTCAAATCTTTTCTCCACCTATCTAAACATTCAATTTTCCCTATAATCGGGATCATTTGAAAAAAGGAAGATCATTTTGGGGAGCACATTCATTTTTATTACCAAGATTTTCCCCCAAAATGAAAGTTTTAGTTTGGTCCAAATTTCCAATTTTTAAAAAAATTCTTTCCAAAATTTATTATAATTATCATCAAAAAAGGTTAATATTTTACAATGTTATTTCAATTCTGAGATATTTTGCTTCTTTCACTATCATCAAACCCGTTTTATCCTGTAGCTCCTTTTTCTCCTAACCCCTTAAATTTTTAATCATTAGTTTTGTTTTTGATCTGTTGAGTTTAAATCCAGTACAATCCAGAAACCTCACCAAATGCTGATATTTTTTCCAACGCTTTAGGTATACTCGATTCTGGGTCTTCTACTGTAATGATTAAATCATCTGCAAAGGCTTTCACTTTGAAAGCCTTTTGGCTCAGGGTAATTCCTTTAATTTCTTCTTCATTCCTCAATACTGAGTTTAGTATTTCCAAAGTCAATATATATATATATTTGTTAATTAGCTTCAATTATACAACACCAAACATTAAAACAACAAAAAAGACAAACAAAACACAAAAAAGCAAAAAAAGGAAAAACATTACATAACAAAAGACACCAACAAATTAAACTTACAATAACTAAATAACTAAATCACACAACAACAATTGACTTCCTTCAACTCGGTTTCGGGATATGTTACAAGAAGTTTTCTATCTGCAGTTTCGTTTTCTTAAACCTCTTTACGTCGCAAGCATTATATCGAGCCTACTGTGATTTTTAGATTTTTTACATCTGTTTCAATATATGTCATAAATTTATTCCATTCATTATTAAACTTTGTACCTTTTTGGTTTCTTATTTTCTGTGTCATTTTTGCCAATTCTATATAATCAAATAATTTAGCTTGCCACTTGTTTATAGTTGGGATTTTTGATGTCTTCCAATTTTGTGCTATTAGTGTTCTAGCAGCCACTGTTGCATATTGGAAAAGTGTTTGGTCTTCCTTTTTAATTTCTTCTCCAATTATCCCCAGAAGGAAGGCCTCAGGGATTTTTGTGAAGGTATATTTAAATATTTTTTTTAGTTCATTGTAAATAGATTTTTTTTTATATAAAATTTTTATTGGGTTTGCACAATTTATATAAACACACACAATACACAATACACAATACACAATACAGACATACAAACACAAAGACAAACATATATAATTTCAAATCCTTAATTTCTTAACCACTTTCCCTGACTTCCCCACAACTCCCCTTCTTGCATCCCAATTCCAATAGTTAACTCAGCAAGTTCTTATCTCCAACTTTTACCTTATTAATATTTTACTTAATTCTTCTTAATTAACCAAATTTAACTTATAAACCTCGATTAAACCACAATACTCATCAATTATGTCCTTTTCTAAGGTCGACCCAAGTTCCCTTCCACAAATTTCCCAATTTTTATATTAATTACAAAACATAATAACAAAAAACAACACATAATTATACACCCTTTGGATTCCAAAACTCTCGCCCCTCCCCCTTTCCCGGTTTCGATCCCCAAAGAATATCCATCAGTCTATCAGTTCTCAGCCTGGATCCCTCACGTCCGAGACCCTCAAATCTCTCTCAGTCCCTCGGTTTTGTTGGTAGTCCTTTATGTTGGACATCGAGTCTCGGAGAAGCTCTGTCCCAATAGGGTCTATGTTTCTTCCAACCAGACCTCCATATTCAAAAGTGGAGCCCAAATCATGTTTCTTATTCCTTTTAAGTCCAAGTGTCCCAAAAGCTCCAACTTTCGTCTTAATCAAATTTGTAATCCATATGTCTTCCGATCTCCCCATGGGGAGATCTCTCCAATCTTCATTCTCAAATTCAAACCAAATTCTCATCATCCAGGTCTTGTTTTCCTTGTAATCCATTTTTACAGGCCTCTGGTTGTCCTTTTTCACCTGCGGCATTTCAGCTCCTCCTTCCCACTCCTCTGAATCAGCGCATATCTCTTCTTGTTCAGCTGCAAAATTTTCTTGAGTCAAGTCCTTGGCACAATCAACAAGTTTATTTGCTTTAGAGTTCAAGGTCGTTACATCTGTAGCCAAAACTTCACTCTGATCTTGTAACTTTCCCAAGAGAAAAAACATTCTATCCAACTCAGCCTGTATTTTCCCATCTGCAGCCATTGTAATGTCTCAGAACCCCCTCTAGAGGGATTCTAGTTACTTAGTACTCTTTCTCCAACAGTCAAGTTACTTTTTTTTTGTTTCTTCTTTATTTTCAACGACTTGAAGTCAAATGTATCAAAAATAGCCAGCAGAACACCGGGCCCGGACGGGTTTACATCCAGTTATTATAAAGAAATGAAAGATGTGTTGATGGCCCCGTTGACTGAAGTAATGAATAACATTCTAAAAGAAAGGGACATTCCAGAAACATGGAAAGAAGCATTTATTACAATAATCCCAAAACAAGATTCGGATCTAACCCAAGTTAAGAATTACAGGCCTATTTCACTACTAAACACAGATTATAAGATCTTTGCAGGAATCCTAGCGAAGAGATTGAAAAAGATATTAATAAAACTTATACATAAAGATCAAGCAGGTTTCCTACCAGGCAGACAAATGAGAGATAATATAAGAAATATAATTAATGTTATTGAATATCTGTCTGATAGGTGTGATAAACAAGCAAGCTTAATCTTTGTGGATGCAGAGAAGGCCTTCGATAATGTAATTTGGGAATTTATGTTGAAAAACTTAGAACATATGGAGGTGGGTCAAGAGTTCTTCAATGGCATAAAGGCAATTTATACAGAACAGAGAGCAAAATTGATAGTGAATAATGTTATTACTGAAGACATAAAAATATCCAAAGGAACAAGACAGGGATGCCCACTTTCGCCACTATTATTTATAACGGTTCTGGAAGTCTTCTTAAATGCAATTAGACAAAATAAGCAAATAAAAGGGGTAACAGTAGGTTTAAATGAATACAAAGTTAAAGCCTTCGCAGACGATTTGGTATTGACTATGGAAGAACCAATAGAAAGTATAAAGGAGGTATTGGACGAGATGGAGCAATTCGGAAGGCTGGCAGGATTCAGATTGAACAAGAGAAAGACCAAAATGATTGTAAAAAATATGGAACAAGACCTGATTGAACTAATGCAGCAACGAACGGAGATTGAGGTGGTAAAAAAGGTTAAATATTTGGGAATTTGGCTATCACCTAAGAATACTGACTTATATCAAAATAATTATATCCCAGTCTGGAAGGGAATAACGAAAGATCTGGAGGTGTGGGCCAGAATGAGACTATCATTTTGGGGAAGAATATCTATGGTAAAGATGACGGTGCTACCTAAGTTGTTATTTTTATTTCAGACTATACCCATAATAAAGGGTATAGGTATTTTTAAAGAATGGCAAAAGGTGATCTCAATATATGTCTGGTAAGGGAAGAAGCCTAGAATAAAATTTAAGCTACTAACGGACGCAAAAGAAAGAGGTGGCTTCGCCCTGCCAGACATGAGACTGTATTATGAGGCAGCATGTTTATGCTGGTTAAAAGAATGGATAAAGTTAGAAAATAAAGAATTATTAGACCTTGAAGGTTATAATAACAAATTTGGGTGGCACGCGTACCTATGGTACGACAAAAAGAGGGTTCACAAAGGATTTGGAAATCACATCTTCAGAGGTCCATTAATAGAGGTTTGGGACAGATATAAAAACATACTGGAACCAAAAGTCCCACATTGGTTATCCCCGCTAGAGATAATGAGTGTTAAGAAAATTAATATGAGAGGAAAGTGGGGTACATATGGAGAACTGGTAACCAATGAAGGAGGGAAATGGAAACTAAAACCATATGATCAAGTTAAAGAGTACACATATGACTGGCTGCATTATTTCCAAGTAAATGAAAGGTTTAAAAAAGATTTGAAGGAAAAAGGTTATGCGGAGAAGGAATCAAGTTTCCAAAAGGACATAATTAATAATGAGTATAAAACTCTGTCAAAAATGTATAAAATACTGTTGGAGTGGTACACGAAGGATGAAGAGGTGAAATCGGTGATGGTACAGTGGGCAAAGGATTTTGGATACAATGTTCAATTTGAGGATTGGGAAAAGCTGTGGAGAGAAAATATAAAATTTACGGCATGTACGTTACTGAAAGAGAATGTGATGAAAATGCTTTACAGATGGTACATGACACCCGTAAAATTGGCAAAGATGTATAAGGTTGATAACAAATGCTGGAAATGCAAACATAAAGAAGGGACGTTCTTTCATCAGTGGTGGGATTGTAAGAAAGTGAAAAGTTTTTGGGAAGAGATATACAATGAAATGAAAAAAATGTTAAGATATACTTTTGTGAAAAAACCAGAAGCTTTTCTCCTAGGCATTGTAGGAAAGGACATAAGAAGAAAGGACTGTAAGCTTTCCCAATACGCTGTAACGGCAGCCAGAATCGTGTTGGCTCAGAAGTGGAAACAAGAGGAAACACCAACGGTAGAAGAGTGGAGATTAAAACTGACAGATTATGCGGAATTGGACAAATTAACTGGGAAAATTAGATACACCAAAGTTCAAAAGTTCATCGAGGACTGGGGAAAATTTGTGGGTTATCTGGAAAATATTTGTGGTGTAAATACAACGCTAGTGGGGTTTCAAGAGGCACTGTAAAAAAAAAAAGTATTGTTTATTAGAAATAATGAAGGTAGGGAGGGACAAATGGCAATATGAAAGAAGGGAATGTGTATTAAAGTTATAATTATGAATGATTGTCAGAGACGCTGAAGGAAGTCTAAAATGGTTATAATCTGTTGTATTTTGGATAAAATGTATAACTAGATGAAAATCAATAAAAATTTATTAAAAAAAAAGTAGCCAGCAGAAATAACAAAAGGCAAATTTTTCTAACTTTGACAGCTCGTTTGACAGCTGTCAAACTCTTTATGACTCCTCAACAGGCTCTCTCGCGGATCGCTCCCGGATCCCGGGGGGTTGCACGTCAGCTCCTAAAAATCAATTCTTATCCTCCAGCAAAATACTTCTAATGCCAAATCGTGAAATTAATAACTTTTGTCTCGCAAAGAGAGAAGTGGTCTCTCGACCTTAGTTATCCAATTCTTGCTTTAAATTGTCTACAGGACGGGGGCGGACGGCGGACTTCCTTTTAACACCTCCCCCGATCGTACCAAATTCAAAAGAAAAGAGATTTTTAAGTCCAATTTCCGTACTACTCACGGGTTGTTACTTTTGCAATCCAAATGTTCAAAGAAAGAAGTCAGCGCTCTCCGGCCATGGCTTGCGGCTTCACTCCGTAGAAGAAGCGGTCTACTCTCAGCACCACGCCACCCTCCGTCCACCGCTCCGAAGCCTTTAAAAAGGCTTATTCGCGGGTCGGGGGGTGCAAATGGTGCCCGCCGAGTCACCAAGTCCACAGGCTTCAGCGCCTGTGGTTTCTGAGGGTCCCCATGTCGCCGGCACGGCACGACCCGTCCTCCACGGAGTCGATTCCCTCCGGAGCTCGGAGGGAATCCACCATTAACCTTTTCGCGCTAACCCGGAAGTCCATTGTAAATAGATTTTTTTAGTTCATTGTAAATCCAAGATTTAGAACCTCAAAGCCAAAGTGAGAACATTTGGGTCAAAATTAAGGGAGAGAAGACTAACAGTGACCTCATTGTGGGAGTTTACTATAGATCCCCAAGCCAAACAGAGGACATAGATGATGCCTTCCTGGAACAGATGGCCAAGCATGCAAAAGGAAGGGAGATAGTAGTAATGGGGGACTTCAATTACCCGGATATTTGTTGGATGTCAAACTCAGCCAAGAGCATAAGGTCAAACAGATTCCTCACTGGCCTTGCAGACAACTTCATTGTCCAGAAAGTGGGAGAAGCAACAAGAGGAACAGCCATTTTAGATCTGGTCCTAACCAATGTTGATGACCTGGTTAGTGGGGTAGAAGTGGAAGGATCTTTAGGCGCGAGTGATCATGCTCTTCTGACGTTTACTATACAGCGGAAAGGAGCAGCCAAGCATACTAGGACTCAATTTCTTGACTTTAAGATAGTCGACTTCATAAAAAAATTAAAAAAAATTCCTTCCAGTAGCACCTTAAAGACCAACTAAGTTAGTTCTTGGTATGAGCTTTCATGTGCATGCACAATTCTTCAGATACCATGCACACGAAAGCTCATACCAAGAACTAACTTAGTTGGTCTTTAAGGTGCTACTGGAAGGAATTTTTTTTATTTTGACTATGGCAGACCAACACGGCTACCTATCTACTACTGGAACGACTTCATAAAACTTAGGGAAGTGCTGGGTGAGATCCCATGGACAGTAATACTAAAAGGAAAGGGAGTTCATGATGGCTGGGAGTTTGTTAAGAGGGAGATAGTAAAAGCACAACGTCAGGCAATACCAATGAGACGGAAACATGGAAGGTGCCTAAAGAAGCCAGGGTGGCTATCTAAAGAACTTTTAGCTGAGTTAAGATTAAAAAAGGATGTGTACAAAAAATGGAAAAGGGGGGGAACCACCAAAGAGGAATTCAAACAAATAGCCAGCACGTCTAGACACAAAGTCAGAAAAGCTAAAGCACAGAATGAACTCAGGCTTGCTAGAGAGGTTAAAAGCAACAAAAAAGGCTTTTATGGGTATGTTCGTAGCAAAAGGAAGAACAAAGAAACAGTGGGGTCACTCAGAGGAGAAGATGGTGAAATGCAAACAGGGGACACAGAAAGGGCTGAACTCCTCAATGCCTTCTTTGCCTCAGTCTTCTCCGATAAAGAAAACAATGCCCGACCTGAAGAATTTGGAGCAAATGATTCAGCAAAGGAAACACAGCCCAGAATAACTAAGGAGATAGTACAAGAATACTTGGCTAGTTTAGATGTATTCAAGTCTCCAGGGCCAGATGAACTGCATCCAAGAGTATTAAAAGAACTGGCAGATGTGATCTCAGAACCACTGGCAGTCATCTTTGAGAATTCCTGGAGAACAGGCGAAGTCCCGGCAGACTGGAGGAGGGCAAATGTTGTCCCTATTTTCAAAAAGGGGAAAAGAGAGGACCCAAATAATTACCGCCCAGTCAGTCTGACATCAATACCAGGGAAGATTCTGGAGCAGATCATGAAGCAAACAGTCTGTGAGCACCTAGAAAGGAATGCTGTGATCACCAATAGTCAGCATGGATTTCTGAAAAATAAGTCATGTCAGACTAACCTGATCTCGTTTTTTGACAGAATTACAAGCTTGGTAGATGAAGGGAACGCAGCGGATGTAACCTACCTTGATTTCAGCAAGGCATTTGACAAGGTGCCCCATGATATTCTTGTAAAGAAGCTGGTAAAATGTGGTCTTGACTATGCTACCACTCAGTGGATTTGTAACTGGCTGACTGACCGAACCCAAAGGGTGCTCATCAATGGTTCCTCTTCATCCTGGAGAAGGGTGACTAGTGGGGTGCCACAGGGTTCTGTCTTGGGCCCGGTCTTATTCAACATCTTTATCAACGACTTGGGTGATGGACTCAAGGGCATCCTGATCAAATTTGCAGATGACACCAAACTGGGAGGGGTGGCTAACACCCCAGAGGACAGGATCACACTTCAAAACGACCTTGACAGATTAGAGAACTGGGCCAAAACAAACAAGATGAACTTTAAAAGGGAGAAATGTAAAGTATTGCACTTGGGCAAAAAAGATGAGAGGCACAAATACAAGATGGGTGACACCTGGCTTGAGAGCAGTACATGTGAAAAGGATCTAGGAGTCTTGGTTGACCACAAACTTGACATGAGCCAACAGTGTGACGCGGCAGCTAAAAAAGCCAATGCAATTCTGGGCTGCATCAATAGGAGTATAGCATCTAGATCAAGGGAAGTAATAGTGCCACTGTATTCTGCTCTGGTCAGACCTCACCTGGAGTACTGTATCCAGTTCTGGGCACCACAATTCAAGAAGGACACTGACAAACTGGAACGTGTCCAGAGGAGGGCAACCAAAATGGTCAAAGGCCTGGAAACAATGCCTTATGAGGAACGGCTAAGGGAGCTGGGCATGTTTATCCTGGAGAAGAGGAGGTTAAGGGGTGATATGATAGCCACGTTCAAATATAGAAAAGGATGTCACATAGAGGAGGGAGAAAGGTTGTTTTCTGCTGCTCCAGAGAAGCGGACACGGAGCAATGGATCCAAACTACAAGAAAGAAGATTCCACCTAAACATTAGGAAGAACTTCCTGACAGTAAGAGCTGTTCGGCAGTGGAATTTGCTGCCAAGGAGTGTGGTGGAGTCTCCTACTTTGGAGGTCTTTAAGCAGAGGCTTGACAACCATATGTCAGGAGTGCTCTGATGGTGCTTCCTGCTTGGCAGGGGGTTGGACTCGATGGCCCTTGTGGTCTCTTCCAACTCTATGATTCTATGATTCCCAAAACTTTCTAATTACCTCACACGACCACCACATGTGATAAAAATTGCCTTCCTTAATCTTACATTTCCAGCATGATTTGTCTCCGGTTTTGTACATTTTTTCTAGTTTTACAGGCGTGATGTACCACCTGTACATCATTTTATCCATGTTCTTTCTAAGTGTTGTACATGCCGAGAATTTCATACCTTTATTCCAGAGTTTTTTCCACTTATCAAACTCTATGTTGTATCCAAAGTCTATTCCCCATTTCACCATTACTTCCTTTATTTCTTCATCTTTGGTGTCCCATTCAAGCAACTGGCTGTACATTTTTGATAGGAGTTTTGATTTGTTTTCTAATATTTCTACCTGGAATCTGGATTTTTTTCTGTTCATCCCATTCTTTTTATCTTCAGTCCACATAGCATTAATTTGGTGAAATTGGATCCAACCTGTCAGTTTATTCTTTATCTCTTCATATCTTCCATCCATTTTCTGTTTTTACTAGCAGATCTTCATAAGTCCATCTTTCTCCTTCAATGTTTTTTTATTTATTTATTGTTAAGATATCGATTGGTGATAACCACCTAGGGGTATTTTTCCCCAATAATTTTTTGTTTCTCTCCCATACTTCCAACAGTGGCCCTCTAATAATATGATTAGAAAATCCTTTGTGGACCTTTTCCTTATTACGCCACAAATAAGCGTGCCAACCAAATCTTATATTGAATCCTTCTAAATCTAACAGATCTGTGTTTTTGATGACAATCCAATCTTTAACCCAGCAAAGGCACGAGGCTTCATAATACAGCTTTAAATTTGGAACCGCAAATCCTCCCCTATCTCTTTGATCTGACTAATTTGAATCTAATTCTTGGCCTTTTTCCTTGCCAAATAAATTTAGAGAGTACTTTCTGCCAATCTTTAGATACTGAGGTTCCCCTGATTATCGGTATGTTTTGAAATAAGAACAGCAATTTCGGTAATAAACTCATCTTAATTGCTGCCATTCTTCCTGACCAAGAGAGTTTTATTCTGTTCCAGGTATCCAGGTCCTTCCTTATTTCTTTCCATGTGTTTGTGTAGTTGTCTTCCATTAAATTTATATTCTACCTCTCTTTTAAATCAGAACCAGTGAAGGCGGTGAAGGTCCTGCTTGAGTGTCTGGAGGCGGTTGGAGGATGGATGGTGGCTAACAGATTGAGGTTGTATCCTGATAAGACAGAAGTACTGTTTTTGGGGGACAGGAGGCGGGTAGGTGTGGAGGATTCCCTAGTCCTGAATGGGGAAACTGTGCCCCTGAAGGACCAGGTGCGCAGCCTGGGAGTCATTTTGGACTCACAGCTGTCCATGGAGGCACAGGTCAAATCTGTGTCCAGGGCAGCTGTTTACCAGCTCCATCTGGTACGTAGGCTTAGACCCTATCTGCCTGCAGACTGTCTCGCCAGAGTGATGCATGCTCTGGTTATCTCCCGCTTGGGCTACTGCAATGCACTCTACGTGGGGCTACCTTTGAAGGTGACTCGGAAACTACAACTAATCCAGAATGCGGCAGCTAGACTGGTGACTGGGGGCCGCCGCCGAGACCATATAACACCGGTCTTGAAAGACCTACATTGGCTCCCAGTACGTTTCCGAGCACAATTCAAAGTGTTGGTGCTGACCTTTAAAGCCCTAAACGGCCTCGGTCCAGTATACCTGAAGGAGCGTCTCCACCCCCATCATTCTGCCCGGACGCTGAGGTCCAGCGCCGAGGGCCTTCTGGCGGTTCCCTCATTGCGAGAAGCAAAGCTACAGGGAACCAGGCAGAGGGCCTTCTCGGTAGTGGCGCCCACCCTGTGGAACGCCCTTCCAGCAGATGTCAAAGCGATAAACAACTACCTGACATTCAGAAGACATCTTAAGGCAGCCCTGTTCAGGGAAGTTTTTAACGTGTGATATTTTACTGTATTTTTGGTTTTTATGGAAGCCGCCCAGAGTGGCTGGGGAGGCCCAGCCAGATGGGCGGGGTATAAATAATAAATTATTATTATTATTATTATTATTATTATTCATCGTTAGCCAAATTCTGAGGTATTTTACTTTTTTAGTTGCTTTGATCCCAGTCTGTAATTCAAGATGGTTTTTTACCTCTTCTTTCATATTTTTAGTCATCATTTTAGTTTTTGTCCTATTTAATTTAAAGCCGGATAACTTTCCAAATTCTTCTAGCAAATCTAACACTTTACCGACACTTTTTTTTTGATCTTCCAGCGACAACATAAGATCATCGGCATATGCTTTCAATTTATATTCTTTCACTCCAATTCTTATTCCGCGTATCTCTGAAGTTTTCCTTATCTTATTTGTAATTATTTCTAACACCATAATAAACAAAAGAGGTGACAGAGGGCACCCCTGTCTTGTACCCTTCGAAATTTCAAAGGATTCTGTTAAGTTGTTATTAATAATTAATTTAGCACTTTGTTGTGAATAAATTGCCAGGATACATTGTCAAAAGCCTTTTCGGCGTCAATAAACATTAATACCGCGGGAATTTCATTTTTGCATTCTAGGTATTCAATAAGGTTTATTATATGTCTTATGTTGTCTTTTATTTGCCTATTAGGTAGAAAACCAGCTTGATCATTATGAATGAGATTGGCTAAGCACTTTTTAAGTCGACTCGCCATTACATCTGCAAAGATCTTATAATCATTATTCAATCAATCAATTTCTTTATTCGACCGATAGTCAGAATTAAAACATTACACAATAATTATAAACTATAACATCATAGGAGATACATAAGTAAGGTAGGGCCACAGAAATAGACCTCTCACAGATAACCCACATCAAAGCATTCAGTTATACGTTTCCGACACTTGAGTGCCAGGAAAAGAAATTTAGCCACTGACAAGGTTGTTTTCCCAGAAGACTGATTTAGCAGATATGCTGTCTGCTTTCCTCTTTGTCGGGAACTGAGCTGGGGTAAGTATGGAGTTATAAGATACTGTCTTAAATCGTTGTAGAAGGGACAGCTCAATAAAATGTGCTCTGTGGATTCTACCTCACCCAATGCACAGTGGCATAATCTCTGGTCATATGGAACTCCTCCATATCTTCCCTTCAGGACCGCCGAGTCAAGAACATTCAGCCTAGCCGCAGTAAATAGTCTGCGGTATTCCACGTAGTGGATATCCGCCAGGTAGCGAGCTGGAGCAGCCCGATACAACTGCTCCCCCAGAAACAACCCAGGTTTCACATGGGCTATGTCCTCCTGTCTGGCAATATCCCTTAATCTTTGCGCGATCACCGCCTTTGCGTGACTATACGTCATGGACTCTATATAAAGGGAGGACAACCCACACTTCTGCACTTCCTCCACTATCTCCCCTTCCCATGGAGATTTAAAGTTATCCCTCAGAATCAAGGGGGCCAAACCCACCGGTCTGAAACAGAGCTTGAGCCATAGCCACAGCTTCGCTTTCAGGGCCACATACCTAAAGGCTTGGCAACCGGTTTCCAATCTCATGATCGCGCCTGCCACGGAGGGGGGGATCCTGAGTATGGCCCTGAGGAATTGGGTTTGGATAGATTCCAATTTTTCAAAATCCCTACGTGAGCCCAAGGCAATGCCCACCAGCAGGAGAGGGAGGACTTTCATTTTAAAGAGACGTAAGGCAACATTGACAGTTTGTGCCTGTTTCTTGGAGTACAGGGTTCTAATCACCAGGGCTGCTTTGGATGCGTTCGAGGCTATGTATTCTCTGTGCGCCAGGAAGGACCTATTTGATCTTACAACCTGACCCAGGTACTTGAAGCAACTGACCTGCTCTAAAGGAATACCATTAATTGACCATAAATTAGGTTTCGGTCGAGCAGCAAAGACCATTATTTTGGTCTTGGCATAATTTAATTGGAGCTCGTGTTGGGTCTCATATTCATGAAGAGCTCGAAGCATCCTCCTTAATCCGATGGGGGAGGGTTATAATCATTATTTAATAATGAAATTGATCTGAAGTTCTTAATATCCGAGTCAGGTTTCGGTATTAGCGTAATGTATGCTTCTTTCCAGGACGCTGGTATTCTTCCTCCTCTTAAAATCTCATTCATTACTTCACAAAGCACCGGTGTTAAAAGTTCTTCTAGGACTTTGTAATACTTGGCCGATAAGCCATCTGGCCCCGGAGCTTTCCCCAGTTTCATCTTCTTTATTGCCTCCTGAATTTCCTCTACTTTTATGGGTTTATTTAATAGACTTCTTTCCTCCTCCGATATACTGTTAATTCTGTTTTCTTCTAGATATTTTCCTATTTCTATTACATCTTCTTCTTCTTCTCTTTTATATAGATTTTCATAGAATTTAAGGAAGCTCTTTTTTATTTCATTAGGATCCTCCAAGACTTGTTCTTCTACTTTTACTTTATTGATCACATTTTGTTTTCTCCTTTTTCTTAATTGCCACGCCAAGAATTTTCCAGTTTTATTTGCAGACTCGAAATTTTTTTTTCATTAACTTAATTCCCCATTCCACCTCTTGATTTATTAATATTGAATATTGTGTTTGTAACATCTTATACAATTGCTTATTACTTTCATCATTCAGTTTCTCTATCAAGTTCTTTTCACATTCTCTTAGTTGGGTAATTAACTCTTCTTTTTTTTGGTTCTCTCACCTTTTTCTATAACTATTTTGTTGTATCAAAAAACCTCTTAGCACTGCCTTACTAGCATCCCAGACTATATCTATATTTGTTTCTTTATTAATGTTTAGATCGACGTAGTCTTTCAAGGTGGTTTTAGCCTTTTTAATCACTTCCTCTTTTTCAAGTAAATAATCGTTCATTCTCCATCTGTACATACCCTGGGTCTCCCATTTTAAATGTAACATTATTGAACTATGATCAGATAGTGTCTGGGTTGTATCTCACATTTCGACATTCTTATTGTTAATTCTCTTGAAATCCAAATCTGATTCAGCCTGCTCCAACTCTGATGTGGCTCTGAAAAGTGGGTGAATTGTTTTGTCATGGGGTTTTTATGTCTCCATATGTCTATTAAATCTAAATTTTCCTTGAGGTCATTAAACGATCTTGGAAGTTTCCCTTGATTTAAATTCTTCCTTTTCGAGCTTCTGTCTAATTCTGGTGTAGGCACTCCATTTAGATCTCCAAGTAAAACCAATTTATTATACTCCAGAACCAGTAAAACTTGTTCCAATTTCTTAAAAAACTCCGTTTTGTTTGTATTTGGCGCATAGACCGTTACCACATTGAGTTTTTCTCCCTGATAGTTAATTTGTACTCCTAGGATTCTTCCTTCCTCGTCCTTGCATACTAATTTAGGTTCTAATTTCTCCTTCACATAAATTACTACCCCTCTTTTTTTCTTAGAATCAGAATTGATAAACTCTGTTCCCAACTTTTTGTTTATTAAAATATGTTTGTGTTTTTTGGCGACATGTGTTTCTTGGCAGCAAATCACATCAATATTTTTTTTCTTTACAATTTTCTCAAATTTATTTCTCTTAGACTTTTCGTTAAGACCGTTCACATTCCAAGACAGAAACTTAAGGGTCATTTCAATATTTAACTAGCGTACGCTTTATCTTAATTTCTGATTTAAATTCTGGTACTTCTATTTCCAATGGTTTCCTCGTCTTCCCCCTCCTCCTCCTCCCCCGATTCCGCCTCTTCTGCTTCATCCTCTGCCTCTCTTCCCCTCCTCTCCGTCCCTTCAGCCTCTTTCCCCCCTCTTTCCCTCCTCTCTTCTATGCCCATCTCTCCTCCTCTAGGTCTTTCTTCTTCTTTTCCAAGATCCTTTTCATATCTTCTCAGAAACTTTTCCACTTCTTGTATGTCTGTCAATTTAAACCTTTTGTTCTTGTAAAAGAAGGAAATCCCTTCTGGGAATTCCCATTTATACTGTATTGTATTTCTCTTCAGGACACCTGTTAATTGTCTATATCCTTCCCTTTTGCGCAGAATCCTAATTGGAATTTCTTTAAAAATAATAATTGGGCAGCCTCCAATCATTAATTTTCTTTTGTAGCTTGTTCTTAATATTGTGTTCTTCATTTCAATTGAGTTAAATATAACTAAACAATCACCGGGAATTTTTTTTGACTTAGTTTGTTGGGATTTCACTCTTATTCTGAACGCATTTTCTATTGTGTATGCTACTTGTTCTTCTTTTATCTCCAACCATTTTGCAAGTTCTTTGATCTTTTTTTCTCTTATATTCTCGTTTACTTCTTCTGCTACATCTCTAAATTTTAAATAGAGTTGTTTCTGACGCATTTCTGTCATGGCTAGATTGTCCCATAATTGATCTTGCGTTTTATTTAAGTCTTTTATTTCTTCCTTTAATTTTTCTGTCTCTTTCTTTTGGTCCCTCAATTCTTTTTGGATTCTTTTATTTGTTTCTTCAATTATTTTTGACTTGACTGTCAAGTCTTGTATATTACTAGAGAGTTCTCCTACAGCACCTTCTATTTCCCTGTCTATCTGTTCCTGTATCTCTCCTAATTTGCTTTCCAAATGTAATTCACTTTGCTTAAATTCCTCTTTAATCTTTAACCGTAAAAAGTCTAAATCTCTAAATTCTTCTTGTCGGGATGCCTTGGATTGGGTACAAGTCCTGCCAATGTTGGTGAGGTCAGGTTAATTTTTTCTCAAGACGGGGGGGGGGGTGGAAAGATGAGTTGTTAATTGTATTATTATGATAGAAAACAAAAGGGGGAAGAAAAGAAGGCAGAAAGTAGAAAGCAAACAGGTAGAAAAAAGAAAAGGGTAAGATGGCAAAATAGTTCTCAAATTTAGACCAAAAAAAAAAAAAAAAGGACCAAAAGAGGAGAAAACCTCTAATTTAGAGATGAGAATAACATGAGGAAACGTGGGGGGGAAGAGAGTAGGAAGAGAGAAAACCAAGATTTTATAGGCAAAACATGAATGCAAACTTTGCGAAGTGTTCTAAAATTCAAAGGGTACTAAAGTTCTTAAGTTTAAAGTTCCAGATGTTTTAGATTCTCAGGTTTACCGTCCAAGCCATTTCAACATACGTAGAAAAAGTCCCAGAGTGAGGAGCGAGGAAAAGTTCTTTTCAGGGTTTCTCTTTTTGTCTCTTTGAGCCGTTTTTCAAACTGTCTTTCTACTCTCCTTCTAATCTCTTCTCCCCCCCCCCCTTACTCCTTCCAACTGTCCTTTTAAGCGGCTCTAAAAGGTTTCATTTTAAACGGGTCTGTAAAGTTTCCTTTCTCTTTCTTATTCCCAAAAAAGGTACACAGAGTTCCCAAGCAATGAAATGTTTCAGATTCTTTAATCTCGACAGTAAAGTCCGAGATGTTTACTTTGTATTCACTCAGTCAGGCAAAGGGATACTTCCTTCCTCAACCTTGCGACTTTGTAACCTGCGCCATTTTAATCCTCTGCCGAGGTGAATTCCTGAGTTAAATCGTCTAACATCCGACGTTCTCTTAGTGTATTTTTGGATTTTATAGCATAAGAAAGTCTACTCACACTAAGGGTTCCGTTCTTGCAGTTTTGGAGGTTCGTCGCATTCTTCAGTGAGAGCCAGAGGCATCGTAATACAGGGTCGGTGCTTTCCCTTTTGCGCTTGCAGTCTCAACGCCCTCGAGATCTTCCCCCCAAAAAAACAAACCCCGAAAAAACAGCGAAACCGCTTCCACACGGCTGGGTATCCTATCGCTCAAGGGTCTCCCCCTTGAGATTTTTTGGGGGGCACAGTGCCTTTGCGGCTCCCCCAAGCCCCTGTATTACTCGGAAAACTCCTCCAAGGGTTTTCCGCGCTCCCTTTCTGCTCGCGACGAAAACCGGAAGTCATTTCCAAAGTCAATATGAATAATAAAGGAGAGAGTGGCATAGCTGTCAACTTTTCCCTTTTCTTGCAAGGAATCCTATTTGGAATAAGGGAATTTCCCTTAAAAAAACGGAAATGTTGACAGCTATGGAGAGTGGGCAGCCCGGTCTTGTGCCTTTTTCCATTGATATATATTCTGTTTCTGCATTATTGATTATTAGGTTGGCTTTTTGTTTTTCATAAATAGCTTTAATGCCTTTGGAAAATTGTTCTCCCATTATAGCTAGGTCAATAGCTTTCTTTAAAAATTTCCATGATAAATTATCGAAAGCCTTCTTGGCATCCACTAACATGAAAGCAGCTTTCTTATTTGGCTTTAGGTCTAAATACTTAATTAAATCTATCACTACTCTCACGTTAGGTTTCATGTGATGGTCTGGGAGGAATCCGGCCTGATCTTGATTAATTACATCCTTTAGTACCGATTTCAATCTGTTGGCCAGAATTCCTGCGTACAATTTGTAATCGTCATTTAAAAGTGAGATAGGCCGATAATTGGTAACAGATTCATAAGGCGATTTATTGTTTATGGATTAGAATTATGTTCGCTTCTTGCCGTGAATCTGGGATTTTACCATCTTAGATTATTTTGTTCATAAGTGATTTCATTGGTATGGCTAATGTCTCTTCCAATTTCTTATAATGGATTGCTGGTAGCCCGTCTGGATCAGGTGATTTGCCCAACTTTGAATGCGAAATAATCTGGTGTATCTCCATCATGGTAATTGGCGAATTTAGTTGGTCAATCTTCTCTTCTGGTATTTTGGGAATTTCTTTCCCTTGGAAATACTTTATTATGTCCTGTTCTTCCGCTATTCCTGCCTTATATAAATTTCAAAAGTATCCTAAAAAAGAATTGGTTATTCCTTCTTGGTTGTCAAGGTAAGTGTGGATAAACCCCAAGGAGCAGAAATCAATTTGGTTGCACCTTCTTCAGATTGCTATTCTATGAATTATTTTCTGCAACTCTCATTCATTTATCCATAGTACATTTGTTGTAGCTGCTCCATGAGAAAAGCATCCAGTTCAGCAACATTATAACATTGCCTCATATATATTTACTTCTGCTTAAAATCTTCTGTCAGCACAGTTAATTCTTAAAATCATTAGGTTTTCAGACTTTCTTCATTTCTTACTGTTTGTTAAGCAGTGCTGTTGTATTGCATTCACCACTTGGGAGCACCATAACCATTCAAATGCAGTCATAACAGTGAAAAATTTCCTATTATCTATTACTTTGTCAGTTTGCCAGCTCTGTGGGAGGAGGCCGTTACATATTAAAACACAGAGATAAGGAAGCCAGCCAAGCAAAGGCAAGACATATAGCAACATCCAGTTAAGGAGAGTGTTAAAATTGATTGATTGATTATATTTCTATCCTGCTTTTCACTCAAATGAATCCCAAAGTGGCTTACAAACAATAAATAATAACAACACGATAGAACATAAAAGAACATCACAGATGCAGGATAAATCATACAGAATAATTAACAAATTGTCAGTGAAACATCACAATTAAAGCAAAAGTCATATTAGATGCATAACAAATCAATGCAGCATTTATAATAAAAAACACTATTAACAATAAAAATATTGCAATCAAAAGATAAACTAAGCACTGTTAAATTCATACAAACACTCCCCCCACCTCCATGACTCATAATCATGACTCGATTCAGCTCACTAAAATACAAGTGCCTTGCACCACCCTCCATCCCAATAAACCTTCAGAATGGAGGTTTATTGGACATTAGGTGGATGTGCAAGGCAGGTGGAAAAAGCCATTACTTACTGGACAAAATACCATATTGGCCCAAATATAAGCCACACTCTCCCCCCCTCCAATTCTGACAGTGAAAAATTAAAGTGTGGTTTATATTCACGACTTTACATCGCCAACAAAGCAGCGTGGCTCCCCCCCCCCCCCCGGAAGCAGCCCGGGTATTGTCTTTTTTTCTCTCCCCCCACCCTTCAATTTTAAAGGTGCAGCTTATTTGCGGATGCGGCTTATATTTGGGCCAATACGGTACAGCTCTGAATCTCAAGTGAGTTCTTTTCAAGCTTTCTACCTTCAACTTTCCCCATTGACCTGGCGCCAGATTCACCCTTCATGTCCTCTTAATAGTGTATGGTCCATTATGGAAAATTCTGTGGCATCTTCTAGAATCCATGTGTGTATGTGTACACACACACACGGCTACCACCCCTTTGCCTTTCCCATACACCTGACCACCACACCTCCCTTCACCCCTCCCTCCCTTATCCCCCTCACAGAGCAGTTTGCTAAACCGCTGTGTGAAATAAATATGGATACTGTTTGGCAGAAATTTGCTGGTGATTAGAAATCCTATCAAGTCAAAAGTTGGACGTGTTTTGGCAGCCTTCACCTTTTCAAAATTAGTTAAACCAAAGTTCAGTTCTCCCCAATTTCCAAAACAAGACGGGCATTGTTCTGGAATGAAAACTGTTAACATGAAAAGTAAAGTTGAAAACCACTTAAGAGTGGCATTGCGGCAAAACAATCACTGTAAAAGCATAAGACAAATGGGAAAAAATCAGAAAGTTGGCGCTGTAAAACATCATCCGGTAATACATGGCATGGAAGACTTGCAGGGGTTACAAGTTGCCCATGAATTCAGCATCAAGTCAGTTCTCCACCCCATTATATGTATTATAATTCTATTATACATTATATGGAAAGGAAATACTTATTGCAATTTATCCGTCCAATCTCCTGTGTGTGGGTTAAGCAGAGTATTAAAACCCCGTACTTGGCAGCAAAATGTAGAAGCTTTGGAACTAGGCTGCAAAACCTTATCTCTTCTGAGCAATTCCAGCTTATAAACTGTCTTCCCTTTGGTTTCCCTCTTAAAAAAAGAATAGGGTAACAACTTATAATCTTATAAAGTAAACTTAAAATATAGTGTTTACTTACTTAACAGTCTTGCATTGGATCACAGGAATGAGTGAGCCTTTTTGTTGTTGTTTTTGCTGACTGTATAGAGCTTCTCCATCTTTGGCTGAAGAGAATATAATCAATCTGATTTTGATGCTGCCCATCTGGTGATGTCCACGTGTAGAGTCGTCTCTTTTGTTGTTGGAAAAGCGTGTTTGTGATGACCAGCTTGTTCTCTTGACAGAACTCTATTAGCCTTTGCCCTGCTTCGTTTTAATCTCCAAGGCCAAACTTGCCAGTTGTTCCTTTTATCTCTTGATTCCCTACTTTAGCATTCCAATCCCCTATAATGAGAAGAACATCCTTCTTTGGTGTCACTTCTATAAGGTGTTGTAAGTCTTCATAGAATTGCTCAATTTCAGTTTCTTCAGCACCAGTAGTTGGTGCATAAACTTGGATTACTGTGATGTTAAAAGGTCTGCCTTGGATTCGTATCGAGATCATTCTATCATTTTTGAGATTGCATCCCAGTACAGCTTTCGCCACTCTTTTGTTGACCATGAGGGCCACTCCATTTCTTTTACGGGATTCTTGCCCACAGTAGTAGATATGATGGTCATCCAAACTGAATTCGCCCATTCCCGTCCATTTTAGTTCACTGATGCCCAGGATGTCAATATTTATTCTTGCCATCTCATTTTTGACCACATCCAACTTACCCAGGTTCATGGTTCTTACGTTCCAGGTTCCTATGCAATATTTTTCTTTGGAAAAGAAAGCATTGGACTTTCGCTTCCGGGCATATCCACAACTGAGTGTCCTTTCGGCTTTGGCCCAGCCGCTTCCTCAGCTCTGAATCTACTTGTACTTGTCCTCCGCTCTTCCTCAGTAGCATGTTGGACACCTTCCGACTTGAGGGGCTCATCTTCCAGCGTCATAGCTTTTATATGCCTGTTGTCTTTGTCCATGGAGTTTTCTTAGCAGGGATACTGGAGTGGCTTGCCGGTTCCTGCTCCAGGTGGATCACGTTTGGTCAAACATGTCCACTATGACCTGTTCATCTTGGGTGCCCTGCTCGGCATAGTTCATAGCTTCTCTGAGTTATTCAAGCCCCTTCGACACAGCAAGGCAGTGATTCATGAGTCTAAAAAGCCTGGGACACAAATTTTCATGGCCCTCTAATGGCTATGGTGGCTGATTTACCAGAAGTAATGTATTTAGAAGTAATGTATTTAGAATTCACCTCTATACCACCTTTGTTTGTAACCCAGGTGTGGGACCACCTTTTAAATAAACCACTGGCACTTGGTAAGTGTGGATAAGCCCCAAGGAGCAGAAATCAATTTGGTTGCACCTTCTTCAGATTGATTTAATTAATTTCTGCAACTCTCATTCATTTATCCATAGTACATTTGTTGTAGCTGCTCCATGAGAAAAGCATCCAGTTCAGCAACATTAACCCCCCCCCTCCGATTATAACATTGCCTCATATATATTAAAGGTAAAGGGACCCCTGACCATTAGGTCCAGTCGTGGCTGACTCTGGGGTTGCGGCGCTCATCTTGCTTTATTGGCCGAGGGAGCCGGCATACAGCTCATGTGGCCAGCATGACTAAGCCGCTTCTGGGGAACCAGCGCAGCACACGGAAACACCGTTTACCTTCCTGCCGGAGCGGTACCTATTTATCTACTTGCACTTTGATGTGCTTTCTTTTCTTTTTTTAATAATAATTTTTATTACATTTTTTCCAGATAAAGGTATACAGTATAGAACAGATAAAGAAAAGAAAAAAGAAAAAGAGAAAAAGAAGAAAAGAAGAAAAAGAAAACAAACCATTTCAACAACTTATTTCAACATTCTATCGAACTTCCCCACGTCTCCCGCACAGAGCAATCTTGACAATAAATTTATCAGCAAATTATAACCTTGTTTCATATGTTTCTTTTGTACTTTCAATTGCAGTTTAAGTTTAAATCCCTTATTATCCATTTACTCTATAGGTAAACATATTATCATTTTTGGCCATTTAAACATTGATTCTTTCATTGGTATTATCTGGTTTCATATATATTCCACTCGCATTGCTGGGGCTAACATTCCATATCATGCGAAATCCTGTGGTTCATATAACTTATAAAATTTTTGCAAATAGTCCTTAATTTTTTTCCAGTCCTCCTCCATTGCTTCTTCTCCCAAATCTCGGATCCTGGCAGTCATCTCGGCCAACTCCATGTAGTCCATCAGTTGCGTTTGCCACTCTTCCAGTGTGGGCAAATCTTGAATCTTCCAATATTTGGCGATAAGAATTCTTGCTGCTGTAGTTGCATACATAAAAAACGTTCTATCCTTCTTTAACACCTTTTGGCCGACAATGCCCAAGAGGAAGGCCTCCGGTTTCTTAGGAAAGGTGTATTTAAACACCTTTTTTAACTCGTTGTAGATCATTTCCCAGAAGGCCTTCACTTTCGGACAAGTCCACCACAGGTGAAAGAATGTCCCTTCAGCCTCCTTACACTTCCAACATTTATTATCAGACAAATGGTATATCTTAGCAAGCTTGACTGGGGTCATGTACCACTTGTATATCATTTTCATAATGTTTTCTTTCAGGGCATTACATGCCATAAATTTCATACCGGTGGTCCACAACCTTTCCCAGTCTTCAAACATAATATTGTACCCCATGTCTTGAGCCCACTTTATCATGGCTGATTTAACTGTCTCGTCCTGAGTGTTCCATTTAAGCAGCAAGTTATACATTCTCGACAATACCTTGGTCTTTGGTTCTAACAACTCTGTCTCAAGTTTCGATTTTTCCACCTGGAATCCTGTTTTTTTGTCCAACTTAAAAACCTCATTAATTTGGGCATAATGAAACCAATCTTGCACCTTATCCTTTAATTTTTCAAAGCTCTGCAACCTCCAATTATCTCCAATGTTTTCTATTATTTCCCAATATTTCGGCCAGCCGGCCTCCATATTAGGTTGTTGTTGGGAATCTGCCAGGGAGATAACATCCATCATGAGCCCCCAAGCCGGAGTTCTGGACGATCATCGATCTTCCGTAGACAGGCAGATCCAACAGTTAGGGGCACAAAGCCTTTGGAAATTCCTAGCCACATTCCTAGGCTGGTGCACCCTCTTTCAGCAGAAAGCACAGTCAAAAGCTTGCACCGCAGAAGAGCAGAAGAGCATATTTACAGACTTTATTTAGCGTTTAACAGAACAAAAGAAAACGTGACCGTTCTGTGTCAGCATCTCTGGCTGTCTGACAAAACGAAAGGAAAACAGCAAGCATAAACATCCTGTCAACAGGACATGCGCAGACTCTGTTGCTTACAAAGCCTGCTCCCTTTAAGGTGGAACGGAAATATCCTAACATCCTCCCCCTTTCCGTGTAACCTGTTGTACCTGTGGTTCACCCAATTGCAACCTTTGTACATAAACCTTAAGTTGTTCTTTGTTGACAACCTTAGACAACAGATCAGCAGGAATTTCATTTCCTGGCATGTAGGACACCTGAATAAGTCCTTTCTGAATACACTCCCTTGCACGATGTAGCTTAATCTGCAAGTACTTGGTTCTCTGCTTGCAACTCTCGGAGTTCAGCAAAGCCAAACACGATCTATTGTCTTGATACACTTGTACAGGACATTTCACAGACACCCTGATGTCCTTAAACAGTTGCATCAACCATTCACAATCCATGAGTGAAAATGACAGAGCATTGAGTTCTGCTTCACAGGAACTTAGGCTCACTGTCGTCTGCTTTTTGCACAACCAGTCAAACAGGCAGTGGTTGTACATGTAGCATACTCCAGAAGTGCTTGTTCCATCCGTGGTGTCACTTCCAAAACTTGCATCAGCGAAGATTTCAAGACCTCCAGTCTTCTGACTGGTGAACCTCAGCCTGTAGTGCATAGTCCCTTTCAAATAGCGGGCTATGCGCTTCAGAGCTTTCCAATCCTGAACCGTAGGATTGTTGGCATGTCTGCTAAGCAGATTACAGCTTACAGCAATGTCAGGTCTTGAACATCTGGCAATGAAATTCAGCTTGCCTAGAATGCATCTGTATAGCGTTGTGTCAGAAAACGCTTCAGCAGTACTGTCTACCTGGTAACCTGTCACCATCGGTGTGTCTGCTGGGTTTGCATCAACCAAATTCAACCTGGTTAACACATCAGCAATTTTCTGTGTTTGGTGTACCAGAAAATTACCTGCTTGGTCCTTCTCCACCTGCAGAGAAAGATAGTTGGATACCTCACCAAGATCCTTCATGTCAAAGTGCTCCTTCAGCTGAGCTAGGGTGCTTTGGTAAAAAGCCTGATTCTTCCAAAACATCAGAAGATCATCAACAAAACATAAACAATACAGTTTGTTTTGCCCCTCCTCTTTGACAAACACACATGGATCAGCTTTGCCCTGGTGAAAACCTAGAGAAAGCAATGTCTCAGTGAGTTTTGTGTTCCAACACCTGGCACTCTGCTTGAGACCATATAAGGATTTCCGCAGTTTACAGACCATTCCCTTCTGTATCTCCATCCCATCAGGTGGAAGCATGAACAGCTCCTCCCCCAAAATCCCGTACAAAAAAGCTGTATTGATGTCATGATGGGAAACATGCAGTTTCTCCTCCGCAGCGATCTTGAGCATCAGCCGAATGCTCTCATATTTGACTGTGGGAGAGTAGGTCTCGTGGTAATCCTGTCCTGGTACCTGTGAAAAACCTCTGGCAACCAATCTGGCTTTGTGTCTGACTACCTTGCCATTCTGGTCTGTCTTGGCCTTGAAGACCCATTTGCTGCCAACCAGTCTCATTCCTGGGACTACCGGTACCAGTTCCCAAGTTTGGTTCCTGTTCAAGGAATCAACTTCAGCCTTCATGGCATTAAGCCAAGGCTCAGCATCTTTAGAGGTCAACTCCTGAACCTCTTTGAAGCTTGAAGGTTCCCACACCTTCTCTGAGCTACTAAGAACAGCAGTTGCTGTCTTAGCAAACTCATCAGCATACCTCTTTGGAGGTCTGCCCTTGGTCGCCCTTTCAGATCTGCGTACTAGACGCAAGTCTTCTGGACTCATCTCCTCTTTCTTAGGAGAAAAGTGACCAATGGTGAACAGTGGTTCTTCCAGTTCATTGTCAGACGCATCAGATGGTCTGACTGAGGCCTTTGCGCTCTGGTAGTCTGCTGTGTCATCACTTTCACTGACATCAGCAGCAGCGCCGCCCACTGAACTGGAATCCGAACTCTGATCATCATCCTCATCCTCCTCATCCTCCTCCTCATCATCAGCAGCTTCCTCAGCTTTAGCTGCTTGCTTGACATCACCTTCATCCTCCTCTGGGTAACTCTGGAAAATTCCCACATTTTCCCCCCACTTAGGATTGTACTCAACACTCCTTGTGAACTTAATGGACTTAGAGTCAGTCATCCATACCCTGTATGCACCTTTTTCGTACCCCATGAACAAACCATGTGCCCCACGCTTCCCAAGCTTGTTGGTTTGTTGTGTGCATACCCACATGTCCGAACCAAATATTTTCATGTGTTTGGTGTTGGGTTTCTTGCCAAACATCTTCTCATAGGGGGTACAACCAATGGGCGATGACAATCTGCGATTAAAAGAATAAACCAAATTCCCCAGAGCCTCCCCCCAAAACTTATCAGGGAGATTGGCATCATGCAACAGGGTTTTGATTCCTTGCAGCAATGTCTGATTTGCTCTCTCCGCAAGTCCATTCATCCATGGCGATCTGGGCGTTGACATGTCATGCTGGATTCCCTTTTCAGTCAGGAAAGCTTCAAACTGCTGAGAAGTGAACTCCCCGCCCCGATCAGTAAAAAAACAAGAAATACGTTTACCGTGCACATTCTCCAACCAAGCACAGAATTCCTTAAACTTCGGAAACGCTTGTGATTTCTGTTCGAGCAAATACACATGAATGTACCTGGAAAAAGAATCAATCAGAATCATGAAGTACCTTGCTCCCCCTAAAGAGGGCGCAAGTGGCCCAACCAGGTCCGCATGCACTAGCTGGTAGGGTTTGGAAGCCTGCCTGCTAGACTCCTTGCCTTTTGGAGCAACCTTCACCTTGTTCTCTGCACAAGATACACATTTCATGTGAAATTTACAGGGTTTGATGTTCAAACCCTCAACCACCTCTGGCATCTTGGCCAGTGCCTTCCAAGAGAGGTGACCAAACCTTCGATGTGCATCGTGAATGCAACCTGCATGAAGAACTTTGTTAGTTTGTGCAACACAACAAGAATCAGCATTAGACACAACAGCAGTGTCATCATAAGTTATATGGAACAAACCATCCATAAACTTTGCATGCAAATAGTCCTCTTTGCCTTTACTGATGACACAGACGCTCCTTTTGAAGGAAATCTGAAAACCATGCCCAGTAAGCTGTGGGACGCTCAGCAAGTTGCTTGCAGCTCCTGGAACAAAAAGTACATTACTGATGGTAGTGTGCAGACTTGCAAGTTTCACAGTCCCTTCTCCTGCAATTTGCAACGTCCTTCCATCAGCCAGGTGGATCTCACCTTCCTGAGGCTTGAAGGAGATAAAGAGATGCCGATCCTTCGAGATGTGGCGGGTACAGCCTGAATCAACAACAAAGCTGCCTTTGGCTGTTGGAGCAGTCTTTACAGCAAGCAAACCCTTGTTTTTCATCGGCGTGGGCTTTTGCAGCTTGCCCCCCTGCTGCTCCTGGCCAGCAGACGTGTCTTTAGCCTTTGGTGAAGCTGTGCCAGCAAGCAAAACCTTGCTTTCCACTGGCGTGGGCTTTTGCAACTTGCCCCCCTGCTTCTGGTCAGCAGACGTGCCTTTAGCCTTTGGTGAAGCTGTGCCAGCAAACAACGCTTTGTTTTTCCCTTGTGCGGGCTCTTCACCCTCTCTCTGCTCCTGGCCATCTGCAGGCAGCTGCCTGTGTTTACCTTTGCCTTTCCGGCCTCTGCAAAGGCGATGGCCTTGGTTCTCATGAGAAACAGAGCTCTCAGCTGCCGACTCCTTGGCTCCCCCTGGAGGCTGGAATGCTGCCTGGGATGACGTGACGGTCAGCTCCCCCTGCAGCTTGCAACCGGTGCCCTCAGCATCCCCGCATTCCTTCGCATTCTGGGAAACAGCTAGGACCTCCGATGCAGTCAAACTCTGGGCTGGGATTATTGGCTTGTGAGCTTTCATCAAAGCAGTCCACATCCCACATGCAGTGGTGTTGCCAGCCAGCGTCTTAATTTCCTCAAGAGATACGGATAGGACAATTACGTCTATCGCTTTCGAATCATGCGATTTCCATTTCTCTGTCAGAGGAACTGGGGGGGCTTCAGAAACGACATGCCATACCCCAAACTGACGCAGCAAACTCTCACACCATTTTGCCCAGGTTTCATAATTCTGCCCATCCAACTTAGGGCATTCAGCATTTCCATAAGCTTGGAAAAACTCCATTCCAGCTTTTGGCATTAGCCGTGAGTCTTTTTAACTTGGAGACTCGTTATCTTGGCAGCCATTAATCACGAAGCCTCTTTGGCTCGGCTCCCAGGCCAATTAAGCCTTGCCGGAGATCAAAGACTCCTTGCGAGGTAAAACAGAAAAGCGTCCCTTTCCTTTTGCTTTTCCCCCAACATACCTCAAACGCAGTCTGTTGCAGCTTTACTCTCCTGTAGGTGCTATGAATCTGGGCCCATAACCTTGTTGTTGGGAATCTGCCAGGGAGATAACATCCATCATGAGCCCCCAAGCCGGAGTTCTGGACGATCATCGATCTTCCGTAGACAGGCAGATCCAACAGTTAGGGGCACAAAGCCTTTGGAAATTCCTAGCCACATTCCTAGGCTGGTGCACCCTCTTTCAGCAGAAAGCACAGTCAAAAGCTTGCACCGCAGAAGAGCAGAAGAGCATATTTACAGACTTTATTTAGCGTTTAACAGAACAAAAGAAAACGTGACCGTTCTGTGTCAGCATCTCTGGCTGTCTGACAAAACGAAAGGAAAACAGCAAGCATAAACATCCTGTCAACAGGACATGCGCAGACTCTGTTGCTTACAAAGCCTGCTCCCTTTAAGGTGGAACGGAAATATCCTAACAGTTTTTTCTGAGCCTTGGCCTCTATTGGTGATAGCCACCTCGGGGTCTTACTTTCAAGTAAGTCTTTGTATTTTTTCCAGACCATAAATATTGCTTTTCTGACAATATGGTTTTTGAACATTCCATGTGTTTTTGCCTTGTCATATCACAAATACGCATGCCAACCTAACGAATTATTAAAGCCTTCCAGATCTAGGACATCAGTGTTTTCTAGCAGAATCCAATCTTTCATCCAGCAGAAGGCTGCAGCTTCGTAGTATAACCTTAAGTCTGGCAGGGCAAACCCCCCTCTTTCTTTTGCATCAGTTAATATTTTAAACTTTATTCGGGGCTTTATGCCCTGCCAAACAAACTTCGAAATATCCTTCTGCCACTTTCCAAAACATTCCACTCTGTCCACGATCTGCAAGGCTTGAAAGAGAAACAACATTTTTGGCAAAACGTTCATCTTTATACCTGCAATTCGGCCTAACAAGGATAGTTTCAATCTTGACCAGATTTCTAGGTCTTTCTTAACTTCTGACCAACATTTTTCATAGTTGTCTTTAAATAGGTTCAAATTTTTGGAAGACAAGTTAACCCCCAGGTATTTCACTTTTTTAACAACATTTAGATCTGTTTCCTTCTGAAACCCATCTGTTTCAGAAGATGTCAAGTTCTTTCCTAATACCTTAGTTTTTTGTTTATTCAACTTGAATCCCGCCACCCGACCAAATTCTTGAATCAATTCTAAAACTCTTTTTGTACTAGATTCTGGCTCCTGTAATGTTAAAACCAAGTCATCTGCAAAAGCTTTCAATTTATATTGTTTCGCTCCGACCCATATCCCTTGCACCTGCCGGTCCTTCCTGATCATATTCAGCAACACCTCCAGGACTGAGATAAATAATAAAGGGGATAGGGGGCACCCCTGCCGTGTTCCTTTTTCAATATGAAACTCTTCTGTCACCACATTGTTCACTATCAACTTAGCTTTTTGTTCTGAATAAATTGCTTCTATTCCATTTTCAAACCCCCGTCCCACTTCCATCCCTTCCAAGTTTTTCTTCATAAACTTCCAAGAAATGTTGTCAAAGGCCTTCTCAGCATCAATAAAAATTAACACTGCTTTGGTATTGATATTTGTTTGCAAAAGTTCCAAAATATCAATAATATTCCTGGTATTGTCAAACAAATGCCTGCCTGGGAGAAAGCCTGCTTGGTCCTTATGAATTACTTCATTTAATACTTTTTTAAATCTATTTGCCAAAATGTCTGCAAATATTTTGTAATCCACGTTTAGGAGTGAGATGGGACGGTAGTTCTTAAGTTGGGTCTTTTCAGTTTCCACTTTGGGTATCAATGTGATGAATGCTTCTTTCCACGTTTCTGGTGCCCTCCCTCCCCCCATAATCTGGTTACAAACCTCCATTAATGGTTGTATCAGGTAGTTTTTTAACGTCCTATAATATTTGGAGGTAAGTCCATCAGGGCCTGGAGATTTGCCTAGCTGCATGTTCTGAATGGCATCCTCGATTTCCTGTTGTGTTATCTTGTGATTCAAGATTGATCTCTTCTCCTGAGATAGTTCTGGTAAGCCATTGTCTTTCAAAAATTGGTACATCTCAGTCACTTCCTCAGGCCCTTGGGTATATAATTTTTTTAAATATTTCTGGAAACACTTTCTAATTTCTCCCGGTTTCTGGATGTTTTTCCCTTCGACTTCTAGATTGGTAACGTAATTTAATTTTTGTCTCTTTTTCAACTGCCAAGCTAGCAGTTTTCCACATTTGTTCGCAGATTCAAAAGATCTTTGTTTCATTTGTTTAATTTTCCATTCCACTTCTTGGTTTATCAATTTCGTGTATTGTGACTGGTGGAATTTAATTTCTCTTAGAATCTCTTTTGATTTTGGATTCAATCTTAACTTTTTCTCTCCATCTCTTATCTTCTCTAATATCTTATCCTTTCTTCCATTCCAGAGTTTTTACTTGATCGTATTCTGTTGTATCAGAAACCCTCTCATTACAGCTTTACTTGCGTCCCAGATTGTCCACCGAAGTGTTCAAGTTGATTTCAAAATAATCCTTTAAAGCTTTTTGGGCCTTCTTTACAATCTCTTGATCTCTTAACAGGTTGTCATTCATTTTCCATCTGAAGGAACCGGCTGGGGTAAATCTCACTTCCATTTTCAAAGCGTTATGGTCGGAGCAGGTCTTTGGGCAGATTTCTACTCTTATAGTCTTAGGTGCCAGCCCTCTAGTTGTCCAAATTTGGTCGATTCTTGTCCATGACAGGTGGGCCTCAGAGAAAAAGGTTCCTTCTTTACCTAAGGGGTTTCTCGTCCTCCATATATCAATCAAGTCCATATTGTCAGTTAATTCAAAAAAGGTTTTTGGTAGTCTGCCATCCTTAGTTAAATTCTGGTTCTGTGACTTATCCATGTAAGTAGAGACCACCCCATTCATATCTCCCATCATAATGATGTTAGAGTAGTCCAGATAGTCCAGTAATGTCTCATGTAGCTTCTTGTAGAATTCTGATTTCCCCTCGTTTGGTGCGTAGATTCCTAATATCAAAACTTTTTCTCCTTGAGTTTGTATTTCGATTGCCAGGATTCTTCCTTGTTCATCTTTAAACAAAAATTTCGGTGATAGGTTCTCCTTTGCGTAGATCACCACGCCTCTCTTTTTAACTCTATCTGATGAGATAAATTCTTGGCTTAGTCTTTTGTTAATTAACACTTTCCTGTGGAGCCTAGTCACATGTGTTTCTTGCAAACAAATTACATCCAAATGTTCTTTTTTCAAAATATGGAAAATCCTTTTTCGTTTCTCGGGGGAATTTGCCCCATTAATATTCCAACTGTACAGCTGCAGAGACATCCTGTATCAATCTGTTGTTGCCCTTTATGGGGTGTCCTCTTTTTTGTCCAAATCCGAGGAAGAAGGTGTTGGTTCTGTTCCAGGCTGTGGTGGAGGCCAAGGGACTGCTGTTCCCTTCTGCAGATCCTCTCCGTGGTCGTGCAGGAACTTCTGGTTGTCCTCTTTTGTTTTGATTCTAACCTTCTTTCCTTTGTAGTTAAATGATAAACCTTGTGGGAACTCCCACCTGTAGGGTATCCCGTTGCCTCTCAGAAGTCTTGCTAGGTCAGTATATATAGCTCTGAGATCCAATAGTTGTTTAGGTATATCCTTGTAAATCTCCGCTTTTTTGTCCTGGATCTCAAGTGATTTATTGAAATGAAGGTCAAGTATTTTGTCTCTCTCCTGTTTAGTCCTCAAGATAATCAGACAGTCTCTGGGCCTGTCCTTCCTTGCTGCTCTTCCCAGTCTAAACGCAGTTGTTATTTTAAAGTCTTTGTCTTCCACTATACCCCAGAACTTAGAAAATTCTGCTGTCAAATAGCCGGTCAGATCCTCTTTCTCAAGCTCTGGGATAGAGCGTAATCTTAAATTATTTTCCCGGTTTTTCAATTCAACCATAGACAGGTAGGCCTGCTGGTCACTGACGTGCTTATGTAGTGGCCTTACCTCTCCTTTCAGTTCATCCACTTTCTGATTTACTTGATCGGCTTTTTCATTTGCTGCCTCAGCCAATTTCCTGTTCTCAGAAGTGGCGTCTTTTAAATTCCCAATTGCTTGTGAATGTTGTGCCACTTGTTCAGATAGTTTTGTAATAGAGGAAGTGGCTAAGTCAATTTTTGCTGTTTGGTCATCAACCTTCTTATTTAAAATTGCGAATTGTTGTAACATTTCATTTAGAAGGGTATCAGATCCCCCTGCAGCCATATCCTCTGTTGTTGGCTGTTCAGCTTCCTTTAATAAGGCTGTTGTTGGGAGTTCAACTCCCTTTAATACAGCACTTTGATGTGCTTTCAAGCTGCTAGGTTGGCAGGAGCAGGGACCGAGCAACGGGAGCTCACCCTGTCACAGGGATTTAAGTATATTGAGGTATAAGATCATAAAAATAAGACAAAAATAAGCAGAAGTAATAAATATTTAAAGAACCGGAAGGGGAAGTTGAGGGAAGTCATGAGGAAGGTTTTTTGTGTGTGCGTGTTTTATATGACAAATGTTACATTGTGTTATTTGGTTGAATATAAAATTGTAAAATCCAATAAAATTTATTTTTTAAAAACAGCATCATTGACCATATTACATGTATGGGAAACAAAACAGCTTTGACCATATCATTGCAAAAGTGTTTTACACAATAAAATGAACAAGGGCTCTGAGACGTATTTTGTTTTTATTAAATAATCAATAAAACTTATTTTTTTTATATATCAGATGACATCGTAACATCAGAGGGTACAATTTTAACTATTCTCACGAATGCGTGAGTGTACCGTATTTTTTGCCCTATAGGACGCACTTTTTTCCCCTCCAAAAATGAAGGGGAAATCTGGGTGCGTCCTATGGGGCGAATGCAGGCTTTCGCTGAAGCTTGGAGAGCGAGAGGGGTCGGTGCGCACCGATCCCTCTTGCTCTCCAGGCTTCAGCAAGCTATCAGCAAGCCTGGGGAGCCCGTGGGAGTTCCCGCAGGGCTCCCTAGGCTGCGGATAGCAGCCTGCTGCCTGGCGCACGGGGCGCGCTGAAAGCAGAGCGTCTCGGCGCCGGGCAGATATCTGCAGCCGAGGGAGCCCCGCGGGAGTTCCCGCAGGGCTCTCTAGGCTGCGGATATCAGCCTACTTCCCGGAGCGCGGGTCGCGCTGAAAGCAGAGCGCCCCGCACTTCAGGCAGACATCGGGCAGCCCCACAAGCTCGGGGGACAGCGGGGGGGGGGCGCAGCGCTGCCATCCCGCTGTTCCCCGACCTGGTTTGGATTCCCCGACCTGGTTTGGGGGGGGGGGAATAAAGGGAAAAATTTTCCCTTTATTTCCCCCCCAAAAAAACTAGGTGCGTCCTATGGGCCGGTGTGTCCTATGGGACGAAAAATACGGTATTTCAGGCTCAAAGAGACCTTAAACCTGTCCAAAAAAGTAATATTTTTTTCTGTAAAAAAAACCCTTCTAAATCAATTTATTTTATAACCACAAAAAACACCCTCCTTATTTTTACAGCATAATAAGTACATGGTTAGCCCATTCTACAACAAAAGTATGATACACGTGTTAGTTGTGGTTTGTGCACTATGGCTTATTGAACATACTTATTGAATAAAATGACAAAAAATCACTTTGAATGGTTGGTGACCTTTTTCTGTGGCACCTAATACCATTTTTATACCTTATTTTGAAAGAGACCACAATTAGCTTTATTTTGATACCAAAATAAGCCCAGTCGGTTGAAAAATAAGCGAAACGAGGTTTTTTCTAAACTGACACAGAAATTGCATTAGCCTAAATCGCACAGAAATTAAAATTTTCAAAAAATTCTCCTGTGCCCAATTTTGGACCAAAAAATCTTAAAAAAATTATTTGAGGTTATCTCATAGTGGTGATGGCTTGTGAATGCTCTTCGCAATAAGTACCTCTGATCACTCAGAGATCAGATCACTCTGATCACTCAATCGCCACTTCCTGCCCACCTCCCTCTGCCTGTTCCTGCTCCTCCCTGGCATTCTCTGGCAGTACCATGACACATTAAAAAAACTGAAGAAAATCTGAGTCGTGAGAGCACGGTCAAATATTAAAATCAGGTGATTTGTGATTTGGCGTGGAATGATCCTCGGTTGAAATTCAATCTGATGGAGCCTTCCAAAGAACTTGTTCACTTATTTTTTGGAAGTTTTGGTTGGTCTGTGTAATGTGAATTGGGGTTGCTTGTGTGTAAACTGCAAACTGCTCCAAGCTGGTCGTATAGCTAAACCTTTCCCTGGTTTGACAGCCCTTATAACACGACTGTCTTAGTCACTGGCAGAATCCGTGAGTGGGCGTCTCCTAAACTTCCTCCAACATAGAAATTCTTTGACGCCAAGTCTCCTAGATTCTCTGCGCGGAAGCCTTCTGCGCAGCGTGGGCGTGCCAAGCGGAGGTCCTGTGCTCTCTCCGCTGATTTCACTGGAAGAGTCTCGGAGCCTCCCCTCCGCAGTACTCTCAGCCTCCCCTTTCTCCCTGGTGTCCCCTGGATTTCCTTCCCCAGCGGAAGCTCTCTCTCTCTCCTTGCTAGTTCCCTCCCCTGCATCATTGGAGCGTCTTACCTCTCCTCTTGCCTCTGATGGCAGTTCCCTGACAGTCTGGATAAAAGGTGTTGCCTGATACTGGATTTTTACATTTTTTCTCTTGTACCCAACAAGTTTTTCTTTACTGTTTTTAAATTTACATGTTTTTATTGTCTTCTAAGTGCTATTTCCCATCTAAGCATGTTTTGATTTTTGATTTTTTTTAGATGAAAGCATCAATCCTTTCTGGCCTGCGCTCCACTGTTTCATGGTGATCCTGGATAAGCTTGGGTCTAAAGTATGGGGACAGGCCATTGATCCAATCCAGGCATTTCAAACTATTGTCAACAATGCAAGCTATCAGAAAGCAAGAGAGACTATTCGCCAAAGTTGCATCAGGTTGGTCCTTTATCCTTTTATTATTATTTTTAAAATACAGCACTTTGCACATTCTCTTTTCACAGAGGTAAATAATTCAGGTAAAATCCCAGTTAGCTGGAAGTATACAATTGTGGTCCCAATTTACAAGAAAGGGCAACCTATAGATCTTGGCAACTATAGGCCAATTAGTTTGCTTTCCATAATGGGGAAATTATATGCCCATTTCATTTGCCTTAAATTAGCAACATTTCTTGAGGATAATAACATAACCTCTGAAGCCAAGGCTGCTTTCCGTACGAAGTACTCAACATCTGACCACTGTCTTGTGCTGTCACACCTAGCAGAGAAATATACTAGGACCACTCCAAGGCCATTTATATATGGCCTTTATGGACCTAAAATCTGCCTTTGACTCCATCCCTAGATCCAAATTATGATCAAAGTTGTATTCAGTGATGGAGGACAAGAGACTCCTATACCTTATAAAAGCCTTATATAGTGATAGCAACATGTAGGTTGCTGGGGCAACTCTCTAACAAAATCACAATGTTAAGAGGGGTCAGATAGGGTTGTATTCTGCCCCCCCATTGTTTAATCTTTTTAGAAATGACTTAGAGGAAGTCTTAATGGGTCCAGAAGGACACTGTCCAAAGATGGGGGCAAGAAGCATCCCACTTCTGTTTGATTTGTATCTGAATAGAATGTGAAGTCTTTTTCAGTTGGATTTCTCACTCTCCATATGTCTGACAGGTCAAAAAAAAACTTTGGTAATCTGCCAGCATTCCCAACATTCATTACTTTCTGTGTCTGTGTTTTATCCATAAGCGTTGATGCAACTCCATTCAGGTCCCCCATCCAAATCAATTTATAATCCAAATAGTCCAGAAGTCTTGTTTCCAAGTTCTTAAAAATAATAATAATAATAATAATAATAATTTATTATTTATACCCCGCCCATCTGGCTGGGCCTCCCCAGCCACTCTGGGCAGCTTCCATAAAAACCAAAAATACAATAAAATATCACACGTTAAAAACTTCCCTGAACAGGGCTGCCTTAAGATGTCTCCTGAATGTCAGGTAGTTGTTTATCGCCTTGACATCTGCTGGAAGGGTGTTCCACAGGGCGGGCGCCACTACCGAGAAGGCCCTCTGCCTGGTTCCCTGTAGCTTTGCTTCTCGCAATGAGGGAACCGCCAGAAGGCCCTCGGCGCTGGACCTCAGCGTCCGGGCAGAATGATGGGGGTGGAGACGCTCCTTCAGGTATACTGGACCGAGGCCGTTTAGGGCTTTAAAGGTCAGCACCAACACTTTGAATTGTGCTCGGAAACGTACTGGGAGCCAATGCAGGTCTTTCAAGACCGGTGTTATATGGTCTCGGCGGCCGCTCCCAGTCACCAGTCTAGCTGCCGCATTCTGGATTAGTTGTAGTTTCCGAGTCACCTTCAAAGGTAGCCCCACGTAGAGTGCATTGCAGTAGTCCAAGCGGGAGATAACCAGAGCATGCACCACTCTGGCGAGACAGTCCGCAGGCAGATAGGGTCTCAGCCTACGTACCAGATGGAGCTGGTAAACAGCTGCCCTGGACACAGATTTGACCTGTGCCTCCATGGACAGCTGTGAGTCCAAAATGACTCCCAGGCTGCGCACCTGGTCCTTCAGGGGCACAGTTACCCCATTCAGGACCAGGGAATCCTCCACACCTGCCCGCCTCCTGTCCCCCAAGAACAGTACTTCTGTCTTGTCAGGATTCAACCTCAATCTGTTAGCCGCCATCCATCCTCCAACCGCCTCCAGACACTCACACAGGACCTTCACCGCCTTCACTGGTTCTGATTTAAAAGAGAGGTAGAGCTGGGTATCATCCGCATACTGATGAACACCCAGCCCAAACCTCCTGATGATCTCTCCCAGCGGCCGCATGTAGATGTTGAAAAGCATGGGGGAGAGGACAGAACCCTGAGGCACTCCACAAGTGAGAGCCCAGGGGTCTGAACACTCATCCCCCACCACCACTTTCTGAACACGGCCCAGGAGGAAGGAGCGGAACCACTGTATAACAGTGCCCCCAGCTCCCAGCCCCTCAAGACGGTCCAGAAGGATGCTATGGTTGATGGTATCGAACGCCGCTGAGAGATCCAGCAGAACTAGGAAACAGCTCTCACCTTTGTCCCTAGCCCGCCGGAGATCATCAACCAGTGCGACCAAGGCAGTTTCAGTCCCATGATGAGGCCTGAATCCCGACTGGAAGGGATCCAAATGGTCCGCTTCTTCCAGGCGTGCCTGGAGTTGTTCGGCAACCGCTCGCTCAATCACCTTGCCCAGGAATGGAAGATTTGAGACTGGACGATAGTTGGCCATCGTGGCCGCATCTAAAGATGGTTTTTTAAGAAGCGGTTTAATAACCGCCTCTTTCAGCGGGTCTGGGAAGGCTCCCTCATGGAGGGAAGCATTCACCACCCCACGAAGCCCATCGCCCAGCCCTTCCCGGCTTGCTTTTATTAGCCAGGATGGGCAAGGATCCAGGAGACAGGTGGTTGGTTTCACTCGTCCAAGCAGCCTGTCCACATCCTCGGAGGTAACAGATTGGAATTGATCCCACTCAACTTGACCAGACAGAACTCTTGCACTCTCCCGCCCCGGCCCTGCTCCCACGGTGGAGTCTACTTCTTCCCGAATCTGAGCGATTTTATCTGCAAAAAACTTTGCAAAATCATTGCAGGAGAACGTGTGGCCTGTACTGGGCCCCGATGTTGCAGGTGGTTCCGCTAAATTGTGAACCACCTGAAAAAGTCTCCTGCTGCTGTTTTCTGCAGATGCAATAGAGGCGGTGAAGAAATTCTTCTTCGCCGTCGCTATCGCCACTTGGTAGGCTCGACGTTGAGCTCTAACCTGTGTCCGGTCAGATTCGGAATGAGTTATCCGCCACCGGCGCTCTAGCCGTCTCAACGATTGTTTCATTGCCCTCAGATCCGTGGAAAACCACGGGGCTGTCCGGGCTCCATGCAATCGGAGAGGGCACTTCGGAGCCAAACAGTCAATAGCCCTGGTTAACTCCACATTCCAGCGGGCCACCAGGGAATCAGCTGAAAGGCCATCAACATGGGATAAAGCATCCCCTACCACTCTCTGGAAACCATTTGGATCCATTAAGTGGCGGGGGCGGACCATCCGAATTGGTCCCACCTCCCTGCAGAGGGGATGGGTCGCAGAGAAGTCCAGTTGCACCAGGAAGTGATCTGACCATGGCACTTCTTTCGTTTCGCTTTTACTTAGTGTCAGATCACCAACATCCATAGAGGTAAACACCAGGTCCAAGGCATGTCCACGGCTATGGGTTGGGCCAGACTTATTCAGGGACAGCCCCATGGAGGCAATGCTTTCCACAAAGTCCCGAGCGGCCCCTTGTAAGGTCGTGTCGGCATGAATGTTAAAATCCCCTAGGACGACCAAGCTAGGTGTCTCCAGGAGAACATCCGCCACGACCTGAAGCAGCTCGGGCAGGGAATCCTTGGCGCAGCGGGGAGGTCGGTACACCAAAAGGAATCCTGTACTGCCCCTATTGCCCAACTTCCAGAACATGCACTCAGAAAACTGGGTCTTCCCAATAGGACGCCTGGTGCAAACTAATGACTTCCTAAAAATCACTGCAACCCCCCCTCCCCGCCCACATGACCTGGGTTGCTGTGCGTAAGAGAAACCTGGTGGACAAGCAGCGGCAAGAACAGGCCCATCTGCTTCACCCAACCAAGTCTCTGTTACACAAGCCAGGTCAAATCCTCCATCCATGATCAAGTCATGGATGGCAGTGGTCTTCTGAATCATTGACCTGGCATTGCACAGCAGCACCTTCAGGCTATGTGGGTATCCCTTGCTGATTCTAGTATCCGTCCGGACAGGACCAGACCCGGAGGCAGGGGTAGTCCTCAGACAACGACTAAACCTGCCTCCTCTGTAATGACATGGTCTGGTCTTAGCGTAACTCCTCCTCCTACCCGTGATCACTGAGATCGGTTGTCCCAGTGCATCCCCCCCTGTGGAACATGCCCCAGCCATTTTGTGGGCTGGGGCCCACTCCCCGGCAGCCCTGACCCCTCCCCCTAAAAACAAAATAACACCTTAAACAAACAAAACCAATAAAACAATACAAACAAAAAATATAAAAATTACAAAAACATCAAAATAAAAAAATAATAATTCCCCAAGCCCAACCAAACATCAATCCCATCCCCCACATACAAAAAATCCAGAAAAATTTTTTAAAAAACATTTTAAAAACACTCTGTGCCTCTCCGGCAGTAACAACTGTCCTAGTGAGGCCTGTCAGGCCCCGCCCTGGGCCAGGTGGTAAGTGGCAGGGAGGAGCAGGGCCCTCAGGCACTCACTCAGGGAGTCTTCCTGGGCAGCAGGCCGCAAGCAGCACACAGTCCTTATGAGGCCCCAGGCCCCGCCCCAGGCCAGATGGTAAGTGGCAGGAAGGAGCAGGGCCCTCACGCACTCACTCAGGGAGTCTTCCTGGGCAGCAGGCCGCAAGCAGCACACAGTCCTTATGAGGCCCCAGGCTTTGCCATCATTTGGTGCATAAATTCCCAACAGCAAATATTTTTCGCCTTGTGCATTGATTTCTACTGCAATATATCTTCCCTCATCTTTGAACATCATTTTGGGATTCCATTTTTCTTTCACGTAAACGACCACTCCTCTTTTCTTCACTTTGTCAGATGAAATGAATTCTTGACCAAGTCTCTTATTCTGAAGGACTTTTCTGTGTAATCTAGTAACATGAGTTTCTTGCAAACAAATTATGTCCAAATTCTGTTTTGCTAACACATGGTATACTTGGTTCCTTTTTGGTCGTGAGTTCAAACCATTAACATTCCATGAATATATTCTCAATACCATCTTAAACTATTCAGGAGCTCCTGCGCCTGCCCCTGGCGTCTGCTCACTTTCCAATCCCAGATCCTTGGCAGTTTTTCCCAGGAACCCTGTTTTTTCTTCGACGGTCCTAATTCTTTGTTTCCTTCCTTGAAATTTAAAGGAGAGGCCTTCTGGAAATCCCCACCTAAAAAAGATGTTCTTCCTTCTCAGAGTTCCAGCCAAGTCTGCGTAGTTATTCCTTAGGTTCAAAAAATGCTTTGGAATTTCCTTAAACAAAACAATTGGCTTATCTTTAATCTTCAAGCTTTTTTTGTAATGTAGACCCAATGTCAATCCTTAAGATTATCTTGTTCCAATTGGGGTGCGCCTCTTACTCTCAGTTGATTCTCCCGTTCCTTCATTTGTAAAAAAGCAATTGCACTGAGCGCATCCTGTTGAATCTTCTCCACGTCAGGCACTCTCACTGTTTCCAATTCCCTCAATCTTGTTTCGTGGGCAGCAACTTCCTCCCTGACCTCTTGAATGCCTTTTTTCACATCTACAAATTCTTGTTTCAACTCCTGTACAGTCTGCTGAGTTCCTCTCACACCTGCTCTTATGTCTGTTAACATTTGCATCACCTCCTCTTCAAAAGTTGGTGCTTTAGAAGGTCTTCTATCTTTACTTTTACTTTTCTCAGACTTATCTACCCCATTAGCCATAGCTATTCCAAAGTTTCAAGGTCAGCTCACCCGGTCAGAGTCCACCAGATTTTTAGTGCGCAGGCAGCAGCAGGCAGCCCAACAGCTTCCCTCTTTCCTTATTTTATTTTATTTTATTTTTATTATTTATTTTATTTTATTGGAACCACAAAATTAGTTCAAGGAGGGTAAAAGAAACTCTGTGTGCTATTTTAACAATCTCAGATAGCAGCAGTTACTTTGTAATCCCCAAAGAGGAAAACGAAAGTTGAATGTATCTGCTCCCTTTGTGACATAATAATGGAGTCTAGCCTTCCCCTGCCGGGAGAACCGCTTCTAAAAAGAAAGAGTCTAATCCACTGTCAAGTCTATCTCAAGCAGGGCCTCAAATCAATCAAATTCTCCCCCCTTCCCCCTGCAGAAAGAGGGGTTTGACATATTTCCTTGGAAGTTTTGACAGGTCTTTTAAAGTTACGGCTTCGGTCAGCGGTAACTGCTTTCACTTTTACTTCAGCGGAAAGGGATCGACCTCCGTAATTTAAATCCCTTTCATTCCAATTTACTGTCCAAATTAAAATCTTTTTTACTCACAATTGTCCAATCCTTGATAATTTGGTCGGAGAAATTGGTCGCTCACAATTGCCGGACTTGGAGCTTTGCGCTATGAAGAAAGTAAGTAAATTCCACAGTACCCGCGTCTCCAACCCCGCTCGCTCTTGGGGCTCTTATTAGAGCTTACCGGGGAGCAGAGGAGTCACTAAGGGTACCTGCCAGAACACCAGGTCCTCAGAAAGCCCGATCTGAGGTTTTTTGGGGGCTCCGCGACACTCTCGCGGTCGCCCCAATCTTCAAAACGCTGGGGCTCTTTCTTCCGAAAGAGCTCCCGTCCGCCATTAATCGCGCGGCCAACCAGAAGCCTTTTCTTTTTTTCCCTTATTATTTACTGAAATTTTATTGATGTTAGCTGCCCTGAGCCTGGCTCTGGCCGGGGAGAGCAGGGTATAAATAAAATTTATTACTATTATTATATCATTTGCTATCTGTACTCCTAGCTCTTTACTCCATTTTTGTCTTTCATATTCTAAATCGTATTTCTTCCTGTTAAGTAAAGTTTTATATAGGGCAAGTGTAGGATTTTTTGTTTTTGTTGCAGAGATTAAATCTTGTAACAGCATGGGTGTTTCCGATGCTGCTATAGCATCAGGGCCAAACTGCTTTTCCAACATATGTTTCAATTGGATATATTGCCAGTGTATTTCACTGGTTAATCCATACTTTACCTGCAAAGTCTTATATTCCACAAATTTGTAGTTCTCATCAATTAATTGATTCAGTGTCAAAATACCTTTTTCATCCAGTTTTGCCAAATTATTACAGTGGTACCTTGGGTTAGGAACTTAATTTGTTCTGGAGGTCCGTTCTTAACCTGAAACTGTTCTTAACCTGTGGTGCCACTTTAGCTAATGGGGCCTCCCGCTGTCGCCACACGATTTCTGTTCTCATCCTGAAGCAAAGTTCTTAACCTGAAGTTCTATTTCTGGGTTAGCGGAGTCTGTAACCTGAAGCGTCTGTAACCCGAGGTACCACTGTACTTGATTTCCAATTTTTAGTTTGGGGTTGGCCCATATTGTTAATTTCTCATGCTGGTAAGGGTCATCCTTATTATTTTTATATATGTTCATCCAAATTTTTATGGGTGCTTTAATAGTCTCCAGATTAATGGGATATTTCTTATAGTTGTAGCTGAGATTGGTCCACCCCACAAGAGATTCAATGAAACTATATTTGAGAGTAGCCCAACTGGGATTCCTGCTTGCTCCCCAACAATTTGTCTTGCTCAGCAGGTAGGCCTGGTGATATAATTCCAGATTTGGGAGTCCAAAACCACCTTCCTTAGTTGGAAGTTGCATTTTATGTAATGATATTTTTGGTGGCTTTGTGCCCCACAGGCACAATCTAAATATTTGATTTATTTTTTGAAAATATAAGTTGGGAATATATATTGGTAATCCTCTAAGAATGTATAAAAGCTTTGGAACAATAGTCATTTTGAGGACATTAACCTTTCCCCAAAGGGAAAGGTTTGGAGGTCCCCACCTTTCAATATCAAAATAAATTTCTTTTATAATTTGATTCAAATGTAATTTTACGATTTGGTTAACATCTGATGAAATCATTATGCCCAAATATTTAATAAAGTCTTTGCACATCCAAAATTGATGGTTTTTATACAATGTAGCCTGTTTGTATACAATGCCCTATTGGCAAAATCTCTGATTTTGTCCAATTTATGGAATAGCCCAATATTCAGCCAAAGGTTTTTATTTTCTCCATAATTATTGGAATTGTATCTTCTGGCTTTGTAATAAATAGAAGGATGTCATCTGCAAATAATACAATTTTGTAATTTTCTTTCTTGTGTTTTACCTCCTTGATATGCTCATCTTGAAAGAAGTGTGCATGCACACGAAAGCTCATACCAAGAACTAACTTAGTTGGTCTTTAAGGTGCTACTGGAAGGAATTTTTTTATTATTACTCTTGTTAGTGGTTCCAGGCATAGATTAAATAGTAATGGAGACAGAGGGCATCGTTGTCTTGTTCCTCGTTTTAGATTAATCACATTAGATATTCTACCATTTGTAACAGTCCGAGATGTTGGATTTTTGTAAATCATTTTAATCCAGTTACAGTATTCTGTAGGGAAGCCAAATTTACATAATGAATTCTTTATAGATTCTATTGAAAGCCTTTTCTGCATCTAGTGACATTATCATAAACTCCTCTTGCTCTTTAAATTTATCAAATCTATTGTTAATCTTACATTATCTGTGGCTTGTCTTGTTTTTATAAAACCTGTTTGATTATTAAGTACCAAGTCTTGGATGACTTTTTGTAATTTTTCAGCCAGTATTGCATTCAGAATCTTTGCATCGACATTCATTAATGAAATTGGTCTGTGATTTGCACATTCAGTGGGGTCTTTGTTAGGTTTTGGTATAATTATTATGAAAGCTTCATTAAATGTTGCAGCATAGACACCTTTATACTTCATAAACTCATATTGCTTCCTCATAAACTTCTAGAAGTCTGGGGACTAATAAATTTTTGAATATTTTATACTATTCTATAGGAAAACCATCTGGTCCAGGTGATTTTCCATTACCCATTGTTTCTATTTCATTCTCAATATCAGGGGGGCTGATAGCATATCTTTGTGATATTCTTCAATGGTTGGTAGTTTAATATCCTGAAAAAAGTTTTCCACCTCATCCTCTGGTATATTTTCTGGCCCTTCATATAGCTTTTTGTAGAATTTAAAAAAATCGTTATTTATATCTGTTGATGAGGTCGCTGTGATTCCCCCCCTTTCTTATTAAAGGTATTATTTGGTTCATTTTCTTCTGCTTTAAATGATTAGCTAGAATTTTTGTCGGTCTTTCTCCCTGTTCCCAATATGTTTGTCTTAGACATAATAAGCTGAACTCAATTTTTTGAGCTAGTATATTATTCAGTTCTAGTGTTTGTTGTTGTATTCTTTCATATTTAACCCTAGATGGGTTATTTGCCATATTGCCCCATAATGTTTTAAAAGTTTTTTTTAGGTTATTTTCTTTTAATTTTTGCATCTTGACCTTGTTGGCAGAGAAAGATATTTTCTTCCCTCTGATATAAGCTTTGTAGCCTTCCCATTCCTTCAGTCTTGGCGTTAATGATTTGGAGTTATTTTTAAAATATATTTACGTACCTTGCGTTATATATTGAATGAAGTTTTTATCATTTAGTAATGATATATTAAGATACCATCTCCTCATACCTTCCTGGGTATTGGATAGATTACATTCCAATATTACTGCTGAGTGATCAGCTATAATGGGAATATCAATGTCACATCGGCTAGTAAAGGAGTGTAGTGATGCTGATGTTAAAAAAAAATCAATTCTGTGCTGGGTATTGTGAATTCCTGCAAAATATGTATAGGATTTTTCCTTAGGATGGTGTAGTCTCCATGAATCCACTAAATTCCAGTATATCATATAATAATTAATTCTCTCTCTCTAACCTTCGTCATTTTTTTCCTAGCTGTAGAAGTGGCGTCCATCTGCGGGTCTAAAATTTCATTAAAGTCTCCACCAATTATCAGATACTGATACGATAAAGAGCTTAATCTCTTAAAACAGTTGTGAATAAACTTAATGGTCATCAGTATTAGCGGCATAGACATCGACTATTGCTATTTCTATCCCTTCTGTTTTAGTTACAGTTATTAAACACTGACCATCTTCCTCTCTTATTATATTTCATAAGACCAGCCTTTCCTAAATAGAATCGTGACTCCCTTTGCATTTTCATCTAGATTTGTTGAAAAAACTTCTTTTATCCATTAACTTTTCAAAGTTTGTGGCCTTTGTTCTGTCAAATGTGTTTCTTGTAATAGTCCTATATCAGCCTTTAATGACTGAAAATAGTTAAGTGTTAGGATCTGTTTTTTCCTTTCCTTTAATCCCTTGGCATCCATACCTATAATTCTCATATTATAAATTGCAGCTTTTATCTATAGGGTCTCTTGTCCTCTATTTTTATCTTTGGCAAAGTCTTGGGAAGGCTTAGTATGAACCAAATATATTGCAAATTATTATCACTCTAATTAGAGACATCTATTAACCGTGCTTGTATTTAACATATGGATTGTGAAACAAAGTTAATTCACCTTCTTACATATCTAAATATATATAGAGCAGATACTACCCGATCAATTTAATACACCCTGTAATTAAATTTTAAGTATTTCCAATCAAATAATTAGTATTTGAAAATATTCAAAGAGGGATAGAGAGAGAAAAGAGAGGAAACTAGAAAACAGCTCTAGCTACAAATAGGAAGAGTTCTGAAAAGGTAGTGTCAGGGGCTCAGGAGCAGAGGTACAGGGGAGAGAGGAGATGGAGAGCGAAGGGGAAGGATCTGAGGGCAGCGTAGGGGAGTACAACAGTGACCCGAGAGATTCCATGAGCTTCTCCAGCGAATCAGAAGATTCCAAGAAGGAGGCGCCGATGGTCAGGGCAAGGGGGGGTCCCAGGGGGAACACACCAGAAACAAGGGGCCAGCGGGGACTCCCAAAGCAGCAGCTGCAGATCAGGACCAGCTTCCCCACCAGAGCATAGTGGGGGGGAAGAGTCCCAGGTGTCAGGGGTAGCGTCCCCTCCAGCAGGGAGAGAATGTGAGTCGGGACTGACCACGCCTCTGTCGGAGAGTGGGGGAACGGAGGGGAGGTCAGGTCCAGCTAGCCTCCCCGAAGGGGGAAGCAGTGACAGGAGCAGTGTAACGGTCAGGAGGAAGGTTGCCGGCTGGGCGCGCGCGCCAAGTTCGAATGTACAGGCGTGCGGGACAGCAGAAAACCCGGATGGGGAACCAGGTCCTAAAGCCCGCCAGAGGCAGGGGGAAGACTCAGGGGACTCAGCGTCAGATGAGTCTAGGAAGGGCGAGACCCCAGCTGACAGGCGGACCCAGAGGAGGAAAGAGCAAAGGAAGAGGTGGAGCAAGGCTAGGGTCTTAAACTGGTGTCTGGGGGGTGGAGACTCAGACGGAGCTTCGGCGGTCTAGAGTTTCAGACGTAGAGCTGCGCGCTGCGGCTGTAAAATAGAAACTGAACTTCAGTAAAGACTTTTGTACATAACAACGAACTGGCGTTGGTCCTTTGTGAGCTAGGACCTTGGGCAGCTCTGACAGGTAGGCACAAATATATACAAATGACCAACAATTTATAATAATAGTAACAGTACTAACGATAAAAAAGGAAAAAGAAAACTACTTAGTGTGAAATATTGCTCAGGGTAAAGGTCCTGCAGGCTTCCGTGGTTCATATCTGCTTTCCCCGGACCTCTGAGCACAGCAGAGTAAACACAGCGTATTTAGCCTTTTAGCCTTCTGCCCTCTGTGCTTGCCTTTAGCGTGCATAAATCAAAAGTCCAGTCAGCTTCTCTAATCTAGAAGCGTTTATTTACAGCAGTATAAATCATCATCCAGTGTCTGGTAAAAAGTACATCTCTGTTCCGTACAAAAACGAAGCCAGAATAACAGAACAAAGAAACAGGGCCTTCCGGGGTGGCGCCACCGGCAATGGCGGACTCCCTCTGAACTGGAGGGAATAGCTCCACCGGAATCGGGTCTTTTCCGCTACGACGAAGCGGGGACCCTTTTTTAAATCACAGGCGGACGAAGCCTGTGACCATGGGACTTGGTGGGCACCTTTAGCGCCCCCCAACTCGCTAAGGAACCCACAAACGGGCTCCGAAGTGGAGAGGGGGAAGCGGCGCAGTGCTGAGAGTCAACCGCTACTTCCGTGGAGCGAAGCCGCATAGCTGTTGCCGGAGAGCGCTCCCTTTCTCCTGGGACAATTTGGACTTTGAAATAATAACCCGTGAGTAGTACGGAAATTGGATTTTTAAAATATTAATAAATTCGGCACTGATCGGGGAAGGTCCAACCAGGAAGTCTGCCTCCCCTTTCTGTAAACAATCTAAAGCAAAGAACTTCAAACTAAGGTCGTGGAGAGTCTTATTTTATGTTAAAGATTTTAATTCTACTGATTGAGATATAAGAAATCTTATTTGGAAGCAGGGGAACCTGCAGGAGAAGAACTAAATTCGAAAATTGATGTACCGCCCTTCCCCCTGGACCCGGGAGCGGTCTGTGAGTGCCTGTTGATGAGCAATTGAACAATTTGACAGCTGTCAAGTTAGCTGTCAAGATACAAAAAGAGGACTTTGTCTTTACTGTCTACATTTGTTACAAGTTTATGCTTTAAAAGAAGGAAGGACTGTTACAATTTAACGTATGGGACTTTTGGTTTTGTACTGAAAGGAGTAAAAAGAAACTTAAATCTCCCTAGAGGGAGCTTTGGGACACTGCGTTAGGAACCAGCTGAGAAATTGTTTTACAGCCACACGGTATCCCAGAAGCCAGATCCCTCTTGCTGTTCTGGCTTCTGGGATTCAGAATAATTTTTTCTTGTTTTCATCCTCCCAAAACTAGGTGCGACCTATGATCCGGTGCACCCTATGGAGCGAAAAATACGGTATATACATAAGTAAGCAACATATAATTACATGGTTTGAGACTTATTGAATGACAAATCAATATTTCCACGGCATTTCGACTTTAATAGTGGTATAAAACCAGTTGACTATTAACCCGAGGGTATATAGAATTCCACCATTATTAAATTACTAATATATCTAGAGTTTCATGGCTCTATGCCAAAGATACTTTGTTCAGATGGTGAGTCAACATGAGTTGGAGGTTCTTCAAGCAGAAAGGTCAGGTCAAAGAAGAGCTTCAAAATAGAGGGCATTACCCCACACCATTTTCAATTAGAGTAGGAGAAAAAGGAAAAGCCCCCCTACCCTTCACCATGGCTCTTTATCCACAATTTATTGCTTGGAGGTAGAATATCGCATTATCATGGTTTTGAAAACAGCACAGTTCATCATTTATCTTTAAGCAGAAAGTAGCTGGGTATATTGTAAAGTGTTGTATTTTTAATTCCCTTGCTAGCTTGTGAGCAGAAGCAAATAATCGTCTCTTTTCTGCCACCATTGGAGCATAGTCCGGGAAAATAGAAATTATATTTCCCCTCCATTCAAGGGGTTTAGCATTCGACTTTTCCCAGAAAGTTTTAAGGATATAATCTCGCACCCTTGTGCACTCAAATTGAATTATTGTTATATATGCTTCCCCTCTTGCTTTCTTGGTTTTCAGTGGAAAACTTTTAATACCATTTATCTCCACCTTTAAATCCAGCTGTAGCTCCAGCATTTCCATTAAACAGCTCTCTATATATTCAATTACCTGAATTCCTTCAGGAGGAAGGTTTTAAGACCTACAATTTTAAGGTTTTTCCTTCGATCTCAGATTCCAACTGGAGTAAGCATTTGTCCATCAGGCTTTGTGTTGCAAATGATATTTTCTCCAAGACATTAACACGCTGTTCAAGTGTGTTCATATGAGATGTTAAAACTTGTAGATCTATTCTCATTTGTGATGTATCCTGTTTAATCGCTGACATTTCTGTCTTAAGCTCCCCAATGTCTTCTTTAATAGACCGTAATAAGTGAATCATCTCATGTGACTCTGACAATATTTGGCCTTTCTGCATTTCCGTTGCTCTTTTGTCAAAGCTTTTCGTTCTTTCTGTGGCTTTTGGGGGAGTTAGAGCTGATGCGTCTCGCTTCATTTGTTTTGAGACTGTATTATTTTTTTGACATGCTCTTCTAGCCCTCAGCAAGCCCTCCGCGTCTTTTTGACGTTTGATATTGCCCAGCTGCTAAAATGCTGATAAGCTCAGATATAATTGTTCTTAAGTTCCCTCCAAAACCTTCCTCCAGTCCATAAATCCTTAAATAGGTTTTAATCACCTTTAATTTATACTTCTCCTTGCATTCACGCTGCGGAGCTTCTCAGCGTGCCTGCTCACGCCTCCTTCCCAAGACCAGAAGTCCTCAGGACCCCAGCCGGCAGCCTCTCACCCTTTTTCAAACACCCTTCCTTGTGGAGTGTTCCCTCAGCCTCCTTTCCCATCTCCTTGGGAGTTCTCCAGGCAGCTGCTGCCGCCACCCCGGTCTTTGAGCTGCCCCCCTGCCCCAAAGAGAGATGCCTTCTCACACTGCCCCACAGAGGCCTGGGAAGTACCCCCCCCCCCGGCTAGCTCCAGAGGCACCATTTGCCTGGGGAGCTTGTAGCCAGGGCTGCTGCAACAAACAGCTCTGCAAGCCTATGGGAGGCAGAGATGCGAGGGAGTGAAGGAAAGAGGGATAGAGGCCCATGTTGCTCTCTGCACCCCTGACCATCATCCAAGGCACCCCAGGGTGTCACAGCACATTGTTTGAAATCACTGCAGTAGATCAACATTGTTGTTGTTGTTTTGTCGTTTAGTCGTGTCCGACTCTTCGTGACCCCATGGACCAGAGCACGCCAGGCACTCCTGTCTTCCACTGCCTCCCATAGTTTGGTCAAACTCATGTTAGTAGCTTCGAGAACACTGTCCAACCATCTCGTCCTCTGTTGTCCCCTTCTCCTTGTGCCCTCCATCTTTCCCAACATCAGGGTCTTTTCCAGGGAGTCTTCTCTTCTCATGAGGTGGCCAAAGTATTGGAGCCTCAGCTTCAGGATCTGTCCTTCAAGTGAGCACTCGGGGCTGATTTCCTGAAGAATGGATAGGTTTCATCTTCTTGCAGTCCATGGGACTCTCAAGAGTCTCCTCCAGCACCAGAATTTAAAAGCATCAATTCTTTGGCGATCAGCCTTCTTTATGGTCCAGCTCTCACTTCCATACATCACTACTGGGAAAACCATAGCTTTAACTATATGGACCTTTGTTGGCAAGGTGATGTCTCTGCTTTTTAAGATGCTGTCTAGGTTTGTCATTGCTTTTCTCCCCAGAAGCAGGCATCTTTTAATTTCATGTCTGCTGTCACCATCTGCAGTGATCATGGAGCCCAAGAAAGTAAAATCTCTCACTGCCTCCATTTCTTCCCCTTCTATTTGCCAGGAGGTGATGGGACCAGTGGCCATGATCTTCGTTTTTTTGATGTTGAGTTTCAAACCATGTTTTGCGCTCTCTTCTTTCACCCTCATTAAAAGGTTTTTTAATTCCTCCTCACTTTCTGCCATCAAGGTTGTGTCATCTGCATATCTGAGGTTGTTGATATTTCTTCCAGCAATCTTAATTCCGGCTAGGGATTCATCCAGTCCAGCCTTTCACATGATGAACTCTGCATATAAGTTAAATAAGCAGGGAGACAATATACAGCCTTGTCGTACTCCTTTCCCAATTTTGAACCAATCAGTTGTTCCATATCCAGTTCTAACTGTAACTTCTTGTCCCACATAGAGATTTCTCAGGAGACAGATGAGGTGATCAGGCACTCCCATTTCTTTAAGAACTTGCCATAGTTTGCTGTGGTCAACACAGTCAAAGGCTTTTGCATAGTCAATGAAGCAGAAGTAGATGTCTTTCTGGAACTCTCTAGCTTTCTCCATAATCCAGCGCATGTTTGCAATTTGGTCTCTGGTTCCTCTGCCCCTTCAAAATCCAGCTTGCACTTCTGGGAGTTCTCGGTCCACATACTGCTTAAGCCTGCCTTGTAGAATTTTAAGCATAACCTTGCTAGCGTGTGAAATGAGTGCAATTGTGCGGTAGTTGGAGCATTCTTTGGCACTGCCCTTCTTTGGGATTCAGATGTAGACTGATCTTCTCCAATCCTCTGGCCACTGCTGAGTTTTCCAAACTTGCTGGCATATTGAGTGTAGCATCTTAACACCCCTTCATGGATCACAGACCAACATAGAAGCAGATAAAAAACAGTAGATAAAAACACATAAAACATGTAAATCAAGCCCTTTGTTTTAGACCTGTGGGGCACATACCATCCTCTGAGGTATGTAAGGAGCAGTAAGGAGATATTGAACTGCCTTGTGTGTCCTGGGAATTTGTGTATGATTGGCAGAATAAAACTAACACGTATGTTTGTGTAATACTGGCAGTGGAGGAAAACATGGTCAATTGTTTCTATGTGTCCAGAACTGCAAGGGCATTTTCTCTCCTCATAAGGTGTCAGAGTGAACAGGAGTTAACAGGAGTTAAAGCGCATGAAGGACATCCACCAACAATATCCTTAGCTCGTGTCAGAGGAATGGAAAAAATGTTTTATGCAGCTGCTTAGCTCCCTGGTGAAAAAATGTATGGCTGTCAATTGCATTAGAAAATAATGGTCAGAGAGATTTCAGAGCAGAATCAGCATGTTGATTACCTTCTGAAAGTGCATCTTTGCATCCTGTATGGGAGCAAACGTGAGAGTAAACATGAGCAGCATAGAAAGGCATAGTTCTATTTGTCAAGAGATATTTCAGTGTCAAGAACAAAGAGAGTAGATAAAAATCTAGCATCGGAGAAAGATCGGAATTAGCCAAATGTGATAAAAAGATATCCCACTTCACACAAAATCACAAAATGCAGTGGACGTGTAGGCTGGTCTCTGTCAGTTTTCTGATTAGCTGCAAAAAAAATGCCAGTTATTTTCAGAGTCCTTATACGTTAAAACGCTCTAAAGGTGTTGAATAGGAACCTGTTTGAATCAAAACCAGGCATGAATCTTTTAGGAGGGTTAAAATAAACTATCCCAAATATAATCAGGAAATGCAAACTGATAGGGAAGAGAAGAACTCATTAAGGATTCGTGTTCCTGTTTAGAAAAAAGCAAATAACAAGCAGCAATATCAAATCCAGTGTTAGGCAATTTAGAGTGTAGCCACTCTAAAATCACTATTCTGTCAGCAGTGTTTGGGGGGAAAAGGAGTCCTGTAGGTGAAAACATTGTATTTAAGGAAAATCACGCGTATGAAGTGACCCCAAAACTCTGCAACTCCTGTAAAGTAAATTCATTAGGAATTTTAAGTTCAGGGAGGAAAGGAGAAAAAAGTCTGCAAATAAGCGATGAAGAATGAGTCTCACTGTCTGAGGTGGAATCAGACCTGTATGCTATGTCTTAATTTTATAAACCACCATAGGGAACTGGAACTGAAAAGTAGCAAGTTCTGCTGTCAGTAGATTCAAACCGGCACTGCCCTTAGCGGCATGGCGCAGATTTGTCACAGGAGACTGTGTGTTAAAAGCAAGTGTGTTAGAAGAGCCAGCTATTGCTTCTAATTTAGCTTCAGTAAAAGACTGACAATCAGCTGGCACAACAGTCTTTGTTCTCCCATTTAGACTCAGGCTGGAAGGCCACCGGTCGTGGCATTGCCTGTCTTTAGCAGGATGAGCTGAAGGAGACAAAGCTGCTGCTCGGAGGGCAGATTTGTGAGTCTCGGTGTCAATATTCTGGCAAGGCTTACTCATTTGAGCAATCTCTGTTTCTGACTTCTGGTACATCACTTTAAGAGCAGTCTTGCAATCAGCATTTTCATAAGCCAATTGTTTCATTGAAACTTCAGAGGCTTCAAGGTTTGGAATTAAAGTACTGGCTGCTCTTAGCCCATCAAGAATGCCATCCAAGCCATTTTCTGCCACACTTCGCTTCAATTTGTTAAAAACTGCAAAGGGCAATGATTCATGGGCTCTCTGTCCCTGTGCATTCTGAGCAACAGGACAGACTGCTAATAATGGCAATGTAACAGCTTCTTCACTGCTTCCTTCTGCCATAATTTGGAATAGTCAATTTTTGCACTGTAGTCTGAGCCCTTTATGGAGCATTGCCCACTAAATAAGTAGGTGACATGGCATTTACAGTCGACCCAGGCAAATGAAGGTGCCGATGGCAATGGAATTACCTTTGGCATGACCTCAGAGAGAGGCTGAGATGGGAGGAACAATATTACAGCATTTTTAAAGGCAGCTAGGGTGACAGCAGCCACGAAATTAAAAGACGCCTGCTTCTTGGGAGAAAAGCAATGACAAACCTAGACAGCATCTTAAAAAGCAGAGACATCACCTTGCCGACAAAGGTCCGTGTCAGGGAACTGCCATCAGTACCGGAGGGGGAGCGCAAAAGCCAGAGGGATTCCAGAGAGCGGCCAGGGATCGGGAGAAGCAGCCCATCTTCTGGGGAAGAGAATCAACGTAGCAACAGTGGAGATGGGGGGCGGGTGGGGGAAGTGGCGACTTCCGGGTTAGTGCCATCGGCTAATGGCGGATTCCCTACGAGCTCCGGAGGGAATCGTCTCCGCAGGATTTGGGTCTAGCCGCTGCGGCGACGCGGGGACTCTTAAAAATCACAGGCGGTGAGCCTGTGAACCTGGTGACTCGGCGGGCACCATTTGCGTCCCCCGACCCGCGAAGGAGCCTTTTTAAAGGCTTCGGAACCGGGGACGGGGTGAGTGGCGGGGGGCTGAGAGTCGACTGCTTCTCCTGCAGAGTGAAGCCGCATGCCATGTTCGGAGAGCGCTGACTTCTCCTTGTGAACAATTGGATTTTAAAGCAGCAACCCGTGAGTAGTACGGAAATTGGATTTGTAAAGAAAAAATTTTCTTTTTGAATTAGGCACGATCGGGGAAGGCGCAAACAGGAAGTCCGTCTCCCTGTCTTGTATATAATCTAAAGCAAGGACCAGCTAACTAAGGTCGAGAGGATTTTTTCTTTTTTATTGGGTAAAGATATTAATTTCACGATTTGGCAGTTTAAATCTTATTGGAGGATAAGAGCTAATTTTGGGAGCTGAAGTGCCACCCCCCCCCCCGGACCCGGGAGTGATCCGCGAGAGAGCCTGTTGAAGAGATATTGAAGAGTTTGACAGCTGTCAAATTAGCTGTCAAGACGGGAAAAGAGAACTTTGTTTTCTATTGTCTCTGCTGGTTATATTCGTTACAATTTGGCTATATTTTGTTGAAAACAAGGAAAAACTGATACAAACTAACTTGATTTTTGGATTTGAACTGGAAGGAATACTAAGTAACCAAAATCCCTCTAGAGGGGTTTTGGGGACATTACAAGAATGGCTGAAGGAGGGAAAATTCAAGCTAAATTGGACAGAGTTTTTTTTTTCTCTTGGGAAAGTTACAAGGCCAAATTAATGTTTTGGCTACCAACGTTGCAACTCTGGACTTAACAGTAAACAAATTCATTGAATTTGATAAGGACTTGATCCAGGAAGTTCATGCAGCTGGACAAGAGGAGAAATTTGAGAACTTTGAGAGTGTGGAGAAAGAGATACATGTTGTTTCTGAGGAAAAGGAAGGAGGAGATGTATTGTTGCAGATGACAAAGGAGAGCCAGAGGCCTGACATGATGGCTATAAAGGAAAATAAGAACTTGATGATGAAAATCTGGTCCGAACTGGAGATTGAAGAATGGAGAGATCTCCTTATGTGGAGATCTGAAGACCCAAGGATTACAAATTTGATTAAGGTGAAAGTAGGAGCTTTGGGGACATTTGGACTTGAAAGGAGTAAGAAACAAGATTTGGGCTCCACTTTTAAGTATGGAGGTCTGGCTGGAAGAAACTTTGTCCCTATCGGGCCAGAGCGTCTCCGAGATCTGGTGTTTAATACTAAGGACTATCAAAAAAAACCGGCAGAGAGGAACTGAGAGAGAATTAAGGGCCTCGAATGTGAGATCTCCAGGCTGATAGCAGATTAAGACTGATGGACATTTGTTGGGGATTGAAACCGGGAAAGGGGACGGGGTGGGGTTTGGGGATCCAAAGGGTGCATAATTATAATTCGTCTTTTTCTTTTATTTTGTTTTGTTATTAGTATGGAAAGTGGGGATTTCGTGGAAGGGAATTTGGGTCGACTTTAGAAAAACGATTTAAGAATGAGCACTGATGTATAAATTTTGACGTTGTAAAATTGTTTTTTTAAATTGAACTAAATATAAAAAGGTTAAAAATTGGGGATAAGAACTTGTTGAATTAACAATTTGAATTGGAATATAAGAAGGGGAGGTGTGGGGAAGTCAGGGAAATATGTTACAGAAAAATAAGGATTGTAAACTGTATATGTTTTCTTTTTTGTTTTTTCTTTTTGGTTTTTTAATGTATTAAAATGGAAAATTCTCAATAAATATCTATTAAAAAAAAAGGTGGGGGAAGTGGCAAGGCGGTCCCATGACTCCTTGCCTGGGACCAGCGGAGAGAGTAGGGGTCCTCCGTTGCCCATGCCCTCCCTGCGCAGAAGGCTTTTGCGCAGAGAGGGTAGGCGGAGACTAGGCGTCAAATAACTTCTTTGCTGGAAGAAGTTTAAGAAACGCCCACTCATGGATTCTGCCAGCGATTGAGTCAGCCACGGGTGAGTGGCTGTCTGGACAGAAGAGGTTCACTTTGGCAGCCCAGCCAGGTGTTTGCACCCAGCCAGGGAGATAGGCACCTGCTTACACACAAGCAACCCCTAGAACCATTACAGCAATCCGTGAGTCCCTGACGTTGCTTGTGCGCAGCCCGGGGGAGGCAGCACGATGAGCCAGACAGGACCAGCAGGAGAGACAGAGCAAGAAGCCATGGTGCGAGGTCTGGTCGAGAGGAATCGAGACCTGGAGGCACATGTCGCAACCCTCTCAGCGTGGCTGGAGGAGAGGCGGGCTCAGGATGCGCAGGTCAGAGCCACCCGATAGGGAGGAAGGTCCCCGGGCTGGTAAATAAGTTTGGAGGAAAGCCCCAAGACTACAATGCTTTCTGAACGGAAATTCAATACGCTTTGGAATTGCAGAAAAATGACTTTGCTGATGACGGGGAGGGGGTGGCGTACATTATTGGACATCTGCAGGATGGGGCGCGTGAATGGATCAGGCCCTTGATGGCAACGGGGAATGATGCATTAAAAGATCTTAAAAAACTAATAAAAAATTGTTGTTGCTTTTAAAAAAAATTAAAACAGAACTCCACTCTGGACTTGTGTAGGCCTTTTCGTCTCCTGAAGATGTTCTGCAAGGCAGCAGAGGTTTAGGATCAGAGTTTTCCTTCTCCTAGATGGGCTACCTTCCCAGGTTGACGAGCCCCATCTGACCCTCACTTCCCTCTACAGCACATACAGAAATTGCCTTCTTGACCATTGGACCTACTATTTGTCTTGTCCGCTCAATCTGTTGCAGCCTGTCTTTGCATGCAACGGAAGTCCCTTACTCACTCTGGGTTTGAGACCCATCAGCTACCCTTACCTCATTTAGCTGGCCAGTGAAAGCCAGCTCCGTATTGCTCTCCTTTACTTTGGATCACATCAGCACTTTACATTCTTGGCACAATTTGAATTCCAACAGATATTGGGGAAGTTGAAGTCTCCCATGAATACTTTACCTCTCTACCTCTCTTTTTAATTGGAACCAGTGAAGGCAGTGAATGTCCTGTGTGAGTGTCTGGAGGCGGCTGGAGGATGGATGGCGGCTAACAGATTAAGGTTGAATCCTGACAAGACAGAAGTACTGTTTTGGGGAGGCAAGGAGCAGGCGGGTGTGGGGGACTTTCTGGTCTTGAACAGGGTAACCGTGCCCCTGAAGGACTAGGTGCGCAGCCTGGGAGTCTTTTACTTTTTCATCCTTAACCTCCCATTCCAATAATGTTCCATACATTCTTGAGATCACCTTGTTCTTATTTTGTAATAACTCTGTCTAGTAATGAGATTTCATTTTTAAAACCGTTTTTCTTGTCTGCCTCAAACACTTCATTTAGTTGGTGATACTGAATCCACCCTGTTAGGTGATGTCTTATTTCCTTGTACTCTTTTAATATCAAATTACTATCTTTTTCTTTTAGTAAATCCTTATATGTAGCCCAATTTAATTCCATGTTTTTCTTTTTTACCGTTATCGCTTCTAAGGGTGAAATCCACCAGGGTGTCTTAGGCTCCAGTAATTCTTTGTATTTTACCCATACTCTATATATCAATTTTCTTATGATAGTATTAAGAAATCCCCTGTGGACCTTCACCTTTTTGTATCCTAAATACTCATGCCACCCATAGCAGTTATTAAACTCTTCTAGGTCTAATAAGTCCCCGCCTTGTAATATTATCCACTCTTTTAAGTCTCTGACCCACTCTTAAACCTTTAATTTCTTGATTACATCTTATTATTTATGCTAATACTTCTAAAATAATCGTTGTTTAATAAAGATACTGGTCTGAAATTCTTTGGGTATGGGGTTCCTTGATCCTGTTTGGGGATTAGTGTTATATATGCTTTTTCCCATGAAGATGGAATTTCTTCCCCTTGAAGAATTCGGTTCATTACCTCCATCAATGGCAATGCCAATGTTCCTTGGAATACTTTGTAATACACCAAGGATAGTCCATCAGGTCCTGGCGATTTCCCTAATTTGGCTTGGGTCACTGCCGTATTGCTTACATGTGATGGTTTGTGTATGCTATTCGCAATAAGCACCCTCTGCTCACTCAGAGAGGTATTTACAGTTCTTTATTTTGCATGTGTAAAAGCAGCACAGTACAATCATGCATCCGAATCGTCTGGTTCAGATTCGGGGAGTGGTCTTCTCCTGCTTCTCCTCCAACAGAAGAGGCGGCTGGAATGTTCATGGGACGTCTCTGATCCCTGCGCTTTAACCCTCTCCTTTCCTGTGCCGAAGGCTGTACCTGAGCTCCCTGTGCGGTGCTGGGGCTCTGCTTCAGCATCGGAGAGCCTTGCCTCCTCCTGGCTCTCCCCCTCTTCCCCTTCCGTCCCGATCGTTTCCTTCTGACTGTTCCCGCTCTGACTCTTTTCTTCCCTGACTCCAAGGCGTCCCTTGGCAGTCCCGTGACATTACATTCCATCAGTTTGTTCTCTCAGTGTACCAGGACACTGGGCACACATAACGTCTTGGTTAAAAATAATGTTTTTTCTCTGTTAGAATAGGTTAGTCAAAGTTCATACACAGATGATAAAACTAATACAGCATATGGAGTCCTAAAGGCTCAAAATGGATCCTGACAAGATGAAGGAAAATGGAAATTTCTCCTTCACATAAACTATATCTTAGTGTTAAATTTGAAGCAGGCATTTGAGCAGAACCTGGGTCTCAGTTTAAGTTTGAGAATAATTTAAGTGCACCTTGTGACAAATTACATTGTAAGACCATCATCATTCCCATAGCCTTGGGACTCCAAGTCAGTGAGGAAATAACACTGAGCTTAATTACATTTTATTCTGTTCTTTTCTGCCTGCCCCGCCCCCCCATCTCGAGCTTTCAGAATAGTGTGTACTACACATTTAAATAAGTAGCTAATGGTTTAAACCTGTCATGGACTGTCTGGATGCGGGGGAGTGGTGGGAGGTGCCAGCTGGAGAACCCCCAAGGGATCCTCCAGGGGAAGAAGGCTCAGAGCCAGGGGACTGATGGTGGGATGCTGAAGAGTGGTCAGAGGAAGAAGAGGGAGCGGACTGGGAGTAGGTGGTGTTGGAAGCTGAAGAGGCAACAGGGTTTAGTGAACAGGAAGAAGCTGGGGCAGAAAGTCATAATTCAGAGGCTGGAGAGGAAGGGGGCCAGTAGACCAAGAAGAGGCAGGCTGCTGAAGGACTAAGGAGTGTCTCCCTTCTATGACCAGCTCCGCTCCCCCCCTCCCGCCTCCCAGAACATGCAGAGAAATGAAAAGAGCAGAGGAGAGATTGGTTGCGTGCAGACGTAGTCTCCGACTGCTTGGAAAAACCCCTGGAGAGGAGAGACCATCGGCAGCTGGGGGAGGGCAGGGACCTTCAGTCCTTGCAACTTCTGCATTGGGCCAAGACCTACTGGGAAGAGTTGCTGGGATCACTAGGCCTGCACTGTTTTTGTTTCTTTGAATAAAGAGTTAACTTCACTGACACCAGTGTTTTTTTATTGCTGACCTTCACATGACTGGCTCCTGACAAAACCCTTGGCTTTCTTAATATTTTTGAAGGACTAAATCTGAGCCCATGTCGGACTATGGAGATGAATTTGTCACTTGCAGCCAACTGGCGTATGACTACCACATTGAAAAGCCCCACAAGGTAACTTGCTTGTTGATCTGTCTTACTGTCTTCTTCCATGCTTGAAACATGGCTATGTGGACGGTTCTGGATTATAGTTATAGAGAAGTATCAAATCACATCTGTCCTCTAGAACAGAAGCAGTTTTCCTCCTCCATGTTTGTTTGAAGGGTGGTTTTTTATTGGCGACAGAATTCACCCCCTTGAAAACCTTGTCTTTTTTCATTTTTTTAAAAAAATGTTTCTAGCCTTGTTGGCTGGCAATACCCCCCCCCCCCAAAAAAAGAGATCACTGTATAGTGACTAGTATAGGGACAGGGGACCTGTGGCTACAACTCCCATAATTTCTGACTGTTGGCCATGCTAGCTGGGGCTGGTGGAATTTGAAGTCCAGCAACACTTGAAGGGTGACAAATCCCCCTTTCCCATCCTAGTGAAATCCTTGAAGTGAGGCGGGTTGTTGTTGGATATGCAGAGCAGGAAAGTTGAGAACATGCTGCTAAACATTGACTTCCCGTTTCCTGTTTCAGGATACCATTTGTCCTGATTACTGCCTCTACTTGTACAAAGATATGCAGACCCTGACTGACCTGTTACATTCTGACATCGGCCAAGACATGCAGTTGCACAACAGCACTTTTTTATGGTTCATCCCTTTTATCCACTCCCTTATGGACCTGAAGGACCTGGGGATTGCCTACAGCATAGTGGTCATTCATCACCTGTGTTTGGAAATCCAAAATGTCCTCAGTGGCACTGTTGAGACTTGTGACAAAGTGTCTGAGTTCTTCATCTGGATCTTGGTGACTGTTGTTGAGTGCAGCCTTAAGAAAAATTGCCTTCATTTTCTGTGGATCAGCTCAGAAATGTGGGTGTGGATAGTGGTGAAATGTGTCATGCTTCCAAGTACGGTGTTCATGCCTGGCATTGAGAGAAGAGTAGTCAGGAATAGCTTAAGAAGCACAGTGACATCACCATCTTGGGAACCTGAGCCCATACAGTTTGCCTGCATGAAACTGATCCGTAACATCCTGAAGGAAGGGTATCAGGTTGTGCAGTCACCCACTTGTAAGCAGTTCCTTGATGAACTCAACTTGCTTCGCCGTAGCCACAAGCACTGGGAGCTGAGTTCCCCGCAGGCTCTAGAATTACAGAACACTCTGAAGGAGATCATATGGAGCATCATGAGCAAATCGTTAAATCCTTCCTCCCTTGTGAAGAGCCCTCCTGTTTGTGTAACTTCACCTACTTTCCTAATGAACCACAAAAGGCAGGAAGACAGGTGTCCAATGAATATGGACAATGAGCACCTACCCTGCTTGTCTGTGTTAGCAAAAAGACACATGGATGCCCAGAAAAATGTGGTGTCTCATCAATGGCCAGGGGTCCAAAACAAGCAAGATCCCTTCTACAAAAGCTTTGGCCTCGGTTTTCAAGACCTGGAGACCAAAGACTTCAGCACAAAGGAGAAGCCCAGTTCTTCCAGATCTCTTACAGAAAAGAATGGTAACAGCAGCAGTGCTTTGGAGAGAAAGGTTGGTCTAAATGACCTTACAAGCAAAATCAGATCTCTGAAACCAGACAGCACCCTGCAATTAAAACTGTTACCTGAAAGCAGTAGGAGAGGAAATACCAACCTGGAGCCAGGAACAGAAAAGCTGCAGTTGGTCAGAGACAGAACAAAGAGCCAGGAAGGGCAGAGGAGTGAAATCATTGTAGCCAGAGGCAGCACATCAGACACATTGCCTTGCAAATCAGAGGCAAGCTCAGGCAAGGCCTCTGTTGTGTGTGCTAAAGGAACCAGTTTGCCCATTGACTCTAGCCAGGAAAGCATCATCCGTCATCAAAAATGCATTAAGAAGAAAGCTAAAGGCGCTGTTCAAACTTTGTCTGCCCGAGAGAGCAACAAGTTGTCTGCTGGTGCAGATGATTCCCCAAACCAAGTCATTATTTCTGACGCTTCTTCAGATGAGGATGAAAACAAAATGAAAGCTGGTAGAGAGAGCAGGAAAGGGCAAGTGGACGCGTGCCTTGAGAAGAAATTCAGTGCCCCAGAGCAAGAGCCATTGACTACTCCAGACCTCATACATCATACAGCAGCTCGTGAAGGCCACATCGGCAAGGGAAATGCAGTAGTATGCTCAAATTTCACAGGGATATGTGCTGGCAATGGAAGCTGTTCCAGGTGCACAGATCCAGTTCTGCCCAGTACATCAGCATCTGCCAGTCCTTCAGGGTCAGCACCTGCTGTCAAAGAATCCACTATTCAGCCAGGGAAGAGCTCTGCAGAATATGGGCAGGTTAAAACAGCTAGAGAAAGTCCCAAGGGAAGCATCAAGCCAAGCATGCACAGTAAAAAACCACTGCTGGCAAAACTGGCAAGATCTACTCCTGCTCTGGTCCCACCCAACGAAATCCAACATATGCCAGCCCCAACCTTAGTGACAGAAAAACATGGCCTATCAGAGAAAGTCCAAAGAGCAGCCGAACTTGCTCAGTGCACACAGGACAGTCTTGCTGAGTTGCGCAGTTACAGGGAAATTGTTGGCGAGGTGGATGTTCCCCAGGAAAGGACATCACAATTAGTAAATGCTCAGCAACTAACTACTAGAAATAAGAACAATTTTGCCTGCCAAAAACGTCAGCTCTATAGGCAGACAAACCCCAAAGAGAGAGAGAATTGTCAGTGTACTCACGGAGAAACTCAGGAGGCTCAGCCAGCCAAAAAACCCAAGGCGGCAGAGCTAAGACCTGTGCAGTCTGCCAGTATGGTGGGGGTGGAAAATCAGAAGGAAAGTTCTGCTGGAGCTAGTAAAACCAATCATTTGACCTTTCCAGATCCCTCCTCTAGCCCATGTGACGAGGATGTGGCTTTGAAAAAGAGAGAGCCCCAATTGAATGAGAACAAAGATGGTGACGGCTTCTTTCTTACACAGTTGGATCCAGTGTACACGGAACTGTGTTCACAAATAGAAGATGGCAGTTACCTCTCAAACATGGAAGTCAATATATCTGCAAGCCCACTGCAGGGTAGTAATGATGACTTGCAGTTCAAGACCCCGACACTGAGCAGCATTCTCCAGCCTCGGATTTCAAACAACACCCCTCAGTTGCTGAATGCGCAAAATAACCATATTGTCATGGCGCTGCCCACCCCCAGAGCTGGTTCTTGGAACAAAGTGCACCAACCCTTTGCACAAACAAACATTGTGAATGCCCAGCAGAGAGACCATGGGATTTTCACCAGAGAGGTGCTGAAGTGGAACTATGACATGTTTGCAAACTTTAAACTGTTTGGGCCACCAAGCCATCTCCTTCAGTCTATTGTTGCCCCTGTCACAGCCAAGTTTGAGGATTACAATGACTACTTCAATACTTTCTTCCCCTTAATGATGCTAAATGCATTTGAAACGGTAAGCTGGCAACAGACCACCTCATTTTTCTCTTTCCTCCTCAAAGGAAATCCTCCCACTAGCTGAAATTAAACTCTCTCTCTCTCTCTCTCTCTCTCTCTCTCTCTCTCTCTCTCTCTCTCTCTCTCTCTCTCTTTCAAAAGTTGACAAGTTGACACATGTTTCCAAATACACATCCATTTTGTGTTCAACTTCCCCGCCCCCCTCCATGGTTTCCCCCATATTTTTTAAATTTGCTGCATATTATCAATATTCTATACCTTGTCTTTTCCACACTGTACTCAACAACAAGTATTCAGTTGCTGTTCTTCATTCAAATCCTACCTACCTACGTCTTCTTGATCTCTAATTTCCATAGTTAAGTTTGCCAATTTGGCATATTCTGTCAGTTTAAACTGCCACTCTTCTTTAGTAGGTGTCTCCTGATTTCGCCATTTTTGTGCATAGAGTACTCTTGCTGCTGTTGTAGCATACAATTGGTTCGTCTGTCTTCTTGAAACATCCCTAAGAGAAATGCCTTGGAGTTTTTTGGGAGCATCACCTTATGTAATTTTTTAACCTCATTATAAACCATCTCCCAAAAACTCTTAGCCACTTTACATGTCCACCACATATGGTAAAAAGTGTCTTCTGCTTCTTTACATTTCCAACATAAGCCTGACTCTGATTTGTACATTTTTGCTAGCTTACTCGGTGCCAAGTACCATCTGTGAGTCATTTTCATAAAGTTTTCTTTCAAAACATAACACACTGAGAATTTTATATTCAATTTCTACGGTTTTTCCTATGCCTTCATCTCTATATTGTGCCCACATCGCTAGTTCAGTGGATCATAGCAGATTTATCTATTTCAATCTTTAGTTTCTCATCCTAAAAGCCTCTTATACATCTTTGAAATTAGTTTTTCTCTGTTTTCTAATAACTCTTTTTCAAACTGAGAGCTTTGATTAATAAACCCATGCGTCTTACCTTGTTTAAATACTTCAATCAGTTGATAGTATTGCAACCAATTGATCAACCAATCCTTTTTATCCTCTAACTTCTTAAGCAGGCATAGGCAAACTCGGCCCTCTGGATGTTTTGGGACTACAATTCCCATCATCCCTAGCTAACAGGACCAGTGGTCAGGGATGATGGGAGTTGTAGTCCCAAAACAGCTGGCGGGCCGAGTTTGCCTATGCCTGTTCTTAAGCATCACACCCTCTTCTGTGAGGTCCAGTAGGTCCCTATAAGTCACCCATTTCTTTTCCATGTTTTGTTTTTTTCTGTGAAATTGCTTTTTTAATTACATTTTTCAAAAATATTTTGACAAAAATACAGATCCAATATTTTCAAACAAATACCGTATTTTTCGCCCCATAGGATGCACCGCCCTATAGGACGCACCTAGTTTTTTTTTGGGGGGGGGGAATAAAGAAAAAAAATTATTCCCCCCCCCAGGCACAGGGCTGGCACGGGGGAAGCCCAAGCTTCCCCCCACCCCAGCCCCCAGAACAGCCTGCTATCCGCAAGCCTAGGGAGCCGCGCCAGTCTGTTTGGTTTAAGTTAATCCTGCTAATGAGCTTACATGTGTACAATAACATTTCCAGTAAGTCTTTATACTTCTCTCAGACTCTATATAAGTTCTTCCTGAGTATCCATCAAAATGTTATGCTTTATTCTTGGCTTTCTCCCCGCCAGACAAATACTGAAATATCTCTTTGCCATTCCTTAAAGCAGCTTGTGTTATTTATTATTGGTATTGTTTGGAATAAGAATAACATCTTAGGTAAAATATTCATCTTTATGGCTGAATCCTTCCTAAAAATGAAAGTTTCGTCCTCCCCAATTAAACTTAAGCCACACCTGCACATACATTTAAATCAGTATTGTACCACTTTAAACAGTCTTGGCTTCCCCCAAAGCATTTTGGGAACTGTAGTTCATTAACGGTGTCAAGAAGAGGCTCCTATTGCTTGATTGTTAAACCACTCTAGAAATTGTAGCTCTGTGTGAGAGGAAAAGGGCTCTCCTAACAACTCTCAGCATCCTTGACAAACTCCATTTCCCAGGATGCCTATGTCAAGGACATGGCTGAATCGAATGCCAGGGAAGAGTCCGACTCTGGAGACCAAAGATCGCAGACAGAGCAGGAGGAGGTGGGCTCGACCCCCTTTCATCAAGAGTTCCCTGACTCAGCTAGAGAAAGGGGAGGGGGAGAGATAGACGGCCGTGGGAGGGTTGCTAAGCAACCAGCAGAAAGGCAGCGGACAGGGAGTTCTTCTTTTGAGAGCTGAAAAGGTTAGAATGCAACGGAAGTGCAAAAGGGGAAAGGCTGGACTTTGGCATCCTTCTTGCTGTGACAAGGGCGAAGACTTAGAGTGACTAACTTGTTTCAAGAGTGTCAGGCTGGGAGCTGCACTCTGGATGTAATTTATTATAAATGTACCATAAAACTGACAGGGAGTCATTAAACCTTATCAAGGCTTGCTTGCCTGTCTGAGATCATTACAGCCTATGCGGGAAGGAGCCATGGCTGTTTAAAGTGGTATAACAGTGCTATGTAGGGTGTGGATGTTGTCTTAGGACAGGAGGTGGGGGAACATCTGTGACCCTCCAGATGTTACTCAACTACAACTCCCATCAGCCCTAGCATATGGCCAGTGGCACAAGGGATGGATGGATGGATGGGCATTGTAGTCCAGCAATATCTGGAAGGCCAAAAGTTGTATTATTATTATTATTATTATTATTATTATTATTATTATTATTATTATTATTATTATTATTATTATTATTATTATTAATTTTATTATTATTATATTTTATTATTATTATTATTATTATTATTATTATTATTATTAATTTTATTATTATTATTATTAATTTTATTATTATTATTATTATTATTATTATTATTATTATTATTATTATTATTATTATTATTATTTATTTATTACCCCACCACTCTGGGCGGCTTCCAACAAAATATTAAAAATACAATAAAACATCAGACATTAAAAACTTCCCTAAACAGATTCCCCACACCAGCCTTTGAAAGGTGTGTCTCGTTCAAACAAAAGGGATTTTTGTAAGCCTAACTGTTGCACTAGTGTAGTGGTGGACTCAAGGTTTTTTTTGGCAAGGGGGAGCGGGGTTAAAAGTGTCCCATTTGGGGTTTTTTTGGATGGGGCAGGTGTTGAATGTTTTTATTTAGTTTTACAAATGTATGTATCAAAATTATGCTAATACATCACAATAGACATTTTTTTAAGCAATACAGTCCTCCCTCCCAATCCCACTAAGCGAGAGCATGTGTATTTAACAAAATACATTGCATCACAATTGTCCATGAGTAGATGGAGGCTGCTAGTTCGATGGATTCCCAAACAGGAAAGTAATAACAGAACATCATATGTCCATAAAATGGTTGGAGTCTTATCTTCAGTATAGAGCTTTCAGATATTTGGTAAGTTTCTTCATTAATATCACTGTCCATACCTTTTGTCCTCATAAGAAAAGTTGCAAGTTTGCTAAATTTCTCAATTTTGTGCCACCAGTTGTTGGGCTGCTGCAAGCAGGGATTTTATTATTTCCTTAGACTGTAACTCCTTTTGCTCTCTGTGAAAATCAGTCAATAAAGTTAACTGTGGTGAGCCACAGACTCTCTGGGCCCCATTTATGAGCAGGGAATCCTGCCCAATGCTTTTAGCAGCCCACATGTGGTGGAAGAGCAGTCTCTTAAGCCTATGCTTCCATTTCCCTGCAGGTGGCACAGGAGTGGCTAGAGAACCAGAAATCAAAAGAGCAAAGGCCTTTTGAGTTGAATTTGCTGAACTTCAACGCAGACACAAATGAAGCAGATTTTACGAGTGAGAATTTCACTGCATATAAACAAATGGGAAGTAGAAATGCAGTCCTGTTTTTAATGGTGGTTGTAGTAGATAACAGAAGTGCTTGTGTTAACACTAGACTGTTGGGGTGAGCAGTCAAGGGCTATTATACTTTATTCTGCCTGTATCTTTTTTGCTTTTCTGCCCAACACAGAATGTTGATGTGTATTTTAGCCTGTTTTCAGTTTCTCGTTGATTTGATTTTTTTAAAATGTTTAAAATAATTTTTTTACCAATTATTTTATTGTTTTAATCTTTTGGTAAACTGCTTTGAAGTTGTGAAAAACCAAACAAGCGGTGTATAAATTTTATGAAATAAAATAAACCAATATCTGTGACAAACAAACTGATATCCAGGTGCTGCAAATGATTAAATGAATAATGAATAATGAATAAAAATCAATTTTATTTGATTAAAAAGAAAGAAAGAAAAAAAAGAAGAAAAAAACAAGGATTGAGGCAAGGTGTGCCTGCTTTATCTCAATACCCAGAATGCTTTCTCTCTCCAAAATGGACCTCAGCAGCAGCAATGAAAAAGCTCATACAACTAAATTGAGTGAATATTTATTAGAATGTGCGACTGGGTAACCAAAAACATCTGGAATTCAAAGTTCAGCTGTAGCAACTTGTGCTCGACATGCCTACTCTTTTATTAAGAGCTTTTGGTAACAACGTAGTTGTATCTGTATGTGGCTAAATGCTTGCATATTTTTGTTCTGTGTTCAAATTACTTCTCTAGTTAACATCTCAAGAAGCAATTTAGAGAAACAGCTGCACCCAAAGGAATGTGACTTGGTGTTCTTAATATTGTCTGAAAAGCAAAACTTCTATAGCAAAGAAGGCAAGGCAGAGAGCTGTCCATTACACCATGTGGGCTATGTGACTCGGTTTTATACTGGTAGGTTTTTTTTTATAAAAAAAACCAATAAGTAAGTGTACAAAACAATTATGTTAGCCAACCCTTGGTGTCAGTAAGTTATTTGATTTGGGATGGGGGACCCATTTCTGCTATTTCAGCATGAAATTCTGGCTCAGTCCAGGTATTGCACCAAGCTTTGTGGTTAAGAAAGCTTAACTATAGTTTGGCATGAAGTTTTGAGTTGACAAACCATGGTTTATCATCCACTGGCAAGCCAAGAAGCCATGGATTGAGATCAGAAGCCATTGTTTGAAGTGGGGTTACAAGCCACGGTTTTGGGAAATGGAAGCAGGCAAAGAACTCTAAACAATGTACAGTCTGTTAATATGTATGCTAGAAAAGCTCTCAAATCATGATTTGAATGCTAGATGATAATGAATGCATACACCGTGGTTTCTGAATTGTACCCCTGTCTCTCTCTCTCTCTCTCTCTCTCTCAGAGATGAAAGAGCAGGATGCCTGTCTTCTGTCTGTCAAGACACAAGGAAATTTGTCCGGTGTTGATAAGAATGTCAGGTGTGTGGTGGTCAGTTCTTTGGTGACAACGGAGCAAATGTTCAAGGCCCTCCTTCTTCTGAACCGAAGCCCTCTAGCCAAAGCCATAATCAGCCCACAAAACTCTGACTTCTGTCTGACAGGCTCAACTGTGGACTTGGAGACTTCTGTAAGTGTTTGTTTTAAAAGGCAATATAACCCAGTTCTGACTTGGGGAGGTATAAGATATTTTGCTACCCATTACACAAATCGTATGCCAATGAGCCAGGGGTTAAGCTGAAACTCCCTCAGAGATGGGCAGAGAAGACCAGAGAGAGGCAAGAGAATATTTCTACTCCAGCAGCCAACTTTCCGGAGGTGGAGGCGGGCGATAGGAGGAGAGACAGTTAGCTGTTAAGATTAGCAGCAGATGGAAGCTTTCTCCTGCCATCTCCAGGGAAGCCTTCGGAATTATGGTTCACACACCGCCGCTTTTCAAGTGTTGCCCGTAACATGTGGCCACAAATCTGCATCTCTTGGGAACATGGTCTTTTAGATGTGAGACAAGGGTGGGGACCTCAGTCCCAGGGACCAAATGCCACCCTCCAGGCCTCTCTGTTTTGTTTTGTTTTAATAATTTTTATTAATTTTCCAACACAAATAAACAATCATATCAGAATTTCCACAAATTTAACTCTATTTGGACTTCCTTCAGCTTCTCTGACAATCATCCATATTTGCCTCCCAGTTACGCATTTCTTCTGTTTATATTGCCATTAACCTTCCCTCCCACTTCTATTTCTTTCAAACAATATATCTCAACTTTCACAGTGCTTCTTGGAACCCCACTAGCGTTGTTTGCACATCACACGTTCTTTTCAGATATTCAACAAATTTCCCCCAGTCCTCGATGAACTTTTGGTCTCGAAGATATCTGATTTTCCCAGTTAGTCTGTCCAGTTCTGCATAGTCTCTCAGTTTCAGTCTCCATTCTTCTACCGTCGGTATTTCCTCTTGTTTCCATTTCTGGGCCAGTAGAATTCTTGCTGCTGTAACTGTATATTGGAAAAGTTTACAGTCCTTTCTTCTTATTTCCTTTCCTGTAATCCCTAAAAGAAATATCTCTGGTTTCTTTGCAAATGTACATTTTAACATCTTTTTCATTTCATTGTATATCATCTCCCCAAATCCCTTCACTTTCTTACACTCCCACCACATGTGATAAAACGTTCCTTCTGTTTCCTTACATTTCCAACACTTATTACACGTCTTATACATTTTTGCTAATTTTACCGGTGTAAATATCTTTCATATTCCATTCCAACAATATTTTGTACATTTTTGACAGAATTTTAGAATCATTATTTATCACTTCTGTCTGGAACTTTGAGTCTTTTTCTACATAACCCTTTTCTTTGATATCTTTTTTAAACATTTCACTAACCTGAAAACAATGCAACCAGTCATAAATATGTTCTCTAACTTGTTCGTATGGCATTAGTTTCCATTTTCCTCCTTCTTTGATTATCAATTGACCATATGTAATCCAGTTACCTCTCATATTTATTTTCTTTACACTCATAACCTCTAATGGAGACAACCAGTGTGGAACTCTGGGTTCTAATAGGTTTTTGTACCTCCCCTGAGTGAGTGCTTGAGGGCCCTGCTCTTGCCACTTACCATCTGGCCTGGGGCGGGGCCTGAAGCCTCATAAGGACTGCATGCTGCTTGCTGCCTGCTGCCCAGGAGGACTCCCCTGAGTGAGTGCTTGAGGGCCCTGCTCTTGCCACTTACCATCTGGCCTGGGGCGGGGCCTGGGGCCTCATAAGGACTGCGTGCTGCTTGCTGCCTGCTGCCCAGGAAGACTCCCCTGAGTGAGTGCCTGAGGGCCCTGCTCCTCCCTGCCACTTACCACCTGGCCCAGGGCGGGGCCTGACAGGCCTCACTAGGACAGTTGTTACTGCCGGAGAGGCACAGAGTGTTCTTAAAATGTTTTTTAAAAAATTTCTCTGGATTTTTTGTATGTGGAGGGTGGGGGTGGCATTGATGTTTGGTTGGGCTTGGGGAATTATTATTTTTTTATTTTGATGTTTTTGTAATTTTTACTTTTTTTGTTTGTATTGTTTTATTTGTTTTGTTTGTTTGTTTAAGGTGTTATTTTGTTTTTAGGGGGAGGGGTCAGGGCTGCCGGGGAGTGGGCCCCAGCCCACAAAATAGCTGGGGCATGTTCCACGGGGGGGGGGGGATGCACTGGGACAACCAATCTCAGTGATCACGGGTAGGAGGAGGAGTTATGCTCAGACCAGACCATGTCATCACAGAGGAGGCAGGTTTAGTCGTTGTCTGAGGACTATCCCTGCCTCCGGGTCTGGTCCTGACCGGATGGATACTAGAATCAGCAAGGGATACCCACATGACCTGAAGGTGCTGCTGTGCAATGTCAGGTCAATGATTCAGAAGACCACTGCCATCCATGACTTGATCATGGATGGAGGATTTGACCTGGCATGTGTAACAGAGACTTGGTTGGATGAAGCAGATGGGCCTGTCCTTGCCGCTGCTTGTCCACCAGGTTTCTCTTACGCACAGCAACCCAGGTCACGTGGGCGGGGAGGGGGGGTTGCAGTGATTTTTAGGAAGTCATTAGTTTGCACCAGGCGTCCTATTGGGAAGACCCAGTTCTCTGAGTGCATGTTCTGGAAGTTGGGCAATAGGGGCAGTACAGGATTCCTTTTGGTGTACCGACCTCCCCGCTGCGCCAAGGATTCCCTGCCCGAGCTGCTTCAGGTCGTGGCGGATGTTCTCCTGGAGACACCTAGCTTGGTCGTCCTAGGGGATTTTAACATCCATGCCGACACGACCTTACAAGGGGCCGCTCGGGCCTCCATGGGGTTGTCCCTGAATAAGTCTGGCCCAACCCATAGCCGTGGACATGCCTTGGACCTGGTGTTTACCTCTATGGATGTTGGTGATCTGACACTAAGTAAAAGCGAAACGAAAGAAGTGCCATGGTCAGATCACTTCCTGGTGCAACTGGACTTCTCTGCGACCCATCCCCTCTGCAGGGAGGTGGGACCAATTCGGATGGTCCGCCCCCGCCACTTAATGGATCCAAATGGTTTCCAGAGAGTGGTAGGGGATGCTTTATCCCATGTTGATGGCCTTTCAGCTGATTCCCTGGTGGCCCGCTGGAATGTGGAGTTAACCAGGGCTATTGACTGTTTGGCTCCGAAGCGCCCTCTCCGATTGCATGGAGCCCGGACAGCCCCGTGGTTTTCCACGGATCTGAGGGCAATGAAACAATCGTTGAGACGGCTAGAGCGCCGGTGGCGGATAACTCATTCCGAATCTGACCGGACACAGGTTAGAGCTCAACGTCGAGCCTACCAAGTGGCGATAGCGATGGCGAAGAAGAATTTCTTCACCGCCTCTATTGCATCTGCAGAAAACAGCAGCAGGAGACTTTTTCAGGTGGTTCACAATTTAGCGGAACCACCTGCAACATCGGGGCCCAGTACGGGCCACATGTTCTCCTGCAATGATTTTGCAAAGTTTTTTGCAGATAAAATCGCTCAGATTCGGGAAGAAGTAGACTCCACCGTGGGAGCAGGGCCGGGGCGGGAGAGTGCAAGAGTTCTGTCTAGTCAAGTTGAGTGGGATCAATTCCAATCTGTTACCTCCGAGGATGTGGACAGGCTGCTTGGACGAGTGAAACCAACCACCTGTCTCCTTGCCCATCCTGGCTTATAAAAGCTAGCCGGGAAGGACTGGGCGATGGGCTTCGTGGGGTGGTGAATGCTTCCCTCCGTGAGGGAGCCTTCCCGGACCCGCTGAAAGAGGCGGTTATTAAACCGCTTCTTAAAAAACCATCTTTAGATGCGGCCACGATGGCCAACTATCGCCCAGTCTCAAATCTTCCATTCCTGGGTAAGGTGATTGAGCGAGCGGTTGCCGAACAACTCCAGGCACGCCTGGAAGAAGCGGACCATTTGGATCCCTTCCAGTCGGGATTCAGGCCTCATCATGGGACTGAAACTGCCTTGGTCGCACTGGTTGATGATCTCCGGCGGGCTAGGGACAAAGGTGAGAGCTGTTTCCTAGTTCTGCTGGATCTCTCAGCGGCGTTCGATACCATCAACCATAGCATCCTTCTGGACCGTCTTGAGGGGCTGGGAGCTGGGGGCACTGTTATACAGTGGTTCCGCTCCTTCCTCCTGGGCCGTGTTCAGAAAGTGGTGGTGGGGGTTGAGTGTTCAGACCCCTGGGGTCTCACTTGTGGGGTTCCTCAGGGTTCTGTCCTCTCCCCCATGCTTTTCAACATCTACATGCGGCCGCTGGGAGAGATCATCAGGAGGTTTGGGCTGGGTGTTCATCAGTATGCGGATGATACACAGCTCTACCTCTCTTTTAAATCAGAACCAGTGAAGGCAGTGAAGGTCCTGTGTGAGTGTCTGGAGGCGGTTGGAGGATGGATGGCGGCTAACAGATTGAGGTTGAATCCTGACAAGACAGAAGTACTGTTTTTGGGGGACAGGAGGCGGGCAGGTGTTGAGGATTCCCTGGTCCTGAATGGGGAAACTGTGCCCCTGAAGGACCAGGTGCGCAGCCTGGGAGTCATTTTGGACTCACAGCTGTCCATGGAGGCACAGGTCAAATCTGTGTCCAGGGCAGCTGTTTACCAGCTCCATCTGGTACGTAGGCTGAGACCCTATCTGCCTGCGGACTGTCTCGCCAGAGTGGTGCATGCTCTGGTTATCTCCCGCTTGGACTACTGCAATGCACTCTACGTGGGGCTACCTTTGAAGGTGACTCGGAAACTACAACTAATCCAGAATGCGGCAGCTAGACTGGTGACTGGGAGCGGCCGCCGAGACTATATAACACCGGTCTTGAAAGACCTGCATTGGCTCCCAGTACGTTTCCGAGCACAATTCAAAGTGTTGGTGCTGACCTTTAAAGCCCTAAACGGCCTCGGTCCAGTATACCTGAAGGAGCGTCTCCACCCCCATCATTCTGCCCGGACGCTGAGGTCCAGCGCCGAGGGCCTTCTGGCGGTTCCCTCACTGCGAGAAGCAAAGCTACAGGGAACCAGGCAGAGGGCCTTCTCGGTAGTGGCGCCCGCCCTGTGGAACGCCCTTCCAGCAGATGTCAAGGCGATAAACAACTACCTGACATTCAGGAGACATCTTAAGGCAGCCCTGTTCAGGTAAGTCTTTAACGTGTGATATTTTATTGTATTTTTGGTTTTTGTGGAAGCCGCCCAGAGTGGCTGGGGAGGCCCAGCCAGATGGGCGGGGTATAAATAATAAATTATTATTATTATTATTATTATTATTATTATTTTATTATTATTCTATTAGTGAGCTCCGAAATATGTGGTTCCCGAAACCTTTATGAATTTTATTCTTTTCACACCATAAATACGCGTGCCATCCAAATCTGTTGTCAAATCCTTCTAAATCTAATAACTCCTTATTCTCTAATTTTATCCATTCTTTCAACCAGCAAAGACATGCTGCTTCGTAGAATAGTTTCAAGTCCGGCAGGGCGAAGCCTCCTCTTTCCTTTGCATCTGTTAATAACTTAAATTTAATTCTCGGCTTCTTACCCTGCCAGATATACCTTGAGAGCACTCTTTGCCACTCTTTAAAAATTACTACCCCCTTTATTATGGGGATAGTCTGAAACAAAAATAACATCTTTGGAAGAACACTCATTTTAACCATAGAGATTCTACCCCAAAAAGATAACTTCAATCTTCCCCACATCTCCAAATCTTTCCTTATTCCATTCCAGACCGGTGTATAATTATTCTGAAACAAATCAATATTTTTACGAGTTAACCAAATTCCTAAATATTTTACCCTTTTCACCACCTCTATCTCTATTCTTTGTTGCATTATTTCTATCATACTTTGATCCATATTTTTAGCAATTATTTTAGTTTTCTTCTTGTGTAGTCTGAACCCTGCCACATTTCCAAATTTCTCAATCTCTTCCAATACTTCTTTTACACTTGCTAAGACAACAGGCATATAAAAGTTATGACGCTGGAAGATGAGCCCCTCAGGTCGGAAGGTGTCCAACATGCTACTGGGGAAGAGCGGAGGACAAGTACAAGTAGATCCAGAGCTGATGAAGCGGCTGGGCCAAAGCCGAAAGGACGCTCAGTTGCGGATATGCATGGAAGCGAAAGGAAAGTCCAATGCTGTAAAGAAAAATATTGCATAGGAACCTGGAATGTAAGAACCATGAACCTGGGTAAGTTGGATGTGGTCAAAAATGAGATGGCGAGAATAAATATTGACATCCTGGGCATCAGTGAGCTAAAATGGACGGGAATGGGCGAATTCAGTTCGGATGACTATCATATCTACTACTGTGGGCAAGAAACCCGTAAAAGAAATGGAGTGGCCCTCATAGTCAACAAAAGAGTGGGGAAAGCTGTACTGGGATGCAGTCTCAAAAATGATAGAATGATCTCGATACGAATCCAAGGCAGACCTTTTAACATCACAGTAATCCAAGTTTATGCACCAACTACTGGTGCTGAAGAAACTGAAATTGAGCAATTCTATGAAGACTTACAACACCTTATAGAAGTGACACCAAAGAAGGATGTTCTGCTCATTATAGGGGATTGGAATGCTAAAGTAGGGAATCAAGAGATAAAAGGAACAACTGGCAAGTTTGGCCTTGGAGATCAAAACGAAGCAGGGCAAAGGCTAATAGAGTTCTGCCAAGAGAACAAGCTGGTCATCACAAACACGCTTTTCCAACAACACAAGAGACGACTCTACACATGGACATCCCCAGATGGGCAACATCGAAATCAGATTGATTATATTCTCTGCACCCAAAGATGGAGAAGCTCTATACAGTCAGCAAAAACAAGACCTGGAGCTGACTGTGGCTCAGATCATCAGCTTCTTATAGCAAAATTCAAGCTTAAACTGAAGAAAGTAGGAAAAACCACTGGACAGGTAAGATACAATCTAAACCAAATCCCTTATGAATACACAGTGGAAGTGAGGAACAGGTTTAAGGATTTAGATTTGCTGGACAGAGTGCCTGAAGAACTATGGATGGAGGCTCGCAGCATTATACAGGAGGCAGCAACGAAAACCATCCCAATGAAAAAGAAATGCAAGAAAGCAAAGTGGCTGTCCAACGAGGCCTTACAAATAGCGGGGGAGAGAAGGCAAGCAAAATGCGAGGGAGATAATGAAAGATACAAGAAATTGAATGCAGATTTCCAAAGAATAGCAAGGAGAGACAAGAAGGCCTTCTTAAACGAGCAATGCAAAGAAATAGAGGAAAGCAACAGAATGGGAAGAACCAGAGATCTGTTCAAGAAAATCGGAAATATGAAAGGAACATTTCGTACAAAGATTACCATAATAAAGGACAAAAGTGGTAAAGACCTAACTGAAGCAGAAGACATCAAGAAGAGGTGGCAAGAATACACAGAGGAATTATACCAGAAAGATATGGATGTCTCGTACACCGCAGGTAGTGTGGTTGCTGACCTTGAGCCAGACATCCTGGAGAGTGAAGTCAAATGGGCCTTAGAAAGCACTGCAAATAACAAGGCCAGTGGAAGTGATGGTATTCCAGCTGAACTGTTTAAAATTTTAAAAGATGATGCTGTTAAGGTGCTACACTCAATATGCCAGCAAGTTTGGAAAACTCAGCAGTGGCCAGAGGATTGGAGAAGATCAGTCTACATCCCAATCCCAAAGAAAGGCAGTGCCAAAGAATGCTCCAACTACCGCACAATTGCACTCATTTCACACGCTAGCAAGGTTATGCTTAAAATTCTACAAGGAAGGCTCAAGCAGTATGTTGACCGAGAACTCCCAGAAGTGCAAGCTGGATTTAGAAGAGGCAGAGGAACCAGAGACCAAATTGCAAACATGCGCTGGATCATGGAGAAAGCTAGAGAGTTCCAGAAAGACATCTACTTCTGCTTCATTGACTATGCAAAAGCCTTTGACTGTGTTGACCACAGCAAACTATGGCAAGTTCTTAAAGAAATGGGAGTGCCTGATCACCTCATCTGTCTCCTGAGAAATCTCTATGTGGGACAAGAAGCTACAGTTAGAACTGGATATGGAACAACTGATTGGTTCCAAATTGGGAAAGGAGTACGGCAAGGCTGTATATTGTCTCCCTGCTTATTTAACTTATATGCAGAATTCATCATGCGAAAGGCTGGGCTGGATGAATCCCAAACCGGAATTAGGATTGCCGGAAGAAATATCAACAACCTCAGATATGCAGATGACACAACCTTGATGGCAGAAAGTGAAGAGGAATTAAAGAACCTTTTAATGAGGGTGAAAGAGGAGAGCGCAAAATATGGTCTGAAGCTCAACATCAAAAAACGAAGATCATGGCCACTGGGCCCATCACCTCCTGGCAAATAGAAGGGGAAGAAATGGAGGCAGTGAGAGATTTTACCTTCTTGGGCTCCATGATCAGTGCAGATGGTGACAGCAGTCACGAAATTAAAAGACGCCTGATCCTTGGGAGAAAGGCGATGGCAAACCTAGACAACATCTTAAAAAGCAGAGACATCACCTTGCCAACAAAGGTCCGTATAGTAAAAGCCATGGTTTTCCCAGTAGTGATCTATGGAAGTGAGAGCTGGACCATAAAGAAGGCTGATCGCCGAAGAATTGATGCTTTTGAATTATGGTGCTGGAGGAGACTCTTGAGAGTCCCATGGACTGCAAGAAGATCAAACCTCTCCATTCTGAAGGAAATCAGCCCTGAGCGCTCACTGGAAGGACAGATCGTGAAGCTGAGGCTCCAATACTTTGGCCACCTCATGAGAAGAGAAGACTCCCTGGAAAAGACCCTGATGTTGGGAAAGATGGAGGGCACAAGGAGAAGGGGACGACAGAGAATGAGATGGTTGGATGGTGTTCTTGAAGCTACCAGCATGAGTTTGATCAAACTGCGGGAGGCAGTGGAGGACAGAAGTGCCTGGCGTGCTCTGGTCCATGGGGTCACGAAGAGTCGGACACGACTAAACGACTAAACAACAACAATGGTTCTTCAATCGTAATTACTAGATCTTTGTATTTGTATTCATTCTGACCAACTTGTTACCCCTTTTATTAATTCATTTTGTCTCATCGACCTCAAAAAAACCTCTAGGACCTTTATAAATAGCAGTGGTGAGAGTGGACATCCCTGTCTAGTTCCTTTTGTTATTTTGATATCTTCTGTATTCACATTATTAACAATTAATTTTGCTTTCTGCTCTGTATAAATTGCCTTTATCCCATTAAAAAACTCTACCCCCACATCCATATATTCCAAGTTCTTCAACATAAAATCCCAAGCAATATTGTCAAAGGCCTTTTCTGCATCTACAAACATTAATATAGCTTGTTTCTCATTCCTGGCAGTCAGATACTCCAAAATATTAATTACATTTCTTATATTATATTCCATCTGCCTGCCTGGAAGGAAACCCGCTTGATCTTTGTGAATTATTTCTTGCAATATCTTTTTCAATCTGTTCGCTAAAATCCATGCAAATATCTTATAGTCTGTATTAAGCAGTGAAATAGGCCTGTAATTTTTAACTTGTGTTAAATCTGAGTCCTGTTTAGGGATAAGTGTAATAAATGCTTCTTTCCACGTTTCAGGGATGTCTCTTTCTTTTAAAATATTGTTCATGGCTTCTTTCAATGGTGTCATTAAAGCATCTCTCAGTTCTTTATAGTAGCCTGATGTAAATCCATCTGGTCCAGGGGCTTTCCCCCTTTCCAGTTCCTTTATGGCCTCTTTTATCTCCTCGTTTCCTATTGGGGCATTCAGTTGGTCTTTCTTTTCTGCCAGGATCTTCTGCACCTTTTTTCTTTCAAAAATCGTTCTATTTTCCTCATAGAATCATAGAATCATAGAGTTGGAAGAGACCACAAGAGCCATCGAGTCCAACCCCCTGCCAAGCAGGAAACACCATCAGAACACTCCTGACATATGGTTGTCAAGCCTCTGCTTAAAGACCTCCAAAGTAGGAGACTCCACCACACTCCTTGGCAGCAAATTCCACTGTCGAACAGCTCTTACTGTCAGGAAGTTCTTCCTAATGTTTAGGTGGAATCTTCTTTCTTGTAGTTTGGATCCATTGCTCCGTGTCCGCTTCTCTGGAGCAGCAGAAAACAACCTTTCTCCCTCCTCTATGTGACATCCTTTTATATATTTGAACATGGCTATCATATCACCCCTTAACCTCCTCTTCTCCAGGCTAAACATGCCCAGCTCCCTTAGCCGTTCCTCATAAGGCATCGTTTCCAGGCCTTTGACCATTTTGGCTGCCCTCCTCTGGACACGTTCCAGTTTGTCAGTGTCCTTCTTGAACTGTGGTGCCCAGAACTGGACACAGTACTCCAGGTGAGGTCTGACCAGAGCAGAATACAGTGGCACTATTACTTCCCTTGATCTAGATGTTATACTCCTATTGATGCAGCCCAGAATTGCATTGGCTTTTTTAGCTGCCGCGTCACACTGTTGGCTCATGTCAAGTTTGTGGTCAACCAAGACTCCTAGATCCTTTTCACATGTACTGCTCTCAAGCCAGGTGTCACACATCTTGTATTTGTGCCTCTCATTTTTTTTGCCCAAGTGCAATACTTTACATTTCTCCCTGTTAAAATTCATCTGGTTTGTTTTGGCCCAGTTCTCTAATCTGTCAAGGTCGTTTTGAAGTGTGATCCTGTCCTCTGGGGTGTTAGCCACCCCTCCCAGTTTGGTGTCATCTGCAAATTTGATCAGGATGCCCTTGAGTCCATCATCCAAGTCGTTGATAAAAATGTTGAATAAGACCGGGCCCAAGACAGAACCCTGTGGCACCCCACTAGTCACTCTTCTCCAGGATGAAGAGGAACCATTGATGAGCACCCTTTGGGTTCGGTCAGTCAGCCAGTTACAAATCCACTGAGTGGTAGCAGAGTCAAGACCGCATTTTACCAGCTTCTTTACAAGAATATCATGGGGCACCTTGTCAAATGCCTTGCTGAAATCAAGGTAGGCTATATCCACTGCGTTCCCTTCATCTACCAGGCTTGTAATTCTGTCAAAAAACGAGATCAGGTTAGTCTGACATGACTTATTTTTCAGAAATCCATGCTGACTATTGGTGATCACAGCATTCCTTTCTAGGTGCTCACAGACTGTTTGCTTAATGATCTGCTCCAGAATCTTCCCTGGTATTGATGTCAGACTGACTGGGCGGTAATTATTTGGGTCCTCTCTTTTCCCCTTTTTGAATTATTATTATTTCTTTCTCTGTTTTTATATAGTTTTCTATAAAAGTCCAAAAATCCTTTTCTAATTCCTTTCGGATTGTCAACCTCTTCTCCGTTTACAATAATTTTATTAATTGTATTTTGCTCTTTTCTCTTTTTGGTTTGCCACGCAAGCCATTTACCAGATTTGTTCGCAAATTCAAAGTTTTTTTTGTCTTAACCTTTTAATATTCAGTTCTATTTCTTTATTTATGATCATTGCAAATTGTGTTTGTAAAGTCTTAATCTCTTGTTTTATTTTTAAATTATTTGGTTTTTTAATTTGGTTATTTTTAATTAATTTTTGTTCATTGTCCATAATCTGCTTTAGGATTTCTTTTCCCCCCTTTTTCTCTATTCTTGTTCTTCAAAGAATTCTGTTGGATAAAGAAACCTCTCATCACTGCCTTGCTTGCATCCCATACTACACTCATCTTCGTTCCTTTATTGCTGTTGTCCACAAAATACTCAGTTAGTTTCTTTTGTGCTTTTTCAATGATTTTTTGATCGTCGAAGAGGTAATCATTGATTCTCCATCTAAAGGTTCTTTCCTCGAATCCTTTCAATTCCATTTTTATTGGATTATGGTCTGAAATTATTCTTGGTTGGATCTCAATTTGAAGAATTCTTGGAGTCAAATCGTTCGACACCCATATTTGATCTATTCTTGACATTGACTGATTCGGTTCAGAAAGAACTGAATTGTTTTTCCAATGGATATCTGAGTCTCCAAATATCGATCAAATTATAATTCTTTACCATTGCGAAAAAAGTCTTAGGTAATTTTCCTTCTTTGTTTGATCCATCTCTTAGTCTGTCCATTTCCAATGAGACCACTCCATTCATGTCTCCCATTACTATGATTTTCTGGTCCATATATTCAAATAGTTTTTCTTCTAAAGATTTATAAAAATCTGTCTTGTTTCCATTAGGTGCATAGATCCCGACAATTATCAAATTTTCGCCCTGCCATTTGATCCGTACTGCAATCATCCTTCCTTCTTTATCTTTGAAGATTTGTTGTGATTCAGTTTTACTTTTGATATATAGAACTACCCCTCTTTTTTCTCTTTATCTGAAGATACAAATTTGTTTCCTAATCTTTTGTTAATCAAAATTTTCCTATGTTTCCTTGCGACGTGTGTCTCTTGTAAACATATAATGTCCCGATTGTTCTTTTTAAAAAATTGTTCAATTTTATTCCGTTCCCCCCCCCTCATTCATTCCATTAATATTCCAATTCCATAATTTTAGTGCCATGGTGATTTCCAATTAAATAAATTTAGTTTGCTTTTTACGCTTTTATAATTTATCTGACTCTCCTTCTTCCTCTTCTTTTTCTTCTCCTAAATTTTCCCCATTCTCTTCTTCTTCTTCTTCCCCCGATTCTAATTCATCCTGGGCACCTGCTCCTTTTTCTGCTCCTTTGACTTCTCCAATTTCTCCATCTTCTACTTTTAGTTCCTTATACCTTCTCAGAAACTTCCCTGTTTCTTCTGGACTCGTCAATCTGCGCTTTTTGGTTTTGTAGAAAAATGAAATTCCCTCCAGAAATTCCCACCTGAATTCAATGTTGTTTTTCTTAAGGACCTGCACCAGTGGTTTATATGGGTCTCTTCGTTTCAATAATCTTATTGGTATATCTTTAAAGATGATTATATAACTTCCATCTATATACAATATTTTCTCTCTGTTCTTCTGTAATATCAAATTTCTCATTTCCCTGTCCTTCAAGGTGATTAGACAGTCTCCTGGGAATTTTCTTGTTTTTGATGTTCTTACTCTCATTCTAAATGCATTTTGTACTGCTTTAGCTACCTCTTGCCAGTGTGGTGTAGTGGTTAAGAGCGGTAGTCTCGTAATCTGGGGAACCGGGTTCGCGTCTCCGCTCCTTCACATGCAGCTGCTGGGTGACCTTGGGCTAGTCACACTTCTTTGAAGTCTCTCAGCCCCACTCACCTCACAGAGTGTTTGTTGTGGGGGAGGAAGGGAAAGGAGAATGTTAGCCGCTTTGAGACTCCTTAAAGGGAGTGAAAGGCGGGATATCAAATCCAAACTCTTCTTCTTCTTCTCTTCTATTGGTAATTCCATCCATTGGGCTAATTCCGATATCAGTCTGTCTTTAATATTTTCATTCTGTATTTCCGGAATAGCTCTCAACCTCAGATTAACTTCCCTCTGTTGCAATTCATTCATAGCAATCAAATCTTTAATTTCTTCTTGTGATTTATTTAATTCCAACATCTCCACTCTAATCCTCTCTTCCTCTCGCTTCACTTCCTTCATTTCTTGTTTCGTCCTCTTAAATCCTTCCTCCAGCGATTGAGTTCTCTTAGATACCTCTTTTAATTGTCCTTTAAGTTCATTAACTGTCTCATCAATTTTTTTTATCCATTTTCCCAATCTTATTATCTACTGATTCTAGTTTTGATTCTAAATTCTTTTCACTTTGTTTTATTTCGGCAAACATTCTCAAAATTTCTGCTTTAAACTCTGTTTCTTGTTTGGACCCCTTCCTCTCTACTGGTGTCCCCCCATCTGCCCCTTTCTTTTGCTGGTGTGACATCTTTATTAATTATTCCTTATTATTCAAACAATCTTCAAATATTGATTGAACCAATTTTTACACTTTTACACTTTGTCAATTTTCCAATTTCTAATTATATCATATAGTTCAACTGTAGTTTGGGGGTGATGAGGATGATGAAGAGTATAAGATCAGAGTAGAAACCGGAACAAAACAAACTAAATCTTCTTGCCACCAATTAGGCTATTCCTCAGAAAAAAATTGCTTCCCAGATAAATCCAATACCTCGCCCAAAGGAAAAGGAATTTCCAAAAATTTCCAAAAATCTTCCCACAAGGCTTCCCAGAAATCTTCCCATAAAAAACCCTTTCCAAGATTATATCCAATTAATCACGTTCCAAAAAAATTATATCCAAATGACAAAGGTCCAAAATTATATCCAAGTGACAAAATCTCAGAGGCAAAATTCCCAAAAAGATGAAGAAAAAAACAATAAAAACAAACGCAGAACCCTTCACTCGACTAAAAAGGCACAAGTCACTTCTCAGTATTATATCCCTCAGTATTATATTCCTTCGCCAGGAAAAAAAATCAGAGAAAAACAAATTGTAGTAGCTCGTTCCTTCCACTAGGGTAACAGACAGTTCCTTTAATATATACAGTTTTAGACTTAAAAGTTCCCAATTCATAAAAAAGGAAAGAAAAAAAAGGGGTTTCCCAATTGTAATTAATATGCTTAAGTGACAGAGGCAGCTATAATCCTATTTAGCATTAAGGATTCCCATAATAAAGTCTAAAAAGACCTTTATCCGCTGTTTCCACCTAACCGTCGTTCCAATAGAGTTTTAATAATGGAGTCGGAAGCTCCTTTTCCGTTTCAGTGTTCTTTGTTCTTTTAAAAGTGAAAGTAACAAAGCACTTCAGCCTTCTGTTTCCCTCCGTTGCATCAAAGACCACAAACTTCTTCAATCTTAACTTTCTGCTCTCCCTTTCTAACTTTAGCAGTCTTAAAACTTTGTAGCTTCTTAAAGAGTTACTTTTAAATAAAGTTCTAGGAGAGAAAGAAAACAGTAACCGCCAGTGGCAACTCACTTTCCCTTTCCAGCTCTGTGCGCCGCGTTACGTCTATCCTGATTCCAGATGACAGCTGAACTCCAATTTTTTCTCTTTCTATTTCGAATCTTTACTTGATTTGTTACCATGAAATTATAATCCAATTAGGTCCGAATTTCTTCTATTTGAGAATGGAGCGCTTCTCTTGCAAGCTCAGGGCTTCGCTATTCGGGTGTAGAAAATGGCTTCCCGTAGCCCTCAGCCCCGCTCCGCCGTTCTCTTCGCTCCTTTTGGAGTTACCTGATGGCCGGGCGGGCTGCTCCTGGCTTCGCTGGGAACCTGTCACTCCGGGTGACCCCCCCGAGATTAAATTTGGGGGCTACTGCGCCCTGTAGCACCCCTTTTCGCCCGAAATAGCACAGGATTCTCCTCTCGGAAAAATCCTTGCTTGCGGCAGGATCGCGCTCCACCAGAAGTCCCTCCAGGCCTCTCTGACTGGCACTTGCAAGTCTGCCTAGGCCACACACACTGTCCCCAGTGTGCGTACATTCCTCTGTACGCAGGAGAACTGCGACATACATCCAGTGGAGCTGTATGCATGCTTAGCAGAGTTCTGCAAGAAGCGAGGCTGTGTAGGCGTGTGACATCACGAAATTTATTAATTTACAGCAAATCAAAACAACAAAACATGACTGGTGTGAGCAGTGTCTCTCACACACGTCTTCTGTCCCAAAGCAGAGAACAAAGAGCAGAAAAATAAAAACACACAGAACGGAAGTTCTCTTGTCTGAGTTTATGTTCCCACACTTCCAGCAGTGTGGAATGTAAATAAGGATCACATGATCCAGCAATGCAAGAATGAATTAGAGACACCCAGGCCTTGCCCTTCACTGGCCTTGCTTTGCACCCTCCTTGAGTGGTGGTGGTGTTATCTGCCTGGTTGGGATGTGTCCTTGAGCTCTGATCAAGCCTCTTGCTTGCCTGAATTTGGGAGGAGAGTGGTGTCTTGAATGTGAAGAAAGGTAAAACCCACCATGTTTGCGTTGCTCACTTTTGTCCCTGCCACGTGGCCCTCAGAATGTTGTTCTGGAAGGAATGTGGCCCTTGGACTGAAAAGGTCCCCCTGCCACTACCCAGTGCATAATTCCATCTACACCTTTTTTGTCTCCTGTTTGGCTGTATCTCACATGGATGTGAAATTTAGCTGCTTGGGAAATTCACTGAGTCCCACCTGTCTTTCCATAGCCAAAATTAAGCTTGAGCGCACATTACCTGTCTTAAGCCAACCTTCCCCCAGCCTGACACTCCCCAGGTGTTTGGGGCTACAACTCCCATCACCTCCAACCATTGGCCGTGCTGGCCAGGGCTGATGGGACTGGTAGTCCAAAACATCTGGTTGGCACAAAGCTGATGAACATCAGCAGCAGTCTTCCACAGTCTCCTCCTTCCTCTTCATTTATTTATTCAATTTATACCCCACTCTTCTTCCTGAAAGTTGAACTTGGGCCTTAGGAGAGAATGACATTGTGATAACATTCCTGTGGCAATTTTCTGCAAAATGAGAGGTCCATTGAAGAGAGACTTCCAAATCCTTGGGGCTTTTGTACCTCTGAAGTGAGGACAGATAACGCAGGGTCAGTTTGCACAAAATGCTAAACCAAACCATGGCTTAGTGCAAACTTGCAGGTGCTCAAAGAGGAGATGGTGGCTAGTTTGATTCGCCTTGAGGTCCTGCTACTGTGAGCTAAACCATGGTTTGGCTTGCATGTGTCTTCTGGACTTGGACATGTGGTTCAAACTTTAAGTGAGGCAAACCACAGGCTTAAGTTTGGAAAACTTGCTGTAGCCCAAACCAAGACCTAGCTCACAGCAGTAGAATACTGTAAGCAAAGCCATCACAGTCTCCTGTTCTGCGAACCCACATGCTCACACTAAGCCATGGTTTGGCATTGTATTAGTGTGAACTAGGTCACAGAAATCTCGGAACGGTCCGTTCTGGTGAGAGATGCACCTTTGTCCTCTCCTTTGCCCCACAGTCTTCGTACATGAAGGAGCTTAATGAAGATCAAAGGACAGCTATTGAAACTGCTTACACCTTCGTGATGAAGCTGCCTTCATTGCCCAAAGTTTGCTTGATCCATGGGCCACCTGGGACTGGGAAATCTAAGACTATCCTTGGGCTCCTTTACCGAATCCTCAGCAAGGTAGGTCAGGTTAGTAACACCCTGCATGTGCTGGTCCTTGTAAGATGTGTGAGAATATCGAGAAGGCTGGACAACAAATGGCATTCCAATAATAATAATAATAATAATAATAATAATAATAATAATAATAATAATAATAATATAATTTATTTGTACCCTGCCTTCCATATGCAGCTTCCAGCGTATATAAAGACGTAGTAAAACATTAAGCCTTAAAAAGCTTCCCTATACAGGGCTGCCTTCAGATATCTACTGAAGGTAATATAGTTACTCATCTCCTTGACATCTGATGGGAGGGCGTTCCACAGGGCGCCACTACTGAGAAGGCTCTCTGTCTGGTTCCCTGTCACTTCACTTCTCGCAGTGGGAACCGCCAGAAGGCCCTCGGTGCTGGTTCTCTGTGTTCATGCTGGATGATGGGGGTGGAGACGCTCCTTCAGGTATACTGGGCCAAGGGTGTTTAGGGATTTAAAGGTCAGCACCAACACTTTGAATTGTATTGGGAAACATACTGAGAGCCAAGGTACGTCTTTCAGGACCAGTGTTATATGGTCTCGGCAGCCACTCCCAGTCACCAGTCTAGCTGCTGCATTCTGGATTAGTTGTACTTTCCAAGTCACCTTCAAAGGTAGTCCCACATAGAGCGCATTGCAGTAGTCCAAGCAGGAGATAACCAGACCATGTATAACTCTGGTGGGACAGTGCGCAGGCAGGTAGGGTCTCAGCCTGCGTACCAGGTGGAGCTGGTAGACAGCTGCCCTGGACATAGAATTAACCTGGGACTCCATGGACAGCTGTGAGTCCAAAATGACTCCCAGGCTGCGCACCTGGTCCTTCAGGGGCACAGTTGCCCCATTCAGGAACAGGCTGTTGTGTGTCACATGCCTGTTTACTTTCAGCACTCGCTGGGAACTTCCGTTTGCATATAGCTTTTGCTTTGCTGTTTTGCTGGACACGAAGGGATGCAGACATGTTTTCCTTTGTTCCTGAACTATGCTGAATAAATGCTGTACATTATGCTTGCACATCTCTTTGCCTGCCTCTTCTGCTGTGAGGTGATTTACACACTCTGCTGACAGAGCGTGCACGGGTCTCTAAACGTATCTGAGGCTTGTGTCACTGTTTGATGCTGTTCCAAGGGAGACCGGCTGCCAACTGGTGGCTGGAGCCAGCTGGGGGCCTGTCTGATGCCTGCCTGATGCCCCCGACTCCTGGCAGTATCCCAACAAAAGGGTTTCGGGCCCAGATCCATGGCGCTTACAGGAGAGTAAGACTGCCGATGGCTCCCAGCAGAGACAGAGGTATGTGAAGCTGATTGTCCCGGCCACAGCTAGAAGGCTTTTGAAGTCTGTGCCAAGAACCAATTAGGCCGGCGAGAGAAGCACGCTATGTCTGATTTACGACGTGCTTAAGATAAGGCTGATTGTAAATTGTATCCAGTTCCAAGGCTTGCGTGAAGAGCAGGAATGGATCTTTTACAAGCCTCAGATGGGGTTCCGTGCCCAAAGTTTAATGGCCACAGTTATCAGACCTGGGCAAGGCACTGCAAGGGCCAGTTGAGAAGGCTTGGTGTGTGGCACACTGTTTCTGAGGACCCCCAAGCACCTCTGATTGATGCATGGGTTGTACAAGATTCAAGAGCCATGGGGGTAATTCTGCTCTCAGTAGCTCCAGAAGAGTTAATTACCCTGGCTGGCAAGACCAGCTCGCGTGAGATGTGGGAGGGGCTTCAGGCCTCACATCTCCAACAAGAAGCTAGGTCTGTGTTGCTTTACTTCAAAAAGCTGCACAAGAAGTGCTTGGAGCCGGGGGGGGGGGGACCTCAGAAGTCATGTCCGAGAGTTACAGAAACTCAGACAGGAATTGACTCAAAGAGGTTTCAACATGACAGAATCTCTGCTTGCAACCCTTATCCTGGATTCTTTAGATGTGAGCTGCTGCGCTGTGGCGAGCCAGCTGGCAACTCTTCCTGCGCAGGAGCTCACTGCTTCAAACGTTTTGGTGACCTTGCAAAACAAATATGATTGGAGGAATGCAGCTGAACCAGCTTGTGTGCTTCAGGGGGAGCAGTGTGGCACAGCATTCCAGCCTCCAGGGGGAGCCAAGGCGTTGGCAGCTGTGAAGTGCTGCAACTGTGGAAATCAAGGTCACATTCAGTGTCATTGCCCAAAGGCTGGAGGGAAACAAAAGAAGAAGCCTGCAGATGGCCAGAAGCAGGGGGGCAAGAAACCCAAGCTGGTGAAAAACAAGGCTTTGTTTGCTGGAACTGCTTCTCCAAAGGCAGATTGGTTGTGGATTCAGGAGCGTTGACGCACGTAGCGAAGGATCGGCATCTGTTTATTTCCTTCACACCTCAGGCTGGGGAAATTCAGCAGGCTGATGGTAAGACTCTGAGAGTTGCAGGAGTCGGGACAGTGAAACTGGCAAGTCTGCATACAATCATCAGCAAAGTACTTTTTGTTCCAGATTCTGCAGACAATTTGCTCAGCATCCCACAGCTGACTGAGCAAAACTTTGAGATTTCTTTCAAGAAGGGCATCTGTGTCATCAGGGAGGGCAAAGAGGACATTTTGCATGCAAAGTTTGTCGATGGCTTGTTCTTGATAACTTATGATGACAAAGCTGTTGGTGTATCTAATGTTGAATCTTGTTGTGTTGCACAAACTAACAAAGTTCTTCATGCAGGATGTATTCACGAGGTGCACCGAAGATTTGGTCACATGTCTTGGCAGGCACTGGCCAAAATGCCTGGGTTGGTTCAGGGTTTGAACATCAAGCCCTGTAAGTTTCACATGAAATGTGTATCTTGTGCAGAGAACAAGGTGAAGGTTGCTCCAAAAGGCAAGGTGTCTAGCAGACAGGCTTCCAAACCCTACCAGCTAGTCCACGCAGACCTGGTTGATCCACTTGCTCCCTCTTTGGGTGGAGCAAGGTACTTCATGGTTTTAATTGATTCTTTTTCCAGGTACATTCATGTGTTTCTGCTCCAGCAGAAGTCAGAAGTGTTTCCTAGGTTCAAGGCGTTCTGTGCTTGGTTGGAGAATGCTCACAGTAAACGCATTGGCTGTTTGTTTACTGATCGAGGCGGGGAGTTCACTTCTCAGCAGTTTGAAGCTTTCCTGACTGAGAAGGGACTCCAGCACGACCTCTCAAGTCCCAGATCTCCATGGGAGAATGGACTTTGCAAGTGGGCAAACCAAACTTTGCTGCAAGGCCTAAAAACCTTGTTGCATGATGCCAATCTCCCTGAGAAATATTGGGCGGAGTCTTTGAATACTTTTGTTTATACGTATAATAGGAGACTGTCATCGCCTATTGGTTGTGCTCCCTATGAGAAGATGTTTGGTAAGAAACCTTACGTCAAGCACATGAGAATCTTTGGTTCTGACATGTGGGTCCGCACCCCACAGAGCAGCAAGCTTGGGAAGCGTGGGGCACATAGTTTGTTCATGGGGTACGAAAAAGGTGCATACAGGGTATTCATGACTGTCCATTAGGTTCACAAAGAGTGTTGAGTACAATCCTAAGTGGGGGGGGGGGATGTGGGAATTTTCCAGAGTCACTCAGAGGAGGATGGAGATTATGAGGAAGCTGAGGATGATGATCAGAGTTCGGATTCTAGTTCAGTGGGCGGCGCTGCTGCTGCTGTCAGCGACAGTGATGACACAGCAGACTACAAGAGCGCAAAGGCCTCAGTCAGACCATCTGATGCGTCTGACATTGAATTGGAAGAACCACTGTTCACCATTGGCCTCTTTTCTCCTAAGAAGGAGGAGATGAGTGCAGAAGACTTGCGTCTAGCACGCAGATCTGAAGGGCCACAAAAGGCAAACCTCCAAAGAGATTTGCTGATGAGTTTGCTAAGACAGCAACTGCTGTTCTTGGTAGCTCAGAAAAGGTGTGGGAACCTTCAAGCTTCAAAGAGGTCCAGGAATTAACCTCAAAGGATGCTGAACCATGGCTTAATGCCATGAAGGCTGAAGTTGATTACTTGAATAGGAACCAAACCTGGGAGCTGGTGCCAACAGTCCCAGGAATGAGGCTGGTTGGCAGCAAATGGGTCTTCAAGGCCAAGACAGACCAGAATGGCAAGGTTGTCAGGCACAAAGCCAGACTGGTCGCCAGAGGTTTTTCACAGATACCAGGACAGGAATACCACGAGACCTACTCACCCACCGTCAAGTATGAGAGCATTAGACTGTTAGGATATTTCCGTTCCACCTTAAAAGGGAACAGGCTTTGTAAGTAACAGAGTCTGCGCATGTCCTAGTCACAGGATGTTTATGTTCTGCTATTGTTCCTTTCGGTTTTGTCAGTTGGTCAGAGACGCTGACTGAGATGGACGTGTTTTTTTTTGTTCTGTTCTAAGCTAAATAAAGTCTGTAAAATTATGCTCTTCTGCGGTGCGACTTTTGGCTGTGCTTTTATCTGCTGATAAACAGTGTACACAAGCCTGGAATGTGGCAAGGAATTTCCAGAACGGCTTTGTGTCGCTAACTGCTGGATCTGCCTGAGCTACGGGAGATTGATGGACGTCCGACTGCCAGCTTGGGGGCTCATGATGGACACTATCTCCCTGGCAGTTTCCCAACAACAAGGTTATGGGCCCAGATTCACGACACCTACAGGAGAGTAAAGCTGCAACAGACTGCGTCTAAGAGGTATGGTCAAAAGCGAAAGAAAAGAGGGAGGCTTTTGGCTTTTCTGTTTACCTCGCAAGGAGTCTTTGATCTCCGGCAAGGCTTAATTGGCCTGGGAGCTGCGCCAAAGAGGCTTCGTGATTAATGGCTGCCAAGATAAGGAGTCTCTGAAGTTTAATAAGGGCTCACGGCTCAAGTAAAAAGCTGAGATGGATCTCTTACAGTCCTCAGAAACTGCTCCGTGTCCACTAAAGCTGAATGGCCACAACTATCAGACCTGGGCAAGGTACTGTGAGGGCCAGATGAGAAGGCTTGGAGTGTGGAATACTGTTTCTGAGAACCCCCCAGCCCCTGTGACAGATGAGTGGAAAGCACAGGATTCGAGAGCCATGGGAATAATTTTGCTCTCAGTAGCTCCTGAAGAGTTAATCACCTTGGCTGGCAAGGCAACTGCCCGTGAGATGTGGGACGGGCTAAGAGCCTGTCATCTCCGACAAGAGGCTGGGTCTGTGTTGCTTTATTTCAGAAAGCTGCACAGGAAGCGTTTGGAGCCAGGGGAAGATCTTAGAGCCCATGTTTTACAGTTGCAGCATCTCAGACAGGAATTGGCTCAGAGAGGTTTCAATATGCCTGAGTCACTGTTTGCTATTCTCATCCTGGACTCCCTGGATGAAAGCTATCATGCCGTGGCAAGTCAGCTGGCGACCCTCCCTGCGCAAGACCTCACTGCTACAAAGGTCTTGGCAACTTTGCAAAATGAATACGATAGAAGGAATGCAGCTGAGTCGGCTTGTGCGCTTCAGGGGGAGCAAAGTGGGACAGCATTCCAGCCTCCAGGGGGAGCCAAAGCGTTGGCAGCTGTGAAGTGCTGGAACTGTGGGAACCAAGGTCATACTCAGAGGTTTTGTCCAAAGACTGGAAATAAACAGAGGAAAAAGCCTGCAGGTGGCCCGAAGCAGAAGGGGGGTGGAAAGCCCGCGCCAGGGAAAAACAAAGCGATGTTTGCTGGCACTGCTTCACCAAAGGCTAAAGGCACGTCTGGTGGCCAGGAGCAGGAGCAGGGGGGCAAGCTGCAAAAGCCCACGCCGCAGGAAAACAAGGGTTTGCTTGCTTTAAAGACTGCTCCAACAGCCAAAGGCAGCTTTGTTGTTGATTCAGGCTGTACGCGCCACATTTCGAAGGATCGCCACCTCTTTATCTCCTTCAAGCCTCAGGAAGGTGAGATCCACCTGGCTGATGGAAGGACGTTGCAAATTGCAGGAGAAGGGACTGTGAAACTTGCAAGTCTGCACACTACCATCATTAATGTACTTTTTGTTCCAGGAGCGGCGAGCAACTTGTTGAGCGTCCCACAGCTTACTGGGCGTGGTTTTCAGATTTCTTTCAAGAGGAGCGTCTGTGTCATCAGTAAAGGCAAAGAGGACTATTTGCATGCAAAGTTTATGGATGGTTTGTTCCATATAACTTATGATGACACTGCTGTTGTGAATAATGCTGATTCTTGTTGTGTTGCACAAACTAACAAAGTTCTTCATGCAGGTTGCATTCATGATGCGCATCGAAGGTTTTGTCACCTCTCTTGGAAGGCACTGGCCAAGATGCCAGAGGTGGTTGAGGGTTTGAACATCAAACCCTGTAAATTTCACATGAAATGTGTATCTTGTGCAGAGAACAAGGTGAAGGTTGCTCCAAAAGGCAAGGAGTCTAGCAGGCAGGCTTCCAAACCCTACCAGCTAGTACATGCGGACCTGGTTGGGCCACTAGCGCCCTCTATAGGAGGAGCAAGGTACTTCATGATTCTGATTGATTCTTTTTCCAGGTACATTCATGTGTATTTGCTCGAACAGAAATCACAAGCGTTTCCAAAGTTTAAGGAATTCTGTGCTTGGTTGGAGAATGTGCACGGTAAACGTATTTCTTGTTTTTTTACTGATCGGGGCGGGGAGTTTACTTCTCAGCAGTTTGAAGCTTTCCTGACTGAGAAGGGAATCCAGCATGACATGTCAACGCCCAGATCGCCATGGATGAATGGGCTTGCGGAGAGAGCAAATCAGACATTGCTGCAAGGAATCAAAACCTTGTTGCATGATGCCAATCTCCCTGATAAGTTTTGGGGGGAGGCTCTGGGGAATTTGGTTTATACCGTTAATCGCAGATTGTCATCACCCATTGGCTGTACCCCCTATGAGAAGATGTTTGGCAAGAAGCCCAACACCAAACACTTGAAAATCTTTGGTTCGGACATGTGGGTACGCACACAACAAACCAACAAGCTTGGGAAGCGTGGGGCACATGGTTTGTTCATGGGGTACGAAAAAGGTGCATACAGGGTATGGATGACTGACTCTAAGTCCATTAAGTTCACAAGGAGTGTTGAGTACAATCCTAAGTGGGGGGGAATGTGGGAATTTTCCAGAGTTACCCAGAGGAGGATGAAGGTGATGTCAAGCAAGCAGCTAAAGATGAGAAAGCTGCTGATGATGAGGATGATGATGAGGAGGATGATGATGATGATGATGATCAGAGTTCGGATTCCAGTTCAGTGGGCGGCGCTGCTGCTGCTGCTGGTGTCAGTGACAGTGATGACACAGCAGACTACAAGAGCGCACAGGCCTCAGTCAGACCATCTGATGCGTCTGACAATGAACTGGAAGAACCACTGTTCACCATTGGTCACTTTTCTCCTAAGAAAGAGGAGATGAGTCCAGAAGACTTGCATCTAGTACGTAGGTCTGAAAGGGCGACCAAGGGCAGACCTCCAAAGAGGTATGCTGATGAGTTTGCTAAGACAGCAACTGCTGTTCTTAGTAGCTCAGAGAAGGTGTGGGAACCTTCAAGCTTCAAAGAGGTTCAGGAGTTAACCTCTAAAGATGCTGAGCCTTGGCTTAATGCCATGAAGGCTGAAGTTGATTCCTTGAACAGGAACCAAACTTGGGAACTGGTACCGGTAGTCCCAGGGATGAGACTGGTTGGCAGCAAATGGGTCTTCAAGGCCAAGACAGACCAGAATGGCAAGGTAGTCAGACACAAAGCCAGATTGGTTGCCAGAGGTTTTTCACAGGTACCAGGACAGGATTACCACGAGACCTACTCACCCACAGTCAAATATGAGAGCATTCGGCTGATGCTCAAGATCGCTGCGGAGGAGAAACTGCATGTTTCCCACCATGACATTAATACAGTTTTTTTGTACGGGATTTTGGGGGAGGAGCTGTTCATGCTTCCACCTGATGGGATGGAGATACAGAAGGGAATGGTCTGTAAACTGCGGAAATCCTTATATGGTCTCAAGCAGAGTGCCAGGTGTTGGAACACAAAACTCACTGAGACATTGCTTTCTCTAGGTTTTCACCAGGGCAAAGCTGATCCATGTGTGTTTGTCAAGGAGGAGGGGCAAAACAAACTGTATTGTTTATGTTTTGTTGATGATCTTCTGATGTTTTGGAAGAATCAGGCTTTTTACCAAAGCACCCTAGCTCAGCTGAAGAAGCACTTTGACATGAAGGATCTTGGTGAGGTATCCAACTATCTTTCTCTGCAGGTGGAGAAGGACCAAGCAGGTAATTTTCTGGTACATCAAACACAGAAAATTGCTGATGTGTTAACCAGGTTGAATTTGGTTGATGCAAACCCAGCAGACACACCGATGGTGACAGGTTACCAGGTAGACAGTACTGCTGAAGCGTTTCCTGACACAACGCTGTACAGATGCATTCTAGGCAAGATGAATTTCATTGCCAGATGTTCAAGACCTGACATAGCTGTAAGCTGTAATCTGCTTAGCAGACATGCCAACAATCCTACGGTTCAGGATTGGAAAGCTCTGAAGCGCATAGCCCGCTATTTGAAAGGGACTATGCACTACAGGCTGAGGTTCACCAGTCAGAAGACTGGAGGTCTTGAAATCTTTGCAGATGCAAGTTTTGGAAGTGACACCACGGATGGTACAAGCACTTCTGGAGTATGCTACATGTACAATCACTGCCTGTTTGACTGGTTGTGCAGGAAGCAGACAACAGTGAGCCTAAGTTCCTGTGAAGCAGAACTCAATGCTCTGTCATTTTCACTCATGGATTGTGAATGGTTGATGCAACTGTTTAAGGACATCAGGGTTTCTGTGAAATGTCCTATACAAGTGTATCAAGACAATAGATCTTGTTTGGCTTTGCTGAACTCCGAGAGTTGCAAGCAGAGAACCAAGTACTTGCAGATTAAGCTACATCGTGCAAGGGAGTGTATTCAGGTGTCCTACATGCCAGGAAATGAAATTCCTGCTGATCTGTTGTCTAAGGTTGTTAACAGAGAACAACTTAAGGTTTATGTACAAAAGTTGCAATTGGGTGAACCACAGGTACAACAGGTTACACGGAAAGGGGGAGGATGTTAGGATATTTCCGTTCCACCTTAAAAGGGAGCACGCTTTGTAAGTAACAGAGTCTGTGCATGTCCTAGTCACAGGATGTTTATGTTCTGCTATTGTTCCTTTCAGTTTTGTCAGTTGGTCAGAGACGCTGACTGAGATGGACGTGTTTTCTTTTGTTCTGTTCTAAGCTAAATAAAGTCTGTAAAATTATGCTCTTCTGCGGTGCGACTTTTGGCTGTGCTTTTATCTGCTGATAAACAGTGTACACAAGCCTGGAATGTGGCAAGGAATTTCCAGAACGGCTTCGTGTCGCTAACTGCTGGATCTGCCTGAGCTACGGGAGATTGATGGACGTCCGACTGCCAGCTTGGGGGCTCATGATGGACACTATCTCCCTGGCAGTTTCCCAACATAGACTAATGCTCAAGATTGTTGCAGAGGAGAAACTGCACGTTTCTCATCACGATGTGAACACAGCTTTTTTTGTACGGGATTTTGGGGGAGGAGCTGTATATGCTTCTGTTAGTATCTCAGCTCACAGTCAGAGGTAAACTGGCCTCCCCCAGGCAAATGAGCTGGATACTTGATGAGCTCTCCGCTGCGTCTCCCAGCAGGCAAGGTCATAAACCCGGCGATTCTCCTCTTGATGTGAGGAAAACACACCCTCTGCTTCTCTCTGCTTCTCTCCCTCCCTGCATTCTCCCCAGGGAGGGGAAATGAGACAGACAGGAGTCCTATTTACATGTTTTATTCCTGTCATTCAGCAGTACATAGAAAACGTGACTGCACCCTTCAGACTCCATCAGAAGAGTCACTACTCCACCCCTGTACTTCCAGCACAGGTCACATGACACTCTGAGCTAACATCCGGTGCTCAGTACAGAGAATAGACTCCTCCTTTTCTGCAACAGTACATCTGCAAACCACAACATCCTGTTTTGCATTCCAGCCATCTGGAGCTGGCTTTTGCCTTGGTGCTTTTTCCTGACAGCTTCTACCTGATGGAGTGCAGGTACAGAAGGGAATGGTCTGTAAACTACGGAAGTCCCTATATGGCCTCAAGCAGAGTGCCAGGTGTTGTGACACAAAACTCACTGAGACATTGCTTTCTCTAGGTTTTCACCAAGGCATGTGTGTTTGTCAAAGAGGAGGGGCAAAACAAACGGTATTGTTTATGGTTTTTTAATGATCTTTTGTTTTGGAAGAATCAGGCTTTGTACCAAAGCACCCTAGCTCAGCTGAAGGAGCACTTTGACATGAAGGATCTTGGTGAGTGTAATGTGTATGCGTTGCTCGTGCGTAAGTTGCTGCCTTTCCAGGCTTTGTTGCCTTGCTAAACCTTTCAGTCTGGGCAGCCCTTCACTTCGTGGCTGCCTCAGTCGCTAGCAGAATCCGTCAGTGGGCGTTTCTTAAATCTTTTCCGACATAAAAGTTGTTTGACACCCAGTCTCCTCCTACTCTCTCTGCGCAGAAGTCTTCTGCGCAGGGTGGGCGTGGGTAGCGGAGGACCCGTGCTCTCCCCGCTGGTGTCCGGTGAAGAGTCCTGGAGCCCTCTCGCCGATTCCCCCGTCAGCCCCTCTATATCCCTGGTGTTGCGCTGATTTGCTTCCCCATCTGCGGAGCTGCCTCTCTCTCTGCTGGGCCCTTCTCCAGCATCATTTAAGAGCCTTCCCTCCGCCTCTAGCTCTGATATCAGTTCCCTGACATCAACCTCCCCCCCAGGACCCCCTCCACCCCCGGCCCGACCTGTTGACCCAACTTCGTCCCTTTCTTCGGCCGACGATGCGGGGAACCCCCGGAAGGAGCTGTCACCATCCTCTGAGGATTCAAAACCTGCTTCCCACCCGCTCTGCTCCCTTCCCACGGGGTGGGCCTCCCAGTCTGATTCTTCTTCCTCCGAAGCCTCTTCTCCCTCCCCTTCGGAGACAGAAAACCCCACAAAATCCTCTTCATCGTCTGTGGTTCCAAATTGCTCCTCCCAGAATCTCGCTAGTGGTTTGGGTTTGTCTGGGAACAGGCGGTGGAATTCCTCCACCAGATACCCGTCAGTGATTGCCTCCGCGGGAACCCACGTGTTTTCCGACCCGGGTTCTCCCTCCCAAGCCACCAAGTACTCCACCTGGCGCCCTCGCCACCTTGAATCAAGTATTTCTGTGGCCAAGTTGTGGTGCTCCCTCTCTTCTACCTGCGGGTTTGTGGTGACTTCTCCCTCTCGCCCCGGGAATCCCCTTCCTTCCCTGTACGGCGAGAGTAGGGACCTATGGACCACCGGGTGTATCTTCATGCTGTCTGGCAATTTGAGCTTGAATGCCACGGGGTTCACCTGCTGTGTTACCTCAAACGGTCCCAGCCGCCTGGGTTGCAACTTTTTGCACCCCCCCTTTAAAGGGAACCCTTGGGTTGACAACCACACCCGATCTCCCACCCGTATGGTCTCCCCTTGCCTACGGCGCTTGTCTGCCTGCCTCTTGTAAATTTCCTTGGCCTGCTCCAAGTTCATCTTAAGTTGCTGGTGCAGGGCTTCCATTTCTTCCACAAACTGCTCTGCTGCCGGTACACTCCAACCTTCCTCCCCACTCCCCAGGAAGGCCCTGGGGTGACACCCATAATTGGCCATGAACGGGCTCATTCCTGTTGACACATGTTCAGCGTTATTGTACGCAAATTCAGCCAGCGCTAATTTTTCTACCCAGTCGTTCTGCCTCTCGCTGACGTAGCAACGTAGGTATTGCTGGAGAATACTGTTCGTTCTTTCTGCTTGCCCGTTGGTTTCTAGGTGTCTCGCTGTAGAGAAGCCCGCTTCGACCTGCAGCAAGCTCATGAGCTTCCTCCAGAAATGGGAAGTAAATTGTTTCCCGCGGTCGGAGATGACCCTCGAAGGAGCCCCATGCAACCGGAAGATGTGATGTACAAACAACCTGGCTGTTTCCTCTGCCGTGACCGCATGTGAGCAAGCTATAAAATGGCACATTTTTGTTAGTAGATCGACCACTACCATGACCGCTGTCTTCCCCCGGGACTTGGGCAAATTGGTCATAAGATCAATGGATACCACCTCCCAAGGTTTCCCCGGCGTGGGTAAGGGTTCCAGTAATCCTGCTGGGGCGGTCCGCTCCCCCTTTGCCCTTTGGCAGCGGTCGCAACCCCGTACATATTCCCGTACATCCTCCCTCACCCTGGGCCACCAGAACTGCCTGGTGACGAGCATCATGGTTTTGTGCTGTCCAAAGTGCCCCGCTGTGGGGTTGTCGTGGAGTTGTTTAAGTACCTTCCCTCGTAGGGTCTCCCCCGGTACATACAGCACCCCCTTATAGTACAGCACCCCTTCCTTCTCCTCAAACCCTCCTTGGGTTTCTCTTCCGTCTCGGAGTTCCCGGATTTTAGTTTGTGCGAACACGTCGTTTCTAGTAAGTCCAGCCAGTTCTCCTTGCCCCACCAAGGTTCCCCCACACACCCATCGGTCCTCGGGGATCACGTGTCGGATCTCCGGTGGCCCCTCTGCTTCCAAGTACTCCGGTTTCCGGGAGAGAGCATCTGCTCTCACATTTTCCTCTCCTGGCATGTATCGGATTTCGAAGGAAAACTTGGAGAACTCCTGTGCCCATCGAATCTGTCTCTGGTTGAGCACTTGTGCGGTCCTCCAGTATTCCAAGTTCTTGTGATCTGTGCAAACCTGGATCTTGTGCTGCGCCCCTATTAGTAGATGTCGCCATCGCCGAAACGCCGCATAGATCGCAAGCAGTTCGAGGTCATACACCGTATAGTTTTGCTCCGACTTGTTCAGCTTTCTTGAGAAGAAGGCACACGGTCTCCATTCCTGCTTGCTCCTCCCTGGCTGCAAAAGAACCGCCCCAATGGCTCTGTCGGACGCGTCGGTCTCTAGCCTCATGGGTTTCTCCAGATCCACGTGCAGGAGCTGCTCTTCCGATGTGAACGCCTTCTTCAGTTTTTCAAAGGATTGTTGGGCCTCCTCTGTCCAGGCGAACTTCCTTTTGCTACTGAGACAGTCTGTAATGGGTGCTGTCAAGTGGGCGAAGTTCTTGATGAACTTCCTGTAGAAGTTGCTGAACCCTAGGAACCTCTGCACATCCTTCCGGGTTTTGGGAGCCTTCCACTCCAGCACTGCCTGCACCTTGCTTGGGTCCATCGCTAAGCCTTTGTCTGACAACTTGTACCCCAAAAACTCGACTTCTCTGGCGTGAAACTGACATTTCTCCAGCTTGACCCACAACTGGTGCTTCTGCAGTCTCTTCAGCACTTCCCTGACGTCTCTGACATGTTGCTTCTCATTGTCCGAATATATTAAGACGTCGTCCAAGAAGGCTACGCAGTTCTTGTACAGCAGGGACCCCAACATGTGGTGCATGAAAGCTTGAAAACAGGCAGAGCCTGACTGTAATCCAAATGGCATAACAAAGTACTCAAAGGCCCCCAGGGGGGTGAACATTGTGGTCTTCCATTCGTCCCCCTCCCTCATCCTAATCAAATTGTAGGCTCCCCTGAGGTCCAGCTTGGTAAAAATCTTCCCCTGCCTCACCCGTGTTAAAATGTCGCCAATCCTGGGCATTGGGAAGGTCACGGGTTCTGATACCAAATTTAACGCCCTAAAATCTACGACCAATCTGGGCTGGTTAGTCCCTTTTTTGTCCACAAAGAACACCGGACTGCCCCCCACCACCTTTGATTCCCTTATGAACCCCCTCTTCAGGTTCTTGTCAATAAACTCCCGCAACTCCTTCATCTCCCTGTCCGACATGGCATACAGTTTACCCACTGGTAGCTGCGCCCCAGGGAGCAAGTTGATTTGGCAGTCAAAGGGCCTATGTGGGGGTAGTCTTATCTGCCTCCTTCTCGCTGAAGACCTCCTGCAGGTCAGCATATTGTGGTGGCACCTCCCCTTTCGGCTCCACAGCTATCCCAGCCACCCTGGCCACAGTCATCCTTGGGGTTTCTCCCCCTAGACAGTGTTCCAAGCAGTAAGCGGACCCAAAGGTGACCGTTCTCTGATGCCATGCCACCACTGGATCATGTTGTGCTAGCCAGCTCATGCCTAATATTATTGGGGGCCCTGCCAGTGAGGCTACGTGAAAGGCGATAGTCTCCATGTGCCTGGAAACCCTCATTCTCATTGGTGGGGTCTGGTGCGTCACTTCCCCTCCCAGAAGCTCCCTGCCATCAATGGTGGTTACTTGCAAGGGGAAATCCAGGGGCAGCAGGTGGAGCTGGTGCTCTAGTGCAAAGTCCTTGCTGAAGAAATTGCAGGAACTGCCTGAATCCAACAGCCCTTTCACCTTGACTGGGTGCCCATTTGGGAGTTCTAGCACCACTTCTATGGCTATAGCCGCCCTGGGGGGGTCTGGTTTGGGCACTTCTATTGGTTGCTGGCCTGGCTGCTGTGCCCGCTGAGTGGCAGCCAAGCTTTGGCGTTTCCCTGCTCCTTTACCATCTCCTCCTCACCCCCTGCAGCTCCCACCATCCCTTGCCAGGCCTTTCTTTGCGGGCAGACCCTGGCAAAATGTCCTGGCCGCTGGCAGAGAAAACACTTCTTGGTGGTTCTCCCATCCTTTCCCTCTCTTTTGCGACCTTCACTGGAGTTTGAAATCTCCCCCGCACGCGCCCCATCTATTTCCATGGGCTCCGCCGGCAGGGAAGGCTGCCTTGGTATTTCAGCAATGCGGTAGTCATGGTAACGTTGCTCTCTCCCTTCCCGCTTCTCCTGGGTCCGCGCTTCCTGCCTTACACCAATCGCAAGCGCAGCCTTGGTCAGCTGATCCATCGACTGCGGGCGGGGTGCGCGGGAAAGCTCGCCCTTCACCGTTGGGGACAACCCCTCCTCAAACAGCATTTGGATAGGTTCCGAGTCCAAATCCCACCCGAGCCGGTGGACTAACATGGCAAAGCGTGATCAGTAGTCTCTAACTGACTGGTTCCCCTGTTTGCAACCCATCAGTTCCCACCGAGTCACACTTTGCTGTACATCACTGGAATACATCGCATCCATCGCCTGGATCGCATCCATCGCGGCATTCTGCGTTGCCATTAGGGGCCTGATCAAATCTCTGGCCCCATCCTGCAGATGTCCAACAATATAGGCAACCCTCTCCCCATTGTCTGCAAAATCCTTCTGTTGCAGTTCCAAAGCGTACTCTATTTCCGTTCGGATCGCACTGTAGTCCTGGGGTTTCCCTCCAAACTTGTGTACCAGTCCCGGTACCTTCCTTGCTACGGGGGTGGGTCTGACCTGAGCATCCTGAGACCGCCTTTCGTCCAGCCGCGCCGTCAGCAGAGCCACATGCTGTTCCAAATCTCGGTTCCTCTCCACCAGTTTTTGCCCTCCAGCTGCTCCCTCCGTGGCGCCAGCTTCTCCGGTTTTGCTCATGATGCTGCCTGCCTGTCGCTGTGCACGAGCGACGTCAGGAACTGACGGATTGCTGTAATGTGTATGGGTTGCTCGTGCGTAGGTTGCCGCCTCTCCAGGCTTTGTTGCCTTGCTAAACCTTTCAGTCTGGGCAGCCCTTCACTTCGTGGCTGCCTCAGTCGCTAGCAGAATCCGTCAGTGGGCGTTTCTTAAATCTTTTCCGACATAAAAGTTGTTTGACACCCAGTCTCCTCCTACTCTCTCTGCGCAGAAGTCTTCTGCGCAGGGTGGGCGTGGGTAGCGGAGGACCCGTGCTCTCCCTGCTGGTGTCCGGTGAAGAGCCCTGGAGCCGATTCCCCCATCAGCCCGTCTATATCCCTGGTGTTGCGCTGATTTGCTTCCCCATCTGCGGAGCTGCCTCTCTCCCTGCTGGGCCCTTCTCCAGCATCATTTGAGAGCCTTCCCTCCACCTCTAGCTCCGATGTCAGTTCCCTGACAGTGAGGTATCCAACTATCTTTCTCTGCAGGTGGAGAAAGACCAAGCAGGTAATTTTCTGGTACACCAAACACAGAAAAAACCAGGCTGAATTTGGTTGATGCAAACCCAGCAGAAACACTGATGGTGACAGTCCCCCACCCACCCCCTGCCCCCCTGAAATGGTACTTCTGTCTTGTCAGGATTCAATCTCAATCTGTTAGCCGCCATCCATCCTCCAACCATCTCCAGACACTCACGCAAGACATTCACCCCCTTCACTGGTTCTGGTTCTCTAGCTGTCTCAGTGATTGTTTCATCGCCCTCAGCTCTGGAGAACATCACGGGGCTGTCCGGGCTCCATTCAGTTGGAGCGCTTTGGAGCCAGACAGTCGATAGCCCTGGTTAACTCCGCATTCCAGCAGTTCACCAGGGAATCCGCTGAAAGGCCATCAACATGGGATAAAACATTCCCTACCACTCTCTGGAAACCATTTTGTGAGGAGTGTGTGTGGTTGCTCACGAAGATAACAGCCAGGACTCCCACCTGTCTTTTACAGGTTTTATTGAATGCAAAACTATGTACAGTCCAGAGGTCCAAAATCAATGCCTGCCTCAATCACTAGCAGATTCCGGAAGTGCCTTCTTCCTGTTTCCCTCCAGCATAAAAGCCCAGGAAAACCCCTCTCCCCCTCTTTTCCTTACGTGTAATTCTCTGGCAAAAACTATGCGACGGAAGAGGCACTTCCAACTCCCTGGGAGTGGTGTCGTGGCTCATCTCAGCCTGACTGAGCCTTTGCATCCTCCCCCCCTTTCTCTCGTCATCCGTTTCTCCTAAAGGCTCGCTTTCACCAGACTCTGACAAGGTGCAGCTGCTCAACAAAGGAGGAGGCTGTCTGTACGTTCCTGTCTCTCCTCCCTCCCTTGAAGGCAGACCCCTGACACATTTGGATCCATTAAGTGGCGGGGGCAGACCATCCGAATCGGTCCCACCTCCCTGCAGAGGGGAAGGGTCGCGGAAAAGTGATGGATCGCAGAAAAGTGAAGGATCGCTGGAAGTGATCCGACCATGGCACTTCTTTTGTTTTTGCTTTTACTTAGTGTTGGGATTCAACTGCTGGAATTTGCCCTGGGGCCGCCTGCAAGCCCCTGAAACTCCGAGTGTCCTCCGATGTGTGCAGCACTGAAAAAGGCATCTCCCTCCTTCTCCAGGGTGCTCCAGCAACATAAATCAGCTTGATTTATGCACACTATACTTCTAGCGTTACGCAGCAACAAGCGTGGGACTTTGTAGATCTAAGCTACTATTTATTTACACTCTATATACAGACTGTTAGGATCGTCCTACTCACGTGTAGGACACTGGCAGAGACTCATGCCTGACTGGCATGTTCTCTCCCTCCTGGTCAGTCGTTCGGGAGCTTCAAAAGCTTTCTTCAGCCCAAACATCACAGTGGCTGATAGCAAGAAGCATCAGCACACTTAGGGATCCTACAGAGTATTTGCAGTTTGCGTAACAGAACTCAGTAGCACAGCATTTTGGCTAATCTGCTTTTATTTACATATAATACTTCCTCTTTCTCATCAGACAGCAAAAAGAAAAAGAACAAAAAACAATAGTCCCACTTCATGGAACACAGTAACATAAACATCCTGTCTCCGTCACTTCCCATACTGTGGAATGAAAACATACACCATCATGTGATAGACAACAATCCCATGACTGCAGACACGGAGCAAGAATTCTAACATCCTCCCCCGATGCATGAGCAGTGTTGTAGTCATCAGTGTAACTGCAACAACCATACAGATGTCATACACACAGTATACCCCTGTACCATCCGTTCCACCTTTGGAACTACATGCAACTGGATTGGCCTTGGGCCTTACCATCTTGCACTTCTGACTAGTCTTGGCGTCATAGTTCTCCTGACTATCAAGAACTTTCACACCTGGCTTTGTTGGGACTCGAACCCTAGCCTCATTCCTCTCTGAGGAATCGGTGTTGGCACACATGGCCTTTGGACATTGTAATAATAATAGAGGTTGCTCGTGCGTAAGTTGCCGCCACACCTGGCTAGGTTGCCTGGTTAAACCTTTTTGTCTGGACAGCCCTTCACTTCGTGGCTGTTTCAGTCGCTAGCAGAATCCGTCAGTGGGCGTTTCTTAAACCTTTTCCAGCATAAAAGCTGTTTGACGCCAAGTCTCCTCCTACTCTCCCTGCGTGGAAGTCTTCTGCGCAGGGAGGGTGTGGGTAGCGGAGGACCCGTGCTCTCCCCGCTGGTGTCCGGCGAGGAGTCCTGGAGCCCTCTCGCCGATTCCCCCATTGCCCCCCTTTATCCATGGTGTTGCGCTGATTTCCTTCCCCAGCTGATGAGCTGCCTCTCTCCCTGCTGGGTCCCTCTCCAGCATCACTTGGGAGCCTTCCCTCCGCCTCTGGCTCTGATGTCAGTTCCCTGACAGACATGGTTCATGTCCATTAAACTTTAATTAGTTTAATGTTAAGTAAACGTCCAGTGCGCTTCCAACGCCATAAATCTTATCTCAGCAGAGAATTTCGTGCAGTGGTTGAAGAAGGCAGGAGAGTCAGTACCTTTCAATGAAGAATCCTGGAGCAAGCACTTTGGAACTCAGTTAAAAAACTTTATTTACAAAAGAAAAACCCTGGCAATAAAGCACACATGCTTTTATCTCCGGCATAAAGAAAACTTTACTCTAAACTTAACTCATATTAGCAAACACGGGGGGAGAGAGAAAACACACGGGTGAACTGACTATTTATACAAACTAACTCACATTCCTGGATGCTTAAAGACTTCCAGCTGCTCAGTGATTAGAACGACTTGTTACCTCTTAACCCTTTAGTACCAACAGTTCAGCTTTCTTCTCCAAGGAAACAGTGTCTACCCTTACAGCCTTTGGGTGTGGTTTCCCGTCCTTTGAGGACAAACCCTGTATCCCTTTCAAGACTTCGGATTCCAAGACCTGTGTCGAGCCACTAGCCACAGCTAAAACTGCAATAGCTGTGTTAGCAAACTCTTGAGCATACCTGGTGGTAGCTGTCTCAGATCTGTACACCAGGCGCATGTCTTTCACTGTATCAGTGGAACTCGCCTCACTTTCAGCATCAGCAGTAGACTCAGTATCTGAGTCTGAAGCAATGGGGTTGCCTTGGAAAACACACACATTTCCTCCCCATTTTTCACTGCACTCAACATCCCTAGTGAGTAAAATCATCTTGGCATGAGGTCTCAGTACTTTGTACAAGCCACCATACCCGAGGAAGAATCTATGCTTCCTGCCTTGTGACGTCTGCACCCACATGTCAGACCCATCTGTTGGTCCCTTTGCACATCTTGGGTTTACCTTGTCGCAGTCCCTAGCAGAACCTTTGTCTGAATCCAGGGAAAGGCCTTGCAAACTATGTTTGCTGAGCGTGTCAGTCTGTTACCTCTGAATCCATACATCAGAATCTCCATTACCAATAGGGTGCCTTTGTAAGATACCCATATCACCTCCTTCCTTGCTTTGTGCTGAGCACATTTGGTACACCTGACCATCTTCGTGTCAGACACCAGCAATCTGGAAGACCCAGGCACACATCCTGCATGAAAAAGATGGTTATCAGACATAGCATCACTTGTCTCTCCAACTTTCCCACCATCCCCCATGTTAACATCACAACATAGTAAGAACAAGCCATTTATAATGTCGCTTTCGTTCTTCTGGATGGTTGCACGCTGTTTGTTGACATAAACAGAACATCCAGGCTGCATCAGCTGGGCTTCTCAACCTGGAATGAAAAACACATTAGACCAGTGTTTCCCAACCTTTTTTGGGCAAAGGCACACTTGTTTGAAGAAAAAAATCTCGCGGCACACCACCATTACAGCCCCGTGACGTCAGCGCGCAGCGTCACGCCGGGAGGGACGCACGAAAGTGAAAGTTTTCAATTTTTTCCCCTCCCCCTTGCCGGGGAACCTCCAAGCTTTGAGGGTGGGGGGGGAGGAGGCAGCGCAGCAAAGCGAGGGACTGAGGGACGGCGGCAGCTGAGGCGGCGGCGGCTGTTGTGGTGGTGGCGGCGATAGCGGGCGGAGGAGGGGGCGGCGGCGGGGCCGAGGTGGCCGGCGGCGGCGGGGGAGGCGGCGGCGGGTGGAGCAGGAGGGCGGCCGAGGCCGGTGAGGGAGTAGGGTTGCCCGGGGCTTGAGGAGCCGTCGCCGGGAGTTGCTGCTGCTGTTGTTGCTGCTGCTGCCCGGACATGCCGGCCTCCTCCTCGTCCGCTGTCTCGCGCTCCTCCCTTTTGCACGCGCTGCCCCGCCGCCGCCCCATTGGCTGGGTCCTGTCAGCTGATCTTCCTGTGTGTATGTGTGAGGGGAGAATGGAGAGAGAAACCTCGGCACCACCACCGCGGAGCCGTCCCCGGCTCGACGCGGATCCTCACCGCCGCCGCCTCTCACCGCCCGACTCGCCCGCCTCCCTCCCACGGCACACCAGCCAACCTCTCACGGCACACTAGTGTGCCGCGGAACACCGGTTGGGAAACACTGCATTAGACATCACAACTTTACAGCTTTTCGGTTCCACGATCCCGGTGCTATGTACCTCCAAGAAGTCTCCACCCGACTGGTGGATCAGACCCTTCTGTGGTGTACACGCGGTGAACCAGTTCCATCTTCCACAAAGGTGTTTCTTCGCCTCAGAATCTAGCACAAAAGATTCTTGCATCTCTGTACTGGAACAGCTAGTCACCATATCTGCGCTGCATCTTTGCATCTCTGGCCTTGCTTCATGTCACCTGTCGGAAACGCTGCAAATGTTCCTGACTTTTGAACTCTGTCCAAACTTCTCACAGGAAAAACTTTCCACTGCTTCAAACACAGCAGTGCCACCTGCTGGTTGCAGTGAAGATTGGGATGACATGGCAGTCAACTCCCCTTGCTACTCCTGCTTTGGAGATTTCTCGCCCTTAACAGGAACAGGAAACACCCCCCCTTGTGCATTCTTCCTTCAAAAGCCTCTCTTCTGTGAAGCTTTCAGTGTCAGGAACACAACCCTCTCTGGGATACTGTATCAGCTTTCCCTGGGGTATTACTTCTGGCAGTCCGCTCAGCAATTGCCTCCCACTGCGTGTGGGCATCGGAGACAGCAAATCTAGCCCTCCGAACCTCTCTGGCATCCCGTTTAGCAGCCCCCGCCATCTTGAAGTGTCCATCGTGTGACGCAGCTTCAATTCCTGCTGAACATACACACTGTCTGGCATAAGACACAGCCTTTGTCTCAAACTGCCTTTTCAGTTCCGGGAACAAAACACCCCCCCCCCAATTATTCCCAGGCTTTTTGCCTTGTCTGCTATTATGCAGCTTCATCGGGGGACTTACTCCCCCATAGCTTCACAAGTCTTGCCGCAGCACTCCTCCAGCTTTCACTTTTTGCCGCTACCCATTCTCTGCTCAGGGAATGATTCAGAAGCATCGGGAAATGTCCTCCCTTTGTAGCACATAAATCAGGGCTACATTCTTGGCAAAGGCTTGCAGCACCAAGCAGCTTTTCTCTCTCTGTCGAAAAGCAGCTTTTCCCATTTCCTCTACGTAACTTAGGGAGTGGGATTTTTGCCCCTTCTAGAAAGGTCTATTCCACAGCTTAGTTCAAGCTGAAACTACCTTTTTACAGTCCTTATCAGACGGCCACTATAAATCAAGCCTACTTCTGCTTCTGCCAGCTGTAATTAGTGCCTGGCAAGAACTTCAAAGGGCTCTCGCCTTCTTCTGTGCACGGGCACAAAAAACAGTCCAGCCTGTCTTTACTTTCACTTTTAGGCATTTGCTATACTCACAGACTGTCTCCTTCTGCCTTCACTCTGCCAGTTCCAGGAGACTCCAACTGGGACAAAAACAGCCCACGGTCCTTCTTCTGCTGGCACTGGGTCTGTGGCCCCGATCCCTGGGCCCATGACCATGTTAGGATCATCCTACTCGCGTGTAGGACCCTGGCAGAGACACATGCCCAACTGGCATTTTCTCTCCCTCCTCGTCGGTCGGCCGGGAGCTTCAAAAGCTTTCATCAGACGGAACATCACAGCGACTGATACCAAGAAGCATCAGCACACTTAGGGATCCTGCAGAGTATTTGCAGTTTGCGTAACAGAACTCAGCAGCACAGCATTTTGGCTAATCTACTTTTATTTACGTATAATACACTTGGAGCATTCAGACTTAGCTGCTTCCTCTTTCTTATCAGACGGCAAAGAGAAAAAGAACAAAAGACAATAGTCCCACTTCACGGAACACAGTAACATAAACATCCTGTCTTCGTCACTTCCGACACTGTGGGATGAAAACACACCATCATGTGATAGACAACAATCCCAAGACTTCAAACATGGAGTAAGAATCCTAACACAGACTACAGCATAATGGCGTCCGTTCTCTCCAGCGGCGAGAGAACAGAAGAAGTGAAAGTACAGTCCAAAGTACATACAATGAAAGAGAGATAAGGCTGTCTTCCGTTCCCACAGTCTTCTCAGACAGGCATGTGATTTACAACAAACTCAAATGCAGCGTCGGTGGAGTGAAATGTTAACACTCTCCCCCATTTCAGGTAACCAATGCTGCATAGGCTAACACAGCAGTAAGTGAAGTGAACATACTGTTGTCATACACATAATATACCCCTGTAGTACCCGTTCCACGTTTGGAACTCCCTGCAGCTGGACTGGCCTCGTGCCTGACCATTTTGCACTTCTGGTTACCTTCCTTCCATGGGACTAGAGCCTTAGCTCTGTTCCTGTCTGAAGAAACAGTGTTGACCCTTGCAGCCTTTGAGTGTGGTTTCGCATCCTTTGAGGACAAACCCTGTACCCCTTGCAAGACCTCAGGCTCTGAAACCTGTCCTGAGCTGCTAGCCACAGTTATATTTGCAACAGCAGTGTTAGCAAACTCACGAGCATACCTAGTGGGCTTTCCCCCCATAGCTCTTTCAGATCTGCGCATCAGGCACAGGTCTTCTTTATAGGGCTTCTCTTCTTTGAGAGAATAGTGACTCATAGTGAACAGTGGTTCCTCCAATTCTCGATCAGACTGTTCTGATGGTCTGAGCGATGTAATTGCACTCTGGTAATCTGCTGCATCAGTGGAACTTCTACCTGTGCTCCCACTGTCACTGTCATTATCAGATTCCCCATCTGAGCCATCATCAATGGGATAAGTTTGGAAAATAGTTACATTTGTTGGGAGATAACGCCGAGGCCTTGTGCCTTCCCCCAATGCAGCGTCGCCCAGGATTTATCACTCCAGTCTCCCGTCATGCTGATGCGACCCATACCCTCCTGGGACATGAGCACACGACCAGCAGAGTCCAAAATAGACACGTTAGCCTTGAGGTGTAACATCTAATCCTTATTTATTGTAACGAAATCAAACATAACAGTACAAACAATACAAAATAAACATGGTTCCTCTTTCTCTTCCTCGGAGAGAATGCTGAAACAAAACATCACTGTGAGAGAACAGTGGGAGGAAGGGAGCAAACAGTGTATCTCCCTTTCTGCTTATATAGCTGTAGCAATCAGCAGCTGAAATGCATTACATACAGACACGTGATCCAACAATCCTATAACTGCAGCATAGGGAGGGGTGAAATCCTAACATCCTCCCCCATTTCAAGTAACCCGTAGCTGCAGTGTTTCAGCCTAACTGCAACCGCTGTATATAAATCTGAAGTTGTTCCCTGTTAACAACTTTTGATAACAGATCGGCTGGAATTTCATTTCCCAGCATGTAGGACACTTGAATAAGTCCTTTCTGAATACACTCCCTTGCACGTTGTAATCTTAATTGTAAGTGTTCTTTGCTTACATCCCTCTGTAGTGAGTAAAGACAAACATGCTGTATTGTCCTGATACATTTAAATAGGACATTTCACATTCACTCTTAGGTCTTTAAACAGCTGTAATAACCATTCACAATCTAGAAGTGCATATGACAGTGCATTCAATTCAACCTTGTAAGAATTTAGGCTTACTGTTGTCTGCTTTTTACATGACCATTCGAAAATACATTGGTTATACATGTAGCACACTCCAGAAGTGCTCTTGCTGTCTGTGATGTCACCTCTGAAACTTGCATCTGCAAAAATCTCAAGACCTCCAGATTTTTGGTTGGTAAATTTTAGTCTGTAGTGCATAGACCTCTTTAGATAGCGTGCTATGCGTTTCAGTGCCTTCCAGTCTTTAATCGTAGGATTGTTAGTGTGTCTGCTCAGCAAATTAGTGCTGACAGCTATATCAGGCCTCGAACACCGGGCAATAAAATTTAGCTTGCCTAGAATACATCTGTACAGAGCAACATCAGAAAATGCTTTGTCAGTGTCATCTAACAGCCTGTCACCATTGGTGTATCTACAGGGTTTGCGTCAACCAAATTCAGTTTGGTCAATACATTAGCAATTTTCTGTGATTGGTGTACCAAGATATCACCTCCCTGGTTTCTTTCTACCTCCAGAGAAAGATAGTTTGTTACATTGCCAAGATCTTTCATATCAAAATGCTCCTTCAGTTGAGCTAGGGTTATTTTGTACAAAGCCTGATCTTTCCAAAAGCAAAGATCATCAACAAAGCATACACAATACAGTTTGTTTTGATAAACAAACATGGATCTGCTTTGCCTTGATGAAAGTCTAGAGAAAACAATGTCTCTGTTAATTAAGTATTCCAACACCGGGCACTTTGTTTGAGACCATACAAGGATTTTTTTAGAACACAAATCAATCATTTCTTTACCTATATTCCGTCAGGTGAATGCATATAAATCTGTTCACCCAGGTCCCCGTACAGAAATGCAGTGTTGACATCATGATGAGAAACATTTAGTTTCTCCTTTGCAGCAATTTTGAGCATAAGCCTAATGCTCTCATACTTCATGGTGGGAGAGTAGGTCTCGTGATAATCTTGACCTAGTACCTGTGAAAATCCTCTTGCGACCAACCTGGCCTTATGTCTCACTACCTTGCCATTCTGGTCTGTCTTGGCCTTAAAGACCCATTTGCTATCAATTAGCTTCATTCCTGGTACCATTGGAACTAGTTCCCATGTTTCGTTTCTCTCTAAGGAATTTAGCTCAGCCTGCATGGCATTTAACCATGGTTCAGCATCCTTCGAGGTTAACTCTTTGACCTCTTGGAAGCTTGAAGGCTCTTGAATCTTCCCTGAGTTATTTATAACAGTTGTAGCTGTCTTTTCAAACTCATCAACAAATCTTTTAGGTGGTCTGCCCTTTGTGGCTCTTTCAGATCTGCGAATTATGCACAAGTCTTCAGGATTAATCTCCTCTTTCTTAGGAGAATCACGGCCAATAGTAAACTGTGGCTCCAGACCCCAATCAGTGTCAGACTCTTCGGATGGTCTGAGTGAGGCCTTTGCACTCTTGTAGTTTGCCGTGTCATCGCTGTCATCAGCAGCACTACCACCTCTCACCGAACTGGTGTCTGAACCTGTGTCATCATCAGATTTCTCATCATTATTAGTATCAGGATAACATTGGAAAATTCCTACATTTTCTCCCCACTTTGCATTATATTCAACACTCCTAGTGAATCTCACTGTCTTCGTGTCAGACATTAATACTCTGTAAGCACCTTTTTCGTATCCCACGAATATTCCATGCATACCACGTTTGCTCAGCTTGGTGCTCTGAGGTGTGTGAACCCACATGTCAGAACCAAAAATTCTCAACTGTTTAACAAATGGTTTCCTGCCAAACAACTTTTCATAAGGTATGCAACCTATTGGTGAAGAAATTTTTCTGTTATGCACATAAGTAAAACAATTGAAAACTTCAGCCCAATATGAATCAGGCAAATTAGCATCACTCAAGAGATTTCATGCCCTGCTGGAGCGTTTGATTTGCCCTTTCACAGAGACCATTTTACCATGGAGCTCTGTTGGATTCCTTTCTCAGCTAGAAAAGCTTCAAACTGCTGAGAAGAGAATTCTGCCGTCAGTGAAAAGACAACCCACTTGTCTCTTGTGGGCATTCTGCAGCCAAGCGCAGAATTCCTTGAACTTAGGAAACGCTTCTGACTTCTACTTGAGCAAGAAAACATAAATATATCTTGAAAACTGATCTATCCATACCATGAAATATTGTGCTTTACCTAAAGATGGCTTTAATGGACCAACAAGGTCTGCGTGCACAATTTGGTAGGGCTCTTTGGCTTCCCTGCCAGTTATTTCACCCTTTGGAGCAACCTAGACCTTGTGTTCTGCACATGATTTACCGTATTTTTCGCACCATAGGACGCACCGGACAATAGGATGCACCTTGTTTTAGAGGGGGGAGAACAAGAAAAAAAATTCTCCCTCTGCCCAGCGCCCCTTCAGTGAAGCGGCAGGAGGCGCTGCGCAGAGAGGGAGAGAATTTTCCCCCTCTTGTCTTCCCGCTCTAAAACAAGGTGCCGTTTAAGGTGCGTTCAGGCGGCTACCTTGGAAGCCTGGAGAGCGAGAGGGGTTGGTGTGCACCGGCCCCTCTCGCTCTCCAGGCTTCAGGTTCCTTTCGACCTGCTCTTTGGGGCTGGCAGGGGGAAGCCCACCACCAGCCCCAAAGAGCAGGTCAGGGAGCAGCGGAAAGGCGCAGCGGAGAGGCTGCTGCCATAGTCGCGCGTCACCTCTCCAGCTGGGAGAGGGTTGCGGGGCTATGGCTTCTTTAGCCCCGCACGCGCTCTCCCAGCTGGAGAGGTGACGCGCGGCTATAGAGGCTCCTGCCATAGCCGTGCGTCACCTCTCCAGCCGGGAGAGGGTCGCGGGGCTATGGCGTCTTTGCTCCATAGGACGCACACACATTTCCCCTTCATTTTTGAAGGGGGAAAAGTGTGCCCTATAGAGCGAAAAATACGGTACATTTCATGTGAAATCTGCAGAGTTTAATGGTCATCCCCTTTACCAGATCAGGCATCTTGGCAATGGCCTGAAAATTTAGATGACCGAGCCTCCTGTGATGGTCATGGAAACAATTTGCATGCAAAAATTTGTTAGTAGACATTGCACAACACATCTCATTACTTTGCATATCAACATCAGTATCAACATCGTCATAGGATAATAATAAGCCATTCACACAGTCAGCATATAGAAGATCTCTTCTGTTCTTCCTGATGATACATTTCTTCCTGCTGAAGGAAATGTTCAACTCTTGCACTGTGAGCTGAGAAATGCTCAGCAAGTTGTCCACCAAACCTGGAACAAAAAGAACATTACAAATCGTGGTCTGCCGATTCCTTCCATTTTGCAGTGTACTCAACATCCCTAGTGAGAAGAACTATGTTGGTGTCAGTCATCAATACTCTGTACTGGCCTTTTTTGTAACCCAAAAATATACCGTGTGCACCACATTTGCCGAGCTTCTTGCTCTGTGGTGTCTCCACCCACACGTGAGACCCGAAAATCCAAAGGTGTTTGACATAAGGTACCTTCTGGAACAGTTTCTCATAGGGTGTGCATTTCATAACTTTGGAGTATCTCCTGTTATGAGTTTAAATATAACAATTCAGCAATTCAGTCCAAAACTCATTTGGCAAGCCTGCACTAAGCAGTAACGCTTTCATGTCCTGTTGCAACACCTGGTTTATCCTTACACACAAACCGTCGTTTCATGAAGACTTCTGGGTAGCAACTTTGTGCTTCACCCCTTGTTCAGCCAGGAAACTCCCAAATTCCTGTGAAACAAAATCCTGTCTCTGATCTGTGAAAAGACAATAAATTTTCACATCATGAACAGATTTTACCCATGCACAAAATTCTTTGAACTTTGTTAGAATCTGATTCTTCCTTTTTAACATATAAATCCATGCATATTCAGAATAGGAATCAACCACAATCAGGTAGTACTTGGCATTGCCTCTAGAGGGTGATAGAGGACCAATTACATCAGCATGCACCTGCTGAAAAGCTCTTTTGACTATTTTACTAGGCTTTCTGCCCTTTTGAGCCACAGTGACCTTTGTTTCTACACATCACACGTGTCACATTATTATCAACATCATCATTACATTCATTACTGTCAAATGAAAGTAAATACAGCCCATCCTCATTGTAGGCAAACAGAAGATCATCTCCATCCTTTGCGATGATGCACTTCTCCCTGTCAAAAGAAACACAGAAATCTTGTGCAGTTAGCTGAGAAACACTGAGCAAATTATAAGTCAGTCCCGGAACATATAGTACATTTTGTACTGAGGTCTGGATGCTTTCAAGGTATATTTTCCTAATACCTTCACTTCGCAGACAACGTCCATCTGCCTGTTTGATGGTGTCATTCTGCTCCTTAAAGGTAACAAACAAACCTTTCTGACTACAGAGATGAAATGTCGCCCCCGTATCTACCACAAAAGCATTATGAGTAGGTGAGGTGGTGCATTGCATGATCAAAGCAAGTGCCTGGGTAGAGCTGGGCTTGGCACAATTCTTGCCTCCGACCCCTCCGCTCCTTGTAGCTTCCTTGGACTTCTGGCGCTTCCTGCAGTCACGTTGCAGGTGGCCTTTCTCCCTACACTTGAAACACGACAGGGCTTTCAAAGCAACGGCCCCCTCTGCACCTTGCGCTGCCGACGGGTGCTTTTGAGGCTTCAGCCTCCCCCTCATCAGCTACAAGTGCCATTTGGCGGTCAGACTCATTCAGAAGCATTGAACAGAAGAAGAAGAAGAGTTTGGATTTGATATCCCGCCTTTCACTCCCCTTCAGGAGTCTCAAAGCGGCTAACATTCTCCTTTCCCTTCCTCCCCCACAACAAACACTCTGTGAGGTGAGTGGGGCTGAGAGACTTCAAAGAAGTGTGACTGGCCCAAGGTCACCCAGCAGCTGCATGTGAAGGAGCGGAGACGCGAACCCGGTTACCCAGATTACGTGACTACCGCTCTTAACCACTACACCACACTGGCTCCTCTCTCTGGACTCTCTGGACTGTTAAATCAGCAGCTGGCAGAGCTCCAAGCTGCGATGCAACAACCGCATATGACGTATCCATGCTGTTGATTATCATAAAACAGAAAAGGGACTCCGGAAGCAGGACCTCCCTCTGCTCCAACAGGTCACACCGAAACTTCATCTGTGTAAGATGTTTTTGCAAATCTCCCCCAGTTCTCAGCTTCATATTCCAAAGCTTCTGGAAATATAATAGGGCGGATCCTGCGGCGATGTGAAGATGTGCTTCTCTTAGAGCAAGCCAGACTGCTTGTGCTGTCACCAAACCCTGGATATGGATCAGTTGGTTATCTGATACATGCAACATGATCACAGCCCTCACCTGTTTATTGGCATCACAGCACCGTCTGGTTGGTACCTGTGGCATTGGGTCATCTATAACAAACCACAATCTTTGTCGAAGCAAAAGCGCTTCCATTTTTACACACCATCCTGAATAATTATTGCCCATCAGAAGCAGACAGGACATCGTTCCGATTCCGTGCTTGGAATCCATCTCGGCTTTTACTTTATAGCCAAAAGCCTCTGCAGCATCAAACAGCAGCTAGCAGTCAGCAGTCAGCAGTCATCAATTTCAACAAGCAGCTCGCTAATTCCAGTGGCAGTGCTCACTTTCCGAGGTTTTAATTGCCTCGTAAATCACAGTACTCGCAGCTCCCCACTCCTGGCTGGAATGCAGGTCTCTCTCTCTCTTTTTTTAATGATATTTATTAAGAATTTTAAAATTACAAGAAAAACAAAGAGAAAAACAAAAGAAAAACAAACCACAATCAAGCAATACCAATTAATAAAAATCAAAAAGTAACAACAAAGCACGTAACACAAGACAATCATAAAGGAAAAATAAACGACAAAAAAATAAAAACAAATCCAATATTCCAAAATCCTTAACTGTCATTGCCTTATTTCATCGACCTCCTCACTCCTCCCTTTTTTCATAGAATCATAGAATCATAGAATCGTAGAGTTGGAAGAGACCACAAGGGCCATCGAGTCCAACCCCCTGCCAAGCAGGAAACACCATCAGAGCACTCCTGACATATGGTTGTCAAGCCTCTGCTTAAAGACCTCCAAAGTAGGAGACTCCACCACACTCCTTGGCAGCAAATTCCACTGTCGAACAGCTCTTACTGTCAGGAAGTTCTCCCTAATGTTTAGGTGGAATCTTCTTTCTTGTAGTTTGGATCCATTGCTCCGTGTCCGCTTCTCTGGAGCAGCAGAAAACAACCTTTCTCCCTCCTCTATGTGACATCCTTTTATATATTTGAACATGGCTATCATATCACCCCTTAACCTCCTCTTCTCCAGGATAAACATGCCCAGCTCCCTTAGCCGTTCCTCATAAGGCATCGTTTCCAGGCCTTTGACCATTTTGGTTGCCCTCCTCTGGACACGTTCCAGTTTGTCGGTGTCCTTCTTGAATTGTGGTGCCCAGAACTGGATACAGTACTCCAGGTGAGGTCTGACCAGAGCAGAATACAGTGGCACTATTACTTCCCTTGATCTAGATGCTATACTCCTATTGATGCAGCCCAGAATTGCATTGGCTTTTTTAGCTTTTTTAGCTGCCGCGTCACACTGTTGGCTCATGTGAAGTTTGTGGTCAACCAAGACTCCTAGATCCTTTTCACATGTACTGCTCTCAAGCCAGGTGTCACACATCCAATCAAATCAAATCACATCACATCACATAAATTCCGAATTACAAAGCCGAATTTTATTTTTGTTGTTGGGGGCACCCATATTTGCAGATGATTTGGTTTTGACATTACAGGAGCCAGAACCTAGTACAAAAAGAGCTTTAGAACTAATTTCTGAGTTTGGTCGGGTGGCGGGATTCAAGTTGAATAAACAAAAAACTAAGGTCTTGGCAAAAAACTTGACACCTTCAGAAATAGATGGGTTTCAGAAGGAAACAGAATTAAATGTGGTTACAAAAGTGAAATACCTGGGGGTTAATTTGACTGGGAAAAATTTGAATTTGTTCAAAGATAATTATGAAAAATGTTGGTCTGAAATTAAAAAGGACTTAGAAACTTGGTCAAGATTGAAACTTTCCTTGTTGGGAAGAATTGCAGCAGTTAAGATGAATGTATTGCCAAGAATGTTGTTTCTGTTCCAAACCCTTCAGATCGTGGACAGAGTGGAGTGTTTTGGAAAGTGGCAGAGGGATATTATGAAGTTTGTCTGGCAGGGCAAAAAGCCCCGAATAAAATTTAAAATACTAACAGACGCAAAGGAAAGAGGGGGATTTGCCCTGCCGGACTTAAGGTTGTATTATGAAGCTGCATCCTTCTGCTGGATGAAGGATTGGTTTTTGTTAGAAAACACTGATGTCCTAGATCTGGAAGGGTTTAACAATGCTTTTGGGTGGCATGCATATTTGTGGTACGACAAGGTAAAGTTTCACAAATTGTTCAAAAACCATATTGTCAGGAAAGCTTTATTCATTGTCTGGACTAAATATAAGGACTTACTTGAAAATAAGACCCCGAGGTGGTTATCACCGATGGAGGCTAAGACCAGAAAACTAATTAACATGGAGAGTGGCTGGGTAAAATACTGTGAGATAATAGAAAGAGTTGGTGATACTTGGAGGTTGCAGAGTTTTGAAAAATTGAAAGGAAAGGTGCGAGACTGGTTTCACTATGCCCAAATTTTAGAGATTTTTAAAAAGGATAAAAAAATTGGTTTCCAGGTGGAAAAATCAAAATTAGAGTCAGAACTACTTGAACCTAAGACGAAAGTGCTTTCAAGAATGTATAACTTGCTGCTTAAATGGAACACTCAAGATGAGACAGTTAAATCAGCCATGATAAAATGGGCACAAGACATTGGGTACAACATTATGTTTGAAGACTGGGAAAGGTTATGGACCACCGGTATGAAATTTACGGCATGTAGTGCCTTAAAAGAAAACATTATGAAAATGATGTACAGGTGGTACATGACCCCAGTCAAACTTGCAAAGATATACCATCTGTCAGATAATAAATGTTGGAAATGTAAGGAGGCTGAAGGAACATTCTTCCACCTCTGGTGGACATGCCCGAGGGTGAAGGCCTTTTGGGAAATGATTTATAACGAGTTGAAAAAGGTATTTAAGTATACCTTCCATAAGAAACCAGAGGCCTTCCTCCTGGGCATTGTAGGCCAGAGAGTGTCAAAGAAGGATAGAACTTTCTTTTTATATGCAACTACAGCAGTAAGAATCCTTATAGCCAAATATTGGAAGGCACAGGAGCTACCCACGCTGGAAGAGTGGCATACGCAACTGATGGACTACATGGAACTAGCCGAAATGACTGGCAGAATCCGAGACCTGGGAGAAGAAGCAGTGGAAGAGGATTGGAAAAAATTTAAGGACTATCTACAAAAACATTATAAGTTATATGAATGTTGAGAATTTGCTAAGTTTTGGGAAAAACATGCTTCAGTATTGAGATCTGAAAATGATGGAAATTAAGTTATGACTGTGAAAAGTTTAAATTTTAGAGTATATAATTAGATGAAAGTACAAAAACACATGAAACAAGGTATCAATTTGCTGTTTATTTTTTTTATTGTAAAGAAAACAGGGGATGGAAGATGTGGGGAAGTCCAGTTGACTATGAAAAAAGATTTGGAAAAGTGAATTTTCTTGTATTTAATTTTTTCTTTCTTTCTGTAAAATCGCTTCTGTTGTGTTATTGACGATGTATTCTGACCTTGGGAAAAAAGCAAATAAAATATTATTTAAAAAAAAAAAACATATTTCAAGTTCCGAAGGGGATTCCAATCATCTTCTTGCTGCTGCGTTAATATCCACAAATCTGTCCAAATAATGTTCATAATTCTATCCAGTCCTATCTTGCTGTTCTCACATCTCATCTTGTTTGTATATTTTTCTTTTTTTTCTTTATGATCTCTTCTGATAATCTCCTTAAGCAGGTAAACACCAGTTACCTGCCAACAAATGGCTGGGACCCCGAGACCAAGGGAAAGAGACAGCGGAAGAAGATTGGAAGAAATTTAAAACTTATCTTGAGAAATACTGTAAAATTAATGAGTGCTAAAATGTTGAGGTTATAGAAAAAAGGGGATTACAGCTGCAAAAGATTAAGTAAAAGAAAAGAACAAGGGAAAATTAGATAAACTCAAGGGGGAGGATTTGCTGAAACAAATTTGGAAATTGGGATGCAGAAAGGGGAGGTATGGGGAAGTCAGTGAAGTAAGGTTTAAGAAAAAAAGGATTTGAAATTATACATGTTTGTTTATGTGTTTGTTTGTTTCGTGTATTGTTTGTGTTTATATAAATTGTGAAAAACCAATAAAAATTTTATTTAAAAAAAACAAAACAAAATGGCTGGGATCAGGGTCCCAGCCAACAAAATGGCTGGGGCATGTTCCACAGAGGGGGATGCGCTGGGACAACCAATCTCAGTGATCACGGGTAGGAGGAGGAGTTATGCTAAGACCAGACCATGTCATTACAGAGGAGGCAGGCTTAGTCGTCTGAGGACTACCCCTGCCTCCGGGTCTGGTCCTGACCGGATGGATACTAGAATCAGCAAGGGATACCCACATGACCTGAAGGTGCTGCTGTGCAATGCCAGGTCAATGATTCATAAGACCACTGCCATCCATGACTTGATCATGGATGGAGGATTTGACCTGGCATGTGTAACAGAGACTTGGTTGGATGAAGCAGATGGGCCTGTTCTTGCCGCTGCTTGTCCACCAGGTTTCTCTTACGCACAGCAACCCAGGCCTTGTGGGCGGGGAGGGGGGGTTGCAGGGATTTTTAGGAAGTCATTAGTTTGCTCCAGGCGTCCTATTGGGAAGACCCAGTTCTCTGAGTGCATGTTCTGGAAGTTGGGCAATAGGGGCAGTACAGGATTCCTTTTGGTGTACCGACCTCCCCGCTGCGCCAAGGATTCCCTGCCCGAGCTGCTTCAGGTCGTGGCGGATGTTCTCCTGGAGACACCTAGCTTGGTCGTCCTAGGGGATTTTAACATCCATGCCGACACGACCTTACAAGGGGTCGCTCGGGACTTTGTGGAAAGCATGGCCTCCATGGGGCTGTCCCTGAATAAGTCTGGCCCAACCCATAGCCGTGGACATGCCTTGGACCTGGTGTTTACCTCTATGGATGTTGGTGATCTGACACTAAGTAAAAGTGAAACGAAAGAAGTGCCATGGTCAGACCACTTCCTGGTGCAACTTGACTTCTCCGTGACCCTTCCCCTCTGCAGGGAGGTGGGACCGATTCGGATGGTCCGCCCCCGCCACTTAATGGATCCAAATGGTTTCCAGAGAGTGGTAGGGGATGCTTTATCCCATGTTGATGGCCTTTCAGCTGATTCCCTGGTGGCCCGCTGGAATGTGGAGTTAACCAGGGCTATTGACTGTTTGGCTCTGAAGCATGGAGCTCTCTGATTGCATGGAGCCCGGACAGCCCCATGGTTTTCCACGGATCTGAGGGCAATGAAACTATCGCTGAGACGGCTAGAGCGCCGGTGGCGGATGACCCATTCTGAAGCTGACCGGACACAGGTTAGAGCTCAGTGTCGAGCCTAGCAAGTGGCGGTAACGACGGCGAAGAAGACTTTCTTCACCGCCTCTATTGCATCTGCAGAAAACAGCAGCAGGAGACTCTTTCAGGTGGTTCACAATTTAGCGGAACCACCTGCTACATCGGGGCCCAGTACATGATCTTCTGCAATGATTTTGCAAAGTTTTTTACAGATAAAGTCGCTCAGATTCGGGAAGAGGTAGACGCCACCGTGGGAGCAGGGCCGGGGCGGGAGAGTGCTAGAGTCCTGTCTAGTCAAATTGCGTGGGATCAATTCTGATCTGTTACCTCCGAGGATGTGGACAGGCTGCTTGAACGAGTGAAACCCACCACCTGTCTCCTTGATCCTTGCCCATCCTGACTTATAAAAGCTAGCCGGGAAGGGCTGGGCGGTGGGCTGCGTGGGGTGGTGAATGCTTCCCTCCGTGAGGGAGCCTTCCCAGACCCGCTGAAAGAGGTGGTTATTAAACCGCTTCTTAATAAACCATCTTTAGATGCGGCCACGATGGCCAACTATCGTCCAGTCTCAAATCTTCCATTCTTGGGCAAGATGATTGAGCGAGTGGTTGCTGAACAGCTCCAGGCACGCCTGGAAGAAGCGGACCATTTGGATCCCTTCCAGTCGGGATTCAGGCCTCATCACGGGATTGAAACTGCCTTGGTCGCACTGGTTTATGATCTCCAGTGGGCTAGGGACAAAGGTGAGAGCTGTTTCCTAGTTCTGCTGGATCTCTCAGCGGCGTTTGATACCATCGACCATAACATCCTTCTGGACCGTCTTGAGGGGCTGGGAGCTGGGGGCACTGTCATACAGTGGTTCCGCTCCTTCCTCCTGGGCCGTGTTCAGAAAGTGGTGGTGGGGGATGAGTGTTCAGACCCCTGGGCTCTCACTTGTGGGGTGCCTCAGGGTTCTGTCCTCTCCCCCATGCTTTTTACCATCTACATGCAGCCGCTGGGAGAGATCATCAGGGGGTTTGGGCTGGGTGTTCATCAGTATGCGGATGATACCCATCTCTACCTCTCTTTCAAATCGGAACCAGTGAAGGCGGTGACGGTCCTGTGTGCGTGTCTGGAAGCAGTTGGAGGATGGATGGCGGCTAACAGATTGAGATTGAATCCTGACAAGACAGAAGTACTGTTTCTGGGGGACAGGAGGCGGGCAGGTGTTGAGGATTCCCTGGTCCTGAATGGGGTAACTGTGCCCCTGAAGGACCAGGTGCGCAGCCTGGGAGTCATTTTGGACTCACAGCTGTCCATGGAGGCACAGGTTAAATCCGTGTCCAGGGCAGCTGTGTACCAGCTCCATCTGGTACGCAGGCTGAGACCCTATCTGCCTGCGGACTGCCTCACCAGAGTGGTGCATGCTCTGGTTATCTCCCGCTTGGACTACTGCAATGCACTCTACGTGGGGCTACCTTTGAAGGTGACCCGGAAACTACAACTAATCCAGAACGCAGCAGCCAGACTGGTGACTGGGAGCGGCCGCCGAGACCATATAACAACGGTCTTGAAAGACCTACATTGGCTCCCAGTACGTTTCCGAGCACAATTCAAAGTGTTGGTGTTGACCTTTAAAGCCTTAAACGGCCTCGGTCCAGTATACCTGAAGGAGCGTCTCCACCCCCATCGTTCTACCTGGACACTGAGGTCCAGCACCGAGGGCCTTCTGGCGGTTCCCTCACTGCGAGAAGCCAAGTTACAGGGAACCAGGCAGAGGGCCTTCTCGGTAGTGGCGCCCTCCCTGTGGAACGCCCTCCCACCAGATGTCAAAGAGAACAACAACTACCAGACTTTTAGAAGACATCTGCAGGCAGCCCTTTTTAGGGAAGCTTTTAATGTTTGATGTAGCACAGTATTTTAATATTCTTTTCGAAGCCGCCCAGAGTGGCTGGGGAAACCCAGCCAGATGGGCAGGGTATAAATAATAAATTATTATATTATTATTATTATAATCCTGTGTGAATTTTCCGTTCGTCCAATCATCATGTCGAGATGGTTTCCATATATCAGCACTTTCATAAATAAAAGCACTCTTTCCATCATCAGTCTTGCAGATCTGTCGCCCTTCCTTGTACCATTTTAGACGTACTCAAAACATTTCCATTTAGGCAAGCCTACCCAGCTGTACAATTTTATTATGTACATTTGTTCTTTTAAAAAAAATGTTGATTTTTATCTCTTTCTTTTATTGCTTTATTATTTTACTATTTTTAAAGTCTGATTTTTTTGCTATTTTGTATGAATGTTTTATTTCACTCTATGTATATATTTTTAATTAAGCAGTATATAAAACATGTTAAATAAAAAAGCCACAAAATATGCAGGCACTGTTTTTCTTTGGACAGAAATGCAGTGGTAGCTCGGGTTACATACGCTTCAGCTTACATACGCTTCAGGTTACAGACTCCGCTAACCCAGAAATAGTTCTTCAGGTTAAGAACTTTGCTTCAGGATAAGAACAGAAATTGTGCTCCGGCAGCGCAACGGCAGCAGGAGGCCCCATTAGCTAAAGTGGTGCTTCAGGTTAAGAACAGTTTCAGGTTAAGAAAGGACCTCCGGAACAAATTAAGTACGTAACCAGAGGTAGCACTGTAAAATGCTGGAGAATACTAAGCCTTCTAAATTGCTATGTATTGGGTCACACAAGGACACAAAAGATGCAAGAGGAGGGGGGAAAGTGACGACTCTAAATGGTTAAGGACTCCTTTTTTGTGTCATTTTCCTTTAAAAATAAATTTCAGAGTGCACATCTGGGGTGTATCTATAGGAGGCAGTGATGTTAAAAGAGGATTGGGTAAATTCATGGAAGGGCAATCAATGGCTTCTTGCCATGATGGCTAGGCTATGCTCTGTTTCCATTGTCAGAGGCAGTAATCCTTCTGAATACTAGTTTCTTGAAACCACAGGAGGAGAAGGTGCTCGTATGCTCATGTTTTGCTCTCTGGTTTCCCACAGGCATCTGGGTGGCCCCCATGGGAACAGGATGCTGGACTAGATGGGTCATTGGAGTAGTCCAGCAGGCTCTTTTTAGTCCTACTTGGAATAGACCCTTTGAAATTACTGTGCATGAGTAACATAGGCCCCATAATTTTAATGTGTGCACTTTGAATAAAACTTAGTTGGTGTTATGTACTGAGTTGAATAGGATCCAAAATGCAGCAGTCTGATTGGTCCGCAGGAGCCACCCAATCCAGCTCCAGGTGGAAGTGAATCCGCAGCTTGATTGGCCTACAGGAGAATCCCGGAATTAGCCAATCACGTGTGACCCATTGTTTAAATAATGTATATAAAGCAGACAGTTTGGGGGAACTTCCATTCCTCCTCACCACTATGAGCTGAATAAAGAGCATGAAATCCACACTCGACTCCGAGTATATTTCAGTTGGATATGACCCTTGGGCTTTAAAAAGGGACTTTGATCTGAAAAGGTGGAAGACGACTGCCCTGCATTATTGCACTTAACTTTTTCTCAGTCTTCTTTATGCCCAGAGTGCAGAACTAGAACTAATGGCTAAATATTAGAGGGTACTTCACAGGGGCAGGAGCTTTTCAAAAGTGCACAGGACTGCCTCTGGAGGTGGGCAGGCTTTCCATTACAGTGGGTCTTTTACCCAGCTATTTTTTCAGGGATGTTGTGGTTGCATCCTGCATTTTAGACCCTTTGTCCAGCAGGGGATTGGACTAGATGACCTCTGAAAGACCCAACTTCAATTACCGTATGCACTCCTAGTCTGGGCATGACTATATGGTTGATTTGTTTCAATGGGTATATTCTAGGTATATTTTACAACCCTATGACTTTTTTTTTTCTTTAAATCTCCAGAGATCTGGGAAAGAGAATCCTGTAGAAAGCAAGATCAAGAGGAACCGTGTGCTGGTCTGTGCTCCGTCCAATGCTGCTCTAGATCACCTCATGAAAATAATGATTGTTGAGTTCAAGGAAAAATGTCAGGACAAGGAAAAGCCTTTGGGTATGATGAGTTCTTGGCCAGTTCTCATCTGTGGAATTCATAGCTGGAGGGAGCAATTGGCTTGGTCATAACTGAAGAATAAGACATTATTCCGTGTTTAAGTCACTTAGACCCTCCCCCACCTGCCAGTATAGGTAGTGGGTGCTTTGCTTTTCCTAAGGCATTTGTCCTTGCAGAGAATCCATCTGAAATCCTTTGGGACAGGGTTGGATCTTGGTGGTGGACCATGTGTTTGGAATGCTGAAGGCCCCCAATCTAATCTCCCTGATGCCCTCTGTTTATCCTGTAGACTCCAAGCAAAGCCTTTCTTGTACATCCTTACACTTTTTAAAGGTTCTTTGGGATCCTTTTAGTGCTGCACTTACCTAGTAAAAGCTTTGCTGCACTTATTTTTACTGGTTTTAGTGTTGTATTTTTATTTTGTTGTTTTGTCTTGTTTTCTGTAAGCTGCCCTAAGGGTGTCTGCAGCAAAAGAACCTTGACGAGGAACGAGTTTCATAGTTAACTGTGCTCTGTGTGAATAAGTAATTTAGTTCCAGTGTTATGAGACAGAGGGAGAAACTTTTCTGTAGCCACTCTCTCCATGCCTTGCATAATTCTATAAACATCTGGCTTGTTGCCTCTTGCCTTTTCTCTAAACCAAAAAGTCCCAAATGTTACAACCTTTCCTTGTAGGGGAGTTGCTGTATCCCCTTGGTCATTTTGGTTGCCATTTTTTGAACTTTTTCTAACTCTTATTGAGGATGTGCAAGATACAGATTTCAGGATTTGCTAAGCAGATCAAAAGTATTTATTTGCCAAATGTCTTTCTAGTTTAAAAAAGCTAGCTGTACTTTAGGAGGGCTCTAAGTGTCTGTTTCACACCCAGGAAACTGTGGTGACATCAACCTGGTGAGGCTGGGGGAAGAAAAATTGATCAGCAAGGATGTACAGAAATTCAGTCTGGATGCCCAGGCCAATCGCAGAATGAGTGAGTAGTTTGTAAAGGGTTCCTCCCTCACACCATTTGCTGTCTCCTAATTAGTCTGCTTAACAGTGGGGTTCAAAAGTTGGTTCTTCATAGCCCCCAGTCTCTGTTCTATCTGGGACAGACCTTTCCCAGATTGTGAGCAGGGATGAAATCCCGTAACACCATCCTATCCCTCCCATCCTATCCTGGTCTGCAGCCAAAGATGTTTATTTTATCAAATATATACTCTGGCTTTTACTCTGGCTTTATCTAAGCATAATTAAACAATAAAGCATCACACACAAAACAAAAAATATAACTGAAATCACTTCAGCTATAAAGTCTTCTTAAAAGTCATTCCCAGCAGTTTTAAATCAGTTTCGTAATTGGGCTTTAACAGGAACCTCTGGGTTGTAATGTTAGTAGACACATTGAAATCAATGGAGCTGACTGGCACTGGATATTGTTATAAAGATTGGGTGTCACCCCCCACTCTGCTAAGCAGTAGCAAAATTCTAGGCGGTGTTCCAGGTGCTCACCCAGGATCTGTGTTCCTTTGAGAATCAAGGTGCGGCAGAGGCTTGTGTAGCTTTAAGAAATATGATTTATTCACATATTTACACCTGAGTTTAGATAAAGGGAGTCCAGATCTTACAGCATGGTCATCTCAAGAAGGGCTTGTTCCCTGTTCTCCCAGCCTGCCTGCTCAAGATGGAACTTTCTCTCTCTGCCTCCCTTTCTTCTTCCCAGCACACCTTGCTAAAGGCACTCTTTTCATGTCACCTCAAATACAGTCACCCAGGGAAGCCTTCTAAATCCCTGGTTACTGTTCACACCTCAGGACAGTGGGGAAGGACAGCTCTCTTGCATTGCCAATGGCCCTTAATGGCCCTGTATTGTTCATCATGCGAAAGGCGGGGCTGGATGAATCCCTAGCCGGAATTAAATCCCGGAAGAAATTCCGGAATTAAATCCCGGAAACCCGGAAGAAATCAACAACCTCAGATATGCAGATGACACAACCTTGATGGCAGAAAGTGAGGAGGAATTAAAAAACCTTTTAATGAGGGTGAAAGAGGAGAGCGCAAAATATGGTCTGAAGCTCAACATCAAAAAAATGAAGATCATGGCCACTGGTCCCATCACCTCCTGGCAGGTAGAAGGGGAAGAAATGGAGGCAGTGAGAGATTTTACTTTCTTGGGCTCCATGATCACTGCAGATGGTGACAGCAGCCACGAAATTAAAAGACGCTTGCTTCTTGGGAGAAAAGCAATGACAAACCTAGACAGCATCTTCAAAAGCAGAGACATTACCTTGCCAACAAAGGTCCGTATAGTTAAAGCTATGGTTTTCCCAGTAGTGATGCATGGAAGTGAGAGCTGGACCATAAAGAAGGCTGATTGCCGAAGAATTGATGCTTTTTGAGTTATGGTGCTGGAGGAGACTTGAGAGTCCCATGGACTGCAAGAAGATCAAACCTATCCATTCTTAAGGAAATCAGCCCTGAGTGCTCACTGGAAGGACAGATCCTGAAGTTGAGACTCCAGTACTTTGGCCACCGCATGAGAAGAGAAGACTCCCTGGAAAAGACCCTGATGTTGGGAAAGATGGAGGGCACAAGGAGAAGGGGACGACAGAGGACGAGATGGCTGGACAGTGTTCTTGAAGCTACCAACATGAGTTTGACCAAACTGCGGGAGGCAGTGGAAGACAGGAGTGCCTGGCGTGCTCTGGTCCAGGGGGTCACGAAGAGTCGGACACGACTAAATGACTAAACAACAACAATTGTTTCTTAATGGCCATAGTTTGGCTAGGTCGTTTTGCATAGGCTAGCCCAGGAATTCCTCTGCAGCTTGTATATTCCCTTCATATCCCAAGTAATCAAAACCTTATCATTTATTAATTTCTAGGGATCCCCCCACCATATAACAATATAACAGTATAAACCCATAGTTTAATGAATGTCAGAAGCATTGAATTTCAGTGTGAGAATGGTAAGCAACCAAAGTTCCATTTTGAAAGTGGGATATAAATTTCTAAATTAAAAGCATTTGGTTGGATTCCTTAGGCCGAGCAGCCCTTGGGAAAGATCAAGACATCCACAAGCGGAAGAAAGAGATAGATCAACGACTGGATGCTCTTTCTTGCCAGTGTGCTATAGACGAAAGCCAAAGCAAAGAGAAGGTACTTGTTAGTTGCCATGTGTAATTTGACCAGGATTATTATATCCTACTCAGTCTGTCCGGTAGGCTGTGGTCTGAAACTGTAGTTCAGACATGCTCTTCAGTTAAAAGTGTGAAGGCTTGGAGGCACAGCGGGTGGGCCGAAACCTGATGTGGGGTAGTGGGGAGACACATGTTTTACTTGCTCAAATGCTCAGTCTTCAGTTAAAGTGGGGATCAAGTAGCAGGGAGGCTGTTCAGAACTTTTTTCTTTCTTTCCGTAAGCAGCCCTATATTGAGTCAGAAAATAGATCCATCTAGCTCAGGCTTCCTCAAGCTCGGCCCTCCAGATGTTTTGAGACTACAATTCCCATCATCCCTGACCACTGGTTCTGCTAGCTAGGGATCATGGGAGTTGTAGGCCAAAAACATCGGGAGTGCTGAGGTTCAGGAAGCCTGATCTAGCTCATTATTGTCAACATTGACAGGCAGCAACTCTCCAGGGTTTCAGGCAGCCCTACCTAGAGATACCATTGGGGATTGAATCTGGGACCTTTTGCATCCAAAGTAAATGCTCTACCACTGAGCTATGCCCTTCCCCATGATTGGTTGAGTATTCATGTCAAAAACGAGTAAATTCCCACCCACCTCATCTTTCTTTCAGAAACAACAGTTAGAGCAGGAAACTCGGAGGCTTGCAGAAGAGAGCAAAAGGCTCACTGTTCAACTGAAGGAGGTATGAGTTTCATCACTAAGATGCTCTTAAAAACAACCTTGGTGAACTGCTTCATCTCATCATGCAAAAAAGTGCTTGTGTCTTGGATTAGCTCCAGCTAGGAAATCAGAATATCTCTCCTGTTAGTACAGATCACTGATTGTGCTGCTACTCTGTTGCACATCAGCCACGTGCCATTATCTCAGCCAAATCATAGACTAGGGTTGCCATAGGTCTGGGAAATCCTGGACATGTCATCTTTTGTTGGGCCAACATGCCCACCCCTGGGGGTTTTTACATTTTAAAGGAAATGTCTGGGTTGGGGGGGGGGCTGGTTTGCTTGTTTGTTTGTGTTTGGCTTGGGCATGAGAGGCTTGGGCACTGGTGGCTTTCTCCCACTTCCTCTTTCAGCTCTATGGACTGCATACAATTAATTTTTACCCACTTAGATTAATGAGCCTAATGGGCTCGTCATGTTCATTCACTGGATTGGATACAACCCTATGTGCTTTCCAAGCTGGGTTAGGGTAACTTTCCTCACCACCTCATGCCATTTATTTATTTATTTATTTATTTACGGCTATTAGCCCATAAAATATGTACAAACATAAAAGCTCAGGGGCATAAGGGCCGATATATTCGACCCCAGAGGGTGGACACCACGATGCAAGGGGGGGTCAATGAGCAGAGCCAATTAACAGCTTGGGGCACGAAGAGCTCCAAGGGACGGATCACAGAAAAAGGAAAACTGAAGACGAGGACCGACATGCACTCTCATCGTAACTGTCCGATTAGTTTTGGTGTTGTTGTTGTTTTTTGGTTGTTTTTGTGTGTGAGATAACCGCATTCAGGAATCTCGCCACCTGCAGAGTTACCGAAGGATCTGTATCCTGCAAAAGTAGTGCGGCGTGTGACTCAACAGGCCTGCCCACCAAGCGCAGTAAAGCAGGACCTAGGAATTTAGTCCTGGCTATGCTGTGTAGGGGGCAGTTGAACATTATATGTGGAAGAGATTCGACAGTTTTCCCGTCACACACGCATAGCGGAGACACCAAACCCTTGGAAAATCTGTGGCTCAGCAGGTTCGATGGAAGGACATTGAACCTTGCACAAATAAATGCAAGTCGGTGTGGTACAGATGAAAGAGATGACATGTATGATGGGAGGCCAAGTGGTGGGGTTATTCCGTGGTACCTGGGGGAGCAAACACCCCCGCCCCAGGCGAGGTTGTGTTGATTTTCAATGTCTGCCAATCTTTGCTCTATAAGGCTTTTAGCAGAGCATAAGTTCATCTTTAGGGAGTCCGCTGGGGAAATTCCGATGCTTAGAAGTTTGGCATGGATTTTTCCTACCCACGGATTGACAAAGTCATCTCGCCAGAGGCACTGAAAAAGGTAATGGTCGGGAAGCCTATGCCAGCTGGACAGCCAGTAGCCAAAGACTCGCTTCCAGATGACGGTCTCCAATGATGTAATCTTTAACTCCAGACGTATGGCTGCGTTGCTCACACACATGGGGAGTTTCAGGAGGCGACAGAGAAACTGATTCTGCAATGTCCCAAGCGATGTTAAATTGGACCCTGGGGCCCAGAGTGGGGCAGCATAACAGAGGGTGAAAACCACTTTTGCGTGGTATACCTTCAAAGCAGAAGGGATGTGGGAGGCTCCGTCGGCCACAAAAAATTGGAGTAGAGTATAGAGTATTGTTTTCCCTTTGTTTAGTAGATACTGAATCTGTGGCTTCCAGCTTAGGTTGTAGTGAAAAAAGACTCCCAAGTATTTAAATTTGAAAACCTGTTCTAGTTGGACTCCATCTAACTTCCAGCTGTAAATTTTCCGAGACCTGGTAAAGACCAGGACTTTAGATTTCCCATGATTAATAGTCAGATGGTTGAGTTTGCAGTAGGCTGCAAAAATCTTTAGAGCTCTGCATAAACCGACTCTAGAGTAGGAAAGGATCGCTGCATCGTCGGCATATAGAAGCAGAGGGCAGCGAAAATCAGCTAGGCGGGGGGGCATGAATGTTGGCTTGAAACTCGTTCAGAAAGAGCCTCATATCGCTAATAAACAAGTTAAAGAGGAGTGGGGCCAAAATGCAGCCTTGGCGCACACCTCTATTTATTGGGACCTCGTTGGATAGGTTTCCCGCCAGTGTGAGTCTCACTCTAGCTGACGACCCGTGGTGTAATTGAGTTATAAGCCATAACAGCCTTCTATCTATGCCCCATCTCTCTAATTTCTTCCATAGACAGTTTCTTGGGATACTGTCGAAGGCGGCCTTTAGGTCTATGAAAGCGACACATAGGCGCCCCCGACTTGGGGCAGAATATTTTCTGGCAAGATGATACATAATTACCATATGGTCAGTGGTCGAATAATTGTTCCTAAAGCCCACTTGCTCATGGCCAATCAAATTTGAGTCGTTTGCCCAATGGGACAGCTTAGACAGCAAAAATTTTGCATAGATTTTCCCGATGATAGACAAAAGGCTGATGTTCCGATAGTTCTCCGGGTCAGCAGGGGAACCCTTTTTATGGACTGGCACGATCACGGCCTTCTTCCATGACCTAGGGATAAGCCCCGTAGAATTAATCGCATCAAAGACTTTGGCCAGGATTTCAGCCCACCACCTCGGTTGCGCAACAATGGCCTCAGCAGGGACTAGATCCGGCCCGGGGGCTTTGCCCGTTTTCAGATCTAATATCAAGTCCATTATCAGGTCTGGGTCGGTAGAGGGCCACAAAGGTAGATGGTCGGCTCGGAATTCCATAGATGGGTTGGATTCCTCTGCCGAGGAGAAGTATTTACTCAAGAATTGTTCCCATGTGGGCGCAGGGATAATCGTCAGTGGGTACTTTCTTCCTCTTTTGTTTATCAAGGCCCAAAATTCCTGTGATCTGCGGGATCTAGAGGCCGCAATCAAGGCTCGCCAACGCTTTAAATACCACTCACGTTTGGCCAGCTTTAAAGTCTGTTTGTATGCTCTTTTGGCTTGTAAATAGGAAGATGGTAAAGCTTGGGCATTAGAGTTTTTATATTCATTATAGATGAAGCGAAGAAGGGATCTTGCTTGTTTGCAAGAGGTGTTAAACCAAGGGGCCCCAGCACTGCAATGCGCCACTTTTGCCTTCTGAGGAGGTGATGTAAAAAAAGTGGTAAGGTTTGTTATAAGAAGGTTAAAAAGTTTCAAAACCGAACTGGAATCTTGTAAATCAGTAGTTATTTGAGGTAGATAGGCAGTGATTTCCCTATGGAAAAAATCCTGGTATTTTTGGGCCACAGCCTCGGACCATTTGATCCCTCTTATTTTGATCGCTGATGAAGTTTCCAGAAGGACTGAGTGTTTATAGTCCTTCTGGCACCGGAACAATGACAAAGTGGTCACTATTGGGAGGTGATCACTGAAATGTTGATTTTCAACTTGGAAGGAAAGTACACTGGCGGCCAAATTTGCGGAGATCAGGAAGTAATCGATAACACTGTTAGATGCTCGTCCCAGGTGAGTGAACTCCCCTGGTATATCGGGGGGGGGGGGAGGTGCCGTTCAAGAATACTAGGTTCAGGCGAATGGCCATTTGATAAAGGGTCACTCCAGCTTTGTTTACTCTGTTGTCCTTTGAAGTTCTAATTCTAGTATGTTCCAAGTCAAAGTTGTCCAAACATGGGGGAGTCCACCATTTGGATTTAGTTAGTAGGTCCCAATTTGTGGCAATTCGAGCATTAAAGTCTCCCCCAATTAAGGAGTACGAGTTTGGGCATTTGGTATGACATGACAATAGGTGATTTTCAAATGATTCCCATCTCCAATCAAGATCAGGTGCTGAGCCTTCGGGGGGGGGGGGAGATAAACATTAGTAATTAGTAATGAGGACTTCCCTTCTACGATCAGTCCAGATAGAGCAAAAGGCGGGGAGGCCCATACCAGAGTGAATTTGGCACGAAGTTGGAGTGAGATCCCAATCAAAAGACCCCCTTTGGGGCGACCACCTTTCAAAGAAGGGGAGGCCGGAAGTGTTAGAAGATCGAAGCCGTCTATGGTAATCTCTTCCTCATCCCATGTTTCTTGGAATAGGATGATGTTAAATGAATTTATGTACTTCCTGAATTCGGGGTCTGATTTTTTGGATCTCCAACCAGCAATGTTCCAGCTAAGTGTTGATAATGTCGGGTCCTTATGCTGTCCCGGTAATTGTCACTTTGGGTTGTTTAATGGGTTCTTGGGGGTAGAACGAGGACCCGTAAGGAAATCAGTAATTTTAGTTTGTGCGGGTAAAGTCTTCTTCTGTGTTGATTGGATCCATGATTTGGTAGCATTAACAGGCAGGAAGGGCTTTGCCGAGGAGGAAGAATTAGACAAAGTTGGTGAGGTCGGATGCTGTTCATTAAGGTGAGTAGTAGCAAGTCTTTGATGGGCTATACTAGTAGATCCGTTAGAGTTGTCAGTCTTAACCTGGGTAGTGCTAAGAGGTGTTCCAGCCATCACTTGTAGTTGCTGCGCAGATGGAGAAGAATTGTCACACAGATGTATAGTAGAACGTGAACATGGAGATGGTACATGCATAATCATTTCCTGGTGATCTTCAGACAGGGTAGATTCTAGCTCAGGCATTGAGGCAAAGGAATCATCAGCTTCCCTATTTTGATTAGGCTTAAGGTCTAAGACGGGAGTATTAAGTTTATCGACATCCTCCACGGAGGAATGGTGCTGCTGGTCAACAGGTGACTGCTGATTCAGATCAGTAGGGGGTAACAAGGTAGCAGGTTGAGAGATTTTCAAGGCATTTGATGGAGACACCATGTGGGACACGGAGCGCCTGCTCTCCCCTCTCATCGGCATAGAGGGGTCCCCTTGCGATAGGAGTCTTTCTTTGAGTAGATCCAATCTATCGAGAGTAACCTGCTGTTCTTCTGAAGGGAGTTTTTGATAAGAGAAGATAAGATTTCTCTCTTCAGGGATATTCCAATCTCCGCTTGCAATTGAATCATTCCTCAACGTAGCTAGATGGGCACTTGAGAACGCAGATGGAACAGGGGGTACCCGGCTAGGTGTTTTTCCCTTTAATATAGGAACAGAAGGAGGAAACGAGCGTTCATTGCCGGTTAAGATGTTGGCAAAAAGAGGATTAACACTCGTGTCCTTAAAGACTCTTGTTGTTACAATCTCCCAGGGTGCCAGCCGATCTTTCTGTCTTGCAAGAAGATGTGGAATCCTTGCAGACTGGAAGGAGAGCATAAATTTCCTTGGCCAAGGCATGGCATTTAGGGGTACTACAGATATAAGTGACCCGGAAGTGTCTTCGGACAGCGCTGGCCCCCGGCCTCTTGAGTGAGATGGGCGCACAACCCTAGAGTCTGGCAAGACTGGCCCGTATGGGCAGGGGTACCTTTACCTTTACCTTTACAGATATAAGATCTATCTGGAAAAAAGGAATATTTAACAAGTCACGTAAGTACCCTTTAGCCATCCTCAGGTTATTCCACCTAAGTCTAGGGGCGTCACGGGGAAAAATGGATAGACATATTTTATTAGGTTGAAAAATCAAGGATTGCTTATTCCTTTGGGGCAGTGGCGGCCCGCGTCTTGAGCTCTTAAGATGAGATTTCTGATCAGGTTGTCTCTTTAAGGCACTTACAAGCTGCACAGGAGATTGATGCAAATTAGATAGCTCAGTTGAGGAAGGTAAGTGGGCCAGAAGGGCCCGTGAAAGTTTATTCAATGACAAAGAAATCCCCTCCAATTCCTTGAAAATGAAGCTTAAAGTCCTGATTACCAGTTGTATTTGATCAGGTACTAATTCATGGGCAGTTTGCCCTAATGCGTCCCGTTTCAATGGCGGAGGTGTAATTAAGGTGTCTGGGAGGAGGGCTTCCCTATTGCTTCCGTCCCCCGCTGGATCAGCTAGTTTTTCCAACTCTCCTTGATCATACAGAGGCCAAAAGCGGTTGTATGTTTCGACCCCAGAAACAATTACTTGCTCTGTTTTGCTGTTATTGTTAGTAGATGGTGGGGGAGATTCAAGCTTCGACTGCTTTACTCTTGGAGGTGAGCAATCTTTCTCAGCAGATCTTGGTCGCTTGCCATGACCCATTTGTCGCTGTCTCACTAACTGCGGAGGTTCAAGGTAGAGATAAACGGAGATAAAAGAGAACTTATTTTTTATGGGCGCAGCTTCTCTGCTACTCCTCCTCCACTGCTCAACATAACCCAGTCTTCAAGGCGGCGTTCCTAATCAGCTGCGGGCTTTCTCAGCAGAAGGTGTGAATAACCTTCTTGATACGTATATTGACCCCCAACAGGCCAGCCGTGGGAGTAAAACGATTAAAAACTTCTAACAGAGGTAAAATGATTTAAAAGTTTAATAAAAACAGCTATAAAAGACGGCTGTAAAAGGCTGTAAAAGGCTATAGAAGGTTTGTAATCTGGAGGGTTCACAAAGGAGAAGTTGTTGCAGCCGCCATCTTGCAGCAGCCTCAGCCACCTCATGCCATAGAAGGTGAGGCTGTGGCTTGGTGGGCACCAAGAGAAATTCTAAGGGGCACTGTTGCATTCCTGAGCACCACATGGGTGAACACATCCACCTTCATACGGACTCTAAGCAGGTATTTGGCTGTGTTTATCCTGAGTCATAGGAGCATTGGGAAGCTGCTTTATACTAAGTCAGGCCAACTTGGACAGTATTGTTTGGCCTATCTGGAGATATTGGCGATTGAAGCTGACACCTCCTGCATGCAAAATGGGTACCCCTTCACAGAACTATGGCCTGTCATTTTAGCATCCAATCCAGTTCTTCTTCTAAAAGCAGCCGACTTCATCTTCAACCACACACTGAGCATGGACTTGTTTTGCCTGCCTGACCATGGCTGCTGTTGCAAAAACAAAACAGGCAGCTGAAAGAAAACTGGTCTCTGTCTAAAAATTAGGTGCTCTTAAAAAGGAAGTTCCTGGCTTTTGTGTTTCCCAGGTTTGTGGGCGATCGCAAAGCGACATGAAAACGAACATCATCCTGGAGTCTCACATCATCTGCTGCACACTGAGCACCAGTGGGAGCAGCCTGCTGGGTGCAGTATTCCAGCGGCTGGACTGTGACCCTCTGAGCTGTGTCATCGTGGACATGGTTAGTGGGGGATATAGGCACTACAGTAGCAAGGGCATATTTGGGGCAGGAGGATGGAGGGTGTCTTTAGTACCTTTTACAGATTGCAGAAACAGCCCTGTTCACTTTGGCTGCCTTGTTTTGTATTTATACAAATGTTTCCCCACCACCAGCACCCTCTTCTGATATTAAAAGCCCTCAAGGCAGCTTTTTTGTTTGATGTGTTTTGACTGTTTTTTTGTTTGATGTGTTTTGACTGTTTTTTGTTTGATGTGTTTTGACTGTTTTTAGTGGTGTTGCCTGCTTTTTTCCACTTTTTTATTTCAAGGCGTGCATAGGTGGTTTGCCAAAGGGGGGGGGGTGGGCAGACGGGGGAGTCAGATCATTGCCAGTTTTTCTTTTGTGAAATAAGTATTTTCTTGTGTCCTTAACTGTTACTTACCGTATTTTTTGCTCCATAGGGTGCACCTAGGTGTTTTTTTTTTGGGGGGGGGGAATAAAGAAAAAAAAATACCCCCCCCATCCCGCTGGCTGTCTTGGCTTCCTCTTTAGCCACGTGCAACCTCTCCAGCTGGGAGAGGCTGTGCGCGGCTTCGTTTTTAGCCGTGGGGCTGGGGCGGGGGAAGCCCCCAAAACAGGTCCAGGAGCGGCGGCAAGATTGCGCGCAACCTCGCCGCCACTCCTGGAGCTTGCGGGGCTGGGGGCAGGGGAAGCTCGAGCTTCCCCCGACCCCAGCCCCCAGAACAGACAGCTTTCCGCAAGCCTTCCGAGCGCAGCGGGAGTTCCCGCCGGGCTCCGAAGGCTTGCGGATAGCTGCCTGAAGCCGGGGGAGCGCAGCGGGAGTTGGCACTGCGCTCCCTGGGTTTCAGGCTGTCTGAAGCCTGCATTCGCTCCATAGGACGCACACACATTTCCCCTTCAGCCCAAAAAGGTTGGGGACTCCTTAGGAACATAGGAATGTGCCTTATACTAAATCAGACCATTGGTCCATCTTGCTCAGTATTGTCCACACTGACTTACAGCAGCTCTCCAAGGTTTTAGGCAGGAATCTCTCCCAGCCCTACCTGGAGATGCCAAGGACTGAACCTGGGACCTTCTGCACACAAGACAGCTGCCTTCTGGAGGACATCATGTCAGCTACCCATGAGTAGCCTTAGGCAAGCCCCTCTCTGCAAGAACCTTTTACATACCGTATTTTTCGCTCTATAACACGCACCCGACCATAACACGCACATAGTTTTTAGAGGAGGAAAATCCGTAGGCATGCCACCCGTAGGCATTCCCTCCATAACACGCACAGACATTTCCCCTTACTTTCTAGGAGGAAAAAAGTGAGTGTTATGGTGCAAAAAATACGGTAATTACAGAAAGCTCTTTGAATGCTTATGGAAAATCGCTACATAAGTACTAAATAACATTTATGTCAGCGAAGCAGCTCCAGTCAAGCTCTAAGCTTGGGAGGCCATGAACCACTTGATCCAACCAGATGATCACCTGCTAATTCACCTGACCAGCCTAACCCTAATAGCATGTCACAGTGGGGAAAGCATCTCACCTAAATCCCTGATTGGCACTTGTTCTGTAGTGGTTGGTACCATGGGCCTGGTGTGTGCATGAAGACAAAAAGAGAGAAAGAGGAGGCGAGCTGCTGTGCTTACTGATTAAATGTATTTTTACTGTTGCTGCTCTATACGTTTCGGAGTACATAACTCCCTTCAGGAGCTTTAAATGCTTACAAATTCCTTAGACCCAGAAACACTCTCTTCTGTAAACCTGAGCTCAGAAAACAGCTCTGAATAATCTGCAAAGCAACCTTTTTTTCTTTCTGCACCTCTACAATGAATCAGGTTTACAGTTTGTTGTTGGGGGTAGCTTGCCTCCTCTTTCTCTGACCCTGGGCCTAATCACTACATTGAAAGCCTTCCTTTTGCTGTTCATCCAGCCCAAGTATGTTGGTGCTGAGCAGCATGCCCCTCATTGAAAATTCTTCCAGAGGAGTCATACCCAAAGATACCTGGGGCAGGAAGGGGTGAGCATGGAATTTTATAGAACTATATTAACAGCTTTATAGAATTATATGAACAGCTGTAGGCTGCCAAGACACGCTTCTCACCTGACAGCCTGATGCCTAAATTAAGTGTCCGCATTATAAATGTAGGCCATCAGTTGAAAGTACTCAGTCTTCAACCATGCAGGTTCCCAGTTGTACCATTTAGCGAAAGTTGACACCATCCCTAGCCCTGGTCATGAGTGCTTTGCACATTTTGAGGGTGGAAATTTTGACTTCCATGCCTAGGTATCTTAAATCTCAAGTTGAAGAAGCTGCTGCCACCCTTTAAAAACAGAAACAGAAAACCCCCCACACACTTCAGAATTCAGTTGCTGTAGTCCAGGGGTGGCCAACTCCCAAGAGACTGCGATCTACTCACAGAGTTAAAAACTGGCAGTGATCTACCCCATTTTGGGGGGTTCAGCCAGTGTTCTACTAGTCTTGTTTGCACGCTAACATTAAGATGTGTGGTTTAGCATTATGTGATACAGCTTCAGTTGATGGAACTTGTCGTTCCAACATTTTTTGAAGGCACCATCTGGGGTGGGAAAGCTGAACTATATCAAAGTAATCATACAGGGAAAGCAAATTGTATTGAAGCTGGAGGCAACCAAATAAATGTTGGAGAGCTAGGAATTTACTTTTTTTAAGCAAGATCCTTGAGTAGCTCCCTGCTATGGATTGGATCAAAAGATCCTGGCCTCTTCCCTTCCACCCCAGACTCCTGAAAACTGGATCCAGAGGGTCAGGGGAGGCTATTATGTCAGAATGGATGAGTTGCAGATGTGGTATAGCAGGATTTGATACAAGGCGACTTGTGCGGCGAGATCTTAAGATCTCTCTCATTTAAACTGGTCCCTTTGTCTTTTTAAAAGGCCATGCAGGCTTGTGAGGTTGAAACTATCATCCCACTCATTCATGGCTGCAAAAAGCTGGTCCTGGTTGGAGACCCAAAGCAGCTCCCTCCTACAGTTAAATCTATGGTGAGTATGTCAACAATTAAGGTGTTTTGACTATCCCAGAAAAAAAGTTGTAGAGCTGAAAACTGACAGGCTGTTTATAAGCATCTAATGACCCTGCTTTGGGCATAAATAAAGTAAAACATCTATCAGGTCCTTAATGGTGTATGAGCTGCCTACGGTGAAAATGATTCAGTTAGTTTATCGGATCAAATTATTTACACAATTCTGTGAGTTTCTGTGAAATCAGCCTGTGTGATTACCATGTTAGTAGACAACATCCCTTTTGGTTAAAAAGAAGTGTATATACCAAGTACTGTTTTTCTGGGAGACACTCCAATGGCTGGTAGGGCAGAGGCAAGAGTAGATAGGGCCAATGCTTTAAGAATGTATTTTTGTATATGTATATCAAGGGATATTCCCATAGCAGTAGTCTTTGAGAGACTTTTATTTTTCTCAAGCACCACCATTTCTCTTAGTTCTGATATGCTGCAAAGAGCATAAGGAGAGGGGAGAAGTTCCTGCACCCTCTTACGCTGCCATCTTTCCCACTTTCAAATAAATAAAAGATTGGGTTATTTTGTGGGACTGTTTCCCAAGCCTCTTGGGTAGCCCAGAATAGTTCACTCATTCCTAATCTCTAGTTCAAATACAGGTGAAACTCGGAAAATTAGAATATCGTGGAAAAGTTCATTTATTTCAGTAATTCAACTTAAAAGATGAAACTAATATATGAGATAGACTCATGACATGCAAAGCGAGATATGTCAAGCCTTTATTTGTTATAATTGTGATGATCATGGCGTACAGCTGATGAAAACCCCAAATTAACAATCTCAGAAAATTAGAATATTAAATGAAATCAGCAAAACAAGGATTGCAAATAGAGCAATATTGGACCTCTGAGACATGAGACCGAGCAATGCAGAAGAGCTGAAGGCTGCTGTTGAAGCATCCTGGTCTTCCATAACACCTCAGCAGTGCCACAGGCTGATAGCATCCATTCCATGCCGCATTGAGGCAGTAATTGATGCAAAAGGGGCCCAGACCAAGGACTGAGTACATATGCATGCTTCTACTTCTCATCTCTTGTTCTTTAATTGTTGCTGCCTTTGCTTAACCCATTCCCTGAAAGTTTTACTCCTCCTCCCCTCCCTTGCTTTGGCAGAAAGCTGAGGATTACGGCTACAGGCAGTCTCTGATGGGCCGACTCTGCAGACACCTGAATGGGCAAATCCAAGAAAAACACAGTGACAGGCTTCCAGTCCTGTGCTTGAGGACTCAGTACAGGATGCACCCAGAGATCTGCCTCTTCCCTTCCAATTACATCTACGACCATGCCCTGAAAACTGACCGGTGTGTAGACATCTTACTAATTTTTTTACCTTGCCTCAAGGCAACAGGCATTTCATGAAAAGGTGACCTAAGTGTGGACATCGGTTCCATATTACCCTGGAATTTTGGCTGGTGGTCAGGGATGGTGGGGGTTGTATTCCAGCAACACCTGGAGGGTCCTGCTTTAGCTCATCATATCTGGTGTGTTTGTGTGAATGAATGTACTTGCTCTGACACTACTGGTGAGTACTTAGTTGAATGAAAATTCTGTGCATGATCATAGGCCTCAAACCTGACTCTTTCCAGCAACCTAATTTGATACTTTAAGTTTTTTCTTCCATTCTAACCACTTTCTTGTTCTTTCTTTTTTAATATACTGTATATTAAAAATGATGGTGTTAAATTCCATCCATGTACAATTATATGTATTCAAGTCTCCAGGGCCAGATGAACTGCATCCAAGAGTATTAAAAGAACTGGCAGATGTGATCTCAGAACCACTGGCAGTCATCTTTGAGAATTCCTGGAGAACAGGCGAAGTCCCGGCAGACTGGAGGAGGGCAAATGTTGTCCCTATTTTCAAAAAGGGGAAAAGAAAGGACCCAAATAATTACCTCCCACTCAGTCTGACATCAATACAAGGGAAGATTCTGGAGCAGATCATGAAGCAAACAGTCTGTGAGCACCTTGAAAGGAATGCTTTTATTACCAATAGTCAGCATGGATTTCTGAAAAATAAGTCATGTCAGACTAACCTGATCTCGTTTTTTGACAGAATTACAAGCCTGGTAGATGAAGGGAATGCAGTGGATGTAGCCTACCTTGATTTCAGCAAGGCATTTGACAAGGTGCCCCATGATATTCTTGTAAAGAAGCTGGTAAAATGCGGTCTTGACTCTGCTACCACTCAGTGGATTTGTAACTGGCTGACTGACCGAACCCAAAGGGTGCTCATCAATGGTTCCTCTTCATCCTGGAGAAGAGTGACTAGTGGGGTGCCACAGGGTTCTGTCTTGGGCCCGGTCTTATTCAACATTTTTATCAACGACTTGGATGATGGACTCAAGGGCATCCTGATCAAATTTGCAGATGACACCAAACTGGGAGGGGTGGCTAACACCCCAGAGGACAGGATCACACTTCAAAACGACCTTGACAGATTAGAGAACTGGGCCAAAACAAACAAGATGAATTTTAACAGGGAGAAATGTAAAGTATTGCACTTGAGAGGAAAAAAAATGAGAGGCACAAATACAAGATGGGGGACACCTGGCTTGAGAAAAGTACATGTGAAATGGATCCAAACTACAAGAAAGAAGATTCCACCTAAACATTAGGAAGAACTTCCTGACAGTAAGAGCTGTTCGACAGTGGAATTTGCTGCCAAGGAGTGTGGTGGAGTCTCCTTCTTTGGAGGTCTTTAAGCAGAGGCTTGACAACCATATGTCAGGCGTGCTCTGATGGTGTTTCCTGCTTGGCAGGGGGTTGGACTCGATGGCCCTTGTGGTCTCTTCCAACTCTATGATTCTATGTGTCCAGAGGAGGGCAACCAAAATGGTCAAAGACCTGGAAACGATGCCTTATGAGGAACGGCTAAGGGAGCTGGGCATGTTTAGCCTGGAGAAGAGGAGGTTAAGGGGTGATATGATAGCCATGTTCAAATATATAAAAGGATGTCACATAGAGGAGGGAGAAAGGTTGTTTTCTGCTGCTCCAGAGAAGCGGACACGGAGCAATGGATCCAAACTACAAGAAAGAAGATTCCACCTAAACATTAGGAAGAACTTCCTGACAGTAAGAGCTGTTTGACAGTGGAATTTGCTGCCAAGGAGTGTGGTGGAGTCTCCTACTTTGGAGGTCTTTAAGCAGAGGCTTGACAACCATATGTCAGGAGTGCTCTGATGGTGTTTCGTGCTTGGCAGGGGGTTGGACTCGTTGGCCCTTGTGGTCTCTTCCAACTCTATGATTCTATGATTCTATGATTCTATGATTCTAATTTTTAGTGAACGTTCCCTAATAGTTGCTGACAGAAATTTATATGGTGCTTTTGTCCATAAATTGTTCTGTTTAACCTCTTCAGTGTTTATATCCCAATTTAATTCCCACCAGCTTTTTAGATTTTGTTGGGGGCAAAATTGGTTCTCAATAAGTGTTTTGTATAAAAGGGAAATGCTATCTCTTATTACTATATTTTCATATTCTGTTAGTTTACTTGTAGCTTCATTTTTAATCTGTGTATTTGTAAGAAATGATCTCGGCTGATATCCTAACAGCCATGAAATTTGATTATTTTCTAAACGTACTTGCATTTCTGCTATTGTAAGAGGTTGTATAAGCCTCTGGATTTTTCTGTATAAGCCTCTGGATTTTTTGCCCTTCCACTGCTATTCACTGAATATGTTTGTCATGCTGTTTGAATATTCCCCTTCATGTAGAAAACGATGACATCAGGGAGAACAGTTTCTGTCATCCCCCACACCACCTCCCTGACATGCGAGTTTTCTCTATGTGGGGAACATCATGTGAATGATTATGTGACGGATAGTGTTTCCTCCTGCAGTGAAGAATTGAGCAAATAGACCTCAGCACACTGCTTTTTAAAAGCTATTATGATTTCTCATTGCATTATAGGTGGACAGAAGAGAGCCGATTCTCTTTGGAATGGCCCTTCCTACCGTACCTCCTCTTTGATGTTTTGGATGGCCAGGAAGAACAGGAGAGCAAGTAAGTTTTTCATTTATTTGCTTTGTGAATTTGTAGTCGCACTTTTCAAAGTGGCTAACAGGAGTAAAATAAAGAAACAAAATTTAAAATCCCACATAAAGCCAACACTGTTTTTTATTAATTACATTTGTTAGCTGCTTTTTACACAAACAAATCTCTTTTTTATAATATTTTTATTAATTTTCACCAAAAGAAAAATAGATAAACATTTCAACTTAACAAATTTTCTCATTTTTGGACTTCCATCAGCCATTCTGACAATCATCCGAATTAAACTTTTTAGTTACACATTTCCTGAATTTCCTGTTGCCTTTTAACATACCCATCCACACCTGTTTTTCTTTCTTACAATATTTCTTAAGTTTTTACAGAGCTTCTTTAAATGCCACTAACGTTATTTCGTTATCACTTATACCTCCCCAATACTCGACTAATTTTCCCCAGTCCTCGATAAACTTTTGATCTCGTTTGTATCTGATCTTCCCTGTCATTTTATCAAGTTCTGCATAGTCCATCAGCTTCATTCTCGACTCCTCCAAAGTAGGTACTTGTTCCTGTTTCCATCTCTGGGCCAATAATATTCTTGCCGCTGTTACTGCATATTGGAAAAGTTTACAGTCCTTTCTGTTTATTTCATTTCCTATGATTCCTAAAAGAAAAGCCTCTGGTTTCTTAGCAAATGTATATTTCAACATTTTTTTCAATTCTTTATATATCAATTCCCAGAAGCTCTTCACTTTCTTACATTCCCACCACATATGGTAAAAAGTGCCATCCTTTTCTTTACATTTCCAACATTTCTTACATGTTTTATACATTTTTGCAAGTTTTACCGGTGTAATATACCATCTATAAATCATTTTCATAACATTTTCCTTTAACGCAGTACATGCGGTAAATTTAATGTTTTCATTCCATAGTTTAATCCAATCTTTAAATTGTATATTGTACCCAAAATCTCTGGCCCATTGTATCATAACAGATTTAACTTCTTCATCTTTTGTATGCCATTCCAACAATATCTTATACATTTTAGATAAGATCTTATATTCATTATTTATTATTTCTATTTGAAATTTTGAATCTTTCTCTGTATATCCATATTCTTTAAGATCCTTTTTAAACAATTCAGTTATTTGAAAATAATGCAACCAATCATATACATACTCTTTTACTTCTTCATAGGGTTTCATTTTCCATTTCCCCCCTTCCTTAACAATCAAATTTCCATATGTAATCCAATTCCTTCTCATATTGATTTTTTAAACACTCATAACCTCTAATGGAGATAACCAGTGCGGGATTTTTGGTTCGAGTAGGTTTTTATACCTATCCCATATTTCTATCAACGATCTTCGGAAAATGTGGTTCTCAAAACCTTTATGGATTTTCTTTTTTTCAAGCCATAAGTAGGCGTGCCACCCAAATCTGTTATCAAATCCTTCTATGTCTAACAACTCTGTATTTTCTAATTTTACCCATTTCTTTAACCAACAGAGACATGAGGCTTCATAATATAGAATCATAGAATCATAGAATCATAGAGTTGGAAGAGACCACAAGGGCCATCAAGTCCAACCCCCTGCCAAGCAGGAAACACCATCAGAGCACTCCTGACATATACCCATAAAAGCCTTTTTTGTTGCTTTTAACCTCTCTAGCAAGCCTGAGTTCATTCTGTGCTTTAGCTTTTCTGACTTTGTGTCTACACGTGCTGGCTATTTGTTTGAATTCCTCTTTGGTGGTTTCCCCCCTTTTCCATTTTTTGTACACATCCTATTTTAATCTTAACTCAGTTAAAAGTTCTTTAGATAGCCACCCTGGCTTCTTTAGGCACCTTCCATGTTTCCGTCTCATTGGTATTGCCTGACGTTGTGCTTTTACTATCTCCCTCTTAACAAACTCCCAGCCATCATGAACTTCCTTTCCTTTTAGTATTACTGTCCATGGTATCTCACCCAGCACTTCCCTAAGTTTTATATACCCTTATTTTTCGCTCTATAACACGCACCTGACCATAACACGCACATCGTTTTTAGAGGAGGAAAACGGGGGGGGGGGATTCTGAATGAAACAGTGGATGTATCATTTTTGTGCTTCATGCTGTGGCCACAGACATGTGATCTGATGGTGAATTTGGGGTGACCCAATGCAAAAATCCTGAGAATCCCTGTGGATTCATGCTTTGTAACCATGTTTTTGCACCATTGCAGCCCCAAGCAACAGTGGGTGCGTGATTTTTGGGGGGCAGGCTGTAGCCATGGACATGCTATGTGATCTGATGGTGAATTTGGGGTGACCCAATGCAAAGATCCTGAGGATCCATGTGGATCCATGCTTTGTAACCATGTTTTTGCACCATTGCAGCCCCAAGCAACAGTGGGTGCGTGATTTTTTGGGGGCAGGCTGTAGCCATGGACATGCTATGTGATCTGATGGTGAATTTGGGGTGACCCAATGCAGAGATCCTGAGGATCCATGTGGATCCATGCTTTGTAGCTGCATTTTAAGTGGGGAGGGAAGAAAAACACAGAAGGGACAAGGAGCATAAAAATGCAGGAGAGGGATTTAACGGGAGGGAGGAAAGAAAAGCAAAAGTCCCCCCACCCAAGCCAGCCCTCTCTCCACCTGCATGTTTTCTGGCTGCCTGCGAGGAGCAGGGAGAGGAATTAGAAGGAAGGACGCTCTGCTTTCCCCTCTGCTTGCCTGGGGATTTGCCTGCTCTTTGTTCCGTTTGAGCAAACACAGCAACGAAACAGAGGAGGGTGGGCAGTAAGACCCTGAGGCAGAATGCAGGAAAGCAGCAACTTCCTCTTTTCAGGTTTGCCTTCTCCGACACGCGATTTGATTTTTTACTGATTTTTGTTCCTGCGCTTGCCCTAGTCGGCTCCAGGGACCACACATTCGCTCAATAACACGCACAGACATCCCCCCTTCCTTTTTAGGAGAAAAAAATCTGCGTGTTATAGAGAGAAAAATATGGTAGTTTCAAGTCTGGCAGGGCGAAGCCTCCTCTTTCTTTAGCATCTGTTAATAACTTAAACTGAATTCTTGGCTTCTTACCCTGCCAGATATACCTTGAAATTACTCTTTGCCACTCTTTGAAGGTCACAGTCCCCTTGATTATTGGAATTGTCTGAAACAAAAATAACAATTTTGGCAGCACGCTCATCTTTATAGATGAAATCCTTCCCCACAACGATAACTTCATTCGTCCCCACACCTCCAGATCTTTCTTTATTCCGTTCCACACTGGTAAATAGTTATTCTGGTACAAATCAATATTCTTTTGGGTTATCCAAATACCCAAATATTTCACCTTCTTCACCACTTCTATACCCGTTTGTTGTTGCATTGTTCCTATCGTATCTTGATCCATATTCTTAGCAATTATTTTAGTCTTTTTCTTATTCAATATAAATCCTGCCACTTGACCAAATCTTTCCACCTCTATAAGTATATTTTTAACACTTTCCAAAGGTTCTTCCACCGTTAAGACCAGATCATTGGCAAAGGCTTTAACCTTATATTCATTCCGGCCTACTGCCACCCCTTTTATTACCTCATTTTCCCTTACAGCTTTTAGAAAGACTTCCAGGACCATGATGAATAACAGTGGCGAAAGTGGACACCCTTGTCTTGTACCCTTGGTTATCCCTATTTCTTCCATAATCACATTGTTAACAATCAATTTAGCCTTCTGTTCAGTATATATTGCCTTTATATATACACAAACAAATCTCAAAGCAACTTAACAGATAAAAACAATGAAAACTTAAAACACAATGTGTAATTTCATACACTTCTATCATGTCGCCTGTTTTCTAAAGTAAAAAGTCCCAAATGCTGCCACCTTTCCTCATAGGGGAGTCACTCCATCCCCCTCATCATTTGGGCTGCCCTTTTCCTGAACCTTTTCCTTTTTGAGGAGGCGACCAAAACTCTACATAGTATTCCAAATGCAGTCTCACTGTAGATTTGTGTAACTGCATTGTGATGTTGGCAGTTTTATTTTTCATTCCTTTCCTAATGTTTCCTAGCCACACACTGGCCATCTAATCCAGCCCTCAGAAAAAGCTAAAGAGCCCTGCTTAGCCCCCCACCCCAAGGGTCCCTCTCTCATCCTAGAGTAAGGAGCTCATGGCTGGTCTGCAATCTCTTACCATCCCCACCCTGAGCTATGAGAGTTGGGAGTCCCAACAAAAGGTGCACCACCCCTGATTTAGTCCTGAACTCTATTGTAGGACAGGAATGGGGAAACCTGTTTCCCTCCCAGAGGTGCTGTTATAAACCCAGATTGTTGCTGGACTACAGGTATATGGTGTCATCCCTGCTACATTTGAAAGGTCTGCTGTGTGGTGTGTAACTCTGGCTTGGTGGACAATTTGGGTAACTTGTTGTTGTTGTTGTTTAGTCGTGTCCGACTCTTCGTGACCCCATGGACCAGAGCACGCCAGGCACTCCTGTCTTCCACTGCCTCCCGCAGTTTGGTCAAACTCATGTTCGTAGCTTCAAGAACACTGTCCAGCCACCTCGTCCTCTGTCGTCCCCTTCTCCTTGTGCCAACATCCCCTTCTCCTTTCCCAACATCAGGGTCTTTTCCAGGGAGTCTTCTCTTCTCATGAGGTGGCCAAAGTATTGGAGCCTCAGCTTCACGATCTGATCTTTGGGTAACTTACCTGCCACAGATTGATTTGATCAAGAACATAAGAAGAGCTTGCTTGCTGGATCAGCCCAGAATCCCATCAAATCCCACATCCTGTCCTCACAGTCAGCAACCAGATGTCCCAATGGGAAGGCTGCAGCAATCATGATCTGGTGTTTTCCCACTTTCCACCACAATAAGAGCATGTGGCAGCTTTTGTGGCCATGTTCTCCTTAGCTGTTGGTGGGTGGGCACACTTAAGAGTTTTTTAAAAAGCTAAGATTGAAGCAATCTTTGAGGTCATCTAGCACTGTTCAGGGCACAAATATAAGATGGGGGACACCATCTTATATTACTAACAAGACATTGTTAGTAGTATGTGTCTTAGTAGATCACAAGCTTAACATGAGTCAGCAGTGTGATGCAGCAGCAAAAAAATATAATGATCTTCTAAGCTGCATCAACAGAAGTCTAGTGTCCAGATCAAGGAAAGTAATAGTACCACTCTATTCTGCCTTGGTCAGACCACACCTGGAATACGATGTCTCGTACTGGGCACCACAATTTAAGAAGGGTGATGACAAGCTGGAACGTGCAGAGCAGGGTGACCAAGAAGATCAAGGGTCTGGAAACCAAGTTTTATGAGGAACCATTGAGGGAATTTGGTATGTTTAGCCTGGTAAAGAGGAGACTGAGAGGAGATATGACCCTCATCTCCAAATATTTCAAGGGCTGTCCCATGGAGGATGGAGCAAGCTTGTTTTCTCCTTCTCTGGAGGGTAGGACTCAAACCAATGGCTTCAGGTTACAATAAAGGAGACTCCAACTATATACCTGGAAGAACTTTATGACAGTAAGAGCTGCTTGACAGTGAAATGGACTCCCTCAGGCGACTGTGGACTCTCCTTCCTTGCAGGATTTTAAGCAGAGGTTGGATGGCCATCTGTCATGAGTGCTTTAGTTGGAATTCCTGCATTGCAGGGGGGTTGGACTAGATTACCCTTGGGGTCCCTTCCAACTCTACAGTTCTTTGAGTGTATGTCCCAAAAGAACCTGTCAGGGAACTGACATCGGAGCAGAGGGGAGAAGCGAGGCTCCCGGACTCTGCAGGAGAGGGGAAGAGTAAGGGAAGAGAGAGAACGTCATCTGGGGAAGGAAGTTCAGGTGACACCAGGAAGAAGGGAGAGGCGGAGAGCAGCTCGGAGGTGAGGCTCCGAGACTCTTCCAGTGAAGTCAGTGAGGAGGATGGAGGACCACCACTCGGCACGCCCACTCTGCGCAGAAGGCTTCCGCGCAGAGAGGCGAGGCGGAGGTTGTCCGTCAAGGAATTCTTATGCTGGAGGAAATTTAGGAGACGCCCACTCACGGATTCTGCTAGCGACTGAGCAGCAGCGCCAAGGCTGCTCAGTCAGGGAAAGACACAACCAACCCTAAGCTGTTTGGAACAGCTAGAGGTTTACACACAAGCAACCCCAATTCCCGTGACAGAACCCTAAGAGAGAGAATCTGTGATAACTTTTAAAATGAGGCACACATCCAAATACAAGGCCTTCAGGACTTCCGGAGGCGGCGCGTTCAGCAATGGCGGTCCTCTTCAGCTGCTGAAGAGGGGCTCCGCGGGAAAGGGTCGTGCGCTGCGGCACAGCGACGATCCACGTAGAAAAACCACTGGTAGAGTGAGCCAGTGGCCGTGGGATTCGGCGGGCACCAGGAGCGACCTCGGAAACGCAGAAGAGACCCCGTAAGGGGTTTCGGAACGTGGAGGGGGTAGCGGTGCTGTGAAGCCATCGCTCTTTCCGCGGAAGTGAAGCCGCGCGGCTGCTGCTGATCGACGCTGACCTTTCTTCTTTGAACAAAAGAATTGAAACAACATACTCGTGAGTAAGAAATCCGAGGCTTTATTTGGACCTAATTTGGTGAATTTTGGCTGAAAGCGGGAGACGCTAAAAAGGAAGTCAGTCTTCCGGCTCTGTTTAAAGTACCTAGCAAAGACTTTTTAAAGCGGAAGCGTTGAAAGGAGTTTAAAGAAGTTGGATTATACCCTGCAAATTCGGATTTGCTTGATTAAAAGTTAAGGAAAGGCTAAAACTGCTATAAGTGGACAGAGACTGTGAACCCTCTTTCTATCTTTCGTGGATTACAAATTTAAGATACCCTGCTCTCGGGCTGGCCGGATACAAGGTAACACCAGACTGCGGCAACTGTGTACAAAAAGTTAAATGTTACATAGGGCTACTTTGTAAGCTGTAAAAAAGGAACTGTTGCATGCACCTTTGTAAAGAACTTTTACTCTCTGCAGTTAAATCTGAACTTAGAGGGCTCCCCCATTGTTTTGAACTTTATTCAACTTTTTTGTGGGAACTTGATGGTGGAAACTTTTCCTTCTTCTCCTTAATTTTTGGGGAGCTCCCCCTACTGGATTGTGGAATTATTAGTCTCTGGGAACTGCCGGTTGTTTTGGAATTTTTTTGAATGGTTGTTTATTTTTCCTGGATTGCCTTTCCCATGGGATTTACAATTTGACCTTGATGCTTGGACAGCTGTGGAATGAGTGGCGCACCAAAAACAAGGGCTGCTAAGAAAGCAAAACAAACTGAACTTTTGCAATTAACTTTGCCTGTGCAGTCACGAAGATCGTCTGTCCCTATTGTGACAGGCCTGCAAGAAGGACAACCCAAGCAGCCAGCTTTTGGGGATATGGCTGCAGGAGGGCTAGACCCTGTCTCTAAAGAAATATTGGACCAGCTGGCAGCATTAAATAAGAAAGCTGACGAACAAGCAGCTAAATTTGAGGAACAAGCGGCTAAATTTGACCAGGTAACAGCTACAATCAATAAACTGACAGATCAAGTCGCTCAAAATACACAGGCAGTTGGCAATATTGAAAAGATCACAACAGAAAACCGAAAACTAGCACAGGAAGCAAATACAAAAGCAGACCAAAATAAAGAGAAGATAGAAGAATTAAGAGGAGAAGTAAGGCCACTGAGCAGACAGGTCACTGAACAGCAAGCGTTTCTGTCCATGGCGGAATTGAAAAACAGGGAATGCAATCTCAGGCTTAGAAATATCCCAGAAACAGAAAAAGAAGACTTGATCAGCTTTCTGACATCAGAAATATCCAAGTTCTGGGGTTTGGCTGAAGAGAAAGACTTTAAAATAGTTACCGCCTTCAGATTGGGAAGAGTGGTCAAGAAGGATAAACCAAGAGATTGCTTGATCATTTTGAGATCCAAGCAAGAAAAAGAGAACATACTCGGCCTACATTTCAAAAATTCATTGGTGATTCAGGGAAAGAAGGCAGAAATCTTCAGAGACATCCCTAAACAGTTACTGGACTTAAGAGCTACATATAAAGATTTGGCAAGTTTACTGAGAAACAACACAATCCCTTACAGGTGGGAATTCCCTCAAGGACTATCTTTTACCTTGAAAGAGAAGAAGGTAAGAATCAGAACAGCAGAGGAGCAAGAAAAGTTCCTAAACGATCACGGGGAGGACCTTCGGAAGGGAGTGGCAGGAGCCTGGCCACCTCCTTCGTTTGGTTTCAATCCGGTTCCACCTCCAGACAAAAACGACAAAGGAGACACCCCTACAGGCCAATAAATTAGCCCGAGATGTCTCTGCAGCTCCTTAGTTGGAACATTCATGGCGCAAATTCTCCCGAGAAAAGGAAAAAGATTTTTCATATATTGAGAAAAGAACAATTAGATGTTATTTGTCTTCAAGAAACACATGTGACTAGGCTCCACAGGAGAGTGTTAATTAACAAGAGACTAGGCCAAGCATTCATCTCATCAGACAAGGTTAAAAAAAGAGGAGTAGTGATATACGCAAAGGAGAGCCTAGCACCAAAGTTGGTCTTTAAAGATGAACAAGGAAGAATTTTGGCGATTGAAATACAATCACAAGGAGAAAAATTTTTGATAGTAGGAATCTATGCACCAAACGATGGAAAATCGGAATTTTACAAGAAGCTGCATGAGATAATGTTGGACTATATTGACTATACTAACATCATTTTGATGGGTGATATGAATGGAGTTGTCTCTACATACATGGATAAGTCACAAAATCAGAATTTGACCAAAGATGGCAGGCTTCCAAAGACTTTCTTTGAACTTACAGACAATATGGATTTGATTGATATCTGGAGGACAAAGAACCCTCTGGGTAAAGAAGGAACATTCTTTTCTGAGGCCCACCTATCGTGGACAAGAATCGACCAAATTTGGACATCTAGAGGACTGGCACCTAAGACAAAAAAAGTTGAGATCTGCCCTAAAACCTGCTCCGACCATAATGCCTTGAAAATAGACCTGAGACTTACACCAGCTGGATCCTTCAGATGGAGAATGAATGACTACCTGCTTAGAGATCAGGAGATTGTGAAGAAGGCCCAAAAAACATTGAAAGATTATTTTGAGATAAATTTGAATACTTCGGTGGAAAAGAAAACAATCTGGGACGCGAGTAAAGCTGTTATGAGAGGGTTTCTGATACAACAGAACACTATTAAGAAAAAACTCTGGAATGGTAAAAAGGATAAGATTTTGGAGAAGATAAGAGACGGAGAGAAAAAGTTGAGACTAAACCCAAAATCAAAAGAAGTTTTAAGAGAAATAAAATTCCATCAAGCACAATATGCCAAACTGATAAATCAAGAAATCGAATGGAAAATTAAACAGATGAAACAAAGATCATTTGAATCTGCAAATAAATGTGGGAAGCTGCTGGCATGGCAGCTGAAAAAGAGACAGAAATTGAACTTTGTTACCAATCTGGAGGTAGAAGGAGAATGTATTCAGAAACCAGAAGATATCAGAAAGTGTTTCCAGAGATATTTTAAAAAACTGTTTACTCAAGGACCCCAAGTAGAGACTGAGATAAAGAAGTTTCTAAAAAGTTATGGCCTGCAAAAATTAACACAAGATAAACAGACAGTCCTGAATTATAAAATAACACAACAGGAAATTGAAAGTGCCATTCAGAATTTGCAGTTAGGCAAATCTCCAGGTCCAGATGGACTTACCTCCAAATATTATAAGACACTGAAGGAATATTTGGCCCAGCCATTATTGGAGGTATGTAACCAAATTATGGAAGGGAAGGGGGCACCCGAATCGTGGAAAGAGGCATTCATCACTTTGATACCAAAACTGGAATCTGAAAAGACTCAACTTAGGAATTACCGTCCCATCTCACTCCTAAATGTGGATTACAAAATTTTTGCTGACATTCTAGCAAATAGACTGAAAAAAGTCTTAAATGAAATAATCCATAAAGACCAAGCAGGCTTTCTTCCCGGCAGGCATTTGTCTGAAAACACCAGGAACATTGTCGATGTTTTGGAGTTACTACAGACGAATTTGAACACGAAAGCAGTTTTGATTTTTATAGACGCCGAAAAAGCCTTTGACAATGTATCTTGGAAATTTATGAAGAAAAATTTGGAAGGGATGGGAGTGGGAAGGGCGTTCCAAAATGGTATTGAAGCAATATATTCAGAGCAAAAAGCTAAATTGATAGTAAACAATGTGGTGACAGAGGAGTTTAAAATTGAAAAAGGGACACGACAGGGATGCCCCCTATCACCCCTGTTATTTATTTCTGTCCTGGAGGTGTTGCTGAACCTGATTAGGAAGGACCAGCAGGTGGAAGGAATACAGGTCGGAGAAAAACAATATAAACTAAAGGCTTTTGCAGATGACTTGGTTTTGACATTACAGGAGCCAGAAGCTAGTGCAAAAAGAGCTTTAGAATTAATTTCTGAATTTGGTCGGGTGGCGGGATTCAAGTTGAACAAACAAAAAACTAAGGTTCTGGCAAAAAACTTGACACCTTCAGAAATAGATGGGTTCCAGAAGGAAACAGAACTAAACGTGGTAACAAAGGTGAAATACCTGGGGGTTAACTTGACTGGGAGAAATTTGAATTTGTTTAAAGATAACTACGAAAAATGTTGGTCAGAAATTAAAAAGGATCTAGAAATTTGGTCAAGATTGAAACTTTCCTTGTTGGGAAGAATTGCAGCAGTTAAGATGAATGTATTGCCAAGAATGTTGTTTCTGTTTCAAACCCTTCAGATCGTGGACAGAGTGGAATGTTTTGGAAAGTGGCAGAAGGACATTGCGAAGTTTGTCTGGCAGGGCAAAAAGCCCCGAATAAAATTTAAGATACTAACAGATGCAAAGGAAAGAGGGGGGTTTGCCCTGCCGGACTTAAGATTATACTATGAAGCTGCATCCTTCTGCTGGATGAAGGATTGGTTTTTGTTAGAAAACACTGATGTCCTAGATCTGGAAGGGTTTAACAATGCTTTTGGGTGGCATGCATATTTGTGGTACGACAAGGTAAAGTCTCACAGATTGTTTAAAAACCATATTGTCAGGAAAGCTTTATTCATTGTCTGGACTAAATATAAGGACTTATTCGAAAACAAGACTCCGAGGTGGCTATCACCAATGGAGGCAAAGGCCCCAAAAAGACTTAACATGGAGGTTGGCTGGGCAAAATACTGTGAAATAATAGAAAAATGCGGAGATAATTGGAGACTGATGAGTTTAGAAAAATTAAAAAATAAGGTGCGAGACTGGTTACATTATGCCCAAATCCAAGAGGTTTTTAAAAAAGACAAAAAAATTGGTTTCCAGGTGGAAAAATCAAAATTAGAGACAGAATTACTTGAACCTAAGACGAAAGTGCTTTCAAGAATGTATAATCTGTTGCTGAAATGGAATACTCAAGACGAGATAGTTAAATCAGCTATGATAAAATGGGCACAAGACATTGGATACAACATTATGTCTGAAGACTGGGAAAGGTTATGGACCACCGGTATGAAATTCACGGCATGTAGTGCCTTAAAAGAAAACATTATGAAAATGGTATACAGGTGGTACATGACCCCAGTCAAACTTGGAAAGATATACCATTTGTCTGACAATAAATGTTGGAAATGTAAGGAGGCTGAAGGAACATTCTTTCACCTCTGGTGGACATGCCCGAGGGTGAAGGCTTTTTGGGGAATGATTTACAATGAGTTGAAAAAGGTGTTTAAGTACACCTTTCAGAAGAAACCAGAGGCCTTCCTCCTGGGCATGGTGGGCCAGAGAGTGTCAAAAAAAGATAGAACTTTCTTTCTATATGCAACTACAGCAGCAAGAATCCTTATAGCCAAATATTGGAAGGCACACGAGTTACCCACGCTGGAAGAATGGCATTCGCAGCTGATGGACTACATGGAATTAGCCGAAATGACCGGCAGAATCCGAGATCTGGGAGAAGAGACAGTGGAAGAGGATTGGAAAAAATTTAAGGACTATTTACAAAAACATTATAAGTTATATGAATGTTGAGAATTTGCTAAGTTTTTGGGAAAAACATGCTTCAGCATCGAGATTGGTAAAGGAGGGAAATTAAGTTATGAATTTAAAAAGTATAAATTATAGACTATACAACTAAATGAAAATACAAAAACACATAAAATAAGGTATCAAATTGCTGTTTATTTTTATTGAAAAGAAAGCAGGGGATGGAAGATTTGGGGAAGTCCAGTTGATTATGAACATTAATTTGGAAAAGTGAATTTTCTTTTACAATTCTTCTTTTTTCTGTAAAACCGCTTTTGTTGTGCTGTTGAAGATGTATTTGACCCTGGAAAAAAAGCAATAAAAAAAAAAATATTAAAAAAAAAACAAATACAAGGCCTTCAGCTCATCCCTTTCTCCCTCCCCTTCTATTTCTTTCTTGTTCAGTTCCTTCATTAATCTCCAGGAAGTTAAGCTGGTAATAGAATTAATGAAGTTAATTAAGAGCAAAAAGAGAGACATCAGCTTTCGCAACATTGGGATCATCACCCCATGCAGTGCTCAGAAAAGAAGGATCCTGAGCCAGCTGGAGAAAGAATTTGGAGAAAATAGGTAAGAATTTCACAAGCCTTGAACGGCATTAAAATCCCTTTAACTGGGCCTCTTGATTCAGCAGAGTGTCAGTCAAGTTACTGGAGGTGAAGTTTACTCTCAATTGAATCATGATTAAGTTGTTGAAATACTGCATTCAGTGTGCAATAGGCTCTCCAGATGCTGCTGGACTTCAGCTCCCATCAGTCCCAGGCAGTATGGCCTGTTGGCAGCGATGATGCGGGATACCGTCCAGCATCATCTGGAGGACCATGGGTTTCTCATTCCTGGTGTACAAAAGCACTGTAAGTATCCCCCCTGTCTTCCTCCAAAAGTGATGTCGCTTGTGAGGCCTTGCATGCTGCTGCAGTACATCCCAAGCAAATGAGACTACGCTTGTGCGTAGTCATCCCTTGTTAGCCTTATCTCTCACTTCCCTGAACTTATTATTTAATGAAATAAAAACTTCCCTCTGTTGTTTCCCTGTTGCTAAAATGTACGGTACATTGTTGGTTCCCTGGGGCAGGGATCTTCCTTATTTGTTGATGGTAGTCGGTAAAGCGTCTGTATACTGATAGCTCAGCACAATATCCCTGTGGGATGTAATCCATTGGTGCAGTCAAATGCAACATTCCTTATTTCCCTAGCGTGGGCACAGGCAGGGGGACATCCAGTCAGGGTAACGTCCTCTTCCACTGGTGTGGAGCATCCCTCCCCTGCATGTGACCTAGGAGATGGGCATCGCTCTGGCTGACTCCATAAAAGTGCCGAGTCATGCAGCCATTTTCTCAGTCTTGTTTGTCTTGCTTCACTTGCTTTCTATTCTCTTGTTTATCTTTTATAAACAAACAAACACAACAAACATAAATCATAGCCTTATTGAAAATTACACTTATTAACTTTGTTAAGTGACTTCCTCGCTTCCCCTTGGTTGAATTTCATTGCATGTCCTTTTAACGGTTTTCCAAATCCCAATTCTTATGAAATTTAACTTCAACATTAACATCCTTAGATCCTAACTGTAATGGGATGATTAGCTGCTTGTGCGTAAAATCGTGCTCCCTCAGAGTTTGTGCGGCTCCACAAACCTCTGTGTGTGACAGAGCTCCTCAAACATGTCTGCTCTAGTCACTCGTAGAGTCTGACAGTGGCTGTCTGCGGAAGCGCTTCCAGCAAAGAAGCTCCTTAACGGAAACGCGTCTCCTGGACTCACGGCGTGACAGTTTCCGGCGAGGTGTGGGTCTCCCTATGGGAGACTCAGATACCTCCCCACTGTTCTCGCTGGAAGCGTCTCCGAGCCCTCCCTCCTGCTCGCATTCCCTCAGAGATCCACTCCTCCCCCTGCTGGTTCCTGCTTCAGCTGTTGAGTCTCTTTCTTCCTCCCTGAGCCCCTCCACCACCTGATGCTCCGATGGCAGTTCCCTGACATCCACCTCCCCTCCAGGGCCCCCCTCACCCCCTCCCATTTCCTCTCCTCTGGGAGGTGAAGGGTTAAAACCCCGAAAAGAATCTTCTTCATCTTCAGACGTCTCTTACAATTCCCTCCATCGATCGCCGTCCTGGCTCGCTGAATCCTCCTCCTCTTCGGAATCTGTGAACCCCTCCAACTCCTCTTCTTCGTCGGTGGTGGCAAAGTATTTCCTCCGGAACCTCGCTACAGGCTGAGGTTTACGTGGGAACCTCTGATGAAAAGTTTCTATTAAAACTTCGTCATTGACATCCTCTGCCCTAACCCAGGTGTTTTCCGACTCCGGTTCCCCTTCCCACATTACCAAATACTCTACTTGATCTCCCTTCCACCTGGAATCGAGGATCTCCGCTACATGGTAGCTGTGTTCCTTCTCCTCCATTGCTGGCCCCCTAGTGACCCTCCCTTCTCTGTCCCCTTTATACGGTGACAGCAACGACCTGTGGAAAACTGGGTGCAGCTTCATGTGGTTCGGTAACCGGAGTCTGAAAGCCACTGGGTTGACCTGCTGCATGACTTCAAATGGGCCCAGCCTTTTGGGTCTTAACTTCTTACAACCCCCTTTGAATGGCAACCCTTGGGTTGACAGCCACACCTGGTCCCCCACCCTAATGCTTTCACCTTCCCTTCTGTTTTTGTCTGCCTGCCTCTTATATTCCTCCTTAGCCCTGTTTAAGTTGAGTTGGAGCTGGCGATGGATCGCTTCCATTTCTTCAACGAACTGTTCTGCAGCTGGAACGCTCCAGTTCTCCCCTTCCCCCCCTGGGAAGGCTCTGGGATGGCACCCGTGATTAGCCAAAAAGGGGCTCATCCCCGTGGACACGTTCTCTGCATTGTTGTAGGCAAATTCTGCCAACGCCAGCTTCTCCACCCAATCATTCTCTCTGTCATTCACATAACACCTCAAATATTGCTGGAGAACACCATTAGCTCTTTCCGCCTGCCCGTTGGTTTCTGGATGACGGGCCGTTGAGAAATTAACCTCTACATGCAGTAAGCTCACGAGCTTCCTCCAGAACCTGGAAGTAAATTGTTTCCCTCGGTTTGAAACCACCCTCAAGGGGGCGCCATGCAACCTAAACACATTTTCTACAAACAATTTAGCTGTTTCTTCTGCTGTGACCGCATGTGAGCAGGCTATAAAGTGGGCCATTTTAGTTAATAGGTCTACCACAACCATGATGGCTGTTTTCCCTCTAGACCTTGGCAGATCAGTCATGAAATCTATTGCCACTGCTTCCCACGGTCTTTCAGGTGTGGGTAGTGGTTCTAATAAACCTGCCGGTGCCCGCCTCTCCCCCTTGGCTCGTTGGCATTGTTCACACCCTCTCACATACTCCCGCACATCTTCCCTGACCTTGGGCCACCAAAATTCCCTGGTAACCAGCCACATGGTTTTGTGTTGCCCAAAATGCCCTGCTGTGGGGCTATCGTGCAGTTGCTTGAGTACCTTCTCCCTCAATTCCCCTTCGGGTATATATAACGCTCCCTTGTAGTACAATGCCCCGTTTCTCTCCTCAAAACCCCCGGGTTTGTCTCCCTCCCTCCTGAGACCCCTGAGTTTGTCCTGGGCGTATTCATCATGCACCGTTCCCTCTACCAATTCCCTTTGCCCCACCAATGCCGCCCCACACACCCAGCGGTCCTCTGGAATGACATGGGTCTCTTCGGGTGCTCCCTCCCCCTCCAAATATTCAGGTTTGCGTGAGAGAGCGTCCGCCCTAACGTTCTCTGGGCCTGGCACGTAACAAATCTCAAAGTTAAATTTGGAGAACTCCTGGGCCCATCTCAACTGCCGTTGGTTGAGCACTCGCGCAGTTCTCCAATACTCTAGATTCTTATGGTCCGTGCACACTTGCACCTTATGTTGTGCACCAATTAGCAGGTGCCTCCATTTCCGGAAAGCCTCATGAATAGCAAGAAGTTCCCGGTCGTACACCGTGTAGTTCCTCTCGGATTTGTTCAGCTTTCGCGAAAAGAAGGCACACGGTCGCCACTCTGACTCCTCCTTCCCCGGCTGCAGAAGAAGAAGCACCGCCCCTATGGCTCTGTCAGATGCGTCTGTTTCGACCCTCAGCTTCTTTTGTAAGTCCACATGCAGAAGTTGTTCTTCAGAGGCGAAGGCCCTTTTCAGTTCCTCAAACGCTCGCTCCGCCTCCGCCGTCCATACAAACTTCTTTTTACTGCTGAGACAGTCCGTAATGGGCGCCGTCAGGTGGGCGAAGTTTCGGATGAACTTACGATAAAAGTTTCCAAACCCTAGGAACCTCTGCACATCCTTCTTGGTTTTGGGTGTTTTCCATTCCAGCACTGCCTGCACCTTGCCGGGATCCATGGCCAATCCCTTGTCTGACAGGCGGTACCCCAGGAATTCCACCTCCTTGGTATGAAACTGACACTTCTCCAGTTTCACCCACAGCCTGTTGGCTTGCAGCCTGCTCAACACTTCTCTGACGTCTCTCACATGTTGCTCCTCATTCTCCGAATACACCAACACATCATCTAGGAAGGCAACGCAATTCTTGTAGAGCAAAGGACCCAGTACGTGGTTCATAAAAGATTGAAAGCACGCTGAGCCTGCTTGTAATCCAAAAGGCATAACGAGATATTCAAATGCCCCCAAAGGGGTGAACATGGTGGTTTTCCATTCATCCCCTTTCCTTATACGTATCAGGTTGTACGCCCCCCTTAGATCCAGCTTTGTAAAAATCTTTCCCTTCCTCACCCTGGTCAAAATATCATCAATCCTGGGCATAGGGAAAGCCACTGGTTCTGTCACTGCATTTAACCGCCTGAAATCACATACAAGTCTCGGCTTGTCCGTGTGCTTTTTATCCACAAAAAACACTGGGCTACCCCCCGCTGCTTTGGACTCTCTGATGAAGCCTCTCTTCAGGTTCTTGTCAATGAACTCTCGCAACTCCTGCATTTCTCTGTCTGACATGGCATACAACTTGCCCACAGGAAGCTGTGCTCCAGGGAGTAAATTGATCTGGCAATCAAAGGGCCTATGCGGGGGTAGTTGGTCAGCTTCCTTCTCGCTGAACACGTCGCTGAGATCTGCATACTGTGGTGGTACCTTCACCTTCTCCATTACTTCAGTCCCTGCTAGGGTGGCTTGGGCCCCTGCTGAACCCTTTTCCCCTTTGCAGTGTTCTAAGCAATGTGCTGAACCAAAGGAAACCACTCTTTGATGCCAGCCCACCAGCGGATCATGTAGCGCTAGCCAGCTCATTCCCAAAATAATGGGAGCGCCTCCCAAGGTGGCCACATTAAACGCTATCAGTTCTGTGTGCCTTGCCACCCTCATTATCATTGGGACGGTCTGCAAGCTGACTCCTCCTCCCAACAACTCCCTGCCATCGATCGTGGTCACCTGCAGGGGGTTGCTTAAAGGGATCGTCTGTATCTGGTGTTCAGCAGCAAACTCCTTGCTCATAAAATTGCAGGAGCTGCCTGAGTCCAACAGCGCCTTTATTTTTAGGGGGTGTCCATTTTGCAGCTCTAGCGACACTTCAATCACTAGAGCAGGTTGAGGAGCTTCTGGCACGGGCACTTTCACTGCTCTTTGGCCTGGCTGCAGTGCCCCGACTGTGGCAACCAGGCGTTGGCTTTTACCTGCTCTGTTTCTCCCTGCTCTCCTCCCTCAACAGCTCCCACCATCCCTTGCCATTCCTTCCTCTGGGGGCAGACTCTGGCAAAGTGGCCTGGCTGTTGGCAGAGATAGCATTTCCGGGCGCCCTTTCCCTCCTTCTTAGCCCCCTCACTGGGTTTTGAAAATGCGCGCGCGCGCGCTGTTCCGATTTCCATCGGCTCTGCCGGCGGGAAAGCTGGCTCAGGAATGTCTGGAATGCGGAACTCCTTCCAACGTTCCCCTCTCCCTTCCCGCCTCTCCAAGGCTCTTGCCTCCTGACGCGCTCCTATGGTCAGCGCAGATTTGGTCAGCTGATCCATAGACACCGCCCTGGGGCTCCGGGACAGCTCGTCTTTCACAGCCGAAGAAAGACCTTCTTCAAATAGCATCTGAATGGGTGCCGCCGATAAATCCCAACCCAATCTGTGAACCAGCATGGTAAACTCAGTCCAGTACTCACGGACAGATCGGCTTCCCTGCTTGCAAGCCATTAGCTGTCTGCGCACCACCCCTTCCTCAATATCGCTGGAAAACATGATATCCATTGCACGAAAGAACTTCATCGTGTCCTTTAGGACGTCGTTGTGCGTTGCCATTAGGGGTCGAACCCAGTCCCGCGCCCCTTTCTCAAGATGCCCAATTACGAAAGCAACTCGCGATTCCTCATCAGGGAACTCATCAAACTGCACATTAATGGCATATTGCATCTCTGTCCTAAAGGCATGGTAATCCTTGGGGTCCCCCCCAAACTTCTGCACCAATCCTGGTACCTTTCTGGGGAATTGAGTGGCTCTCCCCTTCTTGTCTGCATCCTGAGCCCTTCTCTCCTCAAGCCTCGCCGTCTGCAGCGCAAGTTGGACTTCCAACGCTCGGTATCTTTCTTCCAAGCTTGGACCAGCTCCAACCCCTGCTCCTCCGGTTCCGGCTGGGTCGCTCATGATGCTTTCTCCTGCACAGGCAGCGTACAGAGACTGTCAGACTGCTGTAATGGGATGATTAGCTGCTTGTGCGTAAAATCGTGCTCCCTCAGAGTTTGTGCGGCTCCACAAACCTCTGTGTGTGACAGAGCTCCTCAAACATGTCTGCTCTAGTCACTCGTAGAGTCTGACAGTGGCTGTCTGCGGAAGCGCTTCCAGCAAAGAAGCTCCTTAACGGAAACGCGTCTCCTGGACTCACGGCGTGACAGTTTCCGGCGAGGTGTGTGTCTCCCTATGGGAGACTCAGATACCTCCCCACTGTTCTCGCTGGAAGCGTCTCCGAGCCCTCCCTCCTGCTCGCATTCCCTCAGAGATCCACTCCTCCCCCTGCTGGTTCCTGCTTCAGCTGTTGAGTCTCTTTCTTCCTCCCTGAGCCCCTCCACCACCTGATGCTCCGATGGCAGTTCCCTGACACTAACCTTATGGAATTAAACATATTAATTCATCACTTAACATAAATAAAATCCTAAGCCAATCAAGTATCTGTAAGCTGTTTTCAGTTAATTTAACTTAACAAATTTAACTAGATAATCATTAAATTTAATCCACTCTTCCTGATACTCCTCCTCCTTCTGGTCGCAGACTCTTCCGGTTAGGTTGGCTAGCTCCGAAAAATCCATCATCTTCATCTGCCATTCTTCTATCATTGGTAATTCTTGGGTTTTCCACTTTTTAGCTAACAAAATACGAGCAGCAGTTGTGGCATACAAAAATAATTTAACATCTTTCTTGGGCAATTCCAAACCTGTTATTCCAAGAAGAAAGGCCTCTGGTTTCTTTATAAATGTATATTTCAACATTTTTTTCAATTCATTATAAATCTTTTCCCAGAAGTCTTTCACCTTGGGACAGGTCCACCACATATGATAAAAGGTTCCTTTCTTTTCTTTACATTTCCAACATATATTGTCACAATTATGATATATCTTTGCTAATTTTACAGGAGTCAAATACCATCTATACATCATTTTCATTATATTTTCCTTTACATGCGGTGAACTTGACCCCTTTCTTCCACAATCTTTCCCAGTCCTCAAACATTATATTATTTTCTTCATCTCTTGCCCAATCTATCACCACAGATTTAACTTGTTCATCTTTTGTGTGCCACTCCAACAATAGCTTGTACATTTTAGATAAATTTTTATCTTTAGTATCCAACAACTCGGTCTCCAACTTAGATTTTTCATAAGCAAAACCATTTTTCTTATCCAATTTATACAATTCATTGATCTGGTGGTAATGTAACCAGTTTAGCTTATCTTTAACTTGATCAAATGGTTTTAATTTGTAACCTCCTTCTTCTATTAATAAATCATAATATCTCAACCATTTGGTGTCCATATTTAGTTTTTTTCTGGGCCTTTGCCTTCATTGGTGAAAGCCATCTGGGCGTCTTTCTTTCTAAGAGTTCTTTATATTTTATACAAACATTATACAACGATTTCCTAATTGCATGGTTTTTAAATGCATTATGGGCCTTTACCTTGTCATACCATAAATATGCATGCCAACCGAACACATTGTTGAATCCCTCCAAATCTAATAGATCTGTGTCTTCTAGGTGCATCCATTCTTTAATCCAGCAAAGTGCAGCAGCTTCAAAATAGATTTTTAAATCTGGCGGGGAAAATCCCCCTCTTTCTTTAGAATCCGTAACTAATTTATATTTAATTCTGGGTTTCCTCCCCTGCCAGATAAATCTAGAGAGTGCTTTCTGCCATTCTTTAAAGCATTTTGCATATTATCTATAATTGGGAGGGCTTGAAACAGGAAGAGCATCTTTGGCAGCACATTCATCTTAATCACAGAAATCCAGCCCATTAATGACCATTTTAAATGTGACCATATCTCCAAATCTCTCTTAATTTCATTCCATAATTTCTCATAATTATCTTTGTACAAGTTCAGATTTTTCCCAGACAGGTTCACGCCCAAATATTTAACATTTTTCACAAAATCTAGGCCCGTTTTTTCTTGTAATAGTTTTCTTTCTTCATTATCCAGATTTTTCTCAATTACTTTGGTCTTGCTCTTGTTTAATTTAAATCCTGCTACCTGACCAAACTCTTGTATCAGCTCCAGTGCTTTGACTGCACTGGAATCTGGATCTTGTAATGTCAGAACTAGATCATCAGCAAAGGCTTTTAATGTATATTGTTTTGAACCTACTGTAATACCTTTGACTTGTTCATCTTTTCTAATCATAGACCTCCAGGACTGAAATAAACAGCAGAGGGGAAAGTGGGCACCCTTGCCTGGTTCCTTTCTCAATTCTAATTTCCTCTGAAACCACATTATTTACAATAATTTTGGCTTTTTGTTCTAGATAGATCGCTTTAATACCATTTAAAAAATCATGACCTATCCCCATACTCTCTAAATTATGTAACATAAAACTCCAAGAAACATTGTCAAAGGCTTTCTCTGCATCAATAAACATTAACATTGCTTTACAACTCTCTTGCTTCTAACTTTTCCAAAATATCTACATTTCTAATGTTGTCTTTCATATGTCTTCCAGGCAGAAATCCTGCCTGGTCTTTATGAATATACTCAGATAAAACCTTATTTAGCCTGTTGGCCAGTACGTTTGCAAAAATTTTATAATCCACATTGAGTAGGGAGATTGGTCAGTAGTTTTTAACATTGGATCTATCTTGACCCTGTTTAGGAATCAGAGTAATATAAGCTTGCTTCCAGGTTTCAGGTGCTTTGCCCGCTCCCAAAATCGAATTAGATACTTCTATCAGAGGTTGAATGAGCCAGTCTTTCAATGTCTTATAATATTTCACTGACAGACCATCAGGTCCTGGTGTCTTTCCAAGTTGCATTGAATTAATTGCCTGTTCCACTTCCTGGTTTGTAATTAAACCTTTTAGTAGATTCTTTTTATCCTCCGGAATCTGTTGCAACCCATTAGTCTTTATAAATTGCTCGATTTTCCCTATATCTTCTTTATCCTTTTTATACAGTTGTTTATAATATTTGTAAAAGCATTTTCTAATGTCTGCAGGGTTCTCTACAGATTTTCCTTCTGCATCAATGTTTGTAATAGTACTTTCTTTTTGTCTCTTCTTTAGTTGCCAGGCTAATAATTTCCCATATTTATTTGCAGATTCAAAATTTCTTTGTCTCATCCTTCTTATCTTCCATTCAATTTCTTGATTTACTAACTGTGAATATTGAACCTGTAGGGCTTTAATTTCTTTTTGGATCTGCAAATTCTTTGGGTTTCCTCTAAGCTTCTTCTCTTTATCGTTTAGTTGTTCCATAATTTTATCTTTTGTCTCATTCTGTGACTTTCTCCTAATTGTGTTTTGTTGTATCAGAAACCCTCTCATTACCGCTTTGCTGGCCTCCGTTCCTTGATTCATATTAAGTTCAAAATAATCCTTTAGGGTTTTTTGGGCCTTATTAACAATTAATGAACTTCTCAACAGATCATCATTCAGTTGCCATCTGAAGGAGCCTCCCCAGGGCGTTTTCCAACAGGTTGCGGAACAACTCCAGGCACGCCTGGAGGATGCGGACCATTTGGATCCCTTCCATTTGCGATTCAGGCGTCATCATGGGACTGAAACTGCCTTGGTCGTGCTGGTTGATGAGCTTGCAGGGCAGCAGCTGAAGGAGGAGCAAAACGGTTTTCTTGTGTGTGTGTTTGTGGCTGATTAGCTGCTCTCCCTGTGCAAAGGTCAGAGGGGGCAGGGTTTCTGTTGAGTCAGGTGATTAGCTGTGGGAGGAGTTTATCAGAGCTTGCAGAGCTTGAGCGCACAGTTTGATCCATCTTTCAGATTTAGGGGAGCTAGTCTCAAACGTTTGTTGGGGGAGACCTAGGTTTTTTGGGGGGGGTTAATTGTCCTGTTTTCACGCTTTTTAAGATGGAGGGCCACTGTAGCCACCCCCAACGACACGTTTTCAAGATGGAGGGGGAGGGAACAGCTGCAGTCGCCTGCGGTTCCTGCGCAATGTTTGCCATCTTGCCAAAGGTTGCAGGCAGCTTTACCTGCAGCAATTGCATGTTGATTGCCCTTTTAAAAGACAAAGTCCAGCAACTGGAGGAACGTGTAGCTACGCTCCAAAGAATTAGAGAGCTGGAGCTCTTCTTGGAAGCAACAGAGCACACCGTCCCCACTAAGGAGGAGACAGGGGACTCCCCTGAGAAGGAGGATAGTTCACCAACACAGGAGCCAGATATATGGAGAAACGTGACTCAAATAAAGTAGGAGGCCCAGGGTTCACTCTGATTGTTTAGAAATACACAATCGCTTTGAGGTCCTCTCCCCTAGCATGGAAGACGAAGAGCAGACTCCATTTGAGGATCTCTCCCTCATTACAGTCAATCAGGTATATGAAGATGAGCAGCAAAGTCAGTCCTCAGGGAATGTGCAGGCGACCTTGGAACGGACAGCTCACGGAAGAACCCCGACCAAACCCAAGAGGAGGCGTGTAGTGGTGATAGGAGATTCCCTACTGAGGGGAACAGAAGCAGTGATCTGTGGGCCTGACAAGATGTCTCGGGAAGTGTGCTGTCTCCCCGGGGCTAAGATCCAAGATGTAACTGAACGACTGCAAGGAACCATAAAACCCACTGACAAATACCCCTTCCTCTTGGTTCATGTGGGAACCAATGACACTGCAAGCAATAGCCTCCAGAAGATCAAAAGAGACTACGAGGCTCTGGGCAGGAAATTGAAGCAATTAAATGCACAAATTGTCATCTCATCTGTCCTCCCAGTTGAACGACGTGGCCCAGGGAGAGAGGGAAAAATAGTGGAAGTGAACAGCTGGCTTCGCAAATGGTGTAAACAGGAACGGTTTGGATTCTTAGATCACGGACTGCAGTTTCTTGAAGATGGACTTCTGGCAAGCGATGGGCTGCACCTCACAAGGGTTGGAAGAAATGTTTTTCCAGAAATCTCAGAAACCTCATCAGGAGGGCTTTAAACTAACTAATGTGGGGGAGGGAGACAGTGCTCCTGAAGGTAGGAGTCTATCAATTGAAGATGATCATCCAAATGTCATAGACCAAATGGAGCAAACAGCACGCAGACCTAGTGGTGGGAGGAAAAAATCCTTAAATAAGAGACCCGGGGGAATGATTAATGGACTTCAATGTCTGTACACTAATGCGCAAAGCATGGGAAATAAACAAGATGAGCTTGAGCTCTTGGTACAGCAAACTAAATATGACATAATAGGCATCACTGAAACCTGGTGGGATAAGTCCCACGATTGGAATGTAATAATGGAGGGATACAATCTATTTCAGAGAAACAGACCAGACAAGAAAGGAGGAGAAGTGGCATTTTATATGTCAGGGATGTGTATACCTGTGAAGAGATCCAAGATTTAGAACCTCAAAGCCAAAGTGAGAGCATTTGGGTCAAAATTAAGGGAGAGAAGAATAACAGAGACCTCATTGTGGGAGTTTACTATAGATCCCCAAGCCAAACGGAGGACATAGATGATGCCTTCCTGGAACAGATGGCCAAGCATGCAAAAGGAAGGGAGATAGTAGTAATGGGGGACTTCAATTACCCGGATATTTGTTGGATGTCAAACTCAGCCAAGAGCATAAGGGCAAACAGATTCCTCACTGGCCTTGCAGGCAACTTCATTGTCCAGAAAGTGGGAGAAGCAACTCTAGGAAGGCACAAGTAAACCCCAGACAACCAATACTGGATTTTCTCTATAACATTGCTTTATTTATCAACAAACATGACAAGACAGGGAACATGCACTCAGTCATATACGCATCCATACTTCTCCCATACTCACCACTCTTCACTGAATGGGCCAGATTCAGTAAGAGTCACGGGTGACCAGATGCCAGCGCTGTCAAATGTCTGGCACGAAACTGAGGCTGGAGAGCTTTGTCATTTATACACCTAAGAGCATAAGGTCAAACAGATTCCTCACTGGCCTTGCAGACAACTTCATTGTCCAGAAAGTGGGAGAAGCAACAAGAGGAACAGCCATTTTAGATCTGGTCCTAACCAATGTTGATGACCTGGTTAGTGGGGTAGAAGTGGAAGGATCATTAGGCGTGAGTGATCATGCTCTTCTGAAGTTTACTATACAGCGGAAAGGAGCAGCCAAGCATACTAGGACTCAATTTCTTGACTTTAAGAAAGCCGACTTCATAAAACTTAGGGAAGTGCTGGGTGAGATCCCATGGACAGTAATACTAAAAGGAAAGGGAGTTCATGATGGCTGGGAGTTTGTTAAGAGGGAGATAGTAAAAGCACAACGTCAGGCAATACCAATGAGACGGAAACATGGAAGGTGCCTAAAGAAGCCAGGGTGGCTATCTAAAGAACTTTTAACTAAGTTAAGATTAAAAAAGGATGTGTGCAAAAAATGGAAAAGGGGGGAAACCACCAAAGAGGAATTCAAACAAATAGCCAGCACGTGTAGATACAAAGTCAGAAAAGCTAAAGCACAGAATGAACTCAGGCTTGCTAGAGAGGTTAACAGCAACAAAAAAGGCTTTTATGGGTATGTCCGTAGCAAAAGGAAGAACAAAGAAACAGTGGGGTGACTCAGAGGAGAGGATGGTGAAATGCAAACAGGGGACACAGAAAGGGCTGAACTCCTCAATGCCTTCTTTGCCTCAGTCTTCTCCGATAAAGAAAACAATGCCCGACCTGAAGAATTTGGAGCAAATGATTCAGCAGAGGAAACACAGCCCAGAATAACTAAGGAGATAGTACAAGAATACTTGGCTAGTTTAGATGTATTCAAGTCTCCAGGGCCAGATGAGCTGCATCCAAGAGTATTAAAAGAACTGGCAGATGTGATCTCAGAACCACTGGCAGTCATCTTTGAGAATTCCTGGAGAACAGGCGAAGTCCCGGCAGACTGGAGGAGGGCAAATGTTGTCCCTATTTTCAAAAAGGGGAAAAGAGAGGACCCAAATAATTACCGCCCAGTCAGTCTGACATCAATACCAGGGAAGATTCTGGAGCAGATCATTAAGCAAACAGTCTGTGAGCACCTAGAAAGGAATGCTGTGATCACCAATAGTCAGCATGGATTTCTGAAAAATAAGTCCTGTCAGACTAACCTGATCTCGTTTTTTGACAGAATTACAAGCCTGGTAGATGAAGGGAACGCAGTGGATGTAGCCTACCTTGATTTCACCAAGGCATTTGACAAGGTGCCCCATGATATTCTTGTAAAGAAGCTGGTAAAATGCGGTCTTGACTATGCTACCACTCAGTGGATTTGTAACTGGCTGACTGACCGAACCCAAAGGGTGCTCATCAATAGTTCCTCTTCATCCTGGAGAAGAGTGACTAGTGGGGTGCCACAGGGTTCTGTCTTGGGCCCGGTCTTATTCAACATCTTTATCAACGACTTGGATGATGGACTCAAGGGCATCCTGAGCAAATTTGCAGATGACACCAAACTGGGAGGGGTGGCTAACACCCCAGAGGACAGGATCACACTTCAAAACGACCTTGACAGATTAGAGAACTGGGCCAAAACAAACAAGATGAATTTTAACAGGGAGAAATGTAAAGTATTGCACTTGAGCAAAAAAAAAATGAGAGGCACAAATACAAGATGGGGGACACCTGGCTTGAGAGCAGTACATGTGAAAAGGATCTAGGAGTCTTGGTTGACCACAAACTTGACATGAGCCAACAGTGTGACGCGGCAGCTAAAAAAGCCAATGCAATTCTGGGCTGCATCAATAGGAGTATAGCATCTAGATCAAGGGAAGTAATAGTGCCACTGTATTCTGCTCTGGTCAGACCTCACCTGGAGTACTGTGTCCAGTTCTGGGCACCACAATTCAAGAAGGACACTGATAAACTGGAACGTGTCCAGAGGAGGGCAACCAAAATGGTCAAAGGCCTGGAAACGATGCCTTATGAGGAACGGCTAAGGGAGCTGGGCATGTTTAGCCTGGATAAGAGGAGGTTAAGGGGTGATATGATAGCCATGTTCAAATATATAAAAGGATGTCACATAGAGGAGGGAGAAAGGTTGTTTTCTGCTGCTCCAGAGAAGCGGACACGGAGCAATGGATCCAAACTACAAGAAAGAAGATTCCACCTAAAACATTAGGAAGAACTTCCTGACAGTAAGAGCTGTTTGACAGTGGAATTTGCTGCCAAGGAGTGTGGTGGAGTCTCCTACTTTGGAGGTCTTTAAGCAGAGGCTTGACAACCATATGTCAGGAGTGCTCTGACGGTGTTTCCTGCTTGGCAGGGGGTTGGACTCGATGGCCCTTGTGGTCTATTCCAACTCTATGATTCTATGATTCTATCTCCGGTGGGCTAGGGACAGAGGTGAAAGCTGTTTCCTAGTTCTCCTGGATCTCTCAGCGGCCTTTGACACCATCAACCACGACATCCTTCTGGACCGTCTAGAGGGGGTGGGAGCTGGGGGCACTGTTAGACAGTGATTCCTCTCCTTCCTCCTGGGCCGTGTTCAGAAAGTGGAGTTAGGGGATGGATGTTCGGACCCCTGGGCTCTCACTTCTGAGGTGCCTCAGGGTTCCGTCCTCTCCCCCATGTTTTCTAACATGTATCTGAAGCCTCTGGGAGAGATCATCAGGGGGTTTGGTCTATGTGTTCATCAGTATGCGAATGTTACCCAGCTCTACCTCTCTTCCAAATCAGAACCAGTGAAGGCAGCGAAGGTCTTGTGTGAGTGTCTGGAGGTGGTTGCAGGATGGGTGGCGGCTAACAGATTGAGGCTGAATCCTGACAAGACAGAAGTACTGTTTTGGGGGGGACAGGGGGCAGGTGGGTGTGGAGGACTCCCTGGTTTTGAATGGGGCAACTGTGCCCCTGAAGGACCAGATGCGCAGCCTGGGAGTCATTTTGAACTCACAGCTGTCCATGGAGGCGTCGGTCAATTTTGTGTCCAGGGCCGCTGTCTACCAACTCCACCTGGTACGCAGGCTGAGACCCTACCTGCCCGCGGACTGTCTCACCAGTGTGGTGCATGCTCTGGTTATCTCCCGCTTGAACTATTGCAATACCCTCGGCTACCTTTGAAGGTGACCCGGAAACTGCAATTAATCCAGAATGCGGCAGCTAGACTGGTGACTGGTAGTGGCCGCCAGGAGCATATAACACCAGTCTCTTTTTCTTTCTTTCTTTTTTGAATTTTTTTTATTAACAATTTCAACATAGCAAATTATCAAAACAAATCATCTTCCTTATTCCCCCCCATTTTTCCCCTCCCACCTTCCCAACAAACCCTCCCTCACTCCCTCACCCCTACGACTTCCCTCAGCTCCTCTCTGATTTCTCATCCAGTGTTAACTTTTGCATATTATAAAACTGTATACATCCTTATATTATCTATCTTCTATGTTATCCCTCAATAAATTTGTGTATGTTTATTCAAAACCTGCCAGGGAGTCCAATTCATTTTGTTGTTTTTTTAAGTAATTTGTAAAAGGTTCCCATTCTTCTTTGAAGTCACAGTTGTCCTTGTCTCGTAGTTTGCATGTCAATTTCGCCAGTTCTGCATAGTTCATCAGTTTCTCTTGCCACTGGTCTTTTGTCAGGATTTCCTCATTCTTCCATCCTTGTGCAATCAAGACTCTTGCCGCTGTTGTCACATACATAAATAAGTTATTTCTTTTCATTGGCAGGTCTTTCCCTACAATCCTTAACAAAAGTGCTTCTGGTTTTTTTACAAATGTTAATTTAAACCTTTTCTTCAACTCATTATATATCATTTCCCCAAAATTTTTAATTTCTCTACATTCCCACCGCATTTGGTAAAAAGTCCCTTCTATTTCTTTACACTTCCAGCATACATTTGACCCGGTTTTATACATTCCTGCAATCTGTACTGGTGTTATATACCATCTATACATCACTTTCATACAATTTTCTTTCAAAAGAGAACAGTCTGTAAATTTTAAATCTATTCTCCACAATTTAACCCAATCTTCAAATTGTATATTATGTCCTATATCTTGTGCCCATTTGATCATGACCGATTTCACCTCATCTTTTGTTTCCCATTCTAGCAGAATACTATATGCACCGTTCAGCAACTTCACTTTTCCTTCTATCACTTCCTTTTGAAATCTAGAAGTAGTATAACTAAATCCTTTCTTGTTGTCTTCTTTGTATATCTTGTGTAATTGCCTGTAATGTAACCAACTCTGAAAATGATCTTTTATTTCCTCATACTCTTTTAGCTTCCATTTTCCTTCTCGGTCCTTTAGTAAATCACTGTATGTAAGCCATTTTCCTTTTTTACCAAGTGGCTTGAGCAGCAAAGCTTCAAGTGGTGAGAGCCACCAAGGTGTCTTCTGTTCTATTAAATCTATATATCTCTCCCAAACCCTCATTAATGATTTCCTAATTATATGATTATAAAATCCTTTGTGTACTTTTCCTTCCCCATACCATAGATATGCATGCCATCCGAATTTATTATCATGACCTTCCAAATCCAATGCTTCTTGCTTTTCCAGCTTTATCCAGTCCCTAATCCATACCAAACATGCAGCCTCATAATACAATTTAAGGTATGGGAGGGCAGGCCAAACCGCCTCTTTCTTTTGTATCTGTAAGTAACTTATACTTTATCCTTGGCCTTTCCCCCCCCCCCCCCGATAAACTTTGAAATTTCCTTCTGCCATTTTTTAAGGCAATCATCTTTTACCATTACTGGGACTGACTGGAACAGAAATAGCATTTTTGGCAAAACATTCATTTTTACCGCTACTATTTTTCCTAGCAGGGAGAAGTTCATTCTGCTCCATAATTCTAAATTTCTTTTTATCTCAAGCCACACTTCTTCATAATTATCTTTGTAAATATTTATGTTTCTTGATGTTAACCATATCCCTAAATATTTGACCTTCTTATGGATTTCTATCTCGATATTTTGCTCCAACTCTTTTTTCTCTTCTTCCTTCAAACTTTTGACTAATAATTTAGTTTTATTCCTATTTACTTTAAATCCTGCCACTTCCCCAAATTTTGAATCCTTTCTATAACTCCAGGGAGAGAATTTTTTGGACATATAACACCAGTCTTGAAAGACCTACATTGGCTCCCAGTATGTTTCCAATCACAATTCAAAGTGTTGGTGTTGACCTTTAAAGCCCTAAACGGCCTCGGCCCAGTATACCTGAAGGTGCATCTCCACCCCCATCGTTCAGCCCAGACACTGAGGTCCAGCTGCGAGGGCCTTCTGCCGGTTCCCTCACTGCAAGATGTGAGGTTACAGGGAACCAGGCAGAGGGCCTTCTCAGTGGTGGCACCTGCCCTGTGGAATGCCCTCCCATCAGATGTCAAGGAAATAAACAACTATCTGACTTTTAGAAGACATTTGAAGGCAGCCCTCTTTAGGGAAGTTTTTAATGTTTGATGTTTTATTCTGTTTTTAATCTGTTGGGAGCTGCCCAGAGTGGTGCCCATAATAATCTAATGCGACCCTGCAGAAACCAGGCTCCCTGGTTTACTGAGGAGCTCCGGAAAATGAAGCGGGACCTCAGACGGCTAGAGCGAGTATGGCAGGGTGCCTGCGGCGGAGCCTCAAGAACATCTTATAGGGTTTTTATGAAAACCTATGAGATGGCAGTGAAGGCCGCTAAGAAGTCCTACTTCTCGGCCTCCGTTGCATCCGCTAGCTCTCGCCCGGCGCAATTATTTAGTATAATTAGGTCTTTAACGTCCCTCGAGGGACAGCCAAATTTAAATAACAATTTGACACACAGCTGTGAGGCATTTGCGAGCTTTTTTGCGGAGAAGGTCCTGTTGCTCCACTGTGACCTCCCTGCCAATTTGGATACAATAATGGAACTGGAGCACAGCAGCTGAGCGCACAACCAATAAATGTGCCCAAACCAGATTCTCCAAGAGCAGCAATTGCCATTGAGGTGGTGCTTGAACTCCCAAATGGGCACCCAGTGAAGGTTCAAGGTATGCTGGACTCAGGAAGCTCATGCAATTTTTTTAGCAGGGACTTTGCCTTAGAGCATCAGCTTCACCTGCTACCTCTGGATGCACCTCTGCAAGTCACCACCATTGATGGGAGGGAACTGATTGGGGGGAAGTTACGCACCAGACCCCACCTATGAGAATGAGAGTGTCCAGGCACTCAGAGACAATTGCCTTCCACGTTGCCTCATTAGCGGGTCCCCCGATAATCTTAGGGATGAGCTGGTTAGCACAACATGATCCGGTGGTGGCGTGGCATCAGAGGACCGTCAGCTTTGGGTCTGACTACTGCTTGCAGCACTGCCTAGGAGGGGAAACACCAAGGATGAGCGTAGCCCGAGTGGCAAGCACTGCAGTGGAGGGTAAAGGGAAGGTGCCACCGCAATATGCTGATCTGAAGGTTTTTAGTGAAAAGGAGGCAGATAGACTGCCACCCCACAGGCCGTTCGATTGCCAGATCAATTTGCTCCCTGGGGTGCAGCTGCCGGTGGGTAAGCTGTATGCCATGTCAGACAGAGAGATGAAGGAGTTACGGGACTTTATCGACAAGAACCTAAAGAGAGGGTTTATAAGAGAGTCAAAAGCAGTGGGGGGCAGTCCAGTATTTTTTGTGGACAAAAAGGACACTGATAAACCGAGGCTGGTCGTGGACTTTAGGGGGGTAAATTTGGTGTCAGAACCTGTGACTTTCCCTATGCCCAGAATTGACGACATTCTGACGAGAGTGAGGAAGGGAAAGATTTTCACCAAGTTGGACCTTAGGGGGGCTTACAACTTGATCCGGATGAGAGAAGGAGATGAATGGAAGACCACCATGTTCACACCCCTGGGGGCCTTTGAATATCTCGTTATGCCTTTCGGATTACAGTCAGGCTCCGCCTGTTTTCAATCGTTCATGCACCACGTGTTGGGGTCTCTGCTTTACAAGAACTGTGTAGCATTCCTGGACGACGTCTTGATTTATTCAGAAAATGAGCAACATGTGAGAGATGTCAGGGAAGTGCTACAATGTTTGCAGAAACACCAGTTGTGGGTCAAGCTAGAGAAATGTCAGTTTCATGCCCGAGAGGTGGAGTTCCTGGGGTACATGCTATCTGACAAAGGCTTAGCAATGGACCCAAGCAAGGTGCAAGCAGTATTGGAGTGGAAGACCCCAAAGACACGAAAGGATGTGCAGAGGTTCCTAGGTTTTGGCAATTTCTACCGGAAGTTCATCAAGAACTTCGCACACTTGACGGCCCCAATCACGGACTGTCTCAGTAGTAAAAGAAAGTTTGTGTGGACGGAGGAAGCCCAGCAATCCTTTGAAAGATTGAAGAAGGCATTCGCGTCGGAGGAACAATTACTACATGTGGATTTGGAGAAACCAATGAGGGTGGAGACGGACGTGTCAGACAGAGCCATCGGGGCGGTTCTGTTGCAGCCAGGACGGAACCAGCAAGAATGGAAACTGTGCGTTTTCTTCTCGAGGAAGCTGAGCAAGTCGGAACAAAACTACACCGTGTACGACCGAGAACTGCTAGCAATTTACGCCGCCTTTCGTCGGTGGCGCCATTTGCTGATAGGGGCGCAGCATAAGATCCAGGTCTGCACAGATCACAAGAACTTGGAATATTGGCGGACAGCACGGGTGCTCAACCAGAGACAAATTCGCTGGGCGCAGGAGTTTTCCAAGTTTTCTTTCGAAATCCAGTATGTGCCCGGCAAGCAAAACGTGAGAGCAGACGCTCTTTCGCGGAAACCAGAGTACTTCAAAGGAGAAGGGCCGCCGGAGACCCGCCACGTCATACCTGAGGACCGATGGGTGTGTGGGGGTACTCTAGTGGGCACGAGAGAACTGGCAGGACTCACTAGGGACGATGAATTCGCCCGGACCAAAATCAGGGAACTCCAAGAGGGGAGGGGAGCACCAGAGGGGTTTGAAGAGAAGGAAGGGGTGTTGTACTACAGGGGGGCGATGTACGTACCGGGGGAGGCTCTAAGAAGAAGGGTTCTCAAACAACTACATGACACCCCCACAGCGGGACATTTTGGGCAACACAAAACCATGATGCTGGTGACCCGACAATTTTGGTGGCCACGGGTGAGGGAAGATGTACGTGAATATGTAAGAGGGTGTGACCGCTGCCAGAGGGCCAAAGGGGAACGCACGATGCCAGCAGGTTTGCTGGAACCCTTACCCACGCCAAACAAACCCTGGGAGGTGGTGTCAATTGATTTCATGACGGATTTGCCCAAATTGAGGGGAAAAACAGCAGTGATGGTAGTAGTAGACTTGCTAACCAAAATGTGCCACTTTATCGCCTGCTCCCATGCGGTGATGGCGGAAGAAACGGCACGGTTGTTTGTAGAACACATTTTTAGGCTGCATGGCGCCCCCTTGAGGGTTTTATCTGACCGCAGAAAACAATTTACTTCCCGGTTCTGGAGGAAGCTCATGAGCCTACTGCAAGTCGAGGTCAGCTTCTCGACAGCGAGACACCCAGAAACCTATGGGCAGGCGGAAAGGGCCAACAATGTACTCCAGCAATACTTACGCTGCTACGTTAGCGAAAGGCAGAATGATTGGGTAGAGAAACTAGCGCTAGCAGAATTTGCGTACAATAATGCTGAACATGTGTCCACCGGTATGAGCCCCTTCTTGGCCAATTATGGGTGTCATCCCAGGGCATTCCCGGGCAATGAGGAACAGAGCTGGAGTGTGCCTGCGGCTGAACAGTTTGTGGAAGAAATGGAAGCGTTACATCAACAGCTCAAGATGAACCTAGAAAGGGCTAAAGCCAGTTACAAGAAGCAAGCAGATAAACACCGGAGGGAAGGGGAAACCATTAGGGTGGGGGATCGCGTGTGGTTGTCCACTCAAGGGTTACCCTTTAAGGGAGGGTGCAAGAAGTTGCAGCTCAGAAGACTGGGCCCGTTTGAAGTTATACAACAGATAAACCCAGTGGCGTTCAAGCTCAGGTTTCCCAACAACATGAAAATACATCCCGTGTTCCACAGATCCTTGCTCTCACCACACAAAGAGGGGCGGGAATTCGAGGGGCGGGAGGTAGAAGTCTTGCCACAACCACAGGTAGAAGAGAGGGAACACCAGAGCTCGGGCACAGAGATAGTGGATTCAAGGTGGCGAGGGCGGCAGGTGCAGTACTTGGTGGCGTGGGAAGGAGAGCCCTGGTCGGAAAACACGTGGGTGCCGGCAGAGGCAGTTGGCGATGAGCATATGGTGGAAGTGTTCCACCGACGGTTCCCAGATAAACCCAAGCCCTTAGAGCGATTCTGGGAAGAACAGTTCAGCACCACGGAGGAGGAAGAGAGTTTCGAAGGGTTTTCAGAATCCGAAGAAGAATCGGATTGGGAGAGTCATTCCTTGGGTGGGAACCTTAGCAGGTGGGAAGAGGTGTTCACACCCACAGATGAGGAGGAGAGCTGTTTCAGGGGGTTCCTTGGCTCGCCGACCAGAGAAGAGGCCGCAACAGAGCACCCGGGTTGGAGGGGGAGTGAAGGGGGCCCTGGGAGGGAGGTGGATGTCAGGGAACTGCCATCAGAGGCACGGGAGAAGGAGAGGGTCTCTGATTCTGCAGGGGAAGGTCCAAGCACTAGAGGGAGACTTAGCCGGGAAGAAGGGGAAGAGAATGAGTGTAACACCAGGGATCCAGGAGAGCAACGGGACAGGGAGGTGCAGGGGCTCCAGGACTCTTTGTTGGAAGTTAGCGAGGAGAGCCCAAGCACCCCGCTGCCCACGCCCACCCTGCGCAGGAGACTCCCGCGCAGTGAGAGGCGGAAACAATTGGGCGTCAAACAACTCTTATGTTGGCAACGCTTTAAGAAACGCCCACAGACAGATTCTACAAGTGACTAAGGGCAGCCATGCTAATATGGGCTGCGTAGTCCGGAGGGTTTAACCAGGCAATCCAATGCTCAAACGGAGCAGGATTACGCACGAGTAACTCCCAACCACTACATTAATGTTCGTTTGCAAAAGTTCCAGGATGTCAATAATGCTCCTTGTATTGTCAAACAAATGTCTACCTGGGAGAAAACCTGCCTGATCTTTGTGAATCACTTCGTTTAACACTCTTTTAAATCTATTTGCCAAAATGTCTGCAAAAATTTTGTAATCCACATTTAGGAGAGAGATGGGACGGTAGTTCTTAAGTTGTGTCTTCTCCATTTCCGATTTAGGTATCAATGTGATGAAAGCTTCTTTCCACGATTCCGGTGCCTTCTTCCCCTCCATAATCTCATTGCAAACCTCCATTAATGGTTGTGTCAAATAGTCTTTCAGTGTCCTATAATACTTGGAGGTTAGCCCGTCTGGCCCTGGAGATTTGCCCAGTTGCATATTCTGAATCGCACCTTCAATTTCTTGTTGTGTTATTTTATAATTCAATATTGTCCTATTTTCTTGAGACAATTTTGATAATCCATTTGTTCTCAAGAATTGGTCTATCTCAGTCTCTTTTTGCAGCCCTTGAGTGTAAAGTTGTTTAAAATATCTCTGGAAACACTTTCTAATCTCCACAGGATTCTGAATATTTCTCCCTTCAATCTCTAGGTTAGTGACCGTGTTCAATTTTTGTCTCTTTTTCAACTGCCATGCTAGCAGTTTTCCACATTTGTTTGCCGATTCCAATGTCCTTTGTTTCATTAACTTAATTTTCCACTCAACTTCCTGGTTTATCAGTTTAGAATATTGCGATTGATAAAGTTTAATTTCTCTCAGAATCTCCTGTGACTTTGGTTTCGATCTTAGCTTTTTCTCACATTCCTTTATTTTCTCCAAAATCTTGTCCTTTTTCTCATTCTGTGCTCTTTTCCTTATCGTATTCTGTTGTATCAGAAACCCCCTCATAACAGCTTTACTTGCGTCCCAGATTACTCTTTTTTCCACTGCGGTGTTAAAATGTATTTCAAAATAGTCCTTCAAAGTCTTTTGGGCCTTCTGAATAATCTCCTGGTCTCTTAACAAGGTGTCATTCATCTTCCATCTAAAGGAGCCGGTTGGAGTTAGTCTCATATCCATCTTTATTGCGTTATGGTCGGAGCAGGTTTTTGGGCAGATTTCCACCTTTCTGGTCTTAGGGGCCAGTCTTCTAGTTATCCATATTTGGTCGATTCTTGTCCATGTCAGTTGGGCTTCAGAAAAGAATGTTCCTTCTCTTCTCTTGAGAGCCAGTGTGGTGTAGTGGTTAAGAGCGGTAGTCACGTAATCTGGGAAACCGGGTTCGTGTCTCCGCTCCTCCACATGCAGCTGCTGGGTGACCTTGGGCCAGTCACACTTCTGTGAAGTCTCTCAGCCCCACTCACCTCACAGAGTGTTTGTTGTGGGGGAGGAAGGGAAAGGAGAATGTTAGCCGCTTTGAGACTCCTGAAGGGGAGTGAAAGGCGGGATATCAAATCCAAACTCTTCTTCTTCTTCTTCTTCCCAGGGGGTTCTTTGTCCTCCAAATATCAATCAAGTCGATATTGTCTGTAAGTTCAAAAAAGGTTTTAGGTAGTCTGCCATCTTTTGTCACACTTTGGTTTTGTGCCTTATCCATGTTTGTAGATACCACCCCATTCATATCCCCCATCATAATGATGTTGCTATAGTCTAGATAGTCCAGCATTGTCTCATGCAGTTTCTTGTAAAATTCCGATTTCCCCTCGTTCGGTGCATAAATTCCCAATATCAAAAACTTTTCTCCTTGTGTTTGTATTTCAATTGCCAAAATTCTTCCTTGCTCATCTTTAAAAAGAAATTTTGGTGATAGGCTCTCTTTTGCATATATCACCACTCCTCTTTTCTTAACTCGATCCGATGAAATAAATTCTTGGCCTAGTCTCTTATTAATTAGCACTTTTCTGTGGAGCCTAGTCACATGTGTTTCCTGCAAGCAAATAATGTCCAATTGTTCTTTCTTTAATAAATGAAATATCCTTCTCCTTTTTTCCGGGGAGTTACAGCCATTAATATTCCAACTAAAGAGCTGCAGAGACATCCTGGACAAATCTGTTATTCCTTTGGTGGTGGCGTCTCCTTCTTCTGGTCTTCAGGCCCCAAAGGTGTAGGTACAGGCAATGGCCCAGACCCTGGAATTCCTACAATCCCTTTCTGAAGGTCTTCTCCGTAGTCACTCAGAAACTTTTCTTTGTCCTCGGCTGTTTTGATTTTCACTTTCTTCCCTCTGAATGTAAAAGATAGTCCTTGAGGAAATTCCCACCTAAAGGCGATTGAATTGCTCTTCAGCAGTTTTGCTAACTCTGTATAGGTAGATCTGAGATCCAATAATTGTTTCGGGATATCTTTGTAAATTTCTGCTCTCCGGTCTTGAATTTCAAGTGACTTTTGGAAGTGTGCACTCAGTATTTTATCTCTTTCCTCCTTAGATCTCAAAGTAATCAAGCAATCTCTGGGCCTGTCTCTCCTCGCTACTTTTCCAAGTCTGAAGGCACTCACAATTTTAAAGTCCTTATCTTCTTCCAGAGGCCAAAACTTGGTAAATTCTTTTGTCAGGTACTCAGATAAGTCCCCTTGTTCAAGTTCTAAAATTGACCTCAATCTCAGATTGATTTCCCTACTACGTAGTTCTATCATAGACAGATAGGCCTGCTGTTCGCCAATCTGCTTATGCAATGGTTTTACCTCCGCCTTTAATGCTTCAGCTTTTTGGTTAGCTTCCTCAGCCAATTTACGATATTCTGTGGTGACTTCATAAAGTTTCCCAATTGATTGTGCATTCAGAGCAACTTGTTCAGTCAATTTATTAACACTGGCTGTATTTTGGTCAATCTTAGCCGATTGCTCATCCGCTTTTTTATCCAAACTTTCCAATTTTTCAAGGATTTTATCTAATACTGAAGCGGCTCCTCCTGAAGCCATACCTTCCAGCAAAGTTTGCTCAGTTTCTTCCTCTTGTGTCACCAAAATAGCAGGAACAGATGATCTATGCAGCTGTGAAGTTAAAGTTGTTTGTTTAGCTTTAGCTTTCGCCGATCTTGTTTTCCCAGTGCCGCTCATTCCACTTCTGTCTACGTGCCAAGGTCAAACTGTATACGATCCCATGGGAATCCACAAGCCCAGAGTATAAACAACAAGAAAGGAGAAAAGGAGAAAAAAAACAAGTCCCAGACAGTTGTAAATCCAAAGTCCTCTAGGGGGAGTTCAAACGTATATTGAGGGAAACAGCAAGTTTGTTGATCATAAAAAGTTTTTTAAAAGTTTTAAAACAATGTCCAAACAGCCTCAAATTTCCAAAAGGCCTTCAGCTCTCTTATAGTTAGCAGAGTTAATCTTTAAAGTAAAACAATGTCTCTAAAAAGTGCCAGAAACAGTGTTTCAATGTAGCAGTTCAAGTAGCACTCAAATGTAACAGTTCAGGGTAGCAGAGTAACAAAGTCCACAATCTGACAGTTCTATCAGTCTGGCAGTCCGACTGCCTGGGTTTCTTAATAAATTTGTAGATCCAAAGGGAGAGGTAAAACAAAGCCCAAAAACAAAAAGAGTTAAATCCACTAATATCAGTAAAGACAGTTCAAGCGATGCACGGATTAATAACTTTTAGCGCCACTTCAAAGGCTCAAGACAGATCAAAGTCTTTGCTTTAAGTCTTTAAGCAGAACCGGGAGACGGACTTCCTGGTTGCGTCTCCCACTTTGGCCGAATTTTAAATTAATTTGGTCTCTAATTCCATCAGTCCCTCTTACTCACGGGTTGTTGCTTTTCTAATCGGATGTTCCCAGGAAAAAAGGTCAGCGCTCACCGACAGCAGCTATGCGGCTTCACTCCACAGAAAGAGCGATCGACTCACAGCACCGCGCCAGCCCTTCCACGTTCCGGAGCCCCTTACGAGGTCCCTTCTTCGTTTCGGGGGGGGGGGGCGCTTCTGGTACCCGCCGAGTCCCACGACCACAGGCTTGACAATATGGTTTTTAAATGCTTTATGTGCTTTAACCTTGTCGTACCACAAGTATGCATGCCACCCAAAAACATTATTAAAACCTTCTAAATCCAAAATGTCTGTGTTCTCAAGAAGCAGCCAGTCCTTCAACCAGCAGAAAGCTGCTGATTCATAATATAGTTTAAGGTCTGGCAGGGCAAACCCCCCTCTTTCTTTTGCATCGGTTAATATTTTAAATTTTATTCTGGGCTTCGTGCCCTGCCAGACAAATCTAGAAATGTCCCTCTGCCACTTCTTGAAACAGTCCATCTTGTCTAGAATTTGTAATGATTGGAACAAAAACAACATTCTAGGCAATACATTCATCTTTATAACAGCAATTCGACCCAACAAAGAAAGCTTCAAATTTGACCATATTTCTAAATCCTTTTTAACCTCCGACCAGCATTTTTCATCATTGTCTTTAAATAAGTTCCCATTTTTAGCAGTCATAAAGGTAAAGGTAAAGGTACCCCTGCCCGAACGGGCCAGTCTTGACAGACTCTGGGGTTTGTGCGCCCATCTCACATCTATAGGCCGGGGGCCAACGCTGTCCGGAGACACTTCCGGGTCACGTGGCCAGCGTGACAAAGCTGCATCTGGCGAGCCAGCGCAGCACACGGAACGCCGTTTACCTTTCCCGCTGGTAAGCGGTACCTATTTATCTACTTGCACCCGGGGGTGCTTTCGAACTGCTAGGTTGGCAGGCGCTGGGACCGAGCAGCGGGAGCGCACCCCGCCGCGGGGTTTCGAACCGCCGACCTTTCGATCGGCAAGCCCTAGGCGCTGAGGCTTTTACCCACAGCGCCACCCGCATCCCCCCATTTTAGCAGTCATATTAATCCCCAAATATTTCACCTTCTTAACCACTGTTAAACCTGTCTCATTCTGAAATCTCTCTTTCTCAGTCATTGTTAGATTTTTCTCAAGGACTTTAGTTTTTAACTTATTCAACTTAAATCCTGCCACATGACCAAACTCTTGAATCAGTTCTAATACTCTTTTAGTACTAGATTCTGGCTCCTGTAATGTCAATACTAAGTCGTCTGCAAAGACTTTCAATTTGTATTGTTTAGCTCTGACCATTATGCCTTCGAAGACAGAGGTCCTTTGGCTGGGTCAGGACGATATGGGATTACGGGGGCGCAATTAGTGCCAGCACCGTCCGTTAAGAGTTTGGGTGTAATCTTCGACACCTCCCTTTTTTTAATAAGATATTTATTGAAGTTTAAACATTACAGAGGAAAAAAAAGAAAAGAGAAACAAAAAAGAAATACAAGCAATAAACAATTACAAAACCTCAGAAACAAAAAGAAATACAGTAATACAAAACATCAACAATACAAAAAAGGCAAAAAACAAAAAAACAAAAACATTTAAGAAACCCAAAAAAGAACAAACAAAAATAAAAAGAACCCCGTATTTTCATATCCTTATCTTTCATTTGCTTATTTCCTCGACTTCCTCACACCTCCCTTTTTTGTATTCTAGTTCAATTAATTATTCCAACAAGTTCTTTCCCTCTTTCTCAAATTTAGTTCCATAATTTATCTTAACACATTTTAGCCTTAAATTTACCCCTTTACCCAATGTCAATCTATTCATACTTAATTCTTTATAGTATTTCTACTAAAGTCATGTAGCTTCTTTCCAGCATCCTTCTAACATTCATTAATTTTAGAATATTTCTGTAAATATACTTTAAATTTTTCCAATCTTCTTCCACCGACTCTTCTCCCTGGTCTCGGATTCTGCCAGTCATTTACGCCAATTCCATGTAATCCATCAGCTTCATCTGCCATTCTTCCCTGATAGACCAAATGGAGCAAACAGCACGCAGAACTAGTGGTGGGAGGAAAAAATCCTTAAATAAGAGTCACAGGGGAATGATTAATGGACTTCAATGTCTGTACACTAATGCGCATACAGAGGAGGGAGAAAGGTTGTTTTCTGCTGCTCCAGAGAAGCAGACACGGAGCAATGGATCCAAACTACAAGAAAGAAGATTCCACCTAAACATTAGAAAGAACTTCCTGACAGTAAGAGCTGTTTGACAGTGGAATTTGCTGCCAAGGAGTGTGGTGGAGTTTCCTTCTTTGGAGGTCTTTAAGCAGAGGCTTGACAACCATATGTCAGGAGTGCTCTGACGGTGTTTCCTGCTTGGCAGGGGGTTGGACTCGATTGCCCTTGTGGTCTATTCCAACTCTATGATTCTATGATTCTATGATTCATCATTTTCATATATTGTACTTGGTAAAGCTTTATTTCTTTTAGAATTTCCTGGGAGTTTGGTTTCGCCCTCAGTTTCTTCTCTCCTTCTTTTATTTTTTCCAAAATTTTGTCTTTTTTCTCATTTTGCATTCTCTTCTTAATTGCATTCTGTTGTATCAAAAAACCTCTCATTACAGCTTTACTTGCGTCCCAGATTACTCTTTTTTCCACTGTAGTATTTATCTCAAAAGTTTTTTGGGCCTTTTTAATAAATTCATCATTCCTAAACAAAGAGTCATTCATCCTTCATCTGAAGGAACCAGTTGGCATTAATTTCATTTCCATCTTAACAGCATTATGATCAGAGCAGGTCTTTGGACAAATTTCAACCTTGCTAATCTTTGGAGCCAGTCCTCTAGTTACCCAGATTTGGTCAATTCTTGTCCATGTCATTTTTGCCTCCGAGAAGAAAGTTCACTCTCTTCCCAGAGGATTCTTCATTCTCCAAGTGTCAATTAAGTCTAAATTTTCAGTCATATCAAAAAATGTTTTGGGTAGTCTTCCGTCCTTGGTGATTGTTGGTCTTTGTGCCTTATCCATATTCGTAGATACAACACCATTCATGTCTCCCATTAGAATCATATTATAATCCAAATAGTCCATCAAGATTTCATGTAGCTTTTTGAAGAATTCCGATTTCCTTTCATTTGGTGCATAAATACCTATCACCAAAAATTTATCTCCTTGAAATTGAATTTCAATTGCTACAAGTCTTCCTTGTTCATCTTTAAAGATAAATTTAGGTGATAGGTTCTCCTTTGCGTAGAGAACCACTCCTCTTTTTTTGACTTTATCCGATGAAATAAATTCTTGGCCTAATTTTTTGTTGCTTAATAATTTCCTTTTTTTAAAAAAAATGATATTTATTGAAAATTTTTTAGAATTACAAAAAAAACAAGGTAGAAAAAGAAAAAAACCAAGAAAAAACAAACCACATCAAACAATACAGATTAATAAAAATCAAAGTCAAAAAATAGCACAACACAATCAAAAAACAAAAATATACCACAAACATTTAAAAACAAATCCAATATTCTCAAAACCTTAACTGTCATTACCTTCTTTCTTTGACCTCCTCCTCCTCCCTTTTTTTGTATCCTAGTTGTTAATTGTCGCAGCAAATCCTTTCCATATTTCATAATATTCTGTCATTACATTACCTTAATCTATTTTAATCTTATCTTACTATAAAAAACCTTAAAGCTTAAAACTTAAGTCTTTTACCAATTTCTCATAACCGTAATATTCTTACATAATTCTTTAAATAGCCAAATAATTTCGTTCCAACATTTTTCTAACATTCATCAATTTTGTAAAACAATCCTAATAGAAAAAAACAAAAAAACAACCCAATCTTCATCCAGCGTCTCTTCCTCCTGGTACCGGGTTTTGTCAGTCCTTTCTATCCCATCAATCTAGCGCATTAACCTGGTAATCTTATCTCCGAGGCCCTTAAGTCCCTTCCATGTCCCTTCCGCGGCTCTTCTTCATATTTATAGCTATATTTTCCTTTGTCTCCTGCGCCTTTCACTCGTGGGAACTCCAGCTTAACAATGTTTTTGACCCTTCTCGACAAATCAGCCCTTTTTCCATAGTCCACACTGAACTCCATGTGGTATTTAAGAACCTGTTTCAAAGTCCCTTCAAAATTAAGAGCCCCCACAACCCCAAACATCTCACGGCCCATTACCAGACTTGAAAAGTCCAAACATCCCTGCATAGGGGGGTCTATCCAACCCCCCATTTCCAAGCCAAGCCAAACTTTATCTTTCCAAATCTGGCTTTTTCCAAGCTCATTTGTCAAATCCAAAAACTCATGTTCCTGCTGGGCCGCAGCTCCCTCCATCTCTGGCGCCCAAGATTCAGCAACTTCCTCTTCCCTCATCTGTTCTGTCAGGGCACACTCCTGATTTGATTCCTGGGTGGGCTCCATATAATTTCCCACTGCCTGTTCAAAATTTCTGATCGCATCAGTCATCAAGTCCGTCTTCTCATGTAGCTGTTCCAATAGGGCACTTGTTTTACAGAGAGCACACAACAGAGCTTCTGAATACATTGTCCTGCAAGGTCAGAAGTCTATTCCCACGATCGTAATCTGTAGCAGCTGCAAGCTCCCCTATTCAGAATTGGTTACAGTTTCACAGGCTCCCTCTAGGGGAAAAACTTCTATTTGTTCTTTTCTTTTAAAGGCAGATCTAACGACAAAGTTTCCTTTTTCAGTTATTTTGTCAATATTTGTTCCTTTAAAATGTGAAAGGGAACAATGGGATCACTATGTTTCTCTTCTTTTAGCTATCTGTCAAAAACGTTTGTCTCTGGTCAATGAGCTTCAAAAAAAAGTCAGTCCTGACAAGATGGATTGTTTTAAGAGGTGGCAGAAAGATATTTCGAAGTTTGTCTGGCAGGGCAAGAAACCCAGAATAAAGTTCAAGATTTTAACTGATGTAAAGGAAAGAGGGGGATTTGCCCTGCCGGACTTTAAACTTTACTATGAATCAGCAGCCTTTTGCTGGCTAAAAGATTGGCTACTTCTTGAGAACACAGACATTTTGGATTTGGAAGGTTTTAACAACGTATTTGGATGGCATGCATATCTATGGTATGACAAGGTTAAAGCACATAAAGCATTTAAAAATCATATTGTTAGGAAAGCATTATATAATGTTTGGATTAAATATAAAGATTTGTTGGAAAATAAAACCCCAAGGTGGTTGTCGCCAATGGAGGCAAAGGCTGTGAAAAAACTCAATATGGAGGCCAAATGGCCGAAATATTGGGAAATTTTGGAACAGGAAGGAGATAAATTGAAATTACAGAGTTTTGAGAAATTAAAAGTTAAAGTGCGAGACTGGCTCCGTTATTATCAAATAATGGAGGTTTACAAACAGGACAGGAAAATTGGCTTCCAGGTGGAGAAATCAAAATTAGAAACAGAACTGTTAGAACCCAATACTAAGAACTTGTCAAGAATGTACAACTTGCTGTTGAAATGGAATACACAAGATGAAACAGTGAAATCAGCTATGATAAAGTGGGCACAAGATATTGGTCATAACATCATGTTTGCTGACTGGGAACAGTTGTGGACCACCGGTATGAAATTTACGGCATGTAATGCCTTAAAGGAAAATATTATGAAAATGATGTATAGGTGGTACATGACTCCAGTCAAGCTTGTAAAAATTTACCATTTGTCTGATAATAAATGTTGGAAATGTAAAGAAACTGAAGGTACTTTCTATCACCTTTGGTGGACGTGCCCAAAGATTAAGGCTTTCTGGGAAATGATATATAATGAAATGAAAAAGGTACTTAAATGTACTTTCCTTAAGAAACCAGAAGCCTTTCTCTTGGGCATTGTCGGCCAATTGGTGCCAAAGAAAGACAGAACTTTTTTTATGTATGCTACAACAGCAGCAAGAATACTCATCGCAAAGTATTGGAAGACACAAGATCTACCCACTCTGGAAGAATGGCAGATGAAGGTGATAGACTACATGGGACTGGCTGAAATGACTGGCAGAATCCGAGATCAGGGAAAAGAGACGGCGGAAGAAGATTGGAAGAAATTTAAGATCTATCTTAAGAGACATTGTAAAATTAATGAGTGTTAAAATGTTGCGGCTATAGAAGTAAGCGGATTACAGCTGTAAAGATTAGGTTAAAAGAAAAGAAAGGATTACAATTAGATTAAATTAAGGGTGAGGATTTGCTGAACTAAATATTTGAGATTGGAATGCAGAAAGGGGAGGTATGAGGAGGTCGGCGAAGTAAGGTTTAGGAGAATAAGGACTTGAAATTATACTTGTTTGTCTTTGTGTGTGTTTGTTTGTATTTTATAATTTGTGAAAACTCAATAAATATCTTTTTTTTTAAAAAAAAAGTCAGTCCTGACACCCCGCTCCAGAATCAAGACGGTGGAAAGTTACTTTGCTTTACACTCAGTTCTGCAGGTTTAAGCAGTCCAAAAAAAAAAAAAATTCCCCCACTTCTCCTGCTTCCGAAGGGGGTTCAACAATCTTAAATGGTGAAAGGCTGCAAATTCCTCTGTAAGAAAGTCTATCAAGGAGTCTTTCTCTAGTTCAGGTACTCCCCGAATTCTCAAATTTGTCTGTTTCTCCTTGAGCTCAAACATAGAAAGCATCTAGGACTCAATTTCTTGACTTTAAGAAAGCCGACTTCATAAAACTTAGGAAGTGCTGGGTGAGATCCCATGGACAGCAATACTAAAAGGAAAGGGAGTTCATGATGGCTGGGAGTTTGTTAAGAGGGAGATAGTAAAAGCACAACGTCAGGCAATACCAATGAGACGGAAACATGGAAGGTGCCTAAAGAAGCCAGGGTGGCTATCTAAAGAACTTATAACTGAATTAAGATTAAAAAAGGATGTGTACAAAAAATGGAAAGGGGGGAAACCACCAAAGAGGAATTCAAACAAATAGCCAGCACGTGTAGACACAAAGTCAGAAAAGCTAAAGCACAGAATGAACTCAGGCTTGCTAGAGAGGTTAAAAGCAACAAAAAAGGCTTTTATGGGTATGTTCGTAGCAAAAGGAAGAACAAAGAAGCAGTGGGGTCACTCAGAGGAGAAGATGGTGAAATGCAAACAGGGGACACAGAAAGGGCTGAACTCCTCAATGCCTTCTTTGCCTCAGTCTTCTCCGATAAACAAAACAATGCCCGACCTGAAGAATTTGGAGCAAATGATTCAGCAAAGGAAACACAGCCCAGAATAACTAAGGAGATAGTGCAAGAATATTTGGCTAGTTTAGATGTATTCAAGTCTCCAGGGCCAGATGAACTGCATCCAAGAGTATTAAAAGAACTGGCAGATGTGATCTCAGAACCACTGGCAGTCATCTTTGAGAATTCCTGGAGAACAGGCGAAGTCCCGGCAGACTGGAGGAGGGCAAATGTTGTCCCTATTTTCAAAAAGGGGAAAAGAGAGGACCCAAATAATTACCGCCCAGTCAGTCTGACATCAATACCAGGGAAGATTCTGGAGCAGATCATTAAGCAAACAGTCTGTGAGCACCTAGAAAGGAATGCTGTGATCACCAATAGTCAGCATGGATTTCTGAAAAATAAGTCCTGTCAGACTAACCTGATCTCGTTTTTGGACAGAATTACAAGCCTGGTAGATGAAGGGAACGCAGTGGATGTAGCCTACCTTGATTTCACCAAGGCATTTGACAAGGTGCCCCATGATATTCTTGTAAAGAAGCTGGTAAAATGCGGTCTTGACTATGCTACCACTCAGTGGATTTGTAACTGGCTGACTGACCGAACCCAAAGGGTGCTCATCAATGGTTCCTCTTCATCCTGGAGAAGAGTGACTAGTGGGGTGCCACAGGGTTCTGTCTTGGGCCCGGTCTTATTCAACATCTTTATCAATGACTTGGATGATGGACTCAAGGGCATCCTGATCAAATTTGCAGATGACACCAAACTGGGAGGGGTGGCTAACACCCCAGAGGACAGGATCACACTTCAAAACGACCTTGACAGATTAGAGAACTGGGCAAAAACAAACAAGATGAATTTTAACAGGGAGAAATGTAAAGTATTGCACTTGGGCAAAAAAAATGAGAGGCACAAATACAAGATGGGTGACACCTGGCTTGAGAGCAGTACATGTGAAAAGGATCTAGGAGTCTTGGTTGACCACAAACTTGACATGAGCCAACAGTGTGACGCGGCAGCTAAAAACGCCAATGCAATTCTGGGCTGCATCAATAGGAGTATAGCATCTAGATCAAGGGAAGTAATAGTGCCACTGTATTCTGCTCTGGTCAGACCACACCTGGAGTACTGTGTCCAGTTCTGGGCACCACAATTCAAGAAGGACACTGACAAACTGGAACGTGTCCAGAGGAGGGCAACCAAACTGGTCAAAGGCCTGGAAACGATGCCTTATGAGGAACGGCTAAGGGAGCTGGGCATGTTTATCCTGGAGAAGAGGAGGTTAAGGGGTGATATGATAGCCATGTTCAAATATATAAAAGGATGTCACATAGAGGAGGGAGAAAGGTTGTTTTCTGCTGCTCCAGAGAAGCGGACACGGAGCAATGGATCCAAACTACAAGAAAGAAGATTCCACCTAAACATTAGGAAGAACTTCCTGACAGTAAGAGCTGTTCGACAGTGGAATTTGCTGCCAAGGAGTGTGGTGGAGTCTCCTTCTTTGGAGGTCTTTAAGCAGAGGCTTGACAACCATATGTCAGGAGTGCTCTGATGCTGTTTCCTGCTTGGCAGGGGGTTGGACTCGATGGCCCTTGTGGTCTCTTCCAACTCTATGATTCTATGATTCTATGATTCTATGATTCTATGATTCTATGATTCTATCTGCTTCTGATCATGTACTTGTTTCCACACATCTGGGACCTCTATTTCCAATTGTGCTACTTCCGCTTCAACAGTAACAATATTTTCCTTAGCTTCCTCTGCAGTCTGTCTAGTTGAGTTAGATTCCTTAACTAGTGTCTCTATAGCTTCTGTGTTAGAATTAACTTTTTGTTCCAAGCTTTTTATACTTTGTGTATTTTGGTCCAATTTTTGTGAATTTTGGTCCATTTTTTTATTCATTTGTTCCAAAGAATTGTTAATTTTGCTTAAAACAAGAGCCCAATCCTCTTCCGATGGCATTCCTCCTTTTGATTTGGTATACATTGACACAGCTGCAGAGGGAGCAGGTGGGCCAGATGTAGAAGCTCTCCGAAAGGTCCTGCCGTGAAGGGAAATTCTGCTTCTCCACATAACTGTGGTATTATGGGAAGTTCTTGCTTCTTTTCTCTTGCATTCTGGGAAGTCTCGCTTATAAGCTTTTCTCTGCTTCTGCACACACTGTACAACCTGTTCTAAATACCAAGACATTCCCTCATTTCCCTAGACTGCTCAGTTCATCTTAAGTTCATGAAAAACACTATGACCTGTACTTAATGCACAGCTGACCACATCTACGGACTTCACTTATTATATTCTTTCATGTTATGATCAATCATTAGTAATTGTTTTAATCATGCTATATCAATCTTCAGTTATAATTTAATTAGGAGGTTTCATGCCTGTCTAGTTCCAGCTTCGTTTCCCAGCCTTTAATCTATCGGTGATTAATGTTCACATGTAATTCCCACCTTGTACTTATGTTAACCAATCAGCAACAAGTTGCTTTGTGTTTGTATCAACCAATCAGCCACAAGCACACCTGTGGCAATGTTTGTAATATTCAATAAAAGACAGCCTCTCTCATGACACCTGCTACTCGTCTGTCGTGGTTTCATTCCAACATTTGGTGACCCCGACGTGATTCATTCCAACACTGCCGGATCTAGTTGTCTTTTCCTGTAATGAGTCTATTTTTTCCTTTCCATCTGCCATAACACTCAAAGCTTCTCAAGGTCAGATACAGTCCCAGAGTTTTATCTTTAAAACTGGAAAAATTCCACTCCTTATGACAGTGTCAAAAACCTCCTCTAGAGGGAAGCAATTTTTGTTTATCTTATATTAGTCCAAAGTATCCTTTTCTTTTTGTTTTTCTCTTTAAAGTTACTCTAACAAGTTATGCCAGTATATTTAATATCAAACTTTAGTTCAGAAACATAGTTGAAACTTTTAAGCCAAGAGAAAATAATTGCAACAAAGTTTCACTCACTGACAGTCAAATGGTCTATTCGCAGACAATGCGGAGCTCCACAATGCAGCTATTTTAATGGCTGCCGCTCCCAGGTTCCGAGCGGTGAAAAGTTAACTTTTACCCTCTTTTTCTGCAGGCAAATAATGTCCAAAAATCCCCCCCCCCTTTTCCCCTGCAACCAAGGGGGGTTCGCTATTTTTATACTGAAGATTTAGATGTCAAAAGCAGTCTCTCAGGCTTTAGTTTAAAACTCCTTGCTTCCCACTATTTACAAAAAAAGGAAGGCGGACTTCCTGTTTTACGCCTCCCCCGTTCGTGGCCAAATTCAGCTTGTTTAAAGTCCAATTTCTTCACTTTACTCACAGGTAGTTACTTTAGATCCAAATGTCCACAGGAAAAAGGTCAGCGCTCCCCGGCAATGGCTGTGTGGCTTCACTCCATGAAAGTAGCATTCAGTTCACAGCACCGCGCCTCTCACCCCACTTCGCTCCGGAGCCCTTAAAAAGGATTCCCCGCGAGTAGGGGGCGCTCCAGGTGCCCTGCCGAACCCCCACATTCCCAGGCTTCCTCCACCTGAGATTTCTAACGGGTCCCCACCTTCGCCGTGGTGGGCGACCCAGTTTTCACGGAGCTAGTTCCTCCGCTTAGAGGAGCTCCTGCCATTAGCCACTGGCGCTGTCCCCGGAAGTCCGACACCTCCCTTTCCATGGAGGTGCAGATTGCAGCTATAACAAAGGCGGCATTTTTTCATCTCCACCAAGCTAAGCAGTTGGCTCCTTACCTCTCTCTCCCTGACCTAGCCACTGTGATCCACGCGACGGTCACCTCCAGACTGGATTATTGTAACTCACTTTACGTGGGGCTGCCCTTGAGACTGACCCAGAAACTCCAGTGGGTGCAGAATGCCGCGGCGAGACTCCTTACAGGGTCCTCGCTGCAAGATCACATTCACCCGGTGCTATACCAGCTGCACTGGCTCCCGGTGGAGTACAGGATCAGGTTTAAGGTGCTGGCTTTAAGCTTTAAAGCCCTATACGGCCTAGGACCCTCATACCTACGGGACCGTCTCTCCTGGTATGTCCCACAGAGGAACTTACGGTCTTCAAACAAAAACATCTTGGAGGTCCCGGGCCACAGAGAGGTTAGGCTGGCCTCAACTAGAGCCAGGGCTTTTTCAGCTGTGGCTCCGATCTGGTGGAACGCTCTGTCACAAGAGACTAGGGCCCTGCGGGACTTGACATCTTTCCGCAGGGCCTGCAAGACAGAGCTGTTCCACCAGGCCTTTGGCCAGGGCACAGCCTGACTCCCTCCCTCGGCAATCTTCGCAGAGCCCTGGCCCAGTGGTTGCCAGTGGCTTGATTTGAATTAATTTTAGAATGAAATGGTTTCTAATGTTGCATTATTTTATTGTTGTTAGCCGCCCTGAGCCCAGCTTTGGCTGGGGAGGGCGGGATATAAATAAAATTTGTATTTCAAACGAATCCGCAAGCTAGCTTCCAGGTATATTGAGGGGAATCTGCTCTGCTACATCACTTACTAGCATGAGTGAAGGAAGGATAATACTTATTCAATATATCCTTTCCTACTATCCTTAACATTCCCACAACCCCCCCCCATCTCATTTGTTCTTGCAACAGCAGTGTGTAAAATACAGGTTATATTCCCATTTTACATATGAGAAAAGTGAGGCACAACAGCCCACCTACTGACTCAAGCAATCTCTCCAATCTACCATGTGCTCCCTCGCTTGCTCTCTCACTGTTTACATAGTTTTCTATTTCAGACAAGAAGCGTGGAGTTTTCTTTAACTTCATAAAAGTGTGGCTTGTTTCCTTCTCAATCAGTTTCACCTCTCTTTTGGGGATGAGTGGTGGTGGTAAAGAGAGAAGTGTATTTAGGATGGCACCATACGACATTCCTTTTCTCTACAGAGTCGGGGAAGTTGACCTTGTGGATGGGTTCCAGGGCCGTGAGAAGGACTGTATCATTGTGTCCTGTGTTCGAGTGAACAGCATGCAAGGATCAGTTGGGTAAGACTTTGCTGTCATAGTGCGAGGTGACAACTGAGGTGCCTCAACTTGGCAATTCTGACACTTAAGATGTGATCCTTGGGGTGGTCAAGTATGTGGGCCACTGTCCACAATTCAAGGTTGGAACAAGGGGTGTTGGAGCCCCTATGGTGGTCTTGTACTCCACTCTTGACCACCTGTGATGCCCATAAGGGATCTTATGAGAGGAGTTCCCAAAGTGTGGCACTCTGGCAGGGCCAAGGCTGTGTTAGCTTCCTCATTTCACCTCCCTTATCCCAATGAATTGACAATTCCTTATGTTGGCGAATCTGGGAGGGGGCTTCCACTGTGTCTAGCTGGGGGGGGGAGAAGAGGGGGCCTCTAACCAGTGGTAGCAACTCTTCTGGCTCTTCCAGAAAAAAATAGCAGGATGTGAAAGTGCCTGCCTGTCCCACAACCCAAAAACTGTGTGTATGTGCCCTTCTGTCAAGCTGCCTGGAAGGAACCTAATGGCAGCCTAGGGTAGCACACAATAAAAGCCAGATCTTGAAGCCAAAAGTTCATATTGTAAGTGGAGGTGCAGTGTGTGTTGAAGGTGAGGGGCACTTTGTCAGCTTACAACTGAACTATATATCTGGGAGGTGCAGGGAAGTTGAGGGGTTGGCAAGGCCAGAAGGAAGCATTGGGCTTTGGGGCAGAATGGAGGGCAGAGTGCAGACACCCTCTTGCCTCTCCTCTTCTGTAGCTTTAGATGGGTCACAAAATGGGGAGCCCCTATCAGAGGGCTCCTGGCTTCGATGGGTCCAGTGCTTTTAGATGCACCCCAGAAGAACTGCTGTTCAAGTGTCAAGGTGGGAGTCGAGAGCAGGTCAGGGATAACTCACAAGGGGCTGAAATCAGGCAAGCAGGGTTGGACTTCTTTTTATTATTTTATTTAAAAGTTGGGGGGGGATTAGAAGGAGAAAAAAATTCACTGTTGTGCTAATGATGCATTTCTGTTTTTCAAGTCACCTGAATCACAACAAATAGTATTACTCCACCAACAGGTTGTGCTGGATAGGCAGCTGAAGGTCCTGACATGGAATGAAGCTGCTTTCCACCACCAGCCCACTTCCTTTCCACATGTGTTTTTTTATGGTGGTGGGGGTGTCTGCGCCTGGAAGCCACATGGTGGCGGGTAGAGGGCAGCTGAAATTGCAAAAGCAGAGCATGGACTGATTTTAAGATTTATTCCTCCTTGGTGGGAATGCCTGAAACTTTTTTAATGCCTTTGAAATTTAAACAGGGATTTAGTTGAACCCCACAGTGGTAGCTAGTAGGGCACTGTGGACATAGCTGCCCATCCTGAGCCAGCCTTACATACAGGGTTTTTTCCCATCCCTAGGTGTCAGAGGCTTTATGCTGTCAAGCCGGCATAGATAAAACTCCGGGCTCACGGCCAGTTCCAATCTATTTGATTTATTGACAAAGTTCAAAAGTACACCTCCAGTGTTTCAATTAACGTCTGACCCCTTTGGCACAGTTGCCGCGTCTGCTCCCCCCCCCCTTTATTTTTACCCAGCATTCAAGTCTGCGGAAACCCCGCCCCTGACTTCCTCTGTGTACAGAATGACTTGTTCCAGGCTCCTCCTCCTCCCCCCCCCGCCTCTGACTCGCTGTCAGACGACAGGCTGCTAATGATCTCTTTAGGCTCTCTATAAGTGCTGGTTTCTGTTCTTAAATCTTCTCCCGTCTTCCTCTCCCTGACACTAGGTTTCTGAAGAGTCTGCAGCAATTGAATATCACCATCACCCGAGCCAAGTACAGTCTCTTCATCCTTGGACACCTGCAAACGCTCATGGTACGTGGAAGAAGAAATAAACACCTTTGTGGAGGGTTAATGGTGGTGTCCTGGGCTTGGCCCAAAGACACCTGGATTTAGACACACACACAAACTCCCCATATCACCTCCAAAAGCTATAAATCAAGCCTACTTCAAAGGGTTGTTTGGAAGGAGAGCATAACAGGATTCAGGGGTGCCCACAGGATTTTCTGAGCACAGTACCCTGTATAGATTGGGCCCTCTGCCCACACTTGCAAAAGAGGGCACACGTTGGCTCTGCTGGCTGTGGCAAGTGGGAGTTGTAGTCCAAAACATCTGGAAAGCATCAGGCTGGCCAAAAGGTGTCGTAAGTAATTATGTATTTTGAACCAGCAGTGTTAGGGAAAATATTGGGCAGCATTTGCTTATTTATTGAATTTATGTTCTGCCCAAATGAGCCCAGTGTAGTAAACATGCCACACACAGAATAAATGTTAAAGCATTCTAAAAACAGCTACGATTAAAAATCGGGGGGGGGGGGCTTTCTCTCATCCAGTGATCTCAGCATTGCTAGGAACAGTGTTCTTCAACCACCAAAAGTGCCTGGCTAAACAAACATGTTTTCAAATGCCTCCTGAAAGGCAATGATGAGGGAGAAAGGCATAGCTCCCCAGGGAGGGCATTCCACAAAGAGGGAGCCACCACTGAGAAGGCCCTGTCGCTTGTGGGTGCCCAGAGGAACCTGAAACTCAGGTTTCATAAATTATAAAACTATTAGGTTACTTTAGGTCTTTCCACAATTGAGCTTAAACTGGCAATACTATATTCCAGAGCTAAGGAAGCTCTGCTGCCTCCCAGTGTTGCTGGACTACAACTCCCGTCTTCTGACCTTTAGCTATGCTGGCTGGGGCTGGTGGGAATTGGAACCCAACAACACAGCTTCCCCGCCACTGCTATTTTTCATGCAAGACCAAGCATAGCACTTCAGGGGGTGGATCATTTGATCTGATCCACCAAGGTTGTTCGTGAGAGGCTGTAAGGGCAGGGACTGGGAATCCTACAGCCCTACAGATGTTGTACAACTCCCATCAGCCACAGTCAGCATAGCCAATGGTCAAGGGATGGTGGGAGATGTAGTTAAGCAGCATATAGAGGGCCACAGAAGTTCTCCACTCGTCTCAGTGTTTTAAAATGCCAAACTGTGTGGTGGGGAGGGTTTATTTCAAGCAGAGAAAGGGATCGGGTTCTCTACCATGCCAGTTGCTTCTGCGCCATCAGACTCTTCTCTATCCTGACACTTTTCTCCCAGTCAGGCTCTTGGACTGGGAGTGAGCCCTGTCGGGAGAAAAGTAAGTGGAGTGGGGGAGACCTCAGCACCCTCTTTCCCATCCTGCCACTTTTCTGTGTGAAATCACAATCACTCACATACGTATGCACTCAGTCTTATTATGGTCACTTTTGTCAGTCTTGTACTGCAATGGCTTTGCCACTAGAGGGCCTCCAATCCAGATTTCTCCATTTGGAAGTCCTGGTGATGACGGTTTGCTGTTGCTCCTGTAAAGTGGCAGAGTTGTTAGTGGACTTGCATTAAACAATACTTGTTTCTCTGTCACTGGTGGTTCTATAGCTGCAGTGAGGAGGGAAGGATAATTGTAGCCTATGTACAAATGAATTGGAGGGATTCTCTGTTGTGTGTTCAGAAGCCACTGTTTACCAGTGAGTGCAATCCAAAGGAAGTTCTGTGTCCTAATTTCTACTGACACCCATTATTAGTGGTCTTTAGTATTTCAGATTAATTTAGCCAGTCTTTTTCAAGCTAAGGTCTCCTCCATTTTTCCTTGTGGAATGCTGTTGAGAGGCATACTCCAAAAGCAGATGGAGCCAGAGACCCACACAATCACACTCGCCCTCTCCTGCAGTGCAACAGAAGTTAGAAGAATCTCCTTAGAGGGAGCAGGTGGGATTGACAAGTTGAAGGGTGGTGGGCTGACTGGGAATGCTGGGGGGGGGGGACTGATTTGGTCACCAGGTTCCTGTCCCTGCCTTCGAAGAAAAGAGAACTGGGAGCAAGCTACAACAGCCTCTACTTTGAGGCAGCAGGATTAACTTCGAATCCATGAATTTTCCCAACTCTTGTTTATAAACCGTCACTACCGCACCTGCCCAGTCTCCTGTCCTAATAATTTATTGTTTCTTAAAATAAAATAAAAACCATTGTAGGAAAATGAAGATTGGAATGCTTTGATTCAAGATGCTCAGAAAAGAGGTGCCATCATCAAGACCTCCAGTGCCAAATACAATGTTCCTTGCTATGCAAGTGATGCTAAGAAGATCTTGAAGCCCATGGCAGTCCAGCAGAGCCAAACAAGGACAGGTGAGTGCAGCATCTGAGTTCCATGGAGCTCCTGGACGACATACCTGGCAATACTCAGCTGGTGCTCCTGCTCCAGGAAACAGTGAGGCATGGCCCTTGCCAGTATCTCAGGATTCCTCTTCCCTCAAGCCATTCTTTCCTACACAGGCTAAACCTGTCCAAGAGCTGGCCAAAAGATCCAGCAATGAAAGTGAAGGCCTCAGATGAATTGCTGGAAATCTAGGCCCCCCTTGATGCCAAGCGACAGAGGACAATGCAGTAGCCCCACAGTCCCTCCCATATACGCAGAACCTTTTATTGTGGCTGCTGGTGTACTTTGCTCCACAGCCTTTTCCTGGATTGCAAGGTCATCTGCCTGAAAAATAATGCATTTTGAGTGATTGTTTTCTATATCATGGAGAGTTAGGCAGCCTGCTTCCTGTGCTGTAAACTTCAAGAAATCACACACTGTAAATGTTGGGTGTAGTGTATATTTGTACGGCATGTAGAGAAACTTATCTTTTAGAGGTGAAACAGGCCTGGCTGTGGCCACAGTTAAATCACATGCCCCTGGGGCGAGTGTCCTGACATGTGCCTTGTCACATGCAAACAGCTCACCATGAGAGTTTGGCTTGCTGGTGTCTCAGGTTAGCATGTCCAGCCCTCATTGGGCCAGCACGCCTGGGTGAGTGCTGAAGTTGTTCCTGCTGCCATATTTCTTTCTGGCCCTAAAATTTAATTTGGCGAGAGCGACACCACTTATTTCTTAGTTCACATTTTTATTCTTTTGTATACATGATAAAAATATTTATAGATAATAATTTAAAAAGAAGGCACTGTGTACATAATGCTGCAACAGGGAACATAGCAGGCATTTCATAGAAGTGATTTGTGCAGATTTCTGCAAGTGTAAAAGATGAAGATTTCCTTTTGCATTGGATCTGCTGCCACTTATGAGCCAAGGAGCCATGGGCCAAGTGCATCCTCACATTGCAGCCTCCCCGACAAATTGACATCCAGCAGTCTGGCAAGATGAGCTTTGGCAGGAGAGACTGTAATCTAACCTGGTGCCTTCCAGACATTTTGGACTACAATTCCCATCAGCCCTGGCCAGCTGTATGACGCTGAAACTGATGTGAGAGCGCAAAACCTTCACTGACTGGGGCTGATGGGAGTTGTAGTCCAAAACGTCTGGACAGCATCTGGTTGGAGAAGTTTGCAGGCTGGAGAGGACTGTTGTTATGATTATCACTGATGTTTTGGAATGTGTTTCTAATGTACATCGCCCTGAGATCTTTTGATAAAGGGCAGTATATCAATCAAATCATTATTATTACTACTACTCTGACAGTTAATTCTTGGTTTCCTTCACATAGAACAGGAGATCAAAAAATGCTATTCAGCAAAGTGTTCGAGCAGCATTAACATTTTGGTACAACTGTCTGCTTCTTCAGTGTAATAGCTGAAATGTAAATTTAAAAGTACATTTACATTTTTTGAGAAAAATAAAACCGAAAGTAATGAAATACAAATTGTTTTTACAATATGTTCTGCTTTTTCTGAATTGTATGTGTGTTGGCCTCAGAGATGATTTTTAATAGAGAGGAGTTCCCTTCAGCTATTTCCCTCATGCTCTCTCTTGTGTCCAACTTGTGAAGTAACCTCAGTGGCCTTACAGCTGTTTAGTGTGCTGTACCCAAGGCGGTAAGGTCAAAGGAAAGGAGCTAGACAAAGAATGATCCAATAAGTCCTCAACGGCAGAACAGGCGGATGATAATGGTATGCTACAATGGCTGTGAGGGCGGATGAAGGCTGCAGCAGATAAGAATCTACTGGTTGTCGTGATTACTCATGCCATCAGAATAGAGGCTTACTGCGAAGACTGCACGTTGGTCAGCGTGCACTGATCTACACACACAAAACAAATTCACAAACAGGCATCTTCCAAAAGCCAGTCCCAAACCTGTTATGACCAATTAGGTCCTTTTAATCTGTTTACATGTTTAGCATAGATGAGACCCAGTACACTCTAGGAAGGCACAAGTAAACCCCAGACAACCAATACTGGATTTTCTCTATAACATTGCTTTATTGATCAACAAACATGACAAGACAGGGAACATGCACTCAGTCATATACGCATCCATACATCTCCCATACTCACCACTCTTCACTGAATGGGCCAGATTCAGTAAGAGTCACGGGTGACCAGACGCCAGCGCTGTCAAATGTCTGGCACGCAACTGAGGCTGGAGAGCTTTGTCATTTATACACCTAAGAGCATAAGGTCAAACAGATTCCTCACTAGCCTTGCAGACAACTTCATTGTCCAGAAAGTGGGAGAAGCAACAAGAGGAACAGCCATTTTAGATCTGGTCCTAACCAATGTTGATGACCTGGTTAGTGGGGTAGAAGTGGAAGGATCATTAGGCGCGAGTGATCATGCTCTTCTGAAGTTTACTATACAGCGGAAAGGAGCAGCCAAGCATACTAGGACTCAATTTCTTGACTTTAAGAAAGCCGACTCCACAAAACTTAGGGAAGTGCTGGGTGAGATCCCATGGACAGTAATACTAAAAGGAAAGGGAGTTCATGATGGCTGGGAGTTTGTGAAGAGGGAGATAGTAAAAGCACAACTTCAGGCAATACCAATGAGACGGAAACATGGAAGGTGCCTAAAAAAGCCAGGGTGGCTATCTAAAGAACTTTAAACTTTAAAAGGATGTGTACAAAAAAATGGAAAAGGGGGGAAACCACCAAAGAGGAATTCAAACAAATAGCCAGCACGTGTAGACACAAAGTCAGAAAAGCTAAAGCACAGAATGAACTCAGGCTTGCTAGAGAGGTTAAAAGCAACAAAAAAGGCTTTTATGGGTATGTTCGTAGCAAAAGGAAGAACAAAGAAACAGTGGGGTCACTCAGAGGAGAAGATGGTGAAATGCAAACAGGGGACACAGAAAGGGCTGAACTCCTCAATGTCTTCTTGGCCTCAGTCTTCTCCGATAAAGAAAACAATGCCCGACCTGAAGAATTTGGAGCAAATGATTCAGCAGAGGAAACACAGCCCAGAATAACTAAGGAGATAGTACAAGAATACTTGGCTAGTTTAGATGTATTCAAGTCTCCAGGGCCAGATGAACTGCATCCAAGAGTATTAAAAGAACTGGCAGATGTGATCTCAGAACCACTGGCAGTCATCTTTGAGAATTCCTGGAGAACAGGCGAAGTCCCGGCAGACTGGAGGAGGGCAAATGTTGTCCCTATTTTCAAAAAGGGGAAAAGAGAGGACCCAAATAATTACCGCCCAGTCAGTCTGACATCAATAGCAGGGAAGATTCTGGAGCAGATCATTAAGCAAACAGTCTGTGAGCACCTAGAAAGGAATGCTGTGATCACCAATAGTCAGCATGGATTTCTGAAAAATAAGTCCTGTCAGACTAACCTGATCTCGTTTTTTGACAGAATTACAAGCCTGGTAGATGAAGGGAACGCAGTGGATGTAGCCTACCTTGATTTCAGCAAGGCATTTGACAAGGTGCCCCATGATATTCTTGTAAAGAAGCTGGTAAAATGCGGTCTTGACTATGCTACCACTCAGTGGATTTGTAACTGGCTGACTGACCGAACCCAAAGGGTGCTCATCAATGGTTCCTCTTCATCCTGGAGAAGAGTGACTAGTGGGGTGCCACAGGGTTCTGTCTTGGGCCCGGTCTTATTCAACATCTTTATCAACGACTTGGATGATGGACTCAAGGGCATCCTGATCAAATTTGCAGATGACACCAAACTGGGAGGGGTGGCTAACACCCCAGAGGACAGGATCACACTTCAATACGACCTTGAACGAACGAAAATGTTTATTTGGCTTTACGCCCATCATGAAACACGACACAACAAAACAAAACAAATAAAACAAATAAAACAGTGGACTCGTACAAGCCACCAATAATATAACACAATTCACAGCTCACAAGGACAGATATTAGCAAATCAAAAGAAAAATTTAAGATTAAAATTTCGGCACTACGTTAAAATCAATATCTGATGTCATTATAGAAAATTCTTATAACTATCAATAATCGGCTAACATTCCATTCCGTCTCTTATACGAGAGGACGGCTGTTAGGAATTTAGCAACCTGTAGGGTAATATAAGTATCCACATCTTGAAGAACCCAGGCAAGCTGTAGGTCTACTGGTTTGTCAGCCATAGGCTGTATTATGGAGTTTAGTATACTAGCACGAACTGAACTGTACATAGGGCAGATAAACATAACATGATGTAGAGATTCAGATGTTTTCATTTCACAAGCACACATTGAAGGGACTTGGCCCTTAGTGAATCTATGTCTCAGGACATTTGTTGGAAAAACATTGAACCTAGCTCTAATGAAGGCATATCGGTGAGACGCGGTCATAAGCGATGTTAAGTAGGATGGAGCACGGTAGATAGGGATTATGCCAAAATTTAACGGCGAGCAGACTCCACCACCAGCTAGGAAATTTTGGTATAGCTCTGCATCATCCAGCCTTTGATTTATACACCTTTTTGCCACATTTAGATCCAGTTTGAGCAATTCAGTGGGCGAGATCTCATAGGACAGCAATTTGGCATGGATTTTTCCTGACCACAAATTTGTGAAATCATCCCGCCACATGCATTGAATGAGATAGTGGTTCGGGAGTTTGTGCCATAGGGATATCCAATAAATCAAAACTCTCCTCCATAGGACTAACTCCACTGAAGGGATCTTCATTTCTAAACGAATAGCCGCATTACTTACGCATGTTGGTAATTTTAGAATTCGGCGTAAGAATTGACTTTGAAGTGACTCTAAAGGTGAGAGGTTTGCAAAGGCAGCCCATAAAGGTGCAGCATAGGCCATTGTGGCCATCACTTTGATGCTATACACCTTCAAGGCCGCAGGGATGAATAAGGCCCCCTCAGAGTAGAAAAAATGGAGGAGAGAGTGTGTTAGGGCTTTTGCCTTGTTTTGAAGGTATTCAACGTGCGTTTTCCACCCTAAATTATATTGAAAGTAAATACCTAAATATTTAAATTTATGTACTTGTTCGATTTTCGTGCCCTCCAATTTCCATGAATAAAGTTTACGACTCCTTGAGAATATCAATACTTTAGACTTGGTGTGGTTGATAGACGGATGATTAGAGTGGCAATATGTCGCAAAAATCTTTAGTGCCCTCCTTAAACCCACTCTGGAGTAAGAGAGTAGTACTGCATCATCTGCGTAGAGAAGTAAAGGACAACGATAATCTGCTATACGAGGGGTGTGGATAAATTTTTGTGAGTCGACTAATGGGTTCCTCATATCACTAATAAATAGGTTAAAAAGAAGTGGCGCTAAAATACAACCCTGGCGAACACCCTTATTTACTGGCACTGGGTTAGTTAGGTCTCCAGCAGGGGATAATCTCACCCTGGCCACGGACCCGGCATGAAGTTGGGAGATAAGCCACAGGAGCCTTCTATCTATTCCCCAGCAGGCAAGTTTATCCCATAGTAATTTCCTCGGAATACTATCAAACGCAGCTTTCAAATCTATGAAAGCTGCACAAAGTTGGCCCCGTCGAGGTGTCGAGTATTTCCGGGCTAAGTGAAAAAGAATAATTGCCTGGTCTGTTGTGGATCGGTTTAACCTAAATCCAGCTTGCTCATGCCCAATCAGGTCAGCCTCAACTGACCACTTCATCAACCTTGCCAGCAAAAAACGGGCATATATTTTCCCAATGGACGATAGCAGACTGATATTCCGGTAATTCCCTGGGTCACCGGGAGGGCCTTTTTTGTAGATAGGAATTATAATGGCCTCCTTCCACGTTCTTGGCATTTATTGCAATGAACATTTTAGCTAAAATCCCTGCCCACCATGCAGAATGTAGCTTTATAGCCTCAACAGGGACCAAATCTGGCCCAGGGGCCTTACCAGTTTTCAGCTCAGCTATCAATTCTAGGATTTCAGCAGGGTCAGTATTGGGCCAGATGGGAAGGGGATTAGAAGGTCTCCAGTGAGTGTCCGGAGCTTCTGCCACTGAGAAATATTTTCTCAGGAACTGCTCCCATGTAGGGGCCGGGATCACCGTTAAGGGATATTTTGTGTTTCTTCCCTTTATTAAGGACCAAAATTTCCAGGAGTTATGAGATTTTGAGGCAGAAATTATAGTCTGCCAGCGATTTAAATGCCATTCCCGTTTGGCCGATTTCTGGGCCTGTTTGTATGCTTTTTTAGCCAGGGAATAAGATGGAGGTAAGGCCGGAGCGCCAGAAAGTTTGTAATCATTATATATTGTATGTAGATGGAGTCTGGCTAGTTTACAAGCAGAGTTAAACCAAGGGGCGCCAAATTTAAAATAATCGTTTTTAACTCCATAGGTTGGAGAAGTAAAAAAGCGGGTTAAAACTTCTATCAGGCAAGAAAAAAAATTCATACAAGTAATAGGATCACGCGGGACTATTCCTACGTCCGGCAGCTCGCCAGAAAACTTTTCTCGGATAAAATCCATATATCTATGGGCGAGGGCAGGGGACCATCTAGACCCCTTTATTTTGGTGGACGACTCTACAATCACCGGGATTGGGTGGGAGCGCTCGAGCAACTGCCAGTCAACACATAACTTGGTTGTCAGGGGAAGATGATCACTAAACTGGGCATTATCAATTTTAAAAGAGATGACATTCAAAAAAAGATCCCGGGAAAACAATACATAATCGAGAACACTGTTTGATTTTAACCCCAGGTGGGTGAACTCTCCTGGTATATCTGGAGGACATCTGCCATTTAATATAATTAAATTAAGGCGTAAAGTCAGCTGATAAAGCATCACTCCTGCCTTATTAACTTTTACATCCTTTTATATTCTAGTGGGGATATATACTAGATCATAAGTTTGAGCGTCGGGGTCAACCCACCATTTGGACTGTATAAGAGCCTCCCGATTTGAGGCTATCCGAGCGTTAAAATCGCCCCCAGTAATGGAGGGGACGTTGGGATATTTAAGAAAACAAGAAAGTAAAAAATCCTCTAGGGAATCCCATTTAGAAGTAAGATCAGCTGCTAACCCTCCCGGTGGGAAATAGACATTTGGAACCAATAAAGAGAAGTTTCCACCAGAGATCAGTCCGGTAATAGCATGAGGCGGTAATACGTGCACTAGTGAAAGTTTGGCCCGAAGTTTAAGGGAGATACCAATTGCAAGGCCACCTTTGGGGCGGCCACCATTCGTTGACGGACTAGCAGGCAGACATATAAACTCAAAGCCATTTAACTCAATTTCCTCCTCCACCCAAGTTTCTTGTAATAGTATGATAAGAAAGGAATTAATATATTTTTGGAATTCTGGATCTAATTTTTTGCTTTTCCATCCAGCAATGTTCCAGCTTAATATTGGAAGCTGGGGTTTCTTCGTTCCTCCAATTGGCTGTCATTCGGAAGGATGGCTCAACTTTAATACGGGAAGAGGGGAGCCAGTAAAGAAATCAGTTATCTTCCTCTGATGAAAAACCTCTCGTAAAAACTGAGTGGGAGGATTTACAAGGTTATCTGACTGATGAACTTGGCCACTCGATCTACTAGGAGTAGGCCCCTGAGCAGGGGAGGACCCCTTTTCCAAAAGAGTTTGGTGGGCCACCCGGTTAGGACCAGCTTTCTCATCTGAGGTTTGGTCTCTCTGTAGCCTGCTACTGGTCTTTTGGGCTACTTGATTTATGTGGCCTGTTGGATCTTCAATCAGTTCCATCACTGGTCTTGCTGTTGAATCCATAATACTCCGCAATGAGGGATATGGCTGGGCGAGTGGTCTATTTGGGAAGGTTGGCAAAGGCACCTCTTCTCTTGATTGGTCAGTGCTATAAGAAGGTTCCAGGTCTGGCATCGATGAATGTGTAGAAGGGGATTTTTCCTGTTGTGTGCTGCTTTCTTCAGGTATGTTTATCGCGGGACGGTCATGTAAATCTATTAAGAGCACTGAGGGTTGTTCTGGTTGGAGGGAAGGACTGGTAATTACTTCTTGGGATTGTATCTTATCCACCCTTACCGACATACGTTTAGCATTAGATATTTCGAGATCCATATGATCAGGTTCTTCTAGGATGTCATGTTCGCTGTACGTGGGTATTCCGGTGCTGAGCTTCCTAATAAGTTGGGTTTTAAGCGATTCCAGCCTATTAATAATTTCTTTTTGTTCCACCACTGGTAAATCTGCAAAGGAGGCAATCAGTTCGATCACTTCTGGTGGTGTCAGGCCACTTTCCGGTGGAGGCTACATAACTCTTCTCCTGGGGTAGAACACCCACTCCGGTGTCCACTGGTGGATCGGGTTTAGCAGATTTTGAGCCCTCTTTGGTTATTGCCTCCAACAGTAAGGGTTTAGGCGTAGGGTCTATAAAGGCCATAGGCGCCGACTCCATGGGGCCTGAGGGGGCCCGAGCCCCCTCAAAAATTCGTTTGGGGGGCTCCGCCCCCCCAATAATCTCGGGCGCCCCTCCAGCAGAGCGCCACCGCTGCCCCTCCCCCAGCCCAAAATGCACAGGGTCGGGCTGCATGCCTCCTGCCCTCCCTCCCGAGCAAAAGCTCCACCCAATTTCCTTCGGAGCTGATTAATAGGCGCAGCACGCTCTCCCCTATTCGCTCACGATGAGGCGGCGCCACTTTATCTGCATATTCATGAGCTTATTTATTATTCATGAGCTTTCGCGGGCTCCCCCAATATTTTTTATAAGTCGGCGCCCCTGATAAAGGCTCTCGTTGGAGTTATCCCATGGCGAAAGAAAAATGCTTTCCTTCGTAATATGATGGTGGGAATTTTTGTGGATTGGAACGCAAGCAGGACTCTCTGGGATTTATAGTGATGGACAAGGGGGAGGACTGCACAAAGGTCAATTTGTGTTGCCTCCATATTTAAAAGCACCTTTAGGAGTTCCTTGGCACCACCCAGAGTTCTCCATCTTGGGTCTCCATTTTGTATGGTTAGGCTCACTTTCCTTGGTGTTAAAGTCAAGGATTGATGACCTAATTGAGGGATAAGGTTGTATTTAAATTTGTCAGTACGTTTGTTATTTAAGGACAAACTCCTTGTCCCCTTCCTCTCTTCAAAGGACTTAACACCGGCTGACGCTGGTGAAGCAGTAACAAGCTTTTGATGGAGGCTGTGCAGCTGGGACGAAAGATCATCTAGTCTTTTGAATATACAGTGCAAAGTTTTGATTATTAAATGGGACTGTTCAAATGTCATATGGTTGGCTGTGCCAAGGGCCAATTCCTCCTTCTGAGGAGAGACTACACTCTTACTGTTGGCCACATTGCTTGTTGTTTGTGGTATTATTCGCTCTTCGTCTTTAAGTACTGACACGCAATCAATCAGAGGGTTAAAACGATTCTGAGTTTCTACCGTGTAGGAACAATCCAATAGAATACTCCCTTCTTTAAAGTGACATGGTTCAACCCTTTTTTGCTTTGATCTCGGTAAGGAAACGGGGACTGTTTCCCATATCCCATAGTTCAGATATCAAAAAGAGGGGGGATAGTATTTTAACGTCAACTCAGATGATAAATATTTTCTTCGAGTCTACCAGCACTTGCAGTGGGGTAATATTTCACTGCCTGTTCATATGAAAGTCCGTGTCTTCACCTTCACCCTCACAGGCCGGCTAATGATTTAATGATTTAAGAGTCCACCCGACAGCTCCCGGAGTCCTTTACTGATAAAAGTTGGTAGATATTTTCAAAGGGTGAGCCTTTTTATCAGGGTAATTTGATCGTAAATGCTCCTACTCACGCAGCAGAGACTCAGATGAAACTTGACCCGGCGCCATCTTTTTCCAATATCCCAACGAACTTGACAGATTAGAGAACTGGGCCAAAACAAACAAGATGAATTTTAACAGGGAGAAATGTAAAGTATTGCACTTGGGCAAAAAAAATGAGAGGCACAAATACAAGATGGGTGACACCTGGCTTGAGAGCAGTACATGTGAAAAGGATCTAGGAGTCTTGGTTGACCACAAACTTGACATGAGCCAACAGTGTGACGCGGCAGCTAAAAAAGCCAATGCAATTCTGGGCTGCATCAATAGGAGTATAGCATCTAGATCAAGGGAAGTAATAGTGCCACTGTATTCTGCTCTGGTCAGACCTCACCTGGAGTACGGTGTCCAGTTCTGGGCACCACAATTCAAGAAGGACACTGACAAACTGGAACGTGTCCAGAGGAGGGCAACCAAAATGGTCAAAGACCTGGAAACGATGCCTTATGAGGAATGGCTAAGGGAGCTGGGCATGTTTAGCCTGGAGAAGAGGAGGTTAAGGGGTGATATGATAGCCATGTTCAAATATATAAAAGGATGTCATATAGAGGAGGGAGAAAGGTTGTTTTCTGCTGCTCCAGAGAAGCGGACATGAAGCAATGGATCCAAACTACAAGAAAGAAGATTCCACCTAAACATTAGGAAGAACTTCCTGACAGTAAGAGCTGTTCGACAGTGGAATTTGCTGCCAAGGAGTGTGGTGGAGTTTCCTTCTTTGGAGGTCTTTAAGCAGAGGCTTGACAACCATATGTCAGGAGTGCTCTGATGGTGTTTCCTGCTTGGCAGGGGGTTGGACTCGATGGCCCTTGTGGTCTCTTCCAACTCTATGATTCTATGATTCTACCTTGTTCATTTGATGTGTGGCATTACACAACTCCTTGCTCCTTGTTTTTAGCGTGTTTTTGGCATCTCATATCCTTGTCCTTGGCATCATCTCACAACTCTTATCTGAATGTTGTGTAAAGTTTTGCAGCCCACCTCCAAGCCTCCTTGCTGTACTGTTCCCGGCACACACTGTTTTTGCCAAAACAATGTGATGTTTTCCACATTCCATTAGTGCTTATACATTTTTGTCTACTTGAAGAAGCCATGGTCTGATCTGAAAAATACAAATATTTAGGTTACAAAACTATAAAAAATAAAGAAAAATTAAGTTTGCAAATCAATAATTACCATGTGCTTAGGGTAGATCAACGTGTCAGTGTCCACTTATCCCCAGTGTAAATATGACATATTGGCAAAAGTTGGAAATTGAAAGATAACTATAGCACATGCACAAAAATTGATTTCAAATTTGAAATCAGCATTGAAAGAACATAAAAGAACAGTTGAAAAATCTCATGCAACAGAAAATGAAAAAAAAAATGTTCCCCAGTATACTGTGTATCCCAAGGGAATACATTTTTTTGCACACCTCCAACTGTACATAGATATACATATTCAATGCTATATAAGTCACTTACATTTATACTCACATTGTACTACTTTGGTTATGTGTTTAATAAAATATTGAATTCTTGCATTGTGAAAAACAAAGCTTATGGTGAAAAGTGAAAAACATGAATTAAACTAGAGCTTACAGAACAAAACCAACTTCAGATATGAAAACAGTACGTCAAAATTAGGTTAGAATAACTGCAGCTGTCAATGCAATAAAAAATAAAAAATGTTTCCCAGTGTTAATACACTCCATGATGGCTATCAAGATTATACCTCAGTGCAGGCTTCAAGGAAGGAAACCAAGGCGTAAAATGAACACTCAAGCCCTTCAAGATCCTATTAAGCAGGATTGCTTCCAAACAACTCTTAAGGACCATCTGTTTTCAGAATTCCCTGATAACATCAAGGAACACTGGGCCAAGCTAAAAACATCCATTAGTGCAGCCTGTGAACAAATTATTGGATGCTGTAATGGTTCTAAGGGGTTGCTCGTGTGTAAGCAGGTGCCTATCTCCCTGGCTGGGTGCAAACACCTGGCTGGGCTGCCAAAGTGAACCTCTTCTGTCCGGACAGCCACTCACCCGTGGCTGACTCAATCGCTGGCAGAATCCGTGAGTGGGCGTTTCTTAAACTTCTTCCAGCAAAGAAGTTCTTTGACGCCTAGTCTCCGCCTACCCTCTCTGTGCGAAAGCCTTCTGCGCAGGGAGGGCGTGGGCAACGGAGGACCCCTACTCTCCCTGCTGGTCCCAGGCAAGGAGTCATGGGACCGCCTCGCCGCTTCCCCCACCTGCCCCCCTTCTCCGCTGGTGCTACGCTGATTCTCTTCCCCAGAAGATGGGCTGTTCCTCCCGATCCCTGGACGCTCTCTGGAATCCCTCTGGCTTTTGCGCTCCCCCTCCAGTACTGATGGCAGTTCCCTGACAGATACCAAACCAAGAAACACCAGGACTGGTTTGATGAGAATAACAGTGAGATTGAACGCCTTATGAACAAGAAAAAGAAGGCCTTTCAGATCTGGCAAAGAGATAGAAACTATGCCACTAAGTAAAAACATGCCAACACTAAGGCCGAGGTTCAAAGAAGAACCAGAGAACTAAAGAACACCTGTTGGATAAAAAAAAAGCTCAAGAGATCCAACACTTAGCCGACACTCATGATGCACAGAGTTTCTTTAAGCCACAAAGACCATCTATGAACCAATAAATCATGGCATATGCCCCCTATGCTCAACAGACGGTACCACACTTCTAAAAGATAAAAGAAGCTATTGCACTGCGCTGGAAAGAACATTACCAACATCTCCTTAACCGCAACTCCCCCGTAGCTGCTGAGCTCCTCTCACAAATTCCGCAAAACCAAGTTAGAGATGAGCTTGTACACACATCAACACTACCAGCTTTCTCTAACCAACCCACAACACAACACTAACATTGACCATTCTATATATACAGGTTGTCAAGGGCTCAGGAGCAGAGGTACAGGGGAGAGAGGAAATGGAGAGCGAAGGGGAAGAATCTGAGGGCAGCGTAGGGGAGTACGACAGTGACCCGAGAGATTCCATGAGCTTCTCCAGCGAATCAGAAGATTCCCAGAAGGAGGCGCCGATGGTCAGGGCAAGGGGGTCCCAGGGGAGACACACCAGAAACAAGGGGCCAGCGGGGACTCCCAAAGCAGCAGCGGGAGGTCAGGACCAGCTTCCCCACCAGAGCGTAGTGGGGGGGAAGAGTCCCATGTGTCAGGGCCAGCGTCTCCTCCAGCAGGAAGAGAAGATGAGTCTGGGCTGACCACACCTCCATCGGAGAGTGGGGGAACGGAGGGGAGGTCAGGTCCAGCTAGCCTCCCCGAAGGGGGAAGCAGTGACAGGAGCAGTGTGACGGTCAGGAGGAAGGTTGCCGGCTGGGCGCGCGCGCCAAGTTCAAATGTACAGGCGCGTGGGACAGCAGAAAACCCGGATTGGGAACCAGGTCCTAAAGCCCGCCAGAGGCAGGGGGAAGACTCAGGGGACTCAGCGTCAGATGAGTCTAGGAAGAGTGAGACCCCAGCTGACAGGCGGAGCCAGAGGAGGAAAGAGCAAAGGAAGAGGTGGAGCAAGGCTAGGGTCTTAAACTGGTGTCTGGGGGGAGGAGACTCAGACGGAGCTTCGGCAGTCTAGAGTTTCAGACGTAGAGCTGCGCGCCGCGGCTGTGAAAGAGAAACTGAACTTCAATAAAGACTTTTGTACATAACAACGAACTGGCGTTGGTCCTTTGTGAGCTGGGACCTCGGGCAGCTCTGACAGTAAGCTCCGTCTCACAAAAAAAAAAAAATTTGCGAGCTCACGAAGATAGGCAAAGATGACTACAGAGGAGAAAGTGACAGAACTGCAAGAAGCAGTCACGAAGCTTTACGCAGAAGTAGCAGTGTCCAAAAAGAGAGAAGAGGAAGCAGAAGCGCTCTGCCGAGATCTGCGAAACAGGTGGGAACGTTTGGGCAAAGAGGGGCTGCCAGGACCCAAGCCGGAGGGAGTTGGCCTCGGGAAGAGGGGGGGCAGCATCGTAGCCCACTTCGACGGGGACCTGCAGCAGTATCCTAACTTCAGAGCAGACATAGTTTCCGTGCTCAATTTGCTTCGGAAACACTTTAGAGATGAGGAGGAGAAAGTGGGGTTCATAATCACTCATCTGCATGGGGACGCTAAATCGTGGCTGCGCAATTTATGGCGCGAAAATGATCCCGCCCTCCAGGATTCAAACGCATTTATCAAGGCTATGGACGCTTGTTTTAAATCAACGGTAGATGTGGATGTGGCCAGGAGGGAAATGCACGGGCTGAAGCAGGGCAAAGCCACGGTGAGACAATATCACTCCCGCTTTTTTGCGTTGTTAAATGTGCTGGGCTGGGAGAAGGACTCCGCTGCCGTGAGGGATCTGTTCTGGGAGGGGCTAAATGGAGCCGTGAAAGATGAGCTGGCGAGGGGGGAGAGACCTAACAGTACCACAGAAGTCATCCAGAGAGCGCTGACGATAGGGGTGCGCCTGGAAGAACGCCCTTGGAGCAGGGATGAGGGTCGTCTGGCACGCACACCAGCCAAAACACCTCCCTTCATACCCAGATAGGTGGTGCCAAGGCTCAGACAGCGACCAGAGCCCAAACACCAGGAGCAGTCAAGACGAAGGCTCCTAGAGGGAGCAGGAAGTCTTATATCTGCGACAGTGCACAGCACATGGCCAAAGAGTGTCCCCAGAGGATCCAGAAGCACACTGCAGCCTCAGCAACAGTAAGAGGTGCAGTTCGGCAGGGGGAACAGCTGCAGGGAAACGGCGAAGCCTGGTTGGAGGCAGAGGCACTGGGGCCCAGCCAGGCGAGTCAGTGAAGCAGTCCCCAGAGATTTTGCAGCCCACGGACCCCCTCCCACCCAAACCAGTGGTGCAACTCACCGCATCACTCCAGCTGCCAAATGGATTCACCCTGGAAGTCCCTATTACCATTGACTCTGGTAGTAATGCAGACTTTGTGGGAGTGGACTTCATCAGGCAACATCGCATAGCGCTCCTACCAGCCACGATGCCCCTAAACGTCGTCATGGTCGATGGCAGAGAGCTGCTGGGAGGGCAGGTGGTACAGCAAACACCGCCTATGGTGATGCAAATTGGAAATCACCGCGAAGTCATCAGCTTCAACGTCACCCACCTGTTGGACACGCCCATAGTGTTGGGCATGAGTTGGCTGGATAGGCACAGCCCGGCATTAGCGTGGTACCAGCGGCAATTGACCTTCTGCTCCTCCTACTGCGCAGAACACTGCATCCGGACCGGCCAGGAAGACGAGGGACAAGAAGATGAACAGCAGCTACACCTAGGCATGGTGCAGGCGGTACCCAACAAGTACAAGGCGTTTTTGGAGGTCTTCTGCGAGAAGGAAGCGGACAAGCTGCCTCCCCACCGGCCCTACGACTGCACGATTGACCTCCTACCGGGGGCGACGCTGCCGACTGGAAAACTATATTCCATGTCGGAAGACGAACTGCAAGAACTCAGGGAGTTCATAGATCACAACTTGAAGCGGGGATTCATCCAAGAATCCAAAGCAGTGGGGGGCAGTCCCGTGTTTTTCGTGAAGAAGAAGGACACGCCCCAACGCAGACTGGTAGTTGATTACAGAATTATCAATTCCAGGACAAAGCCCACAGCATTCCCCATGCCCAAGATTGACAACCTGCTCGCGACGGTGAGGAAGGGACGAATCTTCACCAAGTTGGATCTACGAGGGGCGTACAATCTTATACGCATGCGGGAGGGCGATGAGTGGAAGACGGCCATGTTTACGCCTTTAGGCACCTATGAATATAGAGTTATGCCGTTTGGTCTGCAAAATGGCTCCCATTGTTTCCAAGCCTTCATGCACCACGTGTTAGCGGGCCTCCTCTACAAGAAGTGCGTTTGCTTCCTAGACAACATCCTGATCTTCTCGGACTCGCAGGAGGCTCATGAGGGAGACGTCAAGGAGGTCCTGCAGAGACTACGGGAGCACAGACTTTACGCCAAACTGGAGAAGTGCCAGTTCGACGTGACGGAGGTGGATTTCCTGGGCTACAAGCTGTCCAACAAGGGACTCGCCATGGACAGCGCCAAGGTCCGCTCGGTGTTGGACTGGAAAAGCCCGCGCAATCGGAAGGAGGTCCAGAAGTTCGTCGGCTTCGCCAACTTTTATCGCAAGTTCATCAAGGGGTTCGCGAAGGAGACGGCGGCCATCACGGACACCCTCAGCTCCAAGAAGAAGAAGTTCACCTGGACGGACCAGGCGGAACAGTCTTTTCGGAGACTCAAGCGTCTCTTCGCGTCCGAAGAACAGCTGCTACACGTAAACCCCGGCAAACCAATGAGGGTTGAGACTGACGCATCAGACAGAGCGGTGGGGGCGGTCCTGTTGCAGCAAGATCCGCAAGGGAACTGGAGGCCCTGCGCATTCTACTCCAGGAAACTCAGCAAGTCGGAACAGAACTACACCATCTGGGACAGGGAGTTGCTGGCCATTCATGCAGCCTTCAAGGCGTGGCGGCACTTCCTCATCGGAGCCAGACACACTGTGCAGGTCCGCACGGACCATAAGAACCTGGAGTACTGGCGCACGGCGCGGTTCCTGAACCAGAGACACATCCGCTGGGTGGAGTTCTTTGCGGATTTCGACTTCCGGATAGAATACATCCCGGGAGACAACAACGTCATGGCAGATGCACTATCCAGGAAACCGCAGTATCACGAGGAAGCGGCACCGGTGGCGGCCAAACACATTTTCGCACCGAAAGCGTGGGCATGCGCTTCAGCTACCGTGGACCTGGACGCAGTGCGTCGCGCGCTGCAGACGGATGCCTTCGCACAATCCAAGATGGAGGAGGTGCGAGGAGGCACAGCGAAGGACGACGAGTTCCAGATACGCGACGGACCGCTCACCCGCAAAGGGGCTCTCTATGTGCCGGGAGACGACCTCCGCGTGAAAGTCCTGCAGCAGTTGCACGACGCGCCCAGTGCTAGGCACTTCGTCAAGGACAAGACGGCGGAATTAGTGGCCAGAGACTTTTGGTGGCCCCAGATGAGGGGAGAAGTCGCGGATTACGTCTCTAGGTGTGACACATGCCAAAGGGCCAAACCAGTGCACAGGAAGCCGGCGCGACTGCTGGAACCGCTACAGACGCCGCTCGAACCGTGGGAGAGAGTGGCCCTGGACTTTGTCACAGATCTGCCCAGCTCGCGAGGCAAAACAGCGGTACTCGTGGTCGTAGACCTGTTCACCAAGATGGCGCACTTCATTCCTTGCGCGAAGGTGGCCACGGCGGAACAGCCCGCCAAACTGTTCATAGACCACGTGTTCAAAGTTCATGGCTTACCACGGTCCATCCTGTCCGACCGGGGTCACCAATTCATCTCAAGCTTCTGGCATAAACTGCTGGGCATCCTGAACGTCAACATCAACTTAGCGTCGGCACGACACCCGCAGACCAACGGACAAGCGGAGAGGGTCAACGCCATCATGCAGCAGTACCTGCGATGCTACGCGAATCAACAGCCCTCGACCTGGGTGGACTACCTTCTGTTGGCCGAGTTTGCCTACAACAACACGAAGCACGGGTCTACAGGGGTGACACCGTTCTTCGCCAACAATGGGCGGCATCCCAGAACCTTCCCGGGGTTAGAGACGAAGTGGGAGGGGGAGCCACGGGGAGCAGAGCACTTGGCAGCAGAGTTACAGGAGGTCCACGAGCAACTCCGAAGGACCTTGGAACTAGCAAAACACGCCTACAAAGTGCAGACAGACAGGCACAGGAGAGTCGGGGAAGACATCCAGGTGGGGGACTGGGTCTAGTTAGCAGCCCAGGCAGTGCCTGCCAGAACGTTAGCTAAGAAGAAGCTCAAACACAAGCAGCTAGGGCCTTACCAAGTCGAGGCACAAATCAACCCAGTGGCCTTCCGGTTGACACTCCCGGAGGGCTCCAGAATGCACCCGGTATTTCATAGGTCAGTCCTCACACCCTACAAGGAACCCCACAGGTTTCAGGCGCCAGGGACCGCACCTCACCCACTCAGAAAGTCGCCAACGGGGGAGGGGTCACCGCGGGCGGCGCCACTCAACGAGGTCACAGAGATTTTAGACTCGAGATGGGGGGAAGAGGGAGTTGAATATCTCCTCACCAGGGAAGGTACCCCGGCCAGCGCCAACAGGTGGGTGCCGGACTATGCCTTAGAGGAGCACTACCTCAAAGACGAGTTCCATGCACTCTTCCCGCACAAACCTATGCCGGCAGATTATTTCGACGACTGGCTTTTCACACCCACACTTTCAACCAGCACGTTCCAGGGGTTCTCATCAGCTGAGGAAACGGCGCCAGACACAAGCTCCCCGCTCTTATTGGTGGGACACTCAACCGGAGGTGGGGTGGAGCAGGGAACTGCTAAGGGGGCCCTGGCACGCAGCATCACCTGAGGTAACAGGGGGAGAGACGGACATGTTGGGGGAGGACCTTGGGTTCGAACACAAATGCAGAGAGATGGAAGCAGAGGAGATCGACGTCGACGAGCCCATTACGGGCTGGCCGGATCCAACTGGTCGGCTGCACGCCAGGGGGAAGGAACTGTATCCCGCACTCACCCCCACAGCACTGGAGCATCCGGAACCCGCCCCCGAAGAGGGGGAGGGGGAAGGGGGGCTTCGAGGGGGGATGGATGTCAGGGGCTCAGGAGCAGAGGTACAGGGGAGAGAGGAAATGGAGAGCGAAGGGGAAGAATCTGAGGGCAGCGTAGGGGAATACGACAGTGACCCGAGAGATTCCATGAGCTTTTCCAGCGAATCAGAAGATTCCCAGAAGGAGGCGCCGATGGTCAGGGCAAGGGGGGTCCCAGGGGAGACACACCAGAAACAAGGGGCCAGCGGGGGATGTTGGGGAAAAGCACCAAGGCAAAAGCCAGCTCCAGATGGCTGGAATGCAAAACAGGATGTTATGTTTTGCAGATGTACTGTTGGAGAAAAGGTGGAGCCTATATGCGGGATACGTTTCCTGCTTGGCAGGGGGTTGGACTCGATGGCCCTTGTGGTCTCTTCCAACTCTATGATTCTATTCTATTCTCTGTACTGAGCACCGGATGTTAGCTCAGAGTGTCATGTGACCTGTGCTGGAAGTACAGGGGCGGAGTTGTGTCTCTTCTGATGGAGTCTGAAGGGAACAGTCGCATTTCTATGTACTGCTGAGTGACAGTAATAAAATATGTAAAAAGGACTCCTGTCTGTCTCATTTCCCCTCCCTGGGGGAATGCAGGGAGGGAGAGAAGATCAGAGAAGCAGAGGGTGTGTTCTTTCTCACGTCTAATGAGAAGAATCGCCGGGTTTGTTTACCTAGCCTGCCGGGGGTCGCAGACGGAAGGTAAACACAGTATCTCGCTCAATTGCCTCGGGGGAGGCCAGGTACCTCTGACTGTGAGCGAAGATACTAACATATGGCAGCCTTCGGATGGTTGCGATTCATCGGACATCTGCATGAGAGGCTGGTGGATTGTCCTCCTCTGCTCCAAGGGAGAAGGCAAGCGTCTGAGAGAAGCCAGAGGCTGAACAGACCCAGAGGAAAGTGTTTCCAAGCAACGGAGCTCAAGGTATGCTGCTGCATTTCGGGCTAAAAGTGTGAACGCAGGTTGATTAATTCCCTGGTTCATGGGAGCTGCGTTTTGGAAAAACAAAAGCTCCGGGAGGAAAGGCCTGCAGCTCAGAGGCTGAAACCTGCATTCCACAAATTCCTGTGGTTAAGATAAGAAGTCCTCTATGCACTGTTGCAAAGTAACGATCCTGGAAAGTTACTGGCTACGCAGATGGATTGTGAGGCTGTGAAAGCGAAACTAAGCCACAGAGTGTTTTGGCTACAAGTTTACGTGCTCTTGGAGGGACTTTCCATAGCAGCCAGCGTTTAGCTGCCAGGTGCCAAAGAGCGTAAACAACTTGCAGTTTGCCTGCCACAGAGAAGGCAGAAAACAACTGTTGGATTTTACAGTTTGTTTGAAAGTGTGAGCTAGAGGCTTGGCTTCAAGATGGATGCCAAGAAGGGAGCGCTGCCTTACCCACCTCCCTTAGATAATGACAATTATTCATCTTGGTCTGTAAAGATGAAGGCCCTGCTGCAGAATCAGAGGCTGTTTGATGTAATTGAGAACCCCATCCCTGCAGCACCAACCAGAGGTTGGGAATCACAGAACGTGAGGGCCAGGACTGCTATAATTCTGTGTGTCTCAGATCAGCAGCTTGTGCATATCCAGCATTTACAAAATGCGAAAGAGGTTTGGGACACGCTGCGTACAACGCATCAGAGAGATGCTGGTTCTTCAGCGTTGCTGTATTTTGAGAAGTTAACCAATCTGAGACTTGCGCCTGATGGAGATGTTCAAGCGCACCTGACAGAGATGAAGTTTCTGCGTCAACAGATGGTGGAACGCAATTTCCGTCTACAGGAGGAAGTGTTTTGCTTCATGATGATAAACAGCCTGAATCGGACCTACAAGGTTGTTGCCAGTCAGCTTGGTTCCCTACCGGCCGCGCAGCTGACCGCGGAAAGAGTGTGTGCTGTGGTCCTGAATGAACACGACAGACTTGCTGCACTGGAAGTGAAGGACAGTGGGAGGGAAGAACAGAGTTCAAATCTCCCCACTGCTGGAGCTAATGCAGAGCATGCTACAGCATTGAGTGCTGTCCAATGTTACAATTGTGGACAGACTGGGCATCTACAGCGGAGCTGTAGAAAGCCACGCCAGTCAAAAGGAGCGAAGAGCAGCTCTACGAAGCCTGAGGCGTCAGGCAAAAGCCGTTCCAAGTGTCAGGTGAAACCTGCAACGGCTATGATGGCGAAAGGAACCACGCCAGATGTTGGGAACGCCTTTATAATCGACACTGGATGTACAAAACACTTGTGCCCGCACCGACGACTGTTTTCGACGTTAAAGAAGCAAAGCTTCACTGTGAAACAGGCCAACGGTCAGGAGTTGGAAGCGACCGGAATTGGAACTGTGTATCTTGAGAGTCTGAACTTGACTATAAGTGATGTTTACCTGGTTCCAGAACTGAGATTTAATCTGCTGAGTGTGTCGCAGATTGCAAAGAAAGGACTGAAACTGTCCTATGATGCTAAAAGCTGCAAGATCTACAAAGATGGAGAACTGTTTCTTACTGCCAAAGAGAAAGATGGACTGTATTTGTTGACTTTTGATCAAAGTGATTACATGAAATGTAATTCTTCTGATTCTAACAAAATCTCTCTTGCAGGTGTGACCAGTGTGAGCACCAGGAAGGTGACCAAGAAGGTCGACAGAGCGTTTCAGCGGGTGTATGCTGATGTGATTGGTCCTCTAGAACCATCTAGGGGCAATGCAAAATATTACCTTTTGTGTGTGGATTGTTTCACTAATTATTCTTGGGTTTATTTGATGGAGAAACCGCAAGAAACTTTAGAAAAGTTTCGGGAGTTTTGTGACAAGGTTAAAAATATGCATGATGCTAACGTTGATTGTCTTTTCACAGATGAGAAGCAGATCTTTCTGTGGAAGAGGACTGGAAAAAATTTAAGGACTATTTGCAAAAGCATTGTAAACTCTATGAATGTTAAAAATGATGCAGGATATAAAAACAATACGGCATTAGTAAACTAGTGGAAAGGAATATGAAAATAATTGAATTATAAGAACAAAGATGAAATTTGAATAATATTATGTCAAGTTTAAATATTTAAATATTTGATAACAAGTGGCAAAATTGGAGACATAATTGTTGAAATATACAACTTAAAACAATTTTTGAGAGAAGGTGAAGTATTGCGGAATATGATTTTGTAATTAGGAACACAGAAAAGGGAGACGTGAGGGAGTCATGAAAGAGGGTTATGGAAATGCTACTTAAGAAAATGAATTATTTTCTTTTTTGTGCTTTTTAATGTATTTTTTACTTGTATTTTTGTATGTTTTTTATGCTTCCTTTTTGTTTTTTGTTTTTGATTTAAGTTTCTTGCACTGTTTGAATTGTTTAAAACCTTTAATAAATATTTTATTAAAAAAAAGACATGTTGCTGGCAAAGGCTTGGTAAACAAATCAGCAATATTATCTTGTGATTGACAATACTCCAGTTTGATTACCCCATTCTGTACGCAATCTCTAACATTTGCATGACGGATAGCAATATGCTTTGATGCAGACTTCGTTATTTCTGAGCCCACTAATTCAATGCACAATTGACTATCTTCATACGCTTGGATAGGCAAATCTACTTTACAATCTAGCTCTTTTAGTATCTGTATAAACCACATGATTTCATTGCATGCTAGCAACAGGCTCCCATATTCTGCCTCACAGGATGAGGTTGCAACAAATCCTTGTTTCTTTGACCTCCATCCAGTTATGGAATTGGCAAACATCATAACCATTCCACTTGTAGGTTTTCTGGTAGCTACATAGCTTTCCCAGTTCACATCAACAAATACTTCTAGTTTTTCATCTTGTGTACTAGATATCTTCAAACATACATTTAATGTCCCCTTTAGATATCTGATAAGCCTTTTCAAAGCACACCAATCGGCAGTACTGGGTTTAGATACACGTTGGCTCAGAACATTTGCAGCACACGCAATGTCTGGCCTTGACCACTGGCTTAAATACAACAGTGATCCTATTTTTGAGTGCTACAACTCAGGCTGGTCAAATTCATCATCACACACTGTCTTTGGGAAATCTGGTGTCATGGGAGTCTGAACTGGCTTGCAGTTTTCCATGCCAAACTGCTCTATCAAATGAAGAATTTTCTCCTTCTGGCTCAGTAGGAAGCTTCCATCAGCTTCCTGCCTTACTTCTACTCCCAAGTAATTGCTTACAGGCCCTAAGGCTTTAAGCTTAAACCTCTTTTCCAGCTGACTTGTTAGCTTCTGGATCTCATCTGTGGAACTCCCTGCTACAAGCAAATAATCAACGAAGACTAAGAGCATTATATATTTGTTGCCTGTCCCCTTGGTGTAGAGGCAAGGATCAGCGCCACACCTTTTAAAACCAAGTTTTACAAGGGCTTCATTTAAACGCTGGTTCCAACACCTTTCACTTTGGTTTGAGACCATAGACAGCCTTTTCCAAATGCCAAACTGCACCATTCCCCTCTTCAAACCCAGGGGGTTGTCTCATTAACACTTCATGGTCTAAATCTGCATGCAGATATGCAGCATCAACATCAAAATGGTGCACTGCTAATTGTCTTACAGCAGCAATGGAAAGCATTAAATGAAAGGTTTCACTCTTTACAGTGGGATAAAACACTTCATCATAACTCTCCCCTTTAATCTGAGTGAACCCTTTGGCTACTAATCTGGCTTGAAAACATGGTTCCCCAGATGCAAGGGTTTTCCTTTTATAAACTCACTTGCATGACACCACTCTGCCACCAGGTGGCGGCATTATGACCTCAAACACTTACATTTAAAAGAGTCCATTTCTTCTTTCATAGCTTGTTCCCACAAAGCACGTTCCCCAGGGGGTAAGTCTAAGACTTCATTATAACTTTGTGGTTCCACACAACTCACATTGCATACTTTCACTCCTCCTAGGGGCAAACGTTGAGGAGGTACACCCTTGTTTGAACACTGAGAGCGTCTAGCCACAACTACTTCCTGCTCCCTTGTCTCTGGCTCTTCTTCCTCTACCTCTAGAGAAATATTATCTATTGCCACATCTTTTGGGAAAATCTGCCTTCTCCTGCTCCTGTGTTGCCAATGGCTGAGAATAAACCTCTTCTCTTACTTGCAGGAGCAGTAGGTAATCTGGGTTGGCATGGATCGAAGTCCATCTGTCCTGGTCAGCAAAGTCAGCACTTTGTGACAAAACCAAGCATCCTGGGAGTAAATCGAAACACCACCCTTTGCCATGGGACTGATACCCCACAAACCGCAGTCTCTGCAATCTAGCACCCCCTTTTTGGTGCTGAGCTTTGGACAGTGGAATTTGCTGCCAAGGAGTGTGGTGGAGTCTCCTTCTTTGGAGGTCTTTAAGCAGAGGCTTGACAACCATATGTCAGGAGTGCTCTGATGGTGTTTCCTGCTTGGCAGGGGGTTGGACTCGATGGCCCTTGTGGTCTCTTCCAACTCTATGATTCTATGATTCTATGATATTTACATGTTCCCAAGAACCCCAGTTATGATCATCAACCACTCTGGTTCTTTCCCAAACAACACACGATAAGGAAAATCCTTTATAGAGCTTGACCAGGTTCTATTAATCAGAAAGTTTGCTGTAAGGAAAGCCTCACCCCACAGCCTATGGTTGTGACCTGATTCTGCATCCACTAGCAGGCAATCCTTTACTGACTTTATTACAGCCCCACGTATTTCTTTTTTTTTAAAAAAAGATATTTATTAAAGTTTCACAAATTATATATTCAAACACAACAATACAAACACAAACAAGAAAAAACAAGTATAATTTCAAATCCTTATTTTCTTAAAACTTCACCGACCTCCTCATACCTCCCCTTTCTGCATTCCAATTTCAAATATTTAGTTCAGCAAATCCTCACCCTTAATTTTATCTAATTGTTAACCTTTCTTTTCTTTTAACTTAACCTTTACAGCTGTAATCCTTACATTCTAAAGCCACATCATTTTAACACTCATTAATTTTACAATGTTTCTTAAGATAGTTCTTAAATTTCTTAAATCTTCTTCCGCCGTCTCTTTCCCCTGGTCATGGATTCTGCCAGACATTTCTGCCAATCCCATATAGTCTATCACCTTCATCTGCCATTCTTCCAAGGTGGGTAGATCTTGTGTCTTCCAATACTTTGCGATGAGTATTCTTGCTGCTGTTGTAGCATACATAAAGAATGTTCTGTCTTTCTTTGGCACCAATTGGCCGACAATACCCAAGAGAAAGGCCTCTGGTTTCTTAAGAAAGGTATATTTAAATACCTTTTTCATTTCATTATATATCATTTCCCAGAAAGCCTTAATCTTTGGGCATATCCACCAAAGGTGAAAAAAAGTACCTTCAGTTTCTTTACATTTCCAACATTTATTATCAGACAAGTGGTAAATTTTTACAAGCTTGACTGGAGTCATGTACCACCTATAAATCCTTTTCATAATATTTTCCTTTAAGGCATTACATGCCGTAAATTTCATACCGGTAGTCCACAACTGTTCCCAGTCAGAAAACATAATGTTATGACCAATATCTTGTGCCCACTTTATCATAGCTGATTTCACTGTTTCATCTTGTGTATTCCATTTCAACAGCAAGTTATACATTCTTGACAAGTTCTTAGTATTGGGTTCTAACAGTTCTGTTTCAAATTTTGATTTTTCCACCTGGAAGCCAATTTTCCTGTCCAACTTGTAAACCTCCATTATTTGATAATAATGAAGCCAATCTCGCACTTTAACTTTTAATTTCTCAAAACTCTGCAATTTCAGTTTATCCCCTTCCTGTTCCAAAATTTCCCAATATTTCGGCCATTTGGCCTCCATATTGAGTTTTTTCACAGCCTTTGCCTCCATTGGGGACAACCACCTTGGGGTTTTATTTTCCAACAGATCTACAGCCCCATGAATTTCACACAGACCATTTTCAGCAGGGCTATAAGGGTTAGTCAAATGATGAGTGATACCCTTAGAATCATAGAATCATAGAATCATAGAATCATAGAGTTGGAAGAGACCACAAGGGCCATCGAGTCCAACCCCCTGCCAAGCAGGAAACACCATCAGAGCACTCCTGACATATGGTTGTCAAGCCTCTGCTTAAAGACCTCCAAAGTAGGAGAGTCCACCACACTCCTTGGCAGCAAATTCCACTGTCGAACAGCTCTTACTGTCAGGAAGTTCTTCCTAATGTTTAGGTGGAATCTTCTTTCTTGTAGTTTGGATCCATTGCTCCGTGTCCACTTCTCTGGAGCAGCAGAAAACAACCTTTCTCCCTCCTCTATGTGACATCCTTTTATATATTTGAACATGGCTATCATATCACCCCTTAACCTCCTCTTCTCCAGGCTAAACATGCCCAGCTCCCTTAGCCGTTCCTCATAAGGCACCGTTTCCAGGCCTTTGACCATTTTGGTTGCCCTCCTCTGGACACGTTCCAGTTTGTCAGTGTCCTTCTTGAATTGTGGTGCCCAGAACTGGACACAGTACTCCAGGTGTGGTCTGACCAGAGCAGAATACAGTGGCACTATTACTTCCCTTGATCTAGATGCTATACTCCTATTGATGCAGCCCAGAATTGCATTGGCTTTTTTAGCTGCCGCGTCACACTGTTGGCTCATGTCAAGTTTGTGGTCAACCAAGACTCCTAGATCCTTTTCACATGCACTGCTCTCAAGCCAGGTGTCACCCATCTTGTATTTGTGCCTCTCGTTTTTTTTGCCCAAGTGCAATACTTTACATTTCTCCCTGTTAAAATTCATCTTGTTTGTTTTTGCCCAGTTCTCTAATCTGTCAAGGTCGTTTTGAAGTGTGATCCTGTCCTCTGGGGTGTTAGCCACCCCTCCCAGTTTGGTGTCATCTGCAAATTTGATCAGGATGCCCTTGAGTCCATCATCCAAGTCGTTGATAAAGATGTTGAATAAGACCGGGCCCAAGACAGAACCCTGTGGCACCCCACTAGTCACTCTTCTCCAGGATGAAGAGGAACCATTGATGAGCACTCTTTGGGTTCGGTCAGTCAGCCAGTTACAAATCCACTGAGTGGTAGCATAGTCAAGACCGCATTTTACCAGCTTCTTTACAAGAATATCATGGGGCACCTTGTCAAATGCCTTGCTGAAATCAAGGTAGGCTACATCCACTGCGTTCCCTTCATCTACCAGGCTTGTAATTCTGTCAAAAAACGAGATCAGGTTAGTCTGACATGACTTATTTTTCAGAAATCCATGCTGACTATTGGTGATCAAAGCATTCCTTTCTAGGTGCTCACAGACTGTTTGCTTAATGATCTGCTCCAGAATCTTCCCTGCTATTGATGTCAGACTGACTGGGCGGTAATTATTTGGGTCCTCTCTTTTCCCCTTTTTGTAAATAGGGACAACATTTGCCCTCCTCCAGTCTGCCGGGACTTCGCCTGTTCTCCAGGAATTCTCAAAGATGACTGCCAGTGGTTCTGAGATCACATCTGCCAGTTCTTTTAATACTCTTGGATGCAGTTCATCTGGCCCTGGAGACTTGAATACATCTAAACTAGCCAAATATTCTTGTACTATCTCCTTAGTTATTCTGGGCTGTGTTTCCTTTGCTGAATCATTTGCTCCAAATTCTTCAGGTCGGGCATTGTTTTCTTTATCGGAGATCACTGAGGCAAAGAAGGCATTGAGGAGTTCAGCCCTTTCTGTGTCCCCTGTTTGCATTTCACCATCTTCTCCTCTGAGTGACCCCACTGTTTCTTTGTTCTTCCTTTTGCTACGAACATACCCATAAAAGCCTTTTTTGTTGCTTTTAACCTCTCTAGCAAGCCTGAGTTCATTCTGTGCTTTAGCTTTTCTGACTTTGTGTCTACACGTGCTGGCTATTTGTTTGAATTCCTCTTTGGTGGTTTCCCCCCTTTTCCATTTTTTGTACACATCCTTTTTTAATCTTAATTCAGTTATAAGTTCTTTAGATAGCCACCCTGGCTTCTTTAGGCACCTTCCATGTTTCCGTCTCATTGGTATTGCCTGACGTTGTGCTTTTACTATCTCACTCTTAACAAACTCCCAGCCATCATGAACTCCCTTTCCTTTTAGTATTGCTGTCCATGGGATCTCACCCAGCACTTCCCTAAGTTTTATGAAGTCGGCTTTCTTAAAGTCAAGAAATTGAGTCCTAGTATGCTTGGCTGCTCCTTTCCGCTGTATAGTAAACTTCAGAAGAGCATGATCACTCGCGCCTAATGATCCTTCCACATCTACCCCACTAACCAGGTCATCAACATTGGTTAGGACCAGATCTAAAATGGCTGTTCCTCTTGTTGCTTCTCCCACTTTCTGGACAATGAAGTTGTCTGCAAGGCCAGTGAGGAATCTGTTTGACCTTATGCTCTTGGCTGAGTTTGACGTCCAACAAATATCCGGGTAATTGAAGTCCCCCATTACTACTATCTCCCTTCCTTTTGCATGCTTGGCCATCTGTTCCAGGAAGGCATCATCTATGTCTTCCGTTTGGCTTGGGGATCTATAGTAAACTCCCACAATGAGGTCTCTGTTATTCTTCTCTCCCTTAATTTTGACCCAAATGCTCTCACTTGGCTTTGAGGTTCTAAATCTTGGATCTCTTCACAGGTATACACATCCCTGACATATAACGCCACTCCTCCTCCTTTCTTGTCTGGTCTGTTTCTCTCAAATAGATTGTATCCCTCCATTATTACATTCCAATCATGGGACTTATCCCACCAGGTTTCAGTGATGCCTATTATGTCATATTTAGTTTGCTGTACCAAGAGCTCAAGCTCATCTTGTTTATTTCCCATGCTTTGCGCATTAGTGTACAGACATTGAAGTCCATTAATCATTCCCCCGTGTCTCTTATTTAAGGATTTTTTCCTCCCACCACTAGATCCGCATGCTGTTTGCTCCATTTGGTCTATGACATTTGGATGATCATCTTCATTAATTGATAGACTCCTACCTTCAGGAGCACTGTCTCCCTCCCCCACATTAGTCAGTTTAAAGCCCTCCTGATGAGGTTTCTGAGATTTTTGGCAAAAACATTTCTCCCAACCGTTGTGAGGTGCAGCCCATCACTTGCCAGAAGTCCATCTTCAAGAAACTGCAGTCCGTGATCTAAGAATCCAAACCGTTCCTGTTTACACCATTTGCGAAGCCAGCTGTTCACTTCCACTATTTCCCCCTCTCTCCCTGGGCCACGTCGTTCAACTGGGAGGACAGACGAGATGACAATTTGTGCATTTAGTTGCTTCAATTTCCTGTCGAGAGCCTCGTAGTCTCTTTTGATCTTCTGGAGGCTATTGCTTGCAGTGTCATTGGTTCCCACATGAACCAAGAGGAAGGGGTATTTGTCAGTGGGTTTTATGATTCCTTGCAGTCGTTCAGTTACATCTTGGATCTTAGCCCCGGGGAGACAGCACACTTCCCGAGACATCTTGTCAGGCCCACAGATCACTGCTTCTGTTCCCCTCAGTAGGGAATCCCCTATCACCACTACACGCCTCCTCTTGGGTTTGGTTGGGGTTCTTCCGTGAGCTTTCCGTTCTAAGGTTGCCTGCACATTCCCTGAGGACTGACTTTGCTGCTCGTCTTCATATACCTGACCGACTGTAATGAGGGAGAGATCCTCAAATGGAGTCTGCTCTTCGTCTTCCATGCTAGGGGAGAGGACCTCAAAGCGATTGTGTGTTTCTAAACAATCAGAGTGAACCCTGGGCCTCCTACTTCTTTGAGTCACGTTTCTCCATATATCTGGCTCCTGTGTTGGTGAACTAGCCTCCTTCTCAGGGGAGTCCCCTGTCTCCTCCTTGGTGGGGACGGTGTGCTCTGTTGCTTCCAAGAAGAGCTCCAGCTCTCTAATTCTTTGGAGCGTAGCTACACGTTCCTCTAGTTGCTGGACTTTGTCTTTTAAAAGGGCAATCAACATGCAATTGCTGCAGGTAAAGCTGCCTGCAACCTTTGGCAAGATGGCAAACATTGCGCAGGAATCGCAGGCGACTTACATCGCAACCATGCCCCAAATTGTTTGTTCAGAAATTCTCCGCCCCTATCTGTTTGCAACTGCACAACAGGTTGAGCGAAGAGCTTTTCAGCTTGGGCAACCCATTCTCTGAATGTGGGGAAACACTCTGATTTCTGCTTTAACAACAGCAACCAACTAAAATGTGATTTATCATCTATTACCAGAAAAGCATATCTGGTGCCCCCTTCAGTCTTCTGTGGGAAAGGACCTATCATGTCACAATGGACAAGTTCTAAAACTTCTTTAGATACTCTGTCACTTTTAGAAGCCACAGGCTTCCTCTTAGATTTGGCCATTTTACATACATTGCAATCTAGGAAACAGTTACAGCTAATTACTTTTAGGTTCTTACACCTTTTGCATCTTTGAAAGCACACGAAAATTTGCATGACCCACTTTCCTATGTAATTCACGTACACACCCCTTATGAACTGGCAAATTATCCTGAACCACCTAGGCTGCTTTAACAGGCTTGTCCTGCATTACATATAACCCATTTTCCATCTTTGCATGGCCACATACCTGTGTTCCATTCTTTATCAGACAACCATCCTGCGTGAACTTAACACTATTTGTTGTTGTTGTTGTTTAGTCTAGTCGTGTCCGACTCTTTGTGACCCCATGGACCAGAGCACGCCAGGCACGCCTGTCTTCCACTGCCTCCCGCAGTTTGGTCAAACGCATGCTGGTAGCTTCGAGAACACTGTCCAACCATCTCGTCCTCTGTCGTCCCCTTCTCCTTGGGCCCTCCATCTTTCCCAACATCAGGGTATTTTCCAGGGAGTCTTCTCTTCTCATGAGGTGGCCAAAGTATTGGAGTCTCAGCTTCAGGATCTGTCCTGCATATATACCCTGCATTAATCAAACAGCTTACAGAGAGTAAACAATCGTCCAAACTGCTGACAAACAGAATCTCTGGTAGAGTAGTGTTCAAGCACTGCAGGAAACATATTCCCTGGCCATCAATCTTGCTCCTACGACCATCAGCAAGATAGATCGAGTCTTTTCTGTCGACTGGCTTCTCGAGGGTCCTAAAGTCCTCCTTATTGTTGCAGATAACCCTGCTGCTGCCAGAGTGCAGCAACCACATTCCTTGAGGTATCCTCTGCTCTCGAGAAAATGCAGACCCAAGCTGAGCAGAACGCGTGTTCTTCTTCCCTGAAGAGAACCCCTTCTGCTTACATTTCTGTGTCGATTGCTGTCTCTGCTCCATGTCGTCTCCTGGAAGTCTTGCCCTGCATTGACGCTGGAGATGCCCAAGTTGGTGGCATCTATAGCACCTCTTCAATGCCATGGCCAAGTCCAAACCTTGGCGTTGCTCCATTGGCAGATTCTGCTGCTGGCCCCCTTGGCTGTAACTCCTTCGCTCTTGGAGTTCAGCCTGTCTATCTGGCCTCCTTTCTGCTTCTTTGGTCAGTCTTCCAACCACATACTCAAGGGTCAGATCTCAGGGACGCATACTCTCCATGCTGTTAATCACGGGCAACCAGCTTTCAGGCAAACTTGAAAGGATAATGTACGTTTGGTCAGTCTCATCATAACGCTTACCTCTTTGCTGCAGTTGAAGAAACAGATTTCAGCATTTGAAGAGTTACAATCCCCACAGATCTCTTTTACCAGGCATCTATAGAACTCCAGTTCCCGGCACAAATGCAACAGTGCGCTGTCCTCAGTAGAGGACAGCGCAATGAGACTTTGCTTCCAGGACTTCCACCTAATAAGAGATTCCCCAACCTTTATTACCATCCCAGATACGGACTTCCCGTCATCCAGATTCGCCCAGTTGCTGTCTGTCCAGCACGTGAGCTTCGTCTCACCAGCAGCTGACAGTTTGAGACTGAAGTCCTTGGTATCCTGCTGGTACCACAGTACCTGCTTGATACCATTCCAGGGACTTACACTGGGCTTCGTAGCTTCCCTACTGAGCAGATTGGTAGCAAACGCAATGTCTGGTCTGCTCCATTGGGACAGATACAACAGACTACCCAGAGCTGACTGAAAGAGCTCAGCGTTCTCGAACTCAGCATGTTCTGCTAGCTGACTGTCTTTCACGTAGCTTGTCTCCATGGGTGTCCTGAGTCCTGCACAATGAGACATTCTGAACTTCTCAAGCAACTGCTCAATCTTGCCTTTCTGACTGAGCAAGAAGCTACCATTTTCAGTTCTAACTATTTGCACACCTAGGTAGATCTTTACTGCACCTAGGTTCTTGAGCTGAAAACGTTTACCAAGCTCTTTGGCAAATTTCTGCACCCGTTTGTTTGCCCCTGAGAAGTGAATGATGTCATCAACAAAGACCAAAACCATTTCCTGTGACACTCCTGACCCTTTAAGGTACAGGCAGCTGTCAGCAAGACTCTTCCTGAAACCTAGCTTCTCTAAGGCTTCATTCAGGCACAAGTTCCAATTCCTGGCTGATTGTCTTAGCCCATAAATTGATTTGTGCAATCTCCACACAATGCCTTGCCTCTCGCCCTCAAACCCTGTAGGAGGGAGCATGTACAACTGCTCCTGGAGGTCTGAGTTCAAATAGGCTACATCCACATCAAAGTGATGCACCTGCAAACCTCTTTGTGCAGCAGTGGCTAAGAGCATGTGCTGTGATGGCCTGGGAATCCGATTCAGAGGCTGAACCGGAGGAATCCCAGCCTGCACAGGAGTCCCCACTTCCAGGGCCGGCTGAACTGGGGCAGGGCCTTGATTCTGAAGTGCCTGCACCTGTGCCGGATCCTCAGGAGCAGGCACCAGGTGAATCCACTCTGGCTCCGGAGGTGGTTGAGGACTCAGTGCCTACAGGTGAGTCTCCCCCTGGGTCCAGTAACCCTTCAGCCTCTCCTGAACTGCAGAGGCTCAGGGCAGAGAGGCGAAGGGAACTGGTTTCTCCCAGGAGGAGTGCTCGCCTTAAGGCCAGGAGAGGCGGGTCTCCTGGGGGCCGGGACCGCCCCTGGCCTCAGAGAAGATAAAGGCCAGTCAGCCCGGTCCCAGGTTGCGGGAGCAACGTCGTTGATGAGCTGTTTCAGCCAGTATCCAGTCCTGTTCCCCCAGAGTTCCTGTCCTTGCCCGGCTTTTTGCTGTGGACCCTGCTTTGCCCGAGGAGGACTGTCTGGCGACCCTCAACTCAAGTCCTGGACCTCGCCCCACGGTAACCTCCCCCCTGGACCAGCACAGTTTGCTCCCGCCACACCCGCACTCCCCCTTCGTTGGGGTGCGTTCGGGAAAAGCCAGAAGCCATGGCCGACCAGGCAGCTGCGCTGGTGGCATTGGCCCAGGAGAACCAGGCCTTGACTCACACCGTGCAGCAGCTCAGCGATGCGGTTACGGCACTTCAGCAGCAGTTGGACACCCTACCGGCTCCTGTGGCCGACGCCCCAGCTCCAGGCAAGTACCCAGGGGCCTTGCCAGAGAAATTTGATGGGGCCCCGGCCAGCTTTCCCATGTTCCTCGCCCAGGCCAAGTTGTATATTCAGGGGCGAGCCCGGAGCTTCCCTGACGACCGCACCAAGGTGCACTTTTTGATCAGTTTGTTAAAGGACCAGGCGACCAAGTGGGCATTGCCGCTGCTCAGGCAAGACTCCCCCTTGCTGACAGACTATATGGGGTTTTGCAACCATTTGGAGGCTGCATTCGGCAACCCCCAGAAGGAGAGTCAAGCCAACCGGGCAATTAGGCGTTTGAAACAGGGCAAGTCCACTGCGGCCGCCTACACCATGGAATTTCGGCTGTTGGCGCAAGACTTGTCTTGGAATGACTCTGCACTTCAGGACCAGTATCTTGAGGGACTGTCGGATGAGATACTGGACCAGTTGGCCATGATGGATCGTCCCACCACGCTGGACGCCCTTATTCAGCGGAGCCTGCAGATAGACGATCGGTTGGAGGACCGTCGCCAGACCTGGAACCGCCAGCACCCCCGGCTCCTGGCTCCAGTCCTTCCCAGCAGGTCCACGCCCACAGCCGAGTTGCCGGACGAGCTTGGGGCTGCGCGACCTCGCCTCTCCCCCTCGGAGAAGACGCGGAGTCGGGAGGGGAACCTGTGTCTATACTGCGGTGGGAGTGGACATTACGCCCGATCCTGTCCTAAGAAGAAATGTGGGGAGCTTCGCCTTTGCCATGATTACCGGGCCCTGAACAAAATTACCATCCCTGACCGGTACCCCTTGCCCCTTATTTCGGAGTTGCTGGAGCGGGTGCAAGGGGTGCAGGTGTTCACCAAGCTAGACCTCCGGGGGGCCTACAATTTAATTCGGATCCGAGCCGGGGATGAGTGGAAGACAGCATTCAGGACCCGGTACGGGCAGTTCGAATACCTGGTTATGCCCTTCGGATTGTGCAACGTGCCCGCTGTGTTCCAATGGTACATCAACCACGTGTTCCAGGACTTGCTAGACAAGTACGTGGTGGTGTACTTGGATGACATTCTGGTTTTCTCCCGTGACCCGGCTCTCCACGAGGGTCATGTCCGGACCGTGCTGCAGTGCTTGCGGGAGCACCGCCTGTATGCGAAGCTCAGCAAGTGCGAGTTCCATCAGCGGTCAGTGGACTTCCTTGGTCACCGACTCTGTCCAGATGGGGTGCAGATGGATCCTGGGAAGGTGGCAGCAGTTCGGGAATGGGCGGCACCTCGGAACCGCAAGGACCTACAGCGATTCCTGGGGTTTGCCAACTGTTACCAGACCTTCATTGCAGATTATTCTCATCGCACCACCCCGTTGACCCGGCTACTGCGCCCCAAGACGCCGTTTTCCTGGGACAAGGAGGCAGAGGAGGCGTTTCAGGGGTTGAAAGCCTGTTTCCAGAGAGCGCCGATCTTGCAACATCCTGATCCCTCTTGACCCTTTGTGGTAGAGACCGACGCCTCCAGTACGGCTCTCGGTGCCATCTTGTCTCAGCAGTACGGACCCGATGCGCCACTCTTACCCTGCGCCTTCTATTCCCGCCAGCTCCTCCCAGCGGAGCGTAACTATACCGTGTGAGAGCGGGAACTACTGGCCATCAAGGTGGCCTTTGAAGTCTGGCGCCACCATCTTGAGGGGGCACGACACCCGGTGGAGGTGAGAACCGACCACCGGAACCTGGAGTACCTCCAGACCACCCGCAAGCTGAACCAAAGGCAGATCCGGTGGACGTTGTTCTTTTCCCTGTTCCAGTTCCAGATCCGCTACCTCCCTAGCTCCCAAAACCAGAAGGCGGATGCCCTGTCCCGGAAACCTGAAGACAACGCAGACACGGTACAGCAAGCAGTACCCACCACGATCCTACCACCGGCTGCATTCCTGGCCACCCAGGAGGCTGAGCCACTGCAGGCTCGGGTGCGGGAAAAGCAGCGGGTCAACGCTTGGGCCCAGGAACGACTCCGGGAACTGGCCGAAGGGTCATGCCCTCAGTATCTGGGGCTGGTCTTGCATCAGGGCCTTCTGCTGCACCACGGTCGCCTGTATATCCCACCAGGGCCACTGCGGGCTGAGGTTCTCCGGATGACCCATGATGCCCCAGCAGCGGGACACTTTGGGCAGTATCGGACCACCCATCTGGCAAGCTTTGAGTTTTGGTGGCCCCGCCTGAAGGCTGACGTGGCTCGCTACGTTGCTGGTTGTGATGTCTGCCGGCGGGCCAAGGGCCCTACCGGGTGACCCCCCGGTCTACTTCAGCCGTTGCCAGTCCCACCACGTCCTTGGCACACGGTTTTGCTGGACTTTGTAGTGGACTTACCCCCGTCTCGTGGCTGTACCTGCCTTCTTGTTTTCTCCGACCATTTCACTAAGATGGTGCACTGTGCCCCCTGCCCATCCGTACCCACAGCTAAGGAAACCGCTCAGCTGTACCTTCAGCATGTCTTCCGCCTGCATGGCCTACCTGAGCGTGTGGTGTCCGACCGGGGCGTTCAGTTCACATCCCGGTTCTGGCGAGCATTGCACCAGACCCTCGGGACAGAGGTCTGTCTCTCATCAGCCTACCACCCACAGACCGATGGCCAGAAGGAACGGGCGAACGCGGTGCTGGAGCAGTACCTTCGGTGTTACTGCAGCTACCAGCAGGATGACTGGGTCGACCACCTAGCATTGGCGGAGTTCGCCTACAACAACGCGGTGAATGCGTCCACCCAGCAGACCCCGTTCCAGGCCAGTTACGGTTATCATCCACGGCTGTTTCCGGATGTGCTGCCGGGATCCGCGGTCCCTGCGGTGACGGAGTGGCTTCAGGAGCTCCAGTCCCAGCAACAGCTATTGATGGAGCAACTGCGCCAGGCCAAGGAGGCATACAAGGCCCAGGCCGACCGCCACCGCCAGGTGGGGCCGGAACTCCACGTCGGTGACCTGGTATGGGTCTCCACTCACCACCTCCACCCCTCTCGACCTTCGCGGAAACTGGACGCCCGTTTCACTGGCCCATTTCCTATCGTGGACCAGGTCTCGCCTGTGGCATTCCGTCTCCAGTTGCCTGCAACCCTGAAGGTTCACCCGGTATTCCACAGGTCCCTTCTGAGTCTGGTGGCCCCACCCGACGAGTTCCACCCGAACCGTCCCCGACCGCAGCCAGTTTTGGTTCAGGGGGAGCCTGAGTATGAGGTGGAACGCATTCTGGACTCCCGATACCGCAGGGGAAAGCTGCAGTATCTCATAGACTGGAAGGGGTATGGACCGGAGGACCGTTCCTGGGAACCAGCAGCCAACGTCCACGCGCCTGCCTGCCTCCGAGATTTCCATGCGGCGTACCCCAGCAAGCCGGGTCCAGACCCTCGATTGAGGGGGGGGCTGGGAGGGGGGATGGTGTGATGGCCTGGGAATCCGATTCAGAGGCAGAACCGGAGGAATCCCAGCCTGCACAGGAGTCCCCGCCTCCAGGGCTGGCTGAACTGGGGCAGGGCCTTGATTCTGAAGTGCCTGCACCTGCTCTCAGGAGCAGGCACCAGGTGAATCCACTCTGGCTCCGGAGGTGGTTGAGGACTCAGTGCCTACAGGTGAGTCTCCCCCTGGGTCCAGTAACCCTTCAGCCTCTCCTGAACTGCAGAGGCTCAGGGCAGAGAGGCGAAGGGAACTGGTTTCTCCCAGGAGGAGTGCTCGCCTTAAGGCCAGGAGAGGCGGGTCTCCTGGGGGCCGGGACCGCCCCTGGCCTCAGAGAAGATAAAGGCCAGTCAGCCCGGTCCCAGGTTGCGGGAGCAACGTCGTTGATGAGCTGTTTCAGCCAGTATCCAGTCCTGTTCCCCCAGAGTTCCTGTCCTTGCCCGGCTTTTTGCTGTGGACCCTGCTTTGCCTGAGGAGGACTGTCTGGCGACCCTCAACTCAAGTCCTGGACCTCGCCCCATGGTAACCTCCCCCCTGGACCAGCGCAATGTGCAGAGTTTCACTTCTGGAAGTAGGAGCATATACTTCAGTATAATGCAGTCCCTTCCGCTGCGTGAACCCTCTGGCTACTAGCCTAGCCTTGTACTGCGGTTCTCCAGTTGCTGTGGGTTTAAGACAGTAAACCCAGCGGCTACTCACAGCCTGTTTGCCAGCCGGCAACGTTGTGAGGGAGAACAGACCTAGAAACTCCATTGAGGTCATTTCCTTCTGCATTGTCTCATGCCATTTCCTGGCTTCTTCCTGAGGCAGTTTCTGAACATCCTCAAAACACTCAGGTTCACACTGTGCCATACCAACCCACACACTTGTGACTGTAAACCTGTCAGGAGGTTGACCTTTTGTTGTCTGAGTTGAAAGTCTCAACTCAACTTCAGGTAGACCCTCTGAGTCACTAGGGCCAGCTAGAACGTCCTTGGCATCAGAGAGCTCCCCCTCTGACTTACGGCACCGTCTAGACTTCTCAGCTGAACCTGTGGGAGAGGAAGGAGCACTCCTCTGTTCAAGCTTCACCGCTTTAGGAGACGTTCTCCCCTCTACCTAGAATCATGGAGTTGGAATAGACCACAAGGGCCATCGAGTCCAAGCCCCTGCCAAGCAGGAAACACCATCAGAGCACTCCTGACATATGGTTGTCAAGCCTCTGCTTAAAGACCTCCAAAGAAGGAGACTCCACCACACTCCTTGGCAGCAAATTCCATTGTCGAACAGCTCTTACTGTCAGGAAGTTCTTCCTAATGTTTAGGTGGAATCTTCTTTCTTGTAGTTTGGATCCATTGCTTCATGTCCGCTTCTCTGGAGCAGCAGAAAACAACCTTTCTCCCTCCTCTATATGACATCCTTTTATATATTTGAACATGGCTATCATATCACCCCTTAACCTCCTCTTCTCCAGGCTAAACATGCCCAACTCCCTTAGCCGTTCCTCATAAGGCATCGTTTCCAGACCTTTGACCATTTTCGTTGTCCTCCTCTGGACACGTTCCAGTTTGTCAGTGTCCTTCTTGAACTGTGGTGCCCAAAACTGGACACAGTACTCCAGGTGTGGTCTGACCAGAGCAGAATACAGTGGCACTATTACTTCCCTTGATCTAGATGCTATACTCCTATTGATGCAGCCCAGAATTGCATTGGCTTTTTTAGCTGCCGCGTCACACTGTTGGCTCATGTCAAGTTTGTGGTCAACCAAGACTCCTAGGTCCTTTTCACATGTACTGCTCTCAAGCCAGGTGTCACCCATCTTGTATTTGTGCCTCTCATTTGTTTTGCCCAAGTGCAATACTTTACATTTCTCCCTGTTAAAGTTCATCTTGTTTGTTTTGGCCCAGTTCTCTAATCTGTCAAGGTCGTTTTGAAGTGTGATCCTGTACTCTGGGGTGTTAGCCACCCCTCCCAGTTTGGTGTCATCTGCAAATTTGATCAGGATGCCCTTGATTCCATCATCCAAGTCGTTGATAAAGATGTTGAATAAGACCGGGCCCAAGACAGAACCCTGTGGCACCCCACTAGTCACTCTTCTCCAGGATGAAGAGGAACCATTGATGAGCACCCTTTGGGTTCGGTCAGTCAGCCAGTTACAAATCCACTGAGTGGTAGCATAGTCAAGACCGCATTTTACCAGCTTCTTTAGAAGAATATCATGGGGCACCTTGTCAAATGCCTTGCTGAAATCAAGGTAGGCTACATCCACTGCGTTCCCGTCATCTACCAGGCTTGTAATTCTGTCAAAAAACGACATCAGGTTAGTCTGACATGACTTATTTTTCAGAAATCCATGCTGACTATTGGTGATCACAGCATTCCTTTCTAGGTACTCACAGACTGTTTGCTTAATGATCTGCTCCAGAATCTTCCCTGCTATTGATGTCAGACTGACTGGGCGGTAATTATTTGGGTCCTCTCTTTTCCCCTTTTTGAAAATAGGGACAGCATTTTCCCTCCTCCAGTCTGCCGGGACTTCGCCTGTTCTCCAGGAATTCTCAAAGATGACTGCCAGTGGTTCTGAGATCACATCTGCCAGTTCTTTTAATACTCTTGGATGCAGTTTGTCTGGCCCTGGAGACTTGAATACATCTAAACTAGCCAAGTATTCTTGTACTATCTCCTGAGTTATTCTGGGCTGTTTTTCCTCTGCTGAATCATTTGCTGCAAATTCTTCAGGTCGGGCATTGTTTTCTTTATCGGAGACGACTGAGGCAAAGAAGGCATTGAGGAGTTCAGCCCTTTCGGTGTCCCCTGTTTGCATTTCACCATCTTCTCCTCTGAGTGACCCCACTGTTTCTTTGTTTTTCCTTTTGCTACGGACATACCCATAAAAGCCTTTTTTTGTTGCTTTTAACCTCTCTAGCAAGCCTGAGTTCATTCTGTGCTTTAGCTTTTCTGACTCTGTGTCTACACGTGCTGGCTATTTGTTTGAATTACTCTTTGGTGGTTTCCCCCCTTTTCAATTTTTTGTACGCATCCTTTTTTAATCTTAACTCAGTTAAAAGTTCTTTAGATAGCCACCCTGGCTTCTTTAGGCACCTTCCATGTTTCCGTCTCATTGGTATTGCCTGACGTTGTGCTTTTACTATCTCCCTCTTAACAAACTCCCAGCCATCATGAACTCCCTTTCCTTTTAGTATTGCTGTCCATGGGATCTCACCCAGCACTTCCCTAAGTTTTATGAAGTCGGCTTTCTTAAAGTCAAGAAATTGAGTCCTAGTATGCTTGGCTGCTCCTTTCCGCTGTATAGTAAACTTCAGAAGAGCATGATCACTCGCGCCTAATGATCCTTCCACTTCTACCCCACTAACCAGGTCATCAACATTGGTTTGGACCAGATCTAAAATGGCTGTTCCTCTTGTTGCTTCTCCCACTTTCTGGACAATGAAGTTGTCTGCAAGGCCAGTGAGGAATCTGTTTGACCTTCTGCTCTTGGCTGAGTTTGACATCCAACAAATATCCGGGTAATTGAAGTCCCCCATTACTACTATCTCCCTTCCTTTTGCATGCTTGGCCATCTGTTCCAGGAAGGCATCATCTATGTCCTCCGTTTGGCTTGGGGATCTATAGTAAACTCCCACAATGAGGTCTCTGTTATTCTTCTCTCCCTTAATTTTGACCCAAATGCTCTCACTTTGGCTTTGAGGATCTAAATCTTGGATCTCTTCACAGGTATACACATCCCTGACATATAACGCCACTCCTCCTCTTTTCTTGTCTGGTCTGTTTCTCTCAAATAGATTGTATCCCCCCATTATAACATTCCAATCATGGGACTTATCCCACCAGGTTTCAGTGATGCCTATTATGTCATATTTAGTTTGCTGTACCAAGAGCTCAAGCTCATCTTGTTTATTTCCCATGCTTTGCGCATTAGTGTACAGACATTGAAGTCCATTAATCATTCCCCCGTGTCTCTTATTTAAGGATTTTTTCTGAGAGTTTTGGCAAAAACATTCCTCCCAACCGTTGTGAGGTGCAGCCCATCGCTTGCCAGAAGTCCATCTTCAAGAAACTGCAGTTCGTGATCTAAGAATCCAAACTGTTCCTGTTTACACCATTTGCGAAGCCAGCTGTTCACTTCCACTATTTTTCCCTCTCTCCCTGGGCCACGTCGTTCAACTGGGAGGACAGATGAGATGACAATTTGTGCATTTAATTGCTTCAATTTCCTGCCCAGAGCCTCGTAGTCTCTTTTGATCTTCTGGAGGCTATTGCTTGCAGTGTCATTGGTTCCCACATGAACCAAGAGGAAGGGGTATTTGTCAGTTGGTTTTATGATTCCTTGCAGTCGTTCAGTTACATCTTGGATCTTAGCCCCGGGGAGACAGCACACCTCCCGAGACCTCTTGTCAGGCCCACAGATCACTGCTTCTGTTCCCCTCAGTAGGGAATCCCCTGTCACCACTACACGCCTCCCCTTAGGTTTGGTCGGGGTTTTTCCGTGAGCTGTCCGTTCCAAGGTCACCTGCACATTCCCTGAGGACCGACTTTGCTGCTCGTCTTGAGGGAGAGATCCTCAAATGGAGTCTGTTCTTCGTCTTCTATGCTAGGGGAGAGGACTTCAAAGCGATTGTGTATTTCTAAACAATCAGAGCGAACCCTGGGCCTCCTACTTCTTTGAGTCACGTTTCTCCATATATCTGGCACCTGTGTTGGTAAACTAACCTCCTTCTCAGGGGTGTCCCCTGTCTCCTCCTTGGTGGAGACGGTGTTCTCTGTTGCTTCCAAGAAGAGCTCCAGCTCTCTAATTTTTTGGAGCGTAGCTACACGTTCCTCCAGTTGCTGGACTTTGTCTTCTAAGAGGGCAATCAACATACAATTGCTGCAGGTAAAGCTGCCTGCAACCTTTGGCAAGATGGCAAACATTGCGCAGGAACCGCAGGCGACTGCAGCTGGTCCCTCACCCTCCATCTTGAAAACGTGTCGTTGGGGTGGCTACAGTGGTCCTCCATCTTAAAAAACGTGAAGAGAGGACAAATAACCCCCCCAAAAAAAACCTAGGTCTCCCCCAACAAACGTTTGAGACTAGCTCCCCTAAATCTAAAAGATGGATCAAGCTGCCCTGGAAGCTCTGATAAGCTCCTCCCACAGCTAATCACCTGACTCAACAGAAACCCTGCCCCCTCTGACCTTTGCACAGGGAGAGCAGCTAATCAGCCACAAAGAAACGCACACACAATAAAACCTGTTCTGGTTCAGGACTCTGTTCCTCAGCAGCAGGTTCAACCTCTTCCTCTTCTTTATCAGCAGAGTCAAGCAGACTCTTTGAAAGAACACCAGGGTTCCCATGTATGCGTGTCCACCCACTCTGCTCACAGAATTCAGCACTGTTGCTGAGCAGAATCCTGGACTGGTTGCCTGTTGGATAGGCAAATCTCCACCCCTTGGTCCCTGGCTCATACCCACAGAAAATAATCTTTTGAGACCTAGGGCCACCCTTTCTGCGTTTGGCAAGCCTCGCAGCCAAAAACACGGAAGAAATGCACCTTCGGCTTCTTGCCGTGCAGCAGAAAATAGGGTGTGTCCCCTACAACAGAGTTAAAACAACCTGTTCAAAGTGAAGTTGGCCGTCTTCCAAAATTCCCCTCAAAAGCGCTGGGGAAGCCCGGCATCAAACAGCAATGCTGCAAACATTTCCTGCAGTGTTCTGTTCCGGCATTCTGCAACGCCATTCTGTTGGGGACTGTATGGTACTGTCAACCTGTGTTGTATTCCCTTCTGGTGGAAGAAACTTTGCAGAGCAGACCCGGTGAATTCCCCACCATGGTCACTCTGAAAGTTCTACACACGCATGGAGAACTGCAGTTCCACTGCCGCAATCCAGTTTCTGATCAGTGGCGCAGCCTCACTCTTATGTTTAAGCATGAACACCCAGGAATTTATTGAGAAATCATCTATCAGCATGAGCACATACTTGGCCCCGCCCAGACTGGCTACTGACATAGGGCCACACAAATTTGCATGCACCAGCTGAAAAGGTCTAGTGGTCACCCTTTCAGACCTTGGGTAGGTGCACATTTTCACCTTTGCGGGCTTACATGCTCTGCACTCAAGAAAATTAGCATATGACTTCATTTTGCACCCCTCAGTGCACTCTGGGATCTTCTTCATGTAACCCCATGACACGTGAGCCATTTATCTGTGCCAAAGATGTGCACATGCATCATGTACTGGAATGTTGGCACATTGTGCTTGAGCTGTTTCCGTGGTACCTGGACCTGCAAGAGAAGCTTCTAGCACAAACAGCCTGTCTTTACATTCCACACTGACTAGTTGTTGCTCATCCCTGGAAATAGAGCACGTTATTCTCAAAACAGACTCTATAATTATCAGCAATAAGAGCGGCGACGGATAGCAGCCCGCAGGACAGTCCAGGAACGACAAACGCCTGTATCGAGTCCTGTAAGAAAAAGCAAAACAGTGAGCCAGACTGTGTCAGAGCACGTTTAGTCCCATTTGCAAGACAGACGGATTTTCCAGAGACTACAGAGGTGCAGTTCTGCAAAAAACCACCAGAGGGCATAAGGTGGTGTGAAACTCCTGAGTCAATCACGAAGGTCAGCACAGTGTCCTGTTTACAGCTCTTGACTGTTGCCATGGAAGCTGCCAAGTGTTTATGTTCAGAGTCATTCCTGCCAGTTGCTTTTGGCTTCAGTTTCCCATGTCTCACAGCTGTGGAAGAGCCTCTAATCTGGTTGCCACAGGAGACGACTTTGGGCCCTTCCTGTGCCTCTACAGGGCAGTCTCTCACGAGATGGGAGGGGGAGCCACATTTGTAGCAGCGTCTCAAAGCAAATGCTCTGTTCGGGTCTGGTACGTTTCCACAGCTCCAGAATTCCCGGACTTGTAGCAGAGCGGCACAGCGAGTGCTTCTTGTGTGAGTGAAGAAAGAGTCCACACTGTTGTCCAGCTTTATTTACATCAGGCAGATAAAATAAACAGACCATCAGAGACAGCCGACATGGCTCCTCCGTCTCTCGGCAGAAAAGTGAAAGTAACTCACAGACAAAGAATTCAGCTTCCCGGATGTAGGGCTAGCTCCTCCCCAGATGCAGGACACACAGAGATGTTAACCCTGTAAACTCCAAACCTCACACCCCCTCTTGCCCTGCACTGGGGAGTGTAAGTGTAACCACTTACCCCAAACACAGACCTTCACAGAACTCCCCATGATGCTGGAAGGTCAGCGGTTTCGTGAACCCATCTGCCAGGTTCTTCGAACTGGGACAGTATTTCAGTTCCACTAATCCCAACCGAACACTCTGACACACATTCTGGAAATGGATGTCTAGGTGTTTGGTTCTGGCCTGAAACTGCCCAGACTCTGCTAACTTCAGACAGGGTTGATTGTCCTCCCAAACCGTAATGGGAAAGCAACACTCTCCACAGATCTCTTGAACCAAGCACGCATAGAACTCCATTTCCCTACAAATCTCAGACAGCTCACTGAACTCAGCCTCAGTAGAGGAGAGCGCTATGAGACTTTACTTTTGGGACTTCCACCCAACCAAAGAGTCCCCAAGCTTCACTACCATACCAGAAACAGACTTCCTGTCTTACAAATTCACCCAATCGCTGTCTGCCCAGCACGTCAACTTGACATCGCCCTTGGCTGACAGCTTGAGACAGAAGTCTGGTATCTTGCAGGTAACACAGCACCCGCTTGACACCATTCCAGGCTTTTACACTTGGGTTTGTAGCTTCCTGGCTGAGCAGATTGGTAGCAAAAGCTATGTCAGGTCTGCTCCACAGGGACAGATACAACAGACTACCCAGGGCTGACTGAAAGAGCTCAGCATTTTCAAACTCAACGCGCTCTACTTGCTGACTGTCTTTCACGTAGCTTGTCTCCATGGGTGTCCTGACCCCTGCACATTCAGACATCCTGAACTTCTCAAGCAACTGCTCAATCTTGCCTCTGACTGAGCAGGAAACTTCCATCTTCAGTCCTAATTATCTGCACGCCTAGGTAGATCTTTACTGCACCTACGTTCTTGAGTATAAAACGTTTACCAAGCTCTTTGGCAAACTTCTCCACCTATTTGCCTTTGAGACAAAGACTATGTCATCAACAAAAACTAAAACCATTTCCTGTGATTCTCCTGACCTTTTAAGGTACAGGCAACTGTCAGCAAGACTCTTCCTGAAACCTAGCTTCTCTAAGGCTTCATTCAGACACAAGTTCCAATTCCTGGCTGATTGTCTTAGCCCATAAATCGATTTGTGCAATCTCCACACAATGCCTTGCCCCTCGCCCTCAAACCCTGTAGGAGGGAGCATGTACAACTGCTCCTGGAGGTCTGAGTTCCAATAGGCTACATCCACATCAAAGTGATGCACCTGCAAACCTCTTTGTGCAGCAATGGCTAAGAGCATGTGCAGAGTTTCACTTCTGGAAGTAGAAGCATATACTTCAGTATAATGCAGCCCCTTCCGCTGCGTGAACCCTCTGGCTACTAGCCTAGCCTTGTACTGCGGTTCTCCAGTTGCTGTGGGTTTAAGGCGATAAACCCACCTGCTGCTCACAGCCTGTTTGCCAGCCGGCAACGTTGTGAGGGAGAACAGACCTAGAGACCCCATTGAGCTCATCTCCTTCTGCATAGCCTCTTGCCATTTGCTGACTTCTTCCTGAGGCAGTTTCTGAGCATCCTCAAAACTTTCAGGTTCACACTGAGCCACCCCAACCCATACACTTGTGGCCTCAAACCTGTCAGGAGGTTTACCTTTAGTGGCCTGAGTTGACCGTCTTAGCGTGAGCTCTGGTACCCCCTCTGACCCACTAGGGCCAGCTAGACCATCCTTGATGTCAGAGAGCTCCCCCTTTGACTTGCTGCACCCTTTGAACCTCTCAGCTGGACCTGTGGGTGAGGATGGTTCACTTTTTGGCTCTGACTTGACAGCTTTAGGAGAGGTTTTAGGCTGCTCCTGCTCTGGACTCTGTTCCTCAGCAGCAGGATCAGTCTCCACCTCTTCCTCATCAGCTGAGTCAAGCAAACTCTCTGAAAGTACATCTGGGTTACCATGTATGCGTGTCCATGCACTTTGCTCACAGAACTCAGCACTTTTGCTGACTATAAGTCTGGACTGATAGCCTTTTGGATAGGCAAATCTCCACCCCTTGGTCCCTGGTTCATACCCACAGAAGATCATCTTCCTGGACCTTGGTCCACCCTTTCTGCGTTTGGCCTTTGGCACAAGAACCCAAGCCTCACAACCAAAAACATGGAAGAAATGCACCTTGGGCTTCTTGCCGTGCAGCAGAAAATAGGGTGTGTCCCCTACAACAGAACAATAGGAGCGATTCTGAGAAAATGAAGCACACTGCCAGGCTTCGGCCCAAAAGCGTTGTGGGAGCCCAGAATCAAAGAGCATAGCTGCAACAGCCTCTTGTAGCGTTCTGTTCTTGCGTTCAGCAACGCTATTCTCTTGAGGACTGTGTGGGACTGTCAACCTGTGGCGTATTCCCTTTTGGCGGAAGAATTTCTGCAGCGCAGACCCGGTGAACTCTGCACCACGATCAGACTGAAAGCTCCGGACCTTTGAAGAGAATTGCAATTCTACAGCAGAGATCCAGCAAACAGATTCACGGGCGACGCTGGGAGCATCGCGCTGGCGTCGGGAGAAGAAGAGGGGTAAAGTACCCGCTGCAGCAACCTTCCGCTCCTTCCTCCCCCTGCGTGTTGTTGGCTTGCCTCCAGTCGTTCTTTTCCCCGCGTCCCACTCCGATTCCCCGGCTCGCTCCCTGCTACTGTTTGCTTGCCTCCCGGCGGTCTTTTACCCGCGTCCCACTCTGATTCCCCGGCTCCCTCCCTGCTACCGCTGGGGCTGCAGCTCCAGATCGTTGGCCCCGTCCTGCCCTTCTCCGTCCCGAACCCCCCCCCAGTTGCTACCCTTTCACGTCGGGGGCTGGGCTCTTGTCCTCACTTTTTCCCCTCTTGGCGTTGCTTTGTTCAGCTGGGATTGTTTTGTCGGGTTGCCGCGGGCACAGCAGCCGTCCGCCTTCCCAGGCGCGTGTTTTGAGGTCACGGCCGCCATTTTTGTTGAGGGATTTGTTAAGGGCAGGGGATAAGCGCCATCTTTGAGGGCACTCGAGGCGGTGGCGCGAGCGGCCATTTCAGCCTAGGTGAAGGGAAAAGGCTTATCGCGGCCGCCATCTTAGTAAGGTCCCCATGGTGAAGCCACGGCGGCCATTTTAGGTGTGGAGCGTGGGGAGAGAAATACATTTTAAACACAGCTGAATTCCCAAATCGGAGACAGCCCCGCAGGCAAGCGGCGAATAAGCAAGCAAGGGTCTTTTATAGTATCTCTGCTCCGGCAATTTACTTCCGCCTTATAACTCAGGCAGGTCTTTTGTGAGTTCATCTTGGCTGCAGGGCAGAACGTGGTGGGACTTCATTGCTTGTGATTTGTCTGTCTCATTTAACGGTCGGCTAAGTGTGGTGCGCCTGATGTCCTAATTTTACTCAGACTGCCTGCCAACTGCTGGGGGAATAAATAAATACTGTGTGTGTGTGTATATATATATATATATATATATATATATATATATATATATATATAATAAAAAACAAAAAACAATAAATAAATAAATAAATAAATAAAACCAACAACAACAACAAAAAATTACAACTAAATAAATAAATAAATAAATAAAAAATTCCAACAACAACGACAACAAATACAAATAATACGCCTACAAATAATAAATAAATAAATAATAATTAAGGAGTAAATAAATTAAAGATAGATCCTTTTTCCTAGGACGTGAAGAAGTGTAGTGTAGACAATACTGAACTAGGGTGCGCCTTCAAGCGGTTAAATCAATACTGAACAAGCACCGTGCTCAGCTTTTTATGGCTTCCGGCGGTGATCAACAGCCATCCACCTCTGGCAATCAGTTGGCACCTACTGCAAGTAACGGTAGCGCCCATATGGCGGCCATGCCCTGCGACCCTCAAGCCTTTGCCCAGTTCTTCAGGGCGTTCGAAACATTTTATAGGCAGTGTAGGCCTGAGCCTTTGGCACTGCCAGAACCATCGCAGGACGTAATACCTGATACCCCGCCTTTGAATCTGGGGCAGTCGAGTACCTCAACCGCAGCAGCGGGCAGTGCCCAGTCTAGTTCCACAACAGGGGGCCGCCCCAATACCCGGGCCCAGTCCGCCCTATCCAGGAAGGCAGCCCAAGGTGCCAGTAAAGGCAAGGCGCCAGCTAAGAGTAGCAGCAAGGGAAAGGCACCCGGAAAAGGGGGCAGCAACAACACCATCTCACAAGCTGTAGGTATTCCGAGTGCCTTTCAGGAGCAGCAGACTACGCACAGCTCTACTGACGACAGCGCCGGTTCCAACTCCGAAGAAGAGCGAGAGGAAATTAAATCTGCTCAGCCGGCGGCCAGCGCCACTAATGACGTGGCGCAAGGGGGTAAGAGGAAATCCAAGAAAAAACACACCTCGGCCAAGAAGAAGAGGAGCAGGCAGTCAGAGACCGAAGAGGAATCAGGTACGTCCTCTTCAGAATCGGATACTGAGGGACCCATGGATGGCTATTGGGGCATTGAGGAAAATAATCATGGTATCCCGCTCTGGGCACATGAAAGGAGGGCCAATTCCCACTGAAAAACCTTCAACGGGGTGTTGGAGTGGAAGGACGGAGCATTGGTGGAGGACGTAAAGGTCGCTACCAATCAGCCCACAGATTTCATTCTGGGGAACCACTTGTCCCAAAGAAAGAGGAACAAGATCCTCAACGGGGATTACGTAGATATGTTTACCCTCCTTCCCCCAGCCAAATTAACAGGGAAAGGCGAAAAGAGACGCTCTTACAGTAAGAGGAGGTATAGAACGCCCAGGGCGGAGTGCACCTTTGAGAACTGGTTGGATGGCTACCAGGTTTTCATGGGGGTAGCTTGTGCAGCTTATCCTTGGCGTTCCATGGATTTAGTTGCCTATCTGGCTCATGTGAGGCGTGCTCGCGCCCTTGCAGGGGAAAATTCCGCATTAACATATAATGAGAATTTCCGCAGAAATGCCTCCCTACTTCCTTCTACCCGATGGGACCTGACAGACCCTAACTACTGGGGCGAGGATGTAAATCCCTACATTGAAAAGAAAAGTCAGGACTCAGCAAAAGTGGGTAAGACTGAGACAAAATGTCGGCGCCAGTGCTGGGAGTTCAACAGGGGGGTATGCTCATGCCCCTTTTGTAAGTATCTTCACGAATGTGAGCGGTGTTGGGGTAACCACCCCGCCTCCTCGTGCTTTAAGAACAAGCCGCAGCCCTTTCGGGGGGGCAGGGGGTACTTCCACAATAATACCAGAGGTGCCCCCGGAGCATCCCACCAAGGACCCACCGAGCATCCCACCGAGGAACGGTTAAGGGAGCTGGGCATGTTTAGCCTGGAGAAGAGGAGGTTAAGGGGTGATATGATAGCCATGTTCAAATATATAAAAGGATGTCACATAGAGGAGGGAGAAAGGTTGTTTTCTGCTGCTCCAGAGAAGCGGACACGGAGCAATGGATCCAAACTACAAGAAAGAAGATTCCACCTAAACATTAGGAAGAACTTCCTGACAGTAAGAGCTGTTCGACAGTGGAATTTGCTGCCAAGGAGTGTGGTGGAGTCTCCTACTTTGGAGGTCTTTAAGCAGAGGCTTGACAACCATATGTCAGGAGTGCTCTGATGGTGTTTCCTGCTTGGCAGGGGGTTGGACTCGATGGCCCTTGTGGTCTCTTCCAACTCTATGATTCTATGATTCTATGATTCTATGACCCAGTAACCGGCAGTAACGTTGATCTTGGTCTGGCCTTTTCTCTCATCCGCCTACAGCCCCTCAAAGCTTTGTTAGAACAATACCCTGTAAAAAAAGTGCGACAAAATACCTTTGGGAAGGGTTCTCTAAGGGATCTAGAATCCCAGTAGCTGTTCCTCCCAACTCTGGGGATCCACAAAACCAGAAATCGGTTAGGGACAGGCCAGACATAGTCAGAAAAAAAGTTGGAAAAAGAAATCAGGGCTGGCAGAGTGGCGGGGCCCTTCGCCGAACCGCCCTTCAAGGGCCTTCACTTATCCCCGCTGGGTATTGTGCCAAAAAAGGCTCCGGGCGAATTCCACATGATTCATAACCTCTCTTACCCAAGGGGAGGCTCGGTCAACGACGGAATCCCCCAGGAACTTTGTACGGTGAAATACGCGTCCTTTGATCAGGCAGTCAAAATGATTCGTAGATTCAGACAAGGGGCATTCTTGGCAAAATGCGACATTGAATCGGCCTTTCGCCTGCTTCCAGTTCACCCGGATGACTTCAGATGGTTGGGCTTCAAATTTGAGGGCGCGTATTTCGTTGACAAAGCAATGCCCATGGGCTGCTCCGTAGCTTGCGCAGCTTTTGAATCCTTTAGCACATTCCTGGATTGGGCACTACGTTTCAGAACAGGGTCCCTGGGAATGTCACATTACCTCGATGATTTTATTTTGGCGGCGGATAGCAAACCACGCTGCTCCGCCCTGCTGGAGGCGTTTACAGCCCTAGCTGGCGAGTTAGAGGTACCCTTGGCCGCAGACAAAACGGAGGGTCCAGCCACCTCCATCGTCTATTTAGGTATTGAGCTAGACACCGTGGCCCAGACTTCGAGGTTACCGGGAGAAAAACTGGCGGTGCTCAAGGCGCTGATCCAGCAACTGCTGCCTTTAAAGAAAATTACCCTGAGACAAATTCAATCCTTGCTGGGCCACCTAAATTTCGCTTGCAGGGTCGTTGCCCCGGGTTGGCCATTTTGCGGCCGCCTTGCCAGAATGTCGGCGGGGCTGAAAGCTCCACAGCATAGGGTGCGCCTCTCCAAGGAAGTCAAAGCCGACCTGGGTGTTTGGTTACAATTCTTAGAGAAGTACAATGGTATATCCTTATGGCAGGATTCCGTGGCGCTCAATGCCGACTTCCAAGTCCAATCGGACGCGTCCGGAGCGCTGGGTTTTGGGGTGTACTTCCGGGGACAGTGGTGTGCCAAACAGTGGCCCCCTGAGTGACGGGGTCAGCCCATTACCCGGGACCTTACATTTTTGGAGTTCTTTCCTATAGTTGTGGCAGTGCATCTATGGGCTGAACAATTCCGCAATCACAGGGTGTGTTTTAACACTGACAACCAAGCAGTTGTGTCGGTTGTCGCCAGGCAGTCCGCAAGGTCCACCAGAGTGGGAAACCTGTTACGGTCCTTTGTCCTTCTGTGTCTGGAACGGAATATATACTTCTCGGCCAAATTTGTACCTGGCATTAATAATGATATCGCGGATGCTCTATCTCGTTTTCAGATGGAGCGCTTCCGCTCATTAGCGCCAGAGGCGGAGCAATCATCGATGCCTTTCCCGGAGCATCTCTGGAATCTTGGGAGAGAGAAGTAATGAAGGGAGTATTTGGTGCAGTGGCCCCGTCCACGATGAGGTCATACAAGAAGGCGTGGGCTGATTTCTTAAGGTTTCGCATGGGCATGCCTGGCTCGAGGTACCGCAACATGCCTTCAACTAGGGAGGTCCTGTGCTACTTGGCGCATCTGAAGGAGTTAGGCAGGGCACCCAAGATGCTCAATATCCAGTCGGCAGGGATCTCGTATTTTTGTAAAGCCTTCTTCACAACCGACCGGTGTGCAGCATTCATCGTGCGCAAAACATTAGAGGGGTGGCGCAGACAGCATCCTCCCAGCTCAGATAGAAGGCGGCCCATAATATATGATATCTTGTCCCAGATACACAAAGCTTTGCGATCAATTTGCTGGTCAAAGTATGAAGCGTGCCTATTCTCGGCCGCGTATTCCATAGCCTTCTTTGGCGCCCTGCGGGTGCGCGAGGTGGTCTGTGAAGGAGGGGTCACACACTCCCAGAGGGGCATCTTAATGAGTGACCTGACTCTGTCCGGAACCGACCTCATCGTCCAGGTCCGGAGCTCAAAGACGGACCAGCAGGGCAAAAGGGCCCTGCTCCGGCTACCAGCAGCACATAGAAAAGGACCCTGTCCGGTTAGGGACACTAGGCGTTTCCTTTACTTAAGACCTACCGGGCCCGGTCCGCTTCTGATCCACGCGGATGGATCACGCTTGACTAGACATCAATTCACAAGGGTAATGCGCTTGGCTCTGTCGGAAAGTGGTCTGCCGGCGTCGGAGTTTGCGGCACACTCATTCCGTATAGGGGCGGCCACCACGGCGGTGCACCTAGGGCTCTCCACTGACAGGATAAAGGAATTGGGGAGGTGGAAATCTAATGCATATAAAGCTTATGTTAGAGACAATTTATGACGTGGTGATTCACCCCTGACGTTGGCTCCCCTGTCTATTTGCCTTTCAGGATCCAAGATGGTGCGCATTTGGTTGGTGGGCCACAGCATCGTTCATTGGGCCAAGTATCGTGCCATGGGCATTGGACCGGGGGCCAACCTGGGATTACCATCTAACGTGGAGCTGGCTTGGATAGCGCATAGAGGGATGCGCTGGAGTGAATTCAAACCAGCAGTGATGGCAAGGGCTGTGGCCGAAGGGCCACCCGATGCCCTGGTGATTTAATTGGGGGAAAATGATCTTGCATATCGCAAAGCCATTGATCTAAGATGGAACATTTTTGACGATCTGTCCGAGCTGGTGACGGTGTACCCACACATCACGATATTATGGTCCTCGTTGCTTGAGAGGAGGACATGGAGGGATTGTGTGAGCCCAGTGGGAGTCAATAAGGCAAGGGAGGTTTTAGAGCGGGCAGTCGAACGTAGAGTGGCGGCTCTGGGCGGGTTCGTCATAGGACACCCAAGCATCCAGTTCAGCAACGAGGCCCTCTACAGAAGGGATGGCGTACATCTGTCTGATGCGGGGAACGGCATATGGCTGGAGGACATCATAGCAGGGATTAGGGGTTGGTTACAGGTTTGAAGGTATTGGTGGCGAGCTTTGCTCGAGTGGCGGTTAGGCATTGGCTGGGGTTCAAGTGGTATGAAAATGGTGGGGGGGAAGGAACGCCATCACCTTCCCCCAAGGTAAGGGGTAGTCCGGTAGAGGACTCTGGGGGGCGTTGTCTTGTCCGAAACCTGGGAAGGTAAGGGCCTCCGGCACGCCCCCGAGCAGTGACACCCGTGGGATCCTAGTTGGCGTACTTCAACAGGACCCCCCACGGTTTGTGTTAACCCTTCCCGGTCACCATGCCGGGTAGTTGATAGGAGCCAATGCCTAAGGCCAATACCTTCAATTCTTTAATCAATAAAGTTGTGGCCTTTTCATGCCCATTAAACTTAAACAATGTGTCCGGTGTCTTTATTTCATATGGGGGAGGGGCATTGACACGCAAAGCTTTATTAGAACAGAAAACACCATTGTGACTTTCCACATTAGAAGCAATATCTTTGGATAAAGTAAATATGAGAATAAATTGGCCGACATATAGAGAGCTGTTAACAGAAATTGACAACCAATTAAAATTAACAGACTTTGAAGAAGTAAGAGAAAAGGTAATAGGTGGGTTACAATATTTCCAACTAAAACTTTTAAAAATGACAAAAATAATTTAGATATGAAGTGTAAGATTTCAGAGAGAAATAATAATAACAACAATAATAACAATTTTTTATTTATACCCCGCCCTTCCCGGTTCAGGAAACCGGGCTCAGGGCGGCTAACAACAATTTTAAAACAATTGATGCTACGAAAAACAACAACAGCATAAAATACAGTATAAAGCGTAAATAACAATAAAATCAAAAATCAATTTAGAGGGAAAATCCATCCAATAAACATTAGATGATCACCAGGGCTAGCTGGCTAAATTAGTCCCACTTGGGCCAGCGAGGAGAGCAGGGGAGAACCAGCTGTGGGATCCCAGAGCGGGCAATCTTCACAAAAAGGGGAGGCGGAGGGAAGGAAGGGGAACAAAAGATCAGGCTGAGTTCAAATGGAAAGCCAGGCGGAATAGCTCTGTCTTATAGGTCCTGCGGAAGGAAGTTAAATCCTGCAGGGCCCTGGCCTCATGGGACAGAGCATTCCACCAGGTTGGAGCCATCACTGGCCCTGGTGGAGGATAGTCTGACTTGCTTAGGGCCCGGGACGTCTAAACTATGATTATTCATGGACCTTAACAATAGTAGAAGGTAGTACAACACTGCTGTCAAAAATGAACAATCTGCTTTTGGAATGGGACACTGAAGAGGAACAGGTCAAATGTATTATGATAAAATGGGCAAAGGATGTGGGACATAATATATTAATGATGGATTGGGAAAGGCTTAGATTTGACATTTTCTGCATGTAAATTACTGAAAGAGAACTGCATGAAAATGATGGTATAGGTGGTATTTAAGCCCGGTTAAATTAGCAAAAATGTACTTCTCACTCACCTTGTCGTGGTGAGTGGGCTTCCACGTTCCTATGACCCTTGGGAGTGAAGCCATCGGGAATCTCGTACACCCAGCAGGGTCACCTAAGTACTTAATTCGTTCCGGATGTCCGTACTTAACCTGAAACTGTTATTAACCTGAAGCACCACTTTAGCTAATGGGGCCTCCTGCTGCTGCCGTGCCGCCAGAGCACAATTTCTGTTCTCATCCTGAAGCAAAGTTCTTAACCTGAAGCTCTATTTCTGGGTTATCGGAGTCTGTAACCTGAAGCGTATGTAACCTGAGGTACCACTGTACTTTACTAATTAGTACTTTACTAATAATAGTGGAAGTGATGCAGAGAGTGACTCACTCCTTAAGCTCCGTACCAGTAGTATACAAGGAATCTTTACAACCCCAAGTAGCTGATTCCCAAAAGAATCTGCCCTGCAAGCGAAAGAAACCTCTGACAAGCACAGAAGAAGCCCAACCGGGAGATATATCCTCATGTGCTTCCCCATCTCAGAAGCCCCTCCTGGCCCTGAGGGAACCTGATTCACAGGAGAAACAGTTCCCCTCCTCTCCTTGGACAAGTTAAAGGATGTCTCCCCTGTTAGGATTTTTATCTCACCAGCTGCGCAGCGAGCAGCACAATGGTTGTTTACATCATGTGAGTGTCTGAGAGCGTGAGATAGGAAGTCTCTGCTCAGTCTCAGTACTGTAAGAATACAAAATACCTCTCTTAGATTTTTTTGGGATCTCTTTATCTAAAATACTTAATAGAAATGCCTCCGTTTTTTTGGTAAAAGTTATCCCCATCATCTTTTTTAATTCATCGTATATTTCCCCCCAAATAATCTTAATCTTTCCACACGTCCATCACATGTGGATCATGTCACCGTTATTTTCTCCACATCTCCTACAAGCATTCACCAAATTATTATACATTCTTGATAATCTGGAAGGAGTGAGGTACCACCTATGAGCCATTTTCATCATGTTCTCTCTTATATTATAGCTGGCTGTAAATTTCAAATTTACCTTCCATAAGTTTTCCCAATCTTTTAGCATAATTCGACGGCCCACATTCCACATCTTGGGCCCACTTTATCATTGAAGCCTTAACCTCCTCATCCATTACTTCGTAGTCTAAAAGAAGTCTATACATTTTTGCGATTATTTTAGTTTTACTATTCGGTAATTCTCTTTCAAATCTTGAAGGCTCCTTTTCAAAACCTATCTGCTTATCCTGTCTGAACATTTCATTCACCTGGAAGTAATCTAGCCAACTAGAAAAGTGATCTTTTATTTTCTCATAACTTATCAATATTATTTGACCCTCCTCCCTTAATATTGTGTTATACATTATCCAGTTCTCTTTGATGATGTTGTTTTTTTTTAACAGTGATTGCTTCTAATGGAGAGTTCCATCTTGGGGTTTTCTGTTCCAAATATCTTTTGTATTTTTCCCACACCTTATATATAGCATTTCTTATTATATGATTTGAAAAACTCCGGTGCACCTTTATTTTCCCATAATTAAGATAGCCGTGCCATCCAAAACGTGTGCCATGACCTTCTAGATCTAAAGTATCCCAATTTTTTAATAAACACCAATCTTTCAACCAGAAAAGACATGAGGCTTCTTAATATAGCTTCAAATCTGGTAACCCGAAGCCACCTCTTTCTACAGTATCTATTAATATCTTATGCTTTGTTCTTGGTCTTTTACCCTTCCACAAAAAGTTAGAAATTTCTTTTGGCCACTTGTCAATACTGCTGGTCTTTCCTATAATTGGAATTGTTTGGAATAAAAAGAATAGCTTCGGTAAGACTATCATTTTAATTACTGAAATACGGCCCAGGAATGATAAGTTTAGGCTTGTCCATGTCTCCAACTGTCTTTTTATATCTTTCCAACAATTAATATAATTATCTTCATACAAGTTAATATTCTTTGGTGTTATCCATAATCCTAAATACTTGATTTTGGGGTAGATTTTAATTTGTATTATTTTTTCTAATTCTGCTTTTTCATCTGGCGACAAATTTGTAACTAATAGTTTTGTCTTGTTTAAATTCAGTTTGAACCCCTCAACTTTACCGTAGGCATATATTATTTCCAACGCCTTTGTTAAACTGTTTTGGTTGCTCCATAGTTATAATTAGATCGTCAGCAAATGCCCTCATTTTGTAACTTCTATTTCCCAGCATAATCCCTTTTATTTCTTTTTCCTCCCTAATTCGTTTACATAAGACTTCCAATGTTAGTATGACAATTAAGGGGGATAGTGGGCAACCTTGTCTGACCCCTTTACTGATTTCACACTCCTGTGATAAATTTCCATTTATTATGATTTTAGCTTTTTGTTTTGAATATATTGCTTCAATCCCTTTTATATACTGTATACCAAAATCCATATGGTGTAATAGACCTTTCATAAATTTCCAGGAGACCCTTTCGAAAGTTTTTTCAGCATCTATGGCCATTAAGACTGCCTTCTTTTCTATTCTTAAGTCTAAATACTCTAATAAGTTTATAATGTTTCTAGTGTTGCTATAGATGTGCCTCCCGGGCAAAAAGCCAGCTTGGTCATTCTGTATAATCATCTGGAAGACTTTTTTTGATCTTTCGGCTAAAATATTTGCATATAATTAATAATTGCTATTTAGGAGTGCGATAGGCCTATAGTTGTTAATAAGTAGATTGTCCATTCCCTGTTTTGGAATTAATGCAATAAGGCTGTCTTTCCATGAGTCCGGCATGGTTCCATCTTTTAAGATGTTGTTCATGATACTTCTTAATGGGTCAGACAGTATGTCCTCAAATTTTTTATAATACATTGCCGGTAGGCCATCTGGCCCTGGTGACTTTCCTATCTTTGCTTCCTTAATTGCTCTTTGAATTTCGTACAATGTAACAGGGGCATTCAACAGTTCGTTTTGTTCTTTAGTAAGTTTCGGTAGACCATTCTGTTCTAAATATTCTTTAACTTCTTCTGATGTTTCATTTCCTTCCTTATAGAGCTCTCTAAAGAATTCGAGAAATCGTTTCTCTATTTCTTTAGGGTTGTTTATTATTTTGCCTTCGCACTTAACTCTATTTAGAATCCTTTCTGCCTCTCTCTTCTTTAGTTGCCATGCTAATAACCTTCCTGGTTTATTAGCATATTCAAAGGTTTTTTGTTTCAATAATCTTAGTTTCCATTCCATTTCTGCATTTATTAGCATTAACTATTGAGATTGTAGGATCTTAATATTTCTTTTTTATATATAGAATATTTATTAAAGGTTTTAGACAATATAACACCAAACATATAAAACACCATTACCAACATAAAACAAACAGAAAAGAAAAAAGCAAAAAAGTAACACACAATAGATAAAATACAGCATGATTCATTTCCAAAAAAACCATATTTCCATAACCTTCCTTTGGGACTTCCTCACATCTCCCTTATCTGCGTTCCCAATTATAAAGTTGAGTCAGCAATACTTCACCTTCTTTCAATCTTACTTTGTAATTTCCAAATATTATGTCTCCAGTTTTAATTTTTATTTTCCCATATTTAAGTATTTAATTTTGACATAATATTATATAAATTTACATCCTTATTTTTATAAATCGCTTATTTTCATACTTCTTTCAACTAGTTAGTGGTGTCAAGTTGTTTTCTATCCTGCATCATCTTAGCATTCATACAATTTACAGTGTTTTTGCAAATAGTCCTTAAACTTTTTCCAGTCCTCTTCCTCCGTCTCTTCTCCCAGGTCCCGGATTCTGCCAGTCATTTCTGCCAATTCCATATAGTCTATCAGTTGCATCTGCCATTCTTCCAGAGTGGACAAATCTTGAGTCTTCCAATGCTTTGCAATAAGTATTCTTGCTGCTGTAGTCGTGTACATAAAGAAAGTTCGGTCCTTCTTTAACACCCTTTGGCCGACAATGCCCAAAAGGAAGGCCTCTGGTTTCTTAGGGAAGGTATATTTAAATACCTTTTTTAACTCATTATAGATCATTTCCCAGAAAGCCTTAACCCTTGGGCAAGTCCACCACAGGTGAAAGAATGTTCCTTCAGTTTCCTTACATTTCCAACATTTATTGTCTGACAAATGGTATACTTTTGCGAGCTTGACTGGGGTCATGTACCACCTATATATCATTTTCATAATATTTTCTTTCAAGGCACTGCATGCCGTGAACCTCACACCGGTGGTCCATAACATTTCCCAGTCAGCAAACATAATGTTGTAACCAATGTCCTGTGCCCATTTTATCATTGCTGATTTAACCATTTAATCCTGAGTATTCCATTTTAACAGCAAGTTGTACATTTTTGAAAGTACCTTAGTTTTTGGTTCTAACAGTTCTGTTTCTAGTTTCGATTTTTCCACCTGGAAGCCTATTTTTTTGTCCATATTGAAATTCTCCCTAATCTGAGCATAATGTAACCAATCTCGCACTTTATCCTTTAATTTCTCAAAACTCTGCAATCTCCAGATGTCTCCATCTTTTTCTAATATTTCCCAATATTTCGGCCATTTGGCCTCCATATTGAGTCTTTTCTGAGCCTTAGCGTCCATTGGTGACAGCCACCTTGGGGTCTTGTTTTCTAATAAATCTTTGTATTTTATCCAGACATTAAACACTGCTTTCCTGACAACATGGTTCTTGAAAGCTCTATGAACTTTTACCTTGTCATACCACAAATATGCATGCCATCCAAAGGCATTGTTAAACCCTTCCAAATCCAAAATATCAGTGTTCTCCAGAAGCAGCCAATCTTTCAACCAGCAGAAAGCTGCTGATTCATAATACAACCTTAAGTCTGGCAGGGCAAACCCCCCTCTTTCCTTAGCATCAGTTAATATTTTAAATTTTATTCTGGGCTTTTTGCCCTGCCAGACAAATTTAGAAACGTCTCTCTGACCACCTTCTGAAACACTCCACCTTGTCCACAATCTGTAGGGTCTGAAACAAAAACAGCATTTTTGGCAATACATTCATTTTTATAGCAGCAATTCGGCCCAACAAGGAAAGTTTCAATCTTGACCAACTTTCGGATCTTAATATTTCTTTTTAATTCTACACTATTTGGTTTTTTGTATAATTCCAGCTCGCTTTTTCTAATCTCCTCTAAGATTTCTTGTTGTTTATTTTCCTTTTGTTTTCTTTGAATTACGTTTTGTTGAATAAAGAAACCTCTTAAGACAGTTTTACTAGCATCCCAGACTATCTTTAAATCGGTGCCCTTATTTAAATTCAGTTCAAAAAAGTCCTTTAAGGTCTTTTTTGCTTTTTCTATTATTATTTCATCTCTCAATAAAGTTTCATTTAATCTCCATCTTATAGATTTCCTCTTTCCCCAAGTCAGCGTTACTTGTACTGCATTATGATTAGCTATTGTCTTTGGTTGAATTTCAGATTTACATATTTTGACTGTCAAATCTTTTGTTAGCCAGATGGCATCAATTCTTCCTGCCGAGTTACTAGGGTAGGGGAAAAAAAGTGTATTCTTTCACTTTCGGATTTTGTATTCTCCATGCGTCCTCTAAACTTAAATCTACTAACTGAAAAAAGGTTTTGGGGAGTTTTATTTGCTGTTTTTTAGTAGTCTTTTTGGATCTGTCTAAATCAGGATTTACCACGCCATTTTGGTCTCCTAAAAATAAAATTTTCTCTCCAATAAAATCCCCCAACTCTCGTTCCAACTTTTGATAAAATTCACTTTTTTTTCATTCGGTGTGTAAAAACCGATAACTTTAATTCTTCCCCCCAGGGCTATTATTTCTATGACAACGACCCTTCCTTGTGAATCTTTATAGATCAATTTCGGCTCCAAATGCTTTTTTGCGTATATTACAACTCCATTCTTCTTAGATTTATCTGAAGAAACAAAATCAAGTCCCAGTTTCTTATTGGATAAAATTCTTGTGTGCTGTTTTGTGATATGAGTTTCTTGCAAAGATATCAAATCCAATTTCTGTTTGCTGAATATAAATTCCACCTTATTTCTTTTCTTTTTATCATTTAAACCATTAACATTCCAGGTAACAATCCTTAATTCCATTATTTACTACACAGTGATTCAACTTCTTAACAAAAAATAAAATTAAAATAAAATAATTTTTTTTAAAAAAAAGAAATTCATAAAAGTCACTTGTCCTTAATGCTTAAGACTCTTCCTCCTCGACTTCCGGTCGGCGCCAGCGTTAATGGCGGTCCTCTTTCCGAGCTCCGGAGGAGGACTGCTCTGCGAGTTCGGGTCTGACCCGCTACGGCAAGCGGGGGACCCCTAAAGTCACAGGCGCTGAAGCCTGTGAACAAGGAGACTCGGTGGGCACCAGAAGCGCCCCCCTTACTGCAGAAAGAGCCTTTTTAAAGGCTCTGGAACGGCATCGGGAGAGCGCGGTGCTGAGAGTCGCTACCCAGCCCGCAGGGTGAAGCCGCGTCGCCATTGACGGAGAGCGCCGATTCCTTCCTGTAAATCTGGGACTGAAAAAACCTGTGAGTAAGACTGAACGCTAATTTGGAACCTTTTAAAAGAAAATTTGGCCGAAAACAGGGAAGGCAAAAATTAAGGAAGTCTGCCTTCCCCTGACTGCATGACAGCTAAAGCAACGGAATTCTAAAGCTGCATCCGCACGAGACTTTTTTCTTTGACTATTTAAATCTGACATTGAACTTAGACCTCCCCTCTAGCAAGCAGGGCAGAGGGGGGGGGGAAAGGACATTAAGAACTGCATGATTTATTTAAAAAAGGAAAAACCCTTCTGCTGCCTCACTGCCCTGAAGCGGACTGCCAAATAAGATATTAAAGCACTGAACTGTCTTTAACTCCAGGGGAAAGTTACATAATTGAAGTTTCTGTTGATACAAAGTTCTTGGACTCTGTTGTTACAGTTTACTGGAGCATGTTGAAATTGTATCTACTGGAAAAAGTGTTGTAAAAGACTTTTACAAGCCTCCTGATATACTTGTTTTTAAACTTCTTTGTCTCTATACTTGGATTTTTTGGCCTGCTCCCCCTAGAGGGCTAAAGTAACAGCTGTAAAGTCTAGGACAGTGGAATTTTCCATCAGGGGACCGCTTTCCTGGGAACGACCTTGGGACATGAGTGGCTCAGCGGAAGAGATAACCACAAGAGCTAAGGCTAAGCAACAACAATACCAGCAACAGCAACAAAAGAAAAGAGGCTCAATCACTGGCGCAACTCCTACAGGAACAACAGGACAAGAAAAAGTGACAGCTGCTTCCATGGAGTCAGTGACACAAGCGCTTCTCAAGATAAATCTGTCTTTGGAGAACTTGACAAAGCAGAGTACAGAAAATACACAGAAATTAACAGAACTAACAGCAAGATTGGATTTGAATACAGAATCTATAAACAAGCTGGTCCAAGAAAATTCCGCAACACGTAAGATTGCAGAGGAAGCCAGAACTATTGCTGGAGAGACTCAACAGAACTTGCAACCGATTGCTAAAAAAGTTTACGAACATGATACAACTCTGGCTTTGTGGGATTTACAGAGAAAGGAAAGAAATCTGAAATTAAGACTGATTCCCGAGAGCGAAGGAGACAATCTAGTGGAGTTTTTAACACGAGAGTTTGCTAATTTCTGGGAAGACTTGGAGGACGAAGAAATTAAAATAACAACAGCATTTAGACTGGGCAGAAGACAGAACAGAAAGACCCCGAGGGACTGCTTGATTACCCTTAGATCGAAGGAAGAAAGAGACAAAATACTAAAATTACATTACGGAAGGGCCTTGCAAATTGAAAACTCATCTATACAGATTTTTAAAGATATCCCTAAACACATCTTGGAGCTGAGATCCTTCTACAAGGACTTGGTCTATCTGTTGAAGAAGAACATCATCCCTTTCAGGTGGGAGTTCCCACAAGGACTGTCTTTTGACTACAAGGGAAAGAAGGTGAAAATAAAGACCATACAAGACAAAGAAAGATTCCTGGAAAGAAATCAAGAGGATTTACAGAAGGGAACGGTGGACCCAATTGCAGAACAAAGGAGAGCACTAGACATTCTTAATCTATCGTACGGACTTGACCCAGCACCATCAGAGGAAGAGCAAAAACTTGGAGCGGTCGGAGGAGTAACAGAAAAATAACAAGATGGCCCTGCAATTCCTTAGCTGGAATTGTAATGGGCTGAACATGCCTTTGAGGAGACGCCAAGTATTCCACATTTTGAAAAGAGAACAATTGGATTTGATTTGCTTACAAGAAACCCATATAACCAGAGCACACAGGAAACTACTTATAAATAAAAGATTAGGACAAGAATTCATCTCATCGGATAAAGTTAAGAAAAGAGGAGTTGTGATTTATGTAAAAGAAAAATGGGCCCCAAAAATGATGTTTAAAGACGAACAAGGAAGATATCTGGCAGTTGAAATACAAGTACAAGGAGAAAAATACTTAATAGTTGGAATTTACGCACCAAATGAAGGCAAAGCGGAATTTTTCAAGAAACTCCATGAAACTTTGACGGACTATCTGGATTACAATATGATAATCATGGGAGACATGAATGGTGTAGTCTCTACAAATATGGACAAGGCACAAAGACTGACAATCTCCAATGAAGGGAGACTTCCGAAGACCTTTTTTGAGATGACGGAAAATATGGACCTAATAGACATATGGAGAACAAGGAACCCTCTGGAGAGAGAGGGAACCTTTTTCTCCCAAGCAATGATGACCTGGACCAGAATTGACCAAATTTGGATTACTAGTGGGATGGCTCCAAAGATCAAGAAAATAGAAATCTGCCCAAAAACCTGCTCCGACCATAACGCCTTGAAGATGGAAATGAAACTTACAACAACTGGTCAATTCAGATGGAGGATGAATGACACCCTGTTTCGAGATAAAGAGATCCACATGAAGGCCCAAAAAACTTTAAAGGACTATTTTGAAATAAACCTAAAGGCCGATGTGGAAAAAAGAGTGATATGGGACGCAAGTAAAGCTGTGATGCGAGGATTTTTGATTCAACAAAATTCAATTAAAAAGAGAAAGCAGAATGAGAAGAAGGAAAAGATTTTGGAAAAGATAAAAGAAGGTGAGAAAAAACTAAGATCAAAACCGAAGTCCCAGGAGATTTTGAGAGAGATTAAGTTATATCAAACACAATATATGGAATTGATGAATCAAGAGATTGAATGGAAGATAAAGCAAATGAAACAAAAGACATTCGAATCTGCAGATAAATGTGGCAAACTTCTGGCATGGCAATCGAAGAAAAGGCAGAAATTAAACACAGTTACAAGCCTAGAAGTGGATGGAAAGAACATATCTAAACCTAATGAGATTAGAAACTGCTTTTTGAGTTATTTTAAAAAACTTTATTCTCAAGGACCACAAAATGAAGAGGATATAGATAAATTCCTTAATAAATATGGATTACAAAAAATCTCTCATCAAAGCAAGGTGGATCTAAACCAGAGAATAACAGAGCAAGAGATAGAGGGTGCCATTCAAGACATGCAATTGGGCAAATCTCCAGGGCCAGATGGATTGACTTCCAGATACTACAAATCTTTGAAGGAGTGGTTGGTTCATCCGTTAAAGGAAGTCTGCAACGAGATCTTAGAGGGGAAAAAGGCACCAGAATCGTGGAAAGAAGCGTATATTTCACTCATACCAAAGACAGAGACTGAAAAGACTCAACTTAAGAACTACCGCCCAATATCATTACTTAATGTGGATTACAAAATCTTTGCAGACATTTTGGCAAAAAGATTTAAAAGAGTGTTGATGGAGAAGATTCATAAGGACCAAGCAGGCTTTCTCCCAAAAAGACACCTATCAGACAATGTAAGGAATATAATAGACATTTTGGAATTGCTAGAGGTGAAAATTAACACTAAAGCAGTGCTGATTTTTGTGGACGCGGAGAAAGCCTTTGACAATATTTCTTGGAGTTTTATGAAAAAGAATCTTCATGGGATGGGGGTAGGCCAAGGATTTGAGAACGGTATGGGTGCGATATACTCTGAACAAAAAGCCAAGCTAATTGTAAATAATGTGATAACTGAGGAACTTAAGATAGAAAAAGGAACACGACAGGGGTGCCCAATTTCCCCATTGCTTTTTATTTCTGTTCTGGAGGTGTTGCTGAATATGATTAGAAATGACCAGCAGGTTAAAGGTGTACAGGTCGGAGATAAACATTATAAGTTAAGGGCATTTGCAGATGACTTAGTATTGACCCTACAAGAGCCAAACACTAGTACGAAAAGGGTGTTGGAGGTAATTCAACAATTTGGCCAGGTAGCTGGATTTAAACTGAATAAACAAAAAACTAAAGTCTTAGAAAAAAAATTAACAGTCATGGAGAAGGAGAAATTTCAAGAAGAGACAGGTTTGACATTGGTTAAGAAGGTGAAATACCTAGGGGTTTATTTGACATCTAAAAATTTGAATCTGTATAAGGACAACTATGAAAAATGCTGGTTAGAAATTAAAAAAGATCTAGAAATATGGTCAAATTTGAAACTGTCAATGTTAGGCCAAATTGCAGTTATCAAGATGAATGTATTACCTAGAATGTTATTTTTGTTTCAAACCTTGCAGATTCTTGACAAGATGGACTGTTTCAAGAGGTGGCAGAAAGATATTTCGAAATTTGTCTGGCAGGGCGAAAAGCCCAGAATTAAATTTAAAATACTGATAGATGCTAAAGAAAGAGGGGCATTTGCCCTGCCGGACTTAAAATTGTACTATGAAGCAGCAGCGTTTTGCTGGCTGAAAGAGTGGATGCTCCTCGAGAACACAGACATTTTGGACTTGGAAGGTTTTAATAATGCATTTGGTTGGCATGCATATCTATGGTATGATAAAATCAAGGTGCATAGGGCCTTTAAAAACCATATTGTCAGAAAAGCATTGTTTAATGTCTAGACAAGATATAAAGATTTGTTGGAAAACAAAACCCCTAGATGGTTGTCACCCTTGGAGGCTAAGGCATTGAAGAAACTCAATATGGAGGCCGGATGGCCGAAGTATTGGGAAATCTTGGAACAGGAGGGAGATAAATTGAAATTACAAAGTCATGAGAAATTGAAACCTAAAGTACAAGACTGGCTTCAATATTACCAAATAATGGAGATTTTTAAACAGGACAGGAAAATTGGCTTTCAGGTAGAACCTAATACTAAGAACTTGTCAAGAATGTATAATTTGCTGCTGAAATGGAATACACAAGATGAAACAGTTAAATCGGCTATGATTAAGTGGGCACAGGACATTGGTCATAACATTATGTTTGCTGACTGGGAATGGTTGTGGAACACCGGTATTAAATTCACGGCATGTAATGCCTTAAAGGAAAACATTATGAAAATGATTTACAGGTGGTACATGACCCCAGTCAAGCTAGCAAAAATCTACCATTTGCCTGATAATAAGTGTTGGAAATGTAAAGAAACTGAAGGTACTTTCTATCACCTTTGGTGGACATGCCCGAAGATTAAGGCTTTCTGGGAAATGATATATAATGAAATGAAAAAGGTACTTAAATGTACTTTCCCTAAGAAACCAGAGGCCTTTCTCTTGGGCATTGTCGGCCAATTGGTGTTAAAGAAGGACAGAACTTTCTTTATGTCTGCTACAACAGCAGCAAGAATACTCATCGCAAAGTATTGGAAGACACAAGATTTACCCACCCTGGAAGAATGGCAGATGAAAATGATGGACTATATGACATTAGCCGAGATGACTGGCAGAATCCGCGACCAGGGAAAGGAGACGGCGGAAGAAGAATGGAAGAAATTTAAAATCTACCTTAAGGACTATTATAAACTTGCTGAATGTTAGAATGTCGAGGTTTGAGTAAGAAAGGGTTACAGCGATATAAGATTAGATTGAAGGAAAGATTAAGAGGACAGAGGACTGACAGATATATTTAGAGTTGCTAAAAACTTTTGGACATTGGGATGCAGAAAGGGGAGGTATGGGGAAGTCTGAGAAACATGGTTTATGAAAAAAGGTTATGAAACTATACGTGTTTGTATGTCTTTTTATATGTTTGTATTGTCTTAAAAAAATTTGTAAAACCAATAAAAAATTTATAAAAAAAAAAGACTCTTCCTCCTCGGATTGTTTTTTAAGATCGTCCGCCCCTCCTCTCAGCTGTCTTTTACCTCCTAACTCCTCTCTATATGTTCTCCAAAATTTGTCAGCGTCCTCCCAAGTAACAAATCTTCTCCTTTTCCCTTTGTAAAAAAAGGAAATTCCCTCAGGGAATTCCCATCTGTGCACAATTGATTTTTTATTTAGTGCTTCCACCAACGGTTTATATTTTTCCCTTTTTCTTAAAAGCCTCGATGGAACAATTTTATGAATGATTATATCTGTTTCCTGAATTTTAAGTTTTGTCATACTGCTAATTTGTAGTATTTTTTTATTTTTATTTTTTAGAATGATATTTATTGAAAAAAGAATTTTTTAAAAAATTACAAAGAAAAAAGACAAAATCAGAAAAATAAATAATAATAATAAAACCATCATTTTCAAATTCTCCGCTTTCATTACCTTCTTTCCATGACCTCCTCCTCCTCCCATCTCTTGTATCTTAATTAATAATTATCACAGCAAATCCTTTCCATAATTCATAATATTCTGTCATTACATTACCTTACTCTATTTTCATCTTATCTTATAAAAAACCTTAAAACTTAAGACTTAAATTTTATTTTTACCAACTTCTCATAACCATTACCTTTTTACCTAATTCTTTAAACATTTTTACAAGAGCCAAGTAATTTCATTTCAACATTTTTCCAACGTTCATCAATTTTATAAAACATTCCTAATGATAGAAAAAAGAAATAAAAACAATCCCATCTTCTTCCAGCGTCCCCTCCCCCCGGTCCCGGGATTGTCAGTCCTTTTTATCCCATTAGTCTGGCACATTAACCTGGTGATCTTATATCCGAGGCCTTCAAATCTCTCCCATGTCCCTTCCGCAGCTCTTCTTCATATTTTCCTTTCACTCGTGGGAACTCCAGCTTGGTAGTGTTTTTGACCCTTTTCAACAAATCAGCCCCTTTCCTATAGTCCAGACTAGACTCCATGTGGTATTTTTTCAAATTCCCTCCAAAATTGGAAGCCCCAACAACTCCAAACCTCTGACGGCCCATTGCCAGACTCGGAAAGTCCAAACTTCCCTGCATAGGGGGGTCAGTCCAACCCCCCATTTCCAAATCAATCCAAACTTTGTCTTTCCAAATCTGTTTTTTTCCAAGTTCATTTGTCAAATCCAAAGGCTCATTTTCCTGCTGGGCCAAAAGTCCCTCCATCTCTGGCGCCCAAGATTCTGCAACATCCTCTTCTCTCATCTGCTCTGTCAGGACACACTCCTGTTTAAGTTCCTGGGTGGGCTCCATATAGTTTCCCACTACCTGTTCAAATGTTCTGGCCGCATTAGTCATCAAATCCGTCTTCTGACTTAACTGATCCAATAGGGATCTATTTTACAGAAAGCACCCAACAGTGCTTCTGAAAACATTGTCCTGCAAGGTCACAAGTCCTTTCCCACGGGTAATCTGTGGCAGCTGCAAGCTCCCTAGAACTTGTTACAGTTTCACAGTCCCCCTCTAGGGGGAAAACTTCTGGTTGTTCTTTCTTTTAAGGACAATAGCAACACAGTTTCTTTTTAGATATTTTGTCAATATTTGTTCCTTTAAAATGCAAAAGGAAACAGTGGAATGACAATGTTACTCTTCTTTTAACTATCTGTCAAAAACATTTGTCTCTGGTCAATGAGCTTCAAAACGTCAATTCTGACACCCCGCTCCAGGGTCAGGACGGTGGAAAGTTACTTTACTTTAAACTCACTTCTGCAGGTTTAAACAGTCCAAAAAAAAAAAAAAAGATCCCCCTTCTTCTCCTGCTACCAAAGGGGGGTTCAACAATTTTAAATGGTGAAAACTAATCCTTTAAAAGTGATTTTCTAAGCTCTAGTGTACGTTATCTTTGCTTTCTTCTGACTACAAGGAAACGGAAGGCTGACTTCCTGTTTAGACCTTCCCGTTTCAGTACCAAATTAAGGTGAATTTTTAAGTCCAATTCCTTTCTAATCGCCAGTTCTTATTTGAAGTCCAATTGTTCAATGTTTAAGTACTCACGGGTGCTTATTTTAGAAGCCAAATTGTCCCAGGAAAAAGGCAGCGCTCTCCGGCAACGGCTATGCGGCTTCGCTCCACGGAAAAAGCAGTTGACTCACAGCACCGCGCCACTTCCCCCTCTTCTCTTCGGAGCCCGTTAGTGGGTTCCTTTGCGGATTGGGGGGGCGCTAAGGGTGCCCGCCGAGTCCCATGGTCACAGGCTTCATCCGCCTGTGATTTCTAAAAGGGTCCCCGATTCGCCGCAGCGGAAAGGACCCGTTTCACGCGGAGCTGGTCCCTCCGGTTCAGAGGGAGTCCGCCATTGCCGATGGCGCCACCCCGGAAGTCTAATTTGTAGTATTTTATCTTTAATATTCATATTCACAAAAGTTACCAGACAGTCCCCTGGCCAATTATTAGCTCCTGCAATTCTTGATCTGATTCTAAAGGCTCTCTCAATTTTATTTCTCATTTCCTGTTCTTCTATTGCAATCCATTTGGCTAATTCTGATGATATTTTTTGCTCTATCACTTCATCTGGTTCTTCTGGAATAGATCTAAATCTCAATGTTTTTTCTCTTCTGTGCATTTCAATCATAGAGATTGAATCTAGGACTGCCTCATGGGTTTCTTTCATATCTGCCAGCTCTTTTTTAATTTTTTCTGTTTCCCCTTTTTTTCCTGTGTTCTCCTTCTGTACTTTTCTTAGCCCTTCCTCCAAACTTATCGTTTTCCCTTTTAATTCTCGTACAGTCTTTGTTATTTCCAAATTTTTAACCACCAGATCATTGATTTTAACCATCATTTCTAACACCATTTTTGCATTTTCCTCTATTTTTTGCCCCATCTTATCCAACTTTTGATCTGTTGATCTTATACAGTCGTTCATCTCTTTCTTCATCTCTGAAATGTCTTTTCTCAGTCCCAGGGGAAGATCTCTCATTTCCGAATTCATTTCTGTGTCTTGATTTGCGTTTCTCCTGTTAAGATTTGCAGATAACACCACTCCCGCTAGATTCATAAATTTCTTATTCACATTTGACATAACCAATTGTTATATAATCCGTTAGTACCCGTAGCTACTTCTTTTCCTGACAAATTGTGTTTTATAATACTTCTATATTACACCTCTAATGCACACTGTCCCATCGATGATGATAATAACATAATAATAATAACATTTAACAGGGAAAAGGAGAAAAAATAAATAAACAAATTTTTACTCAGTTACCGGTTTTGTCCACTAGTTGTCCGAAATCCCCTTGTCCATTTCCCTACACATGTAACCAGCCTTTATATAACTTTCCTGTTACTTGCAGAGTAATTTCCTCTTGCCACCAATAGAGGGGAGCCCAGTAACCCCCCCCACCCTGTCGGGAGGGGCTTATTTACTTAACAGTTCTTTAAAATCTTCTCTTGGCTTCCCCAGGCTCTTCTCACCACAAAAACTTTTTCCCCTGCACCCCCTTCAACAGTCAAGAATAGTGTGAAGTAAATCAGCAAAACTGGTGCGACTTCTGCAAATTTTAACACAAGGAAGTCAGGCCTCAATACTACACAAAAACAAGAGCTTGAATGTCTATTGTCTCTTTCATTCATCTAAGAAAGAGCTGGCTCAATAAGAATCTCAAGTCCAGAAGTCCAAAGCACCTTTAGCTCATTCCTCCACCAAGAATCCTTACTTGCTCTGTGGGGTGCAGCACTAGGATTTGGGATGATCTACAGAACCTCAGATGCGTTCATCTCTTTCCACCATATCGACTATCAATTCAAATAACTGTCTGGAATTTTTTAACGAAAGGGAGAAAGGCTTTCTGCTGCATAAAAGCCTGTATATCGAATGTCTCTCACACATAAGCTCTCTCAGCAAAACATTTTTAATCACTCCATTAATTTTACACTGGGGTTTGGGTAGGTCTTTAAGTCTTCAGGCCCATTCATTCCTTTCCTCCATATCGTCCATAATTGCCTCAGACGTTCTCCAATATATTAAAGGGATAGGTCACCTTTTAGTCTTTCCCCCCTTATTTCTTGATTTGATATTACAGCAGTCCATGCAAGCTGTTGTAAAACAATATAATTCTAATTCTCTTCTCCACCTTGTTTTTTCCTGGATTGTATTTCAAAATGCAATGGGTTTGACCTCCTCTTTCTCTTGCATTAATTAAGCGTCTGGTTAATCTCTCTTTTTTTATAAGATATTTATTAAAGTTTCCAATTTTATACAAACAAAAAAGAAAAAACAAACATAAAAATATTAAAAACACATAAATTTCACAACTTATTTTCTTATGACTTATTTCCCCGACCTCCTCATACCTCCCCTTCTTGTATACCCAGTTTAAATTGTTTATACAGCAAATCCTTATCTCCACATCTTAAATTATTATAGCTTTAAATTCTTGCTTACAAAAAGAAAGTCATTTTATCATAGTTACAGCTTGAAACCGCTTAATTTCAATCCAGCATCATTCAACATTCCTTAATTTTACAATATTTTTGTAGATAGTCCTTGAATTTTTTCCAGTCTTCTTCTGTCGACTCTTCTCCCTGGTCATGGATTCTGCCAGTCATTTCTGCCAGTCCCATACAGTCAATCAGCTTCATCTGCCATTCCTCCAAAGTGGGTAGGTCTTGTGTCTTCCAGTACTTTGCGATCAGTATTCTTGCTGCTGTTGTAGCGTACATAAAAAAAGTTCTATCCTTCTTTAGCACCAATTGGCCGACCATGCCCAGGAGAAAGGCCTCTGGTTTCTTCAGGAAGGTATATTTAAATACCTTTTTCAGTTCATTATATATCATCTCCCAGAAAGCCTTAATCCTTGGGCACGTCCACCAAAGGTGAAAGAATGTACCTTCAACTTCTTTACATTTCCAACATTTGTTATCGGGCAAATGATAGATAGATTTTTGCGAGCTTGACTGGGGTCATGTACCACCTGTAAATCATTTTCATAATATTATGTCCAACATCTTGTGCCCATTTAATCACGACCAATTTAACCGTTTCATCCTGAGTATTCAATTTCAACAGCAAGTTATACATTTTTGACAAAATCTTAACTTTAGGTTCTAACAGTTCTGTTTCCAATTTAGATTTTTCCACCTGGAAACCAATTCTTTTATCCTGGTTGTAAGCCTCCATTATCTGGTAATAATGGAGCCAATCTCTCACTTTATTTTTCAATTTCTCAAAACTCTGCAGTTTCAATTTATCTCCTTCTTGTTCCAAAATTTCCCAATATTTTGGCCATTTGACCTCCATATTGAGCTTTTTCTGGGCCTTTGCTTCCATCGGTGACAGCCACCTTGGGGTTTTATTTTCCAATAAATCTTTATATCTTATCCAGACATTAAACAATGCTCTTCTAACAATATGGTGCTTAAATGCTTTATGTGCTTTAACCTTGTCATGCCACAAATATGCATGCCACCCAAAAACGTTATTAAAACCTTCTAAATCCAAAATGTCTGTGTTCTCCAGAAGCAGCCATTCTTTCAGCCAGCAAAATGCCGCTGATTCATAATAGAGTTTAAGGTCTGGCAGGGCAAATCCACCTCTGTCCTTTGCATCAGTTAATATTTTAAATTTTATTCTAGGCTTCTTGCCCTGCCAAACAAATCTAGAAATATCTTTCTGCCACTTCTTGAAACAGTTCATTTTGTCCAAAATTTGCAACGATTGAAATAAAAATAACATTCTTGGCAATACATTCATCTTTATAACAGCAATTCGGCCTAACAAGGAAAGCTTCAAATTTGACCAAATTTCTAAATCCTTTTTAACTTCCGTCCAACATTTTTCATAATTATCTTTAAACAGATTTCCATTTTTAGCTGTCATGTTAATCCCCAAGTATTTCACCTTCTTAACCACAGTCAAACCTGTTTCATTCTGGAACTTCTCTCTTTCCATCGATGTTAAATGTTTCTCCAAAACCTTAGTTTTTAATTTGTTCAATTTAAATCCTGCCACCTGACCAAACTCTTGAATTAATTCTAATACTCTTTTAGTACTAGATTCTGGCTCCTGTAACGTCAAAACCAGATCATCTGCAAATGCTCTCAATTTATACCGTTTAGCTCCGACCTGTATACCTTTAACCAACCGGTCTCTTCTAATCATATTCAGCAGGACCTCCAGGACCGATATAAAGAGCAATGGGAAAATTGGGCATCCCTGTCGTGTCCCTTTTTCTATCTTAAATTGTTCCGTAACCACATTATTTACAATTAGTTTAGCCTTTTGTTCAGAATATATTGCACCTATACCATTTTCAAAACCTTGGCCTACCCCCATACCCTGTAAGTTCTTTTTCATAAAACTCCAAGATATATTATCAAAAGCTTTCTCCGCATCCACAAATATCAGAACTGCTTTAGTGTTTATATTCACTTCTAACTTTTCCAAAATGTCTATTACATTCCTCAAATTATCAGATAGATGTCTTCCCGGGAGAAAGCCCGCTTGGTCCTTATGAATCTCTTCAATCAATACTTTTTTCAACCTCTTAGCCAAAATATCAGCAAAAATTTTGTAATCCACATTTAATAAGGAGATGGGACGGTAGTTCTTAAGTTGAGTCTTTTCACCCCAAGAGTCAGCGCTAGGAGAAGGGCTCCACCTGCAGGCCTAGGGGAAAGGGGGGCTCTTCCCCAGACAAGGCTGGAGGCTCCCCTTCTGGCCCCTCGGGGTCCCAGGAGTCCTTTCTGGACGGCCCTCACTTGCCTCCAAAATGGGCCAAGACGTCTGTTCCTCTCCCTCAGGTGGTATTTCCACAGAAGTCGCTCCCCCTCCAAATCCCTGCAGGTCTCAGGGGGCCACTGGAGCCCAGTGGGGGGACTCTGGAGAACTGGCTTAACTGGGGTCCTCCCAGTACAGTCCAGACAAGAAAGAGAGGGAGCTCTCAGAAGAAGAAGCCATTGCAGAGAAGAACTGGACTTGGCTGTTCTCTGCTGAGGGTCTCCTGCCTTTCTGAAAAGGCTTCCTGGGGGCTGCAATGCCTTGAAGGAACCTTGGGGTGCGGAATGAGGAACCCCAAATGGAGCTCAGGTTCCTGGCAAATGGGGAAAGGAACTTCATATGGCATCTTTCCAGATGAGTCTAGGAATCTAGTTGTGTGTGTATGCAAACCCACAAAGACCACTAGATGTTCTAATTTCTGTTTTTCACCCATGGGTGTTTTTGAGATACCGCTTACTTTATCACACTTGCCTGTACTATCTATTACACTATCAAGCATTCTAAACACACTATAAACATGGGTACAGTTTAAACTTCTGTTGACTTTAAGCACCCCACCCGCTTTTAGCCAACGGCCTACTTGGTACTAAGTGAAGCTTGCAGTTACAGAAGCAGATGAGCAGATAAACAGATTCCTTGCTAGTTTCTTATTTTTCATTGATCCACGTTGTTAGATTATTCATAGGCTTAATGGCTATATGATTTATTTTTTGTACACATAGAAACTAGGGAGCTAAAGATGCTTTTCTGGCAGTGGGACGAATGTCATGGCTAAAGTCTTGAGGGCAGAAACCAGAAAATTCCTTCCAGAAGGTTCTGTTCTTTTCTGCTGAGGCAGCTGGATATATTATGATTTGCCTGAGAAGGGCTGGAAGGGCCCTGCCTTGCCTCTTTCCACCTGGCTTGGGGAGGGGTCTGACAGGCTTCACAAAGGCTGCAGCAGCTACTCAGCAGGGAGGACTCCTTTTTTAAATTGGTTTTAAGTTATATTTTATCTGTGTCATTTTAAGTGGTGGGGGTGTTTTAAATTTTGGTTTACGATTTGGTTTTTACTGTGTTGGGGTGGGATTAATGTCTAGATGGGGCTGGGGGTTCGTTCATTTTTAATATAATTGTGAATTGTTTTTCTTTTTGGTTCTTTGGTTTGCTGGGGTTTTTTTCTATTGTTTTATATAGTTTGTATCTGGTTCTTAAGGGGAGAGGGTCAGGGCTGCTGGGGAGTGGGCCCCAGCCAATAGAATGGCTGGGGCAATTTCCACAGGTGAAGATGTCCTGAGACACCAGATCTCTGTGATCACAGGTAGGAGGAGGAGCTATGCTAAGACCAGACCACATCATTACCGAGGAGGCAGGTTTAGTTGTTCTCCGAAGACTATCTCTGCCTCCAGGTCTGGTCTTGACCGGATGGATATTGGAATCAACAAGGGAGACCCACATGACCTGAAGGTGTTGCTGTGCAATGCCAGGTCAATGATTCATAAGACCACTGCCATCCATGGCTTGATTGTGGATGGAGGACTTGACCTGGCATGTGTGACAGAGACTTGGTTGAATGAAGCAGATGCGCCTGTCCTTGCCGCTGCTCGTCCACTAGGTTTCTTGTACGCACAGCAACCCAGGTCATGTGGGCGGGGAGGGGGGGGGTAAAGTGATTTTTAGGAAGTCATTAGTCTGCACCAGGCGTCCTATTGGGAAGACCCAGTTTTCTGAGTGCATGTTCTGGAAGCTGGGCAGTAGGGGCAGTACAGGATTCCTTATGGTGTACCGACCTCCCCGCTGCACCAGGGATTCCCTGCCTGAGCTGCTTCAGGTCGTGGCGGATATGCTCCTGGAGACACCTAGCTTGGTTGTCCTGGGGGATTTTAGCATCCATGTCAACACAACCTTACAAGAGGCTGCTCGGGGCATTGTGGAAAGCATGGGCTCCATGGGGCTGTCCCTGAAAAAGTTTGGCCCAACTCATAGCCGCAGACATGCCTTAGACCTGGTGTTCACCTCTAGTGACATGGGTGAACTGACACCAAGTAAAAGTGAAACAAAAGAAGTGCCATGGTCAGATCACTTCCTGGTGCAACTGGACTTCTCTGCGACCCTTCCCCTCTGCAGGGAGGTGGGAGCGATTTGGATAGTCCGCCCCCAAATGGTTTCCAGAGAGTGGTAGGGGATGTTTTATCCCATGTTGATGGCCTTTCAGCTGATTCCCTGGTGGCCCGCTGGAATGCGAAGTTAACCAGGGCTATTGACTGTCTGGCTCCAAAGCACCCTCTCCAATTGCATGAAGCCTGGACAGCCCCGTGGTTTTCCCCGGAGCTGAGGGGAATGAAACCATAGCTGAGAAGGCTAGAGCACTAGTGGCGGAAAACTCATTTTGAATCAGACTGGACACGGGTTAGAGCTCAACAACGAGCCTACCAAGTGGCGATAGCGACGGCGAAGAGGGCTTTCTTCACTGCCACTATTGCATCTGCAGAAAATAGGCGCAGGAGACTCTTTCAGGTTGTAGTGAAGTTGGGAAATTTTGGTATGTCAAAACGTTGGTTCACGCAGGTGTGAGGCATTGTGGGAGAGTTAAAACTGTGGCCTTCTGGGGAAGGGGTGTCTGGTCTCTTTAACTGTAAAACTCCCTGTCTTTAGAAGTGTGAATCAATTACATCCTGACTTTAGGCAGGATGGGATGTTATCTGATTTGCAGATCCTGGCAGCTGGGGGCTTGAATGTGGATTGGGTGTGAAAAGGTACAAAAGGCTATCAAGTAATTTACAAGTCAAGAGCCTGGTACCTGTCAGAGAGAGCTGGGAACAGAGCAGGAGCCTTTTGATCTCAAGGCCTCTGAGTCTAAACAAAGTTCAGCTGTGCTGGTCTCCTGACAATCAAGAGATATTATCTCATCATACAACCGTTGGTAAACTGGTAATTAACCTAAAGAAATGATTGGTCCCTAAACCTGTCCTCCACGTGGGGTTTTCAAGGATAAAGGTTTGGGGAATTCAGATGCAAATTGCAGAACATCTTGCCCTGCTGTTTCACCTGAGGGCGTTTGACCAGTGAAAGGACTTTGACTACTCGCTGTGCTTTGAACTGTTACTGTGTGAGTATGATTTTAGTTAGCTATATTTTTCAACGTTTTTATTTTCTGTTTGTAACCCTTTCAAGAACTGTGCAAACTTTTTGAGTGGCTTTTTCAATAAACCTGGAAAAGGACTTTTGCCTTTTGTATTTTGTGCCTTTGCTAGGAGAAGCTGAACTGGTGCCTTACCGTTTGGACACCTACCTGTTGAATTTCTGTCTGCGTCACGGTAAAGTGACTCAGGCCTGTGCAACCTGGTAAATATCGAAGGGGGGTTCTCCTCCTTGAACCCCATTTGAGGGTGGCCCAGGAAAGGAGGTGGTGGTAGCTTTACTGTTTGGGCTTGTGACTTGCAACACCTAGCGAACTCTCCCTCTTCCTGCCAGGTCCTGCCGGTGTCTAGAGGACTGGTCGGGGGGGGGGAATAGTCCCCGCTATTACTACACAGGTGGTTCGCAATTTAACAGAACCACCTTTGACATCGGAGCCTGGCAAAGACTCCAAGATCTCCTGCAGTTTTTTGCAGATGAAATCGCTCAGATTCAGAGAGAGGTGGACTCCACTATGGGATCAGGACCAGGGTGAGAGAGTACTAGAGTCCTGTCTAGTCAAGCTGCATCGAATCAATTCAAATCTGTTACCTCCTAGGATGTGGACAGGCTGCTTGGATGAGTGAAACCAACCACCTGTCTCCTTGATCCTGGCTAATAAAAGTGATCTGGGAAGCCACTGACAGAGACCCACTGCTTCTTAACAAACATCTTTAGACCCGGCTTAGCTTCATGCCAACGCTGCCTTCTCTCTCCCTACCCCTACCCCTTTTCTTTTTGGCTCAGAGTCCTGCTCCCTCCATTTTATCATTCCCTTGGAGAAATGGAGAAAGAAAGAAAGAGAAAAGCAAGGAGCCACACAGGCGTCCGCCCCCCGCCGTCTGCAGCCGCTGGCAGGGAAGCGCCTCCTTCCCTGTCAACCAGCGGGGAAAGAAGCAAGCAGCAGTGTGCTGGTCCCGAGGGTTATCCGTGCGGCTAGCTCCAAGTCCAGTCCAAGGTCGAGGGTGCAGTATGGAGGCAGTCCGTCAAAGCTGAAGCTGGGTCCAAGGCAGGGAGTCGGGTGAGGTCAGGAACTCTGGCAGAAGAGCAGGACAGGGTGCAGGCAGGAACAGGCTACCAACAACGTTGCTCCCGCAACTTGGGACTGGGGCTGGCTGGCTTTTATCTGCCCCGAGGCATAGGGCGGCCCCGGTCCACAGGTGACTTGCATCTCCTAGCCTGGAGGCGAGCACTCCTCCTGCAAGAACTTAGTTCCCTCTGCCTCTCTGCCCTGAGCCTCTGCAGCCCAGGAGAGGCTGGAGGGTTACCAGACCCAGAGGCAACCTCCTCTTCCCCTGATGGGGCTGGGAGAGGAGCACCTGCAGGCAGTGGGTCCTCCATCACCTCAGGAGCCAGAGCCGACTCAGCTGGTGCCTGCACCTGAGGATCTGGCACAGGTGAGGACCCTTCAGGCTCAAGCCCCAGCCCCGGCTCAGCTGGTTCTGGAGGCAGGGAGTCCTGTGCAGGCTGGGATTCCTCAGGTTCAGCCTCCGAGTCCGAATCCCAGGCCATCACAAGCAGCCTTGGAGGCAGGCGGGACGTGGTGAGAGCAAACAGCTACACACGGGCGCTCCAAATGTGTGTGTCCCCGCCCCTTGAAGCCGGCTGTGAGGTCCCTCCTCTCTCCAGCCTCTGCCTGAGCCCAAACCAAAGGCACGTTCACGGTCCAAGGCAACACGTGCGTAGCTGGCCGGTGAGGTGTCCTCCCTGAGAAGAGGAGGAGGCAGAGCCATGGCCGGGCTTGAAGGTCAGTGTCCTGGAGTTTTGGGCTCGTGCTGACCTCTCCTCACCCTCCACCCCCACCCCCACCCCGCCCCACTTCTCCTTTCCCACCAGGGCAACCGGTGGCAGCAGAAAGAACGTGGCAGCATTGTTCATCCGAAGCCACTGCTTTCTTTTGGGGCCGGGAGCGGGCACGTTGAACATTTTGTCTCCCCCCTCATGATGGCACCCAGGGCGGCTTGCCCCCACCCCACCCCCCCTTTCTCCACCACTGCCTGGTACCTGATCCTTCTCCAGTCTGGTCTACTAATCCTATTTTAAACATGCATGGAACCACACAATCATGGCATTTTGACGCTAAATTACTAACCAGCCCATTAGCTTTGGAAGCCATCTCCACAACCATCTCGGAACATTTTGAACCTATTGTAGATACAGATTTACCAGAAAAAATGATGTGTGGTACTATGAAAGCAGCAGTATGGCAGGAAAGAATAAGATATGTAAACAACATGAACAAACAGCAACATCCTTACATATTGAATTGAAACAATTAGAACAGCACCATAAACCAATTGGTTCTATAAATATTAGGAAGCAAATCAAAGTTACATGTCAGAAATCGGAAACTATAGATATTCATTTTTTTAAAAGAAATATTTATTAGAGTTTCCAATTTTTTACAAAACAAAAAGAAAAAAGCAAACATAAAAACATTAAAAACACATAAATTTCACCACTTATTTTCTCATAACTTATTTCCCCAACCTCCTCATACCTCCCCTTGTATATCCAGTTCAAATTATTTATACAGCAAATCCTTATCTCAAAGCATTACAGCTTAAAAAAAAGAAAAAAGAAACACCTTATTTTTTCTCCAACATCTTAGATTGTTATAACTTTAAATTCTTGCTTACAAAAAGAAAACCATTTTATCATAATTACAGCTTGAAACCACTTAATTTCAATCCAACATCATTCAACATTCCTTAATTTTACAATATTTTTGTAAATAGTCCTTAAATTTTTTCCAATCTTCTTCCGCCGACTCTTCTCCCTGGTCACGGATTCTGCTAGTCATTTCTGCCAGTCCCATACAGTCAATCAGCTTCATCTGCCATTCTTCCAAAGTAGGTAGATCTTGTGTCTTCCAATGCTTTGCGATAAGTATTCTTGCTGCTGTTGTGGCATACATAAAGAAAGTTCTATCCTCCTTTGGCACCAATTGGCCGACCATGCCCAACAGAAAGGCCTCTGGTTTCTTCAAGAAAGTATTTTTAAATACCTTTTTCAATTCATTATATATAATCTCCCAGAAAGCCTTAATCCTAGGGCACGTCCACCAAAGGTGAAAGAATGTACCTTCAGTTTCTTTACATTTCCAACATTTGTTATCGGGCAAATGATAGATTTTTGCAAGCTTGACTGGGGTCATGTACCACCTATATATCATTTTCATAATATTTTCTCTCAAGGCATTACATGCCGTAAATTTCATTCCGGTGGTCCACAACTGTTCCCAGTCAGCAAACATAATATTATGTCCAACATCTTGTGCCCATTTAATCATAACAGATTTAACCGTTTCATCCTGTGCCAGCGACGAATGGCAGATTCCCTCCGAGCTTCGGAGGGAATCGGCTCCGCGGGGACAAATAACAAAAAGCCTGTTGTATCTGAAACAAAAATAAATATGGGAAAAGGAATCAAAATTTAAATTATTTGCCAATAATTTAGGCCACTACAAAGGCCACTACACTGTCTCCCTGCACCTCCAAATGCTCCCTCTAAGATGAGTGCAATGATAGGAGGGACTGCCAACTCCTCCAGCCCCCAACACCCACCCCGTGTTTATTTTTACTCCCCCCCCCCCAGCCAAGTGCATAAAGCTGATTTCGTACAAATTAAGTTGTGAGTTGCCCATACAGATATTTGGAGAAACAGTAAAGAGGTGTTTCATGGGACCCAACTTCTGAGTCTGTTTCCTCCACAGACTTCCGTCAGCCTCCAGGTTGTACTACTGCCTACAGGTGTCATGGAACTCCTCCAGTGTCCAAAAGTCCCGCCATGTGGGTGGTAGACCATCTTGCAGATACATTCCGCAGCGCTGGCATGGAGCCTGGAACAGCTTCATGTAATTTCTTAACCAGGTCTTTAAAAGTCGGAAAGAAAAAGAAAGAAGGGAGGAAACTTAATATGGACACTCCCAAGGTCATCACTTATGTCAAGACCAATGATGCAGAGGATGGGAAATGTATCTTGGCTTGAGTCCAGAGAGAGGCAGACTTTAGAAGGAAGTATACCAAAAACCCACAAGGTCACAGTATAGCTGATAGTATATTTTATTGGAATGCCTGTCCTCTCTCAATAAGCAACAACATAAACAGAAATTCCTGCAGTGACAAGCAGGTATTTGTAACTGAAGGGTCACCATGGACAGCCAGGACTTCCTTGCAGCTAGACCAAAATCAAATTCAGCTCATAAAAAGTGACCTTTTCATTATGAGATGCTGGAGTCTGCCTCTTGCATCCAAATGATATCTATCCAAGAGCCACATGCTTCAGAAATGTGAAATCCTACAGAAACATTTCTAAAACCAGTTTCACAGCTATCCTTTCAAACACGTGCCTTAAGTTTCAGCAAGAATATATGCAGATATCTTTTGTTCATGGCCAACATGGATTTAAATCTTGATCAGAAAGGAGGGCCATTACTACGCAGGAAGAGTTGCCAATTTTAGGGCAGGTCTGTTTGGCAGTGCTGCCTTTGTTGGGGAAATATATAATCTGATATTGACCATCTCTGTTGTCTTTGGCACCTAATGAAAACCATCCTCTTTCAACAACCATTTTAAATAGAGGTATTTCCCAGTCTGTTTCTGTATTGGGGATGTTTTTAGATGCTTAAACTGTTAATCACTCATGTATATGCCACCCTGGGCTCCTTAAGGAGGAAAAGCAGGATATAATAAATTTAATAAATAAATATGATCAGGTCCATTTTGGCTGCAGTGATAAAAAACATACCAGTTTCTGCGACTCCTGGGCACAGAAGGGAACAAAAACACACGAAGCTGCCTAATGCTGAATCACATTATTGGTCTGTATGTTTTGCTATTGTCATAGGGAACCTGCAGCCCTCCGGGGGTTAGAAGATTGGGAAAGGTTGTGGAAGAAAGGGGTTAAGTTTACTGCATGTACTGCATTAAAAGAAAACATTATGAAAATGATGTATAGATGATACTTAACCCTGGTAAAATTAGCAAAGATTTACCACACAAATGATAATTTATGTTGGAAGTGCAAAGAAAAAGAAGGCACCTTTTATCATATGTGGTGGACATGTCCAAAGGTGAAGGACTTCTGGGAAAAGATTTATAATGAGTTGAAAAAAATGTTGAAAAATACATTTGTTAAGAAACCAGAAGCCTTTCTACTTGGAATAATAGGATTGGAATTGCCCAAAGAAGATGTTAGGTTGTTTTTGTATGGCACTACAACAGCAAGACTGCTATTAGACAAAAACTGGAAATCGCAAGAAATACCAACAGTAGAAGAATGGCAAATGAAGATGTTGGACTTTTTGGAGCTGGCCGACCTGACTGGAAGAATCCGCGACCAGAAAGAAGAGGAGACACAAGAGGATTGGAAGAAATTTAAAGATTACTTAGCCAAATATTGTAACATAAAATAATTAGAAGTCACTTAAAAGTATCAAACAGGTTTAGGATTAGAATAAGAATGAATTGTAAAGCATTATGGATTTAGATCATTAAGAAAAGAGAAGAAGATAGTAAATTGAAGGAGTTAATTTTATTAGAAATATGATTTTGGAGAACTGTTACATGGTGATATAATGAAATTCAGTTAGGGGGGATTTGAGGAAGTCAGTTAACAATGAAAGTTAAATGGGGTTTTAGAAGTAATAAGTGTTTATATTTTTGTTTCTTTTTTTTCTTTAGTATTGTAATGTGTTTTCTTTTGTGTGTTTTATATGTTATGCCTGTTATAAATGTGGAAAATTAATTTAAAAAATTGGAAAAGAGAAACACATTATTGCTCTGTATGTTTTGCTATTGTCATAGGGAACCTGCAGCCCTCCAGATGTTGTTTGACTACAACTCCCATCTCTGAGCATTAGTGATACTGGCCAGGGCTGATGGGAATTGGAGTCCAACAGCACCAGGGTAGGAAGATTGGCTGACAAAAACTGGCAGCTGCCCCCCCCCCCATGTTTCAGGCAGGAGTATTTTCTGCACTTTCAGTATACAAAGCATCTGGTTCATAGCCTTATCTCTACAGAGATACTTTTTTACTATATTGACCCCAAATGCCTACTTGCAGGTGCGCAGACTGAATTTTAGTTGCATCTACTTATGGAAAGTAGTGGGACTGCAGAGTATATAGGGAAAGGCCCATAGCTTGGTATTGATCATCTGCTTTGCATGGAGAAGGTCCCAGATTCAATGCTCAATGGCATCTCCAGGTAAGGCTTGGAAAGACCCCTGCCTGTGTATGGGTTTCTTGAAGACATATTATATCAGCTCCTTGTTCTCTGGCTAGCCTGGATAACCTATATCGTTTACGGTTGGATGTAAGACCATTGACATTCAGTGAAATAATTTTGATTGAATTAACCATATTCTTTGTTGCTTTGAATTTTGTGTACGTTAAGCTGAGGATTTCTCTCTCCCCCTTACAATTCTTTACCCCCCTCTCCCCCATGGAAGAGAAAATATATCGAAGAATTTGCATCCCCTCTCTCCACATTCCGAAAAAGCACGCATCCCCTCCCTCCCCTTAACCAAAACATTTCAATAAAACAGTTTGTTTGATGGCCTCTTTACTCCTTTAAGACGTAACATCATGCGAGTGTGTTCTTGGTCTTTTCTCTGGTCGTGTTGAAGCTTCACCTGAGTGTCCTTCTCCTGCATCCACCTCTTCCGCCGCCTCCTCCTCAATTACCTGTAGTAGTAACTCATCAAGTTCGATTCCCAGCTGCGTCAATAAAATCCCAGCCTCTGTTGGGTTCTCGGCTATAAACCTTTTCCCATCTTTAAAAATCAGTATAGAGATAGGGTATAGCCAGGTAAACCTTATGTTGTTGTTATGCAGTTTTTGTGCATAAGGTTTCATTTGGCTTTTTTGCCTTAGAGTAGCCTGGCATATGGGACACGGGTGGCGCTGTGGGTTAAACCACAGAGCCTAGGACCTGCCGATCGAAAGGTCGGCGGTTCGAATCCCCGCAGTGGGGTGAGCTCCCGTCGTTCGGTCTCAGCTCCTGCCTACCTAGCAGTTCGAAAGCACCCCTAAGTGCAAGTAGATAAATAGGGACCGCTTTCTAGCGGGAAGGTAAACGGCGTCTCCGTGTGCTGCGCTGGTGCTGGCTCGCCAGATGCAGCTTAGTCATGCTGGCCACGTGACCCGGAAGTGTCTTCGGACAGCGCTGGCTCCCGGCCTCTTGAGCGAGACGAGCGCGCAACCCTAGAGTCGGACACGACTGGCCCTGATGGGCAGGGGTACCTTTACCTTTACCCAGCCTGGCATATGTCTCGACTCACCCACACTCTTTTCCCTTGGAAACTCAGTTCTTTAATTTTCTTTGGTTCTGACATGTGGGTACACACCTATAATGGGTTGGGAGTTACTCGTGCGTAATCCTGCTCCGTTTGAGCATTAGATTGCCTGGTTAAACCCTCCGGACTATGCAGCCCATATTAGCGTGGCTGCCCTTAGTCACTTGTAGCATCTGTCTGTGGGCGTTTCTTAAAGCATTGCCAACATAAGAGTTGTTTGACGCCCAATCGTTTCCACCTCTCACTGCGCGGGAGTCTCCTGCGCAGGGTGGGCGTGGGCAGCGGGGTGCTTGGGCTCTCCTCGCTAACTTCGAATGAAGAGTCCTGGAGCCCCTGCACCTCCCTGTCCCGTTGCTCTCCTGGATCCCTGGTGTTACACTCATTCTCTTCCCCTTCTTCCCGGCTGTGTCTCCCTCTATCGCTTGGACCTTCCCCTGCAGAATCAGAGACCCTCTCCTTCTCCCGTGCCTCTGATGGCAGTTCCCTGACATCCACCTCCCTCCCAGGGCCCCCTTCACTCCCCCTCCGACCCGGGGGCTCTATTGCAGCCGCTTCTCTGGTCGGCGAGCCAAGGAAACCCCAGAATGAGCTGTCCTCCTCATCTGTGGGTGTGAACACCTCTTCCCATCTGCTAAGGTTCCCACCCAAGGAATGACTCTCCCAATCCGATTCTTCTTCGGATTCTGAAAACCCTTCGAAACTCTCTTCCTCCTCTGTGGTGCCGAACTGTTCCTCCCAGAATCGCTCTAAGGGCTTGGGTTTATCTGGGAACCGTCGGTGGAACACTTCCACCATATGCTCGTCGCCAACTGCCTCTGCTGGCACACACGTGTTTTCCAACCAGGGCTCTCCTTCCCACGCCACCAAGTACTCCACCTGCCGCCCTCGCCACCTTGAATTCACTATCTCTGCGGCCGAGCTCTGGTGTTCCCTCTCTTCTACCTGTGGTTGTGGCAAGACTTCTACCTCCCGCCCCTCGAATTCCTGCCCCTCTCTGTGTGGTGAGAGCAAGGACCTGTGGAACACGGGATGTATTTTCATGTTGTTGGGCAACCTGAGCTTGAACGCCACTGGGTTTATCTGTTGTATAACTTCAAACGGCCCCAGTCGTCTGGGCTGCAACTTCTTGCACCCTCCCTTAAAGGGTAACCCTTGAGTGGACAACCACACGCGATCCCCCACCCTAATGGTTTCCCCTTCCCTTCGGTGTTTATCTGCTTGCTTCTTGTAATTGGCCTTGGCCCTTTCTAGGTTCATCTTGAGCTGTTGATGTAACGCTTCCATTTCTTCCACAAACTGTTCAGCTGCAGGCACACTCCAGCTCTGTTCCTCATTACCTGGGAATGCCCTGGGATGACACCCATAATTAGCTAAGAAGGGGCTCATACCGGTGGACACATGTTCAGCATTATTGTACGCAAATTCTGCTAGCACTAGTTTCTCTACCCAATCATTCTGCCTCTCGCTAACGTAGCAGCGTAAGTATTGCTGGAGTACACTGTTTGCCCTTTCCGCCTGCCCATTGGTTTCTGGGTGTCTCGCTGTCGAGAAGCTGACCTCGACTTGCAGTAGGCTCATGAGCTTCCTCCAGAACCGGGAAGTAAATTGTTTTCCGCGGTCAGATAAAACACTCAAGGGGGCGCCATGCAGCCTGAAAATGTGTTCTACAAACAACCGTGCCGTTTCTTCCGCCGTCACCGCATGTGAGCAGGCGATAAAATGGCACATTTTGGTTAGCAAGTCGACTACTACCATCACTGCTGTTTTTCCCCTCGATTTGGGCAAATCCGTCATGAAATCAATTGACACCACCTCCCAGGGTTTGTTTGGCGTGGGTAAGGGTTCCAGCAAACCTGCTGGCATCGTGCGTTCCCCTTTGGCCCTCTGGCAGCGGTCACACCCTCTTACATATTCGCGTACATCTTTCCTCACCCGTGGCCACCAAAATTGTCGGGTCACCAGCATCATGGTTTTCTGTTGCCCAAAGTGCCCCGCTGTGGGGGTGTCATGTAGTTGTTTGAGTACCCTTCTTCTTAAAGCCTCCCCCGGTACGTACATCGCCCCCCTGTAGTACAACACCCCTTCCTTCTCCTCGAACCCCTCTGGTGCTCCCCGCCCATCTTGGAGTTCCCTGATTTTTGTTCGTGCGAATTCATCGTCCCTAGTGAGTCCTGCCAGTTCTCTTGTGCCCACTAGAGTTCCCCCACACACCCATCGGTCCTCAGGTATGACATGGCGGGTCTCCGGCGGCCCTTCTCCTTTGAAGTACTCCGGTTTACGCGAGAGAGCGTCTGCTCTCACGTTTAGCTCGCCGGGCACATACTGGATTTCGAAGGAAAACTTGGAAAACTCCTGCGCCCATCGAATCTGTCTCTGGTTGAGCACCCGTGCTGTCCGCCAGTATTCCAAGTTCTTATGATCTGTACAGACCTGGATCTTGCGCTGCGCCCCTATCAAAAAATGGCGCCACCGACGAAAGGCGGTGTAAATCGCTAGCAGCTCTCGGTCGTACACGGTGTAGTTTTGTTCCGACTTGCTCAGCTTCCTCGAGAAGAAGGCGCACGGTTTCCATTCTTGCTGGCTCAGTCCTGGCTGCAACAGAACCGCCCCAATTGCTCTGTCTGACGCGTCCGTCTCCAACCGCAGTGGTTTCTCCAAATCCACATGTAGTAATTGTTCTTCCGATATGAACGCCTTCTTCAAGCTTTCAAAGGATCGCTGGGCTTCCTCCGTCCACAGAAACTTCTTTTTACTACTGAGGCAGTCCGTGATTGGGGCTGTCAAGTGTGCAAAGTTCTTGATGAACTTCCTGTAGAAATTGCCAAAACCTAGGAATCTCTGCACATCCTTTCGTGTCTTAGGGGTTTTCCACTCCAATACGGCTTGCACCTTGCTTGGGTCCATGGCTAAGCCTTTGTCAGATAACTTGTACCCCAGGAACTCCACCTCTCGGGCATGAAACTGACATTTCTCTAGCTTGACCCACAACTGGTGTTTCTGCAATCGTTGTAGCACTTCCCTGACATCTCTCACATGTTGCTCCTCATTTTCTGAATATATTAAGACGTCGTCCAGGAATGCTACACAGTTCTTGTAAAGCAGAGACCCCAACACGTGGTGCATGAACGCTTGAAAACAGGCGGAGCCTGACTGTAATCCGAAAGGCATAACGAGATATTCAAAGGCCCCCAGGGGTGTGAACATGGTGGTCTTCCATTCATCTCCCTCTCTCATTCGGATTAAGTTGTAAGCCCCCCTCAGGTCCAGCTTGGTGAAAATCTTTCCCTTCCTCACTCTCGTCAGAATGTCGTCGATTCTGGGCATAGGGAAAGTCACAGGTTCTGACACCAAATTTACCCTTCTGAAGTCAACTACAAGCCTCGGTTTATCAGTGCCCTTTTTGTCCACAAAAAATACTGGACTACCCCCCACTGCCTTTGACTCTCTTATGAACCCTCTCTTTAGGTTCTTGTCGATAAAGTCCCATAACTCCTTCATCTCCCTGTCTGACATGGCATACAGCTTACCCACCGGCAGCTGCGCCCCAGGAAGCAAATTGATCTGGCAATCGAACGGCCTGTGGGGTGGCAGTTTATCTGCCTCCTTCTCACTGAAAACCTCCTACAGATCAGTATATTGTGGTGGCACCTCCCCTTTACCCTCCACTGCAGTGCTAGCCACTCTGGCTACGCTCATCCTTGGCATTTCCCCTCCGAAGCAGTGCTGCAGGCAGTAGTCAGACCCAAAGCTGACGGTCCTCTGATGCCACGACACCACCGGATCATGTTGCGCTAGCCAGCTCATCCCTGATATTATTGGGGGACCCACTAATGAGGCAACGTGGAAGGCAATTGTCTCTGAGTGCCTAGACACTCTCATTCTCATAGGTGGGGTCTGGTGTGTAACTTCCCCCCCAATCAGTTCCCTCCCATCAATGGTGGTGACTTGCAGAGGTGCATCCAAAGGTAGCAGGTGAAGCTGATGCTCTAAGGCAAAGTCCCTGCTAAAAAAATTGCATGAGCTTCCTGAGTCCAGCATACCCTGAACCTTCACTGAGTGCCCATTAGGGAGTTCTAGTACCACCTCAATGGCAATTGCGGCTCTTGGAGAATCTGGTTTGGGCACATTCATTGGTTGTTGGCTCGGCTGCTGTGCCCGCTGATCGGCAGCCAAGCGTTTCCATTTCCCTGCTCCGGAGTCTGGGGTTCCTCCTCCTCGCCTCCCACGGCCCCCACCATTCCTTGCCAGGCCTTTCTTTGTGGGCAGACTCTGACAAAATGTCCTGGCCGTTGGCAAAGGAAACATTTCTTGGTCGTTTTTACATCCTTTCCCTCCTTTCTGCGACTCTCGCTGGAGTTTGAAACTTCCTGGGCGCGCGCACCGCCTATTTCCATTGGCTCCGCCGGCGGGGAAGGCTGCCTAGGTATTCTAGGAATGCGGTAGTCATGACAACGCTGCTCTCTCCCTTCCCGCCTCTCTTGAGCCCGCGCTTCCTGTCTTATGCCAATCGCAAGGACTGCCTTGGTTAGCTGATCCATAGACTCTGGGCGGGGTGCGTGCTCATCTTTGACCGTTGGTGACAACCCCTCCTCAAATAGCATTTGTATGGGCTCCGAGTCCAGTTGCCACCCCAGGCGATGGACTATCATGGCAAAACGTGACCAATAGTCTCTAACTGACCCTTCTCCCTGCTTACAGTTCAGCAGTTCCCGTTTGGTCACACTCTGTTGCAAATCGCTACTGAACATCGCGTCCATCGCCTGAAGGAATTTCGGTAGATCCTCCATGGCGTCATTCTGCGTCGCCATAAGCGGTCGAATCCACTCCCTCGCCCCGTCCTGCAAGTGCCCCACAATATAAGCAACTTTGCCTGCATCATTTTCAAAATCGTTTTGCTGCAGCTTCAGGGCATATTTTATTTCTGTTCTAAACGCCCCATACTCTTGAGGCTTTCCCCCAAACTTGTGCACCAGTCCCGGTACCTTCCTTGCTATGGGGGTGGGTTTCCCCTGAGCATCCTGAGACCGTCGTTCGTCCAGCCTCGCCGTCAGGATGGCTATGTGCTCTTCCAGATCGCAGTTTCTCTCCTGCAGCGATTGGCCGCCAGCCGCCCCTCTCGTGGCTCCGACTTCTCCGGTCTTACTCATGATGCCCCCCTTCTGCTTGTTGCGCACGAGCAACTTTCAGTGACAGACAGATTGCTATAATGGGTTGGGAGTTACTCGTGCGTAATCCCGCTCCGTTTGAGCATCGGATTGCCTGGTTAAACCCTCCGGACTATGCAGCCCATATTAGCGTGGCTGCCCTTAGTCACTTGTAGCATCTGTCTGTGGGCGTTTCTTAAAGCATTGCCAACATAAGAGTTGTTTGACGCCCAATCGTTTCCGCCTCTCACTGCGCGGGAGTCTCCTGCGCAGGGTGGGCGTGGGCAGCGGGGTGCTTGGGCTCTCCTCGCTAACTTCCAACGAAGAGTCCTGGAGCCCCTGCACCTCCCTGTCCCGTTGCTCTCCTGGATCCCTGGTGTTACACTCATTCTCTTCCCCTTCTTCCCGGCTGAGTCTCCCTCTAGCGCTTGGACCTTCCCCTGCAGAATCAGAGACCCTCTCCTTCTCCCGTGCCTCTGATGGCAGTTCCCTGACAACACCCCACAGAGCAACAAGCTTGGGAAGCGTGGGGCACATGGTTTGTTCACGGGGTACGAAAAAGGTGCATACAGGGTATGGATGACTGACTCTAAGTCCATAAAGTTCACAAGGAGTGTTGAGTACAATGTGGGAATTTTCCAGAGTTACCCAGAGGAAGATGAAGGTGATGTGAAAAAAGCAGATGATGCTGAGGAAGCTGAGGAAGCTGAGGATGATGATGATCAGAGTTCGGATTCCAGCTCAGTGGGCGGCGCTGCTGCTGATGTCAGTGATGACACAGCAGACTACAAGAGCGCAAAGGCCTCAGTCAGACCATCTGATGCGTCTGACAATGAACTTGAAGAACCACTGTTCACCATTGGTCACTTTTCTCCTAAGAAGGAGGAGGTGAGTGCAGAAGACTTGCGTCTAGTACGCAGATCTGAAAGGGCCACGAAGGGCAAACCTCCAAAGAGATTTGCTGATGAGTTTGCTAAGATGGCAACTGCTGTTCTTAGTAGCTCAGAGAAGATGTGGGAACCTTCAAGCTTCAAAGAGGTTCAGGAGTTAACCTCTAAAGATGCTGAGCCTTGGCTTAATGCCATGAAGGCTGAAGTTGATTCCTTGAATAGGAACCAAACTTGGGAGCTGGTAGCGGTAGTCCCAGGAATGAGACTGGTTGGCAGAAAATGGGTCTTCAAGGCCAAGACAGACCAGAATGGCAAGGTAGTCAGAGACAAAGCCAGATTGGTTGCCAGAGGTTTTTCACAGGTATCAGGATAGGATTACCACAAGACCTACTCTCCCACCGTCAAATATGAGAGCATTCGGCTGATGCTCAAGATTGCTGCAGAAGAGAAACTGCATGTTTCCCATCATGACATTAATACAGTTTTTTTGTACGGAATTTTGGGGGAGGAGCTGTTTATGCTTCTACCTGACGGGATGCAGATACAGAAGGGAATGGTCTGTAAACTGCGGAAATCCTTATATGGTCTCAAGCAGAGTGCCAGGTGTTGGAACACAAAACTCACTGAAGCATTGTTTTCTCTAGGTTTTCACCAGGGCAAAGCTGATCTGTGTGTGTTTGTCAAGGAGGAGGGGCAAAACAAACTATATTGTTTATGTTTTGTTGATGATCTTCTGATGTTTTGGAAGAATCAGGCTTTTTACCAAAGCACCCTAGCTCAGCTGAAGGAGCACTTTGACATGAAGGATCTTGGTGAGGTATCCAACTATCTTTCTCTGCAGGTGGAGAGGGACCAAGCAGGTAATTTTCTGGTACACCAAACAGAAAATTGCTGATGTATTAACTAGGTTGAATTTGGTTGATGCAAACCCAGCAGACACACCGATGGTGACAGGTTGCCAGGTAGATAGTACTGCTGAAGCGTTTTCTGACACTATGCTGTACAGATGCATTCTAGGCAAGTTGAATTTCATTGCTAGATGTTCAAGACCTGACATAGCTGTAAGCACTAACCTGCTTAGCAGAAATGCTAACAATCCTACTGTTCATGATGGGAAACAGGAATGAGACCGTGTCAGCATATAACACCTATGCTCACATACCTGCACTGGTTGCCCATTTGGTATATAAAACACTGAACAGCTTGCAACCAGTTTACTTGAGAGATGGCCTTACCCCATATATGCCCATTTGACTGCTTCAGTCTGCAGAACTGACACCGATACAGGTGTCACATAATACTCGTTCTGCCGTTGAAGGAAATCAATCTTTTAGCATGGCAGCACCTACACTTTGGGGCTCCCTGCCTACTAACAATACTGTACTCTTTTCAGCACCTGCTAAAAGCCAAGAAGAACACCATTCCAAAAATGAGTTTGACGATTCCCTTGCCTTTGATGAAAAGAGACACTTAAACTCTTTTTTAGCCCTCCCTTACCAGTCACAGGAAGAAATCATTAGCAGAATGACTTCCTTACAATACACCCTTATTCACTTTCGGCCTCCAGAGAAAGCTAATACAATCACAGATCAAATTATGGAAATAATGTCTAACCAACACAGAGGTAAACAAAGGGAAGAGGTGGAGGAACCCCCCCCCATAAACAAAGATAATCAAATTGATAAGGAACACCCTCCTATCAGAGAGTATAACTATGCTGTCCCTTCAAAATAAAAAAAAATCCTTCCAGTAGCACCTTAAAGACCAACTAAGTTGGTTCTTGGTATGAGCTTTCATGTGCATGCACACTTCTTCAGATACCTGAAGGTATGTCCCTGCCAAGAAAACTTCATGGACAAAGACAACAGGCACATAAACGTTATGATGCTGGAAGATGAGCCCCTCAGGTCGGAAGGCGTCCAACATGCTACTGAGGAAGAGCGGAGGACAAGTACAAGTAGATTCAGAGCTGATGAAGCAGCTGGGCCAAAGCCGAAAGGACGCTCAGTTGCGGATATGCCTGGAAGCAAAAGGAAAGTCCAATGCTGTAAAGAAAAATATTGCATAGGAACCTGGAACGTAAGAACCATGAACCTGGGTAAGTTGGATGTGGTCAAAAATGAGATGGCAAGAATAAATATTGACATCCTGGGCATCAGTGAACTAAAATGGACAAGAATGGGCGAATTCAGTTCGGATGACCATCATATCTACTACTGTGGGCAAGAAACACGTAAAAGAAATGGAGTGGCCCTCATAGTCAACAAAAGAGTGGCAAAAGCTGTACTGGGATGCAATCTCAAAAATGATAGAATGATCTCGATACGAATCCAAGGCAGACCTTTTAACATCACAGTAATCCAAGTTTATGCACCAACTGCTGGTGCTGAAGAAACTGAAATTGAGCAATTCAATGAAGACTTACAAGACCTTATAGAAGTGACACCAAAGAAGGATGTTCTTCTCATTATAGGGGATTGGAATGCTAAAGTAGGGAGTCGAGAGATAAAAGGAACAACTGGCAAGTTTGGCCTTGGAGATCAAAACGAAGCAGGGCAAAGGCTAATAGAGTTCTGTCAAGAGAACAAGCTGGCATCATCTATGTCCTCCGTTTGGCTTGGGGATCTATAGTAAACTCCCACAATGAGGTCTCTGTTATTCTTCTCTCCCTTAATTTTGACCCAAATGCTCTCACTTTGGCTTTGAGGTTCTAAATCTTGGATCTCTTCACAGGTATACACATCCCTGACATATAACGCCACTCCTCCTCCTTTCTTGTCTGGTCTGTTTCTCTGAAATAGATTGTATCCCCCCATTATTACTTTCCAATCGTGGGACTTATCCCACCAGGTTTCAGTGATGCCTATTATGTCATATTTAGTTTGCTGTACCAAGAGCTCAAGCTCATCTTGTTTATTTCCCATGCTTTGCGCATTAGTGTACAGACATTGAAGTCCATTAATCATTTCCCCATGTCTCTTATTTAAGGATTTTTTCCTCCCACCACTAGGTCTGCGTGCTGTTTGCTCCATTTGGTCTGACATTTGGATGATCATCTTCATTAATTGATAGACTCCTACCTTCAGGAGCACTGTCTCCCTCCCCCACATTAGTCAGTTTAAAGCCCTCCTGATGAGGTTTCTGAGATTTTTGGCAAAAACATTTCTCCCAACCGTTGTGAGGTGCAGCCCATCACTTGCCAGAAGTCCATCTTCAAGGAACTGCAGTCCATGATCTAAGAATCCAAACCGTTCCTGTTTACACCATTTGCGAAGCCAGCTGTTCACTTCCACTATTTTTCCCTCTCTCCCTGGGTCACGTCGTTCAACTGGGAGGACAGATGAGATGACAATTTGTGCATTTAATTGCTTCAATTTCCTGCCCAGAGCCTCGTAGTCTCTTTTGATCTTCTGGAGGCTATTGCTTGCAGTGTCATTGGTTCCCACATGAACCAAGAGGAAGGGGTATTTGTCAGTGGGTTTTGTGATTCCTTGCAGTCGTTCAGTTACATCTTGGATCTTAGCCCCGGGGAGACAGCACACCTCCCAAGACCTCTTGTCAGGCCCACAGATCACTGCTTCTGTTCCCCTCAGTAGGGAATCCCCTATCACCACTACACGGCTCCTCTTAGGTTTGGTTGGGGTTCTTCCGTGAGCTGTCCGTTCCAAGGTCGTCTGCACATTCCCTGAGGACTGACTTTGCTGCCCGTCTTCATATACCTGATTGACTGTAATGAGGGATACCTGATCGACTGTAATGAGGGAGAGATCCTCAAATGGAGTCTGTTCTTCGTCTTCCATGCTAGGGGAAAGGACTTCAAAGCGATTCTGTATTTCTAAACAATCAGAGCGAACCCTGGGCCTCCCACTTCTTTGAGTCACGTTTCTCCATATATCTGGCACCTGTGTTGGTGAACTAACCTCCTTCTCAGGGGTGTCCCCTGTCTCCTCCTTGGTGGAGACGGTGTTCTCTGTTGCTTCCAAGAAGAGCTCCAGCTCTCTAATCCTTTGGAGCTACACGTTCCTCCAGTTGCTGGAGTTTGTCTTCTAAGAGGGCAATCAACATACTATTGCTGCAGGTAAAGCTGCCTGCAACCTTTGGCAAGGTGGCAAACATTGCGCAGGAACCGCAGGCGACTGCAGCTGTTCCCTCACCCTCCATCTTGAAAACGTGTTGTTGGGGGTGGCTACAGTGGGCCTCCATCTTAAAAAGCGTGAAGACAGGACAAATAACCCCCCCCCAAAAAAAACCTAGGTCTCCCCCAAGAAACGTTTGAGACTAGCTCCCCTAAATCTAAAAGATGGATCAAGCTGCCCTGCAAGCTCTGATAAGCTCCTCCCACAGCTAATCACCTGCCTCAACAGAAACCCTGCCCCCTCTGACCTTTGCACAGGGAGAGCAGCTAATCAGCCACAAAGAAACACACACACAAGAAAACTCTTTTGCTCCTTCTTCAGCTACTGCCCTGCAAGCTCTGTCATTTTTTAAAAAATTAGTTTATTATTTTTAATTGGATTATGATCCGGATATGTTGATTGGCTGTTTTTATTGGAAAACCAATAAAAATGATTTTTTGAAAAACCAAAACCTGCCACATCAAGTGATACAAGGTTTTATGCTGTCCGAAGCGAGCTGTCGTGGCACTGACGTAGAACTTGGCCATCTTTCTCTGAAAAAAGCTCCACCCTGGTGCTTCACTCCCTCAGCGCAGCCAAATTGTCTTTGGCGAAGGCGTTGGCCACCGTCTGTTGCTGGAAATCAGAGGACCCCCCTCCCCAAAACTCTCCAGCTCTGATGCTTCCTTGCTAGTTCCCTCCGTGGGTTGCTCTTCCATGTCCCACCAGTCTGAACCAGGCTCAAAATCCTCTTCTTCCCCAGTGTCACTCCCTGGTCCCTCCTGGTTACCTGGCTGCCAGCACTACTTATCTAGCCAGTTCCTGACATTGGCTCAGTGTGGGCACAGACTCTGACAGGGCTACGTCTCCTGCTCTGCAAGACAGTTCTGTTCCAGCCCCTTTCCCTCTCCCCTTCAGAGCTTGAGAGGGTAGAGCAGAGAAAAGGGCAAAGCAATTTAGAGCTGAGTCACAGAAGGCTGCCGGGAGGGAGGCTTAAAAGAGGGAAGGAGAAGTCGGAAACTCAATCCTGCAACTTACTAATGTGGAGTGTGTGTGGCTATCTCTGTGGGGGGGGGTAAAGGGAAGTCTTCTTTCTGCACATAACTGTTAGTTCTCTTTCTGCACAAAACTGCTCCATTATGGGGAAGCCTTGCTTCTTCTCTCTTGCTTCCTGGGAAAGTCTTGCTTACAGTCTGCTTCTGCACAAACTGTACAAAACTGTTCCAAACACCAGGACATTCTTTTCCTTGTTCAGTCATCCTAAGCGCATGGAAAACAACATGACCTGCTCTCCATGCCTAGCTGACCACATCTACAGAACTTGATTGTTATATTGTTTCGTGCCATATTAATCTCTAGTTACAATTTAATTAGGAGGCTTCATGCCTGTCTAGTTCCAGCTTCGATTCCCAGCCTTTACTCCATCGATGATAAATGATCACATGTAATCCCCACCTCTCACATGTAATTCCCGCCTTAGTACTTATGTTAACCAATCACAAGTTTCTTTGTGTATGTATCAACCAATCAGCCACAGGCCCACCTGTGGCAATGCTTGTAATATTCAATAAAAGAGGCTCTCAGGGTCCACCCAGGGAGACGCCTCATGTTGCACCTGCCTCTCTCGTCTCCCGTGATTTTTCATTCCTACATCTGGTGACCCCGACGTGCCAGATCCCTTCACACAGCCTCATACTTCACTCGACTGGAGAAGTCTTAGCGCGCTACACCGTGAGTATGGGGGGGGGGAGCTTACAAAGTCCCAGAAAGTGCATGCTACTGAACTGCTTCATTTAGTCAGACAAAGAGGTGCAGGTGCTCATGTTTCTTTAAAGGAAATTGAACGTTTGTTATGTGAGATTGCATTTCAATGTCCCTGGTACCCTGAGGCGGGCTCCTTGGGGGTAGAGGCTTGGCAAAAGATTGGAAAAACTCTTTTTGCAGAACCCAGGGCCCCTATTCATTGTCTGCTTACTTGGCAGAAATGTGCTGATGCCGTGGCAAACTTAGGGCCCCTGGCCTCTCAGGCGTCTCCCACGGCTCCTGCACTTCTAACTATTGCAGACAATCCCCCTCCCTACCCCAAGCTTTTGCCTCCTGCACAATCCTGCCAATCCCTCCCTCCTTCGCCTGCTTCCATCCCATCCACCCCTCTTCCCCCCTCCTGTGTCAGCTCCTACTGGAGCTGTCCCTCAGCCCACAACCATCACCCCCATTCCCCCTTCCCTCCCTCCTGCGTCTCCTTTGCCTGCATCTGCTCCTACTGGAGCTGTGCGTTTAGCACTTTCCCAGGCAAGGCAGAAAGGGCTCCTATCCTTAGAGGAAGAGTCTGAGTGGGCTGGGGTGTTGCCATCTGTTTTCCCTATTTCTTATGCAAACCCAGGCACAGCGCAACAACAGGTGCTATATGAAACCCTTTCTTATTCTGTAATGCGAGAATTAAGAAGGGCCATTGTTGATTCCGGTTTAAAATCCTCCTATGTAACAGGAATGCTGGAGGGAATAGCGAATGGTTATACAATGCTTCCTCAGGACTGGAAGGATCTGATGCGCATGCTTTTGTCCCCAGCTCAGTATGTTGTTTTTGACAGTGAATTTAAAAATAACGCCTCGGCCCTGTCTGATCCACAGCATACAGCCAACGAACTTTATGGTGCTGGTCCGTTTGATAATATAGCAGCCCAGGTGACGCTGACACCTGCACATTTTAGTCGCACCGCGACCTGTGTACAGCGCGCCTTTCGGAAAGTCCCTGTCTCAGGGCAACCACAGAGCTCCTTTGTCAATATTAAGCAACAGCATTCAGAGCCTTACCATCAATTTATAGATAGATTAAAAGAATCGGTTACCCGGCAGATTGATAACACCACGGCTCAGAATGAATCATAGAATCATAGAATAGAATCATAGAATCATAGAGTTGGAAGAGACCACAAGGGCCATCAAGTCCAACCCCCTGCCAAGCAGGAAACACCATCAGAGCACTCCTGACATATGGTTGTCAAGCCTCTGCTTAAAGACCTCCAAAGAAGGAGACTCCACCACACTCCTTGGCAGCAAATTCCACTGTCGAACAGCTCTTACTGTCAGGAAGTTCTTCCTAATGTTTAGGTGGAATCTTCTTTCTTGTAGTTTGCATCCATTGCTCCGTGTCCGCTTCTCTGGAGCAGCAGAAAACAACCTTTCTCCCTCCTCTATGTGACATCCTTTTATATATTTGAACATGGCTATCATATCACCCCTTAACCTCCTCTTCTCCAGGCTAAACATGCCCAGCTCCCTTAGCCGTTCCTCATAAGGCATCGTTTCCAGGCCTTTGACCATTTTGGTTGCCCTCCTCTGGACACGTTCCAGTTTGTCAGTGTCCTTCTTGAACTGTGGTGCCTAGAACTGGACACAGTACTCCAGGTGAGGTCTGACCAGAGCAGAATACAGTGGCACTATTACTTCCCTTGATCTAGATGCTATACTCCTATTGATGCAGCCCAGAATTGCATTGGCTTTTTTAGCTGCTGCGTCACACTGTTGGCTCATGTCAAGTCTGTGGTCAACCAAGACTCCTAGATCCTTTTCACATGTACTGCTCTCAAGCCAGGTGTCACCCATCTTGTATTTGTGCCTCTCATTTTTTTTGCCCAAGTGCAATACTTTACATTTCTCCCTGTTAAAATTCATCTTGTTTGTTTTTGCCCAGTTCTCTAATCTATCAAGGTCGTTTTGAAGTGTGATCCTGTCCTCTGGGGTGTTAGCCACCCCTCCCAGTTTGGTGTCATCTGCAAATTTGATCAGGATGCCCTTGAGTCCATCATCCAAGTCATTGATAAAGATGTTGAATAAGACCGGGCCCAAGACAGAACCCTGTGGCACCCCACTAGTCACTCTTCTCCAGGATGAAGAGGAACCATTGATGAGCACCCTTTGGGTTCGGTCAGTCAGCCAGTTACAAATCCACTGAGTGGTAGCATAGTCAAGACCGCATTTTACCAGCTTCTTTACAAGAATATCATGGGGCACCTTGTCAAATGCCTTGCTGAAATCAAGGTAGGCTACATCCACTGCGTTCCCTTCATCTACCAGGCTTGTAATTCTGTCAAAAAACGAGATCAGGTTAGTCTGACATGACTTATTTTTCAGAAATCCATGCTGACTATTGGTGATCACAGCATTCCTTTCTAGGTGCTCACAGACTGTTTGCTTAATGATCTGCTCCAGAATCTTCCCTGGTATTGATGTCAGACTGACTGGGCGGTAATTATTTGGGTCCTCTCTTTTCCCCCTTTTGAAAATAGGGACAACATTTGCCCTCCTCCAGTCTGCCGGGACTTCGCCTGTTCTCCAGGAATTCTCAAAGATGACTGCCAGTGGTTCTGAGATCACATCTGCCAGTTCTTTTAATACTCTTGGATGCAGTTCATCTGGCCCTGGAGACTTGAATACATCTAAACTAGCCAAGTATTCTTGTACTATCTCCTTAGTTATTCTGGGCTGTGTTTCCTTTGCTGAATCATTTGCTCCAAATTCTTCAGGTCGGGCATTGTTTTCTTTATCAGAGAAGACTGAGGCAAAGAAGGCATTGAGGAGTTCAGCCCTTTCTGTGTCCCCTGTTTGCATTTCACCATCTTCTCCTCGGAGTGACCCCACTGTTTCTTTGTTCTTCCTTTTGCTACGAACATACCCATAAAAGCCTTTTTTGTTGCTTTTAACCTCTCTAGCAAGCCTGAGTTCATTCTGTGCTTTAGCTTTTCTGACTTTGTGTCTACACGTGCTGGCTATTTTTTTCATGAGTTGATGAAAAAATTGGCCTTTGAGAATGCTAACACGGATTGCAAAAAGGCTTTGCAGTCAGTCATACATCGCGTTAAATATGACCTTGCTGATATGATTAAAGCCTGTGCAGATGTTGGAAGCCAGAGTCATGCGATGTCCTTGCTTGCTGGCGCGATCCAAGCTTCCAATAGGCCTACAGGTAATTGCTTTAACTGCAGGCCCCCTGGCCATTTTGCTAAGCAATGCAGAGCCCCCGGCGGGGGCGCATGCAAAGACACTGCTACCAACAGAACCAGACCCTCCAAAAAATGCCCGAAATGCGGTAAAGGCTATCATTGGGCTAATCAATGCAGGAGTCTTGGAAACTCCATTGCGGCCCCACTCTCGGGCCAGGACAATTAGAGAGTTTTCCGCCTTTAGTTTCCGCTGCTGAAAAACTTTCTAAACATACACCTTCTGAATTTGCCATTGATTTGATAAATCAAGAGAACAAAGACACTGTTTTACCTGGTGAAATTGTGCTCATGCCTTCTTAATTGGCAGGTCCACTACCTCCTAAAGTCGCAGGTTTAATTTTACCAAAATTTTCTGCGGCGAAAGAAGGGATCCAGGTTATTCCTGGTGTTCTGGATCCTGACTATGTAGGCACAATAATGGTTCAATTTTGGTGCCATATGCCCATGCAGTTAAAAAAGGGTGAGTCTTGGGCACACTTGGTGGTGCTCCCTTCTCATCCTACTGTTTCTATTATGGATAGTAATTTGCAAGAGCTCTCTTCTTTCCCCCCACAGCTGTTAGCTGTTATCCAGCGGATTGGTCATCAGAAACTTCTTCGTAAGTATAAAATCAATGGAAAAGTTCTGGAAGGCTTGATTGACACAGGCGCGGATATTTCTGTGATTTCCCGTGATTGCTGGGACCCCACGTGGCCCCTTGAGTCTGCCTCTGCAGTCTTGGGTGTGGGTGGCCCACAAAATTCTTCCAAGAGCGTACAGTGGCTGCCTGTTTCTCTGCCTGATAGCTCTGAAACCATTGCATACATCCAGCCCTGTGTGCTGAAAATCCACCTCAATCTGTGGGGAAGAGACTTACTGCAACAATTACAAGCTACCATTCAATTTAATGAGTAAGCTTGCGCTTCCCCTCAGCTGGAAATCTACTAGTCCTGTATGGGTAGAACAATGGCCCATTTCAGGAGAAAAATTACTTGCCTTAAAACAACTGGTCTATATGGTCTGCAATTATTGGCAGACCATATAGAGCCTTCAGTCAGCCCTTATAATACCCCTGTTTTTGTCATAAAGAAGAAGAGTGGCAAATGGAGATTTCTCCAAGATCTGAGGAAAATTAACCAGATCCTTGAACCCATGGGGCCTTTACAGTGTGGTATGCCTAATCCAAATATGATTCCACATTCATATCAATTGGCTATAATAGACTTGCAGGATTGTTTCTTCTCCATTCCCCTACAGGAGAAGGATCGCAAATTCTTTGCTTTTACTGTTCCTGTACTAAATAATTGTCAGCCCAGGGAACGATATCAATGGAAGGTTTTACCACAAGGAATGTTGAATTCCCCTACCATGTGCCAATATTATGTGAATCAAGCCCTTCAGCCCTTCCGTTTGCAGTATCCACACCTCTTGATTTTCCATTACACAGATGACGTGCTTATTAGTGGACCATGCCTCCCCCCCCCCACTGGAAACGTGATTTGACAAATTGTTTGTCACTTTATGGTTTGAAAATTGCTCCAGAAAAGATCCAGGAATCTTCTCCCTTTCATTATTTGGGACATAAAATGATAGCTAGCTATTCTATTCCCGTTGTCCCTGAACTTCATGTTCCTAAAACAATGAAATATGTCCAGTTGCAGCAATTGCTGGGTAATATCAACTGGATAAGACCCTATTTTAAGATCCCACTCGAAGTTTTACGGCCGCTTTTTTCAGCCTTAAAAGGCCATCACTCTCCTGGCGCAAAAATCACCTTGACCCTTTCTCAACAGCAGACTGTTGCCCAGTTAAAGGAAATCATGCGTCTCCACTGGGTTGATCGAGCAATCCTTAATGTTTTGCCCGATGTAGTCATAATGACAGATTCTGTCCAACCTTTTGCGGCTGTTATTCAGTCAGGCCCATCGAAAGTTCATATAATTGAATGGCTGTATTTACATCATACGCCAAAGAACACGGTAACTCCTTTAGTGGATCTCCTTGCTCAGCTCATCAGCAAGGGACGCCGTCGCTGTAAAAGCCTTTTTGGCGTTGATTGCCATCAAATTATTGTGCCCATGCCTTTAGAACAATGGGAAACTGCTCTCTCCACTAGCATGGATTTGCAGTGCGCTTTAGCCGACTTTGTTGGCCAAGTGGGTTGCCATATTCCAGCCGACCCTCGCCTGCAAATGAGCAAGCAAATCTCCCTGTCCTTTTCTTCCATATTATCCCCTGTCCCTTTGGATGCCCTTACTGTCTTTACTGACGGTGCCCCCTCTAGAGGGGTGGTTGCCTGGCAACAAAATGAAGAATGGCACAGCCTTTACACACTTCCACAAAAGTCTGCCCAGCGTTCTGAGTTAGCAGCTGCTGTCAAAGCTTTGCATCACTTTTCCAAAGAACCTTTTAATTTGATTGTGGACAGCCTTTATGTCGCAAATGTCATAACTCGCCTACAGGGCAGTTATGTGAGTCCTTTATTGGATGACAACTTGTTGAGCCTTTTCCTTTCCTTACAATTGCTTCTTTCCAATCGCTCCCACCCTTTATTTGTGGTGCACATTCGCTCTCACCAACCCTTTCCAGGCTTTATCACTGATGGCAATGCAAAAGCAGATTCCTTGCTTAGAGCTTTGCCTGTTTCTCCTATTGAAAGTCATGCCTTCCATCATCAAAATGCAAAAGCCCTTAGCCGCCAGTTCCAAATCCCGTTGGAAGCGGCAAGTGCAATCATCCAGCAATGCCCTCAATGCTCTAATCAGATGGGCCACCCCAGCCCTGGTGTGACTCCCCGTGGACTGGAAGCCAACCAATTGTGGCAAATGGATGTAACTCACTTTGCCCCCTTTTCACCTTGGAAGTTCATACATGTTTGCAATGATACATTTTCAGGTTTTATTTGGGCCACCCCTCAAAGGGGTGAGCAAGTTAAGCATGCTTGCAATCATCTTGTTCGCACCATGTCAGTCATGGGCAAGCCCCATTCTTTAAAAACTGACAATGCCCCAGCGTACTGCGCAAAATCCTTTGCTCAGTTCTGTGAAACTTGGAATATTCGTCATTTATTTGGCATCCCCTACAATTCACAAGGCCAAGCGATCATTGAACGTGCCAATCGCACCTTAAAAACAGCCTTAATTCGACAGGAAAAGAAGGCCGGAGTCCCAGCCTCGCTCTCCGAAAAGGAAGGCTGGTTGGCCAGTGTTCTCTTTACTCTCAACCATTTGAATCTCTCCATACAGGATCATCAATCTTATACTCGCCTGCAGAAGCATTTTGAACAAACAGAGATACTCCCAGCCCCACTGGTCCGCTATAAGATATTGCCCTCCAACGAATGGAGTGAACCTGTAAAACTGATCACCTGGGGAAAGGGTTACGCTGCAGTTTCTACTCCACAGGGTGCTTGCTGGGTTCCTGCACGCTGCATTCGTCTGCACCATGGCGTGGCGACAGACCCTTCCGGATCCAATACCGCAGTTCGATCGCAAACTACAGATCACCCAGGATGTGACGTCCAGCCCCCCCCCCAGGATTCGCAAGTGGGGAAATCGTAATGGACCTGTGACATGGAGCCAAATAAAGTCGCTCTCATTTCAGGCTGAACAGCTTAGAAAGGAAAAGCAGCTTGAAGCCACACCTGAGAATTTGCTTATGTGCATCATTTCTTGCCTTAACATTAATTCTATGATAGTGCTTGTTCTCAGCGTTTTGTTTTTGCCCCTTTCCGCTGCCACTCCTAATAACGGTGGTTCCACACCGATGAATGTGTGGGAGTCTTTTGCAAAGACCCTCAATGTTTCTTCCTTTTGTCTAACCCAACAGGTATCTATAGGGGAAATCCTTGGCTCTTGCCTTATCCCAGTTTGCCATGACCCCTTAGAGCTGCAAAATGATACCTGGTTTTATTCATCTCTACCCCAAAATGATTCTCTCCGCACCCTTGGTTATTCCGGCTACCATAACTGGGGTAACCAAGTACGCCGACGCCCACCTTTCGCCATTGATTTATTGACCCCATACGTGGCTTCATTTAATGTTACTTGTGCCCGTATGGTGAATTGCACAAAAACCAACTGTGTGAAAATGGGCAAGGATAATTTTAATTGCTCTGATTATGTAAATATTTCTTATGTATATAAATACACAGAGCTGCCTGAAGGCTGGTTCTGGTCGTGTCCAGGCTATACATTTAATTACATTCCTGCGAACATTAGCCATGGCACACCTTGCTGTATAAGCTGCTTGTCTATCATATTACCCAAAAAACATCATTTGTCTCGCACTAGATATCGCCGCTCTGTTGAATTAACTAACGATTGTGACGATTCAGTTTCTCTTCCCAGTAGGTCTGAATATATCTCTTTAGCTGTTTCTCTCCTAGGAGTCCCTGGATTGGCTGTATGCAACAGTAGAAACATTAATTCTTTAGCTTGTTCTGCAGCAAAAGCACTGAATTACACTTCTCAAGCCCTTCACCTTCTGAATAAAGAGCAAAGTGAGCTCCAGCATGGGCTTTTACAGAATAGGGCCGCTATAGATTATTTGCTGATGCTTCATCATTATGGCTGTGAACAAGTGGACAACATGTGCTGTTTTAATATTACTGATAATTCCAAAGCCATCCAAAAGCAGGTCTCTCATTTGCAAAATCTTACACATCACATTAAACAGGACGTTGGTTTTTCTGGCCTCTGGGATTCTTTCACCCAGTGGCTTACTGCTTGGCTACCTAATCTTACTTGGCTTCGTAATCTCTTTCAATATGCCCTTGTCATTATATGCATCTTAATTTTGTTATGTTGCTTCCTTCAATGCGTTCCTGGCCTCATAAGTCTTTTCTCTCGCCTTCTCTCTCCCCCTCAACCACCCAATAAACTCCTTGCTGCCTACTTTGCGAAATGGCAACACCAACAGTAAACCTATGGTGAGATGTGGACGGATTTATTTTGGGCATACGCTGGCAGACCACGTATCCCGAAATATTCTTGTCCCATCGACCCTGGCGAACTTATTTTGGGCATTCACTGGCACACCACTAATCCCAAAATATTTTTGCCTTATTTACCCAAAACGCCTTGCTAACAAGAAAAGAAAGGGGGAGATAAAGGGAAGTCTTCTTTCTGCACATAACTGTTAGTTCTCTTTCTGCACAAAACTGCTCCATTATGGGGAAGCCTTGCTTCTTCTCTCTTGCTTCCTGGGAAAGTTGATTGCCCTCTTAAAAGACAAAGTCCAGCAACTGGAGGAACGTGTAGCTACGCTCCAAAGAATTAGAGAGCTGGAGCTCTTCTTGGAAGCAACAGACCACACCGTCTCCATCAAGGAGGAGACAGGGGACTCCCCTGAGAAGGAGGCTAGTTCACCAACACGGGAGCCAGATATATGGAGAAACGTGACTCAAAGAAGTAGGAGGCCCAGGGTTCGTTCTGATTGTTTAGAATTACACAATCACTTTGAGGTCCTCTCCCCGAGCATGGAAGACGAAGAGCAGACTCCATTTGAGGATCTCTCCCTCATTTCAGTTGATCAGGTAAATGAAGACGAGCAGCAAAGTCAGTCCTCAGGGAATGTGCAGGTGACCTTGGAATGGACAGCTCATGGAAGAACCCCGACCAAACCTAAGAGGAGGCGTGTAGTGGTGATAGGGGATTCCCTACTGAGGTGAACAGAAGCAGTGATTTGTGGGCCTGACAAGATGTCTTGGGAAGTGTGCTGTCTCCCTGGGGCTAAGATCCAAGATGTAACTGAACGACTGCAAGGAATCATAAAACCCACTGACAAATACCCCTTCCTCTTGGTTCATGTGGGAACCAATGACACTGCAAGCAATAGCCTCCAGAAGATCAAAAGAGACTACGAGGCTCTCGGCAGGAAATTGAAGCAACTAAATGCACAAATTGTCATCTCATCTCTCCTCCCAGTTGAACGACATGGCCCAGGGAGAGAGGGAAAAATAGTGGAAGTGAACAGCTGGCTTCACAGATGGTGTAAACAGGAACGGTTTGGATTCTTAGATCACGGCCTGCAGTTTCTTGAAGATGGACTTCTGGCAAGCGATGGGCTGCACCTAACAACAGTTGGGAGAAATGTTTTTGCCAAAAATCTCAGAAACCTCATCAGGAGGGCTTTAAACTGACTAATGTGGGGGAGGGAGACAGTGCTCCTGAAGGTAGGAGCCTATCAATTGATGAAGATGATCATCCAAATGTCATAGACCAAATGGAGCAAACAGCACGCAGACCTAGTGGTGGGAGGAAAAAATCCTTAAATAAGAGACACGGGGGAATGATTAATGGACTTCAATGTCTGTACACTAATGCACAAAGCATGGGAAATAAACAAGATGAGCTTGAGCTCTTGGTACAGCAAACTAAATATGACATAATAGGCATCACTGAAACCTGGTGGGATAAGTCCCACGATTGGAACGTAATAATGGGGGGATACAATCTATTTCAGAGAAACAGACCAGACAAGAAAGGAGGAGGAGTGGCGTTATATGTCAGGGATGTGTATACCTGTGAAGAGATCCAAGATTTAGAACCTCAAAGCCAAAGTGAGAGCATTTGGGTCAAAATTAAGGGAGAGAAGAATAACAGGGGCTTCTATGGGTATGTTCGTAGCAAAAGGAAGAACAAAGAAACAGTGGGGTCACTCAGAGGAGAAGATGGTGAAATGCAAACAGGGGACGCAGAAAGGGCTGAACTCCTCAATGCCTTCTTTGCCTCAGTCTTCTCCGATAAGGAAAACAATGCCCGACCTGAAGAATTTGGAGCAAATGATTCAGCAAAGGAAACACAGCCCAGAATAACTAAGGAGATAGTACAAGAATACTTGGCCAGTTTAGATGTATTCAAGTCTCCAGGGCCAGATGAACTGCATCCAAGAGTATTAAAAGAACTGGCAGATGTGATCTCAGAACCACTGGCAGTCATCTTTGAGAATTCCTGGAGAACAGGCGAAGTCCCAGCAGACTGGAGGAGGGCAAATGTTGTCCCTATTTTCAAAAAGGGGAAAAGAGAGGACCCAAATAATTACCGCCCAGTCAGTCTGACATCAATACCAGGGAAGATTCTGGAGCAGATCATTAAGCAAACAGTCTGTGAGCACCTAGAAAGGAATGCTGTGATCACCAATAGTCAGCATGGATTTCTGAAAAATAAGTCATGTCAGACTAACCTGATCTCGTTTTTTGACAGAATTACAAGCCTGGTAGATGAAGGGAACGCAGTGGATGTAGCCTACCTTGATTTCAGCAAGGCATTTGACAAGGTGCCCCATGATATTCTTGTAAAGAAGCTGGTAAAATGCGGTCTTGACTATGCTACCACTCAGTGGATTTGTAACTGGCTGACTGACCGAACCCAAAGAGTGCTCATCAATGGTTCCTCTTCATCCTGGAGAAGAGTGACTAGTGGGGTGCCACAGGGTTCTGTCTTGGGCCCGGTCTTATTCAACATCTTTATCAACGACTTGGATGATGGACTCAAGGGCATCCTGATCAAATTTGCAGATGACACCAAACTGGGAGGGGTGGCTAGCACCCCAGAGGACAGGATCACACTTCAAAATGACCTTGACAGATTAGAGAACTGGGCCAAAACAAACAAGATGAATTTTAACAGGGAGAAATGTAAAGTATTGCACTTGGGCAAAAAAAAATGAGAGGCACAAATACAAGATGGGTGACACCTGGCTTGAGAGCAGTACATGTGAAAAGGATCTAGGAGTCTTGGTTGACCACAAACTTGACATGAGTCAACAGTGTGATGCGGCAGCTAAAAAAGCCAATGCAATTCTGGGCTGCATCAATAGGAGTATAGCATCTAGATCAAGGGAAGTAATAGTGCCACTGTATTCTGCTCTGGTCAGACCTCACCTGGAGTACTGTGTCCAGTTCTGGGCACCACAATTCAAGAAGGACACTGACAAACTGGAACGTGTCCAGAGGAGGGCAACCAAAATGGTCAAAGGCCTGGAAACGATGCCTTATGAGGAACGGTTAAGGGAGCTGGGCATGTTTAGCCTGGAGAAGAGGAGGTTAAGGGGTGATATGATAGCCATGTACAAATATATAAAAGGATGTCACATAGAGGAAGGAGAAAGGTTGTTTTCTGCTGCTCCAGAGAAGCGGACACGGAGCAATGGATCCAAACTACAAGAAAGAAGATTCCACCTAAACATTAGGAAGAACTTCCTGACAGTAAGAGCTGTTCGACAGTGGAATTTGCTGCCAAGGAGTGTGGTGGAGTCTCCTTCTTTGGAGGTCTTTAAGCAGAGGCTTGACAACCATATGTCAGGAGTGCTCTGATGGTGTTTCCTGCTTGGCAGGGGGTTGGACTCGATGGCCCTTGTGGTCTCTTCCAACTCTATGATTCTATGATTCTATGATTCTATGAAAGTCTTGCTTACAATCTGCTTCTGCACAAACTGTACAAAACTGTTCCAAACACCAGGACATTCGTTTCCTTGTTCAGTCATCCTAAGCACATGGAAAACAACATGACCTGCTCTCCATGCCTAGCTGACCACATCTACAGAACTTGATTGTTATATTGTTTCGTGCCATATTAATCTCTAGTTACAATTTAATTAGGAGGCTTCATGCCTGTCTAGTTCCAGCTTCAATTCCCAGCCTTTACTCCATCGATGATAAATGATCACATGTAATCCCCATCTCTCACATGTAATTCCCGCCTTAGTACTTATGTTAACCGGGCCCAAGACAGAACCCTGTGGCACCCCACTAGTCACTCTTCTCCAGGATGAAGAGGAACCATTGATGAGCACTCTTTGGGTTAAGCGGTGCTGAGGGTTCATCGCTCTTTCTGCGGGAGCGAAGCCGCGCGGCTGTTGCTGATGAGCGCCGACCTTTCTTCCTTTAATATTGGATCTTAAATCTTCTACCCGTGAGTAAGAATTACTCTATTTGGAGCTACAAATTATGAATTTGGCTGAAAGCGGGAGACGAAAAAAAGGAAGTCCGTCTCCCGGCAAGGCTTAAAGATCAAAGGCAAAGGAACTGACAAGCTGGAAGCAGTGAAAAGGGATTATAAAATCGGAAGTATCATGCGCCCGGCAGAACTAGCAATTGAAAGGAAAGGCAAGTTTTCTCTTTTCTTTATGTTACTGTGTTGATGTGAACTGGGAACCTTTTCCCTTTGCGGACTTTAAAAATTTTAAAACCCAGCCTCGGGCTGGCATAAGGGAAAAGAACTGTCTTTTGCGGATACAGTGTATAAAGCTGAAACAGATACATAGAGGCATTATTGGAAGATACAACTAAGTAACTGTTTCTTGCACCTTTGGATGTGATTTATGTGGCAACTTTGGAAAGGCTCTGCAAGTGGAAAAAGCTTTAAGGACTATTGTTAAATTACGCAGTTGCAGGAACTTTAATGGCGACTAAACTTTTCTCCTTCTTTGATGAACTGTAACAATACTCCCTCTAGTGGAGCTTGGGATTTACAAACTCCTGGGAACTAACTTTGTTTTGTCTCTCTGCTGTTTTGTTATCTACATTGAGGACTGTCTTTCCCATGGAACATTTGACAACTTGACCTTGATTCATAGACAGGTGTGGAATGAGTGGCCCTCCGAAAACAAGATCTGCAAAAGCGAAAGCAGGGAAAGGACAACTTGTGCAAACAACTCTGACCTCTCAGTCTCGCAGATCATCTGTCCCTGCTGTATTAAAGGGAGTAGAACTCCCAACAACAGCTCTATTAAAGGAAGCTGAACAGCCAACAACAGAGGATATGGCTGCTGGGGGATCGGATACCCTTCTAAATGAAATGCTACAACAATTTGCAATTTTAAATAAGAAGGTTGATGACCAAACAGCAAAAATTGACTTAGCCACATCCTCTATTACCAAACTATCTGAACAAGTGGCACAACATTCACAAGCAATTGGGAATTTAAAAGACGCCACCTCTGAGAATCGGAAATTGGCTGAGGCAGCAAATGAAAAAGCTGAGCAAGCGAATCAGAAAGTGGATGAACTGAAAGGAGAGGTAAGGCCACTACACAAGCACATCAGTGACCAGCAGGTCTACCTGTCTATGGTCGAATTGAGAAACCGGGAAAATAATTTAAGATTACGCTCTATCCCAGAGCTTGAGAAAGAGGATTTGACCGGCTATTTGACAGCAGAATTCTCTAAGTTCTGGGGTATAGTGGAAGACAAAGACTTTAAAATAACAACCGCGTTTAGACTGGGAAGAGCAGCAAAGAAGGACAGGCCCAGAGACTGTCTGATTATTCTGAGGACTAAACAGGAGAGAGACAAAATACTTGACCTTCATTTTAATAAATCACTTGAGATCCAGGACAGAAGAGCGGAGATTTACAAGGATATACCAAAACAATTACTGGATCTCAGAGCTATATATACTGACCTAGCAAGACTTTTGAGAGGCAACGGGATACCCTACAGGTGGGAGTTTCCACAAGGTCTATCATTCAACTACAAGGGAAAGAAAGTTAGAATCAAAACAAAAGAGGACAACCAGAAGTTCCTGCACGATCACAGAGAGGATTTGCAGAAGGGAATAGCAGTTCCTTGGCCTCCATCACAGCCTGGAATAGCACCAATACCTACACCCTCGGATTCGGAAGAAAAGAAGGACACCCCAGAATAGAAGCAACAGATTGATTCAGGATGTCTCTGCAGCTGTACAGCTGGAACATTAATGGAGCAAATTCCCCGGAGAAAAGGAAAAGGATCTTTCATATTTTGAAAAAAGAACATTTGGACATAATTTGCCTGCAGGAAACACATGTGACTAGACTCCATAGGAAAGTGTTAATTAATAAAAGACTAGGCCAAGAATTTATCTCATCAGACAGAGTTAAAAAGAGAGGCGTGGTGATCTACGCAAAGGAGAACTTGTCACCGAAATTTTTGTTTAAAGATGAACAAGGAAGAATCCTGGCAATTGAAATACAAACTCAAGGAGAAAAAGTTTTGATATTAGGAGTCTACGCACCAAATGAGGGGAAATCGGAATTTTACAAAAAGCTGCATGAGACTTTGCTGGACTATCTGGACTATTCGAACATCATTATGATGGGAGATATGAATGGGGTGGTCTCTACCTTTATGGATAAGTCACAAAATCAAAATCTAACTAAGGATGGCAGACTACCGAAAACCTTTTTTGAACTGACAGACAATATGGACTTGATTGATATTTGGCGGACAATACACCCCCTAGGTAAAGAAGGAACTTTCTTTTCTGAGGCCCACCTGTCATGGACAAGAATCGACCAAATTTGGACATCTAGAGGGCTGGCACCAAAGACAACAAGAGTGGAAATCTGCCCAAAGACTTGCTCCGACCACAATGCCCTGAAAATGGAAGTGAGATTTACTCCAGCCGGCTCCTTTAGATGGAAAATGAAAGACAGCCTGTTTAGAGATCAAGAGTTGGTAAAGAAGGCCCAAAAAACTTTAAAGGACTATTTTGAAATTAATTTGAACACTTCGGTGGAAAAAAGAACGATCTGGGACGCAAGTAAAGCTGTAATGAGAGGGTTTCTGATACAACAAAATACGATTAAGAAAAAACTCTGGAATGGAAAAAAGGACAAAATATTAGAGAAGATAAGAGATGGAGAGAAAAGATTGAGATCTAAACCAAAATCAAAAGAGATTCTGCGAGAAATTAAATTCCACCAGTCACAATATATGAAATTGATAAATCAAGAAGTGGAATGGAAAATTAAACAAATGAGACAAAGATCTTTTGAGTCAGCGAATAAATGTGGGAAACTGCTGGCATGGCAGTTGAAAAAAAGACAGAAACTGAACTATGTTACCAATCTAGAGGTGGAAGGGAAAAATATTCAGAAACCAGGCGAAATTAGAAAGTGTTTCCAGAAGTACTTTAAAAAGCTGTATACACAAGGGCCTGAGGAAACGTCTGAGATGGATCAGTTTTTGAAACTTAATGGTTTACCTGAATTATCTCAGGAGAAGAGATCAATCTTGAACTGTAAAATAACACAACAGGAAATTGAGGATGCCATTCAGAATATGCAGTTAGGCAAGTCTCCAGGCCCAGATGGACTTACCTCCAAGTATTATAGGACGTTGAAAGACTATTTGATACAACCACTAATGGAGGTGTGTAACCAGATTATGGGGGGAGGAAGGGCACCGGAAACGTGGAAAGAAGCCTTCATCACATTGATACCCAAAGTGGAAACTGAAAAGACTCAACTTAGAAACTACCGTCCCATCTCACTCCTAAATGTGGATTACAAAATATTTGCAGACGTTTTGGCAAGTAGATTTAAAAAGGTTTTGAATGAAGTAATACACAAGGACCAAGCAGGCTTTCTCCCTGGTAGGCATTTGTTTGACAACACTAGGAATATTATAGATATTCTGGAACTTTTGCAAACAAACATTAACACTAAAGCAGTGTTAATCTTTATTGATGCAGAGAAGGCCTTTGACAACATTTCTTGGAGGTTTATGAAGAAAAACTTGGAAGGGATGGGAGTGGGACGGGGGTTTGAAAATGGCTTAGAAGCAATTTATCCAGAACAAAAAGCCAAGTTGATAGTGAACAATGTGGTGACAGAGGAGTTCCATATTGAAAAAGGAACACGCCAGGGGTGCCCCCTATCCCCTCTATTATTTATATCAGTCCTGGAGGTGCTGCTGAATATGATTAGGAGGGACCGGCAAATACAAGGGATACGGGTCGGAGTGAAACAATATAAACTGAAAGCATTTGCAGATGATTTAGTTTTGACATTACAGGAGCCAGAATCTAGTACAAAAAGAGTTTTAGAACTGATTCAAGAATTTGGTCGGGTGGCAGGATTTAAACTGAATAAACAAAAAACTAAGGTTTTGGGGGAAAACTTGACACCTTTAGAAACAGAGGGGTTTCAGAGGGAAACAGAGCTAACTGTGGTTAAAAAAGTGAAATACCTGGGGGTAAACTTGACGTCTAAAAATTTGAATCTGTTTAAAGATAACTATGAAAAATGTTGGTTGGAAGTTAAGAAAGATCTAGAAACTTGGTCAAGACTGAAGCTTTCTTTGCTGGGCCGAATTGCAGCTGTAAAAATGAACGTTTTGCCAAAGATGTTGTTTTTATTCCAAGCCTTGCAGATCGTGGACAGAGTGGAATGTTTTGGAAAGTGGCAGAAGGACATTTCAAAGTTTGTTTGGCAGGGCAAAAAGCCCTGAATTAAGTTTAAAATACTAACTGATGCAAAAGAAAGAGGGGGGTTTGCCCTGCCAGACTTAAGGTTATACTACGAAGCTGCAGCCTTCTGCTGGATGAAAGATTGGATTTTATTAGAGAACACAGATGTCCTAGATCTGGAAGGTTTTAATAACTCGTTAGGATGGCATGCGTATTTGTGGTACGGCAAGGTAAAAACACATGGAATGTTCAAAAGCCATATTGTCAGGAAATCAATTTTTATGGTCTGGATGAAATACAAAGACTTACTTGAAAGTAAGACCCCGAGGTGGCTATCACCAATAGAGGCCAAGGCTCGGAAAAAACCCAATATGGAGGCCGGCTGGCCGAAATATCGGGAAATAATAGAAAACATTGGAGACAATTGGAGGTTGCAGAGCTATGAAAAACTAAAGGATAAGGTGCAAGATTGGTTTCATTATGCCCAAATTAATGAGGTTGTTAAGTTGGACAAAAAAATAGGATTCCAGGTGGAAAAATCGAAACTTGAGACAGAGTTGTTAGAACCAAAGACCAAGGTTTTATCGAGAATGTATAACTTGCTGCTCAAATGGAATACTCAGGATGAGACAGTTAAATCAGCCATGATAAAGTGGGCTCAAGACATTGGGTACAACATTATGTCTGAAGACTGGGAGAAGTTATGTACCACTGGTATTAAATTTACGGCATGTAATGCCCTGAAAGAAAACATTATGAAAATGATATACAGGTGGTACATGACCCCAGTCAAGCTTGCTAAGATATACCATTTGTCTGATAATAAGTGTTGGAAGTGTAAGGAGGCTGAAGGGACATTCTTTCACCTTTGGTGGACTTGTCCAAGAGTGAAGGCCTTCTGGGAAATGATCTACAACGAGTTAAAAAAGGTGTTTAAGTACACCTTTCCTAAGAAACCGGAGGCCTTCCTCTTGGGCATTGTGGGCCAAATGGTGTTAAAGAAGGATAGAACGTTTTTTATGTATGCAACTACAGCAGCAAGAATTCTCATTGCTAAACATTGGAAGACTCAAGATTTGCCCACACTGGAAGAATGGCAAACGCAACTGATGGACTACATGGAACTGGCCGAGATGACTGCCAGGATCCGAGATCTGGGAGAAGAAGCAATGGAGGAGGACTGGAAAAAATTTAAGGACTATTTGCAAAAATTTTATAAGTTATATGAACTATAGGAGTTCGTATGATTCGGAAGGATAGCCCCAGCAACGAGAGTGGAATATATATGAAATTAGATAGTAATAAGGAAAGAACCAATGTTTAAATGTTTTAAAAAAAGCATATGTGTTTATTGAATAATTTGGACAATAAGTAATTTAAACTTAAAATGCATTTGAAAGTACAAAAGAAACACACGAAATAAGGTTATAATTTGCTGTCAAATTTATTGTCGAGAATGCACTGCGCGGGAGACGTGGGGAAGTCCGTAGGTGGATTGAAATAAGCTTTAGAAATAATATGTCTTTTTTCTTTCTTTCTCTTTCTTGTTTTCTTTGTTGTTCTGAGCTGTTTGTTTCTATCTGGAAAAAATGTAATAAAAAATATTTAGTGTCTGCGCTCTTAAAAAAAAAAAAAAAGAAAGGTTGTTTTCTGCTGCTCCAGAGAAGCGGACACGGAGCAATGGATGCAAACTACAAGAAAGAAGATTCCACCTAAACATTAGGAAGAACTTCCTGACAGTAAGAGCTGTTCGACAGTGGAATTTGCTGCCAAGGAGTGTGGTGGAGTCTCCTTCTTTGGAGGTCTTTAAGCAGAGGCTTGACAACCATATGTCAGGAGTGCTCTGATGGTGTTTCCTGCTTGGCAGGGGGTTGGACTCGATGGCCCTTGTGGTCTCTTCCAACTCTATGATTCTATGATTCTATGATTCTTTTCCACAGAGGTAAATAATTCAGGTAAAATCCCAGTTAGCTGGAAGTATACAATTGTGGTCCCAATTTACAAGAAAGGACAACCTATAGATCTTGGCAACTATAGGCCAATTAGTTTGCTTTCCATAATGGAGAAATTATTTGCCCATTTCATTTGCTTTAAATTAGCAACATTCCTTTTTTTTTTTTTTTTATAAAATTTTTATTGGTTTTACAACATTTTTAAGAAAAACAAACAAACACAAAAAGTGACAGACATACATGAATAGTTTCAAACATATTTTCATAAACCTCTTTTCTTAAACTTCCCCATACCCCCCCTCTCTGCATCCCAATGTCCATAATTCAACTAGCAACTCCCAGTTGTTACTTTCTAATCTCTGTCATCTTAGTCCTCTTTTATAGTCTAGCCTTGTATCCCTGTACCCTTTTGCTTCTGAAAACCACAACACTTTAGCATTCATTAAGTTTATAATAGTCCTTAAGATAGCTTTTAAATTTTCTCCATTCTTCTTCCACCGTCTCTTTTCGTTGATCACGGATTCTGCCTGTCATCTCGGCCAGTGTCATATAGTCCATCACTTTCATCTGCCATTCTTCCAAAGTGGGTAAATCTTGTGTCTTCCAATACTTTGCGATGAGTATTCTTGCTGCTGTTGTAGCATACATGAAGAAAGTTCTATCTTTCTTTGTCACCAATTGGCCGACAATGCCCAAGAGGAAGGCCTCTGGTTTTTTAGAAAAGGTACATTTAAGTACCTTTTTCATTTCATTATAGATCATTTCCCAGAAGGCCTTTATCTTCGGGCATGTCCACCAAAGGTGATAGAAAGTACCTTCAGTCTCTTTACACTTCCAACATTTATTGTCGGGCAAATGATAGATTTTTGCCAGTTTGACTGGGGTCATGTACCACCTGTAAACCAAAATTAGCAACATTTCTTGAGGATAATAACATAACCTCTGAAGCCAAGGCTGCTTTCCGTACGAAGTACTCAACATCTGACCACTGTCTTGTGCTTTCACACCTAGCAGAGAAATATACTAGGACCACTCCAAGGCCATTTATATATGGCCTTTATGGACCTAAAATCTTCCTTTGACTCCATCCCTAGATCCAAATTATGATCAAAGTTATATTCAGTGATGGAGGACAAGAGACTCCTATACCTTATAAAAGCCTTATATAGTGATAGCGACATGTAGGTTGCTGGGGCAACTCTCTAACAAAATCACAATGTTAAGAGGGGTCAGATAGGGTTGTATTCTGCCCCCCCCCCATTGTTTAATCTTTTTAGAAATGACTTAGAGGAAGTCTTAATGGATCCAGAAGGACACTGTCCAAAGATGGGGGCAAGAAGCACCCCACTTCTGTTTGATTTGTATCTGAATAGAATGTGAAGTCTTTTTCAGTTGGATTTCTCACTCTCCAAGTGTCTGACAGGTCAAAAAAAAAACTTTGGTAATCTGCCAGCATTCATTACTTTCTGTGTCTGTGTTTTATCCATAAGCGTTGATGCAACTCCATTCAGGTCCCCCATCCAAATCAATTTATAATCCAAATAGTCCAGAAGTCTTGTTTTCAAGTTCTTAAAAAAATCTGCTTTGCCATCATTTGGTGCATAAATTCCCAACAGCAAATATTTTTCGCCTTGTGCATTGATTTCTACTGCAATATATCTTCCCTCATCTTTGAACATCATTTTGGGATTCCATTTTTCTTTCACGTAAACGACCACTCCTCTTTTCTTCACTTTGTCAGATGAAATGAATTCTTGACCAAGTCTCTTATTCTGAAGGAATTTTCTGTGTAATCTAGTAACATGAGTTTCTTGCAAACAAATTACCAGTATGTCCAAATTCTGTTTTGCTAACACATGGTATACTTGGTTCCTTTTTGGTCGTGAGTTCAAACCATTAACATTCCATGAATATATTCTCAATACCATCTTAAACTATTCAGGGTGCGCCTCATACTCTCAGTTGATTCTCCCGTTCCTTCATCTGTAAAAAAACAATTGCATTGAGCGCATCCTGTTGAATCTTCTCCACGTCAGGCACTCTCACTGTTTCCAATTCCCTCAATCTTGTTTCGTGGGCAGCAACTTCCTCCCTGACCTCTTGAATGCCTTTTTTCACATCTACAAATTCTTGTTTCAACTCCTGTACAGTCTGCTGAGTTCCTCTCACACCTGCTCTTATGTCTGTTAACATTTGCATCACCTCCTCTTCAAAAGTTGGTGCTTTAGAAGGTCTTCTATCTTTACTTTTACTTTTCTCAGACTTATCTACCCCATTAGCCATAGCTATTCCAAAGTTTCAAGGTCAGCTCACCCGGTCAGAGTCCACCAGATTTTTAGTGCGCAGGCAGCAGCAGGCAGCCCATCAGCTTCCCTCTTTCCTTATTTTATTTTATTTTATTTTATTTTTATTATTTATTTTATTTTATTGGAACCACAAAATTAGTTCAAGGAGGGTAAAAGAAACTCTGTGTGCTATTTTAACAATCTCAGATAGCAGCAGTTACTTTGTAATCCCCAAAGAGGAAAACGAAAGTTGAATGTATCTGCTCCCTTTGTGACATAATAATGGAGTCTAGCCTTCCCCTGCCGGGAGAACCGCTTCTAAAAAGAAAGAGTCTAATCCACTGTCAAGTCTATCTCAAGCAGGGCCTCAAATCAATCAAATTCTCCCCCCTTCCCCCTGCAGAAAGAGGGGTTTGACATATTTCCTTGGAAGTTTTGACAGGTCTTTTAAAGTTACGGCTTCGGTCAGCGGTAACTGCTTTCACTTTTACTTCAGCGGAAAGGGATCGACCTCCGTAATTTAAATCCCTTTCGTTCCAATTTACTGTCCAAATTAAAATCTTTTTTACTCACAATTGTCCAATCCTTGATAATTTGGTCGGAGAAATTGGTCGCTCACAATTGCCGGACTTGGAGCTTTGCGCTATGAAGAAAGTAAGTAAATTCCACAGTACCCGCGTCTCCAACCCCGCTCGCTCTTGGGGCTCTTATTAGAGCTTACCGGGGAGCAGAGGAGTCACTAAGGGTACCTGCCAGAACACCAGGTCCTCAGAAAGCCCGATCTGAGGTTTTTTGGGGGCTCCGCGACACTCTCGCGGTCGCCCCAATCTTCAAAACGCTGGGGCTCTTTCTTCCGAAAGAGCTCCCGTCCGCCATTAATCGCGCGGCCAACCAGAAGCCTTTTCTTTTTTCCCTTATTATTTACTGAAATTTTATTGATGTTAGCTGCCCTGAGCCTGGCTCTGGCCGGGGAGAGCAGGGTATAAATAAAATTTATTACTATTATTATATCATTTGCTATCTGTACTCCTAGCTCTTTACTCCATTTTTGTCTTTCATATTCTAAATCGTATTTCTTCCTGTTAAGTAAAGTTTTATATAGGGCAAGTGTAGGATTTTTTGTTTTTGTTGCAGTGGATGTAGCCTACCTTGATTTCAGCAAGGCATTTGACAAGGTGCCCCATGATATTCTTGTAAAGAAGCTGGTAAAATGCGGACTTGACTATGCTACCACTCAGTGGATTTGTAACTGGCTGACTGACCGAACCCAAAGGGTGCTCATCAATGGTTCCTCTTCATCCTGGAGAAGAGTGACTAGTGGGGTGCCACAGGGTTCTGTCTTGGGCCCGGTCTTATTCAACATCTTTATCAACGACTTGGATGATGGACTCAAGGGCATCCTGATCAAATTTGCAGATGACACCAAACTGGGAGGGGTGGCTAACACCCCAGAGGACAGGATCACACTTCAAAACGACCTTGACAGATTAGAGAACTGGGCAAAAACAAACAAGATGAATTTTAACAGGGAGAAATGTAAAGTATTGCACTTGGGCAAAAAAAATGAGAGGCACAAATACAAGATGGGTGACACCTGGCTTGAGAGCAGTACATGTGAAAAGGATCTAGGAGTCTTGGTTGACCACAAACTTGACATGAGCCAACATTGTGACGCGGCAGCTAAAAAAGCCAATGCAATTCTGGGCTGCATCAATAGGAGTATAGCATCTAGATCAAGGGAAGTAATAGTGCCACTGTATTCTGCTCTGGTCAGACCACACCTGGAGTACTGTGTCCAGTTCTGGGCACCACAATTCAAGAAGGACACTGACAAACTGGAACGTGTCCAGAGGAGGGCAACCAAAATGGTCAAAGGCCTGGAAACGATGCCTTATGAGGAACGGCTAAGGGAGCTGGGCATGTTTAGCCTGGAGAAGAGGAGGTTAAGGGGTGATATGATAGCCATGTTCAAATATATAAAAGGATGTCACATAGAGGAGGGAGAAAGGTTGTTTTCTGCTGCTCCAGAGAAGCGGACACGGAGCATTGGATCCAAACTACAAGAAAGAAGATTCCACCTAAACATTAGGAAGAACTTCCTGACAGTAAGAGCTGTTCGACAGTGGAATTTGCTGCCAAGGAGTGTGGTGGAGTCTCCTACTTTGGAGGTCTTTAAGCAGAGGCTTGACAACCATATGTCAGGAGTGCTCTGATGGTGTTTCCTGCTTGGCAGGGGGTTGGACTCGATGGCCCTTGTGGTCTCTTCCAACTCTATGATTCTATGATTCTATGATTCTATGATTAAATCTTGTAACAGCATGGGTGTTTCCGATGCTGCTATAGCATCAGGGCCAAACTGCTTTTCCAACATATGTTTCAATTGGATATATTGCCAGTGTATTTCACTGGTTAATCCATACTTTACCTGCAAAGTCTTATATTCCACAAATTTGTAGTTCTCATCAATTAATTGATTCATTGTCAAAATACCTTTTTCATCCAGTTTTGCCAAATTATTACAGTGGTACCTTGGGTTAGGAACTTAATTTGTTCTGGAGGTCCGTTCTTAACCTGAAACTGTTCTTAACCTGTGGTGCCACTTTAGCTAATGGGGCCTCCCGCTGTCGCCACACGATTTCTGTTCTCATCCTGAAGCAAAGTTCTTAACCTGAAGTTCTATTTCTGGGTTAGCGGAGTCTGTAACCTGAAGCGTCTGTAACCCGAGGTACCACTGTACTTGATTTCCAATTTTTAGTTTGGGGTTGGCCCATATTGTTAATTTCTCATGCTGGTAAGGGTCATCCTTATTATTTTTATATATGTTCATCCAAATTTTTATGGGTGCTTTAATAGTCTCCAGATTAATGGGATATTTCTTATAGTTGTAGCTGAGATTGGTCCACCCCACAAGAGATTCAATGAAACTATATTTGAGAGTAGCCCAACTGGGATTCCTGCTTGCTCCCCAACAATTTGTCTTGCTCAGCAGGTAGGCCTGGTGATATAATTCCAGATTTGGGAGTCCAAAACCACCTTCCTTAGTTGGAAGTTGCATTTTATGTAATGATATTTTTGGTGGCTTTGTGCCCCACAGGCACAATCTAAATATTTGATTTATTTTTTGAAAATATAAGTTGGGAATATATATTGGTAATCCTCTAAGAATGTATAAAAGCTTTGGAACAATAGTCATTTTGAGGACATTAACCTTTCCCCAAAGGGAAAGGTTTGGAGGTCCCCACCTTTCAATATCAAAATAAATTTCTTTTATAATTTGATTCAAATGTAATTTTACGATTTGGTTAACATCTGATGAAATCATTATGCCCAAATATTTAATAAAGTCTTTGCACATCCAAAATTGATGGTTTTTATACAATGTAGCCTGTTTGTATACAATGCCCTATTGGCAAAATCTCTGATTTTGTCCAATTTATGGAATAGCCCAATATTCAGCCAAAGGTTTTTATTTTCTCCATAATTATTGGAATTGTATCTTCTGGCTTTGTAATAAATAGAAGGATGTCATCTGCAAATAATACAATTTTGTAATTTTCTTTCTTGTGTTTTACCTCCTTGATATGCTCATCTTGAAAGAAGTGTGCATGCACACGAAAGCTCATACCAAGAACTAACTTAGTTGGTCTTTAAGGTGCTACTGGAAGGAATTTTTTTATTATTACTCTTGTTAGTGGTTCCAGGCATAGATTAAATAGTAATGGAGACAGAGGGCATTGTTGTCTTGTTCCTCGTTTTAGATTAATCACATTAGATATTCTACCATTTGTAACAGTCCGAGATGTTGGATTTTTGTAAATCATTTTAATCCAGTTACAGTATTCTGTAGGGAAGCCAAATTTACATAGCACGATCCCTATGAATGCTTTATAGATTCTATCGAAAGCCTTTTCTGCATCTAGTGACATTATCATAAACTCCTCTTGCTCTTTAAATTTATCAAATCTATTGTTAATCTTACATTATCTGTGGCTTGTCTTGTTTTTATAAAACCTGTTTGATTATTAAGTACCAAGTCTTGGATGACTTTTTGTAATTTTTCAGCCAGTATTGCATTCAGAATCTTTGCATCAACATTCATTAATGAAATTGATCTGTGATTTGCACATTCAGTGGGGTCTTTGTTAGGTTTTGGTATAATTATTATGAAAGCTTCATTAAATGTTGCAGCATAGACACCTTTATACCTCATAAACTCATATTGCTTCCTCATAAACTTCTAGAAGTCTGGGGACTAATAATTTTTTGAATATTTTATACTATTCTATAGGAAAACCATCTGGTCCAGGTGATTTTCCATTACCCATTGTTTCTATTTCATTCTCAATATCAGGGGGGCTGATAGCATATCTTTGTGATATTCTTCAATGGTTGGTAGTTTAATATCCTGAAAAAATTTCCAACACTTATTCATCCAGTCCAGCATTTCGCATGATGAATTCTGCATATAAGTTAAATAAGCAGGGAGACAATATACAGCCTTGCCGTACTCCTTTCCCAATTTGGAACCAATCAGTTGTTCCATATCCAGTTCTAACTGTAGCTTCTTGTCCCACATAGAGATTTCTCAGGAGACAGATGAGGTGATCAGGCACTCCCATTTCATTAAGAACTTGCCATAGTTTGCTGTGGTCGACACAGTCAAAGGCTTTTGCATAGTCAATGAAGCAGAAGTAGATGTCTTTCTGGAACTCTCTAGCTTTCTCCATAATCCAGCGCATGTTTGCAATTTGGTCTCTGGTTCCTCTGCCTCTTCTAAATCCAGCTTGCACTTCTGGGAGTTCTCGGTCCACATACTGCTTAAGCCTGCCTTGTAGAATTTTAAGCATAACCTTGCTAGCGTGTGAAATGAGTGCAATTGTGCGGTAGTTGGAGCATTCTTTGGCACTGCCCTTCTTTGGGATTCAGATGTAGACTGATCTTCTCCAATCCTCTGGCCACTGCTGAGTTTTCCAAACTTGCTGGCATATTGAGTGTAGCACCTTAATAGCATCATCTTTTATTTATTTTTATTTTTTAAAAAAAATATTTTTATTACATTTTTTCCAGATAGAGATAAACAGCACAGAAAAACAAAGAAAACAAGAAAAGAAAAGAAAAAAGACTGATTATTTCCAAAGCTTGTTTCAATCTTCCATCGAACTTCCCCACATCTCCCGCACAATGCAATCTTAATAATAAATTTGTCAGCAAATTATAACCTTGTTTCATGTGTTTCTTTTGTACTTTCAATTGCATTTTAAGTTTAAATTACTTATTATCCGTTTACTCTATAAACACATATATTATCCTTTTTAAACATTTAAACATTGGTTCTTTCATTAATATTGTCTAATTTCATATATGTTCCACTCTCATTGCTGGAACTAACCTTCCAAATCATGCGAAATCCTATAATTCATATAACTTATAAAATTTTTGCAAATAGTCCTTAAATTTTTTCCAGTCCTCCTCCATTGCTTCTTCTCCCAAATCTCGAATCCTGGCAGTCATCTCGGCCAACTCCATATAGTCCATCAATTGCGTTTGCCACTCTTCCAGTGTGGGCAAATCTTGAGTCTTCCAATGTTTAGCGATAAGAATTCTTGCTGCTGTGGTTGCATACAAAAAAAAGTTCTATCCTTCTTTAACACCTTTTGGCCCACAATGCCCAAGAGGAAGGCCTCCGGTTTCTTAGGAAAGGTGTACTTAAACACCTTTTTTAACTCATTGTAGATCATTTCCCAGAAGGCCTTCACTTTTGGACAAGTCCACCAAAGGTGAAAGAATGTCCCTTCAGCCTCCTTACACTTCCAACATTTATTATCAGACAAATGGTATATCTTAGCAAGCTTGACTGGGGTCATGTATCACCTGTATATCATTTTCATAATGTTTTCTTTCAGGGCATTACATGCCATAAATTTCATACCGGTGGTCCATAACCTTTCCCAGTCTTCAAACATAATGTTGTACCCAATGTCCTGAGCCCATTTTATCATGGCTGATTTAACTATCTCATCCTGGGTGTTCCATTTAAGCAGCAAGTTATACATTCTCGATAGTACCTTGGTCCTTGGTTCTAACAGTTCTGTCTCTAGTTTCGATTTTTCCACCTGGAATCCTGTTTTTTTATCCAACTTAAAAACCTCATTAATTTGGGCATAATGAAATCAATCTTGCACCTTATCCTTTAATTTTTCATAGCTCTGTAACCTCCAATTATCTCCAATATTTTCTATTATTTCCCAATATTTCGGCCAACCGGCCTCCATATTGGGTTTTTTCCGGGCCTTGGCCTCCACTGGTGATAACCACCTCGGAGTCTTACTTTCAAGTAAGTCTTTATACTTTGTCCAGACCATAAATATTGCTTTCCTGACAATATGGTTTTTAAACATTTTGTGTGTTTTTACCTTGTCATACCACAAAAACGCATGCCATCCTAACGAATTATTAAAACCTTCCAGATCTAGGACATCAGTGTTCTCTAGCAAAATCCAATCTTTCATCCATCAGAAGGCTGCAGCTTCATAATATAACCTTAAGTCTGGCAGGGCAAACCCCCCTCTTTCTTTTGCATCAGTTAGTATTTTAAACTTTATTCGGGGCTTTTTGCCCTGCCAAACAAACTTTGAAATATCCTTCTGCCACTTTCCAAAACATTCCACTCTGTCCACGATCTGTAAGGTTTGAAACAAAAACAACATTTTTGGCAGAACGTTCATCTTTATAGCTGCGATTCGGCCTAACAAGGAAAGCTTCAGTCTTGACCAAATTTCTAGGTCTTTTTTAACTTCTGACCAACATTTTTCATTTTAATAAATTCAAATTTTTGGAAGACAAGTTGACCCCCAGGTATTTCACTTTTTTAACCACATTTAATTCTGTTTCCCTCTGAAACCCATCTGTTTCTAAAGATGTCAAATTCTTTCCCAGTACCTTAGTTTTTTGTTTATTCAACTTAAATCCCGCCACCCGACCAAATTCTTGAATCAATTCTAAAACTCTTTTTGTACTAGATTCTGGCTCCTGTAATGTTAAAACCAAGTCATCTGCAAAAGCTTTCAGTTTATATTGTTTCGCTCCGACCCGTATTCCTTGTACCTGCCGGTCCTTCCTAATCATATTCAGCAACACCTCCAGGACTGAGATAAATAATAAAGGGGAAAGGGGGCACCCCTGCCATGTTCCTTTTTCAATATGAAACTCTTCTGTCACCACATTGTTCACTATCAACTTAGCTTTTTGTTCTGAATAAATTGCTTCTATACCATTTTCAAACCCCCATCCCACTCCCATCCCTTCCAAGTTTTTCTTCATAAACTTCCAAGAAATATTGTCAAAGGCCTTCTCTGCATCAATAAAGATTAACACTGCTTTAGTGTTAATATTTGTTTGCAAAAGTTCCAGAATATCAATAATATTCCTAGTGTTGTCAAACAAATGCCTGCCTGGGAGAAAGCCTGCTTGGTCCTTGTGAATTACTTCATTTAATACCTTTTTGAATCTACTTGCCAAAATGTCTGCAAATATTTTGTAATCCACGTTTAGGAGTGAGATGGGACGGTAGTTCTTAAGTTGAGTCTTTTCAGTTTTCACTTTAGGTATCAATGTGATGAATGCTTCTTTCCACGTTTCTGGTGCCCTCCCTCCCCCCACAATCTGGTTGCAAACCTCCATTAATGGTTATATCAAGTAATCTTTTAGCGTCCTATAGTACTTGGAGGTAAGTCCGTCGGGGCCTGGAGATTTGCCTAACTGCATGTTCTGAATGGCATCCTCGATTTCCTGTTGTGTTATTTTGTAATTCAAGATTGATCTCTTCTCCTGAGGCAGTTCTGGTAGGCCATTGTCTTTTAAAAACTGATCCATCTCAGACACTTCCTCGGGCCCTTGGGTATACAATTTTTTGAAGTACTTCTGGAAACACTTTCTAATTTTCCCGGTTTCTGAATGTTTTTCCCTTTAACTTCTAGGTTGGTAACATAATTTAATTTTTGTCTTTTTTTCAACTGCCATGCTAGCAGTTTTCCACATTTGTTCGCAGATTCAAAAGATCTTTGTTTCATTTGTTTGATTTTCCATTCCACTTCTTGGTTTATCAGTTTCGTATATTGTGACTGGTGGAATTTAATTTCTCTTAAAATCTCTTTTGATTTTGGTTTAGATCTTAACTTTTTCTCTCCATCTCTTATCTTCTCTAATATCTTATCCTTTTTTCCATTCCAGAGTTTTTTCTTAATCGTGTTCTGTTGTATCAGAAACCCTCTCATTACAGCTTTACTTGCGTCCCAGATTGTTCTTTTTTCCACCGAAGTATTCAAATTGATTTCAAAATAGTCCTTTAAAGCTTTTTGGGCCTTCTTTACAGTCTCTTGATCTCTTAACAGGTTGTCATTCATTTTCCATCTGAAGGAACCGGCTGGAATAAATCTCACTTCCATTTTCAAAGCGTTATGGTCGGAGCAGGTCTTTGGGCAGATTTCCACTCTTGTAGTCTTAGGTGCCAGCCCTCTAGTTGTCCAAATTTGGTCGATTCTTGTCCATGACAGGTGGGCCTCAGAGAAAAAAGTTCCTTCTTTACCTAAGGGGTTTCTTGTCCTCCATATATCAATCAAGTCCATATTGTCAGTTAGTTCAAAAAAGGTTTTTGGTAGTCTGCCATCCTTGGTTAGATTTTGATTCTGTGACTTATCCATGTAAGTAGAGACCACCCCATTCATGTCTCCCATCATAATGATGTTGGAATAGTCCAGATAGTCCAGTAATGATCTTGTTAGTTATTTGCATAAGCCAAGGAGGATAGGGAACTGCGGCCAGGAAACAAGGTAATAGACCCTTAGGATTGTAGTGGATTTTCAGCCAGAGGGATATTGCTTGTTCCCAGACTTTTAATTCCACTCTGGGCAGTCCTGCCTCTTGCCTCAAGACTGCATTAGGTGTACACTTAGGAGTAGCAAATAATGATCTTAAGAATTTAGATTGTACTGTTTCAAGGGTCTTAAGGTTGGCAGAGGGGTTAATTTGAGAGCCATATAAAAGTTGGGCTAAAGATTTTGCTTGAAAGACTGTTAGGGCCATCGGGAGGAAGCCCGCTCCTTTCCTTCTGAATAATCTAAGGATAGCGTTTGCACTTCTTTCTGCTGATATAGCTGATGTGGTCAGGTGTGTTGACAATTTGGCATTATAAGAGAAAGTAATGCCTAAGTATTGGAAGGTCTTAGTCTGTTCAATGGCGTTTCCCTTTACGCTCCAATTATCCTTCCTGAAGGAGCGGTTAAAATGTACAATTTTGGTTTTGGCAAAGTTAATTGTTAACAGTTCAGTGTTACATTGGTCACTAAACTTTCCTAGGGCACGTTTCAGACCCACTTTGGTTTGAGAGAGAAGAACAGCATCATCCGCATACATTAAAACTGGTACTTTTCTGCCGTTAGAGAGCACAGGGGGGTGGGTTTCAATTTCACGGCAGCATGTGGCCAGGGAGTTAACATAGATATTAAATAGGAATGGGGCTAATAGACATCCTTGTCTAACTCCTCTTTGGACTGGGATTTCTCTAGAGAGTCTGCCGTCCTGTGCAAGTCTTATCTGGAGGGTATTGTTCTCATGAAGCTTAATCATCAGGAGTAATAACCTTCTGTTGATACCCATATTGGCCAATTTGGCCCAGAGCCTACTCCTGGATACAGAATCAAATGCTGCCTTTAGGTCCACAAAGGCCGCATATAATGACTTTTTCCAATGTTTCGCATACTTATAGACAAAGTAATCTAGCACTAAACAGTGATCAATGGTGGAACGTCCGGATGTAAACCCTGCTTGTTCAATTTCTAGCAAGTTGTTATGATCTAACCATTCACATAGTTTTAGGCATAGGTGTTTTGTATAAAGTTTACAGATCACATTCAGGAGACTAATTGGTCTATAATTGGATGGATCAGAGGGGTTGCCCTTTTTAAATATGGGAACAATTATAGCTAGTCCCCAATCTTTAGGGATTTCAGTCGTCTTATCTATATATGAAAATAGATTTGCAAGGACCGGGGCCCACCAGTTTATTTGCGCTTTCAAAAGTTCAGCGACAATGAAATCACTTCCTGGAGCTTTGCCAGATTTCATTTGTAGGATTAGCGAAGTGATTTCAGTTTCAGATGTTGGGGGCCATGGTGTATCATTGTCTAAGGGGATGTTAAGCGGCGCAGAAGGACGATGTTCCCTAAACAGCCCTTTAAAGTGCTCTTCCCATGAATTTGCAGGGATTATTGTGCCCTCATTAGGAGCTTTGGTTTGATTGGAGATAATTTTCCAGAAGTTGGAATTATCTTTTTCTATTGACGCTTTTATGAGGGCCTGCCAAATGAGAGAGTCTGCGGTTCTTTTTTTGGTTTTTAATAGCTCTTTGTAGTTCTTTTTTTTAAGTTGTAACTCTAATTTAGTGATAGGGTTAGGATTTTGCTGGAAGACCTTAAAGCATTCCCTAAGTATAAGTTTTGCCTGAGTGCATTCGTGGTCAAACCATTTTTTGTTGGTAGGGGAGTCATTTTGGTTAGATCTTCTGGGTCTTGACAATAACGGTTGGAGTTTTCGGATTAATGTGTTATAATGGTCAATTGGGGAGGTCTCTTCAGTGTCGTTGGAAGTCAAACCAGCCCAGAGGAGTTGACCTTCCATTGATTGTATCCAAATACCAAAATTGTTATTAACATAAGGGGACCATTTAATTCTGGATTTGCCTATTTGTTGTAAAGCACTAGGATCAGGAGTCTGCGGGGCAAGCCCGCGTCTAGAGGGTTCCCAAAATTCAGTCCTTTTAAGATTTAGGGGTAAATGGTCACTTTCGGTTCTTATATCTACAGTAAATTCAATATATTCATCGAAGAGTTCTTGGGAGACAAGGATGTAGTCAATAACAGAATGCCTTAAGCCTGACCAGTAAGTAAATTGGCCAGGGCAGTCTCCCAAGGAGAGGCCGTTTAAGATAACAAGGTTTAATCTAAGTGCCATTAAAAAAAGACATGTACCAGCAAAATTGGTAACTGGGTCAAGTGAGTGACGCCTGAATAGGGGCCAGTGTTCATCATTAGCATTTAGGGGACCCATTCCACTTTCCTTGATTAACTGTTCGTCTGAGTGGCCTAGCCTTGCATTAAAATCCCCGCCAATAATTAAGGAGGCAGAGGGAAACTTATTTGAGACAAGGAGAATGCAGTCTTCCAGTTCGTTCCAGATGTTTTTAAGATCAGTTTGTTTCATAAGTGGGTGAATATAAACATTGATGCATATGATCTTAAAATGGGTGGAGAATATTTTAACGGCCAAAATCCATTTTTTATCGATTTTCAGTTGGATAGGGGAGGCTCCTAGATCCGTCGATACGAAGGTGCTCAAACCTCCCGCCGGTCTTCCGCCTTTTGGGCCGATTGAGGCAGGGGAATGGAAAGCAAAGTAATTGTGTAGTTCAAAAGGATTTTGCATCCAGGTTTCTTGGAGCAGGATGATCTTGAACTGTGATACGTAGGCTAAAACGTCTTTGTCCCTTCTTTTCGATTGCCATCCAGCAACGTTCCAGGATAGTAGTAGGGGTGAGAGTCATTTTGTCTCTTCAATAGCATCTAGGGTTTTCCCGGAGTCGTGGAAGATGCAACCATTGGACGGTTGAGTCTCCGATAATGTGATTAGGGGCGCCTCAGAGATTTCGGCGTGGATTTCAATTGGGCAGAGTAGGGGTGTATGTTCTGCTGTGACCTGAGGAGATTCATGAAGGCAGACTGCCATATCATCCGTTATTGGAGTCCCAGTGTTTGGCAGGGGTTTCTGGGGTGTTAGCCCCTTCATGACTGCGTTCCTTTGATTTAATAGGTTGCTATGACCAGGTTTTGAGGAGATTTTCTCTTGAAATACATATGTAAGTTGCTGCTTAAGTGTATCGAGCCTGTTTATAACTTCCTGCTGTTCTAGTAATGGCAATTCGTCATAGAATGAAATAAGGTCCCTCTCCTCAGAGGTGGCCAGATGACTTGGCCCGCTTTGGTCATGCTTCTCTGTTGCTGGAGTAGATAAACCAGGAAGCTTGGGCTGAGAGGGAGGGTGAGGATCCCAGGTGGGCAGCTTGGATTTCGAGACTATGTCACGCCTGTCTGGCGAGCGGATACCTTTTTGTACGATACTACGGAAAAGAGGTTTAATCCTGGTGTCGTTAAAGACTCTCGTTGGGAAGATGCCCCAGGTGGCCAAAAACGCTTTACGCCTAACCAGTATGGAGGGAATTTTTGGTGACTGGAAGGAGAGCAGTACTTTTTGGAACCGATGGTGGTCGTGCAAAAGTTTCACTGTACTGAGGTCTATTAGCGGAGGCCAAATCTGGAGGAGCTGCCTTAGATGAACTTTGACATCTCTCGGATTATTCCACCTTGGGGACCTGGGGTCACTGCTGCGTATAGTTAGGCATATTTTGTTTGGTTGTAAAATCAGAGATTGAAAGTCCAATTGAGTTTTTAAGAGGTGGCCACCAGTACCACTTTCATGTCTAACAGGGGAGGTACACCTCTGTCCCTTTAAATCCCTCGGAGGCAGAGTGAGGTTGTGCTGCAGCTCCAGCAAGTGGGCCTCAAGCTTTTGGTGGAGATTATTCACCTGCATGGAGATCCCATTTATGCTCTTAAAGATGCAGTGCAAGGTCCTGATTATTAATTGGAAATGATTGAATTCCATGCCATCGCCAAGGGCCAACTCGGACTCCCCCTTCGAGGTGACTCTCACCTCTTTGTCATTATCATTATCATTATTCGTTGCCTTTGAGTTCGCCCCCTCCACTTCTATATCGGCTGCGAGGTCAATTAAAGGATTAAAACGATTGTGAGTTTCAACCATGTAGCTATCTTCCTCGTTATTTCTGCTACAGTTAAGAAAGAAAGAATCAATCTTGGACTGTTTGGGCCTTGGGGGAGGCATTGCCTCATCCAGGTCCCTTGGCCGCTTGCCATGGCCCATAGTGAAGATTAGAAGAAATATCCGCAAAAATTGGAAATATCTTAATGCACCTTAGAGAGTATTGCAGGAGGCAGGGGAGTGGTGAGCGAAGAAAAAGTAAGGTAAGGTAAGGTTCGTTTCTTACTTACAATTCTCGGTCGTTTGTCCGAGTGTCCCCCAGAAGAGAAACTCATTTAGTAATAAGAAGCCTTAAACAGGGGAGTTTCTCTTCGTGCCGGCGGTGCAGGACTGAAGGATCGTTGTTCTATGAGGCACACAAGTTTGATACCACCCAGATCAATCCAAAGCAATCCTCCTTCGTCAAGCTTAATTAAAATCTGGCATCACGCCAGTGGGGAGTCCAGCAATTACTTGTCTAGCAGAAGGCAAAACTAAAGTAAATAGCTTGCTCCAGCGGTTGTAAAATCCAAGTCAGGAGAAGAGGTCGGAGAGAACTGGAAGGAGGAAACTTACACGGCGGCCATCTTAGTAGTCAGGAAACAGCGGAGCATGCCCTTCTTCATTGCCAGTAGACATTTGAACTAGGCTTATCCAGCCTATTTTATATAAGTTTCCTGGCTGTTCAGAACAACATACATCTCCCTATTACTATAGGACGAGAGCCCAGAAGTCACATATTCAGTCGCCAGATTTTGTGCTGCCATGATAGATATTCAACGAAGAATGGTCTATGCTACAATTCAGTCCTAAACTGAAGGCCCATATTGTTAGATCCGCACTTCTGAAACCCACCCCATATAGCTGTGTTAACCAATCTTTTAATTTTTCTTATAAATTTTTACTCAACCATTGTTTATGCTTAATTAAGTATTCTATGTATATGTTTAAATCTACGTTTGGTTCTTGCTCCTATTTATTTAATAATTATTAGCTTAGACTCATACTGTTATGCTATTTATTTAGATGTTTTGCTTATGCTGGTCTATGACCGTAATAAAGGACTTGACTAGTCCAGTAATGTCTCATGTAGCTTCTTGTAGAATTCCGATTTCCCCTCATTTGGTGCGTAAATTCCTAATATCAAAACTTTTTCTCCTTGAGTTTGTATTTCAATTGCCAGGATTCTTCCTTGTTCATCTTTAAACAAAAATTTCGGTGATAGGTTCTCCTTTGCATAGATCACCACGCCTCTCTTTTTAACTCTATCTGATGAGATAAATTCTTGGCCTAGTCTTTTGTTAATTAACACTTTCCTGTGGAGCCTAGTCACATGTGTTTCTTGCAGACAAATTATATCCAAATGTTCTCTTTTCAAAATATGAAAAATTCTTTTTCGTTTTTCCGGGGAATTTGCTCCATTAATATTCCAACTATACAGCTGCAGAGACATCCTGTATCAATCTGTTGTTACTCTTTATGGGGTGTCCTCTTTTTTGTCCGGATCCGAGGGAGAAGGTGTTGGTTCTATTCCAGGCTGTGGCTGAGGCCAAGGAACTGCTATTCCCTTCTGCAAATCCTCTCCGTGGTCGTGCAGGAACTTCTGGTTGTCCTTTTTTTTTTTTGATTCTAACCTTCTTTCCTTTATAGTTAAATGATAAACCTTGTGGGAACTCCCACCTGTAGGGTATCCCGTTGCTTCTCAAAAGTCTTGCTAGGTCAGTATATATAGATCTGAGATCCAAAAGTTGTTTTGGTATATCCTTGTAAATTTCCGCTTTTCTATCTTGAATCTCAAGTGATTTGTTAAAGTGAAAGTCAAGTATTTTGTCTCTCTCCTGTTTAGTCCTCAAAATAATCAGACAGTCTCTGGGCCTGTCCCTCCTTGCTGCTCTTCCCAATCTGAACGCAGTTGTTATTTTAAAGTCTTTATCTTCTTCTATACCCCAGAACTTAGAAAATTCTGCTGTCAGGTAGCCAGTCAAATCTTCTTTCTCAAGCTCTGGGATAGATCGTAATCTTAAATTATTTTCCCGATTTCTCAGTTCCACCATAGACAGGTAGGCCTGCTGGTCACTAATATGCTTATGTAGTGGCCTTACCTCTCCTTTTAGTTCGTCCACTTTCTGGTTTGCTTGGTCTGCTTTTAAGTTTGCAGCCTCAGCCAATTTCCGATTCTCAGAAGTGGCGTCTTTTAAGTTCCCAATTGCTTGTGAATGTTGTGCCACTTGTTCAGATAGTTTTGTGATAGAGGATGTGGCTAAGTCAATTTTTGCTGTTTGATCATCTACCTTCTTATTTAAAATTGCAAATTGTTGTAGCATTTCATTTAGAAGAGTATCAGATCCCCCTGCAGCCATATCCTCTGTTGTTGACTGTTCAGCTTCCTTTAATACAGCTGGGACTGATGATCTGCGTGACTGAGAAGTCAAAGTTGTTTGCACAAGTTGGCCTTTCCCTGCTTTCGCTTTTGCAGATCTTGTTTTCGGAGGGCCACTCATTCCACACCTGTCTATGAGTCAAGGTCAAATTGTCTATTGTCCCATGGGAAAGACAGTTCCTCAGTGTGAATAACAAAACAGCAGAGAGTCAAAACAAAGTTAGTTCCCAGGAGCCTGTAAATCCCAAGTTCCACTAGAGGGAGTATTGTTACAGTTCAGGAAAGAAAGAGAAAGGTTTAGCCGCCATTAAAATCCCTGCAACTAAATAATTTAACAATAGTCCTTAAAACTTTTTCCGCTTGCAGAACCCTTCCCAAGTTGCCACAAAGTCTCATCCAAAAGGTGCAAGCTACAGTTGCTTAATTGTATCTTCCAGTAGCGCCCCAATGTAACAATTTCAGTTGTATATTGTATCCGCAAAGACAGCTCTTTTCCCTTCTGTCAGCCCGAGATTTGGTTCTTAAGTTTTTAAAGTCCACAGAAGGAGGAGGGTTCCCAATTTAAATCAACACAATAATAGAAAAGAAGAAAACTTGCCTTTCCTTTCAATTACCAATTCCACCAACGCACGATACTTCCAAGTTTGTAATCCCTTTCAACTGCTTCCAGCTTGTCAGTTTCTTTGCCTTTGATCTTTAAGCGTTGCCGGAAGACGGACTTCCTTTTTTTCGTCTCCCGCTTTCAGCCAAATTCAAAATTTGTAATCCAAAATAGAGTAGTTCTTACTCACGAGTAGATGATTTAGAATCCAATGTTTAAGGAAGAAAGGTCAGCGCTCATCAGCAGCAGCCGCGCGGCTTCGCTCCCGCAGAAAGAGCGATGAACTCACAGCACCGCTTCCCCTCCGCACTTCCGGAGCCCCTTACGGGGTCCCTTCTTAGTTTTGGGGGTCGCTCCAGGTGCCCGCCGAGTCCCACGGCCACGGGCTCACTCTGCCCGTGGTTTTTCTTAATGGATCGTCGCTGTGCCGTAGCGAACGATCCTTTCCTGCGGAGCCCCTCTTCAGAGACTGAAGAGGACCGCCATTGCTTGTTTCGCGCCGCCTCCGGAAGTCCCTATCAATAGCATCATCTTTTAAAATTTTAAATAGTTCAGCTGGAATACCATCACTTCCACTAGCCTTGTTATTTGCAGTGCTTTCTAAGGCCCATTTGACTTCACTCTCCAGGATGTCTGGCTCAAGGTCAGCAACCACACTACCTGGGGTGTACGAGACATCCATATATTTCTGGTATAATTCCTCTGTGTATTCTTGCCACCTCTTCTTGATGTCTTCTACTTCTGTTATGTCCTTTCCACTTTTGTCCTTTATTATGGTAGTCTTTGTACAAAATGTTCCTTTCATTTCTCCGATTTGCTTGAACAGATCTCTGGTTCTTCCCATTCTCTTGTTTTTCTCTATTTCTTTGCATTGATCGTTTAAGAAGGCCTTCTTGTCTCTCCTTGCTATTTTTTGGAAATCTGCATTCAATTTCCTGTATCTTTCACTATCTCCCTCGCATTTTGCTTGCCTTCTCTCCCCCGCTATTTGTAAGGCCACTTTGCTTTCTTCCATTTCCTTTTCATTGGGATGGTTTTCGTTGCTGCCTCCTGTATAATGCTGCGAGCCTCCATCCATAGTTCTTCAGGCACTCTGTCCACCAAATCTAAATCCTTAAACCTGTTCCTCACTTCCACTGTGTATTCATACGGGATTTGATTTAGATTGCATCTTACCGGCCCAGTGGTTTTGCCTACTTTCTTCAGTTTAAGCTTGAATTTTGCTATAAGAAGCTGATGATCTGAGCCACAGTCAGCTCCAGGTCTTGTTTTTGCTGACTGTATAGAGCTTCTCCATCTTTGGCTGAAGAGAATATAATCAATCTGATTTTGATGCTGCCCATCTGGTGATGTCCATGTAGAGTCATTTCTTGTGTTGCTGGAAAAGCGTGATTGTGATGACCAGCTTGTTCTCTTGACAGAACTCTATTAGCCTTTGCCCTGCTCCGTTTTGATCTCCAAGGCCAAACTTGCCAGTTGTTCTTTTTATCTCTTGATTCCCTACTTTAGCATTCCAATCCCCTATAATGAGAAGAACATCCTTCTTTGGTGTTACTTCTATAAGGTGTTGTAAGTCTTCATAGAATTGCTCAATTTCAGTTTCTTCAGCACCAGTAGTTGGTGCATAAACTTGGATTACTGTGATGTTAAAAGGTCTGCCTTGGATTCGTATCGAGATCATTCTATCATTTTTGAGATTGCATCCCAGTACAGCTTTCGCCACTCTTTTGTTGACCATGAGGGCCACTCCATTTCTTTTACGTGTTTCTTGCCCACAGTAGTAGATATGATGGTCGTCCGAACTGAATTCGCCCATTCCCGTCCATTTTAGTTCACTGATGCCCAGGATGTCAATATTTATTCTTGCCATCTCATTTTTGACCACATCCAACTTACCCAGGTTCATGGTTCTTACATTCCAGGTTCCTATGCAATATTTTTCTTTACAGCATTGGACTTTCCTTTTGCTTCCAGGCATATCCGCAACTGAGCGTCCTTTCGGCTTTGGCCCAGCCACTTCATCAGCTCTGAATCTACTTGTACTTGTCCTCCGCTCTTCCTCAGTAGCATTCCTCTTCCTTGGACGCCTTCTGACCTGAGGGGCTCATCTTCCAGCGTCATAACATTTATATGCCTGTTGTCTTTGTCCATGGAGTTTTCTTGGCAGGGATACTGGAGTGGCTTGCCGGTTCCTGCTCCAGGTGGATCACGTTTGGTCAAAACTCTCCACTATGACCTGTCCATCTTGGGTGGCCCTGCATAGCATAGCTCCTAGCTTCCCTGAGTTATTCAAGCCCCTTCGCCACGGCAAGGCAGTGATCCATGAAGGGGGAGTCTTTTTAGATGAGTCTAAAAAGCCCGGGACACAAATTTTCACAGCCCTCTAATGGCTATGGTGGCTGATTTACAGGTAGGTAGCCATGTTGGTCTGCCGTAGTTGAAACAAAATAAAAAAATGCCTTCCAGTAGCACCTTAGAGACCAACTAAGTTTGTTATTGGTATGAGCTTCCGTGTGCATGGTATCTGAAGAAGTGTGCATGCACACGAAAGCTCATCCCAATAACTAAGTTAGTTGGTCTCTAAGGTGCTACTGGAAGGAATTTATTTTGTTTGTTTGTTTGTTTTGTTTCATATTACAGATGTATGAAATCTTTGGCCATCCAGATGTTGCTGAAGTATAGCTCCTGTCATTTCTGGCCATTGGCTAAGCTTGCTTGGCCTGATGGGAGTTGCAGCTGAGCAACGTCTGGAGGGCCAAAGGTTCTGCATGCCTGCTATATAAGCATGGCGGTCCTTTGCACCTGGTCCTTTATTGGCACAGTTATCCCATTCAGGACCAGGGTGTCCACCACACCTGCCTGCCCCCTCTCCCCACGAAACAGTCCATTGATTTCAGTGGATCTGCTCAAAGCTGAATTCAACACAACCCTATACTGGCAAATTTGTTTCAGGAACATTCAAACCATTGAGCGGGGTTGGGGAACCTGTGGCTCCCCAGAACTCCCATCATCCCTGCCACGAAACCACTGCTTGACCTGATAACTGGGGCTGAAAGAAGTCACCTGCACATTTCTTCAAAGAGTCCACAAAATCCCGCACAAATTCCTTTTCCTGACTGCAGGACATCTGCTGCCTCTGAAGCCCTCTTGGCTTCATCATAGAAGGCTTCCATATCATATTCTGGAGAAATAAACACATTTATGAACTATCACCCCAAAGCACAAAATGCATAGTGAACAAGGGTCTGCAAAAGTCACGTGTGGGTCACAAACGTTCAGAAGATGCGAGTGATCAATCAATTCAATGAACATATATCTTTTTTCCTTAATGAAATAGCAAAAGTTTATTGTGTAACAAACCACCTATATGATGGCAGATCCTCATCCAAATGGATCAGACTTTCTCCAGGTCACTGTGGGCTTTTTTGAGCAAGACGCTCACCAGGTTTTCCACGCTATCCTTGACATTCACCTGTTTCACAAAAGGTAAATAGATTTGGTAGCAGTTAGACTGGGTCAGTGTCAGGATGCACTGGTGGACTGGATGAGGGACAATAAACTGCATTTGAATCCTGGGGCGATGGAGTAGCTTGGTGGGTGGTTCTCATGTTCCAGAAATTGACAGGTTTCCTGTTCTGGATGTGGTTGCACTCCCCCTGAAGGAGCCAGGGCATAGTTGGGGGCACTCCTGGAATAATAATAATAATAATAATTAAAAATAAATAAAAATTTATACCCCGTCCGTCTGGCTGGGTTTCCCCAGCCATTCTGGGCGGCTCCCAACAGAATATGAAGAAGAAGAATAATAATTAAAAAATAAGACATCAAACATTTAAAACTTCCCTAAACAAGGTTGCCTTCAGATGTCTTCTAAAGGTCAGGTGCTTATTTCCTTGACATCTGATGGGAGGGCATTCCACAGGGTGGGCACCACCACTGAGAAGGCCCTCTGCCTGGTTCCCTGTAGCTTTACTTTTCGCAGTGAGGGAACTGCCAGAAGGCCCTCGGAGCTGGACCTCAGTGTCTGGACTGAAGGATGGGAGTAGAGACGCTCCATCAGGTATACTGGGCCAGGGCTGTTTAGGGCTTGAAAGGTCAGCACCAACACTTTGAATTGTGCTCGGAAACGTACTGGGAACCAATGTAGGTCTTTCAGGACCGGCGTTATGTGGTCCCGGCAGCCACTCCCAGTCACCAGTCTAGCTGCCGCATTCTGGATTAGTTGTAGTTTCCGGGTCACCTTCAAAGGTAGCCCCACATAGAGCACATTGCAGTAGTCCAAGCAGGAGATAACCAGAGCATGCAGCACTCTGGCGAGACAGTCTACATCTTTGTCACTAGACAGCCCACGTTTTTTACAGTGGTACCTCGGGTTAAGAACTTAATTTGTTCTGGAGGTCTGTTCTTACCCTGAAACTGTTCTTAACCTGAGGTACCACGTTAGCTAATGGGGTCTCCTGCCGCCGCGCGATTTCTGTTCTCATCCTGTTGCTTAGAGAGGGCTAAGAAGCAATCAAGATTGCTTGTGGCAATTCACATTCACCGCTAATGTGGACTTTTGCTACTTTAATATGTGGAAACATTGAGCCTGTGCAGGTGGTGAATGTCCCCATATATGTGAAGAGGACAGTATTGAGGACAAACTTTGTTTTGGGACAACTTTCTAAGATCCTGTGTGATAGATAGTCTCTCGGAAAAGATTAAAGATAAGCAAAAACAGGAGTTGATTGGTAACTGAACTGGACAACAGGGTCGAAGCAACTGCTTATAGACATTTCTGAAGGCCTGGGCCACTCCCACTCCCCACGTGATTGGCTGTCTAAACTTCCAAGCTGTGAATCAGGACTCAGAGTTTAAGGGCCAATGGCAGAGTCCAAATCCAGAAATGTTCTGTGATTGGATATCATGTATCGAATCAGAACACAGGAGCTCAGAATCCTTAGTCCAGACTCGAGACCACTGAATACATAACAGGCCCCATGGCATTTTCAGGAGACTGGCTGACTATTGATGTGTAACCACAAAACTCAAGAACTGTCCCGCCTGCTAGAATTGAGCTGAGGGATCCCCTTGTACCCTTGGAGATCTTTCGAAAAGCAAAGACAGGTAGGATTTTGCCTTGATAAGAAAAGAAACAAGAATCAGTGATGGGGGAAATTTTGTTCTGGGGCTCAGCCCCTGCACTTCCTCCTACTGCTAGCACTCAGTCGTGTGCTAAGTACAAAGATCATGCCCCTTTTGGACTTCCAAAGGATGGGGAAACCCTGCATTTAAAGACACGGGACAACAATGGGATGGGGCGGATTTCATGCGGACGCCAATATATTACAGTCAAACCTCAGCTCCCGAACGCCTGCGTTTTGGAACGTTTCGGCTCCCGAACGTTGAAAACCCGGCACATTTCAAAACGATTGTGAGGCAAAGTAAGAGTCCATCAGTTCCTGAGGTGAAATTTTGGGGTGGGGAACGTCTGACCTCTGAGCACATCTTGCCCCCTCCCCAAGTCTTCCCCATTTGGTCCATGAGGCCATTCTCACATGCAGGTAAGGGGTGAGGCTTGACTGATAGGACATGGCTTTCCAAAGCTGCTTTCTTTGCACAGCCCTCAAAGCATGGGACTAGTTGTCAGGATCCTCTGAAGAAATGCAGAAACCAGGGACCCATTGCTAAGCAGGATGGCTCCCCCTTCATATCAGCGCAGAACATCCCATTCAGTTGGGCTGAGCCATGGCACTCCTGGCAGAGAGCTCTTTGGCGAGCCAATACTCAGTACTAAGTAGAATTGCCCATCCCTTCAGATCCTTCTGAGCACTAAAAAAGGAGGGAGAGGTTTCTTCCCTTCCCTGTGAAGCCCAAGCTTGCTGAGCTCTCCAAGAGAGAGGTGGGGGCTCCCAAAGGCTTCCCCTCCTTCCTTTAAGCCTGATCTCACTGCAGTCCTAAAAGGGGGAGACTCTCCAAGACTGTAGTGATATTAGGCTCTTTCCCTCCTCCCTTTTAGGCCTGATGCCTCTTTGTTGGTAGTGAAAGGGGTTTTGACCCAAGATACAGATCCCAATAAGGATCTGGCACACGGAGTCCAAAAGTTTCCCACCTATTCAGCCTAGCTGGAGAGAGCCAACCTGAGGAAGCTGGCACAAGCTTCTATCTAGATGCTTCAAGAAATAGGGTGGGGGCCTGGCAGCGAAAGAGAAATTCTCACAAGGCTGATGCGCCTGATAGCTAACCTAAAAAAAGCATCTAATTACTAAATATATATTCTTTTTCATGGAGCACATAGTTAAACTATGGAACTTGTTCCCACAAGAGACAGTGAAGGCCTCGAAACATCGATGGCTTTAAAAGAGCATTAGACACGTCCTTGGAGGAGAGGGCTATCAATGGCTACTAGCATTGATGGCTATGCTCTGCCTTCACAGCTGGAGGCAGAAATGCTTCTGAATACCAGTTGCTGGAAACCACAGGAGGGGAGAGGAAATGAGCAATGGGGACACCTTCTGTATCTGCGCTTCCCCACGCAGGGAACTTTGACACACTCCAGCACTGGTTTGCTCAAACAGCTTATGCTTTCCCCCTTTGTTTTGACTTCATGGATGCTCTTCCTGCTACTCGTCTCCTAATGCCAAGGTCTCCAAGCAAGGGTTTGATAAACCCAGATCAAGCCATGCTCTTCCCTCATCCCTCCAGTTGGGCATTTCATTCCTGGCTCGAAGCACTTAACTGTTCCTCCAAGGAGCGCCTTTCAAGTAGGCTTTCAAGATGGGAGGAGTACAAGCATCAATGCTGCCTCAGGAAGAAGATCTGTATGGTAAATAGAAGCTTATGTATGGCTATTGATCTGGATCCTCTGTGTCAGCTGCAGGGAACCTTTGGCCCTCCAGATGTTGTTGGGTGACAACACCTGTTAGTCCCAGCAAGCATGGCCAGGGATTATGGGAGCTGTAGTTCCCCAGCATCTGGAGGGCCAAAGATCCCCTACACCTGCTGTATATATTAATACTACTTAGTAGTGCTGCGTATCTTAGGAAATCATTTTATGAGCCCGTCACTCAACCACCCAGTGGCGTAGCTAGCTGCTCAGGGGCCCAAGCCACCACGTCACTCCCAGGAGAGATGCGTGGCTCGGGCGCGCTTCTGGCCCCGCGGGAAGTGCTGCCCCCTGTGGTGTGGCGCCCAGTGCCCCCCTCCCCCACCCAGCTACATCTCTGCACCCACCTCTTGGGATATCCTGGGAACAAGGCTTGAATGGTAAAAATTAACTGCGCTCAGTGTTATTTTTCTAGAAAAAGAGGTGCCAGAACTCACCACGAACGCTTCCCTTGTTCTTTTACAATGGCAATGGCACCAACCTGAGAGGTGCCAGAACTCAGTTCCAGTGAGTTCTGGCTGGGGGGAAAAGCTGCACTATATTTTTTTCCTCTAAGGCTGGAGCTTCAATATGTGGCATGTGGGTGGGTGGGTACATTTTCTCCCTCACCTCAAGCAGCCCTGTTTGTGTTCTTGTTATGCTACCATTATAGTTCCTGAAATGAGCTGGCAGTTGGCGTTCTGTTGAATGCATATTGCAGGCGGATGCAGTGAAATTTGCAGCCGGGGTTAAGGGATTCCTATCAAAGCCAGATGTTTGGTGCGAAGAGGGCTTCTCTAAGGAGGTACCAGCTCTTCCAGTGGGAAGTGCAAACCATGCCATACGCCTTGTGTACTGTACTCAAAATGGTCTTGCCAGTGTGGTGTAGTGGTTAAGAGCGGTAGTCTCGTAATCTGGGGAACCGGGTTTGAGTCTCCGCTCCTCCACATGCAGCTGCTGGGTGACCTTGGGCCAGTCATACTTCTCTGAAGTCTCTCAGCCCCACTCACCCCACAGAGTGTTTGTTGTGGGGGAGGAAGGGAAAGGAGAATGTTAGCCGCTTTGAGACTCCTTAAAGGGAGTGAAAGGCGGGATATCAAATCCAAACTCTTCTTCTTCTTCTTGCCAGATCAGATCAAAATCCTACCTGGTTCAGCATTCTCCCTCTCCTTCCTTCTGTCTGTGTCCTTTTAAGCAGAGCAACGTTGGTCTACTCCCTGCTGCTGTATTTCCATTGGGGAGAAGCAGAAAAGGCTCCCTATCTCTATTCCCTATTGGTTCCCTGTATTCCAACCCTTTAAATCACATCATAGGTCATCCTTTGCTCCCCCTCCCTTTCCCCACTGTTTCAAGAATGACTTTTCCATTTTTGTTCCTAGATTATCCATGGGATAAATCCAATCAGAAATCAATACAAATAGACTTGGCAAAGTTTAAGGAACTGGATGCCTATGCACAGAAGGTATGCTGTCTCTTATTGTGATATATGCAGCAAGGAATTTGCTAGGATGCTGAGGTTTTTAAGGTGCATTTGGAATTTGAGAGTGCTTTCAAGTGTCCTCTCCTGATAGGAGGCAATTACTTCTGTTCAGATGGAAGGTCCGAACTGGGAACATCATGAGTCACAAGACCCTGCTCCTGTTTTCCAGAAAAGTAACACGGTGGAGCACCTAGAACCCTTAACAAACCACAGGATTCTCTTTCTCTCTGTGTGCGTGCGTGAATTAAATGCATGTATATACACCCATATTTAGTTATTTTGCAGCATTGCTTTGCTTTAAAAATTCAGGAGACAGCTCCAAAGTCAGTTCGGAGGAGAGCTAGAAATCATAGGCAATATGAAAGGGTTTGAACGACTCCTCTCTCTTTCACAATTCACTTTCGATCGTATTTATACTACAGACTGAAATTGATTTGGTAGTTATTTCCTCTCCTCAGGGAACTCCGAGTACTGTACTTCTGTGAACAAGGCTAGCAGTCATTAACAGAAAATTCTCAGTGCCCTTGCCAAACCACAACTCCCAGGAATCTCTGGGGGGCCTCGCCAGAATTAAACTGGCATAAAATTAATATACTGGTGCAGTAATCAGCCCTGGGTTTCCCCCAGGGCTGTCAAGTGACAACAGTAGGGCCGGCTCAGGATCCAGGGTTGCCTTGGTCCCTCCCTGCCCCCATAATGCCCCCCCAGTTGTACTTCCACCCACCCAAAGGTGCAATGGGCAGTGGCGAAGCTCTGGCGTGGCTGGCGTGTGTCCTGGGGGCGTGGCACATCGCCTGTGGGAGCGTGACATGCACCCTGAGGGCGTGGCGCGCGGCACGGTGGGGGGGCGCGGGTGCAGCCGCGGGTGCAGCCGCAATGGTACCCCCTCCCCGATGGTGCCGGGGGCAGTGCGCTCCCCCCCCCCGTTCCTCTGCCAGTAGCAATGGGGGAACTCTGCACTTGTGGGGAGACAGTAGCAAAGAGGATTTGGGTTTCAGCTGAAGATTGTAGAAATAACATGCCTGTGAACCCTGGAAAAAGGAAAGGTTAATCATGCGTCTCCCTTCAGAACAACTTCCCCCCCAAGGGTACATTTTTGGCAAGTATAATAAATTCTTTGATCAATCAAGTAAAACACATACACTTAATCGACTAACTGTGCAATCGCAGTGAATTCAGCAAGGGACACTCTTGTAAGTGCACGCAGGATTGCACCCTAAAATTTCTTTAAACAAGTGGACTTAGGTAGAAGAAAGGAACTGGTACCCCCTCGTCCATATTAACTGCTTCCAAGTCTATTTACCTTCTGTGAAACAGGTGAATGTCAGGAATAGCGTGAAAAACCTGGTGAGTGTCTTGCTCCAAAAAGCCCACAGTGACCTGGAGAAAGTGCGAGCCATTTGGATGTGGATCTGCCACCATATAGGTAGGTGGGGGTACCACCTTTCTGCATACTTGAGTCCCCTTGCCTCTGACAACTTCCGGTATTAAAAGATCAGCCTTTGTCACTGCCCTGCGCCCATGAATCCAGCTCTGTAGCAGAGTTCTTTAGCAGACACCCAGTCCAGTGATTGCCAGCCAAGGAAGATGGATACGTAAGGTCATATCAAAGCAAGTTATATTCAGAGTAGACCGGCTGAAATCAAAGGATGTAAGTAACTCATGGACATTAAATTTAGTGGGTCTACTCCGAGCATGGCTTCTTTGCAGCTGTCTCGGGCATTTTCACCATTTCATAGCCAGTCATGTCAGCTCCATTTGCACAAAGGATTCTGGATTGTAACCTGTGTGGATCAGTGATTTGGTGTTTGGCTCACACAGAACTTGACTGGGATCTCTGTTCAGCCACGAATCTCAGAAGGGATCAGGAGGTGCTCACTGATAACAGAAATCACTGGGTTAAAGCTCACTGAAAGTGCCGCGGTAGCATTATTATCAATTTACGATGGGGTTGAAGGTTTGCAGGCTATGAAGGACTCGCTCACAAATTTATTGAAAGCTGCACGAATTATGATAGCTAGCAAGTGGAAGGGCAAGCAGAATATAAAATGGAAAAATGGTATGAAGAGGTGTGGGAGATATAGCTATTAATGATAAATGAACATGTGCCATTAAGGTAAGACGGGGAATATGCAGGAGGAATGATTTTGAGGAGATATGGAGGGTGTCTGTAGAATTTGTACTGTTACAACGGAAAGGGGTCAAACTATCGCTAGAGGTGTTGAAATTTTGGGAGGTTGGATAGTTACAATGGAATGGTCTCGCTGGTGGGGTGCACATTTTTATTCTTATTTATTTATTCTTATTACCTTGTCAAAATAAAGTAAAGGTCGCAACACGGGAGGAGAGGAGGTGTCTCCCGACTCCTAACCCTTGCACCAGTGTGCATTTTTATTTGGCAACAAGACCCTGGGTCTACACAAAGCAGATTTACGAGTGCTTCCAGACTTTCTCTTTCGAGGTGCGATTCAAACACATATGGGCAAATTCATGTTGTGCAATCAAAAGTTCATTTGGAGCTCTTGCAAGACAAGCCACCCCACCCCCCAATCAGATTTTGGCAACCAGGAAAGATATCGAGAAACACGATGGAAAGTGTTGCAAAGTGTTGCCACCCCACAAGCAAATCAGAATGGGTGCTCATTGTCTTTATTTCTACAGAATATGATGTGGAAGGCTGCTATAACCTGGACAAGGTGTCATTTAAACCAGCTGATGTCCTTCAGTCAGGAAAGGCTATTTGCGGTGGATATGCTCGACTCTTTCAAGAAATGTGCAGGTAACTTCTGTTGGCTCCAGCCATCGTGGCAAGTGGTTGTTACTTGGCTGTAGCGATAGGAGATCTGGAGAGCCACAGGTTCCCCACCCCTTACCCTAGGCAGCTATCTCCATGCTTAGGCGTGATCAACTCGCACGTGACAGCCCTCGGAAATAAGTAAATCAATAGATTCTAAGCAGAAAATGGCGGGAGAGAGCTGGAGAGTCCTCATGGCTCATGAGGAGGCCCTCCCCAGAACCCAAAGAGGACTTCAGTGGGAGCGGAGGAAGCCCCAAAGAGAACGGAGGCACAGTGGGGCTTTGTTTAGGCTGCTCAGCCTCCCCACCTAGTAGCTGACACACGTCACAGCATGGCAGCTGCTGTTGCTTTTCCACAGGTCCTCCAGCCAGCTCCACAGCTTCACCTCTAGTTGAAAAGAGTGTTGTGGGGAGAGAGAGCTGGAGAGCAGGAAAAAATGAGCTTTTTTAGTGTGTGCTCCCTACTTACACAGGGACACGGGTGGCGCTGTAGTCTAAACCACTGAGCCTCTTGGGCTTGCCGATCAGAAGGTCGGCGGTTCAAATCCCCACGACGGGGTGAGCTCCCGTTGCTCAGTCCCGGCTCCTGCCAACCTAGCAGCTCGAAAGCACGTCAAAGTGCAAGTAGATAAATAGGTACCGCTCGGGCGGGAAGGTAAACGGCGTTTCCGTGCGCTGCTCTGGTTTCGGTGTTCTGCTGCGCCAGAGGCGGCTTTGGCAGGCTGGCCACATGACCCGGAAAAACTGTCTGCGGACAAACGCCGGCTCCCTCGGCCTGTAAAGTGAGATGAGTGCCGCAACCCCAGAGTTGTCTGTGACTGGACTTAACTTTCAGGGGTCCTTTACCTTTACCTTTACCCTACTTACACAATTTTTGCTTATGTGCATGGGGTTCCGGAACATGACCCACCATGTAAGTGGAGGAATGCCCACACTGTGAATGATCCTGAAGCAAACTTGCATATATAGGGCTGCATTGAATTGAGTAGGTACACTGGAATCCATAGACTTAAAAATTTCTTGAATTTAATGGGTCTCTTCCCTGTGTGACTTAGTTCCTCATCCATACTTAGCTTTGCTCTGTGTTTTATAGGCACAGGTCCTGGCTTTCCAGGTCCGTGTCCAAATGTTGTTGTTGTTGTTTCATCCCAGGAAAACTTGTGTTTTCCTGCCAAATTGGAGCAAATGAGAATCTGTGGAGAACCTGATTGCTGTTTTCTCTGATCCAGCAAAATGAAGGACGGCCAATCCAGCCTATCAAAGCGGTGAAAGCAACCACTTGTCCTCTTGGTAGCAACACTGTTCCTGAATACCTTCCTTCCCCTCTCAGTATTGCAGGGATACAGTGCCAGTATTTGATAGGCAGCTGCAGCGTAAAGGGGAAGAGCGACCATGCCTGGAATGCTGTCCGCATTGATGGAAGGTGGCATCTCTTAGACTGCACCTGGGGAAGTGGCTCTGTGAATACTGCTTTTAGCAAGTTCACTTTCAGGTACGCTGTTAGGCAGACCAGGCAGAGCGTGGGACACACTGAGGGGATAGCAGAAGAAGAAGAGTTTGGATTTGATATCCCGCTTTCTCACTACCCTAAGGAGTCTCAAAGCGGCCAACAATCTCCTTTCCCTTCCTCCCCCACAACAGTGGGGCTGAGAGACTTCAGAGAAGTGTGACTAGCCCAAGGTCACCCAGCAGCTGCAGGTGGAGGAGCAGGGAAGCGAACCCAGTTCTCTTAACCACTACACCACACTGGCTCTCACAGTTAACTTCATTTGCTTTCAGGCGGTTTTGTTTTGCTTGGACCACTTGTCAGAGTTTGCAATTTGATGGCCGCAGGGCTGATTAATGTAAGCAAGTGCAATAAGAATGCTGCAGCTAGGTTGGTGACTGGGAGCGGCCGCCGAGACCCTATAACACCGGCCCTGAAAGACCTACATTGGCTCCCAGTACATTTCCAAGCACAATTCAAAGTGTTGGTGCTGACCTCTAAAGCCCTAAATGGCCTCGGCCCAGTATACCTGAAGGAGTGTCTCCACCCCCATCCTTCAGCCTGAGGTCCAGCTCTGAGGGCCTTCTGGCAGTTCCCTCACTGTGAGAAGTGAGGTTACAGGGAACCAGGCCTTCTCAGTAGTGGCGCCCGCCCTGTGGAACGCCCTCCCATCAGATGTCAAGGAAATACAATAACTATCTGACTTTTAGAAGACATCTGAAGGCAGCCCTGTTTAGGGAAGTTTTTCATGTTTGAAGTGTTATTCCGTGCAGAGTGGCTGTGGAGGCCCGGCCAGATGGGCGGGGGTATAAGTAATATTTTATTATTATTATTATTATTATTATTATTATTATTATTATTATTATTATTATTATGCCATGGGCATGGAGTGTCCTGATGGCAGGGATAGATACCATCTATTCATCCTCTTTGAACAGTTCTGGAGTGTTGTGCTTATTCCGGGCTACATGTGTAAAATCTGGGGATTCTGGAGGCTGGATTGTTGCAACACAGCAGCTTCCTCAACCAGATGCCCTCCAGCTGCTCTGGATCACCACTCTGTTTGCCTGTCTGGCCCTGGTGCTGATTTAGGCATTATTATGAAATACTAGACTATTGCGCCTTCTCCTTTTGCAGGTACGATGAGTTTTACTTCCTTACTCACCCCGCTCTGTTTATTAAGAAGCACTTCCCTGAGGACCCCAAGTGGCAGCTTCTGAAACAGACGGTGACACTGGAGCATCAGCATGATCTGACTTAAATGCAGAAGGACTGACCGTCGCAGTCATAAGAACATCAACCACTGAAAATGGGTAAAGTCAATTAGAAGCATCTGTCTTGTTCCCTTTGATATCACAGTTACATCCACAATCAGCCTCATGTACAAGCTGTTACTGCAGTGTATATAACAGGGATGGAGAACCAGAGGCCCTTTCAGAGGTCCTGCACTACAACTTATCCAGAATGCGGCAGCTAGACTGGTGACTGGGAGCGGCCGCCCAGACCACAGAACTCGAAAGACCTACATTGGCTCCCAGTCCATTTCCGAGCACAATTCAAAGTGTTGGTGCTGACCTTGAAAGCCGCCTAAATGGCCTCGGTCCAGTAGACCTGAAGGAGAGTCTCCACCCCCATCGTTCTGCCCGGACACCGAGGTCCAGCGCCGAGGGCCTTTTGGCGGTTCCCTCACTGCGAGATGCCAAGTTACAGGGAACCAGGCAGAGGGCCTTCTCGGTAGTGGCTCCCGTCCTGTGGACCGCCCTCCCATCAGATGTCAAAGGAATAAACAACTATCTGATGTTTAGGGAAGTTTTTTAATGACTGATGTTTTAATGTATTTTTAAGCTCCTGTTGGAAGCCGTCCAGAGTGACTGGGGAGACCTGGCTGGGCGGGCGGGCCGGGTATAAGTAATAAATGATGATGATGATGATGATGATGTCCCATCATCCCTGACTATCATGTGGTTGATGGGACATAAGAATTCAGCAACATCTGGAGGAAATCAGATTGGCGAAGGCTGGTTTAGCACACCACCCCAGACTCTCAGCTGTGGTTAACGTTATAAAGTTATAGAGTTATTATAGAGTTGGAAGGGACCACAAGTGTCATTTTGCCTAACCCCCAGCAATGCAGGATTATTATTTTTGCCCCGTGTGAGGCTCCAACCCACGACCCTGAGATTAAGAGTTTAAACAAGCTAGCTGGATGAGCCATGGTTTAAAGATGGCTTATCAAACCAATCAACCAGGGTTAACAATAAGCATAGTTCATCAGGTTTGGGTGAGGCAACAAGCTGTGGTTAAGCCTAACGAGGATGTACCGTAGTTTCCAAACTCTTCACCGCTTGTGTAGAGGGAGGAGGGGGGGAATGTGTGAGCCCAAGGCTTGCTTTGGCTCATTCCCAGCATACTAAACCATGGTTTCACTTGACATCTGAACTGGGTCTGTAAGTATTCCATGCTCTACCTTAGATACCTTTGTTTGCCCCTATTGCTGATTTAGATAGTGTTGCTAAATACTGCACTATTGACCTCTCTTTTTCAGGTACCATGTGATTTACTTCCTCAACCACCCTGTTCTGATTATTAGCACTTCCCAGATGATCCCAAATGGCAGCTTCTGAAGCAGACTTCTGCACCTGCAGCAGCTTGAATGGAACCCGCCTACCGTGTAATTTGATATCCTTCAAGGACAGTCACTTGTCTTGGGCATCACTGCTAAACTGACCACGGTTTTGATGCACAGGGTTTTTAGCTTGACACAAAGTTTTTAAAAATGGAAAACATATATAATATATATAACATGATACTTGTTTCAATGAGCTAAAATCGATTGCAGTAGCTATTTACAAATTTACAGTATAACTAAGAAATCGGGGAGGTGTTCCAGGATTTCTTTTTAAAGGCCGTATCCAAAAATGAGTAAAGTGGGAAACCCTAGATTGATTTTGAAAAGCAGATAATGAAAGGGTACAATTAATGTTTAGGCATAAACTTGTTCATATAAAAATGTGTTGGATCCCGCCCCCCATCCTTTACAGTACAGCAACACAAATCATTAGCATTTTATCCACCATATTCTTGAGACACCCTAATGTGGTCCTATCCATTCACTTAAAGTAGTAGCAGATGTTTTTTATATATAGCAAACAGTAAATAAAAAGAGTACAATCCATAAATTGGTGCAAGCTTTTGGGGCTTGCCTTTGATTTCCCAGTGTGTTTGTAAATGCAATAAAGTTTCACTCTTCTCCGCCAAATGTGTCCTTGTGGTTTGTTCCTCTTGCTTGATTCAGTTGTTTAATATGTGGCAATCTAATAAATTTACAGTCGTATCTTGGCTCCCGAACGCCTTGCAAGTCGAACGTTTTGGCTCCCAAAAGCTGCAAGCCCGGAAGTGAGTGTTCCGGTTTGCGAACGTTATTTGGAACCCGAACGTCCAACGCGGCCTACGAGGCTTCCGATTGGAAGCCACGCCTTGGTTCCCAAACATTTTGGAAGACGAACGGACTTCCAGAACGGATTCCGTTCGACTTCCGAGGTACGACTGTACCTACAGCATAATCACATCTTACGCGCAGAGGCATATCTAGGGGTTCTCTATGTAGAGGTGAAGGGGGTAAGGTCCTGAAAACTGCTGCTACTTAGGGGTCTAAAACAGATACATTTTTACTTAGCTTTAACACACTTACAACTGTTATTTTATAGTGCAGAGCAACAGGGACAGAAGGAACCATGAGAGAAGCGATGACTGGCTTCACGGTTTTCCCCACATAATGGTTTTTTACACGGCACGCGCACACATTGTGATTAATATTATGGCACTGTTACCACGCTGTGGACTTCAAACTTATTTCCTCACCCCAAATGTATTGATACATTGCCCAGCCTTATTTTTTTTTTAATATTTTTTATTACATTTTTTCCAGATAGAAACAAACAGCTCAGAACAACAAAGAAAACAAGAAAAAAGAAAGAAAGAAAGAAAAAAGACATATTATTTCCAAAGCTTATTTCAATCCACCTACGGACTTCCCCACGTCTCCCGCACAGTGCATTCTCGACAATAAATTTGACAGCAAATTATAACCTTATTTCGTGTGTTTCTTTTGTACTTTCAAATGCATTTTAAGTTTAAATTACTTATTGTCCAAATTACTCAATAAACACATATGCTTTTTTAAAAAACATTTAAACATTGGTTCTTTCCTTATTACTATCTAATTTCATATATATTCCACTCTCGTTGCTGGGGCTATCCTTCCGAATCATACGAACTCCTATAGTTCATATAACTTATAAAATTTTTGCAAATAGTCCTTAAATTTTTTCCAGTCCTCCTCCATTGCTTCTTCTCCCAGATCTCGGATCCTGGCAGTCATCTCGGCCAGTTCCATGTAGTCCATCAGTTGCGTTTGCCATTCTTCCAGTGTGGGCAAATCTTGAGTCTTCCAATGTTTAGCAATGAGAATTCTTGCTGCTGTAGTTGCATACATAAAAAACGTTCTATCCTTCTTTAACACCATTTGGCCCACAATGCCCAAGAGGAAGGCCTCCGGTTTCTTGGGAAAGGTGTACTTAAACACCTTTTTTAACTCGTTGTAGATCATTTCCCAGAAGGCCTTCACTCTTGGACAAGTCCACCAAAGGTGAAAGAATGTCCCTTCAGCCTCCTTACACTTCCAACACTTATTATCAGACAAATGGTATATCTTAGCAAGCTTGACTGGGGTCATGTATCACCTTAGTAGTATAACCTTAAGTCTGGCAGGGCAAATCCCCCTCTTTCTTTTGCATCAGTTAGTATTTTAAACTTAATTCGGGGCTTTTTGCCCTGCCAAACAAACTTTGAAATGTCCTTCTGCCACTTTCCAAAACATTCCACTCTGTCCACGATCTGCAAGGCTTGGAATAAAAACATCATCTTTGGCAAAACGTTCATTTTTACAGCTGCAATTCGGCCCAGCAAAGAAAGCTTCAATCTTGACCAAGTTTCTAGACCTTTCTTAACTTCCAACCAACATTTTTCATAGTTATCTTTAAACAGATTCAAATTTTTAGACGTCAAGTTTACCCCCAGGTATTTCACTTTTTTAACCACAGTTAGCTCTGTTTCCCTCTGAAACCCCTCTGTTTCTAAAGGTGTCAAGTTTTCCCCCAAAACCTTAGTTTTTTGTTTATTCAGTTTAAATCCTGCCACCCGACCAAATTCTTGAATCAGTTCTAAAACTGTGATGGCTAAAGGGTAAAGGGACCCCTGACCGTTAGGTCCAGTCGCGGACGACTCTGCGGTTGCGCGCTCATCTCGCTCTATAGGCCGAGGGAGCCGGCATTTGTCCGCAGACAGTTTTTCCGGGTCATGTGGCCAGCATGACTAAGCCGCTTCTGGCGAACCAGAGCAGCGCACGGAAATGCCGTTTACCTTCCCGCCGGAGCAGTACCTATTTATCTACTTGCACTTTGACGTGCTTTCGAGCTGCTAGGTTGGCAGGAGCCGGGACTGAGCAACGGGAGCTCACCCCGTCGCGGGGATTCGAACCGCCGACCTTCTGATCGGCAAGCCCAAGAGGCTCAGTGGTTTAGACCACAGCACCACCCGCGTCCCTACACAACACAAAACACTGTTGCTGTCTGTAGGTTTTATCTTTATTTTTTCTACCTTATATTTTGGAAATGTACATCCAGGTTTTATTTCCTTTAAATTTGGGGGGGGGCAAGAGAGTGGGGCCCTAAACTATAGCGTGTTTAGCATACATGTAAATACGGCACTAGGGGCTGCCTGCCCTGCTCACTCTGCTAAGCCTAGACTAACCGATCCAATAGGAATCCAACCCCTGCGACAATCCAATATTGTGTCCTACATTTCTAAGCAGTGAAAAGTTCTGGAGCAGCAATACAGGGAGAAAGGGTACCAGGGGTAGGGGGGCTTGTAAACTGGCCACATATGGTTGATCTGTCTGGACTGAGATCAAGTCATACTCAAGCCACAAAGCTCTGTTTTGACGCTTCGTTCTTTGCTTGAATTCCCCAGAATATAATGTTGGAAGCCTCCCAGAGTGGCTGGGGAAACCCAGCCAGATGGACGGGGTATAAGTAATAAATGATGATGATGATGATGAAAATAGTATAGGAATTAATACCAAAAAATACTACACCCCATTCCCTGCAAAAAGAAGGACGCCCTAAAAACAAACTGAGCACACCTCTTATATCAATCGGCAATGGGAACAGGAGATGGACCTTTCCATTAATTATATGTGGGCAGATCCACATAAAACATAGACTATGAACTGCCGAAATCTACCTGGCAGGGGAGGAAATGTGCAATTGGGACTCCAGGGAACTTTGACACACTGCTGTGCTGTTTTGTCCAAACTTGTTCTGCTTTCACTTTTGTTTGGGTGCCGTAAGTGCTGTTCCTGTTTCTCTTATCATAATGCCAAGGTCTCCATCAAAAGCAGAAATTGCGTGCACGAAAGTTGAAGCAACTTCTACGGAACAGAAACACAACGTGGCTTTGTCTCATCGGTCTTGATCCATCAAGGGTGCTCTATTGTGTGCACGAAACATACCAGAGCTGCTGGGTGCGATGGCTATCAGGGCTTCAAGTAAAAGTAGTGATTATTTATTTCACCACTGAGGGAGGGTGGCACTCTGCGCATGCTCAGGCACTCACTCGTTTATGATGGCTTGAACATGAGAGGTAAGCGGAACAGCCGTGCACAAAGGCAGCATACCTCTAACGTAAGAACATAAAAAGAGCCTGCTGGATCAGGCCAATGGCCCAACTATTCAAGCATCCTGTTCTCACAGAAGCTGAGCAGATGTGTGTGGAAAACCCATAAAAATAAAATATCAGGGACGGGCAATCTGTGGCCATACAGATGGTCTCAGCCAGCATGGCTAATGGTCAGGGATGGTGGGCATTGCAGTATATGTTTTAATGTACATATTGTCTCATCCCAAGAATAACCATTTTGTAGCCTTTCAAGAGGAAAGGAGAACAAGGATCAACTCTGTCCCAGAAACAATCTGATGGGATGCCCATGTGTTGAAGGCATGCTGTCTCTTATTGTGATATATACAGTGTGGAATTATAGTCCTGTAAGGAATCTGCTAGAATGCTGAGGGTTTTTTTCATGTGGATGTGGAATTTGATAGTACAGTGGTACATTGGTTCTCGAATGTAATCCGTTCCGGAAGTCCATTCGACTTCCGAAACGTTCTAAAACCAAGGTGCGGCTTCCAATTGGCGCCGGCGCCCTGGAAACAATAGCCGACAGCCACATCGGGCATTCGGCTTTCGAAAAAAGTTTGCAAACCAAAGCATTTAACTTCTGGGTTTGCGGCGTTCGGGTTCCGATTTGTTCGTCAACTGAGCCATTTGAGACCCAAGGTTCCACTGTGCCTTCAAGTGTCCTCTCCGGATAGGAGGCAACTTCTTCTGTTCACATTGAAGGTCCCAATGGGGAACAATGTGGGTCACACAAGACCATGCTCCTGTCTTGCACATGCTCTAACACAATAGGGCACCTGTTTACAGGTGTACACCTGTGTACCCAAGAAAAAGGAAAGCTTAAGCATCTTTCAGAATACTTTTTACCCAGGGGCAAGTTTTTGCCAAATTTAAGAAATTAAGTGGTCAATCAGCTAAAACACATACATTTAATTGAGCAGCTGTGCAACCCTGAGCAGTTTTACTCACTGAGTAGCCCCACGGAGTTCAGCAAGATCACTCTTGTAAGTGCCTGTAAAATGCACCCCACATTTTCTTTAAACAATGTCAGGCTTAGAGAGAAAAAGGGAACTGGGTACACCTTATTCGTGTCAACTGCTCCTGAATCTATTTCCCTTTTTGGCCTGGTGCCTAAAGGTGTATGATGAAGGTGCCAGGCAAGCATTCCACAAACAGGGAGCCACTGCAGATAAGGCCCGTTCTTGTGTTGCCACCCTTTGGCCCTCTCGTGGGGGAGACACACAAAGAAGGGCCTCTGATGTTTATTTCAGGGTCTGGGTAGGTTCTCATGGAGCGAGATCCTTCATGTCTTTGCTTTAGGAAAGAGGTACAAGGAGACCCCCTCAGCTCAGTTCTAGCAACTGGAACAATAATTCTTGATTATTGTGGTTATAGGTTAAAAAAAGGCCACTGTCCTGAAAATGCAGTGGGGCCTATTGTAGCTTTGCAAATCAGCCCACAAGTGAGGTGGGGGGAACTTTGATCTTTCAGATTTCAGTGGCACTCTGCGCAAGGTCAAAATCCAGCAGCTCCCTGCCTCACCACCTGCTCTGCTCAATTCCCTACATCATAGTTGCGACACCCTGCAGTGCCCCCCTTGGCTTGATGCCCAGTTTGGCAGAACTGGCTGCACTGCCCTAGATCTGCCTCTGCCACAAGTTACTAGTCCTCAACATTTCACTTGCTCACACTGACTTCCTTTAGGTACCCATGTCCATGTTTTCTATCTATTGGAGACCAGCTCATAAAACGCACTTGGGGGTACAGTCACAGAAGAAAAACAGAGAATTAAAAAATGTACAACAATAAATTTAAAAACAATGTACAACAATAAACTATCGCAGGGAGTTGACCCACAGTCACCCATGGAACCGAGTTTGGGGATTTTCATAACAAACTAGTTTGAGTTGGGAGATGGTCTGTGCCTACAGATCTGTACACAGAATCTGGCGACCATCCAGGTCGTCTTCTGATCTTTGCCTAACAGGAAAAGGTCAAGTTTTTGCTTTTCCGGGAGGTTGGCGAGCCTCACCAGCAGGGGATCAATGGTCTTACTACGTGCCTCTTCATAAAAGAGACATCTAAAGAACAAGTGCTCTGGGCTTCCTATCTCTCCCAATGGACAGGCGCAAAGACTCTGAGCATATGGGACTTTTTAAAGGCTCCTTCCAGGACCGGCGAGGGCAGAGCCGAGCTTCTGGCGAGTGTAAAGGCTCTTCTTGCATTTTTAGATACGAGAAAGAAGAGATATGCTGCCGGTGCAGCTATATATCTCTCGATTTCTCAAATTTTATAGTCGGGGCACCTTGCGCAGTCCTGTTGTCTCTCGGTGTCTAAGATTCTTTGCCTGACCATGGCTTTTGCCTGGCCCAACCCCAGGCTCAGAAGGGCTTGAGGGGCAAAACCCAGTTTCTGAAGGGTGTTCAGGTCTGCAGTCTGCCAGCCTGACTGGAATTGATCGCAGAGGATCAATGGGGCTATCCCTCGGGGGAGCAGATTCAATGTCAGCCATTTGTAGATTGATGTTCGGCAGATATAAGCCTCCACTCTCATCATCCCCGTTTCGAGTCTAACCCATGCGTTTGAAACACATCTGGGGACTTGTAGGAGAGCTCTAAGAAGTTTGGATTGCACTCTCTCAAGTGGGGAGAAAGCAGAGGAAGGCGGGCCCAGAAAGGATCCATAAAGGAGCTGTGCCAAAGTTTTGGCCTTGTATAATTTTAGAGCCGCGGGGATGACGAAGCCCCCTTGTGCTCTGAAAAATTTAAGGATACAGTTTGCGGTTTTTCCTGCTGAGCTCCCGATGGAGTTTATGTGAAGTTTGTTGGTTCCTGAGGCCTGTACCACCATTCCTAGATACTTATAATTTGTGACTTGTTCTAATTTATGGCCTTAGAGTTCCCAGCTTCTAAGCTTTGGTTTTGCCCCAAAAGCAAGTATCTTGGTCTTTTGATAGTTGATTTTGAGACATTCAGTTTCACAGTATGCTGCGAGCTTCCTTAGTGCTCTTTTGAGTCCAATGGGGGTTCTAGATAGAATTACTGCCTCATCGGCATATAGCAGGACCGAAATATGCTGATTTGCGAGCTTCAGAGGGTGGAGTTCTGAGTCATTGGGTGCAGATACTAAATTATTTAAATAGAAATTGAATAGTAGAGGGGCCAATAGGCACCCTTGCCTGACTCCTTTGAAGGTTTTAATGGGGTCTGTTAGGTGTCCTAGGCGGCTACACCTGACTCTAAGAGCCGTGTTTGTGTGGAGTGCCTGAATTAAGAGCAGAAGCTTTCTATCTATATTGGTACCCTGTAGTCTGTCCCAGAGTCTGGTTCTGGAGACTATCTGTCTATCTATCTATCTATTCAATGTTTAGGGGTACTCTCATTTTCTTACTCATATTTAAACACGGCCCCTCAATGAGGCCAAACTTAGATTCACAAAATGTTTAGGGGTATGCATCCCCCCGCGTCCCCCCAGAAAAATCTCTCTCTCTCTCTCTCTCTCTCTCTCTCTCTCTCTCTCTCTCTCTCTCTCTCTCTCTCTCTCTCTCCTATCTATCTATCTATCTATCTATCTATCTATCTATCTCTATCTCTGTATTTCTTTCAGTAGAAGCGGAAAGTACTGTAATAGGAAAAAAGATAACCTATGTGATATATTAATTCAGCTTTTAAATCCATTGTATTTTCAGACATAGTCAGGTTTATTAAGGTGAATGAATAGGGCCTGCCAAAAGGGCCCGAGAGCATAAACTCACCACTGCCCTTACCTGCTTTTCTTGCCATTCCCATCCATCCCTCACCGTTCATTTGTATAAAACTGGAGAGAAACACTCTGGAGAATTCACTGAACTGTTATTCTGTGACCTGAAAAGTTCCCTCCAGGGGCTGTGCCTGGAATGAGCTTCTGCTTCCTAACTATCCTAGGATTCCGGTCTGCCAGGCTTACCAGTTCCTGGTAAATAGACACTCCATGGACCAGTCAGTTGCTTCATTTCACAAACCCTGCTTTTGTAAGAGGCCCAAACAAATCAAGATGCTCTGGTTACCTTTTCGGCATAGATGCTCAGCAGGGACATCCAGGTAATGATTCTTCTCCCTTGGAGAAGACTTCTCAGTGCACCTAGGAGAAACAGGTAAGTTGTTTCATTTCCTTGCTGGAGAAAGGCTGAACTTTATCTCTCTCTCACAATGCAAATGCAAGCAATCATATTATTTATAGAGGTTGCTTAGGGAAAGAAATTTATACAGCCAAGGTGTGTCACCATCACAACGGCATAGCAGTGTGAATTTGGAGAGTAACGGGGAACTCTGCATTTGTGTAATCAAGGAATAAAGTCCCAAAGGGGAGGAGTGAGGGATTAAGGTGGCTTGAACTCCGTCAGGAGGAAAGATCACCCAGATGTGGCCTGCGTATTGTCCTACCCAGTGCTTTTTTTCCTGAGGGGACGCGAGGGGCATACACATACCCCTAAACATCTTGTGAATCTACGTTTGGCCTCATTGCGGGGCAGTATTTCAATATGCCTAGGAAAATGAGAGTACCCCTAAACATTTTTTTTTTTTTAAGGACTGGCTTTTTAAAAAAGCACTTTCTTTCTGTATTGTCGCCCCATAATTTTTCACTGCTTAGAACAGGGGTTCCCAGAGTGGGCACAGGCTGTGGGATTAACCAGAGGGTGCTAGGAGGCAAGAGGGGCATTGGGGGTATAACTATCAGAATTTGAAAAACTGGTATCACTCGATCAAGCTCATCGATTTTACTGATTTAATTGAACTAAATAGTTTTAACTGGATTTGGAATAAATGTGCAATTGATCGTTGCTGTTTTGAATTTTATTGCGTTATTATCTTCCTTAGTTGGTCATGCAAACCACTATTCTGGATACCGTTGTACCTCTGCTCCCGAATGCCTTGGGAGTTGTAATGGTTCTAGGGGTTGCTCGTGCGTAAGCTTGTCCCAACACCTGGCTGGGTTGCCTGAGTGAACCTTTCCTGTCCGAGCAGCCACTCACCCATGGCTGTCTCAATCGCTGGCAGAATCTGTCAGTGGGCGTTTCTTAAACTTCTTCCAGCAAAGAAGCTCTTTGACGCCCAATCTCCTCCTACTCTCCCTGCGCGGAAGCCTTCTGCGCAAGGAGGGCGTAGGCAGCGGAGGACTCTTCCTCTCCCCGCTGGTCCCCGGCAAGGAGTCATGGGACCGCCTCGCCGATTCCCCCATCTGCCCCCCTTCTCCACTGGAGCTACGCTGATTCCCTTCCCCAGAAGATGGGCTGCCTCTCCCACTCCCGGGACGCTCTCTGGGATCCCTTTGGAGCTTGCTCTCTCCCTCGGACCCTGATGGCAGTTCCCTGACATCCACCTCCTCCTCAGGACCCCTCCCACCCCGGGCGCGATTTTCCGGCACAACCTCCTCCCTCTCCTTGGCTGACGATGCGGGGAATCCCCTGAAAGAGCTGGCATCATCTTCTGAGGATTCAAAACCAGCCTCCCATCCGCTCGGATCTCTTCCCGCTGGTTGAACCTCCCAGTCTGATTCTTCTCCCTTGGACACCTCCTCTCCCTCCTCTTCGGAGGCAGGAAAACCCACAAAATCCCCTTCGTCATCCATGGGTCCAAATTCCTCCTCCCAGAATCTCACTAATGGTTTGGGCTTATCCGGGAACAAACTGTGGAATTCTTCCACCAGATACCCGTCAGTGATTGATTCAGCAGGGACCCAAGTGTTTTCCGACCTAGGTTCCCCCTCCCAGGCTACCGAGTACTCTACCTGGCGACCTCGCCACCTTGAATCGAGTATTTCCGTGGCTTCGTTACAGTGTTCCCTCTCCTCTACCCGCGGGTGGGTGGTAACCCCTCCCTCCCGTCCCGGGAATTCCCGCCCCTTCCTGTAAGGTGAAAGTAGGGACCTATGGAACACCGGATGTATCTTCATGCTGTCAGGCAACTTGAGTTTAAATGCCACTGGGTTCACCTGCTGTATTACCTCAAAAGGCCCCAGCCGCCTCGGCTGCAACTTCTTGCACCCTCCCTTTAGGGGCAACCCTTGGTATGACAACCACACCCGGTCTCCCACCCGTATGGCCTCCCCCTCCTGATGGTGCCTGTCCGCCTGCCTCTTGTAAACTTCCTTGGCCCGCTCCAAGTTCAGCCTTAGTTGCTGGTGGTGTAAGGCCTCCATTTCCTCCACAAATTGCTCAGCCGCAGGTACACTCCATCCTTCCTCCCCCGGGAATGCCCTGGGGTGACACCATGAAAGGGCTCATTCCCGTGGACACGTGTTCAGCGTTATTGTACGCAAATTCAGCCAAAGCTAATTTCTCTACCCAATCGTTCAGTCTCTCACTGACATAGCAGCGTAGGTATTGCTGGAGTATGCCGTTCGCTCTTTCGGCTTGTCCGTTGGTTTCTGGGTGCCTCGCCGTCGAGAAGCTCACCTCAACCTGTAGCAAGCTCATGAGTTTCCGCAAGAACCGGGAAGTAAATTGTTTCCCATGATCCGAGATTACCCTCAAGGGAGCCCCATGCAGTCTGAAAATGTGATCCACAAACAGCCTGGCGGTCTCCTCTGCCGTTGCTGCATGTGAGCAAGCTACGAAATGGCACATTTTAGTCAGTAGATCGACTACTACCATGACCGCTGTCTTTCCCCTTGACTTGGGCAGATCTGTCATAAAATCAATGGACACCACCTCCCAGGGCCTTCCCGGTGTGGGTAAGGGTTGCAGTAACCCCGCGGGGGTGGCCCTTTCCCCCTTAGCCCTCTGGCATCGGTCGCACCCTCGTACATATTCTCGTACGTCTTCCCTCACCTTTGGCCACCAGAACTGCCTGGTGACAAGTAGCATGGTCTTGTGCTGTCCAAAGTGCCCAGCTGTTGGGTTGTCATGGAGTTGCTTGAGTACCTTCCCCCTCAAAGTCTCCCCCGGTACATACAGCGCCCCCTTATAGTACAGTAGCCCTTCCTTTTCCTCAAACCCTCCATGGACTTCCTTTCCGTCCCTGAGCTCCCTAATTTTTGTCTGAGCAAACTCATCGTCTCTGGTGAGCCCTGCCAGTTCTCGTTTGCCAACCAACGCCCCCCCCCTACACCCACCGGTCCTCGGGTAATACGTGCCTGGTCTCTGGTGGCCCCTCTCCTTCCATGTACTCCGGTTTCCGGGAGAGAGTGTCTGCCCTTACGTTTTCCTCTCCCGGCATGTATCGGATCTCGAAGGAAAACTTGGCGAACTCCTGGGACCACCTGATCTGTCTCTGATTGAGCACTCGCGCGGTCCACCAGTATTCCAAGTTCTTGTGGTCAGTTCGGACCTGGAACTTGTGCCGCGCCCCTATCAACAGATGTTTCCATTGCCGAAATGCCGCATAGATCGCAAGCAGTTCTCAGTCATACACTGTGTAGTTTTGCTCTGACTTGCTCAGCTTCCTAGAGAAAAAGGCACACGGCCTCCAGTTCTGCTTGGCCCCGGGCTGCAAAAGGACCGCTCCAATGGTGCGGTCGGACACATCCGTCTCCAGTCTCATGGGCTTCTCCGGATCCACGTGCAGGAGCTGCTCTTCCGAGGCGAACGCCCTCTTCAGTTTTTCAAAGGATTGCTGCGCACCCTCTGTCCACGCGAACTTCTTTTTGCTACTAAGACAATCCGTTATGGGCGCCGTCAAGTGAGCGAAGTTCTTTATGAACTTCCTGTAGAAGTTGCTGAAGCCTAGGAACCTTTGCACGTCCTTTCTGTTTTGGGGGGCTTTCCATTCCAGCACTGCCTTCACCTTGCCCGGATCCATGGCTAGTCCTTTGTCTGACAGCCTGTACCCCAGGAACTCGACCTCCCGGGCGTGGAATTGGCATTTTTCCAGCTTGACCCACAACTGATGCTTCTTCAATCTCTGTAGCACCTCCCTGATGTCTCTGACGTGTTGCTTTTCATTGTCCGAATAGATTAAGACGTCGTCCAAAAAGGCTATGCAATTCTTGTACAGCAGGGGCCCCAACACATGATGCATGAAGGCTTGAAAGCAGGCAGAGCCCGATTGTAATCCAAATGGCATGACTAAGTACTCAAAAGCCCCCAGGGGGGTGAACATGGTCGTTTTCCATTCGTCCCCCTCCCTTATCCTAATCAGATTGTAGGCTCCCCTGAGGTCCAGCTTGATAAAAATCTTCCCCTGCCTCACACGTGTCAAAATATCGTCAATCCTGGGCATTGGGAAAGTCACGGGTTCTGATACCAGGTTTAGGGCCCGGTAATCCACAACTAATCTGTGCTGATTAGTCTCCTTTTTGTCCACAAAGAACACTGGATTGCCCCCCATCGCCTTAGATTCCCTTATGAAACCTCTCTTCAGGTTCTTGTCAATAAACTGCCGCAGCTCCTGCATCTCCCGGTCGGACATGGCATACAGCTTACCCACTGGTAACTGAGCCCCTGGAAGCAGGTTGATTTGGCAGTCAAAGGGCCTGTGGGGGGGCAGCTTATCTGCCTCCCTCTCGCTGAAGACCTCCTTCAAATCAGCATATTGTGGTGGCACCTCCCCTTTTTGCCCCAGGGCCAACCCAGCCACCCTGGCCACAGTCATTCTTGGTTCCTTCCCTCCCAGACACTGCTCTAAGCAGTAAGCTGACCCAAAGGTGACCGACCGCTGATGCCATGACACCACTGGGTCATGCATTGCCAGCCAGCTCATTCCCAGTATTATTGGGGGTCCTGCCAGCGTGGCCACGTGAAAGGCAATGGTTTCCGTGTGCCTGGAGACCCTCATTCTCATTGGCGGTGTCTGGTGTGTCACTTCCCCTCCCAGGAGTTCCCTGCCATCGATGGTGGTCACCTGCAAGGGAAAATCTAGTGACAACAGGTGGAGTTGGTGCTCCAGAGCAAAGTCTCTGCTGAAGAAATCACATGAGCTGCCAGAATCTAGCAGTCCCTTCACTTTGACGGGGTGCCCGTTTGGGAGTTCTAGCACCACCTCTATGGCTATAGCTGCCTTGGGGGGGGGGGTCAGGCTGGGGCACTTCTATTGGTTGCTGGCCTGGCTGCTGCCCCTGCTGGTTGGCAGCCAGGCGTTGTCGTTTCCCTGCACCTGCCCCCCTCCCCCTTCTCGTCGTGGTCTGCAGCCCCCATCATGCCTTGCCAGGCCTTTCATTGAGGGCAGACCTTTGCAAAATGTCCCAGTCGCAGACAGAGGAAACACTTCTTGGTAGTTTTCCACTCCTTCCCCTCCCTTTTCCGCCCTTCACCAGCGTTTGAAACTTCACACACGCGCGCTCCCTCAATTTCCATCAGCTCCGCCGCCTGGGAAGGCTCCCTCGGCATCTCTGGAATGCGGTTGTCATGGAAACATTCCGCCCTTATCTCCCGCTTCTCTTGAGCCCACGTTTCCTGGCGTACACCGATCGCAAGCACAGTCTTTGTGAGTTCATCCATCGACCACGGGCGGGGCACTCGGGACAACTCGTCTTTCACTTTGGGGGACAAACCCGCTTCAAACAACATTTGCATTGGTTCAGAGTCCAGATCCCACCCGAGCTTGTGGACTAACATCGCGAAACGCGACCAGTAGTTTCTGACGGACAGGCTTCCCTGCTTGCACCCCATCAGCTCCCGTCTCGTCACGCTTTGGTCCACCTCGCCGGAGAACATCGCGTCCATCCCTTGGTAGAATTTCTTAAGATCTTTCAATGCATCATTCTGCGTCGCCATTAGGGGCCTGATCCATTCACGCGCCCCATCCTGCAGATGTCCCACAATGTAAGCCACCCTCTCCCCGCCAACATCAAAGTCATTTTTCTGCAATTCCAAAGCGTACTGAATTTCCGTTCGGAAGGCATTGTAGTCTTGGGGCTTTCCACCAAACTTGTGTACCAGCCCCTGAACCTTCCTTCCTATCGGGGTGGCTCTGACCTGTGCATCCTGAACCCGTCTCTCCTCCAGCCGCGCCGTCAGGGTAGCTACATGCGCCTCCAGGTCTCGGTTCCTCTCGGCCAGACCTCGCACCAGGGCTTCTTGCTCTGTCCCTCTGGCCGGCTCTGTTTGGCTCATCTTGCTGCCTCTCCGGGGCTGCGCACAAGCAACATCAGGGACTGACGGATTGCTGTAATGGTTCTAGGGGTTGCTCGTGCGTAAGCTTGTCCCAACACCTGGCTGGGTTGCCTGAGTGAACCTTTCCTGTCCGAGCAGCCACTCACCCGTGGCTGTCTCAATCGCTGGCAGAATCTGTCAGTGGGCGTTTCTTAAACTTCTTCCAGCAAAGAAGCTCTTTGACACCCAGTCTCCTCCTACTCTCCCTGCGCGGAAGCCTTCTGCGCAAGGAGGGCGTAGGCAGCGGAGGACTCTTCCTCTCCCCGCTGGTCCCCGGCAAGGAGTCATGGGACCGCCTCGCCGATTCCCCCATCTGCCCCCCTTCTCCACTGGAGCTACGCTGATTCCCTTCCCCAGAAGATGGGCTGCCTCTCCCACTCCTGGGACGCTCTCTGGGATCCCTTTGGAGCTTGCTCTCTCCCTCGGAAACTGATGGCAGTTCCCTGACAGGAGTCAAACGTTCTTTTGGAAGCCGAACGTCCAGTGGGGCTTCCACGGCTTCTGATTGGCTGCAGGAGCTTCCTGAGGTCAATCAGAAGCCGCACTTTGGTTTCCAAACGTTTCAGAAGTCAAATGGACTTCTGGAACAGACTCCGTTCGACTTCCAAGGTACGACTGTACAGTGGAACCTCGGTTGTCGAACATAATCCGTTCCGGAAGACCGTTCGACTTCCGAAACATTTGACAACCAAGGATCAATTGCCGATCGGCAAATTCTTTTTTAAAAATGGAGTTCCGTTCGACTTCCGAGGTGCATTCAAAAATGGAAGCATTCGCTTCCGGGTTGTCGGCGTTCAGGTTCTGAATTGTTCGGCTTCCGAAGTATTCAACAACCAAGGTTCCCCTGTAATGCTTTTTATAGAGTGGGACTGTAGGAGGCACTGGGGATGAGTCTATGGAACCAAGCGGGCAGCAGCCCCAGAAAGTTTGGGAACCACTGGCTTAGAAGTCCAGAGTATGGTACAGGCAATCCTCGTTTTGCGTAAGGGTTTAGTTCCGGACCTCTGTGCAGCTTGGCGGACCGCATGTTCACTCCTTTTTTCACTCCTTTTTGTGACGTCTATATGACGTTTTAGGGCTATTTCTGGGTTTGGAGCCCTGCATGTGAGCAATATGGGGAACACAATCAGATGAGCTTACGAAAATAAACTCATGAGAGTTTAGCATATTATGCTTGTCACAAATACACACACACACACACACACACACACACACACACACACACTCAACAAATGAAAAGAAAAAGCCATATGTTTTAACTTTATTCTCTTCTTTGGAGTTCTTAGTGTTAAGAAATATGATGAGATGCTACTTGAAATGTGTTTTACATGCAGTATTTCTTTTGATCAACATAACACCACAATGTGCAACTTACCTAGCATAAAAGTGTTGTCATGTGTGTCATTTAAACCTCTTTTTAGGACTGCCATAATCACTTCCCTGACTTTACCTTACTAGATTGCCAAAAACACAAGTTGGCCCTCGTGCTTCTGCTTTATTTGGGTTCCCAACTTACTATAACTATGTTTAAAAAATACAGTATGCATTTAAACATGACATTCTTGCTTTTGTCTTGAGAAACTTTATTTGAAAAGCTATCAGTCACGATTACAATTGGATGGTATAGCAATAACTGCAGAAATCAGTTTCTTGCACAACAGCAATTATTATTTGCTAAAGTAATAGTTCTGCTGCTCTGGTTCGCCAGAAGCGGCTTAGTCATGCTGGCCACATGACCTGGAAGCTGTACGCTGCCTCCCTCGGCCAATAAAGCGAGATGAGCGTCGCAACCCCAGAGTCGGCCACGACTGGACCTAAAGGTCAGGGGTCCCTTTACCTTTACCTTTACCTTTTTCTCTCTAAGCCTGACACTTGTTTAAAGAAAATGTGGGGTGCATTTTTACAGGCACTTACAAGAGGGTCAATCTTGCTGAACTCAGTGGGGCTACTCAGTGAGTAAAACTGCTCAGGGTTGCACAGCTGGTCAATTAAATGTATGTGTTTCGGAAGTCGAATGGACTTCCGGAACGGATTACATTCGAGAACCAATGTACCACTGTACTATCAAATTCCAAATCCACATGAAAAAAAACCCTCAGCATTCTAGCAGATTCCTTACAGGACTATAATTCCACACTGTATATATCACAATAAGAGACAGCATGCCTTCAACACATGGGCATCCCATCAGATTGTTTCTGGGACAGAGTTGATCCTTGTTCTCCTTTCCTCTTGAAAGGCTACAAAATGGTTATAGAATCATAGAATCATAGAATCATAGAATCATAGAATCATAGAATCATAGAATCATAGAATCATAGAATCATAGAATCATAGAATCATAGAGTTGGAAGAGACCACAAGGGCCATCGAGTCCAACCCCCTGCCAAGCAGGAAACACCATCAGAGCACTCCTGACATATGGTTGTCAAGCCTCTGCTTAAAGACCTCCAAAGTAGGAGACTCCACCACACTCCTTGGCAGCAAATTCCACTGCCGAACAGCTCTTACTGTCAGGAAGTTCTTCCTAATGTTTAGGTGGAATCTTCTTTCTTGTAGTTTGGATCCATTGCTCCGTGTCCGCTTCTCTGGAGCAGCAGAAAACAACCTTTCTCCCTCCTCTATGTGACATCCTTTTATATATTTGAACATGGCTATCATATCACCCCTTAACCTCCTCTTCTCCAGGCTAAACATGCCCAGCTCCCTTAACCGTTCCTCATAAGGCATCGTTTCCAGGCCTTAGACCATTTTTGTTGCCCTCCTCTGGACACGTTCCAGTTTGTCAGTGTCCTTCTTGAATTGTGGTGCCCAGAACTGGACACAGTACTCCAGGTGAGGTCTGACCAGAGCAGAATACAGTGGCACTATTACTTCCCTTGATCTTATCCTTGGGATGAGACAATATGTACATTAAAACATATACTGCAATGCCCACCATCCCTGACCATTAGCCATGCTGGCAGAGACCATCTGTATGGCCACAGATTGCCCGTCCCTGATATTTTATTTTTATGGGTTTTCCACACACATCTGCTCAGCTTCTGTGAGAACAGGATGCTTGAATAGTTGGGCCATTGGCCTGATCCAGCAGGCTCTTTTTATGTTCTTACGTTAGAGGTATGCTGCCTTTGTGCACGGCTGTTCCGCTTACCTCTCATGTTCAAGCCATCATAAACGAGTGAGTGCCTGAGCATGCGCAGAGTGCCACCCTCCCTCAGTGGTGAAATAAATAATCACTACTTTTACTTGAAGCCCTGATAGCCATCGCACCCAGCAGCTCTGGTATGTTTCGTGCACACAATAGAGCACCCTTGATGGATCAAGACCGATGAGACAATGCCACGTTGTGTTTCTGTTCCGTAGAAGTTGCTTCAACTTTCGTGCACGCAATTTCTGCTTTTGATGGAGACCTTGGCATTATGATAAGAGAAACAGGAACAGCACTTACGGCGCCCAAACAAAAGTGAAAGCAGAACAAGTTTGGACTAAACAGCACAGCAGTGTGTCAAAGTTCCCTGGAGTCCCAATTGCACATTTCCTCCCCTGCCAGGTAGATTTCGGCAGTTCATAGTCTATGTTTTATGTGGATCTGCCCACATATAATTAATGGAAAGGTCCATCTCCTGTTCCCATTGCCGATTGATATAAGAGGTGTGCTCAGTTTGTTTTTAGGGCGTCCTTCTTTTTGCAGGGAGTGGGGTGTAGTATTTTTTGGTATTAATTCCTATACTATTTTCATCATCATCATCATCATCATTTATTACTTATACCCCGTCCATCTGGCTGGGTTTCCCCAGCCACTCTGGGAGGCTTCCAACAAAATATTAAAAATACAATAAAACATCAAACATTAAAAACTTCCCTAAACAGGGCTGCCTTCAGGTATCTTCTAAAAGTATAAGTTATATATCATTCATAATTCCACTTCATATCATTTTCATATAATTTAATTGTGATATTATGTTTTCAATACAGTGGTACCTTGCTTCTCGAACTTAATCCGTTCCGGAAGTCCATTCGCACTCAAGCGGAAGCCGCATCGGACGTTTGGCTTCCGAAAAACTGGAACACTCACTTCTGGATTTGCGGCGTTTGGGAGCCAAGCCGTTTGACTACCAAGGTACAACTGTAAGTCTGATTGAATTTGGTGGGGCTTACTCTCAGGCAAGTGGGTTTAGATTTGCAGCCTAAAGCAGCTTTGGAGGCTGGCTGTGTCCACACTATGAACTTAGGACTTGCCTGCACCAGAGCAGAATTTGCAGTCTAGAGTAGATTTGCATCACCCTGTCTCCCCATGAATATATGGGCCTTCAGATGAGATACTTCCCACCCCATTGTTCTTCTGGGCCTTTTGCCCTTTAAATTCAGGGTTTTTTCAGTCCTCAGAAAGTCCAAAATGGGCATGATCGAGAAACCCCTTTGCACGTAGTACAAGAAACATGTATTAGTGCTGAGCCCCAGAATAAATTTCCCCCATCATATTTAGGAGACAGATAAAACTATAACAAAAGATTATTTTTTCTTTTTCTTACAGAGGAACAGCGCAATTCTATGCGACCTTGCTTTAGGAAAGACCTCTAGGAATTTCTGGTTACAAATCAAAACTTAGCCACCGTGCTGAAAATAATGCAGGGCCTACCGTAGCTTTGCAAATAAGCTCACAAGTGACTAGCCCTCAACATTTCACTTGTTCGCCTTGACCTCATTAAGTAGAGTAGTGTACTGTCGGACTTCCGAAGGCGGCGCGAACGGCAATGGCGGTCTCCTTCGCTCTGTGAAGGGGAAGCTCCGCGGAAACGGGTCGTCCGCTACGGCGAAGCGGAGACCCACGTCGGAAAACCACAGGCAGAGTGAGCCTGTGGCCGTGGGACTCGGCGGGCACCAGAAGCGCCCCCCGAAGCGAAGAAGGGACCCCGTAAGGGGTTTCGGAACGTGGAAGGGCTGGCGCGGTGCTGTGAGTCGATCGCTCTTTCCGTGTGAGCGAAGCCGCATAGCTGCTGTCGGTGAGCGCTGACCTTTTTTCCTGGACTATTGGATTTGGAAACAGCAACCCGTGAGTAAATGGGACTAAAATAACTGGACTAAATTAATTTTAAAATTTGGCCAATGCGGGAGATGTAACCAGGAAGTCTGTCTCCTGGTTCTGCTAAAAGTTTTAAAGCAACGACTTTGATCTGAAGCCTTGAAGAGGAATTTAAAAGTTTCAATTTCGTGCATGACCTGAACTGTCGCTATAGGTACTAAGGGATTTAAACTTTTTTTTTCTGCTTTGCTTTGAACTTAGTTTTTCCTCTCCCTATGGATTTACAAAATTATTTAAAGAAACCCAGGTACTTGACTGCCAAACTATTAGAGCTGTCAGTTTGCGGACTTGATTTTTTGCTACTTTGAACTGTTACTTTTGAGTGTTACTGGACTAGCTACTTTGAAACACTATTATCTGGCACTTTCCCTGAAACTTTGTTTAAATAAGGACTCACTCTGCTGGTTATAAAGAAGAGCGGAAGGTCTTTCTTGAAATTTATGAGTGGTTGGATACTGTTGGAGTTTGGCAAAACTTTTTTAAGCTTTTAAGCTTTGGAACAACTATTGGTAAAATTTCCTTTGTTCTCCTCAAGATTTGTTTGAACTCCCCCTGGTGGACTTTGGATTTACAACTGGTTGGGACTTGTTTTTTCTCTTTTTTCTTCCTTTAACTTGTTGTTTACTCTCTGAGCTTGTGGATTCCCATGGGAGCATACTAAATTTGACCTTGGCACGTAGACAGGAGTGGAATGAGTGGCACTGGGAAAACAAGATCGGCCAAAGCTAAAGCTAAACAATTAACTCAATCAACATTTACTTCCCAGTTGCGCAGATCATCTGTCCCTACTGTTTTGGGAACACAAGAATTAGAAACTGAGCTGACTTTATCAGAAGGCATGGCAGCTGGAGGAAATGAATCAGTACTAGACAAAATCTTGGAGAAGTTGGAAACATTGGACAAAAAAGTGGATGTACAATCGGCAAAGATTGACCAAAATACTGCCAGCCTAAATAAATTAACTGAACAAGTGACCTTACATGCACAATCAATTGGGAAGCTTTTTGAAGCTACTACAGAGAATCGTAAAGCTACCACAGAGAATCGTAAATTGGCTGAGGAAGTTAACCAGAAAGTGGAAGCAGTGAAGGAGGAGGTTAAACCACTGACTAAACAGATTGGTGAACATCAGGCCTACCTGTCTATGATTGAATTACGCAGTCGGGAAAATAATCTGAGGCTGAGATCAATTTTAGAACTGGAACAAGGGAATTTAACGGAATATTTGACAAAAGAACTTTCCAAGTTTTGGAACTTGGAGGAAGACAAGGACTTTAAAATCGTTAGTGCCTTCAGACTTGGAAGAGTTGCAAGGAAGGACAGACCCAGAGACTGTTTGATTACTTTGAGATCTAAGGAAGAGAAGGATAAAATACTAAGCTTACATTACGAAAAATCACTTGTAATCCAGGGAAGGAGAGCGGAAATTTACAAAGATATCCCTAAACAACTTTTGGATCTAAGAACCACCTATACAGAACTAACCAAACTGTTGAGAAGTAACTCAATCCTTTTCAGGTGGGAATTTCCTCAAGGATTATCTTTCACATTCAGAGGGAAGAAGGTGAAAATTAAAACACCTGAGGATAAAGATAAGTTCCTGCATGATTACGGAGAAGACCTTCAGAAAGGGATTACAGGGCCTGAGGCTTGGCCACCGCCACCACCTGCACCTACACCTTTGGGATCTGAGGAACAGAAGAAAGAAACACCACCTTCTACAGAATAACAGATTTGCCCAGGATGTCTCTGCAACTTCTTAGCTGGAACATTAATGGCGGAAATTCCCCGGAAAAAAGGAGAAGGATATTCCATATATTAAAGAAAGAACAATTGGACATTATTTGCCTACAGGAAACACATGTGACTAGGCTCCACAGAAAAGTGCTAATTAACAAAAGATTAGGCCAAGAATTTATTTCATCAGACCGAGTCAAAAAGAGAGGAGTGGTGATTTATGCAAAGGAGAGCCTATCACCAAAATTCCTTTTTAAAGATGAACAAGGAAGAATTTTGGCAATTGAAATTCAAACCCAGGGTGAAAAATTCTTGATATTGGGAATCTATGCACCGAACGAAGGGAAATCGGAATTTTATAAGAAGCTGCATGAGACAATGCTGGACTATTTGGACTATAATAACATCATTATGATGGGAGATATGAATGGGGTGGTGTCTACAAATATGGATAAGTCACATGGCCAAAGTTTGACAAAAGATGGCAGACTACCTAAAACTTTTTTTGAACTGACTGACAATATGGACTTGATTGATATTTGGAGGACAAAAAACCCCCTAGGAAGAGAGGGAACATTCTTTTCTGAAGCCCAACTGACATGGACAAGAATCGACCAAATCTGGATAACTAGAGGTCTGGCACCCAAGATCAGAAAAGTGGAAATCTGCCCAAAGACTTGCTCCGACCATAACGCAGTAAAGATGGATATGAGACTAACTACAACCGGCTCCTTTAGATGGAAGATGAATGACACCCTGCTCAGAGACCAGGAGATTATCAAAAAGGCCCAAAAAGCTTTGAAGGACTATTTTGAAATAAATTTGAACACCACGGTGGAAAAAAGAGTAATCTGGGACGCAAGCAAAGCTGTAATGAGGGGGTTTCTGATACAACAGAACACCATAAAGAAAAGAGCACAGAATGAGAAAAAGGAAAAGATTTTGGAGAAAATTAGGGAATGCGAGAGAAAGTTAAGATCGAAACCGAAGTCACAGGAGATTCTGAGAGAAACTAAACTCTACCAAGCACAATACTCTAAATTGATAAATCAGGAAGTGGAGTGGAAAATCAAGTTAATGAAACAAAGATCATTTGAATCGGCAAATAAATGTGGAAAGCTTTTAGCATGGCAGCTGAAAAAGAGACAAAAACTAAATACGGTTACCAACTTAGAGATGGAAGGGAAAAACATTCAGAATCCTGTGGAGATTAGAAAGTGCTTCCAGAGATACTTTAAACAACTTTACACTCAAGGGCCGCAAAATGAGATTGAGATAGACCAATTTTTGAGAAGGAATGGCCTACCAAAATTGTCTCAAGAAAATAGAACAATCCTGAATTATAAAATAACACAACAAGAGATTGAAGGTGCCATTCAGAATATGCAACTGGGCAAATCTCCAGGGCCAGATGGGCTTACCTCCAAGTACTATAAGATATTGAAAGATTATCTGACACAACCATTAATGGAGGTTTGCAACGAGATTATGGAGGGGAAGAGGGCACCGGAATCGTGGAAAGAAGCTTTCATCACATTGATACCCAAATTGGAAACTGAAAAGACACAACTTAAGAACTACCATCCCATCTCCCTCCTGAATGTGGATTACAAAATTTTTGCTGATATTCTGGCAAGTAGACTCAAAAAAGTGCTAAATGAAGTAATTCATAAAGACCAGGCAGGCTTTCTCCCAGGCAGACATTTGTTTGATAACACTAGAAACATTACTGACATTTTGGAACTATTACAAACGAACATTAATACAAAAGCAGTGTTGATTTTTATAGATGCGGAGAAGGCCTTTGATAATATTTCTTGGAAGTTTATGAAGAAAAATCATGAAGGGATGGGAGTGGGACGGGGGTTTGAAAATGGCATAGAGGCAATCTATTCAGAACAAAAGGCTAAATTAATAGTTAACAATGTGGTGACAGAAGAGTTCAAGATTGAGAAAGGAACACGACAAGGCTGCCCTATTTCCCCTTTGTTATTTATTTCGGTCCTGGAGGTCTCCTGAATATGATTAGAGGGGACCGGTTGGTTGAAGGGATTCAGGTCGGAGCCAAACAGTATAAACTCAAAGCTTTCGCAGATGGCTTGGTTTTGACATTGCAGGAGCCAGAATCTAGCACGAAAAGGGTTTTAGAACTGATACATGAGTTTGGTCGGGTGGCGGGTTTTAAATTAAACAAGCAAAAGACTAAGGTTTTTTTTTGGGGGGGGGAATTGACAACTGTGGAATCAGAAAGGTTTCAGAAAGAGACAGATCTAAAAGTGGTTAAAAAGGTGAAATACCTAGGGGTTAACATGACTGCCAAAAACCTGAATTTATTTAAGGACAATTATGAAAAGTGTTGGACAGAAATTAAAAAGGACTTAGAAAGTTGGTCAAGACTTAAACTTTCCTTGTTGGGCCGAATTGCTGCAATTAAGATGAATGTATTGCCAAAAATGTTGTTTCTGTTTCAGACCCTACAGATTGTGGACAGAGTGAAATGTTTTACAAAGTGGCAGAGAGATATTTCTAAGTTTGTCTGGCAGGGCAAAAAGCCCCGAATAAAATTCAAAATACTAACTGATGCTAAGGAGAGAGGGGGGTTTGCCCTGCCAGATTTGAGGTTGTATTATGAATCTGCAGCTTTCTGCTGGCTCAAAAATTGGTTTCTTCTTGAGAACACTGATGTCCTAGATCTGGAAGGGTTCAATATTGCTTTTGGATGGCATGCATATTTGTGGTATGACAAGGTAAAAATCCATGAGGCTTTTAAGAACCATATTGTCAGGAAGGCTGTGTTTAATGTCTGGACAAAATACAAAGACTTATTAGAAAACAAGACCCCAAGGTGGTTGTCACCCATGGAAGCTAAGGCTCAGAAAAGACTCAATATGGAGGCCAATTGGCCGAAGTATTGGGAAATATTAGAAAAAGAAGGAGATACTTGGAGATTGCAGAGTTTTGAGAAATTAAAGGACAAAGTGCGAGATTGGTTACACTATGCTCAGATTAGGGAGGTCTTTAAGGCAGATAGAAAAACAGGTTTCCAGGTGGAAAAATCAAAATTAGAAACAGAACTGTTAGAACCTAAGACCAAGGTACTTTCAAAAATGTATAACTTGCTGTTGAAATGGAACACACAGGATGAAACTGTTAAATCAGCTATGATAAAATGGGCACAGGACATTGGGTATAATATTATGTTTGCTGACTGGGAAAAGTTATGGACCACCGGAGTGAGGTTCACGGCATGTAATGCCTTGAAAGAAAACATTATGAAAATGATATACAGGTGGTACATGACCCCAGTCAAACTGGCAAAAATATATCATCTGCCTGATAATAAATGTTGGAAATGTAAAGGAACTGAAGGAACATTCTTTCACCTCTGGTGGACGTGCCCAAGGGTTAAGACTTTCTGGGAAATGATCTATAATGAGTTAGAAAAGGTATTTAAGTATACCTTGCTTAAGAAACCAGAGGCCTTCCTTTTGGGCATTGTCGGCCAAGGGGTGTTAAAGAAAGATAGAACCTTTTTTATGTATGCAACTACAGCAGCAAGAATACTCATCGCAAAACACTGGAAGACCCAAGATTTACCCACACTGGAAGAATGGCAGACGCAACTGATAGACTACATGGAACTGGCTGAAATGACTGGCAGAATTCGGGACCTGGGAGAAGAGACGGTGGAATAGGATTGGAAAAAATTTAAAGACTATCTACAAAAACACTACAAACTGTATGAATGTTAGGAGAATGCACGATTGAAAGTAACACGGCAGCAGAAACTTTGTTGTAAGAAATATGAGAATAAGTGAGGTTTAAGGAAATGATGAAATTTGAAGCAATATTATATTCAAATCAAGCAGTTTAATTTATGATAAAGTTATTTAAAAGTTGGGACATAATATCTGAGATTTACAAAATAAGTATTGAAATAAGGCAATAAATTGCTGTCTATAACTATGTGACTGAGAACGCAGGGAAGGGTGATGCGAGGAAGTCCAAAGATTATGAAAATATGACTTATGAACAACTGTGTTTTATATGTATTCTTCTTTTATTCTTTGTTTATTTCTTAACTTTGCTTTGACTTTTTCTGTCTGTATGGTGATGGTATTTTATATGTTTGGTGGTTTGTTCGTTGTTTAAAAAATTGCAATAAATATTTAATAAAAAAAAAGAGAGAAGTGTACTGTCATTTTGTGACAGAGAAGTTTCCTCCAAGGCAACTGTCCTAGAATGCCAGTCTGCAAAATTTGCCAGTCACCATTAAGTAGATATCTCATTCGCGAAGTCAGTTGTTTCATTTCACAAATGCTGTTTTTGTAAGAGACCCAAACAAATCGGGATGCTCTGCTTACCTTTTGGCGTCGATGCTCAGTGAGGACGTCCAGGTGATGATTGTTCAACTTTGAAGATTGGGTATTGCTGCAGGAGTCTCTGTTTCTCTTGAGGTAAATGATTCCTTAAGCTATTACATTATTTCTAGAGGGTGGAGGAAATGCTTGTGCTTTCGGTTTAGAGAGCGAGGGGGAATTCTGGGGAATTCAAGCAAAGAACGAAGCGTCAAAACAGAGCTTTGTGGCTTGAGTATGACTTGATCTCAGTCCAGACAGATCAACCATATGTGGCCAGTTTACAAGCCCCCCTACTCCTGGTACCCTTTCTCCCTGCATTGCTGCTCCAGAACTTTTCACTGCTTAGAAATGTAGGACACAATATTGGATTGTCGCAGGGGTTGGATTCCTATTGGATCGGTTAGTCTAGGCTTAGCAGAGTGAGCAGGGCAGGAAGCCCCTAGTGCCGTATTTACATGTATGCTAAACACGCTATAGTTTAGGGCCCCACTCTCTTGCCCCCCCCCCCAATTTAAAGGAAATAAAACCTGGATGTACATTTCCAAAATATAAGGTAGAAAAAATAAAGATAAAACCTACAGACAGCAACAGTGTTTTGTGTTGTGTAGGGACGCGGGTGGTGCTGTGGTCTAAACCACTGAGCCTCTTGGGCTTGCCGATCAGAAGGTCGGCGGTTCGAATCCCCGCGACGGGGTGAGCTCCCGTTGCTCAGTCCCGGCTCCTGCCAACCTAGCAGCTCGAAAGCACGTCAAAGTGCAAGTAGATAAATAGGTACCGCTCCGGCGGGAAGGTAAACGGCATTTCCGTGCGCTGCTCTGGTTCGCCAGAAGCGGCTTAGTCATGCTGGCCACATGACCCGGAAAAACTGCGGACAAATGCCGGCTCCCTCGGCCTATAGAGCGAGATGAGCGCGCAACCGCAGAGTCGTCCGCGACTGGACCTAACGGTCAGGGGTCCCTTTACCCTTTAGCCATCACAAATAATACTGCTTTCTCTCAAAGTTGACACCTTTCACGAAAACTGATAAGTTACCTGTTGTAGGGAATCATTTCTCCTCTTTTCTTAATTTCTCTTTTTCTTAGTCTCTTTTCCACTTACTTAAGCAAACTTAGACAAATTCTTTTTGAAGCATAACAAGGGTTGAGTGGAGGGCTAGATGTTACCTGCTTTTCAAAATCGTGATAGAGCACCAGCTAAATTTTGAGGCACTAGCTGGCTTCACAGTTTTTCCCGCATGGTGATTTTTGCATAGAGCACACACACATACTTTAAGGCTGGGCAATGAATCAAACTGAAAGCATTTGCAGATGATTCAGTTTTGACACTACAGGAGCCAGAATCTAGTACAAAAAGAGTTTTAGAACTGATTCAAGAATTTGGTCGGGTGGCAGGATTTAAACTGAATAAACAAAAAACTAAGGTTTTGGGGAAAAACTTGACACCTTTAGAAACAGAGGGGTTTCAGAGGGAAACAGAGCTAACTGTGGTTAAAAAAGTGAAATACCTGGGGGTAAACTTGACGTCTAAAAATTTGAATCTGTTTAAAGATAACTATGAAAAATGTTGGTTGGAAGTTAAGAAAGGTCTAGAAACTTGGTCAAGATTGAAGCTTTCTTGGAGAAAGCCTTCGATAATATCTCTTGGAGCTTTATGATGAAAAACCTACAAGGGATGGGGGTGGGAGAAAGGTTTGGAAATGGTATAGGTGCGATCTATTCAGAACAAAAGGCAAAATTAATAGTGAACAATGCAGTTACAGAAGAAGTCAGGATAGAGAAAGGGACACGACAAGGCTGCCCAATTTCCCCGCTGCTTTTTATTTCTGTCTTGGAGGTCTTGCTGAATATGATTAGAAGGGACCAGCAGATCCAGGGTATACGGGTCGGAGCTAAACAATATAAACTTAAAGCGTATGCAGATGACCTAGTACTGACACTAAAGGAGCCAATCCCTAGCACCAATAGAGCGTTGAAAATAATAGAAGAATTTGGTCAGGTGGCAGGTTTTAAATTGAACAAATTAAAAACAAAGGTGTTGGAGAAGAACATGACACCAATTGAGAAGGAAGAGTTTCAGAGGGAAACAGGTTTAGCACTGGTTAAAAAAGTGAAGTACCTTGGGGTGAACATGACCTCAAAAAATGTTAACCTATTTAAAGACAATTATGAGAAGTGTTGGTCAGAAGTGAAAAAAGATCTTGAAATCTGGACCAATTTGAAGCTTTCCTTGTTAGGGAGAATTGCGGTTATTAAAATGAATGTATTGCCAAGAATGTTATTTTTGTTTCAGACGTTACAAATTATAGACAAGATGGATTGCTTCAAGAGGTGGCAAAAAGAAATTTCCAGATTTGTCTGGCAGGGCAAAAAGCCCAGAATAAAATTCAAAATTCTTACTGATACTAAGAGCAGAGGGGGGTTTGCCCTGCCAGACTTTAAGTTATACTATGAAGCAGCAGCTTTCTGCTGGATGAAGGAATGGCTACTTCTTGAGAACACCGACATATTGGATTTAGAGGGATTCGACAGTGCTTTTGGGTGGCATGCATATCTGTGGTATGACAAGGTTAAAGTTCATAAAGGTTTCAGAAACCATATTGTTAGAAAAGCATTATTTAATGTCTGGATGAGATACAAAGACTTGCTGGAAAGTAAGACCCCCAGGTGGCTGTCGCCAATGGAGGCCAAAGCCTTGAAAAAGTTAAATATGGAATCTAAATGGCCAAGATACTCGGAGATCTTGGAACAAGAAGGTGACAGGTTGAAATTGCAGAGTTATGAGAAACTTAAAGATAAGGTGCAGGACTGGTTACATTATTTTCAAATAAGAGAGGCCTATAACTTGGACAAAAAAAATGGTTTCCAGGTGGAAAAATCAAAGTTAGAAACAGAACTGTTAGAACCCAATGCTAAGATACTGTCGAGAATGTACGATTTGTTGTTGAAATGGAATACGGAGGAGGAAACGGTTAAATCCGCTATGATAAAATGGGCACAAGACATTGGTCATAATATTATGTCTGCTGACTGGGAACGGTTGTGGACCACCGGTATGAAATTTACGGCGTGTAATGCCTTAAGAGAAAATATCATGAAAATGGTTTACAGGTGGTACATGACACCAGTCAAGCTTGCAAAAATCTATCATTTGCCTGATAATAAATGTTGGAAATGTAAAGAAACTGAAGGAACATTCTTTCACCTTTGGTGGACGTGCCCAAGGATTAAGGCGTTCTGGGAAATGATCTATAATGAACTGAAAAAGGTATTTAAGTATACTTTTTTGAAGAAACCAGAGGCCTTTCTCCTGGGCATAGTCGGCCAATTGGTGCCAAAGAAGGATAGAACTTTTTTCATGTATGCTACAGCAGCAGCAAGAATACTTATTGCAAAGCATTGGAAGACGCAAGATCTACCCACCTTGGAAGAGTGGCAGACACAAGTGATAGACTATATGGAACTGGCAGAGATGACCGGCAGAATCCGAGATCAAGGAGAGGAGCAGATGGAAGAGGACTGGAAGAAGTTTAAAGTTTATCTACAAAAATATTGTAAAATTTATGAATGTTGAAGGCTCTGAAAATGAAATGAAGGGGTTCTAGCGGCTAAGATAAATAAGATTGAAAAGGGAGGGATAAAGGTTTAAAACGAATAATGAACGATCTTGCTGATCAAACTTTTTAAAGTAGAATACAAGAAGGGAAGGCGGGTGGAAGTAAAGAGAATAAGGTCTGGAAAGTTATTAATATAAAAAAGTGTTCTTTTTATGCTCTTTTATCTTTGTATTTTTTTTCTGTTTTTTTTATTTTTTGTTATTGTTGTCGTTGTTGTTGTTCTTATTGCTTTTTTGTTTGGATTTCTGTTTATTTTTGTTGATGTTAAATTTTTGAAAAATTCTAATAAAATATTATAAAAAAAAAAAAAAAGATTGAAGCTTTCTTTGCTGGGCCGAATTGCAGCTGTAAAAATGAACGTTTTGCCAAAGATGTTGTTTTTATTCCAAGCCTTGCAGATCGTGGACAGAGTGGAATGTTTTGGAAAGTGGCAGAAGGACATTTCAAAGTTTGTTTGGCAGGGCAAAAAGCCCCGAATTAAGTTTAAAATACTAACTGATGCAAAAGAAAGAGGGGGGTTTGCCCTGCCAGACTTAAGGTTATACTACGAAGCTGCAGCCTTCTGCTGGATGAAAGATTGGATTTTATTAGAGAACACAGATGTCCTAGATCTGGAAGGTTTTAATAACTCGTTAGGATGGCATGCGTATTTGTGGTACGGCAAGGTAAAAACACATGGAATGTTCAAAAGCCATATTGTCAGGAAATCAATTTTTATGGTCTGGATGAAATACAAAGACTTACTTGAAAGTAAGACCCCGAGGTGGCTATCACCAATAGAGGCCAAGGCTCGGAAAAAACCCAATATGGAGGCCGGCTGGCCGAAATATCGGGAAATAATAGAAAACATTGGAGACAATTGGAGGTTGCAGAGCTATGAAAAACTAAAGGATAAGGTGCAAGATTGGTTTCATTATGCCCAAATTAATGAGGTTGTTAAGTTGGACAAAAAAATAGGATTCCAGGTGGAAAAATCGAAACTTGAGACAGAGTTGTTAGAACCAAAGACCAAGGTTTTATCGAGAATGTATAACTTGCTGCTCAAATGGAATACTCAGGATGAGACAGTTAAATCAGCCATGATAAAGTGGGCTCAAGACATTGGGTACAACATTATGTCTGAAGACTGGGAGAAGTTATGTACCACTGGTATTAAATTTACGGCATGTAATGCCCTGAAAGAAAACATTATGAAAATGATATACAGGTGGTACATGACCCCAGTCAAGCTTGCTAAGATATACCATTTGTCTGATAATAAGTGTTGGAAGTGTAAGGAGGCTGAAGGGACATTCTTTCACCTTTGGTGGACTTGTCCAAGAGTGAAGGCCTTCTGGGAAATGATCTACAACGAGTTAAAAAAGGTGTTTAAGTACACCTTTCCTAAGAAACCGGAGGCCTTCCTCTTGGGCATTGTGGGCCAAATGGTGTTAAAGAAGGATAGAACGTTTTTTATGTATGCAACTACAGCAGCAAGAATTCTCATTGCTAAACATTGGAAGACTCAAGATTTGCCCACACTGGAAGAATGGCAAACGCAACTGATGGACTACATGGAACTGGCCGAGATGACTGCCAGGATCCGAGATCTGGGAGAAGAAGCAATGGAGGAGGACTGGAAAAAATTTAAGGACTATTTGCAAAAATTTTATAAGTTATATGAACTATAGGAGTTCGTATGATTCGGAAGGATAGCCCCAGCAACGAGAGTGGAATATATATGAAATTAGATAGTAATAAGGAAAGAACCAATGTTTAAATGTTTTTAAAAAAGCATATGTGTTTATTGAGTAATTTGGACAATAAGTAATTTAAACTTAAAATGCATTTGAAAGTACAAAAGAAACACATGAAATAAGGTTATAATTTGCTGTCAAATTTATTGTCGAGAATGCACTGTGCGGGAGACGTGGGGAAGTCCGTAGGTGGATTGAAATAAGCTTTGGAAATAATATGTCTTTTTTCTTTCTTTCTTTCTTTTTTCTTGTTTTCTTTGTTGTTCTGAGCTGTTTGTTTCTATCTGGAAAAAATGTAATAAAAATATTAAAAAAAAAAATAAGGCTGGGCAATGTATCAATACATTTGGGGTGAGGAAAAAAGTTTGAAGTCCACAGCGTGGTAACAGTGCCATAATATTAATCACAATGTGTGCGCGTGCCGTGTAAAAAACCATTATGTGGGGAAAACCGTGAAGCCAGTCATCGCTTCTCTCATGGTTCCTTCTGTCCCTGTTGCTCTGCACTATAAAGTAACAGTTGTAAGTGTGTTAAAGCTAAGTAAAAATGTATCTGTTTTAGACCCCTAAGTAGCAGCAGTTTTCAGGACCTTACCCCCTTCACCTCTACATAGAGAACCCCTAGATATGCCTCTGCGCGTAAGATGTGATTATGCTGTAGGTACAGTCGTACCTCGGAAGTCGAACGGAATCCGTTCTGGAAGTCCGTTCGTCTTCCAAAATGTTTGGGAACCAAGGCGTGGCTTCCAATCGGAAGCCTCGTAGGCCGCGTTGGACGTTCGGGTTCCAAATAACGTTCGCAAACCGGAACACTCACTTCCGGGCTTGCAGCTTTTGGGAGCCAAAACGTTCGACTTGCAAGGCGTTCGGGAGCCAAGATACGACTGTAAATTTATTAGATTGCCACATATTAAACAACTGAATCAAGCAAGAGGAACAAACCACAAGGACACATTTGGCGGAGAAGAGTGAAACTTTATTGCATTTACAAACACACTGGGAAATCAAAGGCAAGCCCCAAAAGCTTGCACCAATTTATGGATTGTACTCTTTTTATTTACTGTTTGCTATATATAAAAAACATCTGCTACTACTTTAAGTGAATGGATAGGACCACATTAGGGTGTCTCAAGAATATGGTGGATAAAATGCTAATGATTTGTGTTGCTGTACTGTAAAGGATGGGGGGCGGGATCCAACACATTTTTATATGAACAAGTTTATGCCTAAACATTAATTGTACCCTTTCATTATCTGCTTTTCAAAATCAATCTAGGGTTTCCCACTTTACTCATTTTTGGATACGGCCTTTAAAAAGAAATCCTGGAACACCTCCCCGATTTCTTAGTTATACTGTAAATTTGTAAATAGCTACTGCAATCGATTTTAGCTCATTGAAACAAGTATCATGTTATATATATTATATATGTTTTCCATTTTTAAAAACTTTGTGTCAAGCTAAAAACCCTGTGCATCAAAACCGTGGTCAGTTTAGCAGTGATGCCCAAGACAAGTGACTGTCCTTGAAGGATATCAAATTACACGGTAGGCGGGTTCCATTCAAGCTGCTGCAGGTGCAGAAGTCTGCTTCAGAAGCTGCCATTTGGGATCATCTGGGAAGTGCTAATAATCAGAACAGGGTGGTTGAGGAAGTAAATCACATGGTACCTGAAAAAGAGAGGTCAATAGTGCAGTATTTAGCAACACTATCTAAATCAGCAATAGGGGCAAACAAAGGTATCTAAGGTAGAGCATGGAATACTTACAGACCCAGTTCAGATGTCAAGTGAAACCATGGTTTAGTATGCTGGGAATGAGCCAAAGCAAGCCTTGGGCTCACACATTCCCCCCCTCCTCCCTCTACACAAGCGGTGAAGAGTTTGGAAACTACGGTACATCCTCGTTAGGCTTAACCACAGCTTGTTGCCTCACCCAAACCTGATGAACTATGCTTATTGTTAACCCTGGTTGATTGGTTTGATAAGCCATCTTTAAACCATGGCTCATCCAGCTAGCTTGTTTAAACTCTTAATCTCAGGGTCGTGGGTTGGAGCCTCACACGGGGCAAAAATAATAATCCTGCATTGCTGGGGGTTAGGCAAAATGACACTTGTGGTCCCTTCCAACTCTATAATAACTCTATAACTTTATAACGTTAACCACAGCTGAGAGTCTGGGGTGGTGTGCTAAACCAGCCTTCGCCAATCTGATTTCCTCCAGATGTTGCTGAATTCTTATGTCCCATCAACCACATGATAGTCAGGGATGATGGGACATCATCATCATCATCATCATCATTTATTACTTATACCCGGCCCGCCCGCCCAGCCAGGTCTCCCCAGTCACTCTGGACGGCTTCCAACAGGAGCTTAAAAATACATTAAAACATCAGTCATTAAAAAACTTCCCTAAACATCAGATAGTTGTTTATTCCTTTGACATCTGATGGGAGGGCGGTCCACAGGACGGGAGCCACTACCGAGAAGGCCCTCTGCCTGGTTCCCTGTAACTTGGCATCTCGCAGTGAGGGAACCGGGCAGAACGATGGGGGTGGAGACTCTCCTTCAGGTCTACTGGACCGAGGCCATTTAGGCGGCTTTCAAGGTCAGCACCAACACTTTGAATTGTGCTCGGAAATGGACTGGGAGCCAATGTAGGTCTTTCGAGTTCTGTGGTCTGGGCGGCCGCTCCCAGTCACCAGTCTAGCTGCCGCATTCTGGATAAGTTGTAGTGCAGGACCTCTGAAAGGGCCTCTGGTTCTCCATCCCTGTTATATACACTGCAGTAACAGCTTGTACATGAGGCTGATTGTGGATGTAACTGTGATATCAAAGGGAACAAGACAGATGCTTCTAATTGACTTTACCCATTTTCAGTGGTTGATGTTCTTATGACTGCGACGGTCAGTCCTTCTGCATTTAAGTCAGATCATGCTGATGCTCCAGTGTCACCGTCTGTTTCAGAAGCTGCCACTTGGGGTCCTCAGGGAAGTGCTTCTTAATAAACAGAGCGGGGTGAGTAAGGAAGTAAAACTCATCGTACCTGCAAAAGGAGAAGGCGCAATAGTCTAGTATTTCATAATAATGCCTAAATCAGCACCAGGGCCAGACAGGCAAACAGAGTGGTGATCCAGAGCAGCTGGAGGGCATCTGGTTGAGGAAGCTGCTGTGTTGCAACAATCCAGCCTCCACAATCCCCAGAATAAGCACAACACTCCAGAACTGTTCAAAGAGGATGAATAGATTGTATCTATCCCTGCCATCAGGACACTCCATGCCCATGGCATAATAATAATAATAATAATAATAATAATAATAATAATAATAATAATAATAATAATAATAATAATAATAAATATTACTTATACCCCCGCCCATCTGGCCGGGCCTCCACAGCCACTCTGCACGGAATAACACTTCAAACATGAAAAACTTCCCTAAACAGGGCTGCCTTCAGATGTCTTCTAAAAGTCAGATAGTTATTGTATTTCCTTGACATCTGATGGGAGGGCGTTCCACAGGGCGGGCGCCACTACTGAGAAGGCCTGGTTCCCTGTAACCTCACTTCTCACAGTGAGGGAACTGCCAGAAGGCCCTCAGAGCTGGACCTCAGGCTGAAGGATGGGGGTGGAGACACTCCTTCAGGTATACTGGGCCGAGGCCATTTAGGGCTTTAGAGGTCAGCACCAACACTTTGAATTGTGCTTGGAAATGTACTGGGAGCCAATGTAGGTCTTTCAGGGCCGGTGTTATAGGGTCTCGGCGGCCGCTCCCAGTCACCAACCTAGCTGCAGCATTCTTATTGCACTTGCTTACATTAATCAGCCCTGCGGCCATCAAATTGCAAACTCTGACAAGTGGTCCAAGCAAAACAAAACCGCCTGAAAGCAAATGAAGTTAACTGTGAGAGCCAGTGTGGTGTAGTGGTTAAGAGAACTGGGTTCGCTTCCCTGCTCCTCCACCTGCAGCTGCTGGGTGACCTTGGGCTAGTCACACTTCTCTGAAGTCTCTCAGCCCCACTGTTGTGGGGGAGGAAGGGAAAGGAGATTGTTGGCCGCTTTGAGACTCCTTAGGGTAGTGAGAAAGCGGGATATCAAATCCAAACTCTTCTTCTTCTGCTATCCCCTCAGTGTGTCCCACGCTCTGCCTGGTCTGCCTAACAGCGTACCTGAAAGTGAACTTGCTAAAAGCAGTATTCACAGAGCCACTTCCCCAGGTGCAGTCTAAGAGATGCCACCTTCCATCAATGCGGACAGCATTCCAGGCATGGTCGCTCTTCCCCTTTACGCTGCAGCTGCCTATCAAATACTGGCACTGTATCCCTGCAATACTGAGAGGGGAAGGAAGGTATTCAGGAACAGTGTTGCTACCAAGAGGACAAGTGGTTGCTTTCACCGCTTTGATAGGCTGGATTGGCCGTCCTTCATTTTGCTGGATCAGAGAAAACAGCAATCAGGTTCTCCACAGATTCTCATTTGCTCCAATTTGGCAGGAAAACACAAGTTTTCCTGGGATGAAACAACAACAACAACATTTGGACACGGACCTGGAAAGCCAGGACCTGTGCCTATAAAGCACAGAGCAAAGCTAAGTATGGATGAGGAACTAAGTCACACAGGGAAGAGACCCATTAAATTCAAGAAATTTTTAAGTCTATGGATTCCAGTGTACATACTCAATTCAATGCAGCCCTATATATGCAAGTTTGCTTCAGGATCATTCACAGTGTGGGCATTCCTCCACTTACATGGTGGGTCATGTTCCGGAACCCCATGCACATAAGCAAAAATTGTGTAAGTAGGGTAAAGGTAAAGGTAAAGGACCCCTGAAAGTTAAGTCCAGTCACAGACAACTCTGGGGTTGCGGCACTCATCTCACTTTACAGGCCGAGGGAGCCGGCGTTTGTCCGCAGACAGTTTTTCCGGGTCATGTGGCCAGCCTGACAAAGCCGCCTCTGGCGCAGCAGAACACCGAAACCAGAGCAGCGCACGGAAACGCCGTTTACCTTCCCGCCCGAGCGGTACCTATTTATCTACTTGCACTTTTTGGCATGTTTTCAAACTGCTAGGTTGGCAGGAGCTGGGACCGAGCAACGGGAGCTCACCCCGTCGTGGGGATTTGAACCGCCGACCTTCTGATCGGCAAGCCCAAGAGGCTCAGTGGTTTAGACCACAGCGCCACCCGTGTCCCTGTGTAAGTAGGGAGCACACACTAAAAAAAGCTCATTTTTTCCTGCTCTCCAGCTCTCTCTCCCCACAACACTCTTTTCAACTAGAGGTGAAGCTGTGGAGCTGGCTGGAGGACCTGTGGAAAAGCAACAGCAGCTGCCATGCTGTGACGTGTGTCAGCTACTAGGTGGGGAGGCTGAGCAGCCTAAACAAAGCCCCACTGTGCCTCCGTTCTCTTTGGGGCTTCCTCCGCTCCCACTGAAGTCCTCTTTGGGTTCTGGGGAGGGTCTCCTCATGAGCCATGAGGACTCTCCAGCTCTCTCCCGCCATTTTCTGCTTAGAATCTATTGATTTACTTATTTCCGAGGGCTGTCACGTGCGAGTTGATCACGCCTAAGCATGGAGATAGCTGCCTAGGGTAAGGGGTGGGGAACCTGTGGCTCTCCAGATCTCCTATCGCTACAGCCAAGTAACAACCACTTGCCACGATGGCTGGAGCCAACAGAAGTTACCTGCACATTTCTTGAAAGAGTCGAGCATATCCACCGCAAATAGCCTTTCCTGACTGAAGGACATCAGCTGGTTTAAATGACACCTTGTCCAGGTTATAGCAGCCTTCCACATCATATTCTGTAGAAATAAAGACAATGAGCACCCATTCTGATTTGCTTGTGGGGTGGCAACACTTTGCAACACTTTCCATCGTGTTTCTCGATATCTTTCCTGGTTGCCAAAATCTGATTGGGGGGTGGGGTGGCTTGTCTTGCAAGAGCTCCAAATGAACTTTTGATTGCACAACATGAATTTGCCCATATGTGTTTGAATCGCACCTCGAAAGAGAAAGTCTGGAAGCACTCGTAAATCTGCTTTGTGTAGACCCAGGGTCTTGTTGCCAAATAAAAATGCACACTGGTGCAAGGGTTAGGAGTCGGGAGACACCTCCTCTCCTCCCGTGTTGCGACCTTTACTTTATTTTGACAAGGTAATAAGAATAAATAAATAAGAATAAAAATGTGCACCCCACCAGCGAGACCATTCCATTGTAACTATCCAACCTCCCAAAATTTCAACACCTCTAGCGATAGTTTGACCCCTTTCCGTTGTAACAGTACAAATTCTACAGACACCCTCCATATCTCCTCAAAATCATTCCTCCTGCATATTCCCCGTCTTACCTTAATGGCACATGTTCATTTATCATTAATAGCTATATCTCCCACACCTCTTCATACCATTTTTCCATTTTATATTCTGCTTGCCCTTCCACTTGCTAGCTATCATAATTCGTGCAGCTTTCAATAAATTTGTGAGCGAGTCCTTCATAGCCTGCAAACCTTCAACCCCATCGTAAATTGATAATAATGCTACCGCGGCACTTTCTTTTTTTTTTTTTTTGCAGTTAAATTTTTATTCGGTTTTTCATTTACTTATATTGGTTACAACATAATTACATATTTACACTTTTTTGAGCCTCCACCAGCACCTCTCACAATCATCCATTGTTCTTATTTCCTCGCATTTTCCTATATAGTATTGCTAGTTTACCATTAGTTTACACCTCTCTATTTCTATCTTGCAATATTCCTTACCGTATTACAAAGTCTCTTTGAACCCCACTAGCGTTGTTTGTTGATCACATATAGTTTCCAGATATGCCGCAAACGTCCCCCAGTCCTCGATGAATTTTTGATCTTTTTGATATCTTATTCTTCCAGTCAATTTGTCTAATTCCGCGTAATCTATAAGTTTCATCCTCCAGTCGCTCAGGGTCGGCATTTCCTCCTGTCTCCACCTCTGGGCCATCAGTATTCTTGCCGCTGTCACAGCATATTGGAACAATTTATAGTCCCGTCTTTCTTCCTGTTATACCTAGTAGGAAGGACTCTGGCTTCTTAACAAACGAGTATTTAAAGATCTTTTTCAATTCACAATAAATCGATTCCCAGAAACCCCTCACCTTCCTACAATCCCACCACATATGAAAGAGAGATCCCTCTTTTTCTTTGCATTTCCAGCACTTGTTACATGTCTTATACATTTTTGACAATTTTGCCGGTGTGATATACCACCTGTACACCATCTTCATTATATTTTCCTTCAGTGCTGTACATGCAGTGAATTTCATATTTTCGTTCCATACCTTTTCCCAATCCTCTAGTTGTATGCTGTGACCAAGATCTCTGGCCCACTTAATCATGACCGACTTGATTTCCTCGTCCTTTGTTTGCCATTCTAAAAGTATTTTGTACATTTTCGAAATTATCTTAACATCATTGTCAATTATATCTAATTGAAATTTAGACGCTTTTTCCATATATCCCCTTTCTTTTAGTTCCTTGTTAAACATTGCATTTGCCTGGAAATAGTGTAACCAATCATAGACCTGATCCTTCACTTGTTCATATGGCTTAAATTTCCATTTCTCCCCCACTTTCACTACCAATTCACCATAAGTTATCCAATTTGGTCTCATATTCATTTTTTTTACCGACATTACCTCTAGTGGTGACAACCAATGCGGAGTTTTAAATTCCAGAATATTTTTGTACCTGTCCCAAACCTCTATTATAGAGCCCCTGATAACATGATTAGTGAAACTTTGGTGGATTTTCTTCTTCTCCCGCCATAAATAGGCGTGCCATCCCGATCTATTATCATGGCCCTCTAGATCTAACAATTTATTATTATTTAATTTTATCCACTCCTTTAGCCAGCAAAGACAGGACGCCTCATAGTAGAGTTTTAGATCTGGCAGGGCAAAACCGCCTCTTTCCTTGGCATCTGTCAACAGCTTAAATTGTATCCTTGGCTTCTTGCCCTGCCAGATATATCTCGAGAGCGTTCTTTGCCACTCTTTAAATACACTTATTCCCCTGATTATAGGGATCATCTGGAACAAAAATATCATCTTTGGGAGCACACACATTTTGACCGCTGATATTCTGCCCCAGAAGGACAGTTTCATTCTACCCCAGGTTTCTAAATCTTTCTTTATTCCGTTCCACACCTGAGTATAATTATTCTGATATAAATCAATATTTTTGGGGGTCAACCATATTCCCAAATACTTTACTTTTTTGGCCACATCAATTCCTGATTCTCGTTGCAGCTCATCCACTAGAGTCTGATCAGTATTCTTAGCCATTATTTTTGTTTTTTTCTTATTTAGAGAGAATCCAGCCACTTTGCCAAACTCTTCTATTTCCTTCAATACCTCATTTAAGCTGTTTTTGGGTTCTTCAATCGTTATTACTATGTCATCCGCAAAGGCTTTGATCTTGTATTCATTTTTGCCGACTGTAACCCCCTTTATTTTATCGTTGTTCCTTACTGAACCCAGAAGGACTTCCAGGACTGTTATGAATGGTAACGGCGAAAGGGGACACCCCTGTCTGGTACCTTTCGATATCTTGAACTCTTCTGTATATATATTATTCACAATCAATTTAGCTCTTTGTTCCGAATAAATTGCCCTTATTCCGTTGTAAAATTCATTTCCCACTTCCATCATTTCTAAATTTTTTAACATAAATTCCCACGATACATTATCGAAAGCCTTCTCTGCGTCCACAAACATTAATAAGGCTTGCTTCTCATTCCTTACAGACAGATATTCCAAAATATTAATTATGTTCCTAACATTGTCTCTCATCTGCCTGCCCGGAAGGAAGCCTGCCTGATCTACATGTATTATTTCTTGCAATATCTTCTTTAATCTCTTTGCTAATATTCCAGCAAAAATCTTGTAGTCTGTGTTCAACAGAGATATTGGCCTATAATTCTTTACTTGTGTCAAATCAGAGTCTTGCTTTGGAATGAGTGTAATAAAGGCCTCTCTCCACGTTCCGGGGATATCCTGTTGTTGTAGTATGTTATTCATGACTTCCTTTATTGGTACTATTAGGGCGTGCCTCAGTTCTTTGTAGTAACTAGATGTTAGACCATCTGGTCCTGGTGCCTTCCCTTTCTTCAGTTCTTTTATTATTTCTATTATTTCCTCATTTGCTATTGGGGCGTTCAGTCGGTCTTTCTTATCTGTCGGGATCTTTTTCACACCTTTTTCCTTTAGAAATCTTTCTATTTTCTTCGTATTATTCTTTTCTCTGTTGTTATATAAATGTTTATAGAAATCCAAAAATCCTTTCCTAATGGCTTTGGGATTCTCAACTTCTTCTCCCTCTAAGATAATTTTGTTAATTGTGTTTTGTTCTTTCCTTTTCTTGATTTGCCACGCAAGCCATTTGCCGGATTTATTAGCAAATTCAAAGTTTTTCTGTCGGAGCCTTTTGATGTTCCATTCCACCTCTTTGTTAATAATCATTGCAAATTGTGCCTGCAGGACTTTAATATTCTCTTTTATTTTTGAGCTGTTTGGGTTCTTAATTAATTTTATTTCATTATCCATTATTTGTTTTAAGATCTCCTTCTTCCCTTTCTCCCTGTTCTTATTCTTAATCGCATTCTGTTGAATAAAGAATCCTCTTATAACTGCTTTGCTTGCATCCGAAACTATGCTCGTTTTTGTGCCTTTATTCATGTTATCTGTAAAGTAGTCTGTCAATTTTTTCTTAGCCTCCTGAACAAGCTTCTGATCATCTAAGAGATAATCATTAAGTCGCCATCTGAATGATCTTTCTTCATATCCTTTAACCTCCATTTTTATTGGGCTGTGGTCTGATATTGTTTTTGGTTGTATCTCAATCTGTCGAATTCTTGGAGTTAGCTCATTGGAAACCCAAATTTGATCAATTCTTGATAAAGACTTGTTTGGTTCCGAATAAAACGTAAATTGCTTCTCCAGCGGATGTCGAAGTCTCCATATATCAATTAAGTTGAAGTTTTTTATCATAGTGAAAAAAGTCTTAGGCAATTTTCCTTCTCTGCTCACGTCTTTTTCTCTAAATCTATCGATTTCCAACGAAACCACCCCATTCATATCCCCCATAAGTATCATTTTTTGGTCCATGTATTCAAACAACTTCTCTTCCAAGTTTTTATAAAAATCAGTTTTATTCCCATTAGGTGCATATATCCCAACAATTATTATTTTTTCTCCTTGCCATTTAATCTGTATTACAATTATTCTACCTTCTTCATCTTTGAAAATTTGTTGCGCCTCAATGTTCTTTTTTACATATAATACAACCCCTCTCTTTTTCCCTTTATCAGAAGACACAAATTCGTTTCCTAATCTATTATTAATCAAAATTTTCCTGTGCTTTCTTGCCACGTGTGTTTCTTGGAGGCATATAATATCAAGATTTTTCTTTTTTAGGCATTGTTCAATTTTGTTTCGTTTTTTCTTATCATTCATTCCGTTAATATTCCAATTCCACAATTTTAGCGCCATCTTTTTCCAAATTAAGTTATTTATCTAATTGGTTTATCTAATTGATTTATCTAATTGATTATAATCCGGCTTCTTCCTGTTCCTCTCCCTCCTCTTCTTCTTCCTCCTCCTCCTCCTCCTCCGGTTCTCTGTCTTCCCTTTCCTTTTCCGCCCAATACCTCCTCTCCAGTGGCTCGACTCCTCCTACTGCTCCTCTTTCTTCTTCCTCCTCCACCATCAGCTCCTTATATCGCCTCTGAAATTTACTTGTTTCCTCCGGGTTGATAAGTCTATGTTTCTTGCTTTTGTAGGTAAATGAGATCCCTTGAGGGAACTCCCATTTGAATTCAATCTTGTTTTTCTTGAGAGTTTGGACCAATGGCTTATATGGGTCTCTTCGTTTCAACAATCTTACTGGGATATCTTTGAAAATGATTATGTAATTCCCATCAATATTTAGCCTTTTTTCTCTATTTTTTTGTAGAATTAGGCTTCTCATATCTTTGTCTTTAAAAGTAATCAGACAATCTCCCGGCGTTTTCTTTATTCTAGTTGTTCTTGTTCTTATTCTGAATGCATTTTGAACCGATCTTTCTACTTCTTCTTTTTGTATTGCCAACCATCGTGCTATTTCTATTATCAATTTCTCTCTGATGTTTTCACCTTGTATTTCAGGGACTGCTCTCAACCTAAGATTCACCTCCCGTTGCCTCAATTCATTCATCGCGATTGCGTCCCATACTTCTTCTTGTATTTTATTGACTTCCGATAATCCTACTTTTAGTTTTTCTTCCTCCCGTTTCACTTCCTTCATTTCTACTCTTGTTTTTTTCATTCCTTCTTCCAGAGATTGTGTTCTTTTGGAAATATCTTTAATTTGACCTCTTAGCTCTTTTACAGTTTCCTCGATCTTTTGGTCCATTTTCCCAATTCTCGTATCCACCTGTTCTATTCTTATATTCACATGCTCCAATTTATCCTCCATATTCTTTTCACTCTGTCTAATTTCGGCAAACATTTTCAAAATTTCTGTCTTGAAATCTGCATCTGGTTTAGATCCCCTCCTATCTCCTGGTGTCCCGCCCTCTCCACCCTTCTTAGGCACGTGAGACATCCTTCCAGTATAGCCTTTAACGGCGGTTAGCACCCCCCTAGTATTATTCAATTTTATGTCAGTTCCCACCTTATTCACTTACAACCTTCGTAATATAGTTCCCAGTCCCAAATTCCTCTAAATTTAAGTTAGAAGAATCAGTATTAACCTTTTTACCAAAAGTTGCCAGATTCCTCCCCCAAATCGGGGAAGGGTAATTACTTTCGTCTGGGAAGCTTCAAGGAAGGGAGGGGGGAAAGAAGGGGAGAGGAAAGGGAGAAAATTTATACTCCGGTTATACCACGGGAGGGTATAACCCCATGTAAAGAGGAATACAGAAGTTCAAAGTTCAAAGTTCCAATCGCAGAAAGAAGCAGGAAAGAACCAGTCCTCTGCCCCCAATTGGATAGTCCGTATAAGTTCCTTTAAAGTAGTTGTAAAACCTGGTTTAGTTCGGACTCCCAACCGGGGAGTCAAGTGGAGCACAGATAACAAGTGAAGTACTAATTGCGTCCAAAAAGTTTCACAGAGAGAAGGGGAAGAGGGAGAAAAGAGGGGGCGAAAAAAGCAGAGAAAGAGAACAGAACAGAAACAGAAAATCTTCTTGCCACAAATTAGGCTAGTCCCTTTAGATATCGTAGTTTCCCAATTATAGTCCAGTTGTGCCGCAAAGGATTTCAAATGGGTATATATAAATAATAAGAAGGAAAAAAAAGAAAAAAAAGATTCCAGATTCAAGATTCAAATCCTCTTTCCCCAGTCCAAAATTGAAGGAGAAAAAAAAGAAAAAGAAATATATATATATATATATATATATATATATATATATATATATATATATGCAGGTTTTGGTGTCTTCGGGTATCTTCCCGTGTAAGAGTTGGGGTGTCTAGGCGACGTTTCGACGAGGTCTCACTCGTCATCTTCAGTAGCCAAACCATAGTGGCACCTCCGGATGCTGCACCCCCCTGCAATCCCTACACAGATCTGGCTGGCACAGGGCACAAAACCACAGCTCGCCCCTATACACGAAGCCAAGCCAGAGCACAACTAAGTGCAGTACAGCCATCTTCTCAGAAAAACTCTTCACAAGCTCAAGAGGTCAAGACACGAAAGCTTTAGCAACTAATCCACACCTAATGACCCTCCTAAGTGGTACTCAGAATATCACTCAAGAAATCACTCAAGATATCCCTCAAGTAATTAATGAACAAAAGAAGAAAAGGCACAATAACCTGGGAACTTCCTCTCTGCCCAGAACGTTGGAGGCTATACACCACACCCCCTCAACAGTATTTATAGGAACTCAAACACTGAGATCCTGCTCTGTTCTAGTAACAAGAAGCCGAAAGCACCAGCCTGAAGATGACGAGTGAGACCTCGTCGAAACGTCGCCTAGACACCCCAACTCTTACACGGGAAGATACCCGAAGACACCAAAACCTGCATTCCTGTACCCGTGAAAATCTACGAAAGCATATATATATATATATATATATATATATATATATATATATATATATATATATATATATATATATATATATATATATAATAACCTTCTACCCCAGTTGGGCTATTCCTTGTAAGGTTTATAAAGTGGTTGTAAATTCTTATTCCGTCCAGTTCAGTCTTTAAACAAAGGAGTCAGATAAAACACATATGATGGTTGAGACTGATTGGAAAGAAAAATATAACCTAGCTGTAGTTACTCTTCTGGCCACTGGGTGTCCTGGATTCCTGAGGTTAACTGGGTAGAATACAAAAAAAGGGGGGGGGGAAGGAAAAAAAACGTGGTATAGTGAAGATGAGGGTTTCGGCTGCCTGTCCAGTTCCTCAATTCTCTGATGCCATTTAGAGACCAGTACTTTGAATTAAATCCAAATGGGTTACATAAGAGGCACCCAGACGAAGATTTTTGCAGAGCAAGGCAAGGACAGGAACGGAAATAGCCCGGAGAACTGACCGTGTAATGGAGTCGAAAGCACTTCCTCTATTACGCAGCCTTTTTGTTGAGAAAACAAAAAAAGGAATTGCAATTATTCTTTTCAGCTTCCTCTTTCAGAATTCCAAAAAGGACCTTAGAATTCCAGCTCTTGACCCTCCGTTCCCCCCTTTTAGCTTAAGTTCTTCTTTCTCAATCAAAGAGTTAGTTAGTTTGTGTCAGATAGTTTGTAACAGCTTTGAGGGGGGAAAGAAACTGTAGCCGCTAGCGGCGACACACTTTCACTTTCGGCAACTTTGCTTCCCCAATGCGTACAAATTGATTGGAGATAGTGCTAGTCTCGTAAATAAATATAATCCACCGGTGCTTTCCTTGATTCCCCTGGTTTGTCCTGGAATTGTTTTAAGCCCGGGTTCCTTAGTTTCGAGAATTGTGAGCTCCCCCGGCAAGCTCGGGGCTTCGTTTTCCGGAGTTAGCTATGGCTTCCCCTTAGCCCGCTTCTCCTCCCCGCCGCTCTCTTCGCTCCGTGGAGTTACCTGGCGGCCGGGTGGTCTGCGTTTTGGCTCTCCGCGGGAGCCTGAGTGTCTGTACACCCTCCAGACACTACTTCGGGGGGTCGCTGCGCCCAAAGACCCCCTTAATCCTCCGAAAAACCCGGGATTCTCCGCCTGGAAGCAATCCCCGCTTGCGATGGCGTCGCTCACAACCGGAAGCTCCCGCTACCGCGGCACTTTCAGTGAGCTTTAACCCAGTGATTTCTGTTATCAGTGAGCACCTCCTGATCCCTTCTGAGATTCGTGGCTGAACAGAGATCCCAGTCAAGTTCTGTGTGAGCCAAACACCAAATCACTGATCCACACAGGTTACAATCCAGAATCCTTTGTGCAAATGGAGCTGACATGACTGGCTATGAAATGGTGAAAATGCCCGAGACAGCTGCAAAGAAGCCATGCTCAGAGTAGGCCCACTAAATTTAATGTCCATGAGTTACTTACATCCTTTGATTTCAGCCGGTCTACTCTGAATATAACTTGCTTTGATATGACCTTACGTATCCATCTTCCTTGGCTGGCAATCACTGGACTGGGTGTCTGCTAAAGAACTCTGCTACAGAGCTGGATTCATGGGCGCAGGGCAGTGACAAAGGCTGATCTTTTAATACCGGAAGTTGTCAGAGGCAAGGGGACTCAAGTATGCAGAAAGGTGGTACCCCCACCTACCTATATGGTGGCAGATCCACATCCAAATGGCTCGCACTTTCTCCAGGTCACTGTGGGCTTTTTGGAGCAAGACACTCACCAGGTTTTTCACGCTATTCCTGACATTCACCTGTTTCACAGAAGGTAAATAGACTTGGAAGCAGTTAATATGGACGAGGGGGTACCAGTTCCTTTCTTCTACCTAAGTCCACTTGTTTAAAGAAATTTTAGGGTGCAATCCTGCGTGCACTTACAAGAGTGTCCCTTGCTGAATTCACTGCGATTGCACAGTTAGTCGATTAAGTGTATGTGTTTTACTTGATTGATCAAAGAATTTATTATACTTGCCAAAAATGTACCCTTGGGGGGGAAGTTGTTCTGAAGGGAGACGCATGATTAACCTTTCCTTTTTCCAGGGTTCACAGGCATGTTATTTCTACAATCTTCAGCTGAAACCCAAATCCTCTTTGCTACTGTCTCCCCACAAGTGCAGAGTTCCCCCATTGCTACTGGCAGAGGAACGGGGGGGGGGGAGCGCACTGCCCCCGGCACCATCGGGGAGGGGGTACCATTGCGGCTGCACCCGCGGCTGCACCCGCGCCCCCCCCCCACCGTGCCGCGCGCCACGCCCTCAGGGTGCATGTCACGCTCCCACAGGCGATGTGCCACACCCCCAGGACACACGCCAGCCACGCCAGAGCTTCGCCACTGCCCATTGCACCTTTGGGTGGGTGGAAGTACAACTGGGGGGGGCATTATGGGGGCAGGGAGGGACCAAGGCAACCCTGGATCCTGAGCCAGCCCTACTGTTGTCACTTGACAGCCCTGGGGGAAACCCAGGGCTGATTACTGCACCAGTATATTAATTTTATGCCAGTTTAATTCTGGCGAGGCCCCCCAGAGATTCCTGGGAGTTGTGGTTTGGCAAGGGCACTGAGAATTTTCTGTTAATGACTGCTAGCCTTGTTCACAGAAGTACAGTACTCGGAGTTCCCTGAGGAGAGGAAATAACTACCAAATCAATTTCAGTCTGTAGTATAAATACGATCGAAAGTGAATTGTGAAAGAGAGAGGAGTCGTTCAAACCCTTTCATATTGCCTATGATTTCTAGCTCTCCTCCGAACTGACTTTGGAGCTATCTCCTGAATTTTTAAAGCAAAGCAATGCTGCAAAATAACTAAATATGGGTGTATATACATGCATTTAATTCACGCACGCACACAGAGAGAAAGAGAATCCTGTGGTTTGTTAAGGGTTCTAGGTGCTCCACCGTGTTAGTTTTCTGGAAAACAGGAGCAGGGTCTTGTGACTCATGATGTTCCCAGTTCGGACCTTCCATCTCATGATGTTCCCAGTTCGGACCTGCAGATGACACCAAACTGGGAGGGGTGGCTAACACCCCAGAGGACAGGATCACACTTCAAAACGACCTTGACAGATTAGAAAACTGGGCCAAAACAAACAAGATGAATTTTAACAGGGAGAAATGTAAAGTATTGCACTTGGGCAAAAAAAAATGAGAGGCACAAATACAAGATGGGTGACACCTGGCTTGAGAGCAGTACATGTGAAAAGGATCTAGGAGTCTTGGTTGACCACAAACTTGACATGAGCCAACAGTGTGATGCGGCAGCTAAAAAAGCCAATGCAATTCTGGGCTGCATCAATAGGAGTATAGCATCTAGATCAAGGGAAGTAATAGTGCCACTGTATTCTGCTCTGGTCAGACCACACCTGGAGTACTGTGTCCAGTTCTGGGCACCACAATTCAAGAAGGACACTGACAAACTGGAACGTGTCCAGAGGAGGGCAACCAAAATGGTCAAAGGCCTGGAAACGATGCCTTATGAGGAACGGCTAAGGGAGCTGGGCATGTTTAGCCTGGAGAAGAGGAGGTTAAGGGGTGATATGATAGCCATGTTCAAATATATAAAAGGATGTCACATAGAGGAGGGAGAAAGGTTGTTTTCTGCTGCTCCAGAGAAGCGGACACGGAGCAATGGATCCAAACTACAAGAAAGAAGATTCCACCTAAACATTAGGAAGAACTTCCTGACAGTAAGAGCTGTTCGGCAGTGGAATTTGCTGCCAAGGAGTGTGGTGGAGTCTCCTACTTTGGAGGTCTTTAAGCAGAGGCTTGACAACCATATGTCAGGAGTGCTCTGATGGTATTTCCTGCTTGGCAGGGGGTTGGACTCGATGGCCCTTGTGGTCTCTTCCAACTCTATGATTCTATGATTCTATGATTCTATGATCTGAACAGAAGTAATACCTTCTGTGCATAGGCATCCAGTTCCTTAAACTTTGCCAAGTCTATTTGTATTGATTTCTGATTGGATTTATCCCATGGATAATCTAGGAACAAAAATGGAAAAGTCATTCTTGAAACAGTGGGGAAAGGGAGGGGGAGCAAAGGATGACCTATGATGTGATTTAAAGGGTTGGAATACAGGGAACCAATAGGGAATAGAGATAGGGAGCCTTTTCTGCTTCTCCCCAATGGAAATACAGCAGCAGGGAGTAGACCAACGTTGCTCTGCTTAAAAGGACACAGACAGAAGGAAGGAGAGGGAGAATGCTGAACCAGGTAGGATTTTGATCTGATCTTGCAAGACCATTTTGAGTACAGTACACAAGGCGTATGGCATGGTTTGCACTTCCCACTGGAAGAGCTGGTACCTCCTTAGAGAAGCCCTCTTCGCACCAAACATCTGGCTTTGATAGGAATCCCTTAACCCCGGCTGCAAATTTCACTGCATCCGCCTGCAATATGCATTCAACAGAACGCCAACTGCCAGCTCATTTCAGGAACTATAATGGTAGCATAACAAGAACACAAACAGGGCTGCTTGAGGTGAGGGAGAAAATGTACCCACCCACCCACATGCCACATATTGAAGCTCCAGCCTTAGAGGAAAAAAATATAGTGCAGCTTTTACCCCCAGCCAGAACTCACTGGAACTGAGTTCTGGCACCTCTCAGGTTGGTGCCATTGCCATTGTAAAAGAACAAGGGAAGCGTTCGTGGTGAGTTCTGGCACCTCTTTTTCTAGAAAAATAACACTGAGCGCAGTTAATTTTTACCATTCAAGCCTTGTTCCCAGGATATCCCAAGAGGTGGGTGCAGAGATGTAGCTGGGGGGGGGAGAGGGGGGCACTGGGCGCCACACCACAGGGGGCAGCACTTCCCGCGGGGCCAGAAGCGCGCCCGAGCCACGCATCTCTCCTGGGAGTGACGTGGTGGCTTGGGCCCCTGAGCGGCTAGCTACGCCACTGGGTGGTTGAGTGACGGGCTCATAAAATGATTTCCTAAGATACGCAGCACTACTAAGTAGTATTAATATATACAGCAGGTGTAGGGGATCTTTGGCCCTCCAGATGCTGGGGAACTACAGCTCCCATAATCCCTGGCCATGCTTGCTGGGACTAACAGGTGTTGTCACCCAACAACATCTGGAGGGCCAAAGGTTCCCTGCAGCTGACACAGAGGATCCAGATCAATAGCCATACATAAGCTTCTATTTACCATACAGATCTTCTTCCTGAGGCAGCATTGATGCTTGTACTCCTCCCATCTTGAAAGCCTACTTGAAAGGCGCTCCTTGGAGGAACAGTTAAGTGCTTCGAGCCAGGAATGAAATGCCCAACTGGAGGGATGAGGGAAGAGCATGGCTTGATCTGGGTTTATCAAACCCTTGCTTGGAGACCTTGGCATTAGGAGACGAGTAGCAGGAAGAGCCTGTTGTCTTTGTCCATGGAGTTTTCTTGGCAGGGATACTGGAGTGGCTTGCCGGTTCCTACTCCAGGTGGATCACGTTTGGTCAAAACTCTCCACTATGACCTGTTCATCTTGGGTGCCCAGCTCGGCATAGTTCATAGCTTCTCTGAGTTCTTCAAGCCCCTTCGCCACGGCAAGGCAGTGATCCATGAAGCAAAAGCCTTTGACTGTGTTGACCACAGCAAACTATGGCAAGCTCTTAAAGAAATGGGAGTGCCTGATCACCTCATCTGTCTCCTGAGAAATCTCTATGTGGGACAAGAAGCTACAGTTAGAACTGGATATGGAACAACTGATTGGTTCCAAATTGGGAAAGGAGTACGGCAAGGCTGTATATTGTCTCCCTGCTTATTTAACTTATATGCAGAATTCATCATGTGAAAGGCTGGGCTGGATGAATCCCAAGCTGGAATTAAGATTGCCGGAAGAAATATCAACAACCTCAGATATGCAGATGACACAACCTTGATGGCAGAAAGTGAAGAGGAATTAAAGAACCTTTTAATGAGGGTGAAAGAGGAGAGCGCAAAATATGGTCTGAAGCTCAACATCAATTAAACGAAGATCATGGCCACTGGGCCCATTACCTCCTGGCAAATAGAAGGGGAAGAAATGGAGGCAGTGAGAGATTTTACCTTCTTGGGCTCCATGATCAGTGCAGATGGTGACAGCAGTCATGAAATTAAAAGACGCCTGCTCCTTGGGAGAAAGGCGATGGCAAACCTAGACAACATCTTAAAAAGCAGAGACATCACCTTGCCAACAAAGGTCCGTATAGTAAAAGCCATGGTTTTCCCAGTAGTGATCTATGGAAGTGAGAGCTGGACCATAAAGAAGGCTGATCGCCAAAGAATTGATGCTTTTGAATTATGGTGCTGGAGGAGACTCTTGAGAGTCCCATGGACTGCAAGAAGATCAAACCTATCCATTCTGAAGGAAATCAGCCCTGAGTGCTCACTGGAAGGACAGATCGTGAAGCTGAGGCTCCAATACTTTGGCCACCTCATGAGAAGAGAAGACTCCCTGGAAAAGACCCTGATGTTGGGAAAGATGGAGGGCACAAGGAGAAGGGGACGACAGAGAATGAGATGGCTGGATGGTGTTCTTGAAGCTACCAGCATGAGTTTGATCAAACTGCGGGAGGCAGTGGAGGACAGAAGTGCCTGGCGTGCTCTGGTCCATGGGGTCACGAAGAGTCGGACACGACTAAACGACTAAACAACAACAGCAGGAAGAGCATCCATGAAGTCAAAACAAAGGGGGAAAGCATAAGCTGTTTGAGCAAACCAGCGCTGGAGTGTGCCAAAGTTCCCTGCGTGGGGAAGCGCAGATACAGAAGGTGTCCCCATTGCTCATTTCCTCTCCCCTCCTGTGGTTTCCAGCAACTGGTATTCAGAAGCATTTCTGCCTCCAGCTGTGAAGGCAGAGCATAGCCATCAATGCTAGTAGCCATTGATAGCCCTCTCCTCCAAGGACGTGTCTAATGCTCTTTTAAAGCCATCGATGTTTCGAGGCCTTCACTGTCTCTTGTGGGAACAAGTTCCATAGTTTAACTATGTGCTCCATGAAAAAGAATATATATTTAGTAATTAGATGCTTTTTTTAGGTTAGCTATCAGGCGCATCAGCCTTGTGAGAATTTCTCTTTCGCTGCCAGGCCCCCACCCTATTTCTTGAAGCATCTAGATAGAAGCTTGTGCCAGCTTCCTCAGGTTGGCTCTCTCCAGCTAGGCTGAATAGGTGGGAAACTTTTGGACTCCGTGTGCCAGATCCTTATTGGGATCTGTATCTTGGGTCAAAATCCCTTTCACTACTGTAATATACTCAGAGTCGCAAAGTGATTTCATGCTCTTTATTCAGCTCATAGTGGTGAGGAGGAATGAATGAATGTCCCCTCAAAGTATCTGCTTTATATACATTATTTACACAATGGGCTGCACATGATTGGTTAATTCTGGAATTCTACTGTAAGCCAATCAGGTTGTGGACTCACTTATATCTGGAGCATGATTGGGTGGCTCCTGCCAACCAATCATACTGCTGCATTGTTCCTGGACCCATCAGACTGCTGCATTCTGAATCCCATTGTTCTAGGACCAATCAGACTGCTGCAATTTGGATCCTATTGTTCTAGGACCAATCAGACTGCTGCAGTTTGGATCCTATTCAACTCAGTACACAACACCCCTCCCCTCTAAGATCCAGTCCTGCCCGGGAGGTCGCATTCATAGTCCTCGAGGTACGCCGGCGGCCTACGTGTGCGTTGCGGCCTGGGGTGTTCCCTGGTCCGGGGTTCAGGTTCTGGCTTGTGTTCCAAGGATGCTGGCTGTGATGGGCCTGTTTGGTTTGGCGCAACCAGCTCGCTCAGTCGTGGTTCTGGTTTCGGTGTCCTTTCGGCCTCGCAGGTCCTCTCTGTATTTACTGATTCTGCCTCTCCTGCTGGCCCCTCCTGGTCTATGGGCCTCACTGCCCCTCTGTTCCCTTGGGACTCCTCTGACCTTTCCTCCTCCTGGTTTTCTCCTGGGAATCGTCGCCGTATCTGGTCGCAGTGGCGGCGCCAGCATTGCCCCCCATCCGTTAGCACCTCGTATGACACGGGGCCAGCGACCCTGGTGACTGTGGCGGGTACCCATGCTGGGCCTGCCCCAAAATTCTTTGCGTACACTGGGTCCTGGGCCTCAAAGGTCCGGGGGTTCCTGCCTTCCCCCACCACTACCTCATCCTGAGCTCTATCGGGGAGATGGTGGTCCAATCTGATTGCAAGGCGCCGACCCATTAGTAGTTCAGCGGGGCTCTGGCCAGTCGTCGAGCTGGGGGTGCTGTGCTGTGCTAGGAGGAATGTGGCAAGGCGGTACTCCCAATCCCCTTGCGTCATGCGGCGAAGGGTGTCCTTGGTGGTCCGCACCATGCGTTCTGCTTGGCCATTGGTGGCAGGGTGGAACGGCGCCGAACGGATGTGGCAGATGGCGTTCTGCACTGTGAAGGTTTGGCATTCTCCTGACGTAAATGCAGTCCCGTTGTCTGAGACGAGAGTGTCAGGGAGCCCGTGGGTTGCAAACAGCCTGCGTAGTACCCGGATGGCTGCGGATGTAGAAGTGGACAGTACCAGTGCGACTTCCAGCCATTTGGTGTAGGAGTCCACCACTATGAAGAATGTTTACCCCTGAAAGGGGCCAGCGAAGTCCACATGCAGGCGTGACCATGGTGCTCGGGCGGACTCCCAGGACTGGACTGGGGCCCTTGGGGGATCTGGGCGGGATTCTTGGCAGGCCTGGCAGTGTTTGACCCAGGCCTCTATCTCTCCGTCGATCCCTGGCCACCACACATAACTCCTGGCAAGGGCCTTCATTCTTACTACCCCTGGGTGTGTCTCGTGTAGGGCTGTGAGGACCCTTTTGCGGAGGGGCTGGGGAACAACGACCCTGCTTCCCCATAACAGGCACCCCTTGTGGGCCGACAGTTCATGTTTGCGGGTTGTGTAGCCAGAGAATTCTGGCCCAGGGCTGCTGCTGGGCCATCCCCTCCACACCCAGTCCAGGACCCGGGAGATGACCCTATCTTTCTTGGAATGGTGTGCAACTTCTTGTGCCTGAATGGGGCGGTCGGGAAGTAGCTCCAGGCTCATAACCTCTTGTGCAGGTGCTGGGTCGGGGCCTGTTTCCGGTAGTGGTAGCCTGCTGAGGGCGTCCGCATGACCCATCGCCTTCCCCGGGCGGTGAATCAGTGCATACTGGTAGCTGGCAAGGAAAATTGACCACCTGAGGACGCGAGGAGACAGCACTTGGGGGGGTCTGATTTTCGGGGGCAAACAAGCCAAGCAACGGCTTGTGGTCAGTCACCACGGTGAAGGGCCGCCCGTACAAGAAATCATGGAATTTTTTTACTCCCTTCACGATTGCCAGACCCTCCTTGTCTATTTGCGAGTAGTTCCGCTCGGTTGCGTTGAGTGTCTGGGAAAAGTATGCCACCGGTACCTCTCTTCCATCCGGGAGTTGGTGTCCCAGGACAGCGCCAATGCCATAGGGCGAGGCGTCGCATGCTAGCACCACCGGCAGCCTCTCGTCGAAATGTGCCAAGACCGCGTTTGAGACAAGCAAGTCCTTGACTGCCTGGAATGCGGCCTCCTGGCGCTGGCCCCACACCCAAGGGGCCCGCTTGTCCAGGAGTCTGTGTAGGGGCTCCGCTACCGCCGCCTTGTGGGGAAGGAAGGAATGGTAAAAGTTCAATAGTCCCAAGAAGGCCTGAAGTTCAGTCTTGCTCTTGGGTGCTGGGGCATCACAAATGGCCCGTACCTTGTCCCCAGTCGGGTGGACCCCTTCTGCGTCCACCATAAATCCCAGAAAGTCCACCTGAGGCACTCCTAGTAGACATTTTCCCCGCTTCACCTTGAGACCCGCCGTCTGGAAACGGTGCAGAACGGTGCGGAGGCAGTCCTCAAACTCCTCTGGTGTGGGCCCAGCAATCAACACATCATCGAAGAAGGGGGTGACGCCAGGAATCCCTTTAAGGAGCGAGTCCATTAGATTCTGGAATATGCCTGGTGCCACACTGACAACGAATTGCAGCCGCTTTACCCTGAACGCTCCTCTGTGTGTCACAATCATCTGTGCCTCTGCTGTGGCCTCATCTACTGGCAGCTGTTGATATGCTTGGGCCAAGTCCAGCTTGCCAAAAATTTTCGACCCAGCCAGGGTGGCAAGGACATGGCTGACCACTGGCACTGGGTATGCGTGGGCCGTGAGGGCCTTGTTTATGGTACATTTGTAGTCTGCACAGATACGGACCGAACCATTAGGCTTGACGGGTGTGACGATTGGGGTTTCCCAGGGGGCATTAGGCACCGGCTCCAGCACTCCTTGCTCCACGAGCCGGTCCAATTCCTCGTCTATACGGGGTTTCAGGGCGAACGGGACCCGGCGGGCCTTGAGCCTGACAGGTCGTACTGCGGGGTCAAGCTGTAGAGCAATGGGGGGCCCCGTATACTGTCCCAATTTCCCATCGAAAACCCCTGGAAATTCCTTGCAGATGGCATCCACGTCCACTTGTAAGGTAGTGTGGTTCACCCCGGTGATGGCTAGCCCCAGTGGTCCAAACCATGCCAATCCCAGTAAGCTAATGTAGGGGCCCTTGACCACGAGCAAGTCCAGTTGCCGCGTCGGCCCTCGATATTGCACCTTGAAGGTCCCCACCTCCATTGTGGGCCGACCTTACATTTCTGGAAGTCCCGGAGGGTGAATGGGGCTGGCCTGAGTTTGGGACCCCCAGTAGGACACAGTTTCCTTAAGGTCCTTGCCGAGATTATGGATAGAGTTGAACCCGTGTCAAGCTCCATGCGGCATGGGGCCCCCTCTATCTGTACCTCTACATAAATTTTCTCTACGTTGGGGTGGGGCAACTGGTATACCTGGAAGTCCGTGAGCTCCGTAGAGTTGCCTTGGTGCGTTGGGCCCCGGGACCTGGGGCTCTTGGATTGGTCATCTGATGCCTGGCGTTGGGTGGGCCGAGCTCGACACACCCGGGCGATGTGTCCCAATTTTCTGCACTGCCTGCACTCTGCGTTGCGGAAACGGCAGGTCCTCCTCTCGTGACTTTCCCCGCAGCTTGCGCAGTTCCCTCCTTCTCGTCGAGGCAGCTGTGGTCTGTTTGCTGCTTGAGTGCGCTGCTGTACTCGGTGCACCTCCTCCCTGTCAGATCCTGAGTCGTCGGTGAGGTCTTCGTGGTGGACCCTCGGTTGGGGTGGCAGGCTCGGCCGTGCCTCTTGCGTCGACCTCTTGGCAGCTTCCGTTGCCAGGGCCTCCTCCAGAGCGACCTGGAACGTTAGGTCCTTCTTGGCGTAGAGGCGTCGTTGCAGCTTCTCATCCTTCAGGCCACCGACGAGGCGGTCACGAAGCATGTTCTCCAGCTCTGAGAAGTTGCAGAACCGGGCAGCTTGGCGGAGAGAGGTCACAAACCCAGTTATGGTTTCCCCAGGGGCTTGCCGCTTTGCTCAACTCAGTACACAACAACTACCAACAAAGAGGCATCAGGCCTAAAAGGGAGGAGGGAAAGAGCCTAATATCACTACAGTCTTTTTTTTTTTTTTGAAAAGATATTTATTAAAGTTTTTAAAGTATAACAGTAAAAATGAAAAATAAAAAGAAACATACAAAATAAAAACAGTTAAAAAACACATTGATTCTCCATAACATATCTTCTTACACTTATTTCCCCGGACCTCCTCATACCTCCCTTTTTTGTATTCCACTTCAGTTTGTTAGTTCAGCAAATCCTTACCATTAAGCTTTTACACTTTTGTAAACCTTTTTTCCTATCTCTTAAAGCATTACAGCTGGAAACCACTTAGTTTCTATCCAACATCCTTCTAGCATTCATTAATTTTGCAATATTTCTGTAAATAGTCTTTAAATTTCTTCCAGTCTTCTTTCACCGACTCTTCTCCCTGGTCTCGGATTCTGCCAGTCATTTCTACCAGTTCCATATAGTCCATCACCTTCATCTGCCATTCTCTAATATCACTACAGTCTTGGAGAGTCTCCCCCTTTTAGGACTGCAGTGAGATCAGGCTTAAAGGAAGGAGGGGAAGCCTTTGGGAGCCCCCACCTCTCTCTTGGAGAGCTCAGCAAGCTTGGGCTTCACAGGGAAGGGAAGAAACCTCTCCCTCCTTTTTTAGTGCTCAGAAGGATCTGAAGGGATGGGCAATTCTACTTAGTACTGAGTATTGGCTCGCCAAAGAGCTCTCTGCCAGGAGTGCCATGGCTCAGCCCAACTGAATGGGATGTTCTGTGCTGATATGAAGGGGGAGCCATCCTGCTTAGCAATGGGTCCCTGGTTTCTGCATTTCTTCAGAGGATCCTGACAACTAGTCCCATGCTTTGAGGGCTGTGCAAAGAAAGCAGCTTTGGAAAGCCATGTCCTATCAGTCAAGCCTCACCCCTTACCTGCATGTGAGAATGGCCTCATGGACCAAATGGGGAAGACTTGGGGAGGGGGCAAGATGTGCTCAGAGGTCAGACGTTCCCCACCCCAAAATTTCACCTCAGGAACTGATGGACTCTTACTTTGCCTCACAATCGTTTTGAAATGTGCCGGGTTTTCAACGTTCGGGAACCGAAACGTTCCAAAACGCAGGCGTTCGGGAGCTGAGGTTTGACTGTAATATATTGGCGTCCGCATGAAATCCGCCCCATCCCATTGTTGTCCCGTGTCTTTAAATGCAGGGTTTCCCCATCCTTTGGAAGTCCAAAAGGGGCATGATCTTTGTACTTAGCACACGACTGAGTGCTAGCAGTAGGAGGAAATGCAGTGGCTGAGCCCCAGAACAAAATTTCCCCCATCACTGATTCTTGTTTCTTTTCTTATCAAGGCAAAATCCTACGTGTCTTTGCTTTTCGAAAGATCTCCAAGGGTACAAGGGGATCCCTCAGCTCAATTCTAGCAGGCGGGACAGTTCTTGAGTTTTGTGGTTACACATCAATAGTCAGCCAGTCTCCTGAAAATGCCATGGGGCCTGTTATGTATTCAGTGGTCTCGAGTCTGGACTAAGGATTCTGAGCTCCTGTGTTCTGATTCGATACATGATATCCAATCACAGAACATTTCTGGATTTGGACTCTGCCATTGGCCCTTAAACTCTGAGTCCTGATTCACAGCTTGGAAGTTTAGACAGCCAATCACGTGGGGAGTGGGAGTGGCCCAGGCCTTCAGAAATGTCTATAAGCAGTTGCTTCGACCCTGTTGTCCAGTTCAGTTACCAATCAACTCCTGTTTTTGCTTATCTTTAATCTTTTCCGAGAGACTATCTATCACACAGGATCTTAGAAAGTTGTCCCAAAACAAAGTTTGTCCTCAATACTGTCCTCTTCACATATATGGGGACATTCACCACCTGCACAGGCTCAATGTTTCCACATATTAAAGTAGCAAAAGTCCACATTAGCGGTGAATGTGAATTGCCACAAGCAATCTCGATTGCTTCTTAGAATCATAGAATCATAGAATCATTGAATCATAGAATCATAGAATCATAGAATCATAGAATCATAGAATCATAGAATCATAGAATCATAGAATCATAGAATCATAGAGTTGGAAGAGACCACAAGGGCCATCAAGTCCAACCCCCTGCCAAGCAGGAAACACCATCAGAGCACTCCTGACATATGGTTGTCAAGCCTCTGCTTAAAGACCTCCAAGGAAGGAGACTCCACCACACTCCTTGGCAGCAAATTCCACTGTCGAACAGCTCTTACTGTCAGGAAGTTCTTAGCCCTCTCTAAGCAACAGGATGAGAAGAGAAAAAGCGCGGCGGCAGGAGACCCCATTCAAATCTGACACCCCGCTCCAGGGTCAGGACGGTGGAAAATTACTTTGCTTTAGCTTCATTTCTGCAGGTTTAAACAGCTCAGGAAAAAGTCCCCCTTCTTCTCCTGCTACTAAGGGGGGTTCCGCGATTTTAAATGATGAAAGTTGATCCTTTATAAGTGATTTTTAAGGCTCTAGTTTGCGTTGTCTTTGCTTTGTTCTGACTACAAGGAAACGGAAGGGTGACTTCCTGTTTAAACCTTCCCGTTTCAGTACCAAATTAGGGTTAATTTTAAAGTCCAAATTCCTTTTATTTCGCCAGTTCTTATTTAAAGTCCGAATATTTAATGTTCCAGTACTCACGGTTGGTTATTTTAGATGCCAAATTGTCCCAGGAAAAAGGCAGCGCTCTCCAGCAACGGCTATGCGGCTTCGCTCCACAGAAAAAGCAATTAACTCACAGCACCGCGCCACTTCCCCCTCTTCACTTCGGAGCCCGTTTATGTGTTCCTTTGTGGGTTGGGGGGGCGCTAAGGGTCCCCGCCGAGTCCCACGGTCACAGGCTTCATCCGCCTGTGATTTCCAGAAGGGTCCCCGCTACGCCGCAGCGGAAAAGACCTGTTTCATGCGGAGCTAGTCCCTCCAGTTCAGAGGGAGTTCGCCATTGCCAGAGGCGCCACCCCGGAAGTCTCCAGCACCAACACTTTGAATTGTGCTTGGAAACGTACTGGGAGCCAATGCAGATCTCTCAGAACCGGTGTTATATGGTCCCGGCGGACACTCCCAGTCACCAGTCTAGCTGCCGCATTCTGGATTAATTGCAGTTTCTGGGTCACTTTCAAAGGTAGCCCCACGTAGAGCGCATTGCAGTAGACCATGCAGGAGATAACCAGAGCATGCACCACTCTGGTGAGACAGTCCGCGGGCAGGTAGGGTCTTAGCCTGCGTACCAGGTGGAGCTGGTAGACAGCTGCCCTGGAAACAGAATTAACCTGTGCCTCCATGGACAACTGTGAGTCCAAAATGACTCCCAGGCTGCGCCCCTGGTCCTTCAGGGGCACAGTTACCCCATTCAGGACCAGGGAATCCCCCACACCCACCCGCCCCATCCCCAAAAACAGTACTTCTGTCTTGTCATGATTCAACCTCAATCTGTTAGCCGCCATCCATCCTCCAACCACCTCCAGGCACTCACACAGGAACTTCACCGCCTTCACTGGTTCTGATTTAAAGGAGAGGTAGAGCTGGGTGTCATCTGCATACTGATGAACACCCAGCCGAAACCCCCTGATGATCTCTCTCAGCAGCTTCATATAGATATTAAAAAGCATGGGGGAGAGGATGAAACCCTGAGGCACCCCACAAGTGAGAGCCCAGGGGTCTGAACACTCATCCCCCAACACCACTTTCTGGACACGGCCCAGGAGAAAGGAGCAGAACCACCATATAACAGTGCCCCCAGCTTCCAGCCCCTCAAGACGGCCCAGAAGGATGTTATGGTTGATGGTGTGAAAGGCCATCTGTCTTCCTGACTGTCTTCCTGGCAGTAAGAGCTGTTCGACAGTGGAATTTGCTGCCAAGGAGTGTGGTGGAGTCTCCTTCTTTGGAGGTCTTTAAGCAGAGGCTTGACAACCATATGTCAGGAGTGCTCTGATGCTGTTTCCTGCTTGGCAGGGGGTTGGACTCGATGGCCCTTGTGGTCTCTCCCAACTCATGATTCTATGATTCTAGGCCGCTGAGAGAATCAGCAGAACTAGGAAACAGCTCTCGCCCTAGCCCGCCGGAGATCATCAACCAGCGCGACCAAGGCAGTTTCAGTCCCATGGTGAGGCCTGAATCCCGATTGGAAGGGATCCAAATGGTCCGCATCCTCCAGGCGTGCTTGGAGTTGTTCGGCAACCACCCGCTCAATCACCTTGCCCAAGAATGGAAGATTTGAGGCTGGGCGATAGTTGGCCATACTGGCCGGGTCTGAAGATGTTTTTTTAAGAAGCGGTTTAATGACCGCCTCTTTCAGCGGGTCTGGGAAGGCTCCCTCACAGAGGGAAGCATTCACCACCCCTCAGAGCCCATCGCCCAGCCCTTCCCGGCTCGCTTTTATCAGCTAGGATGGGCAAGGATCAAGGAGACAGGTGGTCGGTTTCACTTGTCCAAGCAGCCTGTCCCCATCCTCGGAGGTAACAGATTGGAACTGATCCCGTATAAGAGGACTAGACAGAACTCCAGCACTCTCCCACCCTGGCCCTGCTCCCACGGTGGAGTCTACCTCCTTCTGAATCTGAGCGACTTTATCTGCAAAAAAACTTTGCAAAAGCATTGCAGGAGATCTTGGGGTCCCTACCAGGCCCCGGTGGTGCAGGTGGTTCCGATAGATTGTGAACCACCTGAAAAAGTCTCCTGCTGCTGTTTTCTGTAGATGCAATGGAGGCAGTGAAGAAGGCCCTCTTCGCCGTCGCCATTGCCACTTGGTAGGCTCGACGTTGAGCTCTAGCCCGTGTCCGGTCTGATTCAGAATGAGTTTTCCGTCACTGGCTCTCTAGCCGTCTCAACGATTGTTTCATCACCCTCAGCTCCAGGGAAAACCACGGGGCTGTCCGGGCTCCATGCAATCGGAGAGGGCGCTTCGGAGTCAGACAGTCAATAGCCCTGGTTAACTCCGCATTCCAGCGGGCCACCAGGGAATCAGCTGAGACGCCATCAACTTGGGATAAAACATCCCCTATCACTCTCTGGAAACCAGTTGGATCCATTAAGTAGCGGGGGCAGACCATCCGAATCGGTCCCACCTCCCTGCAGAGGGGATGGGTCGCGGAGAAGTCAAGTTGCACCAGGAAGTGATCTGACCATGGCACTTCTTTTGTTTCGCTTTTGTTAGTGTCAGATCACCAACATCCGTAGAGGTAAACACCAAGTCTAAGGCATGTCCGTGGCTATGATTTGGGCCAAAACGTATTCAGGGACAGCCCCATGGAGGCCATGCTTTCCACAAAGTCCCGAGCGGCCCCTTGTAAGGTCGTGTCGGCATGGATGTTAAAATCCCCCAGGACAACCAAGCTAGGTGTCTCCAGGAGCATATCCGCCACGACCTGAAGCAGCTCGGGCAGGGAATCCTTGGTGCAGCGGGGAGGTCGGTACACCAATAGGAATCCTGTACTGCCCCTATTGCCCAACTTCCAGAACATGCACTCAGAGAACTGGGTCTTCCCAACAGGACGCCTGGTGCAGACTAATGACTTCCTAAAAATCACTGCAACCCCCCCTCCCCGCCCACATGACCTGGGTTGCTGTGCGTAAGAGAAACCTGGTGGGAAATCGCCAAGGACAGGCCCATCTGCTTCATCCAACCAGGTCTCTGTCACACATGCCAGGTCAAAGCCTCCATCCACAATCAGGTCATGGATGGCAGTGGTTTTAGTCATCATTGACCTGGCATTGCACAGCAACACTTTCAGGTCATGGGGGTTTCCCTTGCTGATTCCAGTATCCTTCTGGTCAGGACCAGACCTGGAGAGGGAACAGTCCTCAAACAACGACTAACTCCGCCTCCTCGGTAATGACATGGTCTGGTCTTAGCATTACTCCTCCTCCTGCCCGTGATCACTGAGATCGGGTGTCCCAATACATTCCCCCCTGTGGAACCTGCCCCAGCCATTCTATTGGCTGAGGCCCACTCCCAGGCAGCCCTGACCCTTCCCCTTAAAAAGCAAAATACAAACTATATAATAACTTAACAGAATAATAAAAAAGAAGCAAAGCAAGAAACAATAGTGCTAAAAGTAAACTACTCCCCAGCCTGACTAAATGCTTATACAACCCCTAGGCCAGATGGAGTTGGCAGGAAAGGGAGTGGCCCACCCAGCACTCACTATAGCAGCAGGAGCAGCAGTGTCCCGGAGGCCTTGATGGAGGCCCTCAAGGTGTGGTGGTGAGTGCAGGCTCCGCCCCCTAGGCCAGATGCAGTTGGCAGGAAAGGGAGCGGCCCACCCAGCACTCACTAGAGCGGCAGCAGTGTCCCGGAATCCTCCCTCAGGCCTGTTAAGCTGTGGCGGTGAGTGCAGGCTCCGCCCCCTAGGCCAGATGGAGTTGGCAGGAAAGGGAGCGGCCCACCCAGCACTCACTAGAGCAGCAGGAGCAGCAGTGTCCCGGAGGCCTTGATGGAGGCCCTCAAGGTGTGGTGGTGAGTGCAGGCTCCGCCCCCTAGGCCAGATGCAGTTGGCAGGAAAGGGAGCGGCCCACCCAGCACTCACTAGAGCGGCAGCAGTGCCCCGGAATCCTCCCTCAGGCCTCTTAAGCTGTGGCCGTGAGTGCAGGCTCCGCCCCCTAGGCCAAATGGAGTTGGCAGGAAAGGGAGAGGCCCACCCAGCACTCACTAGAGCAGCAGCAGCAGTGTCCCGGAAGCCTCCCTCAGGCCTCTTAAGCTGTGGCGGTGAGTGCAGGCTCCGCCCCCTAGGCCAGATGGAGTTGGCAGGAAAGGGAGAGGCCCACCCAGCACTCACTAGAGAAGCGGCAGCAGTGTCTCAGAAGCCTCCCTCAGGCCTCTTAAGCTGTGGCGGTGAGTGCAGGCTCCGCCCCCTAGGCCAAATGGAGTTGGCAGGAGAGGGAGCGGCCCACCCAGCACTCACTAGAGCAGCAGCAGCAGCAGTATCCCGGAAGCCTCCCTCAGGCCTCTTAAGCTGTGGCGGTGAGTGCAGGCTCCGCCCCCTAGCCCAGATGGAGTTGGCAGGAAAGGGAGCGGCCTGAGGAGATTTCACCCCTCCCATTCCCAAGAATCTCCTGATGATCTCCTGATGGTCTCTGCTGACTCTCCAGAGAGGAGGAGACGTGTCCTGCCTATCTACTTATTCTGCCCAGCAACATATCACTGTGTGTGAGAGTGAGAGACAATCAGTCAGTGTATCGGAGAAAGTGAGAATGTTAGAGATTCTAGAGATAAGATTGCTGCTAAGTGCAGTTGCAGACTCTCAGTGTAGCATTGATTTATGCTTAGAATATTCAGCTCTGTATATAGTTTTGTATCATAGTTGTAGTTACAGAATCAAAGGAAGATATTCTACAGAGCTGCTCTCCGAGTGGTTTATACTCTGCAAGACTCTGCAAAACTCTGCTACGCAATGACTGTATTATTGAGACAGTGAATCCGGTGCTCTCAGCTCTGAGCTGTGAGTCCACAGCACTGTGACCTGTTCCTGTGAGAAGGAGGTCTCTGGCGGTGCTTCCCAGCTCGCCTAGCCCAGTCGGGGTTGAGGTGTATGAGTCCAGTTGGTACACTGGCTCTAGGGCGATGCTGACACGGCCCACCCAGCACTCACTAGAGCAGCAGCAGCAGTGTCCCGGAAGCCTCCCTCAGGCCTCTTAAGCTGTGGCCGTGAGTGCAGGCTCCGCCCCCTAGGCCAGATGGAGTTGGCAGGAAAGGGAGCGGCCCACCCAGCACTCACTAGAGCAGCAGCAGCAGTGTCCCGGAAGCATCCCTCAGGCCTCCTAAGCTGTGGCGGTGAGTGCAGGCTCCGCCCCCTGGGCCAGATGGAGTTGGCAGGAAAGGGAGTGGCCCACCCAGTACTCACTAGAGCAGCAGCAGCAGCAGTGTCCCAGAAGCCTCCCTCAGGCCTCTTAAGCTATGGCGGTGAGTGCAGGCTCCGCCCCCTAGGCCAGATGGAGTTGGCAGGAAAGGGAGCGGCCCACCCAGCACTCACTAGAGCAGCAGCAGCAGCAGCAGTGTCCTGGAAGCCTCCCTTAGGCCTCTTAAGCTGTGGGGGTGAGATCAGGCTCCGCCCCCTAGGCCAGATGGAGTTGGCAGGAAAGGGAGCGGCCCACCCAGCACTCACTAGAGAAGCAGCAGCAGTGTCCCAGAAGCCTCCCTCAGGCCTCTTAAGCTATGGCGGTGAGTGCAGGCTCCGCCCCCTTGGCCAGATGGAGTTGGCAGGAAAGGGAGTGGCCCACCCAGCACTCACTAGAGCAGCAGCAGCAGCAGTGTCCCGGAAGCGTCCCTCAGGCCTCTTAAGCTGTGGCGGTGAGTGCAGGCTCCGCCCCCTGGGCCAGATGGAGTTGGCAGGAAAGGGAGCGGCCCACACAGCACTCACTAGAGCAAAAGCAGCAGCAGTGTCCTGGAAGCCTCCCTCAGGCGTCTTAAGCTATGGCGGTGAGTGCAGGCTCCGCCCCCTATGCCAGATGGAGTTGGCAGGAAAGGGAGTGGCCCACCCAGCACTCACTAGAGCAGCAGCAGCAGCAGTGTCCCGGAAGCGTCCCTCAGGCCTCTTAAGCTGTGGCGGTGAGTGCAGGCTCCGCCCCCTGGGCCAGATGGAGTTGGCAGGAAAGGGAGCGGCCCACACAGCACTCACTAGAGCAAAAGCAGCAGCAGTGTCCCGGAAGCCTCCCTCAGGCGTCTTAAGCTGTGGCGGTGAGTGCAGGCTCCGCCCCCTAGGCCAGATGGAGTTGGCAGAAAAGGGAGCGGCCCACCCAGCACTCACTAAAGCAGCAGCAGTGTCCCGGAAGCCTCCCTCTTTTATATATATATATATATATATATATATATATATATATATATATATATATATATATATATAATTTTTATTAGGTTTTCACATTTTATAAAGACACACCACACACAAAAAAGACAAAAACAAAAACATGTATAATTTCAAGACCTTACTTTCTTGACCTTGTTCCTTGACTTCCCCCCACCCCCCCTTCATACATCCCAATTCCCACAATTAAGTCAGCAAGTTGTTATTTCTCTCCTTATCATATTAGTATTAATTTTATGTCTCTTATGAAAAATTAAATTCTTTCCTTAGGTGGACCCAAGTTCCCTTCCATCGATTTCCCATTTTGCTTTAAATGTAGATCATACTAACTGAACCCAAAAGTCCTAATCATTTTTAAGATTCTTTTTTCCCCTTCCCCCCCATCCCCGGTTTCCGTCCCTTCCCAAGTAATTGTCCACAGTAACAGTTCTTAGCCTGGATTCCTCACGTCCGAGGCCTTCAAAACTCTTTCAGTCCCTCTCTGCCGGTTTTGTTGGTAGTCCTTTATGTTGGTCCTCGGATCTCGAAAGAATTCTGTCCCAGTCAAACCAGGTTTCCTTCCCAGAAGAATGCTTGATAACAGCTGCTGCGAAAGCTCCACCAGTCCTTCATAATCAAAGTGGAGGCCCCAGTCATATTTCATCTTTCTTTTAAGTTCCTGTATTTCAGATACTCCAGGGGCCTCCTCCTTCTTCTTTCGCATCTTTTGCAGATTTGTAATCCAAATAATCCAAGGGTCTTCTTCCTTGTATTCCACTAGTGTAGGCTTCTGGTTGGTACTTTCCATCTGTACTTTCTCCATTCCTTGTTTAGTCTCCTTCAGTTGAGATATCTCTTCCAATTCAGCTGCAGATTCTTTCTCTTTCAAGTCCTTGGTACATTCAACCGAGCTGCTTATTCCAGAAGTCAAGGTCGTAAGTTGTTTATTCATAGCCAAACTCTGTTCTTGTAAAATTCCCACCAGGAAAAACATTCTTTCTATTTCAGCTAGTAATTTTCCATCTGCAGCCATTGTAATGTCTCAGAAATCCCCCTAGAGGGATTCTGGTAACTTAGTAATCTTTTTCCAACAGTCTTTCACCTCTTTGTTTGTTTCTTTGTTTCCAACAACTTTAATTCAATTGTAACACATTTAGTTCAGAGAGGTCTTAAATAACAAATTTTTTAACTTTAAACTGCTCGTTTGACAGCTTTGACAGCTGTCAAACTCCTTGTTCCTCTTCAGCAGACTCAAACACAGGACGCTCCCGGGTCCGGGAGGGGGGGGGGGTTACACAAAATAAAACTTCTAAAATTCCATTCTCACACTCCAGCTCAGAACTTTTTTTTGTCAAATCGTGGAAGCTAGTATCTTTTAGCTCACACCAAGAAAGGTAGACTCTCCACCTTAGTTCTCCTGTTCTTGCTTTAGATCCTCTGTAGGTGGGGGGGGGGGTGCGGACTTCCCTTTAACAAATCCCCCGGTCGTGCCGAATTCAAAGATAGGTATTTTTAAAGTCCGAATTTCATTCTACTCACGGGTTTTTTCTTTTCAAGTCCAGATTTAGGGGAAAAAGTCAGCGCTCTCCGGCCATGGCACACGGCTTCGCTCCACTGGAGTAGCGGTCCACTCTCAGCACCGCGCCACTCTCCGTACCCTCTCCGATGCCTTTAAAAAGGCTCTTCGTGGGTCGGGGGGCGTTTAAGGTGCCCACCGAGTCACCAGGTCCGCAGGCATCCGCGCCTGCGGTTTCTGAGGGTCTCCGCGTCGCCGTCGAGGCAAGACCCGTCCCCAGCAGAGCCGATTCCCTCCGGAGCTCGGAGGGAATCCGCCATTAGTCGGATCGCGCTAACCCGGACTTCCGGAAGCCTCCCTCAGGCCTCTTTTTTTATTATTAAATGATATTTATTGAAACAAAAAATTTTAAAATCACACAGAAAAAAGACAAAATTACAAAAAAGAAAAAAAAACAGAAGCATAAGAAGATAAAGAAAAAATAAAACCATCGCTTTCAAATTCTCCAATTTCCGTTACCTTCTTTCCATGACCTCCTCCTCCTCCCATCTCTTGTATCTTGATTAATAATTATCACAGCAAATCCTTTCCATAATTCATAATATTTTATCATTACGTTACCTTACTCTATTATCACCTTGTCTTATAAAAACGACCTTAGAGCTTAAAACTTAAATCTTTTTTACCAACTTCTCATAACCATTACCTTTTTGCCAAATTCTTTAAACATTTTTACAAGAGCCAAGTAATTTCATTTCAACATTTCCCCAACATTCATAAAACATTTCTAGTAATAGTAATATAAAAAGTACCATAAAATAAAAGCAATCCAATCTTCTTCCAGCGTCCCCTCCCCCCGGTCCCGGGATTGTCAGTCTTTTTTTGTCCCATTAGTCTGTCACATTAACCTGGTGCTCTTATATCCCAGGCCTTCAAATCTCTTCCATGTCCCTTTCGCAGCTCTTCTTCATATTTCCCTTTCACACGCGGGAACTCCAGCTTAATAGTGTTTTTGACCCTTTTCAGCAAATCAGCCCTTTTCTCACAGTCCAGACTAAGCTCCATGTGATGTTTATTTTATTTTTTTTATAAATATTTATTAAAGTTTTCACAATATTACAAAACGAAAAAGAAAAAGGAAAAAAAATACAAAATAAAAAGCAGTTTAAAACAATTCCAACTTTTTGTCACTTATCTTTCATTTACTTATTTCCCAGACCTCCTCATACCTCCCTTTTTTGTATTCCAGTTCAATTTATTAGTTCAGCAATTCCTTTCCCTCCTTATTTTATCCTGATCTTTAATCTAGATATATTGTAGCATTAAATTTTTACCTGTTAATAATCCATTTATTTTTCATATTCCTTTATATCATTACAGCTAGAAGCCACTTAACCTCAATCCGACATCATTCTAGCATTCATTAATTTTGCAATATTTCTGTAAATAGTCTTTGAATTTCTTCCAATCTTCTCTCACCGTCTCTTCCCCCTGGTCTCGAATTCTGCCAGTCATTTCTGCCAATTCCATGTAGTCAATCACTTTCATCTGCCATTCCTCCAAGGTGGGTAGATCTTGTGTTTTCCAATACTTTGCGATGAGTATTCTTGCTGCTGCTGTAGCATACATGAAAAAAGTTCTATCCTTGAAGACTTCCGGTCGGCGCCAGCGCTAATGGCGGTCCTCTTTCCGAGCTCCGGAGGAGGACTGCTCTGCGTGTTCGGGTCTGACCCGCTACGGCAAGCGGGGGACCCCTAAAATCACAGGCGCGGAAGCCTGTGAACGAGGAGATTCGGTGGGCACCAGGAGCACCCCCCCTTTACCACAGAAAGAGCCTTTTTAAAGGCTCCGGAACGACATCGGGGGAGCGCGGTGCTGAGAATCGCTACCCAGCCCGCAGGGTGAAGCCGCGTCGCCATTAGCGGAGAGCGCTGATTCCTTCCTGTAAATTCTGGACTGAAAAACCCCGTGAGTAAGATTGAACGTCTATCTGAAATTAAAGATCTTTGAAATTTGGTTGAAAACGGGGGAAGTGAAAATTAAGGAAGTCTGCCTTCCCCCGACTGCATGACAGTGAAAGCAACGAAACTCTAAAGCTGCATCCGCAAGAGATATTGTTTCTGACTATTTAAACCTGACACTTGGACTTTAGACCTCCCCTCTAGCTAGCAGGGCAGAGGGGAGGAAAAAAGAGACATTAAGAACTGCATGTTATACTTAAAAGAAAAAGTCCTCTGCTGCCTCAATAACCTGAAACGGACTGCTAAATAAGACAATAGTGCACTGACCTGACTTTAAACTTTTGTGAAAGTTACATGGTGGAAGTTTTACTTGATACAAAGTCCTTGGATTTCCCTGCTACAGTATATCAGAGTAGGCTGAGACAGTAACTATTGGAAAAGTGCTGCAATTCACATTTACAAGCCTCCTGATATACTTGTTTTAAACTTTCTCTGTCTCCGTACTTGGACATTTTCTTTGTCCCCCTGCTTGGACATTTTGATTTGCTCCCCCTAGAGGGTAAAGTAAGGGTTGCTACAGCTCAGGACAGTGGAATTTTTCTTTGGGAGACGGTTCCCGTGGGAAACGACCTTGGGATATGAGTGGTCCACCAGAAGAGATAGCTACAAGAGCCAAGACTAGACAACAACAACACCAGCAACAGCAACAGCAACAAAAGAAGAGAGGCTCGATTACAGGCGCAACCCCTACAGGAACAACAGGACAAGAAAAAGTGACAGCCGTCTCCATGGATGCAGTGACACAAGCTCTACTTAAGATAAACCAATCCCTGGAAACTCTAACAAAGCAGAGTTCAGAAAATACACAAAAATTAACAGAATTAACAGCAAGATTAGACCTGAACACAGAATCTATAAACAGGCTCGTGCAGGAAAATTCAGCAACACGAAAAATTGCAGAAGAAGCTAGAACCATCGCTGGAGAGACTCAAGAGAACTTAGAACCGATTGCCAAAAAGGTACATGAACATGATGCAACTCTGGCTTTGTGGGAATTACAGAGAAAAGAGAGAAATTTGAAATTGAGATTAATTCCAGAGAACGAAGGAGACAACCTTGTGGAGTTCCTAACACGAGAGTTCTTTGACTGCTGGGAAGATTTGGAGGAGGACGAATTCAAAATTACAACAGCGTTCAGACTGGGTAAAAGACAGAACAGAAAGACTCCGAGGGATTGTTTGATTACCCTTAGATCCAAGGAAGAAAGAGATAAAATATTAAGACTACACTTTGAAAAGGCCTTGCAAATTGGAAACTCATCTATACAGATTTTTAAAGACATCCCTAAATATATCTTGGATCTGAGAGCTTTCTACAAGGATGTGGTTTATCTGTTAAAGAAGAACACCATCCTCTTCAGGTGGGAATTCCCACAGGGACTGTCTTTTGATTACAAGGGAAAGAAGGTGAAAATAAAGACGATACAAGATAAAGAGAGATTCTTGGAAAGAAATCGAGAGGACCTACAGAAGGGAACTGTGGACCCAATTGCAGAACAGAGGAGAGCAATAGACATTTTGAACCTATCGTTCGGACACAACCCACCATCAGAGGACGAGCAACAGCTTGGAGCGGTTGGAGGTGTACTAGAAAAATAACAAGATGGCCCTGCAATTCCTTAGTTGGAATTGTAATGGGCTCAATATGCCTTTGAGGAGACGACAAGTTTTTCATATTTTGAACAGAGAACAACTGGATTTGATATGTTTACAAGAAACCCACATAACCAGAGCTCACAGGAGACTACTTACAAACAAAAGACTAGGACAAGAATTTATTTCATTGGACAAAGTTAAAAAAAGAGGAGTTGTGATCTATGTAAAAGAGAAGTGGGCTCCAAAAATGATGTTTAAAGACGAACAAGGAAGATATTTGGCAGTTGAAATACAAGTACAAGGAGAAAAATTTCTGATAGTGGGAATTTACGCACCAAACGAAGGCAAGGCAGAATTCTTCAAGAAACTTCATGAAACTCTGATGGACTATCTGGATTACAATATGATAATTATGGGAGATATGAATGGTGTGGTCTCCACAAACATGGACAAGACACAAAGATTGACAGTCACTAAGGAAGGGAGACTTCCGAAGACCTTTTTTGAAATGACGGAAAATATGGATTTAATAGACATATGGAGAACAAGGAACCCTCTTGAGAGAGAGGGAACCTTTTTCTCCCAAGCAACGATGACCTGGACCAGAATTGATCAAATTTGGATTACCAGTGGGATGGCTCCAAAGATTAAGAAGGTAGAAATCTGCCCAAAAACTTGCTCCGACCATAACGCCGTGAAGATGGAAATGAAACTTACAACAACTGGTCAATTCAGATGGAGGATGAATGACACCCTCTTTCGAGATAAGGAGATTCACATGAAGGCCCAAAAAACTTTAAAGGACTACTTTGAAATAAATTTAAGGGCCGATGTCGAAAAAAGAGTGATCTGGGACGCAAGTAAAGCTGTGATGCGAGGTTTCTTGATTCAACAAAATTCAATAAAGAAGAGGAAACAGAATGAGAAAAAGGAAAAGATTTTGGAAAAGATAAAGGAAGGAGAGAAAAAATTAAGAGTAAAGCCAAAGTCCCAGGAGATTTTGAGAGAGATTAAGTTATACCAAACACAATATATGGAATTGATGAACCAAGAGATTGAAGGGAAGATAAAGCAAATGAAACAAAAGACATTTGAATCGGCAGACAAATGTGGCAAACTTCTGGCATGGCAATTGAAGAAAAGACAGAAACTAAACACAGTTACAAGCCTAGAAGTGGATGGAAAGAACATATCTAAACCGAATGAGATTAGAAATTGCTTTTTGAGTTATTTTAAAAAACTTTATGCTCAAGGACTGCAAAATGAAGAAGACATAGATAAATTCCTTGAGAAATATGGATTACAAAAAATCTCTCATCAAAGTAAGATGGATCTGAACCAGAGAATAACAGAACAAGAGATAGAGGGTGCCATTCAGAATATGCAATTGGGCAAATCTCCAGGGCCAGATGGACTGACTTCCAGATATTACAAATCTTTGAAGGAGTGGTTGATTCAACCGTTAAAGGAAGTCTGCAATGAGATCTTAGAGGGGAAAAGGGCACCTGAATCGTGGAAAGAAGCGTATATTTCACTCATACCAAAGACAGAGACTGAAAAGACTCAATTGAAGAACTACCGCCCAATATCATTACTTAATGTGGATTACAAAATCTTTGCAGACATTTTGGCAAAAAGACTTTAAAAAGTGTTGATGGAGAAGATTCATAAGGACCAAGCAGGCTTTCTCCCAAAAAGGCACCTATCAGACAATGTAAGGAATATAATAGATATCTTGGAAAAGTTAGAGGTGAATATAAACACTAAAGCAGTGCTGATTTTTGTGGATGCGGAGAAAGCCTTTGACAATATTTCTTGGAGCTTTTTGAAAAAGAATCTTCATGGGATGGGGGTAGGGCAAGGATTTGAGAATGGTATGGATGCAATATATTCTGAACAAAAAGCTAAGTTGACTGTAAATAATGTAATAACAGAGGAACTTAAGATAGAAAAAGGAACACGACAGGGGTGCCCAATTTCCCCATTGCTCTTTATCTCGGTCCTGGAGGTGTTGCTGAATATGATTAGAAACGACCAGCAGGTCAAAGGTGTACAGGTCGGAGCTAAACATTACAAGTTAAGGGCATTTGCAGATGATTTAGTATTGACCTTGCAAGAGCCAAACACTAGTACGAAAAAGGTGTTAGAAATAATTCAACAATTTGGCCAGGTAGCTGGATTTAAGCTGAATAAACAAAAAACTAAAGTTCTAGGAAAAAATTTAACAGATATGGAGAAGGAGAAATTCCAAGAGGAGACAGGACTGACGGTGGTTAAGAAGGTGAAGCACCTAGGGGTTTATTTGACATCTAAAAAATTGAATCTGTATAAGGACAACTATGAAAAATGCTGGTCAGAAATTAAAAAAGATCTAGAAATATGGTCAAATTTGAAATTGTCAATGTTAGGCCGAATTGCAGTGATTAAGATGAATGTATTGCCTAGAATGTTATTTTTGTTTCAGACCTTGCAGATTCTTGACAAGATGGACTGTTTCAAGAGGTGGCAGAAAGATATCTCGAAATTTGTCTGGCAGGGCAAAAAGCCCAGAATTAAATTTAAAATATTGACAGATGCTAAAGAAAGAGGGGGATTTGCCCTGCCGGACTTAAAATTGTACTATAAAGCAGCAGCGTTTTGCTGGCTGAAAGAGTGGATGCTCCTCGAGAATACAGACATTTTGGATTTGGAAGGTTTTAATAATGTATTTGGTTGGCATGCATATCTATGGTATGATAAAATCAAGGTGCATAGGGCCTTTAAAAACCATATTGTCAGAAAAGCATTGTTTAATGTCTGGATAAGGTATAAAGATCTGTTGGAAAACAAAACCCCTAGATGGGTGTCTCCCGTGGAGGCTAAGGCATTGAAGAAACTCAATATGGAGGTTGGATGGCCGAAGTATTGGGAAATTTTGGAACAGGAGGGAGATAAATTGAAATTACAAAGTTATGAGAAAATGAAACCTAAAGTACAAGACTGGCTCCAATATCACCAAATAATGGAGATTTTTAAACAGGATAGGAAAATTGGCTTTCAGGTGGAAAAATCAAAATTAGAGACTGAATTGTTAGAACCCAATACTAAGAATTTGTCAAGAATGTATAACTTGCTGTTGAAATGGAATACACAAGATGAAACAGTTAAATCGACTATGATTAAATGGGCACAGGACATGGGTCATAACCTTATGTTTGCTGACTGGGAATGGTTGTGGAACACCGGTATTAAATTCACGGCATGTAATGCCTTAAAGGAAAACATTATGAAAATGATCTACAGGTGGTACATGACCCCAGTCAAGCTAGCAAAAATCTATCATTTGCCTGATAACAAGTGTTGGAAATGTAAAGAGACTGAAGGTACTTTTTATCACCTTTGGTGGACATGCCCGAAGATTAAGGCTTTCTGGGAAATGATATATAATGAAATGAAAAAGGTACTTAAATGTACTTTCCCTAAAAAACCAGAGGCCTTTCTCTTGGGCATTGTCGGCCAATTGGTGTCAAAGAAGGACAGAACTTTCTTTATGTATGCTACAACAGCAGCAAGAATACTTATCGCAAAGTATTGGAAGACACAAGATCTACCCACCCTGGAAGAATGGCAGATGAAAGTGATGGACTATATGACATTGGCTGAGATGACTGGCAGAATCCGTGATCAGGGAAAAGAGACGGCGGAAGAAGAATGGAAGAAATTTAAAACTTATCTCAAAGACTACTATAAACTTGATGAATGCTAAAATGTCGAGGTTTTCAGAAAGAAAGGGTTACAGTGATATAAGATTAGATTAAAGAAAAGATTAAGACGACAGAGGTTGGAAAGGAATATTTAGAAGTTGCTAAAAAATTATGGATATCGGGATGCAGAAAGGGGGGGTATGGGGGAGTCCCGGAAAAGAGGTTTATGAAAAAATGTTCTGAAACTATACGTGTTTGTATGTCTTTTTATGTGTTTGTTTGTTTGTAAAAAAACTTTGTAAAACCAATAAAAATTTTTATAAAAAAAAAGAAAAGAAAAAAGTTCTATCCTTCTTTTGCACCAATTGGCCAACAATGCCCAAGAGAAAGGCCTCTGGTTTCTTCAGGAAAGTGTATTTAAATACCTTTTTCAGTTCATTATATATCATTTCCCAGAAAGCATTAATCTTTGGGCACGTCCACCATTGGTGAAAGAATGTACCTTCAGCTTCTTTACATTTCCAACATTTGTTATCGGGCAAGTGATAAATTTTTGCAAGCTTGACTGGGGTCATGTACCACCTGTATATCATTTTCATAATATTCTCTCTTAAGGCATTACATGCCGTAAACTTTATACCTGTGGTCCATAACTGTTCCCAGTCAGCAAACATAATATTATGTCCAACATCCTGTGCCCATTTAATCATAGCAGATTTGACTGTTTCATCCTGAGTATTCCATTTCAACAGCAGGTTATACATTCTTAACAAATTCTTAGTTTTGGGTTCTAACAGTTCTGTTTCTAATTTTGACTTTTCCACCTGGAAACCAATTTTCTTATCCAAATTATATGTCTCCATTATCTGATAATAATGAAGCCAATCTCTCACTTTATTTTTTAATTTTTCAAAACTCTGCAATTTCAATTTATCTCCTTCTTGTTCCAAGATTTCAGAATAAGTCGGCCATTTGGTCTCCATATTGAGCCTTTTTAAAGCTTTTGCTTCCATTGGCGACAGCCACCTTGGTGTTTTATTTTCCAATAAATCCTTATATCTTATCCAAACATTAAACAATGCTTTTCTGACGATATGATTTTTAAATGCCTTATGGGCTTTAACCTTGTCATACCATAGATATGCATGCCATCCGAACACATCGTTAAAACCTTCTAAATCCAAAATGTCTGTGTTTTCAAGAAGTAGCCATTCTTTCAACCAGCAGAAAGTTGCTGATTCATAATAAAGTTTAAGGTCTGGCAGGGCGAATCCACCCCCTTCCTTTGCATCTGTCAATAACTTAAATTTTATTCTGGGCTTCTTGCCCTGCCAGACAAATATCTCTTTGCCACTTCTTAAAACAATCCATCTTCTAGAAATATCTCTTTGCCACTTCTTAAACAATCCATCTTCTAGAAATATCTTAAACAATCCATCTTCTAGAAATATCTCTTTGCCACTTCTCAAAACAATCCATCATGTCCATAATTTTCAATGTCTGAAATAAGAGCAACATTCTCGGCAATACATTCATCTTTATCACAGCAATTCGGCCCAACAATGATAGCTTCAAATTTGACCAACTTTCTAGATCTTTTTTCACTTCAGCCCAGCATTTTTCATAATTATCTTTGAACAGGTTCACATTTTTTGCTGTCATATTAACCCCCAGGTATTTCACTTTCTTTACCACAGTCAATCCTGTCTCATTCTGAAACCTATCTCTTTCAATCGGTGTTAAATTTTTCTCTAAAACCTTAGTTTTTAACTTATTCAATTTAAAGACTGCCACTTGACCAAATTCCTGAATTAGTTCTAGAACCCTTTTAGTGCTAGATTCTGGCTCCTGTAACGTCAATACTAAGTCATCTGCAAATGCTCTCAGTTTATATTGTTTGGCTCCAACCTGTATACCCTTGATCAACCGGTCCCTTCTAATCATATTTAGCAAGACCTCCAGGACCGATATAAAAAGCAGTGGGGAAATTGGGCACCCCTGTTGTGTCCCTTTTTCTATTTTAAATTCTTCCATAACCACATTATTTACAATTAATTTAGCCTTTTGTTCAGAGTATATAGCACCTATACCATTTTCAAAACCTTGGCCTACCCCCATCCCATGTAAGTTCTTCTTCATAAAGCTCCAAGAGATATTATCAAAAGCTTTCTCCACATTCACAAATTTCAAAACTGCTTTAGTGTTTATATTCACTTCTAGTTTTTCCAGAATATCTATTATATTCCTCAAATTATCAGACAAGTGCCTTCCTGGGAGAAAGCCCGCTTGGTCTTTATGAATCTCTTCCATCAGTACTTTTTTCAGTCTCTTGGCCAAAATGTCAGCAAAAATTTTGTAATCCACATTAAGTAACGATATAGGGTGGTAGTTCTTGAGCTGAGTCTTTTCAGTCTCTGTTTTTGGTATAAGTGTAATGTACGCTTCTTTCCACGACTCTGGTGCCCTTTCCCCCTCCAATATTTCGTTACAGACTTCCCTCAAAGGTTGCAATAGCCACTCTTTCAGAGATCTATAGTATCTAGAAGTCAGTCCGTCCGGTCCTGGAGATTTGCCCAGTTGCATATTTTGGATGGCACCTTTAACCTCCTGTTCAGATATTTTGTAGTTCAACCTTAATTTACTTTCCTGAGAGATTTTTTGTAATCCATTTGTCTTCAAATGTCCATTTCTTTCTGAGGCCCTTGCGTGTATAGTTGTTTGAAATACTTCTGAAAGCAATTTTGAATCTCAGATGGGTTGTGTATATTCTTTCCTTCCACTTCTAAATTTGTGATGGTATTTAATTTTTGTCTTTTCTTCATTTGCCAGGCCAACAATTTCCCACATTTGTTAGCTGATTCAAATGTTTTTTGTCTCATTTGTTTAATTTTCCATTCTATTTCCTGGTTCATTATTTCCATGTATTGTACTTGATATAGTTTTATTTCTCTCAAAATCTCCCGGGACTTTGGTTTTGCTCTCAATTTCTTCTCACTTTCTTTTATTTTTTCCAAAATTTTATCTTTCTTCTCATTTTGACTTCTCTTCTTTATAGCGTTCTGTGATGGGATGATTAGCTGCTTGTGCGTAAAATCGTGCTCCCTCAGAGTTTGTGCGGCTCCACAAACCTCTGTGTGTGACAGAGCTCCTCAAACATGTCTGCTCTAGTCACTCGTAGAGTCTGACAGTGGCTGTCTGCGGAAGCGCTTCCAGCAAAGAAGCTCCTTAACGGAAACGCGTCTCCTGGACTCACGACGTGGCAGCTTCCGGCGAAGCATGGGTCTCCCTACGGTAGCTTCTGACACCTCCCCGCTGTTCTCGCTGGACGTGTCCCTCACCCCTCCCTCTTCCCTGCTAGTTCCTGCCTTGGCTGCTGCGTCTCTCTCAGCATTCATGAGATCCTCCTTCAGAGTATCCTCTCTCCCCCTGCTGGTCCCTGCTTTAGCTGCTGACTCCCTTCCAGCCTCTGGGAGCCCTACCACCTCCCTTTCCTCTGATGTCAGTTCCCTGACATCCACCTCCCCTCCAGGGCCCCCTTCCCCCCCGCCCATACTCTCTCCTCTGGGCGGTGAAGAGATAAAACCCCGAAAAGAATCCTCTTCATCTTCAGACGTCTCGAACATTTCCCTCCATCGGTCTTCGTTCCGGCTCGCGGAATCCTCCTCCTCCTCGGAATCAGAGAACCCCTCCAACTCTTCTTCTTCGTCGGTGGTGGCAAAGTATTCCCTCCGGAACCTCGCCACTGGCTGAGGTTTACGTGGGAATCTCTGATGAAAAGTTTCTACTAAAACCTCGTCATCTACATCCTCTGCCATGACCCAGGTGTTTTCCGACTCCGGCTCCCCTTCCCACATTACCACATACTCTACTTGATCTCCCTTCCACCTGGAATCGAGAATCTCCGCTACATGGTAGCTGTGTTCCTTCTCCTCCATTGCTGGTCCCCTATTGACCCTCCCTTCTCTGTCCCCTTTATACGGTGACAGCAACGACCTGTGGAAAACTGGGTGCAGCTTCATGTGGTTCGGTAACCGGAGTCTGAAAGCCACTGGGTTGACCTGCTGCGTGACTTCAAATGGGCCCAGCCTTTTGGGTCTTAACTTCTTACAACCCCCTTTGAATGGTAACCCTTGGGTAGACAGCCACACCTGGTCCCCCACCCTAATGCTTTCACCTTCCCTTCTGTTTTTGTCTGCCTGCCTCTTATATTCCTCCTTAGCCCTGTTTAAGTTAAGTTGGAGCTGGCGATGGATCGCTTCCATTTCTTCAACGAACTGTTCTGCAGCTGGAACGCTCCAGTTCTCCCCTTCCCTCCCTGGGAAGGCTCGGGGATGGCACCCGTGATTAGCCAAAAAGGGGCTCATCCCCGTGGACACGTTCTCTGCATTGTTGTAGGCAAATTCTGCCAACGCCAGCTTCTCCACCCAATCATTCTCTCTGTCATTCACATAACACCTCAAATATTGCTGGAGGACACCATTAGCTCTTTCCGCCTGCCCGTTGGTTTCTGGATGACGGGCAGTTGAGAAATTAACCTCTACATGCAGTAAGCTCATGAGCTTCCTCCAGAACCTGGAAGTAAATTGTTTCCCTCGGTCTGAAACCACCCTCAAGGGGGCGCCATGCAACCTAAACACATTTTCTACAAACAATTTAGCGGTTTCTTCTGCTGTGACCGCATGTGAGCAGGCTATAAAGTGGGCCATTTTGGTTAACAGGTCTACCACAACCATGATGGCTGTTTTCCCTCTAGACCTTGGCAGATCAGTCATGAAATCTATTGCCACTGTTTCCCATGGTCTTTCAGGTGTGGGTAGCGGTTCTAATAAACCTGCCGGCGCCCGCCTCTCCCCCTTGGCTCGTTGGCATTGGTCACACCCTCTCACATACTCCCGCACATCTTCCCTGACCTTGGGCCACCAGAATTCCCTGGTAACCAGCCACATGGTTTTGTGTTGCCCAAAATGCCCTGCTGTGGGGCTATCGTGCAGTTGCTTGAGTACCTTTTCCCTCAATTCCCCTTCAGGTATATATAACGCTCCCTTGTAGTACAACGCCCCGTTTCTCTCCTCAAAACCCCCGGGTTTGTCTCCCTCCCTCCTGAGACCCCTGAGTTTGTCCTGAGCGTATTCATCATGCACCGTTCCCTCTACCAGTTCCCTTTGCCCCACCAATGCCGCCCCACACACCCAGCGGTCCTCTGGAATGACATGGGTCTCTTCGGGTGCTCCCTCCCCCTCCAAATATTCAGGTTTGCGTGAGAGAGCGTCCGCCCTAACGTTCTCTGGGCCTGGCACGTAACAAATCTCAAAGTTAAATTTGGAGAACTCCTGGGCCCATCTCAACTGCCGTTGGTTGAGCACTCGCGCAGTTCTCCAATACTCTAGATTCTTATGGTCCGTGCACACTTGCACCTTATGTTGTGCACCAATTAGCAGGTGCCTCCATCTCCGGAAAGCCTCATGAATAGCAAGAAGTTCCCGGTCGTACACCGTGTAGTTCCTCTCGGATTTGTTCAGCTTTCGCGAAAAGAAGGCACACGGTCGCCACTCTGACTCCTCCTTCCCCGGCTGAAGAAGAAGAAGCACCGCCCCTATGGCTCTGTCAGATGCGTCTGTTTCGACCCTCAGCTTTTTTTGTAAATCCACATGCAGAAGTTGTCCTTCAGAGGCGAAGGCCCTTTTCAGTTCCTCAAACGCTTGCTCCGCCTCCGCTGTCCAAACAAACTTCTTTTTACTGCTGAGACAGTCCGTAATGGGCGTCGTCAGGTGGGCGAAGTTTCGGATGAACTTACGATAAAAGTTTCCAAACCCTAGAAACCTCTGCAAATCCTTCTTGGTTTTGGGTGTTTTCCATTCCAGCACTGCCTGAACCTTGCCGGGATCCATGGCCAATCCCTTGTCTGACAGGCGGTACCCCAGGAATTCCACCTCCTTGGTATGAAACTGACACTTCTCCAGTTTCACCCACAGCCTGTTGGCTTGCAGCCTGCTCAACACTTCTCTGACGTCTCTCACATGTTGCTCCTCATTCTCCGAATACACCAACACATCATCTAGGAAGGCCACGCAATTCTTGTAGAGCAAAGGACCCAGTACGTGGTTCATAAACGATTGAAAGCACGCTGAGCCTGCTTGTAATCCAAAGGGCATAACGAGATATTCAAATGCCCCCAAAGGGGTGAACATGGTGGTTTTCCATTCATCCCCTTTCCTTATACGTATCAGGTTGTACGCCCCCCTTAGATCCAGCTTTGTAAAAATCTTTCCCTTCCGCACCCTGGTCAAAATATCATCAATCCTGGGCATAGGGAAAGCCACTGGTTCTGTCACTGCATTCAACTGCCTGAAATCACATACAAGTCTCGGCTTGTCCGTGTGCTTTTTATCCACAAAAAACACTGGGCTACCCCCCGCTGCTTTGGACTCTCTGATGAAGCCTCTCTTCAGGTTCTTGTCAATGAACTCTCGCAACTCCTGCATTTCTCTGTCTGACATGGCATACAACTTGCCTACAGGAAGCTGTGCTCCAGGGAGTAAATTGATCTGGCAATCAAAGGGCCTATGCGGGGGTAGTTGGTCAGCTTCCTTCTCGCTGAACACGTCGCTGAGATCTGCATACTGTGGTGGTACCTTCACCTTCTCCATTACTTCAGTCCCTGCTAGGGTGGCTTGGGCCCCTGCTGAACCCTTTTCCCCTTTGCAGTGTTCTAAGCAATGTGCTGAGCCAAAGGAAACCACTCTTTGATGCCAGCCCACCAGCGGATCATGCAGCGCTAGCCAGCTCATTCCCAAAATAATGGGAGCGCCTCCCAAGGTGGCCACATTAAACGCTATCAGTTCTGTGTGCCTTGCCACCCTCATTATCATTGGGACGGTCTGCAAGCTGACTCCTCCTCCCAACAACTCCCTGCCATCTATCGTGGTCACCTGCAGGGGGTTGCTTAAAGGGATCGTCTGTATCTGGTGTTCAGCAGCAAACTCCTTGCTCATAAAATTGCAGGAGCTGCCTGAGTCCAACAGCGCCTTTATTTTTAGGGGGTGTCCATTTTGCAGCTCTAGCGACACTTCAATCACTAGAGCAGGTTGAGGAGCTTCTGGCACGGGCACTTTCACTGCTCTTTGGCCTGGCTGCAGTGCCCCGACGGTGGCAACCAGGCGTTGGCTTTTACCTGCTCCGTTTCTCCCTGCTCTCCTCCCTCAACAGCTCCCACCATCCCTTGCCATTCCTTCCTCTGGGGGCAGACTCTGGCAAAGTGGCCTGGCTGTTGGCAGAGATAGCATTTCCGGGCGCCCTTTCCCTCCTTCTTAGCCCCCTCACTGGGCTTTGAAACTGCGCGCGCGCGCTGTTCCGATTTCCATCGGCTCTGCCGGCGGGAAAGCTGGCTCAGGAATGTCTGGAATGCGGAACTCCTTCCAACGTTCCCCTCTCCCTTCCCGCCTCTCCAAGGCTCTTGCCTCCTGGCGCGCTCCTATGGTCAGCGCAGATTTGGTCAGCTGATCCATAGACACCGCCCTGGGGCTCCGGGACAGTTCGTCTTTCACAGCCGAAGAAAGACCTTCTTCAAATAGCATCTGAATGGGTGCCGCCGATAAATCCCACCCCAATCTGTGAACCAGCATGGTAAACTCAGTCCAGTACTCACGGACAGATCGGCTTCCCTGCTTGCAAGCCATTAGCTGTCTGCGCACCACCCCTTCCTCAATATCGCTGGAAAACATGATATCCATTGCACGAAAGAACTTCATAGTGTCCTTTAGGACGTCATTGTGCGTTGCCATCAGGGGTCGAACCCAGTCCCGCGCCCCCTTCTCAAGATGCCCAATTACGAAAGCAACTCGCGATTCCTCATCAGGGAACTCATCAAACTGCACATTAAGGGCATATTGCATCTCTGTCCTAAAGGCATGGTAATCCTTGGGGTCCCCCCCAAACTTCTGCACCAATCCTGGTACCTTTCTGGGGAACTGAGTGGCTCTCCCCTTCTTGTCTGCATCCTGAGCCCTTCTCTCCTCAAGCCTCGCCGTCTGCAGCGCAAGTTGGACTTCCAACGCTCGGCATCTTTCTTCCAAGCTTGGACCAGCTCCAACCCCTGCTCCTCCGGTTCCGGCTGGGTCGCTCATGATGCTTTCTCCTGCACAGGCAGCGTACAGAGACTGTCAGACTGCTGTGATGGGATGATTAGCTGCTTGTGCGTAAAATTGTGCTCCCTCAGAGTTTGTGCGGCTCCACAAACCTCTGTGTGTGACAGAGCTCCTCAAACATGTCTGCTCTAGTCACTCGTAGAGTCTGACAGTGGCTGTCTGCGGAAGCGCTTCCAGCAAAGAAGCTCCTTAACGGAAACGCGTCTCCTGGACTCACGACGTGGCAGCTTCCGGCGAAGCATGGTCTCCCTACGGTAGCTTCTGACACCTCCCCGCTGTTCTCGCTGGACGTGTCCCTCACCCCTCCCTCTTCCCTGCTAGTTCCTGCCTTGGCTGCTGCGTCTCTCTCAGCATTCATGAGATCCTCCTTCAGAGTATCCTCTCTCCCCCTGCTGGTCCCTGCTTTAGCTGCTGACTCCCTTCCAGCCTCTGGGAGCCCTACCACCTCCCTTTCCTCTGATGTCAGTTCCCTGACACGTTCTGTTGTATCAAGAACCCTCTCATAACAGCTTTGCTAGAGTCCCATAGAATCATAGAATCATAGAATCATAGAGTTGGAAGAGACCACAAGGGCCATCGAGTCCAACCCCCTGCCAAGCAGGAAACACCATCAGAGCACGCCTGACATATGGTTGTCAAGCCTCTGCTTAAAGACCTCCAAAGAAGGAGACTCCACCACACTCCTTGGCAGCAAATTCCACTGTCAAACAGCTCTTACTGTCAGGAAGTTCTTCCTAATGTTTAGGTGGAATCTTCTTTCCTGTAGTTTGGCTCCATTGCTCCGTGTCCGCTTCTCTGGAGCAGCAGAAAACAACCTTTCTCCCTCCTCTATGTGACATCCTTTTATATATTTGAAGATGGCTATCATATCACCCCTTAACCTCCTCTTCTCCAGGCTAAACATGCCCAGCTCCCTTAGCCGTTCCTCATAAGGCATCGTTTCCAGGCCTTTGACCATTTTGGTTGCCCTCCTCTGGACACGTTCCAGTTTGTCAGTGTCCTTCTTGAATTGTGGTGCCCAGAACTGGACACAGTACTCCAGGTGTGGTCTGACCAGAGCAGAATACAGTGGCACTATTACTTCCCTTGATCTAGATGCTATACTCCTGAAATATACTCAGAGTCACAAAGTGATTTCATGCTCTTTATTCAGCTCATAGTGGTGAGGAGGAATGAATGAAAGTCCCCTCACAGTAACTGCTTTATATACATTATTTACACAATGGGCTGCACATGATTGGCTAATTCTGGAATTCTACTGTAAGCCAATCAGGTTGTGGATTCACTTCTATCTGGAGCAGGATTGGGTGGTTCCTGCCAACCAATCATACTGCTGCATTGTTCTAGGACCAATCAGACTGCTGCATTCTGAATCCTATTGTTCTAGGACTAATCAGACTGCTGCAATTTGGATCCTATTGTTCTAGGACCAATCAGACTGCTTCAGTTTGGATCCTATTCAACTCAGTACATAACACCCCTCCCCTCTAAGTTCCAGTCCTGCCCGGGAGGTCACATTCATAGTCCTCAAGGTATGCCGGCGGCCTACGTGTGCGTTGCGGCCTGGGGTGTTCCCTGGTCCGGGCTCCAGGTTCTGGCTCATGTTCCAAGGATGCTGGCTGTGATGGGGCTGTTTGGTCTGGTGCAACCAGCTCGCTCGGGCCTGGTTCTGGTTCCGGTGTCCTTTCGGCCTCACGGGTCCTCTCTATATTTACTGATTCTGCCTCTCCTGCTGGCCCCTCCTGCTCTATGGGCCTCACTGCCCCGCTGTTCCCTTGGGACTCCTCTGACCTGTCCTCCTCCTGGGTTTCTCCCAGGAATTGTCGCCGTATCTGGTCACAGTGGCGACGCCAGCATTGCCCTCCATCCGTTAGCACCTCGTACGACACTGGGCCAGTGACCCTGGTGACTGTGGCGGGTACCCATGCTGGGCCTGCCCCAAAATTCTTTGCGTACACTGGGTCCTGGGCCTCGAAGGTCCGGGGGTTCCTGCCTTCCCCCACCACTACCTCATCCTGAGCTCTATCGGGGTGAAGGCGGTCCAATCTGATTGCAAGGCGCTGACCCATTAGTAGTTCAGCGGGGCTCCGGCCAGTCGTTGAGCTGGGGGTGCTGTGCTGTGCTAGAAGGAATGTGGCAAGGCGGTACTCCCAGTCCCCTTGCGTCATGCGGCGGAGGGTGTCCTTGGTGGTCCGCACCATGCGTTCTGCTTGGCCATTGGTGGCAGGGTGGAATGGCGCCGAACGGATGTGGCGGATGGCGTTCTGCACTGTGAAGGTTTGGAATTCTCCTGACGTAAATGCAGTCCCGTTGTCTGGGACGAGAGTGTCAGGGAGCCCATGGGTTGCAAACAGCCTGCGTAGTACCCGGATGGCTGCGGACGTGGAAGTGGACGGTACCAGTGCGACTTCCAGCCATTTGGTGTAGGAGTCCACCACTATGAAGAATGTTTTCCCCTGAAAGGGGCCAGCGAAATCCACATGCAGCGTGACCATGGTGCTCGGGCGGACTCCCAGGACTGGACTGGGGCCCTTGGGGGATCTGGGCGGGATTCTTGGCAGGCCTGGCAGTGTTTGACCCAGGCCTCTATCTCTCCATCGATCCCCGGCCACCACACATAACTCCTGGCAAGGGCCTTCATTCTTACTACCCCTGGATGTGTCTCGTGTAGGGCTGTGAGGACCCTTTTGCGGAGGGGCTGGGGAACAACGACTCTGCTTCCCCATAACAGGCACCCCTTGTGGGCCGACAGTTCATGTTTGCGGGTTGTGTAGCCGGCGAATTCTGGCCCGGGGCTGTTGCTGGGCCATCCCCTCCACACCCAGTCCAGGACCCGGGAGATGACCCTATCTTTCTTGGAATGGTGTGCAACTTCTTGTGCCTGAATGGGGCGGCCGGGAAGCAGCTCCAGGCTCATAACCTCTTGTGCAGGTGCTGGGTCGGGGCCTGTTTCCGGTAGTGGTAGCCTGCTGAGGGCGTCCGCATGGCCCATCGCCTTCCCAGGTCGGTGAATCAGTGCATACTGGTAGCTGGCAAGGAAAATTGACCACCTGAGGACGCGAGGAGACAGCACTTGGGGGGTCTGCTATTCGGGAGCAAACAAGCCAAGCAACGGCTTGTGGTCAGTCACCACGGTGAAGGGCCGCCCGTACAAGAAATCATGGAATTTTTTTACTCCCTTCACGATTGCCAGACCCTCCTTGTCAATTTGCGAGTAGTTCCGCTCGGTTGCATTGAGTGTCTGGGAAAAGTACGCCACCGGTACCTCTCTTCCATCCGGGAGTTGGTGCCCCAGGACAGCGCCAATGCCATAGGGTGAGGAGTCACATGCTAGCACCACCGGCAGCCTCTCGTCGAAGTGTGCCAAGACAGAGTTTGAGACAAGCAAGTCCTTGACTGCCTGGAATGCGGCCTCCTGGCGCTGGCCCCACACCCAAGGGGCCCGCTTGTCCAGGAGTCTGTGTAGGGGCTCCGCTACCGCCGCCTTATGGGGAAGGAAGGAATGGTAAAAGTTCAATAGTCCCAAGAAGGCCTGAAGTTCAGTCTTGCTCTTGGGCGCTGGGGCATCACAAATGGCCCGTACCTTGTCCCCAGTCGGGTGGACCCCTTCTGCGTCCACCATGAATCCCAGAAAGTCCACCTGAGGCACTCCTAGTAGACATTTTTCCCGCTTCACCTTGAGACCCGCCGTCTGGAAACGCTGCAGAACGGTGCGGAGGCGGTCCTCAAACTCCTCTGGTGTGGGCCCGGCAATCAACACATCATCGAAGAAGGGGGTGACGCCAGGAATCCCTTTAAGGAGAGAGTCCATTAGATTCTGGAATATGCCTGGTGCCACGCTGACCCCGAATTGCAGCCGCTTTACCCTGAACGCTCCTCTGTGTGTCACAATCGTCTGTGCCTCTGCTGTGGCCTCATCTACTGGCAGCTGTTGATATGCTTGGGCCAAGTCCAGCTTGCCAAAAATTTTCGACCCAGCCAGTGTGGCAAGGACATGGCTGACCACTGGCACTGGGTATGCATGGGCCGTGAGGGCCTTGTTTATGGTACATTTGTAGTCTGCGCAGATACGGACTGAACCATTAGGCTTGACGGGAGTGACGATTGGGGTTTCCCAGGGGGCATTAGGCACCGGCTCCAGCACTCCTTGCTCCACGAGTCGGTCCAATTCCTCGTCTATACGGGGTTTCAAGGCGAATGGGACCCGGCGGGCCTTGAGCCTGACCGGTCGTACTGCGGTGTCAAGCTGTAGCGCAATGGGGGGGCCGTATACTGTCCCAATTTCCCGTCGAAAACCCCTGGAAATTCCTTGCATATGGCGTCCACGTCCACTTGTAAGCTAGTGTGGTTCACCCCGGTGACAGCTAGCCCCAGTGGTCCAAACCATGCCAATCCCAGTAAGCTAATGTAGGGGCCCTTGACCACAAGCAAGTCCAGTTGCCGCGTCCGCCCTCGGTATTGCACCCTGAAGGTCCCCACCCCCATTGTGGGGACCTTACGTTTCTGGAAGTCCCGCAGGGTGAATGGGGCCGGCCTGAGTTTGGGACCCCCAGTAGGACACAGTTTCCTTAAGGTCCTTGCCGAGATTAATAATAATAATAATAATAATAAATTTTATTTATATCCCGCCCTCCCCAGCCAAAGCCGGGCTCAGGGCGGCTAACAACAATAAAATAATCAATCAAATAATCACACAATCTAAAAATATTTCATTATAAAAATTAATTAAATCAAATTGATGGCAACCAATTAAGTAGAATTATGTGCAGGTTGCCAGAGGAGGGAGTCAGGCTGCGCCCTGACCAAAGGCCTGGCGGAACAACTCTGTCTTGCAGGCCCTGCGGAAAGATGTCAGGTCCCGCAGGGCCCTAGTCTCTTTTGACAGAGCATTCCACCAGTTTGGAGCTGCAGCCGAGAAGGCCCTGGCTCTAGTTGAGGCCAGCCTAACCTCTCTGAGGCCTGGGACCTTGAGGATGTTATTATTTGCAGACCGTAGGTTTCTCTGTGGGGCATACCAGGAGAGGCGGTCCCGTAGGTACGAGGGTCCTAGGCCGTATTATGGATAGAGTTGAACCCGTGTCAAGCTCCATGCGGCATGGGGCCCCCTCTATCTGTACCTCTACATAAATTTTCTCTACGTTGGGGTGGGGCAACTGGTATACCTGGCAGTCCGTGAGCTCCGTCGAGTTGCCTTGGTGCGTTGGGCCCCGGGACCTGGGGCTCTTGGGTTGGTCATCTGATGCCTGGTGTCGGGTGAGCCGAGCCCGACACACCCGGGCGATGTGTCCCGATTTTCTGCACTGCCTGCACTCTGCGTTGCGGAAACGGCAGGTCCTCCTCTCGTGACTCTCCCCGCAGCTTGCACAGTTTCCTCCTTCTCGTCGAGGCAGCTGTGGTCTGTGCGCTGCTTGAGTGCGCTGCTGTACTCGGTGCACCTCCTCCCTGTCGGATCCTGAGTCGTCGGTGAGGTCTTCGTGGTGGACCCTCGGTTGGGATGGCAGGCTCGGCCGTGCCTCTTGCGTCGACCTCTCGGCAGCTTCCGTTGCCAGGGCCTCCTCCAGAGCGACCTGGAACGTTAGGTCCTTCTTAGCATAGAGGCGTCGTTGCAGCTTCTCATCCTTCAGGCCACCGACGAGGCGGTCACGAAGCATGTTCTCCAGCTCTGAGAAGTTGCAGAACCGGGCAGCTTGGCGGAGAGAGGTCACAAACCCAGTTATGGTTTCCCCAGGGGCTTGTCGCTTTGCGTAGAAGGCATTTCGACGAGCCACCACTGAGGGCTGTGGCGAAAAGTGCCCCTTCAGCTGTTCCATTATTGTTTTGTATGGAACGGTAGCGACGTCTTCAGGCGCAAGTAGAGCCCGGGCAATTTCAAACGTCTCCTCTCCGCAGACGCTGAAGAATATCGCCCTCTTCTTGGCGTCTTCTTCATCGGTGACCCCTTTGGCTTCTAGGAGGAAGGTGAAACGGGAGGCATACGCTTCCCAGTCTCCAGATGCTGGGTTGAACGGTGAGAAGCTGCTGTCGGTTGCCATTTTGAGTTCCTTGTGTCCCGGAGCTGAAGCCTGGATACACGGTGCGAGGCAGCGGTGCGGCAGGTGGCGGTACTGCGGTGCTGTGTGTGGCAGTCAGCTCAGCGGGATCCCACCTTCGTCGCCAGTGAAATATACTCAGAGTCGCAAAGTGATTTCATGCTCTTTATTCAGCTCATAGTGGTGAGGAGGAATGAATGAAAGTCCCCTCACAGTATCTGCTTTATATACATTATTTACACAATGGGCTGCACATGATTGGCTAATTCTGGAATTCTACTGTAAGCCAATCAGGTTGTGGATTCACTTCTATCTGGAGCAGGATTGGGTGGTTCCTGCCAACCAATCATACTGCTGCATTGTTCTAGGACCAATCAGACTGCTGCATTCTGAATCCTATTGTTCTAGGACTAATCAGACTGCTGCAATTTGGATCCTATTGTTCTAGGACCAATCAGACTGCTTCAGTTTGGATCCTATTCAGCTCAGTACATAACAACTCCTATTGATGCAGCCCAGAATTGCATTGGCTTTTTTAGCTGCCGCGTCACACTGTTGGCTCATGTCAAGTTTGTGGTCAACCAAGACTCCTAGATCCTTTTCACATGTACTGCTCTCAAGCCAGGTGTCACCCATCTTGTATTTGTGCCTCTCATTTTTTTTGCCCAAGTACAATACTTTACATTTCTCCCTGTTAAAATTCATCTGGTTTGTTTTGGCCCAGTTCTCTAATCTGTCAAGGTCGTTTTGAAGTGTGATCCTGTCCTCTGGGGTGTTAGCCACCCCTTCCAGTTTGGTGTCATCTGCAAATTTGATCAGGATGCCCTTGAGTCCATCATCCAAGTCGTTGATAAAGATGTTGAATAAGACCGGGCCCAAGACAGAACCCTGTGGCACCCCACTAGTCACTCTTCTCCAGGATGAAGAGGAACCATTGATGAGCACTCTTTGGGTTCGGTCAGTCAGCCAGTTACAAATCCACTGAGTCGTAGCATAGTCAAGACCGCATTTTACCAGTTTCTTTACAAGAATATCATGGGGCACCTTGTCAAATGCCTTGCTGAAATCAAGGTAGGCTACATCCACTGCGTTCCCTTCATCTACCAGGCTTGTAATTCTGTCAAAAAACGAGATCAGGTTAGTCTGACATGACTTATTTTTCAGAAATCCATGCTGACTATTGGTGATCACAGCATTCCTTTCTAGGTGCTCGCAGACTGTTTGCTTAATGATCTGCTCCAGAATCTTCCATGCTATTGATGTCAGACTGACTGGGCGGTAATTATTTGGGTCCTCTCTTTTCCCCTTTTTGAAAATAGGGACAACATTTGCCCTCCTCCAGTCTGCCGGGACTTCGCCTGTTCTCCAGGAATTCTCAAAGATGACTGCCAGTGGTTCTGAGATCACATCTGCCAGTTCTTTTAATACTCTTGGATGCAGTTCATCTGGCCCTGGAGACTTGAATACATCTAAACTAGCCAAATATTCTTGTACTATCTCCTTAGTTATTCTGGGCTGTGTTTCCTTTGCTGAATCATTTGCTCCAAATTCTTCAGGTCGGGCATTGTTTTCTTTATCAGAGAAGACTGAGGCAAAGAAGGCATTGAGGAGTTCAGCCCTTTCTGTGTCCCCTGTTTGCATTTCACCATCTTCTCCTCTGAGTGACCCCACTGTTTCTTTGTTCTTCCTTTTGCTACGAACATACCCATAAAAGCCTTTTTTGTTGCTTTTAACCTCTCTAGCAAGCCTGAGTTCATTCTGTGCTTTAGCTTTTCTGACTTTGTGTCTACACGTGCTGGCTATTTGTTTGAATTCCTCTTTGGTGGTTTCCCCCCTTTTCCATTTTTTGTACACATCCTTTTTTAATCTTAATTCAGTTAAAAGTTCTTTAGATAGCCACCCTGGCTTCTTTAGGCACCTTCCATGTTTCCGTCTCATTGGTATTGCCTGACGTTGTGCTTTTACTATCTCCCTCTTAACAAACTCCCAGCCATCATGAACTCCCTTTCCTTTTAGTATTGCTGTCCATGGGATCTCACCCAGCACTTCCCTAAGTTTTATGAAGTCGGCTTTCTTAAAGTCAAGAAATTGAGTCCTAGTATGCTTGGCTGCTCCTTTCCGCTGTATAGTAAACTTCAGAAGAGCATGATCACTCGCGCCTAATGATCCTTCCACATCTACCCCACTAACCAGGTCATCAACATTGGTTAGGACCAGATCTAAAATGGCTGTTCCTCTTGTTGCTTCTCCCACTTTCTGGACAATGAAGTTGTCTGCAAGGCCAGTGAGGAATCTGTTTGACCTTATGCTCTTGGCTGAGTTTGACGTCCAACAAATAACTGGGTAATTGAAGTCCCCCATTACTACTATCTCCCTTCCTTTTGCATGCTTGGCCATCTGTTCCAGGAAGGCATCATCTATGTCCTCCGTTTGGCTTGGGGATCTATAGTAAACTCCCACAATGAGGTCTCTGTTATTCTTCTCTCCCTTAATTTTGACTCAAATGCTCTCACTTTGGCTTTGAGGTTCTAAATCTTGGATCTCTTCACAGGTATACACATCCCTGACATATAACGCCACTCCTCCTCCTTTCTTGTCTGGTCTGTTTCTCTGAAATAGATTGTATCCCCCCATTATTACATTCCAATCGTGGGACTTATCCCACCAGGTTTCAGTGATGCCTATTATGTCATATTTAGTTTGCTGTACCAAGAGCTCAAGCTCATCTTGTTTATTTCCCATGCTTTGCGCATTAGTGTACAGACATTGAAGTCCATTAATCATTCCCCCGTGTCTCTTATTTAAGGATTTTTTCCTCCCACCACTAGGTCCGCGTGCTGTTTGCTCCATTTGGTCTATGACATTTGGATGATCATCTTCATTAATTGATAGACTCCTACCTTCAGGAGCACTGTCTCCCTCCCCCACATTAGTCAGTTTAAAGCCCTCCTGATGAGGTTTCTGAGATTTTTGGCAAAAACATTTCTCCCAACCGTTGTGAGGTGCAGCCCATCACTTGCCAGAAGTCCATCTTCAAGAAACTGCAGTCCGTGATCTAAGAATCCAAACCGTTGCTGTTTACACCATTTGCGAAGCCAGCTGTTCACTTCCACTATTTTCCCCTCTCTCCCTGGGCCACGTCGTTCAACTGGGAGGACAGATGAGATGACAATTTGTGCATTTAGTTGCTTCAATTTCCTGCCGAGAGCCTCGTAGTCTCTTTTGATCTTCTGGAGGCTATTGCTTGCAGTGTCATTGGTTCCCACATGAACCAAGAGGAAGGGGTATTTGTCAGTGGGTTTTATGATTCCTTGCAGTCGTTCAGTTACATCTTGGATCTTAGCCCCGGGGAGATAGCACACTTCCCAAGACATCTTGTCAGGCCCACAGATCACTGCTTCTGTTCCCCTCAGTAGGGAATCCCCTATCACCACTACACGCCTCCTCTTGGGTTTGGTCGGGGTTCTTCTGTGAGCTGTCCATTCCAAGGTCGCCTGCACATTCCCTGAGGACTGACTTTGCTGCTCGTCTTCATATGCCTGATCGACTGTAATGAGGGAGAGATCCTCAAATGGAGTCTGCTCTTCGTCTTCCATGCTAGGGGAGAGGACCTCAAAGCGATTGTGTATTTCTAAACAATCAGAGTGAACCCTGGGCCTCCTACTTCTTTGAGTCACGTTTCTCCATATATCTGGCTCCTGTGTTGGTGAACTAGCCTCCTTCTCAGGGGAGTCCCCTGTCTCCTCCTTGGTGGGGACGGTGTGCTCTGTTGCTTCCAAGAAGAGCTCCAGCTCTCTAATTCTTTGGAGCGTAGCTACACGTTCCTCCAGTTGCTGGACTTTGTCTTTTAAAAGGGCAATCAACATGCAATTGCTGCAGGTAAAGCTGCCTGCAACCTTTGGCAAGATGGCAAACATTGCGCAGGAATCGCAGGCGACTGCAGCTGTTCCCTCCCCTTCCATCTTGAGATCGTGTCGTTGGGGGTGGCTACAGAGGTCCTCCATCATAAAAAGCTTGAAGACAGGACAAATAACTTCCCCCACAAAAAAACCTAGGTCTCCCCCAACAAACGTTTGAGACTAGCTCCCCTAAATCTAAAAGATGGGTATAACTGCCCTGCAAACTCTGATAAGCTCCTCCCACAGCTAATCCCCTGCCTCAACAGGAACCCTGCCCCCTCTGACCTTTACACAGGGAAAACAGCTAATCAGCCACAAAGAAACACACACACACAAGAAAACCCTTTTTGCTCCTTCTTCAACTGCTGCCCTGCAAACTCTGATAAGCTCCTCCCACAGCTAATCCCCTGCCTCAACAGAAACCCTGCCCCCTCTGACCTTTACACAGGGAAAACAGCTAATCAGCCACAAAGAAACACACACACACACAAGAAAACCCTTTTTGCTCCTTCTTCAACTGCTGCCCTGCAAACTCTGATAAGCTCCTCCCACAGCTAATCCTCTGCCTCAACAGAAACCCTGCCCCCTCTGACCTTTACACAGGGAAAACAGCTAATCAGCCACAAAGAAACACACACACACACAAGAAAACCCTTTTTGCTCCTTCTTCAACTGCTGCCCTGCAAACTCTGATAAGCTCCTCCCACAGCTAATCCTCTGCCTCAACAGAAACCCTGCCCCCTCTGACCTTTACACAGGGAAAACAGCTAATCAGCCACAAAGAAACACACACACACACACACACACACACACACGAAAACCCTTTTTGCTCCTTCTTCAACTGCTGCCCTGCAAACTGTAATCTCTCCCAGATTACTCTCTGCCCTGTAATCTCTCCCAGATTACTCTCTTCTCCACATTAATATTCATATTTAATTCAAAGTAATCTCTCAATGTTTTTTGAGCCTTCTTTAAAACTTCCTCATCTCTAAATAAGGTGTCATTCATCCTCCATCTGAAGGAGCCAGTTGATATTAATTTCATCTCCATCTTAACAGCATTATGGTCAGAGCTGGTTTTCGGGCAGATTTCCACTTTCCTTGTCTTCGGTGCCATTTCTCTAGTTACCCATATTTGGTCAATTCTAGTCCATGTCATTTTGGCTTCAGAGAAGAAGGTTCCCTCCTTAGCCAAGGGGTTCTTTATTCTTCAAATTATGGCAAAAACTATATGAAACAGATATTGATAGACGACTTCTCAAAATACTTAGAGAGTTACATTCAGACACCACAGTTAAAATTAGAACTGGGATGTCAGGCAACTATACTGATCCACTGCCACTGGAGAAAGGGGTTAAACAGGGCTGTTTGTTAGCGCCGTTCCTCTTTAATTTCTATATAAACGACATTGTTCAACATATGGCAAAGTATAAGTCATCAGCTCCTGCCCTGGAAGGCAAACACCTGAATATATTGCTATATGCGGATGACATGGCTGTCATGGCACTCACTCGAAGGGGCCTACACAGCATGCTGGAGGGGCTCGCAGCTTATTGTTCCCAAAACTCTCTAAAGATAAATTATGACAAAACAAAAATTGTGGTATTTACTAGAGCTCGCCACACATTTAGATGGTCTTTAGATGAACACAAAATTGAACAGTGTCTTTTTAAAAAATATCTTGGTATCACTTTCCAAGCTACATCTAGCTGGCTTGCCCACTTCAAGACTGTAGCCCTTCTAACACGTAGGACAATCGGTGCTCTGCTCAGTTTTTTTTATTTGAGGGGAGGGCAACTGGTGATCCCGGCACTAAAAGCTTTTGTTGGAAAAGTGATTCCCCAGATGTTATATGGAGTAGAACTCTGGGGATGGAATCAGAAGCTGTTAGAACGGCTTGAAATCTTCCAAATTTTTTATCTCAGAAGAATTCTAGGCCTGCCTCAGAGTACTCCGGCAGCTCTCCTAAGAGTGGAAGTAGTATTACCTTCTGTGTCTGCCAGGGCCCACTTAAGATTCCTGCGTTTTTTCACCAACCTCATAGATGCCCCGAACACCTTATTGGCTAAACAAGCCTTTGTATCATTACAAAATAATACTACTTGGGCTAAAAAACCTACTAGATATCCTATCCAGATACAATCTACCTGAGTTTAATACCCTCAAATTGTGGAGCCCAGATAAAGTTCGGGAATGGATCTTTGAAAAAGACGCCTTCTTGGACTCCACAAAGATAAAGAACTCTGGGTTTTCCTACTTGTTTCCCCGAGTAAAAGCAGTTAAAATCTGTGCCAACTACTTGGCGGAGATCACTGATCCCACCCTTCGGAGAGCTTTCACTATGGCACGGTTTCAAACATTGCCAACTGCATATCTGACCGGTAGATTCACAAAAACCCCAGTAGAACATCGTTTATGCCCTTGCCTTATGAAAATTAAAGAGGATCTTACACATTACCTCCTCTATTGCCCCATCTATTCGGGCTTTGCATTTGCATTGCTGCAAATTATACCCGACTCTATAACCAATCCTGAAGATAGAGTAAAATGTTTGTTAGTTGATGCAAACCCACGTATTACCCATGTGGTAGCGGTTTTTGTGATGAAGGCCATGAAAGCCAGGGAAAGATTTATGGATGACAATGTAAAGACCCCTTCATCGTCTGTTTAACTCGTTGCTTGTTTTCCCTCTCTTTCTATTTTGTGGGATGAAGGTCTTGTTGGCATAGTATGTAATGAATTTTAATATTTTTAACTATTGTTGTGTTGATGTTTGTGTACAGGCATGGTCCTCACAATAAACAGATTTGTTGTTGTTGTTTTATTCTTCAAATGTCCACTAGATCCAAGTTGTCTGTCATCTCAAAAAAGGTCTTCGGTAGTCTACCATCCTTGGTGACTACCTGTTTTTGTGCCTTGTCCATATAAGTAGATACCACGCCATTCATATCTCCCATCAAAACTACATTGTAATCCAAATAGTCCATCAGGATCTCATGCAACTTTTTAAAGAAATCAGATTTCCCCTCGTTTGGTGCATAAACACCTACTATCAAAAAATTTTCTCCCTGTATTTGAATTTCAACTGCCACAAATCTTCCTTGGTCATCTTTAAATAAAAACTTTGGTTGCAATCTTTCTTTTACATAAATCACAACTCCTCTTTTTTTTACCTTGTCCGATGAAATAAACTCCTGACCAAGTCTTTTGTTCACCAATAATTTCCTGTGTAATCTTGTTATATGAGTTTCTTGTAAGCAAATCAGGTCCAATTGCTCCTTTTTTAATAGATGAAACACAGATCTCCTTTTCTGAGGGGAGTTCAAACCATGGCAGTTCCAAGTTAAAAGTTGCAGAGCCATGATGTAGGTACTATGCTTCTCCTCCAACAGCACCCAGTGCTTGTTCCTGTTCTGTCGGTGGTATCACCTTCTTTAAGCGCTCTCTCAGTTCAGGAGAGAGATCTGGAATGTCTAGAGTTTCACTTACAAGAGTTCTTAACTCTCCTTTGGCTTTCTTCTGCAGGTCTTCTCCGTGGTCTCTCCAAAATTTAATTTTGTCGTCCTATGATCTTATCTTTATCTTTTTGCCTTTATAGCTAAAAGACAAACCTTCAGGAAATTCCCACCTAAAAAAGATTCCGTTGCCTCTCAATTGTGCAACCAAGTCCTTGTAGTTGGATCTAAGGTCCAAAAGATGTTTCGGAATATCTTTAAATATCTCCACTCTTGATTGATGTATTACCAAGGTCCTTTGGAAGTGTAGGCTCAAGATTCTGTCTCTCTCCTCTTTTGTTCGAAGGGTGATCAGACAGTCTCTCACTCTGTCTTTTCTCCCTCCTTTTCCAAGTCTAAAAGCTCTCACTATCTTGAAACTCTCCTTCTCCAGATCTGGGTTCCAAAAGTCTGTAAATTCCTTTGTAAGAAAGTCAATCAAGTTATTTTTCTCCAGTTCAGGGACTGCCCTGATCCTTAAATTTGCCTGTTTCTCCCTCAACTCAATCAAAGAGAGGGTTGATTTATGTTCTTGTAGTTCTTTATGTATTGGTGGGATCTTCTCCTCTACAACAGTGGCTGTATATTTCGCAATTTCTTTCGCCTCGTCCGCTGTCTTTCGTATTGAACTTGATTCCTGTACTAATCTCTGAATGGTCTCGGTGTTAACGTTCACTTTCTGAACCAAAGTATTAATACTTGTAGTATTTTGGTTAATACTTGTAGTGTTTTGATCTATTTTATTCGATGTCTCAGCTAGTTGTTTACTTATTTTGTCCAAAGTCTCATTTATTTTGCTGAGAGCCTGAGCCACTTCATCAGCAGCCATACCTTTAGACTTAGGTTGTGCCAGTGAGGTTGTAATTGGCAAGTCAGAAGGGCTAGATATCGAAGCTCTCCTTTGAAGCCCAACGTCTGTGCGTAGTACTTTCCTAGATCTGGTTGCTTTTTGAGGCTCTAGTTTGTCTTTCCCATCAGCCATAACCATCCAGATAAGAACCAAATTCGGTCACGTACTCCAACAAAGTCAGAACCTGTCAAGGTCAGTCACACGCTCAGAGGCAAAGAGAACAAGGATTGTTTTGCAGTGGAAAATTCCCTTAATCCAGCCACAGTTGCAGCAATTTCGCAGTTCCTCTAGGGGGACATAGTATCAGTAATTGTCAATGGTGGTTCCCCCCCCCCTATTTTTTCAAGTAACTTATTTTACCTTCCGTCCCCCAATCTCCAAAAGACGACAGTCCCAGATTATTTATTGCTTGATACTTTAAGACCAGGAGAGACCAGTCAGTAATATTGTATCTTGATCGTGTCCTCAAACGCAGAGTTAACTGTTGCAAAGGAAAGATACTTTCAGTGACAGCACACTTCCTGGTACAGCTTTTAGCTGATCACAAACATTAGTCTCAGGGATTTGAGCAGTGAATTTAGTTGCTCTGGTTCTCTCTTTTAGCAGGGAAATACTGATTCAAGTCCTTCCCCCCTCCTCCCCTGCCTCAGAAGAGGGGCTAGCACTGTTAGATGTTCGGATTATACTCCTTCAAGACGTCCTTTAAGATTTCCGCTTACGAACTCATTGCTTAACTTCTTTACAAAAAAACGGGAGGCAGACTTCCTTTTTATACCTCTCCGCGTTCAGTGCCAAATCTTTAAAGACAGTTCCTTTACTTGCCAAATAACCTACTCACGGGTCGTTGATCTTGGTGCCAAATTTGAAGGAAGAAGGCAGCGCTCTCCGGCAACGGCTTTGCGGCTTCACTCCACGGAAGAAGCAGACGACTCACAGCACAGCGCCACTTCCCCGCTCTGCTCCGGAGCCCAAAACTGAGCTCCTTAGCGGATTCGGGGCGCACAAAGAGGTGCCTGCCGAGTCCCACGGCCACAGGCTTCACCCGCCTGTGGGTTTTAAGGGTTCCCGCTGCGCCGTAGCGGTAAAAACCCGATTTTCCGTGGAGCAAATTCCCTCCGTTTTAGAGGGAGTCAGCCATTTTCCGATCGCGCCGCCCCGGAAGTACAATAAAAAAAAGCAATCCAATCTTCTTCCAGCGTCCCCTCCCCCCGGTCCCGGGATTGTCAGTCTTTTTTTGTCCCATTAGTCTGTCACATTAACCTGGTGCTCTTATATCCGAGGCCTTCAAATCTCTTCCATGTCCCTTTCGCAGCTCTTCTTCATATTTCCCTTTCACTCGCGGGAACTCCAGCTTAATAGTGTTTTTGACCCTTTTCAGCAAATCAGCCCTTTTCTCACAGTCCAGACTAAGCTCCATGTGATGTTTAAGAACATATTTCAAATTCCCTCCAAAATTAAAAGTCCCAACAGCTCCAAACCTCTGACGGCCCATTACCAGACTCGGAAAGTCCAAGCATCCCTGCAAAGGGGGGTCAATCCAACCCCCCATTTCCAGTTCAATCCAAACTTTATCTTTCCAAGCCTGGTTTTTTCCAAGTTCATTTATCAGATCCAAAGGCTCATTTTCCTGCTGGGCCAAAAGTCCCTCCATCCCTGGCGTCCCAGATTCAGCAAAATCCTCTTCTTTCTGTTGTTCTGTCAAGGCACACTCCTGTTTTAGTTCCTGAATGGGCTCCATATACTTTTCCACTACCTGATCAAAGGTTCTGGCAGCATTAGTCATAAAGACCATCTTCTGACTTAACTGATCCAATAGGGCGTTTATTTTACAGAAAGCACCCAACAGTGCTTCTGAAGGCATTGTCCTGCAAGGTCACAAAATTCTTTCCCACAGTTGTAATCAGTAACAGCCGAAAGTACCCAGGATTTGTTACAATTTCATAGTTCCCCTCTAGGGGGAAAAACTTCTGATTGTTCTTTTCCTTGAAAACAATAGCAACAGAGTTTCTTCTTTAAGATATTTTGTCCATAATTGTTCCTTTAAAAGACGAAAGGAAACAATGGAATCACAGTATTTCCCTCTTTTTAACTATCTGTCAAAGCATTTATTTCTGGTCAATGAGCTTCAATCGTCAAATCTGACACCCCGCTCCAGGGTCAGGACAGTGGAAAATTACTTTACTTTAACTTTATTTCCGCAGGTTTAAACAACTCAATAAAAGTCCCCCTTCTTCTCCTGCTTCCAAAGGGGGGTTTCGCAATTTTGAATGATGAAAGACGATCCTTTAAAAGTGATTTTTAAGGCTCTAGTTTACGTTCTCTTTGCTTTGTTATAACTACAAGAAAACGGAACGGTGACTTCCTGATTAGCCCTTTCCATTTCAGTACCAAATTAGAGTAAATTTTAGAGTCCAAGTTCATTTTATTTCGCCAATTCTTATTTAAAATCCAGGTATTTAGCGTTCCAGTACTCACGGTTAGTTATTTTCAATGCCAAATTGACCCAGGAAAAAGGCAGCGCTCTCCGGCAACGGCTGTGCGGCTTCGCTCCGCAGAAAAAGCAATTGACTCACAGCACCGCGCCACTTCCCCCTCTTCACTTCGGAGCCCGTTTCTGGGTTCCTTAGTGGGTTGGGGGGGCGCTAAAGGTGCCCGCCGAGTCCCACGGTCACAGGCTTCATCCGCCTGTGATTTTCAGAAGGGTCCCCGCTACACCGCAGCAGAAAGGACCCGTTTCGTGCGGAGCTTGTCCCTCCAGTTCAGAGGGAGTCCGCCATCACTGTAGGCGCCACCCCGGAAGTACCTCCCTCAGGCCTCTTAAGCTGTGGCGGTGAGTGCAGGGTCCGCCCCCTAGGCCAGATGGAGTTGGCAGGAAAGGGAGTGGCCCACCCAGGACTCGCTAGAGCAGCAGCAGTGTCCCAGAAGACTTCCTCAGGCCTCTTAAGCTGTGGCGGTGAGTGCAGGCTCCGCCCCCTAGGCCAGATGGAGTTGGCAGGAAAGGGAGCGGCCCACCGAGCACTTGCTAGAGGAGCAGCAGTGTCCCGGAAGCCTCCCTCACGCCTCTTAAGCTGTGGCAGTGAGTGCAGGCTCCGCCCCCTAGGCCAGATGGAGTTGGCAGGAAAGGGAGTGCCCCACAAAGCACACACTAGAGCAGCAGCAGTGTCCCGGAAGCCTCCCTCAGGCCTCTTAAGCTGTGGCAGTGAATGCAGGATCCGCCCCCTAGGCAAGATGGACTTGGCAGGAAAGGGAGCGGCCCACCCAGCACTCACTAGAGCAGCAGCAGCAGCAGCAGTGTCCCAGAAGCCTCCCTCAGGCTTCTTAAGATGTGGCGGTGAGTGCAGGCTCTGCCCCCTAGGCCAGACGGAGTTGGCAGGAAAGGGAGCGGCCCACCCAGCACTTACTATAAGAGCAGCAGCAGCAGTGTCCCGGAAGCGTCCCTCAGGCCTCTTAAGTTGTGGCGGTGAGTGCAGCCTCCGCCCCCTAGGCCAGGTGCAGTTGGCAGGAAAGGGAGCGGCCCACCCAGCACTCACTAGAGCAGCAGCAGTGTCACGGAAGCCTCCCTCAGGCCTTTTAAGCTGTGGCAGTAAGAGGCCGGAGGGAGGCTTCCGGGACACTGCTGCTGCTCTAGTGAGTGCTGGGTGGGCCGCCGCCTTTCCTGCCAACTCAATCTGGCCTAGGGGGCGGAGCCTGCACTCACCGCCACAGCTTGAGGGCGGCCATCAAGGCTTCCAGAACACTGCTGCTGCTGCTGCTGCTGCTGCTGCTGCTGCTCTAGTGAGTGTTGGGTGGGCCGCTCCCTTTCCTGCCAACTCCATCTAACCTAGGGGGCAGAGCCTGCACTCACCGCCACAGCTTAAGAGGCCTGAGGGAGGCTTCCGGGACACTGTTGCTGCTGCTCCTGCTGCTGCTCTAGCGAGTGCTGGGTGGGCCGCTTCCTTTCCTGCCAAATGCATCTGGCCTAGGGGGCGAAGCCTGCACTCACCGCTACAGCTTAAGAGGCCTGAGGGAGGCTTCCGGGACACTGCTGCTGCTGCTGCTCTCATGAGTGATGGGTGGGCCGCTCCCTTTCGGGCCAACTCCATCTGGCCTAGGGGGTGGAGCCTGCACTCACCGCCACAACTTAAGAGGCCTGAGGGAGGCTTCCGGGACACTGCTGCTGCTGCTCTAGTGAGTGTTGGGTGGGCCGCTCCCTTTCCTGCCAACTCCATCTGGCCTAGGGGGCGGAGCCTGCACTCACCGCCACAACTTAAGAGGCCTGAGGGAGGCTTCCGGGACACTGCTGCTGCTCTAGTGAGTGCTGGGGGGCTGCTCCCTTTCCTGCCAACTCCATCTTGCCTAGGGGCGGAGCATGCACTCACTGCCACAGCTTAAGAGGCCTGAGGGAGGCTTCCAGGACATTGCTGCTGCTACTGCTCTAGTGAGTGCTGGGTGGGCCGCTCCCTTTCCTGCCAACTCCATCTGGCCTAAGGGGCGGAGCCTGCACTCACCGCCACAGCTTAAGAGGCCTGAGGGAGGCTTCCGGGACACTGCTGCTGCTGCTCTAGTGAGTGCTGGGTGGGCCGCTCCCTTTCCTGCCAACTCCATCTGGCCTATGGGGTGGAGCCTGCACTCACCACCACAGCTTAAGAGGCCTGAGGGAGGCTTCCAGCACACTGCTGCTGCTGCTCTAGTGAGTGCTGGGTGGGCCGCTACCTTTCCTGCCAACTTCATCTGGCCTAGGGGGCGGAGCCTGCACTCACCGCCACAACTTAAGAGGCCTGAGGGAGGCTTCCAGCACACTGCTGCTGCCGCTCTAGTGAGTGCTGGGTGGGCCGCTCCCTTTCCTGCCAACTCAGTCTGGCCTAGGGGGTGGAGCCTGCACTCACCGCCACAGCTTAAGAGGCCTGAGGGAGGCTTCCGGGACACTGCTGCTGCTGCTGCTCTAGTGAGTGCTGGGTGGGCGGCTCCCTTTCCTGCCAACTCCATTTGATCTGGGGGGCGGAGGCTGTACTCACCGCCACAGCTTAAAAGGCCTGAGGGATGCTTCCTGGACATTGCTGCTGCTGCTGCTCTAGTGAGTGCTGGGTGGGCCGCTCCCTTTCCTGCCAACTCAATCTGGCCCAGGGGCCGGAGTCTGCACTCACCGCCACAGCTTTAGAGGCGTGAGGGAGGCTTCTGGGACACTGCTGCTGCTGCTGCTGCTCTAGTGAGTGCTGGGTGGGCCGCTGCCTTTCCTGCCAACTCCATCTGGCCTAAGGGGCGGAGCCTGCACTCACCGCCACAGCTTAAGAGCCCTGAGGGAGGCTTCCGGGACACAGCTGCTGCTGCTCTAGTAAGTGCTGGGTGGGCCGCTCCCTTTCCTGCCAACTCCATCTGGCCTAAGGGGCGGAGCCTGCACTCACCGCCAAAGCTTAAGAGGCCTGAGGGAGGCTTCCGGGACACTGTTGCTGCTGCTCCTGCTGCTGCTCTAGCGAGTGCTGGGTGGGCCGCTTCCTTTCCTGCCAAATGCATCTGGCCTAGGGGGCAGAGCCTGCACTCACCGCCACCGCTTAAGAGGCCTGAGGGAGGCTTCCGGGACACTGCTGCTGCTGCTGCTCTAGTGAGTGCTGGGTGGGCCGCTCCCTTTCCTGCCAACTCCATCTGCCCTAGGGTGCGGAGCCTGCACTCACCGCCACAACTTAAGAGGCCTGAGGGAGGCTTCCGGTAAACTGCTGCTTCTGCTCTAGTGAGTGCTGGGTGGGCCGCTCCCTTTCCTGCCAACTCCATCTGCCCTAGGGGGTGGAGCCTGCACTCACCGCCACAGCTTAAGAGGCCTGAGGGAGGCTTCCGGGACACTGCTGCTGCTCTAGTGAGTGCTGGGGGGCTGCTCCCTTTCCTGCCAACTCCATCTTGCCTAGGGGCGGAGCATGCACTCACTGCCACAGCTTAAGAGGCCTGAGGGAGGCTTCGAGGACATTGCTGCTGCTACTGCTCTAGTGAGTGCTGGGTGGGCCGCTCCCTTTCCTGCGAACTCCATCTGGCCTAGGGGGTGGAGCCTGCACTCACCGCCACAGCTTAAGAGGCCTGAGGCAGGCTTACGGGATACAGCTGCTGCTCTTGTTGCTGCTCCTATAGTGAGTGCTGGGTGGGCCGCTCCCTTTCCTGCCAATTGCATGTGGCTTAGGGAGCGGAGCTTGCACTCACCGCCACAGCGTAAGAGGCCTGAGGGAGGCTTACGGGACACAGCTGCTGCTCTTGCTGCTGCTCCTATAGTGAGTGCTGGGTGGGCCGCTCCCTTTCCTGCCAACTCCATCTGGCCTGGGGGGCGGAGCCTGCACTCACCGCCACAGCTTGAGGGCCTCCATCAAGGCCTCCGGGACACTGCTGCTACTGTTGCTCTAGTGAGTGCTGGGTGGGCCGCTCCCTTTCCTGCCGACTCCATCTGGCCTAGGGGGCGGAGCCTGCACTCACCGCCACAGCTTAAGAGGCCTGAGGCAGGCTTCCGGGACACTGCTGCGGCTCTAGTGAGTGCTGGGTGGGCCGCTCCCTTTCCTGCCAACTCCATCTGTCCTAGGGGGCAGAGCCTTCACTCACCACCACAGCTTAAAGGGCCTGAGGGAGGCTTCCCAGACACTGCTGCTGCTGCTACTCTAATGAGTGCTGGGTGAGCCGCTCCCTTTCCTGCCAACTCCATCTGGCCTAGGGGGCAGAGCCTGTACTCACCGCCACAGCTTAAGAGGCCTGAGGGAGGCCTCCGGTAAACTGCTGCTGCTCTAGTGAGTGCTGGGTGGGCCGCTCCGTTTCCTGCGAACTCCATCTGGGCTAGGGGGCGGAGCCTGCACTCACCGCCACAACTTAAGAGGCCTGATGGAGGCTTCCGGAACTCTGCTGCTGCTGCTGCTGCTGCTGCACTAGTGAGTGCTAGGTGGGCCACTCCCTTTCCTGCCAACTCCATCTGGCCTAGGGTGTGGAGCCTGCACTCACAGCCACAGCTTAAGAGGCCTGAGGGAGGCCTCCGGTAAACTGCTGCTGCTCTAGTGAGTGTTGGGTGGGCCGCTCCGTTTCCTGCCAACTCCATCTGGGCTAGGGGGCGGAACCTGCACTCACCGCCACAACTTAAGAGGCCTGATGGAGGCTTCCGGGACACTGCTGCCGCTGCTGCTCTAGTGAGTGCTGGGTGGCCCGCTCCCTTTTCTTGCCAACTCCATCTGGCCTAGGGGGCAGAGCCTGCACTCACCGCCACAGCTTAAGAGGCCTGAGGGAGGCCTCCGGGACACTGCTGCTGCTCTAGTAAGTGCTGGGTGGGCCGCTCCCTTTCTTGCCAACTACATCGGGCCTAGGGGGCGAAGCCTGCACTCACCGCCACAGCTTAAGAAGCCTGAGGGAGGCATCCGGGACACTGCTGCTGCTGCTCTTGCTGATGCTGCTCTAGTGAGTGCTGGGTGGGCGGCTCCCTTTCCTGCCAACTCCATCAGGCCCAGGGGGCAGAGCCTGCACTCACTGCCACAGCTGAAGAAGCCTGAGGGAGGGTTACGGGACACTGCTGCTGCGGCTGCTCTACTGAGTGCTGAGTGGGCCGCTTCCTTTCCTCACAACTGCATCTGGCCTAGGGGGCGGAGCTTGCACTCACCGCCACAGCGTAAGAGGCCTGAGGGAGGCTTCCGGGACACTGCTGCTGCTCTAGTGAGTGCTGGGTGGGCCGCTCCCTTTCCTGCCAACTCCATCTGGCCTAGGGGGCGGAGCCTGCACTCACCGCCACAGCTTAAAAGGCCTGAGGGAGGCCTCCGGGACACTGCTGCTGCTCTAGTGAGTGCTGGGTGGGCCGCTCCCTCTCCTGCCAACTCCATCGGGCCTTGGAGGCGGAGCCTGCACTCACCGCCACAGCTGAAGAAGCCTGAGGGAGGCATCGGGAACACTGCTGCTGCTGCTGTTGCTGCTGCTGCTCTAGTGAGTGCTGGGTGCGCCACTCCCTTTCCTGCTAACTCCATTAGGCCCAGGGGGCGGAGCATGCACTCACTGCCACAGCTTAAGAGACCTGAGGGAGGCTTACGGGATACAGCTGCTGCTCTTGCTGCTGCTCCTATAGTGAGTGCTGGGTGGGCCGCTCCCTTTCCTGCCAACTGCATGTGGCCTATGGGGCGGAGCTTGCACTCACCGCCACAGAGTAAGAGGCCTGAGGGAGGCTTACGGGACACAGCGGCTGCTCTTGCTGCTGCTCCTATAGTTAGTGCTGGGTGGGCCGCTCTCTTTCCTGCCAACTCCATCTGGCCTGGGGAGCGGAGCCTGCACTCACCGCCACAGCTTGAGGGCCTCCATCAAGGCCTCCGGGACACTGCTACTACTGTTGCTCTAGTGAGTGCTGGATGGGCCGCTCCCTTTCCTGCCGAATCCATCTGGCCTAGGGGGCGGAGCCTGCACTCACCGCCACAGCTTAAGAGGCCTGAGGCAGGCTTCCGGGACACTGCTGTTGCTGCTGCTCTAGTGAGTGCTGGGTGGGCGGCTCCCTTTCCTGCCAACTCCATCTGGCCTAGGGGGCGGAGCCTGCACTCACCGCTTCATCTTCAGAGGCCTGAGGGAGGCTTCCGGGACACTGCTGCTGCTCTAGTGAGTGCTGGGTGGGCTGCTCCCTTTCCTGCCAACTCCATCTCGCCTAGGGGGCGGAGCCTGCACACACCGCCACAGCTTAAGAGGCCTGAGGGAGGCCTCCGGGACACTGCTGCTGCTCTAGTGAGTGCTGGGTGGGCCGCTCCCTTTCCTGCCAACTCCATCTGGCCTAGGGGGCAGAGCCTGTACTCACCGCCACAGCTTAAGAGGCCTGAGGGAGGCCTCCGGTAAACTGCTGGTGCTCTAGTGAGTGCTGGGTGGGCCGCTCCGTTTCCTGCGAACTCCATCTGGGCTAGGGGGCGGAACCTGCACTCACCGCCACAACTTAATAGGCCTGATGGAGGCTTCCGGGACACTGCTGCTGCTGCTGCTGCTGCACTAGTGAGTGCTAGGTGGGCCACTCCCTTTCCTGCCAACTCCATCTGGCCTAGGGTGTGGAGCCTGCACTCACCGCCACAGCTTAAGAGGCCTGAGGGAGGCCTCCGGTAAACTGCTGCTGCTCTAGTGAGTGCTGGGTGGGCCGCTCCGTTTCCTGCCAACTCCATCTGGCCTAGGGGGCGGAGCCTGCACTCACCGCCACAACTTAAGAGGCCTGATGGAGGCTTCCGGGACACAGCTGCTGCTGCTGCTCTAGTGAGTGCTGGGTGGCCCGCTCCCTTTCCTGCCAACTCCATCTGGCCTAGGGGGCGGAGCCTGCACTCACCGCCACAGCTTAAGAGGCCTGAGGGAGGCCTCCGGGACACTGCTGCTGCTCTAGTAAGTGCTGGGTGGGCCGCTCCCTTTCCTGCCAACTCCATCTGGCCTAGGGGGCGAAGCCTGCACTCACCACCACAGCTTAAGAAGCCTGAGGGAGGCATCCGGGACACTGCTGCTGCTGCTCTTGCTGATGCTGCTCTAGTGAGTGCTGGGTGGGCCGCTCCCTTTCCTGCCAACTCCATCAGGCCCAGGGGGTGGAGCCTGCACTCACTGCCACAGCTTCAGAAGCCTGAGGGAGGGTTACGGGACACTGCTGTTGCGGCTGCTCTACTGAGTGCTGAGTGGGCCGCTTCCTTCCCTGCCAACTGCATCTGGCCTAGGGGGCGGAGCTTGCACTCACCGCCACAGCGTAAGAGGCCTGAGGGAGGCTTCCGGGATACTGCTGCTGCTCTAGTGAGTGCTGGGTGGGCTGCTCCCTTTCCTGCCAACTCCATCTGGGCTAGGGGGCGGAGCCTGCACTCGCCGCCACAGCTTAAGAGGCCTGATGGAGGCTTCCGGGACACTGCTGCTGCTGCTGCTGCTGCTGCTTCTGCTGCTGCTGCTCTAGTGAGTGCTGGGTGGGCCTCTCCCTTTCCTGCCAACTCCATCTGGCCTAGGGGGCAGAGCCTGCACTCACCGCCACAGCTTAAGAGGCCTGAGAGAGGCCTCCGGTACACTGCTGCTGCTCTAGTAAGTGCTGAGTGGGCCGCTCCCTTTCCTGCCAACTCCATCGGGCCTAGGGGGCGGAGCCTGCACTCACCGCCACAGCTGAAGAAGCATGAGAGAGGCCTCCGGTACACTGCTGCTGCTCTAGTAAGTGCTGGGTGGGCCTCGCCCTTTCCTGGTAACTCCATCAGGCCCAGGGGGCGGAGCATGCACTCACTGCCGCAGCTTAAGAGACCTGAGGGAGGCTTACGGGACACTGCTGCTGCTGCTGCCCTAGTGAGGGCTGGGTGGGCCGCTCCCTTTCTTGCCAACTCCATCTTGCCTAGGGGGCGTAGCCTGCACTCACCGCCACAGCTTAAGAGCCCTGAGGGAGGCTCCCAGGACACTGCTGCTGCTCTAGTAAGTGCTGAGTGGGCCACTCCCTTTCCTGCCAACTCCATCTGGCCTAGGGGGCGGAGCCTGCACTCACTGCCACAGCTTAAGAGGCCTGAGGAAGGCTTCCGGGACACTGCTGCTGCTGCTCTAGAGAGTGCTGGGTGGGCCTCTCCTTTTCCTGCCATCTCCATCTGGCCTAGGGGGCGGAGCCTGCACTCACTGCCACAGCTTAAGAGGCCTGAGGGTGGCTTCCGGGACACTGCTGCTGCTGCTCTAGTGAGTGCTAGGTGGGCCGCTCCCTTTCCTGTCAACTCCATCTGGCCTAGGGGGCGGAGCCTGCACTCACCGCCACAGCTTAAAAGGCCTGAGGGAGGCCTCCGGGACACTGCTGCTGCTCTAGTGAGTGCTGGGTGGGAAGCTCCCTTTCCTGCCAACTCCATCTGGCCTAGGGGGCGGAGCCTGCACTCACTGCCACAGCTTAAGAGGCCTGAGGCACGCTTCCGGGACACTGCTGCTGCTGCTGCTCTAGTGAGTGCTGGGTGGGCGGCTCCCTTTCCTGCCAACTCCATCTAGCCTAGGGGGCGGAGCCTGCACTCACTGCCACAGCTTAAGAGGCCTGAGGCACGCTTCCGGGACACTGCTGCTGCTGCTGCTCTAGTGAGTGCTGGGTGGGCGGCTCCCTTTCCTGCCAACTCCATCTGGCCTAGGGGGTGGAGCCTGCACTCACTGCCACAGCTTAAGAGGCCTGAGGCACGCTTCCGGGACACTGCTGCTGCTCTAGTGAGTGCTGGGTGGGCGGCTCCCTTTCCTGCCAACTCCATCTTGCCTAGGGGGCGTAGCCTGCACTCACTGCCACAGCTTAAGAGGCCTGAGGCACGCTTCCGGGACACTGCTGCTGCTCTAGTGAGTGCTGGGTGGGCCACTCCCTTTCCTGCCAACTCCATCTGGCCTAGGGGGCGAAGCCTGCACTCACTGCCACAGCTTAAGAGGCCTGAGGAAGGCTTCCGGGACACTGCTGCTGCTGCTCTAGAGAGTGCTGGGTGGGCCGCTCCCTTTCCTGCCAACTCCATCTGGCCTAGGGGGCGGAGCCTGCACTCACTGCCACAGCTTAAGAGGCCTGAGGGTGGCTTCCGGGACACTGCTGCTGCTGCTCTAGTGAGTGCTAGGTGGGCCGCTCCCTTTCCTGTCAACTCCATCTGGCCTAGGGGGCGGAGCCTGCACTCACCGCCACAGCTTAAAAGGCCTGAGGGAGGCCACCGGGACACTGCTGCTGCTCTAGTGAGTGCTGGGTGGGAAGCTCCCTTTCCTGCCAACTCCATCTGGCCTAGGGGGCGGAGCCTGCACTCACCGCCACAGCTTAAGAGGCCTGAGGGAGGCCTCCGGGACACTGCTGCTCCACTAGTGAGTGCTAGGTGGGCCACTCCCTTTCCTGCCAACTCCATCTGGCCTAGGGGGCGGAGCCTGCACTCACTGCCACAGCTTAAGAGGCCTGAGGGAGGCTTCCGGGACACTGCTGCTGCTGCTGCTCTAGTGAGTGCTGGGTGGGCCGCTCCCTTTCCTGCCAACTCCATCTGGCCTAGGGGGCGGAGCCTGCACTCACCGCTTCAGCTTAAGAGGCCTGAGGGAGGCCTTCGTGACACTGCTGCTGCTCTAGTGAGTGCTGGGTGGGCCGCTCCCTTTCCTGCCGACTCCATCTGGCCTAGGGGGCGGAGCCTGCACTCACCGCCACAGCTTAAGACGCCTGAGGCACGCTTCCGGGACACTGCTGCTGCTGCTGCTCTAGTGAGTGTTGGGTGGGCCGCTCCCTTTCCTGCCAACTCCATCTAACCTAGGGGGCAGAGCCTGCACTCACCGCCACAGCTTAAGAGGCCTGAGGGAGTCTTCTGGGACACTGCTGCTGCTGCTCTAGTGAGTGCTGGGTGGGCCGCTCCCTTTCCTGCCAACTCCATCTGGCCTAGGGGGCGGAGCCTGCACTCACCGCCACAGCTTAAGAGGCCTGAGGGAGTCTTCCGGGACACTGCTGCTGCTGCTATAGTGAGTGCTGGGTGGGCCGCTCCCTTTCCTGCCAACTCCATCTGGCCTAGCGGGCGGAGCCTGCACTCACCGCCACAGCTTAAGAGGCCTGAGGGAGGCTTCCAGGACACTGCTGCTGCTGCTGCTCTAGTGAGTGCTGGGTTGGCCGCTCTCTTTCCTGCCAACTCCATCTGGCTTAGAGGGCGGAGCCTGCACTCACCACCACAGTTTAGAGGCCTATGCAGCTCCCTGCAGCAGGTGACAAAATGGTTTTAAATGTTTTAAGTGCTTTTAATTTGCTGCACTTTAAATTGTGGTGGTTGTTTTTTATAATATTCTATAATTTTATTGTTTTATTTCTGATTGGGGTTGGATAGGTATTTAGTCAGGCTGGGGAGTAGTTTAATTTTAGCACTATTGTTTCTTGCTTTGCTTCTTTTTTATTATTCTGTTAAGTTATTATATAGTTTGTATTTTGCTTTTTAAGGGGAAGGGTCAGGGCTGCCTGGGAGTGGGCCTCAGCCAATAGAATGGCTGGGGCAGGTTCCACAGGGGGGAATGTATTGGGACACCCGATCTCAGTGATCACGGGCAGGAGGAGGAGTTACGCTAAGACCAGACCATGTCATTACCGAGGAGGCGGAGTTAGTCGTTGTTTGAGGACTATCCCTGCCTCCAGGTCTGGTCCTGACCAGAAGGATACTGGAATCAGCAAGGGAAACCCACATGACCTGAAAGTGTTGCTGTGCAGTGCCAGGTCAATGATGAATAAAACCACTGCCATCCATGACCTGATTGTGGATGGAGGCTTTGACCTGGCATGTGTGACAGAGACCTGGTTGGATGAAGCAGATGGGCCTGTCCTTGCCGCTTTCCCAGCAGGTTTCTCTTACGCACAGCAACCCAGGTCATGTGGGCGGGGAGGGGGGGTTGCAGTGATTTTTAGGAAGTCATTAGTCTGCACCAGGCGTCCTGTTGGGAAGACCCAGTTCTCTGAGTGCATGTTCTGGAAGTTGGGCAATAGGGGCAGTACAGGATTCCTATTGGTGTACCGACCTCCCCGCTGCACCAAGGATTCCCTGCCCGAGCTGCTTCAGGTCGTGGCGGATATGCTCCTGGAGACACCTAGCTTGGTTGTCCTGGGGGATTTTAACATCCATGCCGACACGGCCTTACAAGGGGCCGCTCGGGACTTTGTGGAAAGCATGGCCTCCATGGGGCTGTCCCTGAATACGTTTTGGCCCAAATCATAGCCACGGACATGCCTTAGACTTGGTGTTTACCTCTACGGATGTTGGTGATCTGACACTAACTAAAAGCGAAACAAAAGAAGTGCCATGGTCAGATCACTTCCTGGTGCAACTTGACTTCTCCGTGACCCATCTCCTCTGCAGGGAGGTGGGACCGATTCGAAAAATCCGCAGCAATGGCACCATCCTGTTTCTGAACAGCTTATTTCTGAATAATTGACTTTTGGCCACATTGAACCATCTTCATCCCACTGGCTCCAGCAGACAAGGAACAGTTTGCTTTTACTTTGCAGTATATCACAATTCGCAGCGATATCAGTGGGTTGTCCTCAAGGCATGCGGAACTCCCCTACACTTTGTCAACATTTTGTGGGTGAAGCATTGAAACCTTTCCACATGCGCCACCTAGAGGTGCTGCACACAAGCTGCATCTGGCAGTGTTTGCTACACCATTGTTGCCAACAGGAATTTATATGCTCAGGCGGAACAAGAAGAAGACTATCTGCATTATAGAATGGTTACATTTACCGCACATCTCACCAAAAAATATTTATTCCGTAGTTGAATCCACATCAGACATTATTATCAAAGGACGTTCACAAGCGATAACTTTAAGCGGTTATGATGTTACATCAATTTATTTACCTTTTTCACAGACTGAACAACAGCATTTATTCATAACTAATGCTGCCGTGCAAATTGCTTTAGCTGATTTTATAGGTGTCATCATTTTTAATCCTCCAAAGGATGACCGTTTGACATTTCTGGCACAGGTCACCTATGTTTGGCTACCCCCTTGTCTCTCACACCTCTCCCCTCTGCACTAACCCTCTTCACGGATGGAACGAAAAGTAGGGGAGTAGTGACGTGGGAGGAGGGAGGAAATGGTTATTTACCCCTCCACAGTCTTCTGCCCAGTGAGCTGAGCTAGCAGCTGTGATTCTTGCCTTTCAATCCTTTCCTACTCAACCTTTCAATCTTATTGTGGATACTCAGTATGTATATCGCCTTTTTGCTATTTTACCAATATCTTGTATAACTCCTTCCTTGGATTCTGACTTGTTTTCCTTGTTTCTTGGCCTGCAGGCCTTACTTCAGCACAGAGAGTTCCCTTATTATGTTGCACATCTTCGCTCTCACACATCGCACCCAAGGTATTTAGCAGAGGGCAATGCAAGAGCAGATGCGGCTTTGAGGGACATTTCTGCCTTTTCTCTCTTTTCTGATCCTATACTATGGCATGTCATTCAACACACTATCCGCTGTTTCTCAGTCATGGGTAAACCTGCGCATATCAAAACTGATAATGGTCCAGCATATATTTCTAAAACATTTTCAGAATTTTGTATGCTGTGGAATGTGAAATTAACTCATGGCATACCCTTTAACTCCACAGGTCAAACTATAGTGGAAAGAGCACACCTGACGTTCAAAACACTATTGCTTAAACAGCTTGGCGGCCGAAGCATACCAACAGCAGATATCCCTTCGGCTGTTCACCAAGTTCTTTTTGTACTTAATCTTTTTATATCCATATCTTAGGACCCATAACCCCGCTTAATTGCATTTTAGGAAGGAGGAGGCACTCCCCTGCCCCTTGGTGGTGTACCGACGCTTGCCTGATCCTGCGTGGCATGGACCTGTCCCACTGATCACGTGGGGACGAGGGTACGCGGCAGTGGACATCAAGGACAAGCCTTTGTGGGTTCCAGCTTGATGCGTGCGGCAATGGCGAGCCTCTTTAACCGCTGATGCGCCTTCCTAACCATTTGCCTTGCCATCCTTTGCTGCACCGTTATACAAGGAGAAGCAGACGACCCAGTCCAGTTGAAACCACCATATTTCACCTCATCGGCTGGCAAGCAGTTGTCAGCTTCCTACTCTGGCTGGCAGCATCCACGGCTCAGCCACTTTCGAACTATAAGAACAGCATTGTTGAATAAGACTTTTAGGGTAGAAAATTATCATAAGATATGGAGGAATAATATTTTTGTACAAGATATGATTAAGTTTACCAGTTTATTGCATGCTTCTAAATGTTGGTTATGTATGCACATGCCGCCCCTTTTGCGAGTCATTCAGGCATAATGCTTCATGATGTGCCTGTCAATGGATCTTTTCAATATACTAATATTATATCCCCTAAGCAATCTTTTTGGCCCCCAGTACACTTGACCCTCCATGAGCCTGCACCCATTTATTTTCAAATTAAGGAGGGGAAAGAATCATGGGGCATATATCCAAACTGTCAATATACATTGAAATTCACTTTTAATAGCTCTTGTTCTCTTACAGGAACATACAGTGACCAATCTCAGTGCTATAGAAGTGACACCAGTGCATGGCTAATAAACTAGAAAGGAAGCTACCATGCAGCTTGGAATCAGAATTCTTATATTCTTGGCTTCCGGATGGAAGTTGGCTTCGACATTTACTGAATTTAGTGATCATTATAGTAGTTATTTGCATTATTTTGTGTTGCTGTATACAATGTATTCTTTCTATAATTTCTGTATGTACTGCATGGTTCTCCAGTCCGTGGCCCGCTTCCGGTCTCACATGAGTCGTCTGTCGCTCTCGATATAACCGTATTGGTACTGATTAATTAAATAAAGAAAGAGGGCATGTGGGAGTCAGATAGCCACGGCAGAGGCTTGTAATATTGCAGGGTGCCCCCTGACCTCAGCTGACCAGCACTCTGAGCTTTACAATGTATTGGAATGCATGACCTTATAAGGAGTTATGTCCCCCCCCTCTGGGCAGTGTAACCCTATATCGTTTGTGGGTGGGCTAAAGCCTTGACCGGATGTAGATAACGTGAGACATTGGAATGCAGCCATGCGGCTGGAGAGGACAAAGGAGAATAAACGGACTGGAGGAAGGGGAAGAAGTCTGAATTTAGCTGCCCTCCATCCATGGAAAGATTGCTGGCCTCAGTGTCTTTATTTTATGCCTAAAAAGCACCATTTGTAACGGCAGGCTCCGACATTGGGGGATGAGTGTTCAGACCCCTGGGCTCTCACTTGTGGGGTGCCTCAGGGTTCCATCCTCTCCCCCATGCTTTTTAATATCTATATGAAGCTACTGAGAGAGATCATCAGGGGGTTTGGGCTGGGTGTTCATCAGTATGCAGATGACACCCAGCTCTACCTCTCCTTTAAATCAGAACCAGTGAAGGCGGTGAAGTTCCTGTGTGAGTGCCTGGAGGCAGTTGGAGGATGGATGGCGGCTAACAGATTGAGGTTGAATCATGACAAGACAGAAGTACTGTTTTTGGGGGACGGGGCGGGTGGGTGTGGGGGATTCCCTGGTCCTGAATGGGGTAACTTTGCCCCTGAAGGATCAGGGGCGCAGCCTGGGAGTCATTTTGGACTCACAGTTGTCCATGGAGGCACAGGTTAATTCTGTTTCCAGGGCAGCTGTCTACCAGCTCCACCTGGTCCCATTAAACTTTAATTAGTTTAATGCTAATCATATGTCCAGTGCGCTTCCGATGCCACAATGTCCCATTACAGCAGAGCATTTCGCACAGCGGCTCAAGAAGGGCTGGAGAGTCAGCATCTTTTCAATAAGAATCACACATTTCAGCAAACACGCTCCAAAAGAAAAGAAAAAGGGGGAAGGGAGCAAACACACGAGTGAGTTGACTATTTATACAAACTCACATTCCAGGAAGCTTAACGACCTCCAGCTGCTCAGTGACTAGAGCGTCTTGATTAGAGCTTCTTAACCCTTTAATACCAACAAAAACAACCTTTCTCCCTCCTCTATGTGACATCCTTTTCTATATTTGAACATGGCTATCATATCACCCCTTAACCTCCTCTTCTCCAGGCTAAACATGCCCAGCTCCCTTAGCCGTTCCTCATAAGGCATCGTTTCCAGGCCTTTGACCATTTTGGTTGCCCTCCTCTGGACACGTTCCAGTTTGTCAGTGTCCTTCTTGAACTGTGGTGCCTAGAACTGGACACAGTACTCCAGGTGAGGTCTGACCAGAGCAGAACACAGTGGCACTATTACTTCCCTTGATCTAGATGCTATACTCCTATTGATGCAGCCCAGAATTGCATTGGCTTTTTTAGCTGCCGCGTCACACTGTTGGCTCATGTCAAGTTTGTGGTCAACCAAGACTCCTAGATCCTTTTCACATGTACTGCTCTCAAGCCAGGTGTCACCCATCTTATATTTGTGCCTCTCCTTTTTTTTGCCCAAGTGCAATACTTTACATTTCTCCCTGTTAAAGTTCATCTTGTTTGTTTTTGCCCAGTTCTCTAATCTGTCAAGGTCGTTTTGAAGTGTGATCCTGTCCTCTGGGGTGTTAGCCACCCCTCCCAGTTTGGTGTCATCTGCAAATTTGATCAGGATGCCCTTGAGTCCATCATCCAAGTCGTTGATAAAGATATTGAATAAGACCGGGCCCAAGACAGAACCCTGTGGCACCCCACTAGTCACTCTTCTCCAGAATGAAGAGGAACCATTGATGAGCACCCTTTGGGTTCGGTCAGTCAGCCAGTTACAAATCCACTGAGTGGTAGCATAGTCAAGACCGCATTTTACCAGCTTCTTTACAAGAATATCATGGGGCACCTTGTCAAATGCCTTGCTGAAATCAAGGTAGGCTACATCCACTGCATTCCCTTCATCTACCAGGCTTGTAATTCTGTCAAAAAGTGAGATCAGGTTAGTCTGACATGACTTATTTTTCAGAAATCCATGCTGACTATTGGTGATCACAGCATTCCTTTCTAGGTGCTCACAGACTGTTTGCTTCATGATCTGCTCCAGAATCTTCCCAGGTATTGATGTCAGACTGACTGGGCGGTAATTATTTGGGTCCTCTCTTTTCCCCTTTTTGAAAATAGGGACAGCATTTGCCCTCCTCCAGTCTGCCGGGACTTCGCCTGTTCTCCAGGAATTCTCAAAGATGACTGCCAGTGGTTCTGAGATCACATCTGCCAGTTCTTTTAATACTCTTGGATGCAGTTCATCTGGCCCTGGAGACTTGAATACATTTAAACTAGCCAAGTATTCTTGTACTATCTCCTTAGTTATTCTGGGCTGTGTTTCCTTTGCTGAATCATCTGCTCCAAATTCTTCAGGTCGGGCATTGTTTTCTTTATCGGAGAAGACTGAGGCAAAGAAGGCATTGAGGAGTTCAGCCCTTTCTGTGTCCCCATCTTCTCCTCTGAGTGGCCCCACTGTTTCTTTGTTCTTCCTTTTGCTACGGACATACCCATAAAAGCCTTTTTTGTTGCTTTTAACCTCTCTAGCAAGCCTGAGTTCATTCTGTGCTTTAGCTTTTCTGACTTTGCGTCTACACGTGCTGGCTATTTGTTTGAATTCCTCTTTGGTGGTTTCCCCCCTTTTCCATTTTTTGTACACATCCTTTTTAAATCTTAACTCAGTTAAAAGTTCTTTAGATAGCCACCCTGGCTTCTTTAGGCACCTTCCATGTTTCCGTCTCATTGATATTGCCTGACGTTGTGCTTTTACTATCTCCCTCTTAACAAACTCCCAGCCACCATGAACTCCCTTTCCTTTTAGTATTGCTGTCCATGGGATCTCACCCAGCACTTCCCTAAGTTTTATGAAGTCGGCTTTATTAAAGTCAAGAAATTGAGTCCTAGTATGCTTGGCTGCTCCTTTCCGCTGTATAGTAAACTTCAGAAGAGCATGATCACTCGCGCCTAATGATCCTTCCACTTCTACCCCACTAACCAGGTCATCAACATTGGTTAGGACTAGATCTAAAATGGCTGTTCCTCTTGTTGCTTCTCCCACTTTCTGGACAATGAAGTTGTCTGCAAGGAGTTCTCGGTCCACATACTGCTTAAGCCTGCCTTGTAGAATTTTAAGCATAACCTTGCTAGCGTGTGAAATGAGTGCAATTGTGCAGTAGTTGGAGCATTCTTTGGCACTGCCCTTCTTTGGGATTCAGATGTAGACTGATCTTCTCCAATCCTCTGGCCACTGCTGAGTTTTCCAAACTTGCTGGCATATTGAGTGTAGCACCTTAATAGCACCATCTTTTAAAATTTTAAATAGTTCAGCTGGAATACCATCACTTCCACTGGCCTTGTTATTTGCAGTGCTTTCTAAGGCCCATTTGACTTCACTCTCCAGGATGTCTGGCTCAAGGTCAGCAACCACACTACCTGGGGTGTACGAAAAATCCATATCTCTGGTTCTTCCCATTCTGTTGTTTTCCTCTATTTCTTTGCATTGCTCATTTAAGAAGGCCTTCTTGTCTCTCCTTGCTATTTTTTGGAAATCTGCATTCAATTTCCTGTATCTTTCACAGAGCCAGTGTGGTGTAGTGGTTAAGAGCGGTAGTCACGTAATCTGGGTAACCGGGTTCGCGTCTCCGCTCCTCCACATGCAGCTGCTGGGTGACCTTGGGCCAGTCACACTTCTTTGAAGTCTCTCAGCCCCACTCACCTCACAGAGTGTTTGTTGTGGGGGAGGAAGGGAAAGGAGAATGTTAGCCGCTTTGAGACTCCTGAAGGGGAGTGAAAGGCGGGATATCAAATCCAAACTCTTCTTCTTCTCTTCTATCTCCCTCGCATTTTGCTTGCCTTCTCTCCCCCGCTATTTGTAAGGCCACTTTGCTTTCTTCCAGTTCCTTTTCATTGGGATGGTTTTCGTTGCTGCCTCCTGTATAATGTTGTGAGCCTCCATCCATAGTTCTTCAGGCACTCTGTCCACCAAATCCAAATCCTTAAACCTGTTCCTCACTTCCACTGTGTATTCATAAGGGATTTGATTTAGATTGCATCTTACCGGGCCAGTGGTTTTTCCTACTTTCTTCAGTTTAAGCTTGAATTTTGCTATAAGAAGCTGATGATCTGAGCCTCAGTCAGCTCCAGGTCTTGTTTTTGCTGACTGTATAGAGCTTCTCCATCTTTGGCTGAAGAGAATATAATCAATCTGATTTTGATGCTGCCCATCTGGTGATGTCCATGTAGAGTCATTTCTTGTGTTGCTGGAAAAGCGTGATTGTGATGACCAGCTTGTTCTCTTGACAGAACTCTATTAGCCTTTGCCCTGCTTCGTTTTGATCTCCAAGGCCAAACTTGCCAGTTGTTCTTTTTATCTCTTGATTCCCTACTTTAGCATTCCAATCCCCTATAATGAGAAGAACATCCTTCTTTGGTGTCACTTCTATAAGGTGTTGTAAGTCTTCATAGAATTGCTCAATTTCAGTTTCTCCAGCACCAGTAGTTGGTGCATAAACTTGGGTTACTGTGATGTTAAAAGGTCTGCCTTGGATTCGTATCGAGATCATTCTATCATTTTTGAGATTGCATCCCAGTACAGCTTTTGCCACTCTTTTGTTGATTATGAGGGCCACTCCATTTCTTTTACGTGTTTCTTGCCCACAGTAGTAGATATGATGGTCGTCCGAACTGAATTCGCCCATTCCCGTCCATTTTAGTTCACTGATGCCCAGGATGTCAATATTTATTCTTGCCATCTCATTTTTGACCACATCCAACTTACCCAGGTTCATGGTTCTTACATTCCAGGTTCCTATGCAATATTTTTCTTTACAGCATTGGACTTTCCTTTCGCTTCCAGGCATATCCACAACTGAGCGTCCTTTCGGCTTTGGCCCAGCCACTTCATCAGCTCTGAATCTACTTGTACTTGTCCTCCGCTCTTCCTCAGTAGCATTCCTCTTCCTTGGACGCCTTCTGACCTGAGGGGCTCATCTTCCAGCATCATAACGTTTATGTGCCTGTTGTCTTTGTCCATGAAGTTTTCTTGGCAGGGATACTGGAGTGGCTTGCCGGTTCCTGCTCCAGGTGATCACGTTTGGTCAAAACTCTCCACTATGACCTGTCCATCTTGGGTGGCCCTGCATGGCATAGCTCCTAGCTTCCCTGAGTTATTCAAGCCCCTTCGCCACGGCAAGGCAGTGATCCATGAAGGGGGAGTCTTTTTAGATGAGTCTAAAAAGCCCGGGACACAAATTTTCACGGCCCTCTAATGGCTATGGTGGCTGATTTACAGGTAGGTAGCCATGTTGGTCTGCCGTAGTTGAAACAAAATAAAAAAATGCCTTCCAGTAGCACCTTAGAGACTAACTAAGTTTGTTATTGGTATGAGCTTCCGTGTGCATGGTATCTGAAGAAGTGTGCATGCACACGAACACTCATCCCAATAACTAACTTAGTTGGTCTCTAATGTGCTACTGGAAGGAATTTATTTATTTCGTTTGTTTGTTTGTTTGTTTTGTTTCATATTACAGATGTAGGAAATCTTTGGCCATCCAGATGTTGCTGAAGTATAGCTCCTGTCATTTCTGGCCATTGGCTAAGCTTGTTTGGCCTGATGGGAGTTGCAGCTGAGCAACGTCTGGAGGGCCAAAGGTTCTGCATGCCTGCTATATAAGCATGGCGGTCCTTTGCACCTGGTCCTTTATTGGCACAGTTATCCCATTCAGGACCAGGGTGTCCACCACACCTGCCTGCCCACAAAATCCCGTACAAATTCCTTTTCCTGACTGCAGGACATCTGCTGCCTCTGAAGCCCTCTTGGCTTCATCATAGAAGGCTTCCATATCATATTCTGGAGAAATAAACACATTTATGAACTATCACCCCAAAGCACAAAATGCATAGTGAACAAGGGTCTGCAAAAGTCACGTGTGGGTCACAAACGTTCAGAAGATGCGAGTGATCAATAATTCAATGAACATATATCTTTTTTCCTTAATGAAATAGCAAAAGTTTATTGTGTAACAAACCACCTATATGATGGCAGATCCTCATCCAAATGGATCAGACTTTCTCCAGGTCACTGTGGGCTTTTTTGAGCAAGACGCTCACCAGGTTTTCCACGCTATCCTTGACATTCACCTTTTTCACAAAAGGTAAATAGATTTGGTAGCAGTTAGACTGGGTCAGTGTCAGGATGCACTGGTGGACTGGATGAGGGACAATAAACTGCATTTGAATCCTGGGGCGATGGAGTAGCTTGGTGGGTGGTTCTCATGTTCCAGCAATTGACAGGTTTCCTGTTCTGGATGTGGTTGCACTCCCCCTAAAGGAGCCAGGGCATAGTTGGGGGCACTCCTGGAATAATAATAATAATAATAATAATAATAATAATAATAATAATAATAATAATAATAATAATAATAAAAAAAATAAAAATTTATACCCCGTCCGTCTGGCTGGGTTTCCCCAGCCATTCTGGGCGGCTCCCAACAGAATATGAATAATAATAATAATTAAAAAATAAAACATCAAACATTTAAAACTTCCCTAAACAAGGTTGCCTTCAGATGTCTTCTAAAGGTCAAGTGCTTATTTCCTTGACATCTGATGGGAGGGCATTCCACAGGGTGGGCACCACCACTGAGAAGGCCCTCTGCCTGGTTCCCTGTAGCTTTACTTTTTGCAGTGAGGGAACCGCCAGAAGGCCCTCGGAGCTGGACCTCAGTGTCTGGACTGAAGGATGGGAGTAGAGACGCTCCATCAGGTATACTGGGCCAGGACTGTTTAGGGCTTGAAAGGTCAGCACCAACACTTTGAATTGTGCTCGGAAACGTACTGGGAACCAATGTAGGTCCTTCAGGACCGGCGTTATGTGGTCCCGGCAGCCACTCCCAGTCACCAGTCTAGCTGCCGCATTCTGGATTAGTTGTAGTTTCCGGGTCACCTTCAAAGGTAGCCCCACATAGAGCACATTTCAGTAGTCCAAGCAGGAGATAACCAGAGCATGCAGCACTCTGGCGAGACAGTCTACATCTTTGTCACTAGACAGCCCACGTTTTTTACAGTGGTACCTCGGGTTAAGAACTTAATTTGTTCTGGAGGTCTGTTCTTACCCTGAAACTGTTCTTAACCTGAGGTACCACGTTAGCTAATGGGGTCTCCTGCCGCCGCGCGATTTCTGTTCTCATACTGTTGCTTAGAGAGGGCTAAGAAGCAATCGAGATTGCTTGTGGCAATTCACATTCACCGCTAATGTGGACTTTTGCTACTTTAATATGTGGAAACATTGAGCCTGTGCAGGTGGTGAATGTCCCCATATATGTGAAGAGGACAGTATTGAGGACAAACTTTGTTTTGGGACAACTTTCTAAGATCCTGTGTGATAGATAGTCTCTCGGAAAAGATTAAAGATAAGCAAAAACAGGAGTTGATTGGTAACTGAACTGGACAACAGGGTCGAAGCAACTGCTTATAGACATTTCTGAAGGCCTGGGCCACTCCCACTCCCCACGTGATTGGCTGTCTAAACTTCCAAGCTGTGAATCAGGACTCAGAGTTTAAGGGCCAATGGCCGAGCCCAAATCCAGAAATGTTCTGTGATTGGATATCATGTATCGAATCAGAACACAGGAGCTCAGAATCCTTAGTCCAGACTCGAGACCACTGAATACATAACAGGCCCCATGGCATTTTCAGGAGACTGGCTGACTATTGATGTGTAACCACAAAACTCAAGAACTGTCCCGCCTGCTAGAATTGAGCTGAGGGATCCCCTTGTACCCTTGGAGATCTTTCGAAAAGCAAAGACACGTAGGATTTTGCCTTGATAAGAAAAGAAACAAGAATCAGTGATGGGGGAAATTTTGTTCTGGGGCTCAGCCCCTGCATTTCCTCCTACTGCTAGCACTCAGTCGTGTGCTAAGTACAAAGATCATGCCCCTTTTGGACTTCCAAAGGATGGGGAAACCCTGCATTTAAAGACACGGGACAACAATGGGATGGGGCGGATTTCATGCGGACGCCAATATATTACAGTCAAACCTCAGCTCCCGAACGCCTGCGTTTTGGAACGTTTCGGTTCCCGAACGTTGAAAACCCGGCACATTTCAAAACGATTGTGAGGCAAAGTAAGAGTCCATCAGTTCCTGAGGTGAAATTTTGGGGTGGGGAACGTCTGACCTCTGAGCACATCTTGCCCCCTCCCCAAGTCTTCCCCATTTGGTCCATGAGGCCATTCTCACATGCAGGTAAGGGGTGAGGCTTGACTGATAGGACATGGCTTTCCAAAGCTGCTTTCTTTGCACAGCCCTCAAAGCATGGGACTAGTTGTCAGGATCCTCTGAAGAAATGCAGAAACCAGGGACCCATTGCTAAGCAGGATGGCTCCCCCTTCATATCAGCGCAGAACATCCCATTCAGTTGGGCTGAGCCATGGCACTCCTGGCAGAGAGCTCTTTGGCGAGCCAATACTCAGTACTAAGTAGAATTGCCCATCCCTTCAGATCCTTCTGAGCACTAAAAAAGGAGGGAGAGGTTTCTTCCCTTCCCTGTGAAGCCCAAGCTTGCTGAGCTCTTCAAGAGAGAGGTGGGGGCTCCCAAAGGCTTCCCCTCCTTCCTTTAAGCCTGATCTCACTGCAGTCCTAAAAGGGGGAGACTCTCCAAGACTGTAGTGATATTAGAGAATGGCAGATGAAGGTGATGGACTATATGGAACTGGTAGAAATGACTGGCAGAATTCGAGACCAGGGAGAAGAGTCGGTGAAAGAAGACTGGAAGAAATTTAAAGACTATTTACAGAAATATTGCAAAATTAATGAATGCTAGAAGGATGTTGGATAGAAACTAAGTGGTTTCCAGCTGTAATGCTTTAAGAGATAGGAAAAAAGGTTTACAAAAGTGTAAAAGCTTAATGGTAAGGATTTGCTGAACTAACAAACTGAAGTGGAATACAAAAAAGGGAGGTATGAGGAGGTCCGGGGAAATAAGTGTAAGAAGATATGTTATGGAGAATCAATGTGTTTTTTAACTGTTTTTATTTTGTATGTTTATTTTTATTTTTCATTTTTACTGTTATACTTTAAAAACTTTAATAAATATCTTTTCAAAAAAAAAAAAAAAAAGACTGTAGTGATATTAGGCTCTTTCCCTCCTCCCTTTTAGGCCTGATGCCTCTTTGTTGGTAGTTGTTGTGTACTGAGTTGAGCAAAGCGGCAAGCCCCTGGGGAAACCATAACTGGGTTTGTGACCTCTCTCCGCCAAGCTGCCCGGTTCTGCAACTTCTCAGAGCTGGAGAACATGCTTCGTGACCGCCTTGTCGGTGGCCTGAAGGATGAGAAGCTGCAACGACGCCTCTACGCCAAGAAGGACCTAACGTTCCAGGTCGCTCTGGAGGAGGCCCTGGCAACGGAAGCTGCCAAGAGGTCGACGCAAGAGGCACGGCCGAGCCTGCCACCCCAACCGAGGGTCCACCACGAAGACCTCACCGGCGACTCAGGATCTGACAGGGAGGAGGTGCACCGAGTACAGCAGCGCACTCAAGCAGCACACAGACCACAGCTGCCTCGACGAGAAGGAGGGAACTGCGCAAGCTGTGGGGAAAGTCACGAGAGGAGGACCTGCCGTTTCCGCAACGCAGAGTGCAGGCAGTGCAGAAAATTGGGACACATCGCCCGGGTGTGTCGAGCTCGGCCCACCCAACGCCAGGCATCAGATGACCAATCCAAGAGCCCCAGGTCCCGGGGCCCAACGCACCAAGGCAACTCTACAGAGCTCACGGACTTCCAGGTATACCAGTTGCCCCACCCCAACGTAGAGAAAATTTATGTAGAGGTACAGATAGAGGGGGCCCCATGCCGCATGGAGCTTGACATGGGTTCAACTCTATCCATAATCTCGGCAAGGACCTTAAGGAAACTGTGTCCTACTGGGGGTCCCAAACTCAGGCCGGCCCCATTCACCCTGCGGGACTTCCAGAAATGTAAGGTCGGCCCACAATGGGGGTGGGGACCTTCAAGGTGCAATATCGAGGGCCGATGCGGCAACTGGACTTGCTCGTGGTCAAGGGCCCCTACATTAGCTTACTGGGATTGGCATGGTTTGGACCACTGGGGCTAGCCATCACCGGGGTGAACCACACTACCTTACAAGTGGACATGGATGCCATCTGCAAGGAATTTCCAGGGGTTTTCGATGGGAAATTGGGACAGTATACGGGGCCCCCCATTGCTCTACAGCTTGACCCCGCAGTACGACCTGTCAGGCTCAAGGCCCGCCGGGTCCCGTTCGCCCTGAAACCCTGTATAGACGAGGAATTGGACCGGCTCGTGGAGCAAGGAGTGCTGGAGCCGGTGCCTAATGCCCCCTGGGAAACCCCAATCGTCACACCCGTCAAGCCTAATGGTTCGGTCCGTATCTGTGCAGACTACAAATGTACCATAAACAAGGCCCTCACGGCCCACGCATACCCAGTGCCAGTGGTCAGCCATGTCCTTGCCACCCTGGCTGGGTCGAAAATTTTTGGCAAGCTGGACTTGGCCCAAGCATATCAACAGCTGCCAGTAGATGAGGCCACAGCAGAGGCACAGATGATTGTGACGCACAGAGGAGCGTTCAGGGTAAAGCGGCTGCAATTCGTTGTCAGTGTGGCACCAGGCATATTCCAGAATCTAATGGACTCGCTCCTTAAAGGGATTCCTGGCGTCACCCCCTTCTTCGATGATGTGTTGATTGCTGGGCCCACACCAGAGGAGTTTGAGGACCGCCTCCGCACCGTTCTGCACCGTTTCCAGACGGCGGGTCTCAAGGTGAAGCGCCTTGTATTTTGCTTGGTTGTTTGTCTCTAGCATTTTTGTATTGTCCTATTTTGCTATGGCTGTATGCTAATGCAATAAAGGTTTGATGATGATGATGATGATGTGTTCAGCGTTGTTATACACAAACTCAACTAGCGCCAATTTCTCTACCCAATCGTTCTGCCTCTCACTGACGTAACAGTGTAGGTACTGCTGCAATATTCCATTCGCTCTTTCGGCCTGGCCGTTGGTTTCTGGGTGCCGTGCCGTCGAGAAGCTCACCTCTACCTGCAGCAGGCTCATGAGTTTATGCCAGAACCGTGAGGTAAACTGTCTTCCCCGATTGGATACAACCCTCAATGGCGTCCCATGCAGCCTAAAACTGTTGTCCACAAACAGCCTGTCTGTCTCCCCTGCTGACACCGCATGGGAGCAGGCCACGAAGTGACACATTTTGGTCAGTAGATCGACCACCACCATCACCGCTGTCTTTCCCCTTGACTTGGCAGATCTGTCATAAAATCAATGGACACCACCTCCCAGGGCGTCTCCGGTGTTGGTAAGGGTTCCAGTAACCCTGCTGGTGCGGTTCTTTCCCCTTTGGCCCTCTGGCACCTGTCGCACCCCCGGACATATTCTCATACATCCTCCCTTACCTTGGGCCACCAGAACTGTCTGGTGACTAGTAGCATGGTCTTATGCTGCCCAAAATGCCCGGCTGTGGGGTTGTCATGGAGCTGCCTAAGTATTTTGGCCCTCAATGCCTCTCCTAGCGCATACAGTGCCCTTTTGTAGCACAAGAGCCCTCCTTTTTCCTCAAAACCCCCATTTTCTCCTTTTCCATCTCTGAGCTCCCTGATTTTAGTTTGAGCAAACTCATCGTGTCTGGTGAGGCCAACCAGTTCTTGCTCCCCTACCAGTGCTCCCCCACATGACCAGCGGTCCTCTGGGAACACGTGCCTGGCCACAGGAGGTCCTTCCCCTTCCATGTTTCCTGGAAAGTGTGTCCGCCCTCACATCCCCCCCCCCCGCCCAGGAACGTATTGTATCCCAAAGTGATACTGTGAGAACATCTGCGACCACCGGACCTGTCTCTGGTTGAGTACGCGCGCTGTCCGCCAGTATTCCAGGTTCTTGTGGTCTGTTCGGACCTGGATCTGGTGTTGCGCCCCAATCAAAAAGTGTCTCCACTGCCTAAAGGCCAGAAATTCTTTGTCATAAACAGTGTAATTTTGCTCTGACTTGCTCAGTTTCCTGGAGAAAAACGCACAAGGTCTCCAGTCCTCCCCTGACCCTTGTTGCAACAGTACTGCTCCGATGGCCGGGTCTGAAGCTTCTGTCTCCACTCTCAGTGGCTTCCCCGGATCCACGTGCAGGAGCTGCTCCTCAGAGGTGAAGGCCTTCTTTAACCTTTCAAAGGACTTCTGTGCTTCCTTGGTCCATGCAAACAACTTCTTGCCGCTGAGACAATCCGTTATGGGTGCTGTCAAGTGAGCAAAGTTCTTGATGAACTTCCTGTAGAAGTTTCTGAAACCCAGGAAACTCTGCACATCCTTCTTTGTTTTGGGGCTCTTCCATTCCAGCACTGCTTTCACCTTCTCCGGGTCCATGGCCAGCCCCTTGTCCGACAGTCGGTACCCCAGGAACTCCACCTCCCGAGCATGGAATTGGCATTTCTCCAGCTTGACCCACAACTGATGCTTCTTCGATCTCTCTAGCACCTGCCTGATGTCTTTCAGGTGCTGTGCTTCATTTTCAAAGATCAAAACGTCATCCAAAAAGACCACACAATTTTTGTACAGCAGGGGACCCAACACGTGGTGCATAAAGGCTTGAAAGCAGGCGCTGCCCCCTTGTAATCCAAACGGCATGACAAGATACTCAAACGCCCCCAGGGGGGTGAACATGGTCGTCTTCCATTCGTCCCCCTCTCTCACTCTTATCAGATTGTATGCTCCCCCGAGGTCCTGCTTGGTAAAATTTTCCCCCTGTCTCACACGAGTCAAAACATCGTCAATTCTGGGCATGGGGAAGGCTACGGGTTCAGTTACCTTGTTTAGGAGGCGATAATCATCTACAAGGCGATGCTGATTCGTCGTTTTCTTGTCCACAAAGAATATTGGACTCCCCCCTACGGCCTTCGATTCCCTTATGAAACCCCTCTTTAAGTTCTTGTCAATAAACTGCCTCAACTCACTCTTGCATCTCCAGGTTGGACATGGAATACAGCTTACCCACCGGCAACTGGGCCCCCGGAAGCAGGTTGATTTGGCAGTCATAGGCCCTGGGGGGGCAGCTTGTCAGCCTCTCTGTCGCTGAACACCTCCTTCAAATCTGCATATTGTGGTGGCACGCATCCCTTCTCCTCCAGAGTCACCCCAGCAACCCTGACCATAGTCATTCTTGGTTCCTCCCCCCCAGGCAGTGTTCCAAGCAGTGAGCTGACCCAAAGGGTGAAGGAACGTTGATGCCACGACACCACTGGGTCATGGAGTGCCAACCAACTCATTCCCAGTATAATGGGGGATCCCGCCAGTGTGGCCATGTGAAAGGCAATGGTTTCCGTGTGCCTAGAAACCCTCATCCTCATTGGGGGTGTCTGGTGTGTCACTCCCCCCCCCCAGTAGCTCCCTGCCATCAATGGTGGTCACTTGCAAGGGGAAATCTAGTGGCAACAGGTGTAGTTGGTGCTCCAGAGCGAAGTCTCTGCTGAAAAAGTTGCAAGAAGAACCCGAATCAAGAAGAGCGTGGACTTCTACTGGGTGCCCATTAGGGAGTTCTAGCACCACTTCAACTGCTATGCCTGCCTTGGGAGGGTCTGGTTGGGGCTCTTCTACTGGTCACCTGCCTGGCTGCTGCCCCTGTTGGTCTGCAGCCAGGCTTATTCGTTTCCCTGCACCTGAGCCTTCTCTCCCTCCTCTTTGCCTGCTGCCCCCATCATGCCTTGCCAGGATTTTTTCTGGAGACAGACCTTCGCGAAATGTCCAGGGCGCTGACAGATGAAACACTTTTGGGCTGTTTTCCAGTCCCTCCCCTCTTTCTTCCTGAGCTCACTGACGTTTGAAAACTCTCTCGCACGGGCTCCATCAATTTCCATTGGCTCGGCTGCCGGCAGACTGTGGGAAGTCCCTGTAGGCATCTCCGGAATGCGGTTGCCATGGAAACACTCTCCTCTGGCCTCCCGCCTTTCCTGAACCCACGCCTCCTGCCGTACTCCAACCGCTAACACTGTTTTAGTTAGCTCATCCATGGACCGTGGGCAGGGGGCTCTGGATAATTCATCCTTTACTTCGGGATTCAAGCCTGCCTCAAACAGAGCTTTCAGGGGTTCAGAATCTAGGTCCCGGCCTAGATTGTGCACTAACATCGCAAAACGCGACCAGTAGCTCCTGACGGTCAGAGACCCCTGTTTGAAACTCAGCAGCTCCCTTCGTGTCACACTTCCTTCCGCCTCACTGGAGAATATAGCGTCCATTGCCTGATAAAATTTCTTCAGGTCTTTCAAAGCATCATTCCCCGCTGCTATGAGTGGCCTAATCCATTCGCGAGCACCCCCCTCAAGGTGTCCAATTACAAAAGCAACGCGCTCCTGGTCGCTAGTAAACTCCCCTTCTTGCAATTCCAACACATATTGTATCTCTGTTTTAAACGTGTTGTAATCTTGGGGCTTTTCTCCAAACTTATTCACTAGCCCTGGGACCTTCCTTCCGATCGGGGTAGCTCTGACCTGACCATCCTGTGCTCGCCTCTCCTCCAGCCGAGCTGACAGCATAGCAACATGCGCCTCGAGGTCTCAGTTCCTCTCAATTAGCCTTCGCACCATAGCTTCCTGCTCCGTCTCCGTGGCTGGTCCGGTCTGGCTCATCGTGCTGCCTTCACATGGCTACCCTCGAGCAATGTCAGGGACTCTCTCAGATTGCTGTTACGGGTATCAGGGGGTTGCTCGAGAGCAATCAGGCAAATGCCTCCCTAGTCTGTTGTAAAGCCTTGTTATTGGTGCCAAAAAAAAAAAAAAACACCTTCACCATGCAGAGCTCCTCTATTCTGTGGCTTGCTCATTCACTGGCAGAATCTGAGAGTGGGCGGTCCTTAAACCTTCCCCAGATAGTTTCTTGATGCCCAGTCTGCGCCTCCCCTCTCTGTGCGGAAGCCTACTGCGCAAGGAATGCGTGGGTAACGGAGGACCTCTCTCCTCCCCGCTTTGCTCAGGCAAGGTGTCCTGGCACCGCCTCACCTCCTCCGAGCCCTGAAGCTCCTCTCCACTAGAGGCGTGGCTATTCTCCTCCGCTGAGGAGGTGCTGCTTCCCACGATCTGTGAAGTGGGACTATTGTCCTTTGTTCTTTCTCTCTTTGCTGTCTGATGAGAAAGAGGAAGGAGCTAAGGTAGAATGCTCCAAGTGTATATGTAAATAAAGTAGATTAGCCAAAATGCTGTGATACTGAGTTTCGTTATGCAAACTGCAAATACTCTGCAGGTTCCTAAGTGTGCTGATGCCTTTTGGTATCAATCACTGTGATGTTCAGGCTGAAGAAAGCTTTTGAAGCTGCCAAACAACAGACCAGGAGGGAGAGAACTTGCCAGTTGGGCATGTGTCTCTGCCAGGGTCCTACATGAGAGTAGGACGATCCCTACACAGTGCACATGCAAAGTAAGGCCTATTCAGGCATCCAGCCTCACATGAGATAGGAGCAGGGTTGGCCTACTCATATAGCAAGGTGAGGCAACTGCCTCTGTCAGCAGGATCCACAGAAGTGGCAAATCAAGCCTCTGAGGAATGCATTGCCTCTGTTGCTGCTGCAGTGCCAGGGTTCCTTGGAGGCCCAATCTGCTGCCTCCTCAGCAGCTGCTCCAAATGTTGCCTCCACAATGGCCTCTTGGCAAATAGGAGGGACTGCTGGTCTTCCTCCTATGGAGACTGCCCTCCGGGGTCTCCTGGACTCTGCACCTGCCTTTGATTACCAGTCCAACCATCAGGTAAAGTTGCTTTGACCCTCACCCTTGTTTTCTATGTAGATCTTCACTCCTCCCTTCTTCCCTGGTGTGGGGGACACCATTTTATGGCTTGCCTCAGGTGCTAAAATGTATTGGGCCAGCCCTGAGTGGGAGAGTGGGTCTGTGCATGTTGACCCTGCTTAGACACCCAAACCATTCCCTCACAAATGCTGCCTGCATGCTAGAGATATGCCTATTGTGAAAAAACCTCCTGAACATGTATCAGCTGTCCCTGTGACCTGTAACTCTGAGCACCATAATTTTAAAATGGGGACTGGAAATACACTGGCAAACAGCATAATTAATACACTATAAACATAATGTGAACTGACTGACTGGCACCGAACAGTACCTAGGTGGCCACAATTTTGCACCAGCTGAAATTTCCAAACCGTCTTCAAAATCAACCTCATGTTGTCTGGGCAGCCTCAGTGCATTACAATCGTCAGGATCCCACTAGTGCATAGATAACTGAGACAACTGGCATACCTTCCCTAGCTCCTATAAAAGATTCTTGGCTGCCATCATCTGGGCAAACTTGGTTGGTCCTTCAGGGGAGAGTGCAACCTCCATCTAAGACCAGCCAAAAACCTCTATCCCGTGCAGTCTGTTTCCCTACTTATAGTGCCTCCATTTTGTCTGGACTAAAGTCTCTGCTTGTTCTCCCTCATTTAGCCCAAAACAGCTTCCAGGCACCAGTTCAGGAGTTTAACTGATAATAATAAATATAATACTTTATTATTTAGACCCCACCCATCTGGCTGGGTTTCCCCAGCCACTCTGGGCGGCTTCCAACAGAATATTAAAATGCAATGATTCATCAAATATTAAAAGCTTCCCTAAACAAACAGGGCTGCCTTCAGATGTCTTCTAAAAGTCCGATAGTTGTTTATTTCATTGACATCTGATGGGAGGGTGTTCCACAGGGCGGGAGCCACTACCGAGAAGGCCCTCTGCCTGGTTCCCTGTAATTTCGCTTCTCATTCTCACAGTGAGGGAACCGCCAGAAGGCCCTTGGTGCTGGATCTCAGTGTCCGGGCAGAACGATGGGGGTGGAGACGCTCCTTCAGGTCTACTGGGTTGAGGCCGTTTAGGACTTTAAAGGTCAGCACCAACACTTTGAATTGTGCCCAGAAACGTACTGGGAGCCAATGTAGGTCTTTCAGGACCAGTGTTATGTGGTCTCGGCGGCCACTCCCCGTCACCAGTCTAGCTGCCGCATTCTGGATTAGTTGTAATTTCTGGGTCACCTTCAAAGTTAGCCCCACATAGAGCGCATTGTAGTAGTCCAAGCGGGAAATAACCAGAGCATGCACCACTCTGGCAAGAGAGTCCATGGGCAGAGAGGGTCTCAGCCTGCATACCAGATAGCAATAGAAAAAAGACAGTCACAGAACTGAGAAATTGCACAAAACAAATGAAATACCGTGAAAATCCCTGAAACGAGAAGTAATCGACTAGAAATATTATCTTGTGGAAATAAACTAAATAATAAAAATCAAAAAGGAAAAAATTAGAAAAACCTAAGATTGAACAGAGCCTTAACGGGATGCCGGCTACAAACCTCGTTTCACTGAACTATTCAGTTTCCTCGGAAGGAAATAGAAAAATCATAAACTTTAAACGAACAAAATTCAAAAAAGGGGGTAGAACCCCCCAAAATTCTGACGTATTATAATCCTAGCTTGACCTAGGTAAGACAAAGCGCAGTAATAAAGGATTGAGGACTCAAAAGTACAGTTTCTAATACTGAATTTACAAAAAAAGTTTGAAAACCTAAATGGCAAGTTTTAAACAAAGCCCAACTTGAAGAAAGCAAAGCACAGTAATAAAGGGTTGAGGACTCAACTGTGAAAATTCTAGTGCTGCTTTTACAAAAAGGTTTAAAAACCTAAATGGCACAAATTCAAAGAAAGGAATACAAGATAAGCTGTTTTAGATTTCAAACAAACTCAAGAACAGGGCTGAAACACTCCCATGGTCTAGATGTTACTGGGTGTTTCCAATCACAGGTTTATATACTATAGGGTGAAAAATTTTTTTAAGGGACAGGCCATTTTGTTCAAACAATGGGCGGGATTGGAAAAGTTTGGAAAAAATAACAAGAATGATATTGAATGGCGTTGTAGAAAATTATAAAAATGAACTAAAGTCAATACAGTAGTGCCCCGCAAGACGAACGCCTCGCAAGACAAAAAACTCGCTAGACGAAAGGTTTTTTCGTCCGCGATTTGCCTCGCAAGACGAATTCCCCTATGGGCTTGCTTCGCAAAACGAAGCTTGCCCCGGGGACAGCGGGTCTTCTCTTTTGAAGCAAGGGGCTGCGGGGAGATAGCGATCTCCCTGCAGCCCCTTGCTGCAAAAGACGTCGGGGGAAGCGGGGAAGCGAAGCGCTTCGCTTCCCCGCTTCCCCCGGACCTCTTCTGAAGCAAGGGGCTGGGGGGAGATCGCTATCTCCCCCCAGCCCCTTGCTGCAAAAGACGTCGGGGGAAGCGGGGAAGCGAAGCGCTTCGCTTCCCCGCTTCCCCCGGACCTCTTCTGAAGCAAGGGGCTGGGGGGAGATCGCTATCTCCCCCCAGCCCCTTGCTGCAAAAGACGTCGGGGGAAGCGGGGAAGCGAAGCGCTTCGCTTCCCCGCTTCCCCCGGACCTCTTCTGAAGCAAGGGGATGGGGGGAGATAGCGATCTCCCCCCAGCCCCTTGCTTCAGAAGAGGTCCGGGGGAAGCGGGAAGCGAAGCGCTTCGCTTCCCCGCTTCCCCCTGACGTCTTTTGCAGCTGTTCCGAAGTGGGGCGGGGGGCGGGGTCACCTGCCCCAGCCGCCCCACTTCGGAAAGCTGTTCCAGGAACAGCTCCATAGGAACCTCCATAGGCGCCCGTCACCTCTCCAGCCAGGAGAGCGCGCGCGGGGCTAAACCAGCCCCCCGCGACCCTCTCCCAGCTGGAGTTGTGACGCGCGCATATGGCAGGAACCTCCATAGGCGCCCGTCACCTCTCCAGCCGGGAGAGCGCGCGCGGGGCTAAAGAAACCATAGCCCCGCGACCCTCTGCCAGCTGGAGTTGTGACGCGCGCATATGGCAGGAACCTCCATAGGCGCCCGTCACCTCTCCAGCCGGGAGAGCGCGCGCGGGGCTAAAGAAACCATAGCCCCGCGACCCTCTCCCAGCTGGAGAAGTGACGCGTGACTATGGCAGCAGCCTCTGAAGGATGCACCGAAGCCTGGCGTGGGGGGCGGCGGAGAGACCTTCTCCCCGCGCCAGCCTTCGGATGGCTGTCCTGAAGACTTGGGGTGGGAGAAGGGTTTTCCTTCCCACCGCCAACATTCAGAATGCTGTTCTGAATGTTGGCGGTGGGGAGGAAAAACCCTCCTCCACGCAAGCCCCGGGAACAGAGGGAAAGCGCTGCGCGCCTTCCCCTCTGTTCCCGTACCTGTGCTGAAGGCTTGCGGTGCGGAGAAAAGCCCTTCTCCGCACCGCCAGCCTGGCAAGCGGTTTCCCTAGGAACGCATTAATTGATTTTCAATGCATTCCTATGGGAAACCGTGCTTCGCAAGACGAAAAATTCGCTAGACGACAAAAATTGCGGAACGAATTAATTTCGTCTTGCGGGGCACCACTGTATAAGCATTGAGACCTCACGGAATTAAGGAGCCAAATCTAAAAATCCAATATATTTCTTTCTGTAATAATTTCTTTCTTAAGATATCCATGTTTGCCTCAGGAGTGTGATGTTTATAAATGATAAACCATCTGAAATTCGTTGCCTTATGTTTAGCCTCTAAGAAGTGAGATGTAAGAGGTGCTTCCAACACCTTGTTAAAAATACGATTCTTATGCTCTAGTATTCTAGTTTTAACCGTTCTTGTAGTGCTGCCCACGTACCAACGGTCGCAAATACATTGAATTGCATATACCACTCCACAGGAATTACAGTTGGTAAATGCTTCCAGTTTGATAATGCTGTTGGTTCCAGGTATAATAAAATCTTTCATCTCAACTGTTAAACTATACGCTGCACATCTTCCGCATTTAAAATGTCCCTTCATATTGCAGTCTTGCGGCTGGTTCTTATCTGTTATATCTGCGTGTACAAGCATGTCTTTAAAGTTCCTGGTTCTACGGAAACTGATCCGTGGAGTTATAAAAGGGCAGCCTGGTACGTCTTGTATCAGGTGCCAATGTTTTCTGATTGTCTTATCAATTGAATTGGATAACGGGGTGGCTTGTTCTTGATAACTTATGATGACAATGCTGTTGATGTGTCTAATGTTGAATCTTGTTGTGTTGCACGAACTAACAAAGTTCTTCATGCAGGATGTATTCACGAGGCGCACCGAAGATTTGGTCACATGTCATGGCAGGCACTGGCCAAGATGCCTGGGTTGGTTCAGGGTATGTCCATCAAACCCTGTAAGTTTCACATGAAATGTATATCTTGTGCTGAAAACAAAGTAAAGATTGCTCCGAAAGGCAAGGTGTCTGACAGACAGGCTTCCAAACCCTATCAGCTAGTCCATGCAGACCTGGTAGGTCCACTTGCACCCTCTTTGGGTGGAGCAATGCACTTCATGGTTTTAATTGATTCTTTTTCCAGGTACATTCATGTGTTTGTGCTCCAGCAGAAGTCAGAAGCGTTTCCTAAGTTCAAGGCATTCTGCGCTTGGTTGGAGAATGCTCACAGTAAACGCACTGGCTGTTTATTTACTGATTGAGGCGCTGAATTCACTTCTCAGCAGTTTGAAGCTTTCCTGACTGAGAAGGGAATCCAGCACGACCTCTCAAGTCCCAGATCTCCATGGGAGAATGGACTTTGCGAGTGGGCAAGCCAGACTTTGCTGCAAGGCCTTAAAACCTTGTTGCATGATGCCAATCTCCCTGAGAAATATTGGGCTGAAGCTTTATCGTGTTTCCTTTATTCCTATAGCAGGAGACTGTCATCACCTATTGGTTGTACTCCCTATGAGAAGATGTTTGGTAAGAAACCTTACATCAAGCACATGAGAATCTTTGGTTCTGACATGTGGGTCCACACCCCACAGAGCAGCAAGCTTGGGAAGCGTGGGGCACATAGTTTGTTCACAGGGTACGAAAAAGGTGCATACAGGGTATTCATGACTGACTCTAAGACCATTAGGGTCACAAAGAGTGTTGAGTACAATCCCAAATGGGGGGGGGGATTTTTCAGAGTCACTCAGAGGGGGATAAAGATGATGAGGTAGAAGAGGAAGCTGAGGATGATGATCAGAATTCAGATTCCAGCTCAGTGAGCAGCGCTGGTGCTGCTGTCAGCGACAGTGATGACACAGCAGACTACAAGAGCGCAAAGGCCTCAGTCAGACCATCTGATGCGTCTGACATTGAATTGGAAGAACCACTGTTCACCATTGGCCTCTTTTCTCCTAAGAAGGAGGAGATGAGTGCAGAAGACTTGCGTCTAGCACGCAGATCTGAAAGGGCCACAAAAGGCAAACCTCCAAAGAGATTTGCTGATGAGTTTGCTAAGATAGCAACTGCTGTTCTTAGTAGCTCAGAGAAGGTGTGGGAACCATCAAGCTTCCAAGAGGTGCAAGAATTAACCTCTAAAGATGCTGAACCATGGCTTAATGCCATGAAGGCTGAAGTTGATTCCTTTAATAGGAACCAAACCTGGGAGCTAGTGCCAGTAGTCCCAGGAATGAGACTGGTTGGCAGCAAATGGGTCTTCAAGGCCAAGACAGACCAAACTAGCAAGGTTGTCAGGCACAAAACCAGATTGGTCGCCAGAGGTTTTTCACAGGTACCAGGACAGGATTAGCACGAGACCTACTCACCCACCGTCAAGTATGAGAGCATTAGACTAATGCTCAAGGTTGCTGAAGAGGAGAAACTGCACGTTTCTCATCACGATGTGAACACAGCTTTTTTGTACGAGGTTTTGGGGGAGGAGCTGTATATGCTTCCACCTGATGGAATGCAGATACAGAAGAAAATGGTCTGTAAACTACAGAAGTCCCTATAGGGTCTCAAGCAGAGTGCCAGGTGTTGGGACACAAAACTCACTGAGACATTGCTTTCTCTAGGTTTTCACCAAGGCAAAGCTGATCCATGTGTGTTTGTCAAAGAGGAGGGGCAAAGCAAACTGTATTGTTTATGCTTTGTTGATGATATTCTTCTTTTCTGGAAGAATCAGGCTTTGTACCAAAGCACCCTAGCTCAACTGAAGGAGCACTTTGACATGATGGATCTTGGTGAGGTATCCAACTATCTTTCTCTGCAGGTAGAGAAAGACCAGGCAGGTAATTTTCTGGTACACCAAACACAAAAAATTGCTGATGTATTAACCAGGCTGAATTTGGTTGATGCAAATCCTGTAGACACACCGATGGTGACAGGTTACCAGGTAGATAGTACTGCTGAAGCATTTTCCGACACCACACTGTACAGATGCATTCTAGGCAAGCTGAATTTTATTGCTAGATGTTCAAGACCTGACATAGCTGTAAGCACTAACCTGCTTAGCAGACATGTCAACAATCCTACTGTTCAGGATTGGAAAGCTCTGAAGCGCATAGCCCGCTATTTGAAGGAGACTTTGCACTACAGACTGAGGTTCACAAGTCAGAAGACTGGAGGTCTTGAAATCTTTGCAGATGCTAGTTTTGGAAGTGACACCACGGATGGTACAAGCACTTCTGGACTGTGCTACATGTACAACCACTGTCTGTTTGACTGGCTGTGCAAAAAGCAGACGACAGTAAGCCTAAGTTCCTGTGAGGCAGAACTCAATGCTCTGTCATCTTCACTCATGGGTTGTGAATGGTTGATGTAACTGTTTCAGGACATCAGAGTCAAAGTGACATGTCCTATAAAGGTGTATCAAGATAACAGATCCTGTTTGGCTTTGTTGGCCTCAGAGAGTTGCAAGCAAATAACCAAATATTTGCAGATAAAGCTACATTGTGCAAGAGAGTGTATTCAGAAAGGACTCATTCTGGTGTCCTACATGCCAGGAAACGAAATTCCTACAGATCTGTTGTCTAAGGTTGTTAACAGAGAACAACTTAAGGTTTATGTACAGAGCTTGCAATTGGGTTGAACCACAAGTACGACAGGTTACATGGAAAGGGGGAGGATGTAGTTCCATTCCACCTTAAAAGGGTACAGGCATGATATTTGTGTGTCACATGCCTGTTTACTTCCAGCACTTTCTATATAGCTTTTGTATATAGCTTTTGTGTTACTGCTTTTTTTGCAGCAGACAAAGGGAAGCAGACATATTTTTTCCTTTGTTCCTGCTGCTGAATAAAATGCTGTAATATAATGCTTACACGTTTCTCTGTCCACCTCTTCTGCTGTGAGAAGATTTACACACTCTGCTGATAGAGCATGCATGGGTCTCTAAACATATCTGTGACTCGTAATACCACCCTGGTATTACCTTATCTAATGCAGCCCTGTTTAGGGTAGATGGAGTGCATTTATCTGACAAAGGTGGTTGGCCAAGGTCCCAGATGGCTTGAAGGACTGTTTGCGAAGTAAGGGTGTTGGCGGCGAGCGCTAGGCTCGTGTGGGAGTTAGGCATTGGCTTATTGAAGTGGGTGGGAGGGGAGGTGCAGCCATCACCTGCCCCTCCATAGAATCATAGAATCATAGAGTTGGAAGAGACCACAAGGGCCATCGAGTCCAACCCCCTGCCAAGAAGGAAACACCATCAGAGCACCCCTGACATATGGTTGTCAAGCCTCTGCTTAAAGACCTCCAAAGGAGGAGACTCCACCACACTCCTTGGCAGCAAATTCCACTGTCAAACAGCTCTTACTGTCAGGAAGTTCTTCCTAATGTTTAGGTGGAATCTTCTTTCTTGTAGTTTGGATCCATTGCTCCGTGTCCGCTTCTCTGGAGCAGCAGAAAACAACCTTTCTCCCTCCTCTATGTGACATCCTTTTATATATTTGAACATGGCTATCATATCACCCCTTAACCTCCTCTTCTCCAGGCTAAACATGCCCAACTCCCTTAGCCGTTCCTCATAAGGCATCGTTTCCAGGCCTTTGACCATTTTGGTTGCCCTCCTCTGGACACATTCCAGTTTGTCAGTGTCCTTCTTGAATTGTGGTGCCCAGAACTGGACACAGTACTCCAGGTGAGGTCTGACCAGAGCAGAATACAGTGGCACTATTACTTCCCTTGATCTAGATGCTATACTCCTATTGATGCAGCCCAGAATTGCAGTGGCTTTTTTAGCTGCCGCGTCACACTGTTGGCTCACGTCAAGTTTGTGGTCAACCAAGACTCCTAGATCCTTTTCACATGTACTGCTCTCAAGCCAGGTGTCACCCATCTTGTATTTGTGCCTCTCATTTTTTTTGCCCAAGTGCAATACTTTACATTTCTCCCTGTTAAAATTCATCTTGTTTGTTTTTGCCCAGTTCTCTAATCTGTCAAGGTCGTTTTGAAGTGTGATCCTGTCCTCTGGGGTGTTAGCCACCCCTCCCAGTTTGGTGTCATCTGCAAATTTGATCAGGATGCCCTTGAGTCCATCATCCAAGTCGTTGATAAAGATGTTGAATAAGACTGGGCCCAAGACAGAACCCTGTGGCACCCCACTAGTCACTCTTCTCCAGGATGAAGAGGAACCATTGATGAGCACCCTTTGGGTTCAGTCAGTCAGCCAGTTACAAATCCACTGAGTGGTAGCATAGTCAAGACCGCATTTTACCAGCTTCTTTACAAGAATATCATGGGGCACCTTGTCAAATGCCTTGCTGAAATCAAGGTAGGCTACATCCACTGCGTTCCCTTCATCTACCAGGCTTGTAATTCTGTCAAAAAACGAGATCAGGTTAGTCTGACATGACTTATTTTTCAGAAATCCATGCTGACTATTGGTGATCACAGCATTCCTTTCTAGGTGCTCACAGACTGTTTGCTTAATGATCTGCTCCAGAATCTTCCCTGGTATTGATGTCAGACTGACTGGGCGGTAATTATTTGGGTCCTCTCTTTTCCCCTTTTTGAAAATAGGGACAACATTTGCCCTCCTCCAGTCTGCCGGGACTTCGCCTGTTCTCCAGGGATTCTCAAAGATGACTGCCAGTGGTTCTGAGATCACCTCTGCCAGTTCTTTTAATACTCTTGGATGCAGTTCATCTGGCCCTGGAGACTCCTTAGTTATTCTGGGCTGTGTTTCCTTTGCTGAATCATTTGCTCCAAATTCTTCAGGTCGGGCATTGTTTTCCTTATCAGAGAAGACTGAGGCAAAGAAGGCATTGAGGAGTTCAGCCCTTTCTGTGTCCCCTGTTTGCATTTCACCATCTTCTCCTCTGAGTGACCCCACTGTTTCTTTGTTCTTCCTTTTGCTACGATCATACCCATAAAAGCCTTTTTTGTTGCTTTTAACCTCTCTAGCAAGCCTGAGTTCATTCTGTGCTTTAGCTTTTCTGACTTTGTGTCTACACGTGCTGGCTATTTGTTTGAATTCCTCTTTGGTGGTCCCCCCCCCTTTTCCATTTTTTGTACACATCCTTTTTTAATCTTAACTCAGTTAAAAGTTCTTTAGATAGCCACCCTGGCTTCTTTAGGCACCTTCCATGTTTCCGTCTCATTGGTATTGCCTGACGTTGTGCTTTTACTATCTCCCTCTTAACAAACTCCCAGCCATCATGAACTCCCTTTCCTTTTAGTATTACTGTCCATGGGATCTCACCCAGCACTCCCCTAAGTTTTATGAAGTCGGCTTTCTTAAAGTCAAGAAATTGAGAAGCATAATAACTTCACAATGTCTCTGCAGGTACTAAGTTGGGATATCCGAGGTTTGAACTCCCCTGATAAGAGGGGGAAAAATTTTCATTTATTGAAAAAGGAAAAATTGGACTTGATATGTTTACAAGAAACCCATGTGATCAGAACACATAGGAAAGTTTTAATTAACAAAAGATTAGGACAAGAATTCATTTCATCAGACAAAGTCAAAAAGAGAGGAGTGGTGATTTACGCAAAAGAAAGTTTATTACCCAAATTTGTTTTTAAGGATGACCAAGGAAGATTTGTGGCTATTGAAATACAATATCAAGGTGAGAAATTCTTGATAGTAGGGATATACGCACCAAATGAGGGGAAATCAGAATTTTACAAGAAACTGCATGAGACACTGTTGGACTTTATGGACTTTAACATCATTATGCTGGGAGATATGAATGGAGTGGTATCGACAAATATGGATAAGTCAGAAAGACAAGTGGTGACAAAAGACGGAAGACTACCCAAGACCTTTTTTGAAATGACAGACAATATGGACTTAATTGACATTTGGAGAACCAAGAACCCCCTAGGTAGAGAGGGGACTTTTTATTCTGAAGTCCAAAAGACTTGGACAAGGTATGACCAAATCTGGATAACTAGAGGAATGGCTCCCAAGATTCGAAAAGTGGAAATTTGCCCAAAAACTTGCTCCGACCATAACCCTGTGAAGATGGAAATGAAACCAACATCGACTGGTTCCTTCAGATGGAGGATGAATGACGCCTTGCTCAGAGATCCAGAAATTATTAAGAAGGCCCAAAAAACTATAAAAGACTATTTTGAGATAAACTTGAAGACCATAGTGGAAAAAAGAACAATCTGGGACGCAAGTAAAGCCGTGATGAGAGGGTTCTTGATCCAGCAAAATGCAATTAAAAGGAGAACTCAAAATGAGAAAAAAAGAGAAGATTTTGGAAAAAATAAGAGGAGAGAAAAAACTTAGAGCTAAACCAAAATCACAAGAGATCCTGAGAGAAATTAAGTTTTATCAAGTACAATATATGAAAATGATAAATCAGGACATTGAATGGAAAGTTAAACAGATGAGACAAAAGACCTTCGAATCAGCTAACAAATGTGGAAAGTTGCTAGCATGGCAGTTGAAGAAGAGACAAAAATTAAATACGGTTACTAATCTTGAAGTGGATGGAAAGAATATCCAGAATCCACAGGAGATTAGGATTTGCTTCCAGAGATATTTTAAACAACTTTACACACAAGGGCCGCAGTTCGAGTCGAAAATTGACCAATTTTTGAAGATTAATGGATTACAAAAAATTTCTCAAGAAAATAAAATATTATTGAACTACAAAATAACTGAACAAGAGGTGGAAGGCGCCATTCAGAATATGCAACTGGGCAAATCTCCAGGGCCTGATGGACTGACCTCCAAGTACTACAGAACTTTGAAAGACTATTTAATTCAACCATTAAAGGAGGTTTGTAATGAAATTATGGAGGGGGAAATGGCACCAGAGACGTGGAAAGAAGCTTATATCACACTTATACCGAAGATTGAGTCTGAAAAGACACAACTCAAGAATTACCGCCCCATATCCCTACTCAATGTGGATTACAAATTTTTTGCAGATATATTGGCTAGAAGATTGAAAAAAGTTTTGGCAGAGGTGATTCACAAAGACCAGGCTGGCTTTCTCCCTGGAAGACATCTATCGGATAATATGAGGAATATAATTGACATTTTGGAAAAGTTGCAGGTGAACATTAATACAAAAGCAGTTTTGATCTTTATAGATGCGGAGAAGGCCTTTGATAATATCTCTTGGAGTTTTATGAAGAAAAATCTTCAGGGGATGGGGGTGGGACAAAACTTTGAGAATGGTATAGGGGTGATATATTCTGAGCAAAAAGCTAAATTGATAGTAAATAATGTGGTTACAGAAGAGTTTAAAATTGAGAAAGGGACACGACAAGGGTGCCCAATTTCCCCACTGCTTTTCATTTCGGTCCTGGAGGTTTTGCTAAATATGATTAGAAGGGACAAATTGATTCAAGGTGTCCAGGTCAGAGTTAAACAATACAAGCTTAAAGCTTTTGCAGATGATCTCGTTTTGACATTACAGGAGCCGATATCTAGTACTAAGAGGGCCTTGGAAGTGATTCAGGATTTTGGTCAAGTGGCAGGTTTTAAACTGAATATACTGAAAACTAAGGTTTTGGAGAAAAACTTGACGCCGATAGAGAAAGAGAGGTTTCAGAAAGAGACAGATTTAACATTAGTAAAGAAGGTAAAATACTTGGGGGTTAACATAACATCTAAGAATGTGAACTTATTTAAAGACAACTATGAGAAATGCTGGTCAGACTTCCGGAGGCGGCGCGTTCGGTAATGGCTGCCTGCTCCTTGTAAGGAGAGGGGAGCTCCGCTGAAAACGGGTCGTCCGCTACGGCGAAGCGGAGACCCACTCAGGAAAACCACAGGGGGTAGTAGCCTGTGGTCCCGAGGCCCGGCGGGTGCCAGAAGCAGCTCCTGAAACGTTGAAGGGACCCCGTAACGGGGCTCCGGATCGCGGAGGGGGTAGCGGCACTGAGGGTCGTTTCGCAGTCAGCGGAGTGAAGCCGCGCTGCTGTTGCCATTCAGCGCTGACCTTTCTTCCTGAAACCTTCAATTTCGGAAACCTACAATCCGTGAGTAATTGGGACTTTACAATTTTAAGATTCTTAAGATCTTCAAGATTTTGAATTTGGCTGAAAGCGGAGTGACGAGAAACAGGAAGTCCGTCTTCCGGCAAAGCTTATAGATCAAAGGCAAAGGAACTGACAGGCTGGATGCAGTGAAAAAGGATTTTAAAGTGGAAGCATTATGCGTCTGACAGTGCTAAGGCTTTGAAATGAAAGGCAAGTTTTTTCTTCAATTTACCCTACAGTGTGGAAGCAACTTGGGAACCTTCTCCTTTGGTGATCTTTAAAGTTTAAGACCCAGCCTCGGGGTGGCAGGGGAAAAGACTGTCTTTTGTTGATACAACTTATAAAATTGAAACAGATACATAGAGGCAACTTTGGACTATATAACTTGTAACTGTATCCTGCACCTTGAGAGGTGATACTTGTGGCAATCTTGGAAGGGCTCTGCCAGTGGAAAAAGTTTTAAGGACTATTGGAAAGTTATTTAGTTGCAGGAACCTTAATGGCGACCATAACTTTTTTCCTTCCTTCCTGAACTCCAACTTTACTCCCTCCAACTGTACTCCCTCTAGTGGAGATTGGGATTTACAATTCCTTGGGAACTAACTTTGTTTTGTCTCTCCGCTGTTGTTATCTATACTGAGGTCTGTCCTTCCCATGGAACTTTTGACAGTTTGACCTTGACTCATAGACAGGTGGGGAATGAGTGGCCAACCGAAAACAAGATCTGCAAAAGCGAAAGCAACAAAAGGCCAGCTTGTGCAAACAACTCTGACTTCTCAGTCACGTAGATCATCAGTTCCCGCTATACTGAAGGGAATTGAACTTCCAACAGTAGCTGAATTGAAGGGAACCGAACCTTCAACAACAGCTGAACTTAAGGAAGCTGAACAACCAGCAATAGAGGATATGGCTGCAGGTGGATCGGATACACTTCTGAAGGAGATGCTACAACAATTTGCAATTTTAAATAAGAAGGTTGATGACCAAACAGCAAAAATTGATTTAGCCACATCCTCTATTACAAAGCTATCTGAACAAGTGGCACAGCACTCACAAGAAATTGGGAATCTAAAAGACGCTACTTCTGAGAACCGGAAATTGGCCGAAGCCGCGAACGAAAAAGCTGACCGAGCAATTCAAAAAGTGGATGAATTGAAAGGAGAGGTAAGGCCACTACACAAGCACATCAGTGGCCAGCAGGCCTACCTGTCTATGGTGGAGTTGAGAAACAGGGAAAATAATTTAAGATTACGCTCTATCCCAGAGATTGAAAAAGAAGATTTGATTGGTTTTTTGACAGCAGAATTCTCCAAATTTTGGGGAATAAAGGAAGACGAAGACTTTAAAATAACATCGGCATTTAGACTGGGAAGTGTTACCAGAAAGGACAGACCTAGAGACTGCCTGATCATCTTAAGGACTAAACAGGAGAGAGACAAAATACTTGATCTTCATTTTAATAAATCACTTGAGATCCAGGATAGAAGAGCGGAAATTTACAAGGACATACCAAAACAACTACTGGATCTCAGAGCCATCTATACTGACCTAGCAAGACTCCTGAGAGGCAACGGAATACCTTACAGGTGGGAGTTCCCACAAGGTCTATCATTTAAATACAAAGGAAAGAAGGTTAGAATTAAGTCTAAAGAGGACAACCAGAAGTTCCTGCACGACAACGGAGAAGATCTTCAGAAGGGAACAGCAGTCCCTTGGCCTCTGCCACAGCCTGGACCGGAACCAACACCAGCTCCCTCGGACTTGGACAAAAAGGAGGACACCCCATAAAGAGCAACAACAGATTGATACAGGATGTCTCTGCAGCTGTATAGTTGGAACATTAATGGCGCAAATTCCCCGGAAAAACGAAAAAGGATCTTTCATATTTTGAAAAAGGAAAATTTGGATATAATTTGCTTGCAAGAAACACACGTGACTAGGCTCCATAGGAAAGTATTAATCAACAAAAGACTAGGCCAAGAATTTATTTCTTCAGACAAAGTAAAAAAGAGGGGCCTGGTGATCTACGCTAAGGAGAACCTAGCACCGAAATTTTTGTTTAAAGATGAGCAAGGGAGAATTTTGGCAATTGAAGTACAATCTCAAGGAGAAAAAGTTTTGATATTAGGAATTTATGCACCAAATGAGGGGAAAGCAGAATTTTACAAGAAGCTACATGAGACACTACTGGACTATCTGGACTATTCAAACATCATCATGATGGGAGACATGAATGGGGTGGTCTCCACCTTGATGGATAAGTCACAAAATCAAATAACTAAGGACGGCAGACTACCGAAAACCTTCTTTGAACTGACAGACAATATGGACTTGACTGACATTTGGCGGGCAAGGAACCCCCTAGGTAGAGAGGGAACTTTCTTTTCTGAGGCCCACTCATCATGGTCGAGAATCGACCAAATTTGGACAACTAGAGGGCTGGCATCGAAGACTACAAGAGTGGAAATCTGCCCAAAGACTTGCTCCGACCACAACGCCCTGAAAATGGAATTGAGACTTACTCCAGCCGGTTCCTTTAGATGGAAAATGAATGACACCCTCTTTAGAGATCAAGAGATCGTAAAGAAGGCCCAAAAAACTTTAAAGGACTATTTTGAAATCAACTCGAACACTTCAGTGGAAAAAAGAACAATCTGGGACGCCAGTAAAGCTGTAATGAGGGGGTTTCTGATACAACAAAATACAATCAAGAAGAAACTCTGGAATGGGAAAAAGGATAAAATATTAGAGAAGATAAGTGAGGGAGAGAAAAGGTTGAGATCTAAACCAAAATCTAAAGAGATCTTGCGAGAAATTAAATTCCATCAGGCACAATATTTGAAATTGATAAATCAAGAAGTGGAATGGAAAATTAAACAAATGAGACAAAGATCCTTTGAGTCGGCAAACAAATGTGGGAAACTGCTGGCATGGCAGTTGAAGAAAAGACAGAAATTAAATTACGTTACCAATCTAGAGGTGGAAGGGAAAAATATCCAGAAACCAGGTGAAATTAGAAAGTGTTTCCAGAAATATTTCAAAAAGTTGTATACACAAGGGCCTGAGGAAGTGTCTGAGATTGAACGATTTTTGAAGCTTAATGGCTTACCAGAATTGTCTCAGGAGAAGAGATCAATCTTGGACTGTAAAATAACACAACAGGAAATTGAGGATGCCATTCAAAATATGCAGCCGGGCAAATCTCCAGGCCCAGATGGGCTTACCTCCAAATACTATAAGATATTAAAAGACTATTTGACTTTACCACTAATGGAGGTTTGCAACCAGATTATGGGGGGAGGAAGGGCACCGGAAACGTGGAAAGAAGCTTTCATCACATTGATACCCAAAGTGGAATCTGAAAAGACTCAACTTAGGAACTATCGTCCCATCTCACTCCTAAATGTGGATTACAAAATATTTGCAGACATTTTGGCAAGTAGATTGAAAAAAGTTTTAAATGAAGTAATTCATAAGGACCAAGCAGGCTTTCTCCCTGGCAGGCATTTGTGTGATAATACTCGGAATATTATTGATATTCTGGAACTTTTACAAACAAATATTAACACTAAAGCAGTGTTAATCTTTATCGATGCTGAGAAGGCCTTTGACAATATTTCTTGGAAATTTATGAAGAAAAACTTGGAAGGGATGGGAGTGGGACGAGGGTTTGAAAATGGTATAGAAGCAATTTACTCAGAACAAAAAGCTAAGTTGATAGTGAACAATGTGGTGACAGAGGAGTTCCATATTGAAAAAGGAACACGCCAGGGGTGCCCCCTATCCCCCCTACTATTTATATCAGTCCTGGAGGTTTTGCTGAACATGATTAGGAGGGACAGGCAAATACAGGGGATCACGGTCGGAGTGAAACAATATAAACTGAAAGCATTTGCAGATGACTTAGTAATAACATTACAGGAGCCAGAATCTAGTACAAAAAGAGTTCTGGAACTGATACAAGAATTTGGTCGGGTGGCAGGATTTAAGTTGAACAAACAAAAGACTAAAGTTTTGGTGAAAAACTTGACGCCTTTAGAAATAGAGGGGTTTCAGAAGGAAACAGAGTTAGTTGTGGTTAAGAAGGTGAAATACCTGGGGGTAAACTTGACGCCTAAAAATTTGAACTTGTTCAAGGATAACTATGAGAAATGTTGGTCAGAAGTTAAGAAAGATTTGGAAATATGGTCGAGACTGAAGCTTTCCTTGCTGGGCCGAATTGCTGCTGTCAAGATGAATGTTTTGCCAAAAATGTTGTTTCTATTTCAAACCTTGCAGGTCGTGGACAGAGTGGAATGTTTCGGAAAGTGGCAGAGGGATATCTCAAAGTTTGTCTGGCAGGGCAAAAAGCCCCGAATAAAGTTTAAAATACTAACTGATGCAAAAGAAAGAGGGGGGTTTGCCCTGCCAGACTTAAGGTTATACTATGAGGCGGCAGCCTTCTGCTGGTTGAAAGATTGGATTTTATTAGAGAATACAGATGTCCTAGACCTGGAAGGTTTTAACAATTCGTTAGGATGGCATGCTTATCTGTGGTACGGCAAGGCAAAAACACATGGAATGTTCAAAAACCATATTGTCAGGAAAGCAATTTTCATGGTCTGGCTGAAATACAAAGACTTACTTGAAAGTAAGACTCCGAGGTGGTTATCACCAGTGGAGGCTAAGGCGTGGAAAAAACCCAATATGGAGACCGGCTGGCCGAAATATTGGGAATTAATAGAAAAAGTTGGAGACAATTGGAGGATGCGGAGCTTTGAAAATTTAAAGGATAAGGTGCAAGATTGGTTCCATTATGCCCAAATTAACGAGGTTGTTAAGTTGGATAAAAAAATAGGATTCCAGGTGGAAAAATCGAAACTTGAGACAGAGTTGTTAGAACCAAAGACCAAGGTTTTATCGAGAATGTATAACTTGCTGCTTAAGTGGAATACACAGGATGAGACAGTTAAATCAGCCATGATAAAGTGGGCTCAAGACATTGGTCACAATATCATGTCTGAAGACTGGGAAAGGTTATGGACCACCGGTATGAAATTTACGGCATGTAATGCCTTGAAAGAAAACATTATGAAAATGGTATACAGGTGGTACATGACCCCAGTCAAGCTCGCTAAGATATACCATTTGTCTGATAATAAATGTTGGAAGTGCAAGGAGGCTGAAGGAACATTCTTTCACCTTTGGTGGACCTGCCCAAGAGTGAAGGCCTTTTGGGAAATGATCTACAACGAGTTAAAAAAGGTGTTTAAGTACACCTTCCCGAAAAAACCGGAGGCCTTCCTCTTGGGTATGGTCGGCCAGAGGGTTTCAAAGAAAGATAGAACGTTTTTTATGTATGCTACCACTGCAGCAAGAATTCTGATCGCCAAACATTGGAAGACTCAAGATTTACCCACGCTGGAAGAGTGGCAAACGCAACTGATTGACTACATGGAGTTGGCCGAAATGACTGCCAGAATCCGAGACCTGGGAGAAGAAGCAATGGAGGAGGACTGGAAAAAATTTAAGAACTATTTGCAAAAATTTCATAAGTTATATGAACTATAAAGTGACGCATAATTTGAAATGCTAGCCCCAGCAATGAGAGTGCAATATTTATGAAATTGGATAATAATATTGAAGGGATCAAAGTTTAAATGTTAAAAAGGATAATACGTTCTGTTTCTAGAGTAAATGGACAATAAGGATTTTAAACTTAAATTGCAATCGAAAGTGCCAAAGAAACATATGAAACAAGGTTACAATTTGCTGATAAATTTATTGTTGGGAATGCTTTGGGCGGGAGATGTGGGGAGGTCCGATGGAAAGTTGGAATAAGCTGTTGAAGGGGTATGATTCTCTTTATTTTCTTTCTTCACATTTTTCTTTTTTCTTTTTTTTTCTTGTTGCTCTCTGTTTGTATCTGAAAAAATGCAATAAAAACTATATTAAAAAAAAAAAAAAGAGAAATGCTGGTCAGAGGTGAAAAAAGATCTAGAAATCTGGACGAATTTGAAGCTTTCCTTGCTGGGTCGTATTGCTGTTATTAAGATGAATGTATTGCCGAGAATGTTATTTTTATTCCAATCATTGCAAATCATTGATAAGATGGACTGTTTCAAGAGGTGGCAAAGAGATATAACCAGATTTGTCTGGCAGGGCAAAAAGCCCAGAATAAAATTTAAGATTCTTACTGATGCTAAAGACAGAGGGGGGTTTGCCCTGCCAGACTTTACACTTTATTATGAGTCAGCAGCTTTCTGCTGGCTGAAGGAATGGCTACTTCTTGAGAACACAGACGTTTTGGACCTTGAAGGGTATGATAATATATTTGGGTGGCATGCATACTTATGGTACGGCAAGGTAAAAGCACATAAGGCATTTAAAAACCATATTGTCAGGAAAGCTTTGTTTAATGTCTGGATAAGGTACAAAGACTTTTTGGAGAGCAAAACTCCAAGGTGGCTATCACCTATGGAAGCGAAAGCTTTGAAAAAACTCAACATGGAGGCTAAATGGCCAAAATATTGGGAAATTTTAGAACAGGAAGGTGACAAATTGAAATTGCAGAGTTATGATAAACTTAAAGAGAAGGTGCGAGACTGGTTACATTACTTTCAAATAAGAGAAGCTTACAATCTGGATAAAAAGATTGGTTTTCAGGTGGAAAAATCAAAGTTAGAAACAGAATTGTTAGAACCCAATGCTAAGATACTTTCAAGAATGTACAATTTGCTGTTGAAATGGAATACTGAGGAAGAAACGGTAAAATCTGCAATGATCAAATGGGCACAAGATATAGGACATAACATCAGGTTTGCTGACTGGGAGAAGTTATGGACCACCGGAATTAAATTTACGGCATGTAATGCCTTAAGAGAGAATATTATGAAAATGATATATTTCAAAAATATATCACTTGCCCGATAACAAATGTTGGAAATGTAAAGAAATTGAAGGTTCATTCTTTCACCTTTGGTGGACGTGCCCAAGGATTAAGGCTTTCTGGGAAATGATATATAATGAACTGAAAAAGGTATTTAAATATACTTTCCTCAAGAAACCAGAGGCCTTCCTCCTGGGCATTGTTGGCCAATTGGTGTTAAAGAAGGATAGAATTTTCTTTATGTACGCTACAGCAGCAGCAAGAATTCTCATCGCAAAGCATTGGAAGACACAAGATCTACCCACCTTGGAAGAATGGCAGATGCAACTAATAGACTATATGGAGATGGCGGAAATGACTGGCAGAATCCGAGACCAGGGAGAAGAGTCGGTGGAAGAAGATTGGAGGAAATTTAAAATTTACTTGCAGAAACATTGTAAAATTTTTGAATGTTGATGACATTGAAATGAATTGAAGGGGCTCTAGCAACAAGGTAAAAAGTAGAAGGGGACTAATAATAGATAAACTAATAGATCAGGAATTTGCAGAACTAAATTTAAAAGGGATGCAATAATGGGAGACGTGAGGAAGTCAGGAAAATAAGTCAATTTAAAGTGGCGAGATTAAGAAAGAGAGAAATTTTGTTTTTCTTTTATGTGTTTTTTTCTTTTTGTGTTTAATGTTTGTATTTTTGTATTTTGTACTTTTGTGTTTTTGTATTTTGTATTTGTTTTGCATTTGCCTTTTGTGTTTTTTAAACTTTTCTATTGTCAGGACAGACGAGGCAAGATGGTGACGTGAACGGCAGCCTTGTCTTATGCTAGGTAAAGCTGTGCTTTTACTATCTGCTTTGATGGGCTCTAAGGGCTCTAAGATACCTTAAGGCGTTTATTTTAGAAGTTTTATGGTATTATGGTTCAGACTATTTCTACTTCTCCCATAAATCTGCAAGTAAACGCGGCAGATAAAGACTGTTAAAGGGAGTAGGGCTCATTAACAGCACAACTTGCCCTGACCCTGCAATTTTAAGAAATTTTCTCCCTATTTTCTTGCCGACATGAGAGGGAAGAAACGCTGCAGGCAAGCGTGCCTACTTTGGCTTAAAGATTGGATAAAACTGGAGAACAGAGACCTATTGGATTTAGAAGGTTTCAATAATTGGTACGGGTGGCACGCATATCTCTGGTATGAGAAGGTGAAAGTCCACAGGGCTTTCTTAAATCATATTTTCAGGGGACCAATATATCAGGTCTGGGAAAGAAATAAGAACCTTCTTGAAAGAAAAACACCATGGTGGATCTCACCGGTAGAGGTCTTAACAATAAAAAAAACCAACATGGAAGGGAAGACAGCCACTTACGAAGATTTGGTAAGAAAATCAGAACAAGGGCTTAAACTTAAACCTTATGAGGAAATAAAGGATCAATTCACCGGCTGGCTACAATATCATCAGGTGAATGATATGTTAAAGCAAGATAAAAGAAAAATGGGCTTTGAGGACAAGAAATCAAAATTCAATATAGAAATAATAGAAGGTAAAAACAAAACATTGTCTAAATTATATGACATATTACTGGAATGGCATACAAAAGACGAGGAAGTCAAAGAGGCAATGATTAAATGGGCAATTGACTTCGGCTATAACATCGAGTTTGAAAAGTGGTTGAAATTGTGGAATAGAGATATTAAATTTACGGCCTGTACGAGTTTGAGAGAAAATGTTTGGAAAATGCTCTATAGATGGTATCTTACGCCGGCAAAATTGGCTAAAATCTATAGATCAGAAAATAAGACATGCTGGAAATGTGGTGAAGTGGAGGGAGACCTCTACCATATGTGGTGGCAATGCAACAAGGTGAAGGTTTTTTGGGAAGCAATTTATAATGAACTTAAAAAAGTTTTTAAATATACTTTTCCCAAAAGACCTGAGGCCTTTTTGCTGGGAATTATGGGTAAGGAAATAAAAAATGAATATTTCTCTATGCCACCACAGCCGCAAGAATTATGCTGGCACAAAACTGGAAAACAGAAACTATACCTAACATAAGTGACTGGCAGGTCAAAATGATTAACTATGCCGAGCTAGATAGATTAACAGGCAGAATACGAGACCAAGACGACCAGAAATTTCAAAAAAATTGGAGTAAATTTTGGAAATATATTGGAACGGATATATAGGAGGAACTGGCGGTATTAGAAAAACTTTATCAGCTAATAATTATAAACTTTAATAAACTAATTACGTAATCCGGGATTTATTTGATACTTACCAAAAGGGTGAAGGGAAGTCAAAGGTTAAGTAGAGCCTAATGTTTATATTATTTTTTTGTATGATTGTACGCTTACTTTTTGTATAGCATGAAAATAGGATGAACAATTTATGTTAAAATGTTTATTTTTGTATCTGTTTGTCTTTTTTCTTTTTCTTTTACAAATTCTGAATAAAAATCTACTTGCAAAAAAAAAGAAAAGAAACGCTGCAGGCAGCATTCCAATGAAGCTACGAGCACTGCCAAAAAACAGACAAATATCAGGGATTTCTTGCCTGACAATGACCTAAATGAGATCTGTAGAAACTTCCCCACAGCAAATAGTTATGAGGTCCTTGCTCCCAGTATTACTCATGAGGAGCCTGCCGGCACTGTGGATGGCCTACAACTAGCCTCAAACCTGTGCATGAAGGAACAGATGGAACAGACTCTTGAGTCCCTGCAAAAAACTTCACCTGAATTATCCCAGTCACCAGCTCAGTTAAACAAGGACCGAGAGGCACTGGAACTGCTAATTTGCCAGACTGAGTTGATAACACATACCATCACCAACTTATATAAAAGGCTGGATGGGATTGAAAAGAAGCTTGAAAAAGTTTTTGGCTTGTCCAGTTGCCCCCCCCCCCCTCACTTCCTCAGCTTAATAATATTGCTATTGCAAACTCCGCTCACCCCTGCCCAAGTGTGCAGGCCAACCTTGCACAAAAACAAGTGAGATGCCTGCCCAACCAAGTACAAAACTCAAGTTTGCAACTCCAGAACAGCAAACTTGCAGTACTGGTGGGAAACCACCCCTTGAATTATAACAAATGGGCGGATAAATACTCGGTCACAAATTCCCTGACCCAACTGCTGGGACAGACACTACGCCCCGTAGATATCGTGGACATTTCATGGCTGCCTTCTGGACCTTATATGAGACGTATGGTTATTAACTTTAGATCTGCCCATTTCGTTGCAAAGATTCTAAAATTAAGAAACCGTACAAGAAAATGGCACATTTTTTTCACAAGGGTATTTACCAATCTGACCCGTACACCACTATGCACCAGGATAGGTGCTGTCTGTGGTGATGCTGGGCCTGTGCGCCATAAAGAACAAATAGACGGGGGAATGGAGCCGGGATCTATTACCCCACAGGGAGTGGCAAATCTGCCTGCAGATGACCTAATTGATTTCCTACACCCCCCGCTTGGTACCCTGGTCTCTACATGCTACAAGCCTGGCATTGGACTACCCAAGCAAGACCGGTCTGAAATGCTCTCGTTGTCATATGCCTCGATGCCGGAATTGGAGGCCTCTATTATTCTAAGCCCAATACGCAATCAAGATTCACAGCAACTGTCAAACTTCGATCCGCTAACAGTGCCGACGCAAGATACAGCTGTTGACCTGCTACCTGTACAGCCTATACGGGTTGGCAAAGCCCTTGCTCTGCAAAAACCAGCTGAACATTATGATACATCAGCTGAACATCATGATATTCGTAATGGTGTCATCGAAGATCCTCTGAGCCAAATCAACCAAATGGCCCCCCAGTTAAAGCTATCACACCTACCTAGGGACCAGCGACCTCAAACCTGGAACCACCTAGCACGGCAGAAAGAGGAGGAGCCCAGCTCAGGAGCCTCAAACCACCGGAAAAGAGACTGACTGCCACTATTTCCACCATCATCCTATTTCTACATCCTTTCTTGGAATGTGGCGGGATGGCTATCTAAGCAGGCTGATGTCGACCTTCTGGATTTCCTTACAAAATTTCAGATTATATGTTTACAGGAGACATGGTGTTTAGATCTCCATGCCCCTTCTTTACAGGGATATGAAGCCTTTGCTACCCCTGCGATAAAAACAATGCCTTATGAGGAACGGCTAAGGGAGCTGGGCATGTTTAGCCTGGAGAAGAGGAGGTTAAGGGGTGATATGATAGCCATGTTCAAATATATAAAAGGATGTCACATAGAGGAGGGAGAAAGGTTGTTTTCTGCTGCTCCAGAGAAGCGGACACGGAGCAATGGATCCAAACTACAAGAAAGAAGATTCCACCTAAACATTAGGAAGAACTTCCTGACAGTAAGAGCTGTTTGACAGTGGAATTTGCTGCCAAGGAGTGTGGTGGAGTCTCCTACTTTGGAGGTCTTTAAGCAGAGGCTTGACAACCATATGTCAGGAGTGCTCTGATGGTGTTTCCTGCTTGGCAGGGGGTTGGACTCGATGGCCCTTGTGGTCTATTCCAACTCTATGATTCTATGATTCTATGATTCTATGAAAAACAAATTCCCGAGGCCGGCCTAGTGGTGGTCTAGTCACTTTTGTTTCTACCAAGCTAAAGTGCAAGGCCCGGCAACAGCAGTGGGTGAAGAGCAACAATTTACAAATCTTACTTATTTCTAGCAGTGAAGGAGGAGATTTCCTTTGCTTTAATATATATATCCCTCCCATAGGCACCCCTCCCCAGTCGTTACAAATCTGGGAAGATTTAGAGCTATGTTTGGAGAAGGCTGAACTAGAACTCCCTGGCATGGATATCCTGCTGGCAGGTGATTTCAACGCCAGGATAGGAAATGACATTAATACGTACTGCTCTAAATCCCAGTTCCTGCCAGAGGCAGATTGGTTTATTCCCTGGTCCTCTGACGATAAGGTCTTGAATAAGGCAGGCATTACATTAATGGAGACTGCCTTCAAACATAATTTGTATAATTTGCATGGTACCCATATGGACAGGTCAGGGGGTTTCTTTTCTTTTCTTGGACCTAGAGGTGCGAGCGTTATTGATTATATCCTGGTCTCCCCAAAACTCTTGGAGAGGTCACAGGGCTTCAGGACTTTCAATAGAATTGAGAGTGATCATCTTCCTATATCAGTTTCACTAATTCCCCGTGGTTTGGAGGATCCGCAATACCGCAATCACTGTGCAGACCCACCTCCAACTCTGGCCCTTCGTAGGCGTAAATGGAACAGCGACCTGGAATCTAAAATCAAACTACACCTGCATTCATCAGACTTACTGGCCTTGAGAGACCAGTGTATCTCATCTAATTCTGACCCCTTTTGAACATTTCAGCAGGTCTCAGAGTCGCTCTTCCCACTACTCACGAATTCCAACCCTCCCAAACAACAAAACAACTCGAGGGCCTGGTTCAACAAAGACTGTAGGAATTTAAGATCTTTGCTTAGGAAATTACAAAATAAGGTAAAACAGGAAGGGACCCTGTCCTCAGTGGAAAACCTGCACAGGTGGCGTTCTCATTATAAAAATACTCTAAAACTTAAGAAATCCCTCTACAGAAAGGAACAATGGGAGGCACTTGACAAAGCGATCAAATTGTGGGACGACAAAAAGGTCTGGGAAATAATTGCTCTGGGAGTTTCACCCAAAGGGAAAATTATAACCAACAGTATTTCATCTAACTTATGGTACCAACATTTTTCCCGGCTATATACAGCTCCAAACATTGCTAAACCGAGCCAGTTTCCTCCTCTTAAAAACGATCTATTAATGGGCTGGGATCCTGTTACCGAATCAGAATACTTACAGCTAATTAAAACACTCAAGAATGGCAAAGCTCCCGGTGAGGATATGATTCCTCCTGAGGTGCTTAAACTAAATGCCCAGTGGTGGGCTCCTATTTTGGCCCAACTTTTTACGGTAATAAATGATACATGCAAAATCCCAGAAAACTGGAAACTGAGCCTGGTAGCCCCCATCTATAAGAAGGGAGACCCCCAAGACCCCTCAAACTATCGCCCCATAAGTCTCCCGGACATCGTGTATAAACTTTATACTCGCTACCTGCTAAATAAACTGGTTGACTGGGCTGACCACTCTAACTTGCTTAATCCGGAACAGGCAGGGTTTAGAAAGGGCCATAGTACAACAGGCCATTGTTTGGTACTACAGACAATGATAGATAAGTATACAAAGGTACATAAGAGCAAACTTTTTGTGGCTTTTGTAGATCTCACATCCGCTTTTGATTCAATCTGTAGGGACAAATTATGGCAAAAACTATATGAAACAGATATTGATAGACGACTTCTCAAAATACTTAGAGAGTTACACTCAGACACCACAGTTAAAATCAGAACTGGGATGTCAGGCAACTATACTGACCCACTGCCACTGGGGAAAGGGGTTAAACAGGGCTGTTTGTTAGCGCCGTTCTGAGGCATCAGGCATAAGCCTGCATTTTATTAATGTTTGATCAGGACTTGTATATTAAAGAGAGAGCTTAGATTTTCAAAAGTTTCATGCCAGGCAAGAAGGCTAGCTGCTTAAGAAAACACTGACAGTGTTTTCTTCCTAGACAAGGGGCCCCTTTTGATTGATAGCAGAAAACAATTCTCAAAGTCGTAAAAGCTGAAATTACAGACTGAGTAAGGACACTGACCCTACATGTTACAGAAGATAACAAAGGCAGAGATAAATATAATTAGGAATGAGTAAATAGTAAAATAATGCCAATGTGCCTCCCAGTAAAATGAGCCAGATCTTCTTTCCAAGGTTAAAGGCCAAATGGAGAAGCATCTAGCTGGCAGAAATTTTGGGAAGTCTTTTAAAGCTGTTTCTTTCTTAAACTGAGAGAGTTTAAGGGCAATAAATGTTGGGAAGAGATAATGGGAAAAGCAGCTGGCTGAAGGGGGGGATGTAAACTAAAGAGGTTTCTTCTGAAACTGTTTTAAACTGAGTTCCTTTTTTTACAAAGGCCTTATTCTTTTTAAGAGGCTACCTGTGTTGTGTATTAAGTGTATTGGCATAGATGTAATTATGCAAAGGATTTAACAAATGCTAGAAGAGTTGTATTTATCCTGGAATTAAGTCAGACACCAGCCTAGCCCTCCAGCCAGACAGGAAGACGCCATCCAAGCTGTCCTGATATATGGCTGTCAGACATTTGTTTGGAAACCTTCAAATGAAGGAGATCTTTCAATGTTGATGTGAAACTCAAGATCCTTGACATATGTTTAAGATAAAAATTTAAGATTAACCATTTGTTTTAGAAGGCAATAGGGCAAGGAGGGCAAGAGGTGAGCTGGTAATTAAGATTCCTTGTTGAGACACATGTAAGATATATTACTACTTATTTGTCATTTATAGATGTAACAATATATAGCTCTTTGTGTTCCATATAAGGACAGGAGGATATGGGTGTATCTTTTTGTGATTGGTTATAGCAATCAGCCAATAGGAAATCCAACCAGGCTGATTGGACAGAGGCAGCCACAGGAGGAGCAAAGGGGGCTGGATTAAGGGAATATAAGTGCTGGCCATAATGGCAGGAGGCCAGGCCAGAGCTTGGTAACCATATACCACTGTGCCTCTCATTTATTTGTCTGACAAATAAATTATTATTTTAATTTCTCTATTGCTGCGTTGAATATTTCATTCCAGCTAAGCGTTAACCACAAGCAGGGTGCTACATTTTATGGTGCTCCTGTGACTCGGATAAGTGGTCTGCTGGAACGCAGCCCCTTCGCCCTATTGGGCAGGGTACAAGAGAGAGGATCTCTAAACTGCTTACCCAAGCGCGCACTGGTAAATTTTTCCAGGGGGAACGCAGAAGTCTCGTCTGTCTGATGAAGAAGAAGAAGAAGAGTTTGGATTTGATATCCCGCCTTTCACTCCCCTTCAGGAGTCTCAAAGCGGCTAACATTCTCCTTTCCCTTCCTCCCCCACAACAAACACTCTGTGAGGTGAGTGGGGCTGAGAGACTTCACAGAAGTGTGACTAGCCCAAGGTCACCCAGCAGCTGCATGTGGAGGAGCGGAGACGTGAACCCGGTTTCCCAGATTACGTGACTACCGCTCTTAACCACTACACCACACTGATACCCTGCTCACTGGCGGCGACGGACCGGGGGGAAACGGAACCAACCAAGGGTAAGTGCACAAAGGGATTTTTGGCCCTCCAATTAATTGGGAGGAAGAGAAGTCTTGATCAAACTTCTGCGTCTCAGTAAGCGGGAACTGAGTACGCTAGGTGGTTGGGTACATCAGATGGTGATCTGGTGTAGGGAAAGGAAAGTTGGGAGGTAGTGTGTGGTGAAGTATCTAGCGCATTGTATGTGTGAGAAAGTACAGAGCAATCTGTAGCTGACCTGAGTGTGGAGTGGGCAGTACTTCGGTTCCTGGTAAGGCGACTTCACCAGGCAAGGAAACCCACGAAGCGTGTGTGTGAGTGACTGAGTGGATACTTCACAGGGCCATACAATGGGAGTTGGGGGTTCAAAAGGGGAAAATACACCTCTTGAATGTATGTTAAATAATTTTAAGAAAGCCTTCTCAGGGGCGTATGGAGTCAAAATGACGCCAGAGCGCCTGAGAACGTTATGTGAATTAGAGTGGCCGAAGCAAAATACTGAATGGCCATCTCAAGGAACCTTTGATATAAATTTAGTAAGCAAACTTTGGTCTAACATCGCCAAAGAAATTGGAGGGTGCCCAGAACAATTTTCATATATAGATTCCTGGCTGAGCACATTAAATAAAAATCCTCCATGGATAAGGGAATGCAAAGTCCAACGATGCAAATTATTGGCTGTAAAAGCCGAAGCTAGGAAAGGAATCTTGCCAAATAAACTCAAACCCATTTTTGAGGGACCAGAGGAAGAGCTGCTTCCACCTCCACCCTATGCTCCACATCGAAGGGAGCCTAATCCAAACACTCCACCAGTTGTAACCCCAAGGCAAGAAAGTGGAATGAATAATGGGGCTGGAGTCACAGAACTTGATTCCTTGATAGATTATGAAAAATATCTTCAGGAGGCATTGGAGTCCTATAATAAAGCCCAAGCAGAAGTGGTTATTCCATCTGTGAGTCCCAGTAGAACTCCATCTACAGTCTCTTTTAGTGGAACAACTGATTGCCTACCCCAAACTCCTGTACATCTAAGTCCTAGAGAATTATTACAGAAGTTACAGGGAGACCTTAATCGGTCAGCAAGCAATACAGCCAGGCGTATAAAGCTGCTAAAAGAACGCCTTGGGACAAATACCATCCCCTATGATTTGAGGCCCCTAGAGCAAAGCGAAGAGAAAGGTCACGTAGTAGCCCCTCTTAGAAGAGTATTTGATGCACTTGAGGAGCCTGTGCTGGTTAATGGGCAACTCGGACCACGGCCACCTCGAACTTCGACCCTCCAGTACATTCCATTCACAACTACGGATCTGATGAATTGGAAAACACACACCCCATCTTTCGCAGAAAAACCTCAGGCTATGATGGACTTGGTGACTTCAATAATAAATACTCATAGTCCTACTTGGACAGATTGCCGCCAGCTCCTGAATACTCTGTTCACCACTGAGGAAAGGAGAGACATAATTGAAAAGGCACAGATATATTTGCGTGAGCAGACCAGAGTGGGAAATATTTATAATATTGACCGTCATCTCCAGGACAACTTTCCCTTGGAAGATCCTAATTGGGATCCAAACAATGCAATTCACCTGGCCAGGCTTACCACCTACCGCCAGACGCTTGTGCAAGGTATCCGCAGGGCATGCCAGAAGCCCACTAATATGTCTAAAGTCTCAGGAGGGTAGACGTGTTACCCATAACACTGTTTCGTGTTCGGTGCACACCCACAAAAAGACTTAAGTTGTCACCTTTTGAGCTCCTGTATGGGAGACCGCCCTCCTTTGTTCAGGATATTCCAGCTGATCTTAAACAAATAGGAGACCATGTGACACAGGGACAAGTGCAATCTCTCTCCCGTGTTTTTGTTTCTCTTAACAGGTGGGCCCTCGAGCGCACGCCGTGCAGCATTGCCGAGCCGATTCATCAGTTCCAGGCTGGCGATAGCGTATGGGTGAAAGAGTGGAAACGTGATCCACTTGCACCTAAGTGGCGTGGACCTTACACCGTCTTGCTCTCTACTCCAACAGCGGTGAAGGTAGCTGAGGTGACCCCCTGGATTCATCACTCCCGTTTGAAGAAGTCCGAAGGCAGTTGGACGTGCAAAGGTGACCCCTCTAATCCTCTTAAACTGACTCTCTCCAAAAACCCCTGTATCTAGCCCTACCGGGAACGGGCTAGGTCACGGGCAACATTAGACGACCGGCCTGCTGCAGCCACAACCTGGAAGCTGGCTGACCTGCGCACGCCTGAAGCTTGAGGAGCATCTGAACCAGCGATTGTGAAAGGAAAGATTCTCTTATACAATTAATTGAATGCCCCCCCCCCTTGTGGAACAATTATCAGAGATATTACTCATTGGGGATCCTCGGGATATATGTTTTGGTCTTGGTGGTTCCCCATTCCTGTCACTGGGGGAATTATATTGGGACTAATATTTATTTGCTATCACAATAAGGTAATCTTTTGTGGAAGGAATGCATATGCTAGACATCAACATGATTTTATTATTAATCCTGATCCCTTGGGAAGGGGAAGGGTCCTTGAATCTGACCAAATTGACTAAATATGGATTCCGCCATGACCACAATATGTGGGTAGGTTTAGCTGAAATGGTAGCCAATGTTGCAAATAGGACCAATTGCCTTGTTTGCTCTCTTGGGCCAGATGATTCAGAGGGAGGTATGCCCTTATTACCGATACCATTAAATGCCATTGGTATGGTAAGCGAAATACCACACCAAACAGAAATACAGAATTTCCCCGGATGGAACTCAACTAAACCATTACGAGTTATACCTGTACAAGGGGAATTCTGTGTACATAAATCATCAGATGCAGCTGATTCTACCATGATAGGCTCTTCTCATTGTCACTATACTTGGGATTATATTAAGAATAGTCATACCTGGGCAAACGGTACTACCTATCGAATTCGGAATGCCTTGCCCTGTGCACCTCCTTTTATTCATGCATGGAAAGTGGTATGGAACATAACTGTGACAGAAAAAGGCAATCTAACATACTGCACTGTGAACTCTCTACCTCTTTTGATATTTCGCCTTCTGTACTCCACGTACCAAAAACCTCAGACCCGATGGTTGTGGTGGATATGTGGAGAATGGGCATACAAGAAACTCCCCTCCAAATGGAGTGGGACTTGTTTCCTGGGATGGGTATTACCACCAATGTGGATTATGCCCACTAATTTGGCCAAGCGTACACGAAGAAACGCTGATATTTCTCATATAGCAGGAGGAAGTACCCAAAGTTGGAGCGGTACTGATGATTGGCCACCAGAGCGCATTATAGCCTATTATGATCCTGCCTCCTGGAATCCTGGTGAGCTCATACAAGGGGTACGGGATCCTATTTATAATCTAAACAGAATAATTCGATTGCAAGCAGTAGTGGAACTTGTAACCAATGCAACGGCCCAGAGTTTGAGACTTATTGCACAACAGTTGGATGAAAGTAGAGCCGCCATTTTGCAGCTGAAAATGGGAATGGATTATGTACTTGCCAAGCAGGGAGGCCTATGTGGAGTCTTGAACTTGACAGGGAATGCCTGTTGCTTTAACATTTCAGATAATGGTGAGGCAATCCGTGTGTTGGCCACAAAGATGGAGAATATAGCACATGTCCCAGTACAAACATGGGAAGGATGGGATATGGGATGGCTCACCAATTGGTTACCTAATGTCACAGGACTCAAAGGGATACTATTGTCTTGCTTGTTTTTCTTGACAGTAGTGGTAATGGTTTTATGTATGATGCCATGTATCATTTCATGTTTTAGAAGTACAATTAGCAAGATGGTTTCAAATGAAACTCTACCTCATATCATGGCCCTATACAGAGCTTTACCTCAGGAATATGATGAAGGTCAAGCTATCAAGGACACTTGGGACGAAGGTCCTTGAGCTTGAAAGGGGGGAATGAGGCATCAGGCATAAGCCTGCATTTTATTAATGTTTGATCAGGACTTGTATATTAAAGAGAGAGCTTAGATTTTCAAAAGTTTCATGCCAGGCAAGAAGGCTAGCTGCTTAAGAAAACACTGACAGTGTTTTCTTCCTAGACAAGGGGCCCCTTTTGATTGATAGCAGAAAACAATTCTCAAAGTCGTAAAAGCTGAAATTACAGACTGAGTAAGGACACTGACCCTACATGTTACAGAAGATAACAAAGGCAGAGATAAATATAATTAGGAATGAGTAAATAGTAAAATAATGCCAATGTGCCTCCCAGTAAAATGAGCCAGATCTTCTTTCCAAGGTTAAAGGCCAAATGGAGAAGCATCTAGCTGGCAGAAATTTTGGGAAGTCTTTTAAAGCTGTTTCTTTCTTAAACTGAGAGAGTTTAAGGGCAATAAATGTTGGGAAGAGATAATGGGAAAAGCAGCTGGCTGAAGGGGGGGATGTAAACTAAAGAGGTTTCTTCTGAAACTGTTTTAAACTGAGTTCCTTTTTTTACAAAGGCCTTATTCTTTTTAAGAGGCTACCTGTGTTGTGTATTAAGTGTATTGGCATAGATGTAATTATGCAAAGGATTTAACAAATGCTAGAAGAGTTGTATTTATCCTGGAATTAAGTCAGACACCAGCCTAGCCCTCCAGCCAGACAGGAAGACGCCATCCAAGCTGTCCTGATATATGGCTGTCAGACATTTGTTTGGAAACCTTCAAATGAAGGAGATCTTTCAATGTTGATGTGAAACTCAAGATCCTTGACATATGTTTAAGATAAAAATTTAAGATTAACCATTTGTTTTAGAAGGCAATAGGGCAAGGAGGGCAAGAGGTGAGCTGGTAATTAAGATTCCTTGTTGAGACACATGTAAGATATATTACTACTTATTTGTCATTTATAGATGTAACAATATATAGCTCTTTGTGTTCCATATAAGGACAGGAGGATATGGGTGTATCTTTTTGTGATTGGTTATAGCAATCAGCCAATAGGAAATCCAACCAGGCTGATTGGACAGAGGCAGCCACAGGAGGAGCAAAGGGGGCTGGATTAAGGGAATATAAGTGCTGGCCATAATGGCAGGAGGCCAGGCCAGAGCTTGGTAACCATATACCACTGTGCCTCTCATTTATTTGTCTGACAAATAAATTATTATTTTAATTTCCCTATTGCTGCGTTGAATATTTCATTCCAGCTAAGCGTTAACCACAAGCAGGGTGCTACAGTTCCTCTTTAATTTCTATATAAACGACACTGTTCAACATATGGCAAAGTATAAGTCATCAGCTCCTGCCCTGGAAGGCAAACACCTGAATATATTGCTATATGCGGATGACATGGCTGTCATGGCACTCACTCGAAGGGGCCTACACAGCATGCTGGAGGGGCTCGCAGCTTATTGTTCCCAAAACTCTCTAAAGATAAATTATGACAAAACAAAAATTGTGGTATTTACTAGAGCTCGCCACACATTTAGATGGTCTTTAGATGAACACAAAATTGAACAGTGTCTTTTTTAAAAATATCTTGGTATCACTTTCCAAGCTACATCTAGCTGGCTTGCCCACTTCAAGACTGTAGCCCTTCTAACACGTAGGACAATCGGTGCTCTGCTCAGTTTTTTTTATTTGAGGGGAGGGCAACTGGTGATCCCGGCACTAAAAGCTTTTGTTGGAAAAGTGATTCCCCAGATGTTATATGGAGTAGAACTCTGGGGATGGAATCAGAAGCTGTTAGAACGGCTTGAAATCTTCCAAATTTTTTATCTCAGAAGAATTCTAGGCCTGCCTCAGAGTACTCCGGCAGCTCTCCTAAGAGTGGAAGTAGGATTACCCTCTGTGTCTGCCAGGGCTCACTTAAGATTCCTGCGTTTTTTCACCAACCTCACAGATGCCCCGAACACCTTATTGGCTAAACAAGCCTTTATATCATTACAAAATAATACTACTTGGTCTAAAAACCTACTAGATATCCTATCCAGATATAATCTACCTGAGTTTAATACTCTCAAATTGTGGAGCCCTGATAAAGTTCGGGAATGGATCTTTGAAAAAGACGCCTTCTTGGACTCCACAAAGATAAAAAACTCTGGGTTTTCCTACTGGCTTCCCCGAGTAAAAGCAGTCAAAATCTGTGCCAACTACTTGGCGGAGATCACTGATCCCACCCTTCGGAGAGCTTTCACTATGGCACGGTTTCAAACATTGCCAACTGCATATCTGACCGGTAGATTCACAAAAACCCCAGTAGAACATCGTTTATGTCCTTGTCTTATGAAAACTAAAGAGGATCTTACACATTACCTCCTCTATTGCCCCATCTATTCGGGCTTTAGAGACGCATTGCTGCAAATTATACCCAACTCTATAACTAATCCTGAAGATAGAGTAAAATTCTTGTTAGTTGATGCAAACCCACGTATTACCCATGTGGTAGCGGTTTTTGTGATGAAGGCCATGAAAGCCAGGGAAAGATTTATGGATGACAATGCAAAGACCCCTTCATCGTCTGTTTAACTCGTTGCTTGTTTTCCCTCTCTTTCTATTTTGTGGGATGAAGGTTTTGTTGGCATAGTATCTAATGAATTTTAATATTTTTTTTACTATTGTTGTGTCGATGTTTTTGTACAGGCATGGTCCTCACAATAAACGGATTTGTTGTTGTTGTTGTTGTACTTATTAAAAAAAAAATGAGTCCTAGTATGCTTGGCTGCTCCTTTCCGCTGTATAGTAAACTTCAGAAGAGCATGATCACTCGCGCCTAATGATCCTTCCACTTCTACCCCACTAACCAGGTCATCAACATTGGTTAGGACCAGATCTAAAATGGCTGTTCCTCTTGTTGCTTCTCCCACTTTCTGGACAATGAAGTTGTCTGCAAGGCCAGTGAGGAATCTGTTTGACCTTATGCTCTTGGCTGAGTTTGACATCCAACAAATATCCGGGTAATTGAAGTCCCTCATTACTACTATCTCCCTTCCTTTTGCATGCTTGGCCATCTGTTCCAGGAAGGCATCATCTATGTCCTCCGTTTGGCTTGGGGATCTATAGTAAACTCCCACAATGAGGTCACTGTTATTCTTCTCTCCCTTAATTTTGACCCAAATGCTCTCACTTTGGCTTTGAGGTTCTAAATCTTGGATCTCTTCCATGAATAAGGGTATTCCGGTAAAGGAATCTGGGGGTCCTGGATCTCATCCGAAGTCCGCTTGAGGGGCTAGGGCCATGCCAGGACCACAGGAACCCTGGGGTGAGCTTTGGTTGGTCTTCATCAATGTTGTTCCCTCGTTTGGTGTTTACCCTTTCAGACTTCCAGACAGAGAGGCAGGAGTCAGTTATAGTCTGTTGCCAATGCCTAAGCCAACACCGCTAACTTTGCTGAAATCAGTAACGTTGTGGCCTAAATTTTGCCCAATAACTTAAACTAAAATTACGTGTCAGTGTGAAGTTATTTTCAGGGGAAGGGCTTGGGGGCCTCGAAGCGCAAGTGCTTGTCTGGTTATTATGAACCTTATGTTTTTAATGGGTTTTGTAATAAGGAGAGAGAGAGAGATCCAGAGGGGCGGGGGAAGAATGTGAGAGACAAGAGTGCCTAAAGGTAAAGGTAAAGGGACCCCTGACCGTTAGGTCCAGTCGCGGACAACTTTCGGGATGCGCACTCTATAGGCCGAGGGAGCCGGCATTTGTCCGCAGACAGTTTTTCTGGGTCATGTGGCCAGCATGACTAAGCTGCTTCTGGAGAACCAGAGCAGCGCACAGAAATGCCGTTTACCTTCCCGCCAGAGCGGTACCTATTTATCTACTTGTACTTTGATGTGCTTTCGAACTGCTAGGTTGGCAGGAGCAGGGACCGAGCAACGGGAGCTCACCCCGTCGCGGGGATTCGAACCACCAACCTTCTGATGTGCAAGCCCTAGGCTCTGTGGTTTAGACCACAGTGCCACCCGTGTCCCTCAGGAGTGCTTAGTACTTGTTATTGGCAAAAAGGTGAGCCTAGGTGGGTGTCTCAGCAAGTGTCTCTCCCCCACACGACACAACTCTGGCAGTTAATTATTGCAGATTTATTACTACATTACAAGAAGCTCTGGTAAGTCCTCTGATGATGATCCAGCTGCCGAAACATGGTGATTCCTCCCTTTCCTGTCCCAGCAGGAAATCCCCCACCTTTTCCTCCTTCCAGCCCCCTTCTTCTCGGCTAGCTTCAAAAGTCTCCTGCTTCTGGGCGATTCCACCCCTCCTATCTCCCCCTCTCCTTCTGTTTTGTCTTCACTGGAGCCTGTCAGTTGCATTCCAGTTCGCTGTGCCTCTCTGTACAGAGGTCAAATTCCTGCTACTCCCCGCTTCTCCCTCCTCTCTGAGGCATTCTCTTCCCTCTGCCTCTGTACCTGCTTGATCTACCCTTTTCAGTGAGGGAACCTCTGACAGCAAGAGCCCATTCCACTCTGAAGAGAGAAAGAAACCAACTTGAAGGCTGTCAGGTCCCATTAACATCCTCTAAAGCGCCACAGAAAGCCATATGGAGTGCATGCAGTCAATACAAATTAGGGGTTCAAGCCAGGTGATTTCCCCCCCATGAAGCAGATCTCCCATGGAAGCAGGTTGCACTTCCTTAATAGCTGCCATTCAGAATGCTGTGGCTGCCATCAGATTAAACCAACTTGGGACAAGCCCCCAATTTCTCATCAGAAAGAGATTCTTCTTCTTGAATGGAAAATTTGTGTACAATTTCCTGGTGGCTTGGGGGGTGGTGGTGGAGAAATCCAAAGCCTGCACAACTGGTGTGCCCCAGCAATAGTAGATACTAATAATGATGCAACATGGGCCTAAGGCAAGTGTGGAGAACCTTTGGCCATTCAGAAGCTGCTTAATGATAACTCCCATCAGCTTTAGCAAGCATGGGTAATGGCCAAGGATTGTGATACTTGCCATCCAGCAACATCTGGGGTGCCAAGGGTCCTCACACCTGGTCTAAGGGCTGAGGATATAGTAAATCAGTAGATAAGTTATCTAAAATTAAAAGTGGGATGCTTTACATAAATAACATTAGGACAGCTTCTTGGGCCAGAGATGCATCAGTTGTAGAGACTTGCTCTTCTGTAAATGTCTGAGCACCAAGTTCCATATAAACATCCATAGCAAAGGGAAATATGGAAGAGACACTTACCTTGCCATCGTCCGTGTATACATTTTCATGATACCCCTTGACAATTGTTCGGTAAATGAAGAGGCTCCGCATTATCACTATGACTTTTAACACTTTTCCTAATGTGACCTGTCAGGGGGGTGTAGGGAAGTAAATGTGACAAAAAAAGACAATGGTAAGAAACACATATTCCATAATTTAAAAGACTGAAAAGCAAATGGGGGATTTTCTATGTGAGCATCAGAGAAGAACCCTTTCACCATAGTGTTTAGGTTCTGAACTATATATTATGCATGTCAAAATGGCATCCCCATGTTGAGTTCTCCCCTCCTCCCCACCAATATTTAGGGTTATCTAGCTCCTAAATACCACCACCTTGCAAGTTTTTCTGTTTCCAGTAGTCCCTTTCCAACAGGGAGGCTGATGATGTCCAAGTCAAGGAGGGGAAAACTTATGTCACAATTACTTTCCACATATCAATCCTACCCCACTCCTTTAACTATGGATTTGGATAGAGCAAATAGTATTCAGCATGGATTTATTAAAAGTATTTGCTGATGTCATATTTGGGTCAGAACAGAAGCAACCTCATCCTGAGCTCCAAAGTTAAAGTTGAGCTTTGGGTTACCAAAACCAGAACAGGAACTAATCTGGAAAGAAAGCACGAAATCATGTCTTTTGATTTTGAAAAACACTGGCAAGTAAAGGCTGTGAAAAGTAATATTTCTGCATTTCACAAAATGAATAAATAAAACTAAAACAGAGCCCAAGAGAAATGCCAAAATAGCCAGAAGCCTCTAGGCCCACCTGCTCAAGAGAGGGGGATGAGCAAGATGGAAAATGATCAAGTTGAGTGGAGGGTTTGGTGAAGAACATGAGATATACAAAAAACTCACTTGATAAACACAGTGATAACAGTGTGGTATTCTCTACCACAATATAATGTGTTGAAGTGTATACTGTTTTGGAGGGTAAAATAAGCGACAGCTGTAGCTGTGCAGAGAAAAGAAAAGACAAGCAGATTAATTGAAGCCTTCAACAGACTCTCTTTTGGGGGCATTTTGCTTGATAAAAATGATAGCACAACCTGCCCTATACTCCTAGATCTAAGGAAGGAAATAACTTTATATAATGTGCATTCACTTCTGCTGAACACTTAAGCACTATTTGTTCATGAAAACACAGGTTTTTCTAAAGTTTTCACAACAGGCATGTTAATATTAAAAGCTTCCAGTTCTGTCCCAATATTGTATTGACACTGGAATTCCAGCAGCTGTTATGTTGATTGGAAAAGCAGAGGCACAGCGTTTCAGCAAATGATGGTGGTTTTGGAAATGAGGAGCAGTCCTGTGGGATCAGAGATGCCACTTCCAAAAGGCAGGTGACAGAAGGGAGAAAACCTGAAGCTCTTTTTTTAAAAAAACAATTTTTATTAATTTTTCATTAATAACATTCCAATTAATAACATGTCAAATCATACCACATCATAGCACAAATAATAAAGCCAATTCTACATTCCAAATTAAATAATTTAAAAAGGACTTCCCATGTTCTGGCCGGAAGGAGAGAATCTTTTATTCTTGTTCCTGCATTTTTCTCTGTTATTTATTCCCAAGATCATAATTCCGATCTTAATCCTTTATCGGCATCACAATCACTGGTATGCGACTTTCAGTCGTGTTTAACAAATCCATATATATGTTGGCTTGCAAGAGGAATTTTATTCTTGTTGTTACCGTTTCATGCTTTTATCTCTAAAACTCTGGGCTGTCTTCCAGCTTTCCTTTAATAAAATTCAAAGTAGTCTTTCAAAGTCTCTTAATGAGCAGATGTTTCCCGGATCCAGATAAGAATCTTCTGTAGAAGGCAATGCCATCGAGTATATTCCAGAGTTAATAATTATTTGGTTCCTCTAAAATCCAAGCTTGCCCTCCCTAGGGAAAGCTCGCAAGGACCAGAGATTCACCTTCACTTTATAGATTCACCTTCATCCATATACGACACAAATCCATACAAGCAGATGCAGTTTTTGTGTGAAATATACCCCAATTGTAATCTACCAGCTGTCTTCCGCCCCTTAGGCTCCTTTCTTTTTCAACTGTGTCACAGTTTGCCATTTTATTGTCCCAAACTGGAAGCACATCAATCTTGTTTTTGCCAGTTCTAATTAGAGCCCTCCACAGAGGACTGCGCCATGAAGCATCAGATTCTCATATTTTTACACAGTTCCTCCTGCATTCCGTTTGATTAATTAGATCTTTCTAAGTGAGGCTTGCCAAATCATGAATTAGCAAGTATAGGAAAGAAACAGTCGCTCACCTCACATAAACTGTAGCAAAACGACAAAAGTCCTTCTCCGATCCAAGCCTTGGCACTCAGCGACTGAATTATTTAGCAGGTCTTTTTTTGTCTCCTTCTTTCCAGAACATGCCTGTTTCAGAGTCTGAATTCAAATATTTTTAAAGAACAGGGATCCTCCTGCTCATGGCGATGGCTCTGGAGAGTTTCCAATTTGTGCAATGCTCAGCACCCAGTGTCTCTGCCCCCGCATTCTGTAGTGAGCGGCAGTTATCGGACAACCCGGGGGGGGGGTGTTGGCAGGGATAATTACCCCCATATCATCCCTGAATAAATGCATGATTGGGGTCCGGTGCTCTGGGAAAGCAGCCAAATTCCATGGCGATCAGACCTGAAACTCTGACATGCAGAAATCTTGAAAGGGTTAGCATGTTGAGCAGCTGCAATTAGCTTTTCAAAAATGACCCAGGTTAGCTCTGTAGTCACAATTAGGTACCAAAATAGGATTGAGGGTTCACCAGAGTTTTAAAATGGTGTTAATGGCTCACAAAAATATTGTTCCCAATGCAGAATATGATGTTGTGCCAAATGAGCTTTTCAACGTAGCTCTTGACCTTTTAACTGCATTTCCCAAATGATTCAGCAGTTTGTGGGAGGTGCTTTATCTGACGGGGAGCATCTGAGAGCAAAAGTCGCCAATGGTACTACACCTCTTAAAAAACAGTCATGAGTGAAAATTATGCAACAAGGTGAGTACCCGGATGACTTTAAAGTGTATTAGACAACCCTGTGGAGGATAGAACTATGTTCTACCTTTAGTCTTGGAGACAGTATGCCTCCAAACACCAGTTGCTGGAAATCAGAATTGGAGAGAATGCTTTTGCTGTTAGGTCCTGGTTGTGTTCTTTCCACAGGGGCATTCAGCTGGCTACTGTGAGAACAAGATGCTGGACTAGATGGGTCTCTGGTCTGATCCAGCAAGGCTCTTATGTTCTTGTGGTTTTTGTGCCAAGCAATGTAAACAAAGGCTCACAAGTACTGTGTGAGATCTTCTGGCAAGCTGAGGACTGAGAATGATGGGGACTGTAGCCCCAGACCAGTAGCATGGAAAATACTGTAGTGGTTCCATGGTGGAGCAGTCTTTAGTACTGGGTAGTACCTCATCTTTGTTGATAGTCAGAGCCCCTAAGACTGTTCCCAGTGGTGGACCTTGGCATCTCAAATTTCCGTGGCACCCTGCGTGATGTCAAAATCTGGTGCCCCACACATCTTGCCTTCCATTGGCTGTCATAGTTGTTGTGCCTGCTGCAGCATGCTAGAAACTCTCGTGTCCGGTGCAACCACACTGGTACTGCTCCCCTAGATCCATCTTTTCTGTTCCTGCATGGTTTGTAGCAACAGGGTTCTGGCACCACTTGAATTAAAGTGGATACAATTCCATTTTGAAGTTTACTTCATAAGGTTATTTCTTTTGTGGGTGAGAGGCCCCATTTCAACTGGGGATGAGAGTCACTTTGGGATTTGTGCCATGGCTCTGTTGTGTCCCGACCTTGAAAATAGAGCATCTCTGAGTCAGCAATCTTTCCTCCCCTTGGTTGGAGTGGGAATAATATGATGGTGATGATGACGATGTATACCCCACCCACCTGGCAGGGTTTCCCCTGGAAAGCAGCTGGTGCTGCTCTTACTTTGCTCCACATCTTCCCTCACCTTTGGGAGAGAAGCAAAGCAGCTGCTTGGCCACAAGAACCCACCCTTTGTGTCACTTGGTCTGACCCTGTTCTTCAAAGCTCAGAAGGAGAAACACATATCCAGCTGTAATTCTGCAATATGCTTTCCTAGCTATCTAGTTGTTTTCTAGTGTCTAATAGCCAGCAAGATCTAAAATTGATAGCAGCATATACAGTGAGGGGGGAAAGTATTTGATCCCCTGCTAAATTTGCCCGTTTGCCCTCTGACAAAGAAATGACCAGTCCATAATTTTAATGGTAGGTTTATTGTAGCTGTGAGAGACACAATAACAACAGGAAAACCCCCAGAAACCCAGAAGACAAAAGTCAGAGATTGATGTGCATTATAATGAGTGAAATAAGAATTTGATCCCTTTGCAAAAGATGACTTAGCACTTGGTGGCAAAACCCTTGTTGGCAGTTACAAAGGTCAGATGTTTCTTGTTGGTGGCCACCAGATTTGTTACAAGTGCTGTTCGACTAAGCATCTGTGGAAGTCCTGTCTGGAGGGGGCTGCTTCCGAAGGTCATTTGCACCGTCAACAGCAGCAAAAGAAGCAAGAGGAAGCAGACGGTGCACCTCGTGACTGCAGTGGACGAGAGTTCTGAAGATGAGCAGCAAATCATTTGGGTCATCAGTTCAGGCAGTTCCAGACAACTGACTGCTTCAAAGGTGTTTTTTGCCAAGAAGGCCTCTTCGCCACGAAAACAGGTCGTGTTGGCAGACGGGAGGAAGTCCAACGTGAAATCGGAGGGATCTGTCTTCGTACCCTGTCTGCACACGCAGCTGGACAATGTACTGTCCATTCCCTCGCTGCAGAGCAACCTGATGTCTGTCTCTTGTTTGGTGAATTCTGGGTTTTATGTTCTTTTCAAAGACGCATGTTGTGAAATCCAGAGGGACGGAGTAACATTGGGGAGGGCTCTAGCAGACTGCCCGTTCTGCTGGAAGGGTGAGCTCTTTTGCCTGAAATAGCACCGGTGCTTTGAAGGTCGGGGAAACCGCTAGAGCGACGCGGTGTTACGATATGAGAGCAACACAGCTGCAAACTGGCAGCTTGGTGAAGACATCACATGATGTGACTAGCTGTGGGAAAGAATCTTCCCGGAAGTTCACAGGCTTCTCAAAGCTTTGTGAAGTGTGTAATATGAGACCTTCCTGTTGCGTATGTGAAGGAAGTCTTAGTCACTTGCTTGCTGAACACTGAACTGTTCAGACATGTTTTTTGTAGAGTTACATCAGTCAGAAATAAACAAGATGTAAAAGGATTTCTGACTATCTCCTTTCTCTTGCCGGTATGCAAGGAGGGAGGGGGTGTGCATTTTCCACGCTGGGAAATGTCGCCTATCAAGATCTCCCTGGTCTGTCCGGGATGTCAGCCAGAGGAAGATCACCGGTAAACAAGCTCCAAGAGCAGGGAGAGGGGCCAGCCTCTCCGGAGGGGACTTGTTTTTCCAACATATGGTAGCAGAGGATGGTTGCTGGATCGTATACATCCTCTGCAAGAAAATGGTAGCACGTGGATGGTGGCTACAAAGTAACGACTAAGGACAGCTGGTGGAGACGTGTTTGCTGTTTTGCTACGTTCCACGGACCCCTGATGATTGCTGATTTATGGCTGTATGGTGAACGCGGATTGAAAATTCTTCGGTTCACTGAAGGGCTCCTCTTTTTGGATTAAAACAGAGCGGAGAGAAGGCCACATACCAAGCATTCCGGGGGAGAGCTGATAACTGCCGTTGCCTAGCAACAAGACGTGACTACTTTCTGGGGCTGATTTATGAGCTCGTTAGCTTCAAAGGCAAAGGGAAGCAAGCCAGAGCAGTAAAAAGGCACAAAGGCTGCAAAGGGCTGTTGGAAGGGACTTTCCTTATTTGTATCTGCCCATTCTTCTAGTCTCCCAAGAAGGAGCCTGGCATATAGTTTGGAGGCTACATCTAACAAACTAATGGGTCTATAATTGGCAGGGTTTTTCTTATCACCCTTTTTATATATTGGGGCAATTATACTCAACTTCCACCCTTCAGGTATGCGACCTGAGCTGTTAATGTATGAAAACAATTTTGCAAAAATGGGTGACCAGAAATCAGGTATTATCTTATAGATCTCCATTGGGATCATGTCTTCTCCTGGAGCTTTATTAGCTAGTTGGCTTTCGATTAGCCTCTTAATCTGATTGGGCGTGACGTCTGGCCATTCTGTCAGTTCCGATAATTGAGTATAGTAAACTTGTGGGGGTGGGTCAGGACAGGGGCCATATATTTCTGTAAAATATGTCACCCAATCCTTTCCTTGGACAGATGCTTCTAACGAGTAGCCCAGCCCATTTGTGCCTTGGGCAACCAGATGCCAAAATTTCCATGAGTCCTTTTGAAGTGCTGCATCTCCCAATTCTTTCCACTGTTGTTCATAATATATTTGTTACTTGCTTTTGAGTAATAATTTATAATTGTTTCATAACTGGGCTACCTCAGCTTGTAGAGCAAGATTGTGCTTATCTTGTTTTAACTTCAATTTTCTAAGTACCCTAGCTAGGTATTTGTTGCTATTCTGACATTCCTTATCAAACCAAGTCTGTCTCTTAAACTTTTTTTTTTATCACATTATCTGTGGTCGTCAGTGGGCGCATTCGGTTGATTATATTCTCATAAAGTCCAATTATGTTTCCTGTTTCTAACAACATTTCCCCCTTTAATAAAGCAAATTCATGGGAATCCAGGATCTGAATCATTTTTTCTTGGACCTGTGCATTCCATTTTAACCTTCTATTTCCAAGTATCAGATATTCTGTTTCATCCAATAATTTAGGAAAGGCAGGAGAAAAGAATGATGTCAGAGATAACTCAAGTGGAAAGTGGTCACTTTCAGCTCTGGGAATTATCATAGAATCATAGAATCATAGAGTTGGAATAGACCACAAGGGCCATCGAGTCCAACCCCCTGCTGAAGGGAACTGCTTCTGCACATAACTGTGGCATTATGGGAAGTCTTGCTTCTTTTCTCTGGCATTCTGGGAAGTCTCGTTTATAAGCTTTTCCCTGCTTCTGCACACACTGTGCAAACCTGTTCTAAATACCAAGACATTCCCTCATTGCTAAGTTCATGAAAAACACTATGACCTGTACTTAATGCACAGCTGACCACATCTACGGAATTCAATTATTATATTCTTTCATGTTATGATCAATCATTAGTAATTGTTTTAGTCATGCTATATCAATCTTTAGTTATAATTTAATTAGGAGGTTTCATGCCTGTCTAGTTCCACTTTCGTTTCCCAGCCTTTAATCTATCGGTGATTAATGTTCACATGTAATTCCCGCCTTGTACTTATGTTAACCAATCAGCAACAAGTTGCTTTGTGTTTGTATCAACCAATCAGCCACAAGCACACCTGTGGCAATGTTTGTAATATTCAATAAAAGAGAGTTCCCGGGGCTCGCCCCGGCAGACACCTCTCTGATGACACCTGCTACTCGTCTGTCGTGGTTTCATTCCAACACCCTGCCAAGCAGGAAACACCATCAGAGCACTCCTGACATATGGTTGTCAAGCCTCTGCTTAAAGACCTCCAAAGTAGGAGACTCCACCACACTCCTTGGCAGCAAATTCCACTGTCAAACAGCTCTTACTGTCAGGAAGTTCTTCCTAATGTTTAGGTGGAATCTTCTTTCTTGTAGTTTGGATCCATTGCTCCGTGTCCGCTTCTCTGGAGCAGCAGAAAACAACCTTTCTCCCTCCGCTATATGACATCCTTTTATATATTTGAACACGGCTATCATATCACCCCTTAACCTCCTCTTCTCCAGGCTAAACATGCCCAGCTCCCTTAGCCATTCCTCATAAGGCATTGTTTCCAGGCCTTTGACCATTTTGGTTGCCCTCCTCTGGACACGTTCCAGTTTGTCAGTGTCCTTCTTGAACTGTGGTGCCCAGAACTGGAAACAGTACTCCAGGTGAGGTCTGACCAGAGCAGAATACAGTGGCACTATTACTTCCCTTGATCTAGATGCTATACAGTGGTGCCTCGCAAGACGAAATTAATTCGTTCCGCAAGTCTCTTCGTCTTGCGAGTTTTTCGTCTTGCGATGCACGGTTTCCCATAGGAATGCATTGAAAATCAATTAATGCATTCCTAGGGAAACCGCCTTCAGACCAGGTCCGGGGACAGTCTGTCCCCGGACCTCTTCTGAAGGCTGGGGGGGGGACAAGGGCTTTTCTTCCCACCCCCAGCATTTTAAAAAACCCCGGGACAGCGGAGGACTTCTCCGCTGTCCGGGCGATCTTAAAATGCTGGCGGGCGGCATTTTAAAATCACCCCGGGACAGCGGAGGACTTCTCCGCTGTCTGGGGTGATTTAAAAGCCCCTGGGAAGGCAGGCAGGGGGGACAAAGACTTTTGCCCCCCGCCCGCCTTCAGAAGGTGTTCCCGCCCCCCCCCCCGCCCGGCTTCGGAGCAGCGTTCCGAAGCCCGGCGGCGGGGGCAGGTGTTCCCGCCCCCCCCCCGCCCGGCTTCGGAGCAGCGTTCCGAAGCCTGGCGGCGGCGGGAGGAGGCTGTCCCGGATATTTCCCTATGGGCTGTCGTCTTGCGAAGCAAGCCCATAGGGAAATTCGTCTTGCGAAGCGCCTCCAAAACGGAAAACCCTTTCGTCTAGCGGGTTTTCCGTCTTGCGAGGCGTTCGTCTTGCGAGGTACCACTGTACTCCTATTGATGCAGCCCAGAATTGCATTGGCTTTTTTAGCTGCCGCGTCACACTGTTGGCTCATGTCAAGTTTGTGGTCAACCAAGACTCCTAGATCCTTTTCACATGTACTGCTCTCAAGCCAGGTGTCCCCCATCTTGTATTTGTGCCTCTCATTTTTTTTGCCCAAGTGCAATACTTTACATTTCTCCCTGTTAAAGTTCATCTTGTTTGTTTTGGCCCAGTTCTCTAATCTGTCAAGGTCGTTTTGAAGTGTGATCCTGTCCTCTGGGGTGTTAGCCACCCCTCCCAGTTTGGTGTCATCTGCAAATTTGATCAGGATGCCCTTGAGTCCATCATCCAAGCCGTTGATAAAGATGTTGAATAAGACCGGGCCCAAGACAGAACCCTGTGGCACCCCACTAGTCACTCTTCTCTAGGATTAGTCACTCTTCTCCAGGATGATAGAAGGTATCTCGGTTAACTGGCACATTATTAGATGTTAGGATATAATCTATGGTGCTAGTAAATCCTCTGGGGGAAATAAAAGTAAAATAACCCTCTTGATCCCCTTGACCGTGCCCATTGCATAACAAAAGGTTATGCTTTATTATAAGTTCACAAAGATATTTCCCAGCGTGATTAGAGGTGGTGTCCATTGCTGCCCTCTGACAGATTTCAGGTTCGTCCTCCAAGTTTAGACCAGATAATATTGTATTTTGTGGGGAAACAAGGCTGATCCGGGCATTGAAGTCACCTCCCAAGACAAGCCGAGGGTTAGGTGTCACAGAGTCTATACTTTCGAGTAGTTGGTCAAGTTTATCCCAATATGATCTCAGTTCCCCAGAAGACTTTACTGGAGGTATGTACACACAGATGCAATAAGTATTTCCCAGAAGACTATCAGAAAGGGACAACACTAAAAAATTAGGGGTGGTCAACGAGGGACACTGTTGAATTGATACATTAAGAGAGGTTGACACCAGCACCGCCAGCCCCCCACTAGGCCTTCCATACTTTACAGTTTTAAGAGCTGGTTGAGTGTAACTTGTAAAACCCTGTAGTTCAACCATAGTGCCCTCTTTTGCCCAGGTTTCTTGAAGAAAGATGTAAAGGGAAGTCTTCTTTCTGCACAAAACTGCTCCATTTTGGGGAAGCCTTGCTCCTCTTTTCTCATGCTTTCTGAGAAGTTTTGCTTGTAGGCTTTTCCCTGCTTTTGCACACACTGTACGAACCTGCTTTTCATGCCTAGCTGACCACATCTACAGAACCTGATTGTTACATTGTTACATGCTATGATCAATCATTAGTAACAGACATTCTAAGCTCATGGAAAACAAACTGTATCTGCTCTCCATGCCTAGCTGACCACATCTACAGAACCTGATTGTTATATTGTTTGTGCCATATTAATCTCTAGTTATAATTTAATTAGGAGGCTTCATGCCTGTCTAGTTCCAGCTTCGATTCCCAGCCTTTACTCCATCGATGATAAATGATCACATGTAATCCCCACCTCTCACATGTAATTCCCACCTTATGCTTATGTATCAACCAATCAGCGACAAGCACACCTGCGGCAATGCTTGTAATATTCAATAAAAGAGGCTCTCAGGGTCCGCCCAGACAGACGCCTCATGTTACACCTGCCTCTCTCGTCTCCTGTGATTTTTCATTCCTACAAAGATGATATCATGTGTTTGTAGATAAGAACAGAAATCACTGTCTTGGATCTTGTTCATCCACCCTGTTACATTCCGTGAGAGAAGTTTAATTGTTTTACAGTGATTTACTCTTAGTCAATTGTTGGCCAATGTACTCTCAGAGTTTACCAGTTTTTGAGGCAACAGAGTATTGCTAATGCTAGTGGAATAATCCAGATGTTCGATTATTTCAGTCGTTGTACATAAAGTGCTCACATTTGTAATTACTGGGCCTTTTCTTTGCAAATTATTTGCCAATGGGGATTTCTTGGGTGTGTTTCCTGACTCCTCCTCTTCTAAATATCTCATCTTTGTCCAATACTCCGGTGGTTCTATAATTATCATTCTGTTGTGGCCATTGGGTCTATTATCAATCTCTGCCTCCGGTTCTTTAATCTCTTTCAATGTCTGGCTCATAAGATCAAGCCTCTTGATAACTGTTTGTTGCTCTTCCTGAGGGAGATTCCTAAAGGAGCTGAGAAAATCCTCTTCCAAAGGATTTACAGAGTGCTCAGATTCCTGAAGATGATTGTCTAGAGGAATCGGCTGTTCCTTTTGGCTCACCTGGTTATTTTGATGTTGGGCATGATCCTGCGAATTCAACTCAGGCATGTCTGTTTCCTCCCCACCTGTCAAGTTTTTTGTGATGTCATTACTTCCATTGGGGATCCAGGCTTTGGTTTTGTGAGCCCCTCTGAAGCACCAGTCCTCATCTTACATAAGGGTGCAACAATAGAATTGCGAAATACCCGGGTTGGAAAAACTCCTCTGCTTGACAATCTGAATTTCAGCTTGTGAATCAGTGAGGGCAGTCTAGTAGAGGAAAAAGTTAACATAATTTTTTGGATTTGATTTGTGGTATTCAAGAGTTCAGTCCTAACGAGGTCGATCTCTGGAAGTCCAATGCCAAGTAAGTCTGAGAAATGTCGTTTGGAACGCTGGGCACCTTTCCAGCTAGGAGTTTGATCTGGCCTTCCACAAATTGTCATGCAGATCTTTTTTGGTTGGAAGATTAAATAAGAAGAGTTTGTTTTAAGAGCCTCTGCACGTTCTATGTTGAGCTTAGGGGTCTGCTCTTGTTGTCACCAATTTCCTTTGGTACTATGGTGTTCTGTTGATGCCTGCTTGGTATTAACTGATAAACTGTGGACCTCTTTGGATAATTGGGTTATTTGAGAGGCAATACCTCTAATTTGCTGGAAGATATGTTCAACCTTTCTTGCAATTAGAGTTAATTGGGTGCTCTCCCTATTTGTTATTCCTTCCTCTCTGAGGAGCACAGGATCAACTTGCCCCATTGCTGTAGCCAGTTCCACGCTCTCACCTTGAATACTCTCCCCACACTCACAATCATCTTCAAGAGGAGAAAACCGGTTTTTTGTTGGAACTATAAAAGCAGATTTGTTTAAAAAGTCCTCTATTTTAGATTGTTTGGGAACCGGTGAGAGAGCTACATCCTCTGGGTCCCTGTGGCGTTTACTAGCAGGCATAGCGTCACCGTGGGGAGTAAACAAGGAGAGGTTTCACCAACCAAAAAAGAGAGAAAAAATAGAAAGTGCTCAGTTTGTTCAGTTTAAGAGCTTCTCTGTGTGGAGACTGCCAGGAGTTTCAGGAACAAAGTATAGAAGGGAGTTGGCGGTTAATAGCTAGCAGCTGGCGGCCTGCCCAGGATGCTTCACAGAACTTGCCAAAGATGTTTCTCATAGCATAGACAAGAAGGTGCTGTTAGAATCTCAGTAAGTTAAAAAGTAGAGAAGTAAAAAAGGAAAAATTACTTCCCTGGGTGGCAGTCAATGCTAATTACAGTCCTGTTATCTACGGAGCTCCGAAGCCTGCTTGCTAAGCCGTCGCCATCTTGGACCCAAAGTCGGGACTTTCCAAGTGGAGCTTGCTGCCAGCTTGTAAACAGCTCATAGACTTTTGGATTTTCCAGCTTGTAGCTGAAAGCTGAAGCTTGGAATCAAGATGGATGCCAAGAAAGGGGCAGGTTTACCTTATCCACCTCCCCTGACTAATGACAATTATTCCTCATGGTCTGTGAAAATGAAAGCCATGCTTCAGAGTCAGAGGGTGTTTGGAGTGATTGAAAATCCAATCCCAGCTGCACCCACACTAGCTTGGAATTCTCAGAATGTGAAAGCCAGGTCAGCAATGATTCTGTGTGTCTCAGATGAGCAGCTCATGCATATAGCAGATATGCAACACGCGCACGAAATTTGGCAAACGCTGCAAAGAATCCATCGAAGGGATGCTGCAGGTACTGCGCTGTTGCATTTTGAAAAACTCACAAACATGAGACTGGCGCCTGATGGGGATGTGATGGTGCATTTGACAGAGATGAAACATTTACGCCAGCAGATGGCGCAACACAATTTCCCTCTTCAGGAAGAGATATTTTGCTTTATGATCATTAACAGCCTTAATCGGACTTACAAAACCGTTGCAAGTCAACTTGGATCTCTACCTGTATCTGTTAACTTTTGATAAGAGTGATTACAAAAGTTGTACTGCATGTGAGTCTAAAATGCTTTCTCTTGCAGGTATATCGGACGGAGCCAAGGATAAAAGGCACCTAAGATTACCAGTGTTGGGGGGGGCACTAGGGGGCGCATCAGAAGATGGCTGACAATAACATCTCTCCGACCCACACGAGGTAATTTGGAGGCTATGATGGGGGTAATTAGCCTCCTTGGGCCCCCCCAGGATGGTGGGGGGGACTGCCCTTGCCTGCTGTGCCCTACACCACCCCCGAATTTGTGGGGGTGGGGGCACTAGGCACAAAGCCCTCCTGTGGGATTCCGGCACTCCTGGACGCCGTCCCTGATCCGCGCCACTAGCTGCAAGAACTTCAAAAGAAACAATTTGGATGAAGCTAATTGCACATATTTCAACGAAGAAGGGGGAGTAAAGACTGCTGACAGAAGAGATCTCTGATAAAACAAGACAAGAATAAATCATGAGAAGATACGCCAAGATACGGTATGGCAAATGACTGATGGGGGAGGGAGGGAAAACTTTCCTTTCTTTCCTTATGTGATTAAACAAGAACCCCCTCCCCTCACGAGTCATAAATGTCGTTTTAAGGACATAAGCTGTGGATTTAAGACTGTGTGAAGATAAACTTTCGAACCAAAGCATGTTTTAAGAAGAGCGTGGAATGTACAAGAGCTCTGGAATGACGCAGTTAAAATTGCCGTCGCCATATTGGGAAGTTCTGTCGGAGGTTTTGAGTCTGGGAGGAGAAATAGAGAAATAGAGCTGCTTTTATACTGTGGGTGAAACCCCTCAGAGGGACTCAAGAGCGGCAGTTTTGTGAGATAATGATGGAAAGAGTGATGTTATCTATGAAGGTGATGATATATGAAAACCATCTCGATTTGAGGATTGGAAGAACGGAAAAATTCACACAGGATTAATATTGGTGTTTATCGGCTTAAGGAGACTATCAGAAGAGATCGTAAAGAAAAAAGAGAAAATATATGAACAAGATGTGATGTGGAAACAGCAAGATAAGAGTGGATAGAATTATGAACTCTGTTTGGACTGATTTGGTCTGATTTGGACATTAATGCAGTAGCAAGAAGATGATCAGAATCCCCCTTCGGATCTTGAAATATGGGTCCCCCCAACAAAATTTAAAATTCGGCTTTGTAATTCGGAACTTATGTGATGTGATTTAATTTGATTTGATTGGCCGGTTAATAAAAATTATTTATATATAAAAAAAAGATTACCAGTGTTTTTCATCGAGTGTGTGCTGATGTAATTGGTCCTCTAGCACCATCTAGAGGCAATGCAAAATACTACCTTGTATTTGTTGATCATTTTTCTCAATATGTATGGCTATATATATTGGGATCACCCAGAGAAACCTTAGCAAGGTTTAAAGAGTTTTGTGATAAGGTTAAGAATATTCATGATGCTAATATTGATTTTCTTTTCACAGATGAAAAGCCAATTTTTCTTTCACAGGATTTCCAGGATTTCATCAAGAGACAACGGATAGAGCATAAAATTGCTGTCTCAGAAGCTGCATGGAACAAAAGTGTGTGTGTAAAGGTGAACAAAGAGTTGCAGAATGGCATGAATGCACAATTGCTGAGTTCACATTTGCCACGTGAGTATTGGGCTGAATCTTTATCTTCTTATTGTTACACTTGGGTGAGAAAGGTTTCAAAAGGTATGGAAAGTTCTCCTTTTGAGAAGCTATTCCACAGGAAACCTTCTGTAAATCATTTTAAGGTTTTTGGATCTCACATCCGTACAGAAACTCCAGATGGGGTAAAGAATACCAGAGGCATTTTTGTGGGTTATGAAAAGGGTCTCTACAGAGTAATTTTGTCTGAATCTGGTCAGGTGATTCTCACAAAGTTTCTAGAGAGCACTCCGAGACAGGAGTCAGAGGTTTTTCAAACATTTCCCATTGCTGACAATTCAGATGATGATTCTGATGATTCTGATTATTCTGGTACTGAGTGACACAGAAAGCTCAGGAAGTTCTGTTGACACAGTCATTGAGAGAGGTTCACACACAATGGAACCACACAATGGAACCACAATGGAACCACAAGTTAAGGTTGAACCACTGTTTACTGTTGGAACCACTGTTTCACAGGTTAAGGTTGAACCACTGTTTACTGTTGGAACTGGTTCTCCAAAAGGTCCTGAGGATGAACCAGTCAGCAAGGAGGATCAGCACCTCATACGCAGGTCTAAAAGAATCACAAAGGGCGTACCACCCAAGAGGTATTCTCAAGAGTTTGCTAATTCAACTGTTGCATGTGTTACTATTGTTGACAACTCAAGCCTGGTAAAAGGTGTGTCTAAGTCAGAGACAAAGACACAACAGGGAGTTGCTAAGCGTAACACTACATTCCCTAACCAAGGTAATGCAGATGCACTCATTCCTTGGAAAACAGACACCCAGAGAGTTACATTGGTGAAACCAGTGGCGAGTAGTTCCAAGGGTGGAACTGAAACAACACGAGATTGTTACATGTATAACAACTGTTTGTTTTCTTCTCTGGATCAAGCTTTGTTCGCAGCTAACGTTGATTCATATGGGGGAGTATGGTACGATATGAGAGCAACGCAGCTGCAAACTGGCAGCTTGGTGAAGACATCACATGATGTGACTAGCTGTGGGAAAGAATCTTCCCGGAAGTTCACAGGCTTCTCAAAGCTTTGTGAAGTGTGTAATATGAGACCTTCCTGTTGCGTATGTGAAGGAAGTCTTAGTCACTTGCTTGCTGAACACTGAACTGTTCGGACATGTTTTTTGTAGAGTTACATCAGTCAGAAATAAACAAGATGTAAAAGGATTTCTGACTATCTCCTTTCTCTTGCCGGTATGCAAGGAGGGAGGGGGTGAGCATTTTCCACTCTGGGAAATGTCGCCTATCAAGATCTCCCTGGTCTGTCTGGGATGTCAGCCAGAGGAAGATCACCGGTAAACAAGCTCCGAGAGCAGGGAGAGGGGCCAGCCTCTCCGGAGGGGACTTGTTTTTCCAACACGCGGTACCCCATAAAAAACCTTGGATTGAGCATTCCGAGGACTTGGTGTTCCTGCGGGTGCCTGGAACGACTCCCCCACTCCCCGGTAAGCTCTTGATAAGGGCTCCAAGAGCGAGTGGGGTTGGAGACGGAGGCACTTGGGAATAGACTCGCTTCCTTCATCGCATGAAGCTCTGAGTCCAGCGATTGTGAGCGGCCAATTTCTCCAAGCAACTTTGATTGGAAAAGAGTGAGTAATAAATTAAAAATTTGGACATCTATTTGGAAAGGATAGGGGCTTAAAAACGGAGGTCAGTCCCTTCCTCTGATTAAGAGAGAAAACAGCTACAGTAGCCGAAGCCGTGATCTAAAATATACGACTTTCTAAAGACTTTCAAGTTAACTTTCAGATTCCCTCTTCTAGCAGGGGGAAGGGGGGAGATACTTTTCTGACTTTTATAATCCCTGCAGACAGTTTGGATTTACGAGGTATTTTCTTTGTGGAAGCGGACTACTCAGTCGGGGAGACTAGACTCCATTGTGACGTCGTAAAGAAAAAGGACACTTTCAACTTTCGTTTTCCTATGGGGGGGGGAGTAACTGCAGCTGCCCGAACTCAAAGGTTTTTCTTTTCTCTTTTTTTTTAACAGTACCCCTACCTCCAGATATAAATTGTAAATTGTAACTGTGTTATTAACTTCTGGGGAATTAAGAAAGGAGTAAAAAAAAAGGATTACAAGTTAGAGAGACTCTTGACTTTTATATTAAGACTGGTGGAGAGGCTTGAGAAGGGAAACTGTCTGCCTCCTTATCTCCCCCTTGTGTCTGAGACTGACCTTGAACAAAAGAATTACAAGTTATGGATGGGGGAGAGAAACGAGAAAAGACAGAGAAAACAAAAACCAAAGTAAGGAGGGACTCTAAGTCACCAACTTTTGAGGAGTCTGTGTTGCAATTGCTTCAGGAAATTAAAACAGAAGTAAGAGGAAATCAAAAGTCTATAAAGGAATTAAAAAGTGACTTTGCTCAATTAAGACAAGATTTGATGCAAGTTAACTCAGATGTATCAGCACATGAGTCAGGACTGGCGCATTTGGAAACTGTGATAATTCCTGACTTAGAGACAATTCAGCGAGAATCTCAAATTTCAATTGCGTCTCTGCAAATAAAACAGAGGGAATGTAATCTGAGATTGAGGGGCGTACCCCAGAAAGAGCAGGATAATTTGAAGGATTGGTTAATTGAAGAATTTGCAACGTACTGGGTTCTCTCAAAAGAAGAATTAAATTCCTGGATTGACAAGGCCTACAGATTTGGACCTAAAACAGATACTAAGATTACACATGACTGTATGGTGTTTTTTTTAAAACTAAAGAGCAGAGAGATATTATTTTAAGCCACCATTATAAAAAAAGTTTAGATGAGGGACTTCCGGAGGCGGCACGAACGGCAATGGCGGTCTCCTTCAGCTGCTGAAGGGGAAGCTCTGCGGAAACGGGTCGTCCGCTACGGCAAAGCGGAGACCCACGTCGGAAAACCACAGGCAGAGCGAGCCTGTGGCCGTGGGAATCGGCGGGCACCAGGAGCGCCCCCCGAAACGAAGAAGGAACCCCGTAAGGGGTCTCGGAACGTGGACGGGAGCGCGGTGCTGTGAGTCGATCGCTCTTTCCGTGTGAGCGAAGCCGCATAGCTGCTGTCGATGAGCGCTGACCTTTTTTCCTGGATTACTGAATTCGGAAACAGCAACCCGTGAGTAAAAGGGACTAAAATAATTTAAATTAATTTTAAAAAATTTGGACAAAGCGGGAGATGCAACCAGGAAGTCCGTCTCCCTCTTCTGCTAAAATTTTAAAGCAACGATTTTGATCTGAAGCCTCCGAGAGAAGCTAAAAGTTTTAACTTTGTGCATGATTTGAACTGTCGGTATAGGAACTAAGGGACTTAACTTTTCTTTCCTTTTCTTTTTGGACTTTGGTTTTGATTCTTCCTCTCCCTGTGGATTTACAAAATTACAGAAAGAAACCCAGGTACCAGACTGCCTAATTATTGGAGCTGTCAGTTTGCGGACTTTGTCTATGTTACACTGAACTGTTACATCTGAGTGCTTTTGGACTAGTTACTTTGAAATATTGTTTTGTGGCACTTTCCTTGAAACATTGTTTAAGTAAGGACTTACCCTGCGGTTTAAAGGAAGAGCTGAAGGTCTTTTTGAAATTTAAGACTGGTTGGACACTGTTGGATATTAGGGAAATTTTTTAGTTTTGGATTAAATTTTTGGAAAATTTTTCCTTGCTTCCCTCAAGACTTATTTGAACTCCCCCTAGTGGATTGGACTTACAATTGTTTGGGACTTGTATTTTTCCTCTTTCTTCCTTTGACTTGTTGTTTACTCTCTGGGCTGCTGGATTCCCATGGGAAGATATACAACTTGACCTTGGCATGTAGACGGGACTGGAATGAGTGGCACTGGGAAAACAAGATCGGCCAAAGCGAAAGCTAAACTAACTCAATCAACATTAACTTCCCAGGTGCGTAGATCATCGGTTCCCACTGTTTTGGGAACACAAGAAATGGAAGCCGAGCTGACCTCACTAGAAGGCATGGCAGCTGCAGGAAATGAGACAGTACTAGACAAAATCTTGGAGAAATTGGAATCATTGGACAAAAAAGTGGACGCACAATCGGCCAAGATTGACCAAAATACTGCCAGCCTAAATAAATTAACTGAACAAGCCACTCTACATGCAAAATCGATTGGGAAGCTTTTTGAAGCTACCACAGAGAATCGTAAATTGGCTGAGGCGGCCAATCAGAAAGTGGACGCAGTGAAGCAGGAGGTTAAACCATTGCACAAACAGGTTGGTGAACATCAGGCCTACCTGTCTATGATTGAATTACGTTCTAGGGAAAACAATCTGAGGCTGAGATCAATTTCAGAACTTGAACAGGGGAACTTGACGGACTACTTGACAAAAGAACTTTCTAAGTTTTGGAATCTGGAGGAAGATAAGGATTTTAAAATTGTGAGTGCCTTCAGACTGGGAAGAGTACTGAAGAAAGACAGGCCCAGAGATTGCTTGATCACTTTGAGATCCAAGGAGGAAAGGGATAAAATACTAGGCCTACACTACGAAAAGTCACTTGAAACTCAGGGCAGGAGAGCTGAAATTTACAAAGATATCCCTAAACAACTTTTGGATCTCAGAACCACCTATACAGAACTAACAAAATTGCTGAAAAGTAACACAATTCCCTTCAGGTGGGAATTTCCTCAAGGATTATCTTTTACATTCAGAGGGAAGAAAGTGAAAATTAAAACACCCGAGGACAAAGATAAGTTTCTGCACGAGCACGGAGAAGACCTTCTGAAAGGGACTACAGGGCCTGGGTCCTGGCCACCGCCACCGCCCGCACCTACACCTTTGGGATCTGACGACCAGAAGGAAACACCTCTACCTACTGAATAACAGATTTGCCCAGGATGTCTCTGCAACTTTTTAGTTGGAATATTAATGGTGGAAATTCCCCGGAAAAAAGGAGAAGGATATTTCACATATTAAAGAAAGAACAATTGGACATTATTTGTTTGCAGGAAACACATGTGACTAGGCTCCACAGAAAAGTATTAATTAATAAAAGACTAGGCCAAGAATTTATTTCTTCAGATCGAGTCAAAAAGAGAGGGGTGGTGATCTATGCTAAGGAGAACCTGTCACCAAAATTTCTTTTCAAAGATGAGCAAGGAAGAATTTTGGCAATTGAAATACAAACACAAGGCGAAAAATTTTTGATATTAGGCATTTATGCACCAAATGAGGGGAAATCGGAATTTTACAAGAAGCTGCATGAGACAATGCTGGATTATCTGGACTATAGTAACATCATTATGATGGGAGATATGAATGGGGTGGTGTCTACAAATATGGATAAGTCACAAAGCCAAAGCGTTTCAAAAGATGGCAGACTACCTAAAACTTTTTTTGAACTAACTGACAATATGGACTTGACTGACATTTGGAGGACAAAAAAACCCCTAGGAAGAGAAGGAACATTCTTTTCTGAAGCCCAACTGACATGGACAAGAATCGACCAGATCTGGATATCTAGAGGTCTGGCACCCAAGACTAGAAAAGTGGAAATCTGCCCAAAGACTTGCTCCGACCATAACGCATTAAAAATGGATATGAGACTAACTACAACCGGCTCCTTTTGATGTAAGATGAATGACAACCTATTTAGAGATCAGGAGATTATTAAAAAGGCCCAAAAAACTTTGAAGGACTACTTTGAAATAAATTTAAACACCATGGTGGAAAAAAGAAGAGTAATCTGGGACGCAAGCAAAGCTGTAATGAGGGGGTTTCTGATACAACAGAACACCATAAAGAAAAGAGCACAGAATGAGAAATAGGACACGGTTTTGGAGAAAATTAGGGAAGGTGAGAAAAAGCTAAGATCGAAACCGAAGTCACAGGAGATTCTGAGAGAAATTAAACTCTATCAAGCACAATATTCAAAACTGATAAATCAGGAAGTCGAATGGAAAATCAAACAAATGAAACAAAGGACCTTTGAATCGGCAAACAAATGTGGAAAACTGCTAGCTTGGCAGTTGAAAAAGAGACAAAAATTGAATACGGTTACCAACCTAGAGATTGAAGGGAGAAACATTCAGAATCCGGTGGAGATTAGAAAGTGCTTCCAGAGATACTTTAAACAACTTTATACTCAAGGGCCGCAAAATGAGATAGAGATAGAGCAATTTTTGAAAAGGAATGGTCTACCAAAATTGTCTCAAGAAAACAGAACAATCCTGAATTATAAAATAACACAACAAGAGATTGAAGGTGCCATTCAGAATATGCAATTGGGCAAGTCTCCAGGGCCAGATGGACTCACCTCCAAGTATTATAAGATATTGAAAGACTATTTGACACAACCATTAATGGAGGTTTGTAATGAGATTATGGAGGGGAAGAGGGCACCGGAATCGTGGAAAGAAGCTTTCATCACATTGATACCTAAATTAGAAACTGAAAAGACACAACTTAAGAACTACTGTGATGGGATGATTAGCTGCTTGTGCGTAAAATCGTGCTCCCTCAGAGTTTGTGCCACTCCACAAACCTCTGTGTGTGACAGAGCTCCTCAAACATGTCTGCCCTAGTCACTTGTAGACTCCGACAGTGGTTGCTTTCGGAATCGTCTCCAGCATAAGAGCTCCTTAACGGAAACCCGCCTTCTGGACTTACGGCGTGACAGTTTCCGGCGAGGCGTGGGTCTCCCTATGGGAGCCTCGGATACCTCCCCACTGTTCTCGCTGGAAGCGTCTCTGAGCCCTCCCTCCTGCTCGCATTCCCTCAGAGAACCACTCCTCCCCCTGCTGGTTCCTGCTTCAGCTGTTGAGTCTCTTCCTTCCTCCCTGAGCCCCTCCACCACCTGTCCCTCTGATGGCAGTTCCCTGACATCCACCTCCCCTCCAGGGCCCCCCTCACCCCCTCCCATTTCCTCTCCTCTGGGAGGTGAAGAGGTAAAACCCCGAAAAGAATCTTCTTCATCTTCAGACGTCTCGAACAATTCCCTCCATCGATCGCCGTCCTGGCTCGCTGACTCCTCCTCCTCCTCGGAATCTGCGAACCCCTCCAACTCCTCTTCTTCGTCGGTGGTGGCAAAGTATTCCCTCCGGAACCTCGCTACAGGCTGAGGTTTACGTGGGAACCTCTGATGAAAAGTTTCTATTAAAACTTCGTCATTGACATCCTCTGCCCTAACCCAGGTGTTTTCCGACTCCGGTTCCCCTTCCCACATTACCAAATACTCTACGTGATCTCCCTTCCACCTGGAATCGAGGATCTCCGCTACATTGTAGCTTTGTTCCCTTTCCTCCATTGCTGGTCCCCGAGTGACCCTCCCTTCTCTGTCGCCTTTATACAGTGACAGCAATGACCTGTGGAAAACTGGGTGCAGCTTCATGTGGTTCGGTAACCGGAGTCTGAAAGCCACTGGATTGACCTGTTGTGTGATTTCAAATGGACCCAGTCTTTTGGGTCTTAACTTCTTACAACCCCCTTTGAAGGGTAACCCTTGGGTTGACAGCCACACTTGGTCCCCCACCCTAATGGTTTCACCTTCTCTCCTGTGTTTGTCTGCCTGCTTCTTATATTCCTCCTTGGCCCTGTCTAAGTTAAGTTGGAGCTGGCGATGGATAGCTTCCATTTCTTCTACGAACTGTTCGGCAGCTGGAACGCTCCATCTCTCCCCTTCCCCCCCTGGGAAAGCCCTGGGATGGCACCCGTAATTTGCCAAAAAGGGACTCATCCCCGTGGACATGTTCTCCGCATTGTTGTATGCAAATTCCGCCAATGCCAACTTCTCCACCCAATCATTCTCTCTGTCATTGACGTAACACCTCAAATATTGTTGGAGGATGCCATTGGCTCTTTCCGCCTGCCCATTGGTTTCAGGATGCCGGGCAGTCGAGAAATTTACCTCTACATGTAGTAAGCTCATGAGCTTCCTCCAGAACCTGGAAGTAAATTGTTTTCCCCGGTCTGAAACCACCCTCAAGGGGGCGCCATGCAACCTAAACACATTTTCTACAAACAATTTAGCGGTTTCTTCTGCCGTGACCGCATGCGAGCAGGCTATAAAGTGTGCCATTTTGGTTAACAGGTCTACCACAACCATGATGGCTGTTTTCCCCCTGGACCTTGGCAGATCAGTCATGAAATCTATAGCCACTGCTTCCCAAGGTCTTTCTGGTGTGGGTAGAGGTTCTAATAACCCTGCCGGCGCCCGCCTTTCCCCTTTGGCTCGCTGGCATTGGTCACAACTCCTCACATACTCCCGCACGTCTTCCCTGACCTTAGGCCACCAAAATTCCCTGGTCACCAGCCACATGGTTCTGTGTTGCCCAAAATGCCCCGCTGTGGGGCTATCGTGCAGCTGCTTGAGTACCTTCCCCCTCAACTCTCCTTCAGGTATATATAACGCTCCCTTGTAGTACAACGCCCCGTTTCTCTCCTCAAAACCTCCGGGTTTATCTCCCTCCCTCCTGAGTCCCCTGAGTTTGTCCTGTGCGTATTCATCGTTCTCCGTTCCCTCTACCAGTTCTCTTTGCCCCACCAATGCCGCCCCACACACCCAGCGGTCCTCTGGAATGACATGTCTCTCTTCGGGTGCTCCCTCCCCCTCCAAATATTCAGGTTTACGTGAGAGAGCGTCCGCCCTAACGTTCTCTGGGCCTGGCACATAACAAATCTCAAAGTTAAATCTGGAGAACTCCTGGGCCCATCTCAACTGCCGTTGGTTGAGCACTCGTGCCGTTCTCCAATACTCTAGGTTCTTGTGGTCAGTGCACACTTGCACCTTATGTTGTGCGCCAATTAGCAGATGCCTCCATCTCCGAAAAGCCTCATGGATAGCAAGAAGTTCTCGATCGTACACCGTGCAGTTCCTCTCGGATTTGTTCAGTTTTCGTGAAAAAAACGCACACGGTCTCCACTCTGACTCCTCCTTCCCTGGCTGCAGGAGAAGCACCGCCCCAATGGCTCGGTCTGATGCGTCTGTTTCGACTCTCATCTTTTTTTGTAAATCCACATGCAGAAGTTGTTCTTCAGAGGCGAAGGCCCTTTTTAGCTCCTCAAAAGCTCGCTCCGCCTCCTCAGTCCAAACAAATTTCTTCTTACTGCTGAGACAGTCCGTTATGGGCGCCGTCAGGTGGGCAAAGTTTCGGATGAACTTACGGTATAAGTTCCCAAACCCTAGGAACCTCTGCACATCCTTCTTTGTTTTGGGAGTTTTCCATTCCAGCACTGCCTGGACCTTGCCGGGATCCATAGCTAATCCCTTGTCTGACAGGCGGTACCCCAGGAACTCCACCTCCTTGGTATGAAACTGACACTTCTCCAGTTTCACCCACAGCCGGTTGTCTAGCAGCCTGCGCAACACTTCTCTGACGTCTCTCACATGCTGCTCCTCATTCTCAGAGTACACCAACACGTCATCCAGGAAGGCCACACAATTCTTGTAGAGCAAAGGCCCTAGTACGTGGTTCATCAGCGATTGAAAGCATGCTGAGCCTGCTTGTAATCCAAAAGGCATAACGAGATATTCAAATGCCCCCAAAGGGGTGAACATGGTGGTTTTCCATTCATCCCCTTTCCTTATACGTATCAGATTGTACGCCCCCCTTAGGTCCAGCTTGGTAAAAATCTTTCCCTTCCGCACCCTGTTCAAAATGTCATCTATTCTAGGCATGGGAAAGGCCAATGGTTCTGACACTGCGTTTAAGGCCCTGAAATCACACACAAGTCTCGGCTTGTCCGTGTTTTTTTTATCCACAAAAAACACGGGACTACCTCCCACTGCCCTTGACTCTCTGATGAAACCCCTCTTCAGGTTCTTGTCAATGAATTCTCGTAACTCCTGCATTTCTCTGTCTGACATGGCATACAACTTGCCGGCGGGGAGCTGCGCCCCAGGCAGTAAATTGATTTGACAATCAAAGGGTCTATGCGGGGGTAGTTGGTCAGCTTCCCTCTCGCTGAACACATCGCTGAGATCTGCGTATTGTCGTGGTACCTTCACCTTCTCCGTTACTTCCGTCCCTGCTAGGGTAGCTTGGGCTCCTGCTGAACCCTTTCCCTCCCTGCAGTGTTCTAAGCAATGTGCAGAACCAAAGGAAACCACTCTCTGATGCCAGCCCACCAGTGGATCATGTAACGCCAGCCAGCTCATCCCCAAAATAATGGGAGCCCCTCCCAAAGTGGCCACATTAAACGCTATCAGTTCCGTGTGCCTTGCCACCTTCATTGTCATTGGGACGGTCTGCAAGCTGACTTCCCCTCCCAACAGCTCCCTGCCATCAATCGTGGTCACCTGTAGGGGGTTGCTTAAAGGGATCGTCTGTATCTGGTGTTCAGCTGCAAACTCCTTGCTCATGAAATTGCAGGAGCTGCCTGAGTCCAACAGCGCCTTAATCTTCAGAGGGTACCCGTTTTGCAACTCTAGTGACACCTCTATCACTAGGGCAGGTTTGGGAGATTCTGGCATGGGCACTTTCACTGCTCTTTGGCCTGGCTGCTGTGCCCCGACGGTGGCAACCAGGCGTTGGCTTTTACTTGCTCCGATATCTCTTCCACTCCTCCCTCAACAGCTCCCACCATTCCTTGCCATTCCTTCCTCTGGGGGCAGACTCTGGCAAAGTGACCTGGCTGTTGGCAGAGATAGCATTTCCGGGCGCCTTTTCCCTCCTTCCTACCCCCTTCGCTGGGCTTTGAAACTGCGCGCGCGCGCGCTGTTCCGATTTCCATCGGCTCTGCCGGCGGGAAAGCTGGCTCAGGAATGTCTGGAATGCGGAACTCCTTCCAACGTTCCCCTTTACCTTCCCGCCTCTCCAAGGCTCTTGCCTCCTGGCGCGCTCCTATGGTCAGCGCAGATTTGGTCAGCTGATCCATAGACACCGCCCTGGGGCTCCGGGACAGTTCGTCTTTCACAGCCGAAGAAAGACCTTCTTCAAATAGCATCTGAATGGGTGCCGCCGACAAATCCCACCCCAATCTGTGAACCAGCATGGTAAACTCAGTCCAGTACTCACGGACAGATCGGCTTCCCTGCTTGCAAGCCATTAGCTGTCTGCGCACCACCCCTTCCTCAATATCGCTGGAAAACATGATATCCATTGCACGAAAGAACTTCATAGTGTCCTTTAGGACGTCATTGTGCGTTGCCATCAGGGGTCTAACCCAGTCCCTCGCCCCCTTCTCAAGATGCCCAATCACGAACGCAACTCGCGATTCCTCATCAGGGAACTCATCAAACTGCACATTAAGGGCATATTGCATCTCTGTCCTAAAGGCATGGTAGTCCTTGGGATCCCCCCCAAACTTCTGCACCAATCCTGGTACCTTTCTGGGGAACTGGGTGGCTCTCCCCTTCTTGTCTGCATCCTGAGCCCTTCTCTCCTCAAGCCTAGCCGTCTGCAGCGCCAATTGGATTTCCAACGCTCGGTACCTATCTTCCAAGCTTGGACCCGCTCCAACTCCTGCCTCTCCGGCTCCGGCTGGGTCGCTCATGATGCCTTCTCCTGCACAGGCAGCGTACAGAGACTGTCGGAATGCTGTGATGGGAAGATTAGCTGCTTGTGCGTAAAATCGTGCTCCCTCAGAGTTTGTGCCACTCCACAAACCTCTGTGTGTGACAGAGCTCCTCAAACATGTCTGCCCTAGTCACTCGTAGACTCCGACAGTGGTTGCTTTCGGAATCGTCTCCAGCATAAGAGCTCCTTAACGGAAACCCGCCTTCTGGACTCACGGCGTGACAGTTTCCGGCGAGGCGTGGGTCTCCCTATGGGAGCCTCGGATACCTCCCCACTGTTCTCGCTGGAAGCGTCTCTGAGCCCTCCCTCCTGCTCGCATTCCCTCAGAGAACCACTCCTCCCCCTGCTGGTTCCTGCTTCAGCTGTTGAGTCTCTTCCTTCCTCCCTGAGCCCCTCCACCACCTGTCCCTCCGATGGCAGTTCCCTGACAACTACCGTCCCATCTCTCTCCTGAATGTGGATTACAAAATTTTTGCAGATATTTTGGCAAGTAGACTTAAAAAAGTGTTAAAGGAAGTAATTCATAAAGACCAGGCAGGTTTTCTCCCAGGCAGACATTTGTTTGACAACACTAGAAACATTATTGACACTTTGGAACTTTTACAAACGAACATTAATACAAAAGCAGTGTTGATCTTTATAGATGCGGAGAAGGCCTTTGACAACATTTCTTGGAAGTTTATGAAGAAAAATCTTGAAGGGATGGGAGTGGGACGGGGGTTTGAAAATGGCATAGAGGCAATTTATTCAGAACAAAAAGCTAAATTAATAGTTAACAATGTGGTGACAGAAGAGTTCAAGATTGAGAAAGGAACACGGCAAGGTTGTCCTATTTCCCCTTTGTTATTTATTTCGGTCCTGGAGGTGCTCCTGAATATGATTAGAGGGGACCGGTTGGTTGAAGGGATTCAGGTCGGAGCCAAACAGTACAAACTTAAAGCCTTTGCAGATGATTTGGTTTTGACATTGCAGGAGCCAGAATCTAGTACGAAAAGAGCTTTAGAATTGATTCATGAGTTTGGTCGGGTGGCGGGTTTTAAATTAAACAAGCAAAAGACAAAGGTTTTGGGGGGGAAATTGACAACTGAGGAATCAGAATGGTTTCAGAAAGAGACAGACCTAAAAGTTGTTAAGAAGGTGAAATACCTAGGGGTTAACATGACTGCCAAAAATTTGAATTTATTTAAGGACAACTATGAAAAGTGTTGGACAGAAATTAAAAAGGATTTAGAAAGTTGGTCAAGATTAAAACTCTCCTTGTTGGGCCGAATTGCTGCGATAAAGATGAATGTATTGCCAAGAATGTTGTTTCTGTTTCAGACCCTACAGATTGTGGACAGAGTGGAATGTTTTACAAAGTGGCAGAGAGATATTTCTAAATTTGTCTGGCAGGGCAAAAAGCCCCGAATAAAATTTAAAATACTAACTGATGCTAAGGAGAGAGGGGGGGTTTGCCCTGCCAGATTTGAGGTTGTATTATGAATCTGCAGCTTTCTGCTGGATGAAAGATTGGTTTTTACTTGGGAACACTGATGTCCTAGATCTGGAAGGGTTTAACAATGCTTTTTACAAGGTAAAAATCCATAAGGCTTTCAAGAACCATATTGTCAGGAAGGCGGTGTTTAATGTCTGGACAAAATACAAAGACTTACTAGAAAACAAGACCCCAAGGTGGCTGTCACCAATGGAAGCTCAGAAAAGACTCAATATGGAGGCCAATTGGCCGAAATATTGGGAGTTATTAGAGAAAGAAGGAGATACTTGGAGATTGCAGAGTCTTGAGAAATTAAAGGATAAAGTGCGAGATTGGTTACATTATGCTCAGATTAAGGAGGTTTTTAAGGCAGATAAAAAAGTAGGTTTCCAGGTGGAAAAATCGAAATTAGAAACAGAACTGTTGGAACCTAAGGCCAAGGTACTTTCAAAAATGTATAACTTGCTGTTGAAATGGAATACGCAGGATGAAACTGTTAAATCAGCTATGATAAAATGGGCACAGGATATTGGGCATAACATTATGTTTGCTGACTGGGAAAAGTTATGGACCACCGGAGTGAGGTTCACGGCATGTAATGCCTTGAAAGAAAATATTATGAAAATGATATATAGGTGGTACATGACCCCAGTCAAGCTGGCAAAAATATATCACTTGTCTGATAACAAATGCTGGAAATGTAAGGAAACTGAAGGAATATTCTTTCACCTCTGGTGGACGTGCCCAAGGGTTAAGGCTTTCTGGGAAATGATCTATAATGAGTTAAAAAAGGTATTTAAGTATACCTTCCTTAAGAAACCAGAGGCCTTCCTTCTGGGCATTGTCGGCCAAGGGGTGTTAAAGAAAGATAAAACTTTTTTTATGTATGCGACAACAGCAGCAAGAATACTTATTGCAAAGTACTGGAAGACCCAAGATTTACCCACACTGGAAGAATGGCAGACACAACTGATAGACTACATGGAGTTGGCTGAAATGACTGGCAGAATTCGAGACCTGGGAGAAGAGACGGTGGAAGAGGACTGGAAAAAATTTAAAGACTATTTACAAAAACACTATAAATTGTATGAATGCTAGGAGAATGCACGATTGAAAGAAACATGGCAGCAGTAATTTTATTGTAAGACATATGAGAATATGTGATGTTTTAAGGAAAAGATGAAATTCGAAGCAGTATTATGTTCAAGCCAAGCAGTGCAATTTATGATAAAATCAATTTAAAGTTGAAACATAATATTTGAGATTTATAAGATAAGAATGGAAGTAAGGTAACAAATTGCTGTATATAACTATATGATTGAGAACGCAGGGAAGGGCGATGTGAGGAAGTCCAAAGATTATGAAAGTATGATTTGTGAATAACTCTTATCTTATCTGTATTTTCTTTTTTTATTCTTTCTTTATTCTATAATTCTACTTTATTTCTTTGTTTGTTATATGGTGATGGTATTTTGTATGTTTGGTGTTTTTAAAAATTGTAATAAATATTTATATAAAAAAAATAGAAGAGAAGGGAAGAATTCTGTTTAAAGACATTCCGACACACTTTTTGGCCCTGAGAAATAATTATACGGATTTGGCTAGTGCCCTAAGAAGAAAGAACATTTTCTTCAGGTGGGAGTTCCCGGAGGGACTATCTTTTAAATTTCAAGGAAGGAAACAAAGAATAAGAACTGTCGGAGAGAAAGAAAGATTTCTGGAGAAAAATACAAAAGAGCTTGGACTGGAAAGTTCTCCTTTACTGGGGGCAGGGGCAGTGGGCCCCTAACAAATCAGGATGTCTTTGAAAATTTACTCCTGGAATGTAAATGGTCTAAATTCACGTTTTAAAAGGAATCAAGTTTATCATGTATTGGCAAGACAGAATTTGGATATAATCTGTTTACAAGAAACACGTTATAAGACTTCACAGGAAAATTCTCCAAAATAAGAAACTTGGGCAGGAATTTATTTCATCCGACAAAGTGAAAAAAGAGGCGTGGTTTTTTATGTTAATGAAAAATGGAACCCCAAATTGCTGTTTAAAGATGAGGAAGGGAGGTACATTGCAGTTGAAATTACGGCACAAGGCGATAAATTTCTTTTGCTGGGAATTTATGCACCAAATGATGGCAAAGTGGAATTCTTTAAGAATCTGGACTTAAAACTTATGGATTATATGGATTACAAATTGATTTTAATGGGAGACCTGAATGGAGTAGCATCAACATTAATGGATAAAACACAGGGACAGAAAAATCCAAGTTCCGGCAGACTACCAAAGATTTTCTTTGATATGACTGATAAATACAATTTGTCGGACGTATGGAGGCTATGAAATCCAATGGAGAGAGACTATACTATACCAGAGATGTGGTTCCTAAGGTTACTAAAACAGAAATTTGCCCTAAGACTTGCTCAGATCATAATGCAGTGGTTTTGGAGATGAAATTATACCTGCAGGGCTCCTTTAGATGGAGGATGAATGATGAGTTGTTGAGGAATGAACAGATGATTAGTAAGGCCCAAAAGACTCTAAAAGACTATTTTGAACTAAATATGAACACAGAGGTAGAAACAAGAGTCATTTGGGATGCAAGTAAGGCAGTAATGAGAGGTTTCCTCATACAACAGAACTCGATAAAGAAAAAGATACAGGATGAGAAAAAAGAGAAAATTCTGTCTCAAATAAAGGACAAAGAGAAGAGTTTAAGATTAATGCCAAAGAGTCAACAGATTCCAAAAGAAATTAAAGCATTGCAGATTCAATTTTCTCAAATTATTAACCAGGAAATAGAATGGAAAATTAAAATGATGAAACAGAGAAATTTTGAATCTGCGAATAAATGTGGGAAATTGTTGGCTTGGCAATTAAAAAAGAGACAGAAGCAAAGTACTATTACAAATATTGTATCTGATGGAAAATCTATGGAAAACCCTGCAGATATAAGAAAATGTTTCCAGAATTACTTTAAACAGCTGTATAAAAAAGGTAAAGAAGAAGGTGCTAGCATGGCTCAGTTGGTAGAGCATGAGACTCTTAATCTCAGGGTTGTGGGTTTGAGCCCCATGTTGCATTGCAGGGGCTTGGACTAGATGACCCTGGGGGTCCCTTCCAACTCTACAATTCCACAATTCCATAAGGATAAAATTGAGCAATTTCTTGAGGCAAATGAAATGCAGAAAATTCCCGAGGATAAAAGGTTCCTACTAAATGGCATGAAAAACAGATCAAGATAGATCTGATGTAAAAAATTATAGACCAATCTCATTACTTAATGCGGATTATAAAATCTTTGCGAATATTTTGGCCAATAGACTAAAAAAGGTTCTATCAGATTATATACACAAGGACCAGGCAGGATTTCTGCTTGGGAGACAAATGAAAGATAACATTAGAAATATAATTGATATAATAGAAAGGTTGGAAGCGAAAAGAAATTGTAAAGCAATGTTAATGAAAGGCCTTTGATAATGTTTCTTGGTTATTTATGATGAAAAACCTAGAAAAAATCGAGGTTGGCCAGGAATTTTTAAATGGTATCAATGCGATCTATTTTGAACAAAAAGTAAAAATCATAGTTAATAATGTGGTCTCAGAGGAAATCAGAATTGAGAAAGGAACCAGGCAAGGGTGCCCACTTTCCCCTCTGCTATTTATCTCTGTTCTGGAGGTTTTGCTAAACATGTTGAGGAAAGAGGAGGAGGTTAAAGGCATTGTAGTAGGATCCAAGCAATATAAATTAAAAGCCTTTGCTGATGACTTGGTCTTAACTTTACAAGATCCAGAAACCAGTGCAGTAAAAGCACTGAAGCTGATTCAAGAGTTTGGGCAGGTAGCAGGATTTAAATTAAACAAGAGCAAAACCAAAGTTTTGGGGAAAAACTTAGATAATGAGGAAAGAAAAACCCTTTATGAAAGGACAGGCCTTGTTTCTGTGAAAAAAGTTAAATATTTGGGTGTGAACTTATCGGTAAAGAATTTGAATCTTTATAAAGATAACTATGAAAAATTATGGAATGAAATCAAGAGAGATCTTGAGATATGGTCAAACCTAAAACTTTCATTGATGGGCCGAATATCGGTGGTTAAGATGAATGTATTGCCGAAGATGTTGTTTCTATTTCAAGCTTTACCAATCATTGATAATGTTAAATGTTTTAAAGAATGGCAGAAGGCATTGTCTAAATTTATCTGGCAGGGGGAAAAACCTAGAATTAAATATAAATTACTTACAGATATAAAAGAAAGAGGGGGCATTTCCCTACCAGATTTGAAGATATACTTTGAAGCTGCTGCCTTCTGCTGGATCAAGGACTGGATTCAATTAGAGAATGATGATGTGGAGAGACTGGATAATCAATTTGGATGGCATGCATATTTATGGTATGACAAGATAAAGGCCCACAGTGGTTTTAAGAATCATGTAATTAGAAATGTGTTATACAATGTATGGACTAGATACAAAGATCTCTTAGTAAGAAAAACACCAAAATGGATTTCACCAATGGAAGCACAGGCCCCAAATAAGTTAAATATGGAAAACAAATGGTTGAAGTATTCAGATTTGTTAGAGGATCAGGAAGGTTTTAAATTAAAACCATTTGAACAAATTAAAGATAAAGTGAATTGGTTGCAATATTATCAAATTAACAAATTATATAAGATGGATAAGAGAAATGGTTTTGCAACAGAAAAAAACCAAATTGGAAATGGAGTTGTTAGATACTAATGATAAGAATATGTCTAAAATGTATAATTTGTTGTTGGAGTGGCATACTAAGGATGAACAAGTTAAATCGGTTATGATTGATTGGGCAAGAGATGTGGGACATAATATAATGATGGAGGACTGGGAGAGGCTATGGAGGGAAGGGGTTAAGTTCACTGCATGTACGAAGTTAAAGGAAAACATTATGAAGATGATGTATAGATGGTACTTGATCCCTGTAAAACTAGCAAAGATTTATCACAATAGTGATAATCTTTGTTGGAAATGTAAAGAAAAAGAAAGTACTTTTTTCCATATGTGGTGGACCTGTCCCAAGATGAAGGACTTCTGGGAGAAGATTTATAACGAACTGAAAAAAATGTTGAAATATACATTTATTAAGAAACCAGAGACCTTTCCTCTTGGAATAACAGGTTTAGAATTTGTTAGGATATTTCCGTTCCACCTTAAAAGGGAGCAGGCTTTGGGAGTCACAGAGTCTGCGCATGTCCTATTCACAGGATGTTTATGTTCTGATATTCCTTTCGTTTTTGCCAGTTAGTCAGAGACGCTGACTGAGAATGGACGTGTTTTTCTTTTGTTCTGTTCTACGCTAAATAAAGTCTGTAAATTATGCTCTTCTGCGGTGCAAGCTTTTGGCTGTGTTTCTGCTGATAAACGTTGTGCACAAGCCTGGAATGTGGCTAGGAATTTCCAGAGGCTTTGTGTCGCTAACTGCTGGATCTGCGTGACTACGGGAGGCCGATGGATCGTCCGGCAGCCTGCTTGGGGGCCATGATGGACGTTATCACCCTGGCAGTATCCCAACAACAAGGTTTCGGGCCCAGATTCACAGCACCTACAGGAGAGTAAAAGCTGCAACAGACTGCGTTTGAGGTATGTTGGGGGAAAAGCGAAAGAAAGGGACGCTTTTCTGTTTACCTCGCAAGGAGCCTTTGATCTCCGGCAAGGCTTAATTGGCCTGGGAGCTGCGCCAAAAAGGCTTCGTGATTAATGGCTGCCAAGATAACGAGTCTCTGAAGTAAATAAAGGCTCACGGCTCAAATAAAAAGCTGGAATGGAGTTTTTCCAAGCTTCTGGAGATACTCAGTGTCCTAAGTTGGATGTGAAAAATTATGAAACCTGGGCAAAATGGTGTGAGAGTTTGCTGCGTCAGTTTGGGGTATGGCATACCGTATTTGAGGCCCCCCCAGTTCCTCTGACAGAGAGATGGAAAGTCCATGATTCGAAAGCGATAGACGTAATAGTCTTATCCGTATCTCTTGAGGAAATTAAGACGCTGGCTGGCAACACCACTGCACGTGGAATGTGGAATGCTTTGAAAAAAGCTCATTTGCCAGTAATCCCAGCCCAGAGTTTGACTGCATCGGAGGTCCTAGCTGTTTCCCAGAATGCGAGTGAATGCAGGGATGCTGAGGGCACCGGTTGCAAGCTGCAGGGGGAGCTGACCATCACGTCATCCCAGGCAGCATACCAGCCTCCAGGGGGAGCCAAGGAGTCGGCAGCTGAGAGCTCTGTTTCTCGTGAGAACCAAGGCCATCGCCTTTGCAGAGGCTGGAAAGGGAAAGGTAAACACAGGCAGACATCTGCAGATGGCCAGGAGCAGAGGGAGGGTGAAGAGCCCGCGCCAGGGAAAAACAAAGCGTTGTTTGCTGGCACAGCTTCACCAAAGGCTAAAGGCACGTCTGCTGACCAGGAGCAGGGGGGCAAGCTGCAAAAGCCCACGCCACTGGAAAACAAAGGTTTGCTTGCTGTAAAGCCTGCTCCTACAGCCAAAGGCAGATTTATTGTTGATTCAGGCTGTACGCGCCACATTTCGAAGGATCGCCATCTCTTTATCTCCTTCAAGCCTCAGGAAGGTGAGATCCACCTGGCTGATGGAAGGACGTTGCAAATTGCAGGAGAAGGGACTGTGAAACTTGCAAGTTTGCACACAACCATCAGCGGTGTACTATATGTTCCAGGCGCTGCAAGCAACTTGTTGAGTGTCCCACAGCTTACTGGGCGTGGTTTTCAGATTTCCTTCAAGAGGAGCGTCTGTGTCATCAGTAAAGGCAAAGAGGACTATTTGCATGCAAAGTTTATGGATGGTTTGTTCCATATAACTTATGAGGACACTGCTGTTGTATCTAATGCTGATTCTTGTTGTGTTGCACAAACTAACAAAGTTCTTCATGCAGGTTGCATTCATGATGCGCATCGAAGGTTTTGTCACCTCTCTTGGAAGGCACTGGCCAAGATGCCAGAGGTGGTTGAGGGTTTGAACATCAAACCCTGTAAATTTCACATGAAATGTGTATCTTGTGCAGAGAACAAGGTGAAGGTTGCTCCAAAAGGCAAGGAGTCTAGCAGGCAGGCTTCCAAGCCCTACCAGCTAGTGCATGCGGACCTGGTTGGGCCACTAGCGCCCTCTATAGGAGGAGCAAGGTACTTCATGATTCTGATTGATTCTTTTTCCAGGTACATTCATGTGTTTTTGCTCGAACAGAAATCGCAAGCGTTTCCGAAGTTTAAGGCATTCTGTGCTTGGTTGGAAAATGTGCACGGTAAACGTATTTCCTGTTTGTTTACTGATCGGGGCGGGGAGTTTACTTCTCAGCAGTTTGAAGCTTTCCTGACTGAGAAGGGAATCCAGCATGACATGTCAACGCCCAGATCGCCATGGATGAATGGGCTTGCGGAGAGAGCAAATCAAACATTGCTGCAAGGCATAAAAACCTTGTTGCATGATGCCAATCTCCCTGATAAGTTTTGGGGGGAAGCTCTGGGGAATTTGGTTTACACCTTTAATCGCAGATTGTCATCACCCATTGGTTGTACCCCCTATGAGAAGATGTTTGGCAAGAAACCCAACACCAAACACATGAAAATCTTTGGTTCTGACATGTGGGTACGCACACAACAAACCAACAAGCTTGGGAAGCGTGGGGCACATGTTTTGTTCATGGGGTACGAAAAAGGTACATACAGGGTATGGATGACTAACTCTAAGTCCATTAAGTTCACAAGGAGTGTTGAGTACAATCCTAAGTGGGGGGAAAATGTGGGAATTTTCCAGAGTTACCCAGAGGAGGATGAAGGTGATGTCAAGCAAGCAGCTAAAGCTGAGGATGCTGCTGCGGATGATGATGAGGATGATGATGATGATGATGATCAGAGTTCGGATTCCAGTTCAGTGGGCGGCGCTGCTGCTGGTGTCAGTGACAGTGATGACACAGCAGACTACGAGAGCGCAAAGGCCTCAGTCAGACCATCTGATGCGTCTGACAATGAACTGGAAGAACCACTGTTCACCATTGGTCATTTTTCTCCTAAGAAAGAGGAGATGAGTCCAGAAGACTTGCGTCTAGTACGTAGGTCTGAAAGGGCGACAAAGGGCAGACCTCCAAAGAGGTATGCTGATGAGTTTGCTAAGACAGCAACTGCTGTTCTTAGTAGCTCAGAGAAGGTGTGGGAACCTTCAAGCTTCAAAGAGGTTCAAGAGTTAACCTCTAAAGATGCTGAGCCTTGGCTTAATGCCATGAAGGCTGAAGTTGATTCCTTGAACAGGAACCAAACTTGGGAACTGGTACCGGTAGTCCCAGGAATGACACTGGTTGGCAGCAAATGGGTCTTCAAGGCCAAGACAGACCAGAATGGCAAGGTAGTCAGACACAAAGCCAGATTGGTTGCCAGAGGTTTTTCACAGGTACCAGGACAGGATTATCACGAGACCTACTCTCCCACAGTCAAATATGAGAGCATTCGGCTGATGCTCAAGGTCGCTGCGGAGGAGAAACTGCATGTTACCCATCATGACATTAATACAGCTTTTTTGTATGGGATTTTGGGGGAGGAGCTGTTCATGCTTCCACCTGATGGGGTGCAGATACAGAAGGGAATGGTCTGTAAACTGCGGAAATCCTTATATGGTCTTAAGCAGAGTGCCAGGTGTTGGAACACAAAACTCACTGAGACATTGCTTTCTCTAGGTTTTCACCAGGGCAAAGCTGATCCATGTGTGTTTGTCAAGGAGGAGGGGCAAAACAAACTGTATTGTTTATGTTTTGTTGATGATCTTCTGATGTTTTGGAAGAATCAGGCTTTCTACCAAAGCACCCTAGCTCAGCTGAAGGAGCACTTTGACATGAAGGATCTTGGTGAGGTATCCAACTATCTTTCTCTGCAGGTGGAGAAGGACCAAGCAGGTAATTTTCTGGTACACCAAACACAGAAAATTGCTGATGTGTTAACCAGGTTGAATTTGGTTGATGCAAACCCAGCAGACACACCGATGGTGACAGGTTACCAGGTAGACAGTACTGCTGAAGCGTTTTCTGACACAACGCTGTACAGATGCATTCTAGGCAAGCTGAATTTCATTGCCAGATGTTCAAGACCTGACATAGCTGTAAGCTGTAATCTGCTTAGCAGACATGCCAACAATCCTACGATTCAGGATTGGAAAGCTCTGAAGCGCATAGCCCGCTATTTGAAAGGGACTATGCACTACAGGCTGAGGTTCACCAGTCAGAAGACTGGAGGTCTTGAAATCTTTGCAGATGCAAGTTTTGGAAGTGACACCACGGATGGTACAAGCACTTCTGGAGTATGCTACATGTACAACCACTGCCTGTTTGACTGGTTGTGCAAGAAGCAGACAACAGTGAGCCTAAGTTCCTGTGAAGCAGAACTCAATGCTCTGTCATTTTCACTCATGGACTGTGAATGGTTGATGCAACTGTTTAAGGACATCAGGGTGTCTGTGAAATGTCCTGTACAAGTGTATCAAGACAATAGATCGTGTTTGGCTTTGCTGAACTCAGAGAGTTGCAAGCAGAGAACCAAGTACTTGCAGATTAAGCTACATCGTGCAAGGGAGTGTATTCAGAAAGGACTTATTCAGGTGTCCTACATGCCAGGAAATGAAATTCCTGCTGATCTGTTGTCGAAGGTTGTTAACAGAGAACAACTTAAGGTTTATGTACAAAGGTTGCAATTGGGTGAACCACAGGTACAACAGGTTACACGGAAAGGGGGAGGATGTTAGGATATTTCCGTTCCACCTTAAAAGGGAGCAGGCTTTGGGAGTCACAGAGTCTGCGCATGTCCTATTCACAGGATGTTTATGTTCTGATATTCCTTTCGTTTTTGCCAGTTAGTCAGAGACGCTGACTGAGAATGGACGTGTTTTTCTTTTGTTCTGTTCTACGCTAAATAAAGTCTGTAAATTATGCTCTTCTGCGGTGCAAGCTTTTGGCTGTATTTCTGCTGATAAATGTTGTGCACAAGCCTGGAATGTGGCTAGGAATTTCCAGAGGCTTCGTGTCGCTAACTGCTGGATCTGCGTGACTACGGGAGGCCGATGGATCGTCCGGCAGCCTGCTTGGGGGCCATGATGGACGTTATCTCCCTGGCAGTATCCCAACAGAATTGCCCAAGAAAGATGTTAAATTATTTTTGTATGCCACAACGGCCGCCCGAATATTACTTGCTAAAAATTGGAAAACACAAGAACTACCAAGAGCTAGCAGGAGCTTATCAGAGCTAGCAGGGCAGCAGCTGAAGAAGGTGCAAAAAGGGTTTTCTTGTGTGTGTGTTTATTTGTGGCTGATTAGCTGTTCTCCCTGTGCAAAGGTCAGAGGGGGCAGGGTTTCTGTTGAGGCAGGTGATTAGCTGTGGGAGGAGCTTACCAGAGCTAGCAGGGCAGCAGCTGAAGAAGGTGCAAAAAGGGTTTTCTTTAGTAAAAGGCGAAAGATTTATACGATCTGAGGTGAAACCAGAGTGACTTCTGGTCGGCGCCAGCGATCAATGGCGGATTTCACTCCGAGCTCCGGAGGGAGTCTGCTCTATGAGTTTGGGTCTGACCGCTACGGCGAAGCGGAGACCCAAAAAAATCACAGGCGCGGAAGCCTGTGAGCAAGGAGACTCGGTGGGCACCTTTGCGCCCCCCCGAAACCGCGAGGGAACCTTTTTAAAGGCTCCGGAGCGGCAGCGGGTGTGTGGCGCGGTGCTGAGAGTCGTCACCCAGCCCATGGAGCGAAGCCGCGTCGCCATGGTCGGAGAGCGCTGATTCCTTCCTGAAATTTGGATCGAAAATAACTACCTGTGAGTAGGGCTTAAAGATCTATTGGGATTTACAAATAATTTAAAGACAATTTGGCCAGAAATGGGAAAGGCATAAAATAAGGAAGTCTGCCTTTCCGGACTGTAGAAAGCTTAAAGCAAAGGAAGTGTAAAGCTGTAATTTGAGAAGATTATTTGGAAACGAGCAAACTTGACATTGAAATCGAAATCCCCCTCTTGCAGGTAGGAGCAGAGGGGGAAGAAGGTGGACTTTTGAGTACCTGTATGAAAGGAACTATTGGAAAATTTTATCAGCTGTCTTAAAACCCTGGGAACGGACTGCCTGGATAGTGAATACAGAACTGTCACTTTGTTAAAAGAAATTCTTTTGGTTGGACACTTAATTTGACTTTGTGAAAGTTACAAATCCCTGGACTGTTAAGTGAAACAAATTTGGAAACTGTTACAGTAAATTCTTCTTTTTGATGACGTTGGGACTTTATTAAAGGGACAGTTTGTTGCAAGAGCCTTGGAGATTTCTCCCTCTAGAGGAGGCTATTGAAACAGTTGCAACTTGGACTACAATAACTAAGTACTGGAAATTTCCACTTGAAAACAATCTACAAGTGTTGGAACGACCTTGGCTGGATGGGAGAGTGTTATGGCTTATGATAGAACTACTAGATCTGGCAAACAATACTCGACTAGCACTTCACACCAGCGAAGGGCTTCGGTTTCAGGCACAGTAACAGTTGCAGCTGGACAGACAAAAGCAAAAATTATGTCATCTGACCCTGTGGCACAAGCTCTATGTAAGATAAATGAGTCTTTGGAATTCCTGACAAAACAAGGCACGGAAAATAGTAAACAATTGGCAGAGCTCTCAGCAAAGCTTGATTTGAATACGCAAAGTGTTAATGAACTGGGGAAGAGGGTGAACTCAAATACAGAGACTATTAAAAAACTCTTAGAGGACTCTGCCACAACTCGAAAGATTGCAGAAGAAGCTAAGGCTACTGCAGATGCCACCCAGGAAAAGATAACACCAGTCTGTAAAAAGTTAGAAGATCATGAGTTGGCTTTGTCTATGCTTGAATTACAAAGAAAAGAGAAAAAATTGAGATTAAGAGCAGTTCCTGAAAGTGAGAGGGACAATTTGGTGGACTTCCTTACAAAAGAATTCTTGGACTTTTGGCAACAGGAGCTAGAGAAGGAAGAATTCTTGCTTACAAGAAACACATGTGACGAGGCTACATAGAAAATTACTTATTAACAAAAGATTAGGACAAGAATTTATTTCATCTGACAAAGTTAAGAAAAGAGGAGTTGTGATCTATGCAAAAGAAAAATTACTACCTAAATTGATGTTTAAAGATGAACAAGGAAGATTTCTGGCAATTGAAATTCAAGTTCAAGGAGAAAAATTTTTGATCGTGGGAATTTATGCACCAAATGAGGGAAAATCTGAATTCTTTAAAAAGTTGCATGAGACCTTACTGGATTACTTGGACTATAACTTAATTTTGATGGCAGACATGAACGGAGTAGTATCTACAAATATGGACAAAGCACAAAGACAGGTAGTCTCTAAAGATGGGAGACTACCAAAGACTTTCTTTGAAATGACTGAGAACATGGACTTGATTGATATTTGGAGAACAAAGAACCCTCTCGAGAGAGAGGGAACTTTCTTTTCTGAAGCTATGATGACATGGACTAGAATTGAAAAAATATTGGTTACTAGTGGGATGGCACCAAAGATAAAGAAAGTGGAAATCTGCCAAAAAACATGCTCCGACCATAACGCTGTAAAGATGGAGATGAAGTTAACAACAGCTGGCTCCTTCAGATGGAGGATGAATGACACCTTATTTAGAGATGAAGAGATCCACAAAAAGGCCCAAAAAACTTTGAGAGACTATTTCGAAATAAATTTAAAAACAGATGTTGAAAAAAGAGTAATCTGGGACGCAAGTAAAGCTGTTATGCGAGGATTTTTGATACAACAAAATACAATAAAGAAGAGAAGTCAAAATGAGAAAAAGGATAAGATTTTGGAAAAGATAAAAGAAGGAGAAAAGAAATTGAGATCTAAACCAAAGTCCCAAGAGATTTTGAGAGAAATTAAGCTATATCAGATGCAATATATGGAATTGATGAATCAAGAAATAGAATGGAATATTAAACAGATGACAAAAGACAAAAATTAAATACGGTTACAAGCTTAGAGGTTGAAGGAAAGAATATTTATAAGCCAAATGATATTAGAAACTGCTTCCAGAGTTACTTTAAAAAACTATATTCGCAAGGGCCGCAGAAAGAAGGGGACATAGATGAGTTTTTAAAGAAATATGGATTACAAAAAATCTCTCGTCAAAGTAAAATAGATCTGAATCAGAAAATAACTGAACAAGAGATAGAAGGTGCCATTCAAAATATGCAATTGGGCAAATCTCCAGGACCAGATGGGCTGACCTCCAGATATTACAAAGCTTTGAAGGAGTGGTTACTACAACCTTTGAAGGAAATCTGCAATGAAATTTTAGAGGGGGGAAAAGGCACCAGAATCGTGGAAAGAAGCTTATATTACACTCATACCGAAAACAGAGACTGAAAAGACTCAACTTAAGAACTACCACCCTATATCATTACTTAATGTGGATTACAAAATTTTTGCAGACATTTTGGCAAAAAGATTGAAAAAAGTATTGGTGGAAGAGATTCATAAGGACCAAGCAGGCTTTCTCCCAGGAAGACATTTGTCAGACAACATGAGGAATATAATAGACATTTTGGAATTATTAGAAGTGAACATAAACACTAAAGCAGTATTGATATTTGTGGACGCGGAGAAAGCCTTTGACAATATCTCTTGGAGTTTTATGAAGAAGAATCTACATGGGATGGGGGTAGGGCAAGGATTTGAGAATGGTATGGGTGCAATATATTCAGAACAAAAGGCTAAATTAATTGTAAATAATGTGATAATGGAAGAATTTAAAATAGAAAAAGGGACACAACAGGGGTGCCCAATTTCCCCATTACTTTTTATATCAGTCCTGGAGGTTTTGCTAAATATGATTAGAAGAGACCAGCTGGTTAAAGGGGTACAGGTCGGAGCCAAACAGTATAAATTGAGGGCCTTCGCAGATGACTTGGTACTTACTTTACAAGAGCCAGACACTAGTACGAAAAGGGTTTTAGAATTAATTCAAGAATTTGGTCAAGTTGCAGGATTTAAGTTGAACAAACAAAAAAACAAGGTATTGGAGAAAAATCTAACAGTTACTGAAAGGGAGAGGTTCCAGAATGAAACAGGTTTAACTGTGGTTAAGAAGGTGAAATACTTGGGGATTAACATGACATCTAAGAATGTGAATCTATTTAAAGATAATTATGAGAAATGCTGGAGAGAAGTAAAAAAAGACTTAGAAATATGGTCAAATTTGAAGCTTTCCTTGTTAGGCCGAATTGCTGTTATCAAGATGAATGTACTGCCTAGAATGTTATTTTTATTCCAAACATTGCAAATTGTGGACAAGATGGATTGCTTCAAGAGGTGGCAGAAAGATATTTCGAAGTTTGTCTGGCAGGGCAAAAAACCCAGAATAAAATTTAAGATCTTAACTGACGCAAAGGAAAGAGGGGGCTTTGCCCTGCCGGATTTTAAACTGTATTATGAATCAGCAGCTTTCTGCTGGATGAAAGACTGGCTACTTCTTGAGAATACAGATATTTTGGATTTGGAAGGTTTTAATAATGTATTCGGATGGCATGCATATATATGGTATGACAAGGTTAAAGCTCATAAAGCGTTTAAAAATCATATTGTTAGGAAAGCATTATATAATGTTTGGATCAGATATAAAGATTTGTTGGAAAATAAAACCCCAAGGTGGTTGTCGCCAATGGAGGCTAAAGCTGTGAAAAAGCTCAATATGGAGGCCAAATGGCCAAAATATCGGGAAATTTTGGAACAGGAGGGAGATAAACTGAAATTACAGAGTTATGAGAAATTGAAGGTCAAGGTACGAGATTGGCTCCATTATTACCAAATAATGGAGGTTTACAAACAGGATAGGAAAATTGGCTTCCAGGTGGAGAAATCAAAATTAGAAACAGAACTGTTAGAACACAATACTAAGAATTTGTCAAGAATGTATAACTTGTTGCTGAAATGGAATACACAAGATGAAACAGTGAAATCAGCTATGATAAAGTGGGCACAAGACATTGGTCATAACATTATGTTTGCTGACTGGGAACAGTTGTGGACCAAGGGCATAAAATTTACGGCATGTAATGCCTTAAGAGAGAATATTATGAAAATGATTTACAGGTGGTACATGACCCCAGTCAAACTTGCAAAAATTTACCACTTGCCTGATAACAAATGTTGGAAATGTAAAGAAACTGAAGGTACTTTTTATCACCTTTGGTGGACGTGCCCGAAGATTAAGGCTTTCTGGGAAATGATATATAAGGAAATGAAAAAGGTACTTAAATGTACTTTTCCTAAGAAACCAGAGGCCTTTCTCTTGGGCATTGTCGGCCAATTGGTGTCAAAGAAAGATAGAACTTTTTTTATGTATGCAACAACAGCAGCAAGAATACTCATCGCAAAGTATTGGAAGACACAAGATCTACCCACTCTGGAAGAATGGCAGATGAAGGTGATAGACTACATGGGACTGGCTGAAATGACTGGCAGAATCCGAGACCAGAGGGAAAGAGACGGCGGAAGAAGATTGGAAGAAATTTAAAATTTATCTTAAGAAATATTATAAAATTAATGAGTGTTAAAATGGTGTGGTTATAGAAAGTAAGGGATTACAGCTGAAAAAGATTAAGTAAAAGAAAAGAAAAGGAAACAATTGGATAAAATTAAGGGGGAGGATTTGCTGAAACAAATTTGGAAATTGGAATGCAGAAAGGGGAGGTATGGGGAAGTCGGTGAAGTAAGGTTTAAGAAAAAAAAAGGATTTGAAATTATACATGTTTGTTTGTTTTTGTGTGTGTATGTCTGTATTGTGTAATATGTGTGTTTTTATAATTTGTGAAAATTCAATAAATATTTATAAAACAAAACAAAAAGGGTTTTCTTGTGTGGGTGTTTCTTTGTGGCTGATTAGCTGTTCTCCCTGTGCAAAGGTCAGAGGGGGCAGGGTTTCTGTTGAGGCAGGTGATTAGCTGTGGGAGGAGCTTATCAGAGCTAGCAGGGCAGCGGCGCGCGCAGTTTGATCCATCTTTTAGATTTAGGGGAGCTAGTCTCAAACATTTGTTGGGGAAGACCTAGGTTTTTTGTGTTTTTTTGTGGGCGAAGTTATTTGTCCTGTCTTCATGCTTTTTATGATGGAGGACCGCTGTAGCCACCCCCAACGACACGTTCTCAAGATGGAGGGGGAGGGAACAGCTGCAGTCGCCTGCAGTTCCTGCGCAATGTTTGCCATCTTGCCAAAGGTTGCAGGCAGCTTTACCTGCAGCAATTGCATGTTGATTGCCCTCTTAAAAGACAAAGTCCAGCAACTGGAGGAACGTGTAGCTACGCTCCAAAGAATTAGAGAGCTGGAGATCTTCTTGGAAGCAACAGAGCACACCGTCTCCACCAAGGAGGAGACAGGGGACTCCCCTGAGAAGGAGGCTAGTTCACCAACACAGGAGCCAGATATATGGAGAAACGTGACTCAAAGAAGTAGGAGGCCCAGGGTTCGCTCTGATTGTTTAGAAATACACAATCGCTTTGAGGTCCTCTCCCCTAGCATGGAAGACGAAGAGCAGACTCCATTTGAGGATCTCTCCCTCATTACAGTCGATCAGGTATATGAAGACGAGCAGCAAAGTCAGTCCTCAGGGAATGTGCAGGCGACCTTGGAACGGACAGCTCACGGAAGAACCCCGACCAAACCTAAGAGGAGGCGTGTAGTGGTGGCAGGGGATTCCCTACTGAGGGGAACAGAAGCAGTGATCTGTGGGCCTGACAAGATGTCTCGGGAAGTGTGCTGTCTCCCCGGGGCTAAGATTCAAGATGTAACTGAACGACTGCAAGGAATCATAAAACCCACTGACAAATACCCCTTCCTCTTGGTTCATGTGGGAACCAATGACACTGCAAGCAATAGCCTCCAGAAGATCAAAAGAGACTACGAGACTCTCGGCAGGAAATTGAAGCAACTAAATGCACAAATTGTCATCTCATCTGTCCTCCCAGTTGAACGACGTGGCCCAGGGAGAGAGGGAAAAATTGTGGAAGTGAACAGCTGGCTTCGCAAATCGTGTAAACAGGAATGGTTTGGATTCTTAGATCACGGACTGCAGTTTCTTGAAGATGGACTTCTGGCAAGTGATGGGCTGCACCTCACAACGGTTGGGAGAAAGGTTTTTGCCAAAAATCTCAGAAACCTCATCAGGAGGGCTTTAAACTGACTAATGTGGGGGAGGGAGACAGTGCTCCTGAAGGTAGGAGTCTATCAATTGATGAAGATGATCATCCAAATGTCATAGACCAAATGGAGCAAACAGCACGCAGACCTAGTGGTGGGAGGAAAAAATCCTTAAATAAGAGACACGGGGGAGTGATTAATGGACTTCAATGTCTGTACACTAATGTGCAAAGCATGGGAAATAAACAAGATGAGCTTGAGCTCTTGGTACAGCAAACTAAATATGACATAATAGGCATCACTGAAAACTGGCGGGATAAGTCCCACGATTGGAATGTAAAAATGAGGGGATACAATCTATTTCAGAGAAACAGACCAGACAAGAAAGGAGGAGAAGTGGCGTTATATGTCAGGGATGTGTATACCTGTGAAGAGAATCAGGATTTAGAACCTCAAAGCCAAAGTGAGAGCATTTGGGTCAAAATTAAGGGAGAGAAGAATAACAGAGACCTCAATGTGGGAGTTTACTATAGATCCCCAAGCCAAACGGAGGACATAGATGATGCCTTCCTGGAACAGATGGCCAAGCATGCAAAAGGAAGAGATAGTAGTAATGGGGGACTTCAATTACCCGGATATTTGTTGGATGTCGAAGTCAGCCAAGAGCATAAGGTCAAACAGATTCCATACTGGCCTTGCAGACAACTTCATTGTCCAGAAAGTGGGAGAAGTCTTATTCAACATCTTTATCAACGACTTGGATGATGGACTCAAGGGCATCCTGATCAAATTTGCAGATGACACCAAACTGGGAGGGGTGGCTAACACCCCAGAGGACAGGATCACACTTCAAAACGACCTTGACAGATTAGAGAACTGGGCAAAAACAAACAAGATGAATTTTAACAGGGAGAAATGTAAAGTATTGCACTTGGGCAAAAAAAATGAGAGGCACAAATACAAGATGGGTGACACCTGGCTTGAGAGCAGTACATGTGAAAAGGATCTAGGAGTCTTGGTTGACCACAAACTTGACATGAGCCAACAGTGTGACGCGGCAGCTAAAAAAGCCAATGCAATTCTGGGCTGCATCAATAGGAGTATAGCATCTAGATCAAGGGAAGTAATAGTGCCACTGTATTCTGCTCTGGTCAGACCACACCTGGAGTACTGTGTCCAGTTCTGGGCACCACAGTTCAAGAAGGACACTGACAAACTGGAACGTGTCCAGAGGAGGGCAACCAAAATGGTCAAAGGCCTGGAAACGATGCCTTAGGAGGAACGGCTAAGGGAGCTGGGCATGTTTAGCCTGGAGAAGAGGAGGTTAAGGGGTGATATGATAGCCATGTTCAAATATATAAAAGGATGTCACATAGAGGAGGGAGAAAAGTTGTTTTCTGCTGCTCCAGAGAAGCGGACACGGAGCAATGGATCCAAACTACAAGAAAGAAGATTCCTTTTTTAAAAAAAATAAAATTTTTATTGGGTTTTCACATTTTATATTGACATCACAAACACACAAAGACAAAGACAAACATGTATAATTTCAAATCCTTGCTTTCTTAACCACATTCTCTGACTTCCCCGCACCCCCCTTCATATATCCCAATTCCAATAGTTGGCTCAGCAAGTTCTTACATTCATCTTCACAATATTATTGTAATCATTTTTTTTAACTTAGTTCTTCTTAATTAACCAATTTTAACTTATACATCAATTATAATCTTTACATCCTTTTCTAAGGTCGACGTAGGTTCCCTTCTACAAATTTCCCAATTTTAAATATCAGTTACCAAACAAACTAAACTTAAAAATCATAAAGTTATTGTCAGAGCTGCCCTAGGTCCCAGCTCACAAAGGACCAACGCCAGTCCGTTGTTATATACAAAAGTCTTTATTGAAGTTCAGTTTGTGTTTCACATTAGCAGCGTGCAGCTCTACGTCTGAGACTCTAGACCGCCGAAGCTCCGTCTGAGTCTCCGCCCCCCATACACCAGTTTAAGACCCTAGCCTTGCTCCACCTCTTCCTCTGCTCTTTCCTCCTCTGGGTCCGCCTGTCAGCTGGGGTTTCGCCCTTTCTAGACTCTTCTGACGTTGAGTCCCCTGATTCTTCCCCCTGCCTCCGGCGGGCTTTAGGACCTGGTTCCCGATCCGGGCTGCCTGCTGTCTCGCGCACCTGTACATTTGAACTTGGTGCGCGCGCCCAGCCGGTAACCTTCCTCCTGACCGTTTCACTGCTCCTGTCACTGCTTCCCCCTTCGGGGGGGCTAGCTGGACCTGACACCTGGGACTCTTCCCCCCCACTCTGCTCTGGTGGGGAAGCTGGTCCTGATTTCCAGCTGCTGCTTTGGGAGTCCCCGCTGGCCCCCTGTTTCTGGTGCGTCCCCCCTGGGACCCCCCTCGCCCTGACCATCGGCGCCTCCTTCTGGGAATCTTCTGATTCGCTGGAGAAGCTCATGGAATCTCTTGGGTCACTGTCATACTCCCCTATGCTGCCCTCAGATCCTTCCCCTTCGCTCTCCATCTCCTTTCTCCCCTGTGCCTCTGTCCCTGAGCCCCTGACATCCATCCCCCCCTCGAAGCCCCCCCTTCCCCCTCCCTCTCTTCGGGTGCGGGTTTCGGGTGCTCCAGTGCTGAGGGGGTGAGTGTTGGATACAGTTCCTTCCCCCTGGCGTGCAACCGCCCAGTCGGATCCGGCCCGTCCGTAATGGGCTCGTCGACGTCGATCTCCTCTGCGTCCATCTCCCTGCATTCGTGTTCGAACCCAAGGTCCTCCCCCAACACGTCCATGTCCGTCTCTCCCCCTGTTACCTCGGGTGATGCTGCATGCCAGGGCCCCCTTATCAATTCCCTGCTCCACCCCACCTCCGGTTGAGTGTCCCACCAGTAAGAGCGATCCGTGGCAGACCCCGAGAGTGATCCCTCCGGGGAGCTTGTGTCTGGCACCGTTTCCTCAGCGGTTGAGAACCCCTGGAACGTGCTGGTTGAAAGTGTGGGTGTGAAAAGCCAGTCGTCGAAATAATCTGCCGGCATAGGTCTGTGCGGGAAGAGTGCATGGAACTCGTCTTTGAGGTAGTGCTCCTCCAAGGCATAGTCTGGCACCCACCTGTTGGCGCTGGCCGGGGTGCCTTCCCTGGCGAGGAAATATTCAACTCCCTCTTCCCCCCATCTTGAGTCTAAAATCTCCGTGACCTCGTTGAGTGGCGGCGCCCTCGGTGACCCCTCCCCCGTTGGCGACTTCCCGAGTGGGCGAGGTGCGGTCCCTGGCACCTGAAACCTGTGGGGTTCCTTGTAGGGTGTGAGGACTGACCTATGAAATACCGGGTGCATTCTGGAGCCCTCCGGGAGTGTCAACCGGAAGACCACTGGGTTGATCTGTGCCTTGACTTGGTAAGGCCCTAGCTGCTTGTGTTTGAGCTTCTTCTTAGCTAACGTTCTGGCCGGCACTGCCTGGGCCGCTAACCAGACCCAGTCCCCCACCTGGATGTCTTCCCCGACTCTCCTGTGCCTGTCTGCCTGCACTTTGTAGGCGTGTTTTGCTAGTTCCAAGGTCCTGTGGAGTTGCTCGTGGACCTCCTGCAACTCTGCTGCCAAGTGTTCTGCCCCCTGTGGCTCCCCCTCCCCCTTCGTCTCTAACCCCGGGAAGGTTCTGGGATGCCGCCCATTGTTGGCGAAGAACGGTGTCACCCGTGTAGACCCGTGCTTCGTGTTGTTGTAGGCGAACTCGGCCAACGGAAGGTAGTCCACCCAGGTCGAGGGCTGTTGATTCGCGTAGCATCTCAGGTACTGCTGCATGATGGCGTTGACCCTCTCCGCTTGTCCGTTGGTCTGCGGGTGTCGTGCCGACGCTAAGTTGATCTTGACGTTCAGGATGCCCAGCAGCTTCTGCCAGAAGCTCGAGACGAATTGGCGCCCCCGGTCGGACAGGATGGACCGTGGCAAGCCGTGAACTTTGAACACGTGGTCTATGAACAGTTTGGCGGTCTGTTCCGCTGTGGCCACCTTCGCGCAGGGAATGAAGTGCGCCATCTTGGTGAACAGGTCTACGACCACGAGTACCGCTGTTTTGCCTCGCGAGCTGGGCAGATCTGTGACAAAGTCCAGGGCCACCCTCTCCCACGGTTCGAGCGGCGTCGGTAGCGGTTCCAGCAGTCCCGCCGGCTTTTTGTGCACTGGCTTGGCCCTTTGGCATGTGTCACATCTAGAGACGTAATCCACGACTTCTGCCCTCATCTGGGGCCACCAAATGTCTCTGGCCACCAATTCCGCCGTCTTGTCCTTGCCGAAGTGCCCAGCAGTGGGCGCGTCGTGTAACTGCTGCAGGACCCTCGCTCGGAGGTCGTCTCCAGGCACGTAGAGAGCTCCTTTGCGGGTGAGCAGTCTGTCGCGTATCTGGAACTCGTCGTCCTTCGCTGTGCCTCTTCTCACCTCCTCCATCTTGGATTGTGCGAAGGCATCTGTCTGCAGCGCGCGACGCACTGCGTCCAGGTCCACTGTGGCTGAAGTGCATGCCCACGCCGTCAGTGCGAAAATGTGTTTGGCCGCCACCGGTGCCGCTTCCTCGAGATACTGCGGTTTCCTGGAGAGTGCATCCGCCATGACGTTGTTGTCTCCCGGGATGTATTCTATCCTGAAGTCGAAATCCGCGAAGAACTCCGCCCAGCGGATGTGTCTCTGGTTCAGGAACCGCGCCGTGCGCCAGTACTCCAGGTTCTTATGGTCCGTGCGGACCTGCACAGTGTGTCTGGCTCCGATGAGGAAGTGCCGCCACGCCTTGAATGCTGCATGAATGGCCAGCAACTCCCTGTCCCAGATGGTGTAGTTCTTTTCCGACTTGCTGAGTTTCCTGGAGTAGAATGCGCAGGGCCTCCAGTTCCCTTGCGGATCTTGCTGCAACAGGACCGCCCCCACCGCTCTGTCTGATGCGTCAGTCTCAACCCTCATTGGTTTGCCGGGGTTCACGTGTAGCAGCTGTTCTTTGGACGCGAAGAGACGCTTGAGTCTCTGAAAGGACTGCTCCGCCTGGTCCGTCCAGGTGAATTTCTTCTTCTTGGAGCTGAGGGTGTCCATGATGGCCGCCGTCTCCTTCGCGAACCCCTTGATGAACTTGCGGTAAAAGTTGGCGAAGCCGACGAACTTCTGGACCTCCTTCCGATTGCGCGGGCTCTTCCAGTCCAACACCGAGCGGACCTTGGCGCTGTCCATGGCGAGTCCCTTGTCGGACAGCTTGTAGCCCAGGAAATCCACCTCCGTCACATCGAACTGGCACTTCTCCAGTTTGGCATAAAGTCTGTGCTCCCGCAGTCTCTGCAGGACCTCCTTGACGTCTCCCTCGTGAGCCTCCCGCGATTCCGAGAAGATCAGGATGTCGTCTAGGAAGCATACGCACTTCTTGTAGAGGAGGCCCGCTAACACGTGGTGCATGAAGGCTTGGAAACAATGGGAGCCATTTTGCAGACCAAACGGCATAACTCTATATTCATAGGTGCCTAAAGGCGTAAACATGGCCGTCTTCCACTCATTGCCCTCCCGCATGCGTATAAGGTTGTACGCCCCTCGTAGATCCAACTTGGTGAAGATCCGTCCCTTCCTCACCGTCGCGAGCAGGTCGTCAATTTTGGGCATGGGGAATGCCGTGGGCTTTGTCCTGGAATTGATAATTCTGTAATCAACTACGAGTCTGCGTTGGGGCGTGTCCTTCTTCTTCACGAAAAACACGGGACTGCCCCCCACTGCTTTGGATTCTTGGATGAATCCCCGCTTCAGGTTGTGATCTATGAACTCCCTGAGTTCCTGCAGTTCGTCCTCAGACATGGAATACAGTTTTCCAGTCGGCAGCGTCGCCCCCGGTAGGAGGTCAATCGTGCAATCGTAGGGCCGGTGGGGAGGCAGCTTGTCCGCTTCCTTCTCGCAGAAGACCTCCAAAAACGCCTTGTACTTGTCGGGTACCGCCAGCACCATGCCTAGGTGTAGCTGCTGTTCATCTTCCTGTCCCTCCTCTTCCTGACCGGGCTGGATGCAGTGTTCCGCGCAGTAGGAGGAGCAGAAGGTCAATTGCCACTGGTACCACGCTAATGCCGGGCTGTGCCTATCCAGCCAACTCATACCCAATACTATGGGTGTGTCCGACAGGTGGGTGACGTTGAAGCTGATGACTTCGCGGTGATTTCCAATTTGCAGCACCATAGGTGGTGTTTGCTGTAGCACCTGCCCTCCCAGCAGCTCTCTGCCATCGACCGTGACGACGTTTAGGGGCATCGTGGCTGGTAGGAGCTCTACGCGATGTCGCCTGAGGAAATCCACCCCCACAAAGTCTGCATTACTACCAGAGTCAATGGTAATAGGGACTTCCAGGGTGAATCCATTTGGCAGCTGGAGCGATGCGGTGAGTTGCACCACTGGTTTGGGCGGGAGGGGGTCCGTGGGCTGCAAAATCTCTGGGGGCTGCTTCACTGACTCGCCTGGCTGGGCCCCAGTGCCTCTGCCTCCAGCCAGGCTTCGTCGTTTCCCTGCAGCTGTTCCCCCTGTTTCACTGCTCCTCTTACTGTTGCTGAGGCTGCAGTGTGCTTCTGGATCCTCTGGGGACACTCTTTGGCCATGTGCTGTGCACTGTCGCAGATATAGCACTTCCTGTTCCCTCTAGGAGCCTTCGTCTTGACTGCTCCTGGCGGTTGGGCTCTGGTTGCTGTCTGAGCCCTAGCACCACCTATCTCCATCGGCTCTTCCCCCCCCCCCCAGTGGAGGCGTGGATTGCGCGCGTCCTGTCTCTCTGGGCAGGAAGGGAGTTGTTCTGGCTGGCGTGCGTGCCATCCGTCCGTCATCCCTGCTCCACGGGCGTTCCTCCAGGCGAACCCCCACCGCCAGCGCTCTCTGGACGACTTCTGTGGTACTGTTGGGTCTGTCCCCCCTTGCCAGCTCATCTTTCACGGCTCCATTTAGCCCCTCCCAGAACAGATCCCTCACGGCAGCTGAGTCCTTCTCCCAGCCCAGCACATTAACTAGCGCAAAAACGCGGGAGTGATATTGTCTCACCGTGGCTTTGCCTTGCTTCAGTCCGTGAATTTCCCTCCTGGCCACATCCACATCAACCGTTGATTTAAAACAAGAGTCCATAGCCGCGATAAATGCTTTTGAATCATGGAGGGCGGGATCATCTTCGCGCCATAAATTGCGCAGCCACGATTTAGCTTCCCCATGCAGATGAGTTATAATGAAGCCCACTTTCTCCTCCTCATCTCTAAAGTCTTTCTGAAGTAATTTGAGCGCAAAAACTACGTCTGCTCTGAAGTTAGGATACTGCTCCAGGTTCCCGTCGAAATGGGCTACGATGCTGCCCCCCCGTTTCCCGAGGCCAACTCCCTCCGGCTTGGGTCCCGGCAGCCCCTCTTTGCCCAAATGTTCCCACCTGGTTTGCAGATCTCGGCAGCACGCTTCTGCTTCCTCTTCTCTCTTTCTGGAGGTTTCTACTTCTGCGTAAAGCCTCGTGACTGCTTCCTGCAGTGCTGCCACCTTCTCCTCCGTAGTCATCGTCGCCTATCTTCGTGAGCTCGCAAAAAAAATAATAATTGTGAGACGGAGCTTACTGTCAGAGCTGCCCTAGGTCCCAGCTCACAAAGGACCAACGCCAGTCCGTTGTTATATACAAAAGTCTTTATTGAAGTTCAGTTTGTCTTTCACATTAGCAGCGTGCAGCTCTACATCTGAGACTCTAGACCGCCGAAGCTCCGTCTGAGTCTCCGCCCCCCATACACCAGTTTAAGACCCTAGCCTTGCTCCACCTCTTCCTCTGCTCTTTCCTCCTCTGGGTCCGCCTGTCAGCTGGGGTTTCACCCTTTCTAGACTCTTCTGACGCTGAGTCCCCTGATTCTTCCCCCTGCCTCCGGCGGGCTTTAGGACCTGGTTCCCGATCCGGGCTGCCTGCTGTCTCGCGCGCCTGTACATTTGAACTTGGCGCGCGCGCCCAGCCGGTAACCTTCCTCCTGACCGTTTCACTGCTCCTGTCACTGCTTCCCCCTTCGGGGGGGCTAGCTGGACCTGACACTTGGGACTCTTCCCCCCCACTCTGCTCTGGTGGGGAAGCTGGTCCTGATTTCCAGCTGCTGCTTTGGGAGTCCCCGCTGGCCCCCTGTTTCTGGTGCGTCCCCCCTGGGACCCCCCTCGCCCTGACCATCGGCGCCTCCTTCTGGGAATCTTCTGATTCGCTGGAGAAGCTCATGGAATCTCTTGGGTCACTGTCATACTCCCCTATGCTGCCCTCAGATCCTTCCCCTTCGCTCTCCATCTCCTCTCTCCCCTGTGCCTCTGTCCCTGAGCCCCTGACAGTTATCCTCCTTTTGGATTCAGAAGCTCTCACCCCCCCTTTCCCGGTTTCGATCCCCCAAAACAGAAAATGTCCACAATATCAGTTCTTAGCCTGGATTTCTCACGTCCGAGGCCTTCAAATCTCCATCAGTCCCTCTCCGCCGGTTTTGTTGATAGTCCTTTATGTTGGTCGTCGAGTCTCGAAGGAGCTCTATCCCAGTAAGATCCAAGTTTCTTCCAGCCAGCCCTCCATATTCCAAAACGGAGCCCCAATCATATTTCTTGCTTCTTTTAAGTCCAAATGTTCCAAATGTCCCAAAGGCTTCCCCTTTCTTCTTGGACAAATTTGCAATCCATAATTCTTCCGATCCCCCCATAAGGGGATCACTCCCTACTTCACTCTCAATTTCAGTCCAAATTTTATATTCCACAATTTCCTTGTTTTCTTTATATTCCACAATTGTAGGGTTCTGGTTGGCCCTCACCAGCAATATTTCCGCTCCTCCTTCTCTCTCCTCTAATTCTGAAAAGATCTCTTCTGATTCAGCTGCAGAGTTGTTTTTTATCATGTCCTTAACACAGTCAACAGGATTATTTACTTTAACATTCAAGGTCACAAGTTTTGTAGCCATAGCTGTGCTCTGGTCTTGTAACATTCCCACGAGAGAAAACATTTTTTCTAACTCGGCTTGTAATTTTCCATCTGCAGCCATTGTAATGTCTCAGAATCCCCCCTAGAGGGATTCTGGTTACTTAGTAGTCCTTCTCCAACAGTCAGTAATCTTATTTATTTATTTCTTCTTTGTTTCCAACAACCTGAAATCAAATGTAACTCATCTAGTCCACAAAGATAGTAAATAACAAATTTTTCTAGCTTTAAAAGCTCGTTTGACAGCTCCTTTGACAGCTGTCAAACTCCTTATGTCTATTCAGCAGGCTCGCTCACGGATCGCTCACGGATCCGGGGGGGGGGGGTTTCACATCAACTTCTAAGATTCACTTCTCATCCTCCAGCACAAAACTTCTAATGCCAATCGTGGAATTAATAACTCTTGTCTCACAAAGAGAGAGATGGTCTCTCCACCTCAGTTATCCAATTCTTGCTTTAAATATCTGCAGGGAGGGGGGAGCAGACTTCCTTTTAGCACTCCCCCGATCGTTCCAAATTCAAGGAAAAAGAGATTTTTTAAATCCAAATTCCGTACTACTCACGGGTTATTTCTTTTTCAGTCCAAATGTTCAAGGAAAAAAGTCAGTGCTCTCCGGCCATGGCTCGCGGCTTCACTCCACTGAAGTAGCGGTCTACTCACAGCACCACGCCGCTCCCCGCATCCTCTCCAAACCCTTTAAAAAGGCTTCTTTGTGGGTCGGGGGGAGCAAATGGTGCCCACCGAGTCACCAAGTCCACAGGCTTCAGCGCCTGTGGTTTCTGAGGGTCCCCGCGTCGCCGCCGCGGCAGGACCCGTCTTCGGTAGAGCCGATTCCCTCCGGAGCTCGGAGGGAATCCGCCATTGACCAATCACACTAACCCGGAAGTCCCAAGAAAGAAGATTCCACCTAAACATTAGGAAGAACTTCCTGACAGTAAGAGCTGTTCGACAGTGGAATTTGCTGCCAAGGAGTGTGGTGGAGTCTCCTTATTTGGAGGTCTTTAAGCAGAGGCTTGACAACCATATGTCAGGAGTGCTCTGATGGTGTTTCCTGCTTGGCAGGGGGTTGGACTCGATGGCCCTTGTGGTCTCTTCCAACTCTATGATTCTATGATTCTAGGTCAAGAGCCACCAAGGGTCTTATCCTCGAAGTGAGAAGGTGAGTGAGAAACCTTTTCAGCTTGTTCATGCTGATGTGTGTGGTCCTTTTAAACTCAGCAGGGGTAATTCCCAGTATGTGCTAACTATAATTGATGATGCCACAAGGTTTAGTTGGGTTTATCCCATGAAGCACAAGGCAGAGGTTTTCCTCTAAGTTTAAAGACTGGGTGGCATATGTTGAGAGGCAATTCCCACACAAAGTTTAAAAGTTTCAATCTGACCGTGGAGGCGAATTTCTGTCAGGTGCATTCCAATCATGGTTACAAAGGAATGGAATTGGGCACAGAAAGACAAACCCTCATAGTCCAGAGAAGAATGGAGAGGCAGAGAGAAAGAAAAGGTCTCTGCAAGAAATGATGGACTCAGTGCTAGAGGATTCTGGCTTGTCCAAACGCTATTGATGGGAGGCGATCTTGACAGCCAATTATGTTCAGAACTGCTTGGTCCACAGCACGATTGGAACAACACCCTATTTTATGCTGTTCAGAAAAAAGCCCAAAGCTGATCATTTGCGCACATTCAGTGTGAAGGCATGGGTTCATGTGCCACGATCACAGTGCAGAAAGGGTGACCCTAAAGCACAGCAGCTTATGTTTGTTGGTTACCAGGATTTGGGCAAAGGGTGGAGGTTTGTGGTTGGAAATAGTGGGCTACATGCTAATTCAGAGGTTTGGTTCCAGGCATCAAAGGGTGGTTCCTCACATTTGAGTGTTAAAAGGGAACCAGACAATGTAAACACTGAAGAGAAAGGTGACAGGGCTGTAAAATCTGCATCTCCTGAGGCTAGTGAACAGAATGCCAGTCATTTTTCACCAACATCAAAGGATGAGTCTTACTCTCCTCTAAGGGGGCGAAAATCTGAGGGGGATGATAGTGAAGATGAGGCCAGTTTTACTCCAAGTGTAGCCTTATTGGAGTAGAAATGTAGCCTTATTGGAGTTCACCGATTGGGTCTGCGTTGCTCCGTGACAGGAGGAAGGAAGTCAAAATGACACCGAGTTGGTTCAAAGAAAGAGTTTATTCTGCTCTCCGGATAGCAGAAGGCACTTGCGTGGTGAGTCCACAGCAAGTCCAAAGAAATGACAGGTTTCATGCAGTTTATATATCCTCCAGGCACCCTCTCACTCCTCCCCTAGGAGCCCAACCACGTTGGCGTACGTACACAGGTTGACATCACATATGTTCCTGCTCTGGTACTGTCAACCATAAAAGGATCTTCCTTCCTGTACTTCTGACCATAAAAGGATATTCCTGTTCCTACTCCTATCTTGGAGCAAGAGGTCACTACTTCCGAGAACATGCTCTGGCGTTAGTCCCAGACTTGGGTCTCTGCGTCATTTGTGGCCAGGACATAAGATATGTCTGTGTCTGTTCTACTGGTAAAGTCAAGGCCAGTCTTGCTGTCAAACTGATAAGGAAGAGAGCTGTGTTCTTGTTTTGCATTTGCTCAACAGCTAAAGTTTATGCATTTTAGCTAAGGAGAAATGGGGATTTTGGTGCAGTTTAAAAATGCCTGCACAGTCAGTTTTGGGTTTGGGAAACCCATTCCTTCATTCCCTCCTTTTCTTTTGGACAGCCTTTCGGCTCGTCCCAAGGTACTGGTGTCACTGCTATAATCTGGGGCCGAATCATTCGTGACATCATTTTACGCATCATATTTTGCAAGCATTGCTTTAAGCAGTGTATACAGGAGCAGAAAAGAAGCAAGATTAGTCCATTAACATCATTACAAGTCCTCTAAGCCACCCAAGGTTTGGAAGCCACTCAGTCAACCAAGACATGTCCCATCCCTTCCTGGTTGGGGCAGGAGCATGGGCTACTTTCTCTCTTTCTGTTGCCAGGTGTCGAATAGCTACACCATGGTCAGAAATGTTAAAGCCACAGGCTCCTTCTGTCAAATTTAATGCAGCCCAAAATCCGGCGGAACCCAAAATTGGGGCCGTAACTGAGGACTCATTCCAAGGCACAGGGAGGAGGGGTACTCTTCCCAAAGCATCTGTAGGTCACAGAGTGCGAGAGGTTCCGGGTGCAGACCGTGCAATTGGTTCGGTTTTGCAGAATAGGCGTCCATTTCTGCGTGTTGCGGGCACCCCATTCTCTCATTAGCCACTGGGTTACCTTAAGTGGTGTGGGCGCAGTGATGGCCAGAAATAAGAAGATCACCATCCCGGCCAAAACCATGTCCCCCCTCAGCCCTACCTGCATCATTTGGGCACAGGGATATATATCTATTTCCTAATACCTTCCTTCTTCTAATACCTGGGGTACCTCCCACAAAGCAATATACAAAGCTACATATTCATTCAAGGGGAAAGAAAAGAAAATGTCCTCTTTTAGTCCACACTGGAATTTTCTCTTGCCGTGCGTAGAGATGCCAGTTTCCAGGGGTGGCACCAGCAAGGCAGTCGTCTGGTGGGCGCCGAGCCGATGCGATGAGGAGAAGCGTGAGGCGGTGTCTGTAGGGCACCGAGAGATGGTGAGTCGAAGGGGTTGGTGTAGATCAATCGTAGCAGTCCAATCTCATACTGCCTGGGGCTTGCTTCATCCTTCAAATCAGGCCTGCTGGAATATATGCAGTCAGGTGTTGGAGGCCCATCCTCTCCCATAGGTAACCAGGTTAAGCGTCTCAGTAATTCTCAGCTGCAATCGCGGGTGCATGGGCAGTATAAGTCAGCTGCTAGGCGCTTCATCATCTCTGCTTGGGATAGAAAAATAAGTTCCTTTCATGTCCACCAATGCTGGCACAGCATGAGGAGTGACACACGTAGTTTCTTGTCCAAAGGTGAACCTGTCAGTTCTCTTTTAGTCAGTGGCAGCCGCCACTACTGCTCACATGCAGGGAGGCAAACCTTGTTCCGTAGTGGTTAATTTTCCAGACAAATAGGCTATGGGCTGGTCATCAACAGGGTCTAACAATTACCTTGATAAAATTACCTTGATAAAAACATATTTCACCGTGTGCAAATGGCTTTAGATACCTACTAGGTCCACAAATCACCATATAGCATATATTCAACACACACACAAAAACGACAATTTGAGCCCAGCAAAGGACTGCTGGACATCCAAAGGGCCCCATTACCCCCTTAATGCCTTCTGTTTCTTCAGCCAATTCCCATCCCTGTACTCTGCTGCCCTCAGGACCAAAGGCGCTACGCCCACTTTATCGCTATATGATCTTATATACTGAAACACCCTTTTTTTACTGTCCTTTTGTCTACTTCACCTCCTTTTCTTAAGTCCTTTCTAAATTATTCAATCCCAACATCATTCCCCCCTCTCATCCTCTCTCTCTCTCTCTCTCTCTCTCTCTCTCTCTCTCTCTCTCTCTCTCGGTGTGTGTGTGTGTGTGTGTGTGTGTGACACTGACACAAAGAGGAAGTACGTTAACAAGGTAACACAGGTGATGATCTGGCATCTGAAATCATTCACACAAACAGAAAGCTTAAAAGCACATACAAAACATGTACCAGATGCTGGCTCTTCTGCAGGGATAAATGTGATTGTAGAATACACACACACAAATTGCAAGCAGAGATTAAATCACAAAAGAATGAGATCCTCTTGGAAGGTAGCATATTGCCCTGATTATCCTACCTTTGCCTTTTAAGATATGCTTCTGTTTTAAATTCTTTCTGCAGAATATTTACTGCGAAAGGGTGTTCTGTTGGGCTGCATTTGAAAGTTGATTGACCTTTTGAATAAACTGTAGGACAGTCCTCCCCAGTTTTCCCTATTATTATCTATTATTTATCTGCAAATGATTTAATCTTGATATACATATTCACGTACTTAATTGACTTGGGATAGTGGTTCAGTTAGAATTATGGTACAACAATAAGTTAAGTGCTACCTGCTGTATGGCTGAATTTTCTTATACGAAAACATATGATGACAGTCAGAAAGGGTATTCCTGTTAAACAGGAGGAATAAGCAACTCATGCTGACTAAATATAAACTCATTTCTGCATCTGTATATTACACACAGAAGGGGACAGAGTGCAATTCAACTCTTTAACACCAACTTTTTTCTTTCTTTCTTTTTTTTGCATATATATTTAATTCAATCCTATGTAGAGCAGATGGGGGGGTTTGAGAGAGCAGGTCCAAGACACCGTTTAGGGGAAAGGTTCCTGCTTGTTCCTTTTCATAATGTGAAACTATATATCTGACCTAGAGCACTAGGAACATTTTAGGGAACACCACCATGTCGGAGAAGGCTACGAAAGCATATGACATCAGCAGCCCTGATAGGAAGAAGTGCCTGATAACTTTCATATTTGAAACCACAAAGAAAGGCACACACCACAAACGAACGAATACAGGCAGTGGGGCCTTCACCTACTTCAAAATGTGGCACCTGATTCCTCCTGCATTTTTGGTCCTGCTTGCGTATGCTACAGAGGATGTAAACAAATCCTACACTAGAGAAAAGCTCTGTAGCTTTTGTGTATCACTGTAGCTTTGTGTACACTGTATCTTAAGTGTATTCTGCTGAAGGACAAAGCTTGCTTGGTGTTATTTGCTTTATGAATTAAGGTCCCAGTTTCCCAATACACACATTTGCTATTTCACCCCAACACTCTTCCTAAATGGATTCACACATTCATGCATTCAGTTGGGCCAGTGTTCACATCATTCAGTTTACTTAGCATTTTGGTTTGAAAACCCAATTCCACTTTCTCTGCACTTCCTGCAAGATTGTATAGTTGAAGGAAAGAGCCTCTAATAGAGCTTTTGTTTGCTCTTGAAGCTGTAGACATTATTAACACACAAATATTGGGTTGGATCTACACACTAGTCCTCTAGTGGGGGGGGGTAATTGTATCAATAAGCATTGAGGTATTTGTCTATCAACATCTTGATTCTGCTGTTACTAATGCATTTGACACCTTTTGATTCTGGCAACTACCCTGAGTATATGTGTGTCTCAGAGCAGGAAAATTTCAAAGCATTGGACACTTTTCACAGCCTAATGTGAACAGGGAAATAAAAGTTATTTTGCCTAAGACCTCTCCTGGCATGTACACTTAGAAATCAAAAAGGGCCCTCTCAATTTTCAATTAATAGATATCCAAGGAGTATCTTTCATTGGAGGGACATACTAAAAAGAGCACAAACAATATTCCAGGTCCCTACTCTTGCTGTTAATTTATGGATGGTTAGCTGTCCAGCCAGCCAAAAAAGAAGGCTGTTCTATAATATATTATATTCTTAATTCTTAATTCAGAATTCTTTAAAAGCTGGTTTTACTCATGAAACCTCAACCAAGAGTCTTAGTGTGGATCACACCACTCCTCCATGTAGGACTGTGACTAAAGTGTGTTGCTGGTCACACAGCCTCTATCTATTTGGCTTTTACTGTATTGAGTAAATTCTCTCTGAATAAAAAGAATTTACTCTCTCAATAATAGCATATTATTGCTCATATAATTAGCTGTATTAATTACTCTCAATAATAGCATATGAATATATTAAATTCAGTGATAATATCAGCATAAAACACTCAATCGTCTTTACAACCCATTACCCAACTTTTCTCCTGTTCCAACATTCCATTCTCTACCCTCTACCTCTCACCTTCTTTTCTACTTCCCTCTACCTTCTCCAGCTCTTATTACTTCAACACCACCCCATAACATTTGGGACACAATTGTGTTGTAATTGCAGAGTCCTGTGCACAACGGAATGATGAGCAGTACGTGCCACATGCTTAACGTTGCTTTATTTTCAGTTCAATGTTGAGAAATTACAAACATGCATCTTGCCTCTGCTGGAGCAGAGAAGCAACCGTCCTTCTCCTCGGAACGAAGAACACCGAGAGAGCAGTGAAAAACAGGAAACCAGTGTACATCACATCCAGTCTCCCATTCCCGTGGGAAAACCCAACAGTGCTCTGACTGTGGAATGTAAACATTGTCTTGTGACAAGCACTTCGCTGCACAGTGAAGAGAGCAGAAACCAACATCCTCCCCCTTTCTGTGAACATCACTGGGCAGCGTGTTCGTACAATATCAGTACAAACCCAACTTCTGTACATAGGTACAGTGTTGATCCCGTGATACAATCTTGGACAATACACCAGCAGGAATTTCATTACCTGGCATATAGGACACCGTTACGAGTCCCTTCTGAATATGTTCCCTAGCATGTTGCACCTTCAATTGCAAGTGCTTCGTGCTTTGCTTACAACCTTCCGAATTCAGCAAAGCCAAACATGCTTTGTTGTCCTGGTAAACCTGGATTGGACATTTGACAGGAATTTTCATGTCTTTGCACAACTGTAACAACCATTCACAATCCTTAAGTGAATAAGACAGTGCATTTAGTTCAGCTTCACAAGTACTTAAGCTAATTGTTGTTTGCTTCTTGCATGACCAATCAAATAGACCCTGATTGTACATGTAGCAAACTCCAGACGTACTTTTCTTGTCTGTAGTGTCACTTCCAAAACTTGCATCTGCAAAAATTTCAAGACCACCAGACTTCTGATTGTTAAATCTCAGTCTGTAATGCATAGTGCCTTTCAAATAGCGTGCTATGCGTTTCAGAGCTTTCCAATCCTTAACAGTAGGATTGTTAACTTGTCTGCTTAGCAAATTACAGCTAACAGCAATGTCAGGTCTTGAACATCTGGCAATGAAGTTTAGCTTACCTAGCACACTTCTGTACAGTGTAGTGTCAGAAAATGCTTCTTCAGTGTCTTCTACCTGATAACCTGTTGTCATCGGTGTGTCTACAGGGTTAGCATCCATCAGGTTTAGTTTGCTTAACACATCAGCAATTTTCCGTGACTGGTGTACTAGAATGTTACCACTTTGATCTCTTTCTATTTCCAGAGATAGGTAGTTGTTTACCTCACCAAGATCTTTCATGTCAAAGTGCTCTTTCAGTTGAGCTAGGGCGTTATTGTACATTGTGACATCTTTCCAAAAGAATAAAATATCATCAACATAAAACAAACAATACAGCTTCTTTTGCCCCTCCTCTTTGACAAACACACATGGATCAGCTTTTCCTTGCTGAAAACCTAGAGAAAACAATGCTTCAGTGAGTTTTGTGTGCCAACACCGTGCACTTTGTTTGAGACCATAAAGGGACTTCTTTAGAGCACAAACAAATCCCTGTTTTACCTGTACGCCATCAGGTGGAAGCATATAAAGTGATTCACCTAGAGATCCGTACAAAAACGCTGTATTCACATCGTGGTGACTAACGTTTAGATTCTCCTCTGCAGCTAGCTTGAGCATAAGCCTAATGCTCTCATACCTCACGGTGGGTGAGTAGGTCTCGTGATAGTCTTCACCTGGTACCTGTGCAAAACCTCTGGCTACCAATCTGGCTTTGTGTCTGACTATCTTGCCATTTTGATCAGTCTTCGCTTTGAAGACCCATTTGCTTCCAAGCAGTTTCATTCCTGGAACTACTGGAACTAGCTCCCATGTTTTGTTCCTTTCTAAGGAATCAAGCTCAGCCTTCATGGCATTTAACCATGGCTCAGCTTCCTTAGAATCCAAATCCTGGATTTCTTGGAAACTTGAAGGTTCAAATACCTTCTTGGAGCTTTTAACAGCTGCTACTGCTGTCTTAGCATATTCATCAGCAAATCTCTTTGGAGGTCTGCCTTTTGTGGCTCTTTGTGATCTGCGAATCAGCCTTAAGTCCTCAACACTTTCCTCTTCCTTCTTAGGAGAAAAGTGGCCTATTGTGAACAATGGTTCTTCCAATTCTTGATCAGAGCTTTCAGAGGGTCGCATAGAGGCTTTCGCACTCTTGAAATCCTCTGAATTATCCGATTCAGTTTCAGACTCAGAATCAGAACCTTCATCAGTGGGTGTGGGTTGTTGCGGCTGCTTTTGCTGTTGCTTATCCTCAGTCTCATCACTGCCATCAGGATAACATTGGAAAATTCCCACATTCTCCCCCCACTTGGCATTGTACTCAACACTTCTTGTGAGCTTAATTGTCTTAGAGTCAGTCATCATTATTCTGTAAGAACCTTTCTGATAACCTAGAAAGATACCATGCAATCCACGCTTGCCTAACTTGGAGCTTTGTGGTGAGTGAACCCACATGTCAGAACCAAAAATTTTCATGTGTTTGATGTACGGTTTCTTGCCAAACATCTTCTCATAGGGGGTACAACCAATCGCTGAAGATAACCTGCGATTGTAACTGTAAACAAAACACGAGAGAGATTCGGCCCAATAACTCTCTGGAAGATTGGCATCATGCAGCAAGGTTTTTAACCCTTGAAGCAATGTCTGATTTGCCCTTTCGCAAAGTCCATTCTGCCATGGCGAGCGAGGACTGGACAAATCGTGTTGAATTCCTTTCTCAGTCAGAAAAGCTTCAAACTGCTGAGAAGTGAATTCTCCCCCGCGATCAGTGAAAAGAGTCTTTATCTTCTTACCATGCACATTTTCCAACCAAGCACAGAATTCCTTGAACCTTGGAAAAGCCTCTGATTTCTGCTTGAGATTGTACACGTAAATATACCTGGAAAATGCATCAATGAGAACCATGAAGTACCTATTTCCACCCAAAGAGGGCGATAGTGGACCAACTAAATCAGCACGAACAATCTGGTATGGTTCTGTAGCTTGCCTACTAGACACCTTACCTTTCGCAGCCATTTTCACCTTGTTTGCTGCGCATGCCTTGCACTTCGTGTGGTACCTGCAGGGTTTAATAGTCATACCTTCAACCAAGGCAGGCATTTTAGATACTGCCTCAAAATGCAAATGACCAAATTTTCGGTGAAAATCATGAATACATCCTGCATGCAAACTTTTGTTAGAACCTGCAATGCAACAAGTCTCATTCTGCACAACATCATCATAATACAAAACAAACAAACGATCAACATTTTCAGCATGCAATACATAATCGTCTTTCTTTGTGATGGTGCATTTTTTGTTCTTGAAGGAAACGTCAATGTTCCGTGCATTCAGCTGCATCACACTTAGTAAATTGTGTGTGGCATCTGGAACGTACAGTACATCCTGTATCGATAAGTCCAAACTGTGAAGAACAACAGTTCCGTAGCCTTGACTGGGGATCGTGTGGTCATCCGCCTGGTGAATCGCACCTTCCTGCGGTGTAAAAGACACGAACGGTCGCTTGTCGTTGCACATGTGGTGGGTAGCTGCTGAATCAACAACGAAGAAAGATCTAGACGTCTTCTGGACCTTTGTGACGTTTGGAGTGAAGCGTGAGACCATTGCCTTGTGCTGCGTTGTCCTGGAGACCGGACCTTTGCCTTTGCTTTGGCCTTTTCCACGCGATGAGCTTCCGCTGCGCTGCTCTGTCTTGGCCTTGGGATATCTGCATTCCCTCTTCATATGGCCTAGACGTCCACACGAGTAGCATTTCACTGCCTTCAAAGCTTTGGCGCCCTCTGGTGGTTCCACTGCACTCTGGGATGACGTCTGTGAAGACTCCCCCATACCCATGCAGCTAGCACCCCGGCGATCTGCTTCATTCTGGATCACGGCTGTAACATAGGCTACTGTGAGCTGAGCAGTTGGCTGAACAGCAATCTGAGTGGCAACGGACTCCCAACTTGGACCCAAAGAATGTAGTATCATGAAGGAATACACAGCCTCTGGAAAGTTGAGTCCTCTCTGTTGCAGCTCGTGTCTCAGATTTTTCATCTCCATCAGGTGTGTACGCACATCTCCACCTTCAGCAAGAGCCATATTATGCAGCTTGGCATAATAGTACATTGAGGAACCAGCTTCTGTCCTCAAGTGAGCCTCTCTTAAAGTGTCCCAAATTTCTCTGGCTGTGGTCTTTCCACGCAACAGACAGAGCTCTTCTGGGGATACTATCAATGTAAGAGTTCCCATCGCTTTGGAATCCTTAGCTGCCCATTGATCTGTAATTGGAGCTGGGGGGTTGTCTGTAATAACATTAAACAGACCTTCTTTCCGCAGAATTGCCTCTGCATAGAGTACCCAGTCCGTATAATTTTTCTTATTGAGTTTAGGAATCCCAAAAGCATCAGCCAGCTTTGCATTAGCCATCATTGCTGCTTTAAACGAGCTGCGTCACAGTACTGCAGCTTTTTCCAAAGGCACTTTTAAAAGGTACTTTCGTTTTCCCCAGCCATTGCCTTTATCGCGGCAAAACGGCAAAGTCCAAAGTCCAGCCATTAAAGCCATAAACTAGAAACTGGCAGGCTGCCCGGAGCATGAGCACATACCTCTCATCAATCAAACTCGACGCGCAGAGCAGATAACGCCGATAATGCTGATCCGTTTCTCTGTTCCTCTGCCGGCATTCCGACTCGGCTGCTGGAGTCTCCATCCTTCAGTTTGACTGCGTCTTTCTGGGCCCGGAACCAAAAATGTTGTAATTGCAGAGTCCTGTGCACAACGGAATGATGAGCAGTACGTGCCACATGCTTAACGTTGCTTTATTTTCAGTTCAATGTTGAGAAATTACAAACATGCATCTTGCCTCTGCTGGAGCAGAGAAGCAACCGTCCTTCTCCTCGGAACGAAGAACACCGAGAGAGCAGTGAAAAACAGGAAACCAGTGTACATCACATCCAGTCTCCCATTCCCGTGGGAAAACCCAACAGTGCTCTGACTGTGGAATGTAAACATTGTCTTGTGACAAGCACTTCACTGCACAGTGAAGAGAGCAGAAACCAACAAATTGTTCATCCCTTTTACAAATAAAAATTATACGCATTTCAAAAATATATCAGAAGAAAAGTAGTGCAAAAATCAATTTTGGTATCAAATAGTGTGCTCATCCTTATTTTAAACTGAGCTGAGATCTATAATAAAATCTAACTTGCACGCCCCTTTAAGTTTTAAAACACAGGTCTGCAAGTATTGCAAATTCCCTTTTGCTGCTACCTGCAAGATGTAAAGGTGTGTCAAATTTACAGAACCACCTCTATGATAACAAAAGAGGCCATATGTTTAAATGAAACAGGTACTCTTGCTCTGGGGGGGTTGGCCTGCTATGTAATATTTGGTAATTTGTAATTTTCCTGAGTGTTCTCTGGCCGCATTTTAACCTGGTTTCCAGACTCCACCAAGGGCTGCATAGCGTCTTTGTTTCTGTGTTAAACACAGACACTGCAAGGGGGGTGATTTACTGCTTTGTCCCCGTAACCCTCTCACTTCTCTTCTCATCTGTCTGAACATGGGATGGGGGGGTTAAAACTGTTGGTTTCTGCTCTCTTCACTGTGCAGCAAAGTGCTTGTCACAAGACAATGTTTACATTCCACAGTCAGAGTACTGTTGGGTTTTCCCACGGGAATGGGAAGCTGGATGTGACGTACACTGGTTTCCTGTTTTTCACTTTTTTCTCTCGGTGTTTCTTCATTCCGAGGAGGAGGACGGTTGCTTCTCTGCTCCAGCAGAGGCAAGATGCATGTTTGTAATTTCTCAACAATGAACTGAAAATAAAGCAACTTTAAGCATGTGGCACGTACTGTTCGTCATTCCGTTGTGCACAGGACTCTGCAATATCAACATTTTGGTTCCGGGCCCAGAAAGACGTAAATCAAGCTGAAGAATGCCGGCAGAGGTACAGAGGAACGGATCGCGTTATCTGCTCTGTGCGTCAAGTTTGATTGATGAAGGTATGTGCTCATGCTCCGGGAAGCCTGCCAGTTTCTAGTTTATGGCTTTAATGGCTGGACTTTGGACTTTGCCGTTTTGCCGCGATAAAGGCAATGGCTGGGGAAAACGAAAGTACCTTTTAAAAGTGCCTTTGGAAAAAGCTGCAGTACTGTGACGCAGCTCGTTTAAAGCAGCAATGATGGCTGATGCAAAGCTGGTTGATGCTTTTGGGATTCCTAAGCTCAATAAGAAAAATTACACAGAGTGGGTGGACTTCCGGGTTGGCGCGATCGGGAAATGGCGGATTCCCTCCGAGCTCCGGAGGGAATCGGCTCAGCGGTGGATGGGTCTTTGCCGTGCCGGCGACACGGGGACCCTTAAAAACCGCAGGCGCGGAAGCCTGCGGACTGAAGACTCGGCGGGTGCCTTAAGCGCCCCCCCTGATTCGCAATGAGCCTTTTTAAAGGCTACGGAGGGGATACAGGGGACGGCGTGGCACTGAGAGTCGACCGCTACCGCCGCTGAGCGAAGCCGCGAGCCATAACTGGAGAGCGCTGACTTCCTTCCTTGAAATTCGGACTGAAAAAAGAACCCGTGAGTAATTTGGAACTGAACTTTAAAACTTTTACCTTTTGAATTTGAGACGACCGGGGGGGGTGCTAAAAGGAAGTCCCCACACCCCCCCTTGCAGACGATCCAGAGCAACGAAATAAGAACTAAGCTGGAGTGCCTACCCTGTAAAGGGTGAGTTTTAAAAAGACAGTAACTTCCAAGATTTAGAAAGGTAAATTTGAGCAGGAGAGTGGAGTGTTGGAAGAGTCTTTGTTTTGTGGTAAACAACCCTCCCTCCCGGGCCCGGGAGCGACCTGCTTTGGAGCCTGTATAGAGGAGCAGAATTTGACAGCTGTCAAAAGCTGTCAAATGGACTATTAATAGTGAAAAAAATTGCTGTTTAAGACCTCTCCGGATTAAAAGGAGTTACAATTGAACTAAAATTTTGAGAAACAAAGAAACAATAATAGGACAGAGGATTGTTGGAGAAAAGGTTACTCAGTAACCAGATTCCCTCTAGGGGGAATTCTGTGGAATTACAATGGCTGTGGGTGGAAAGATACTGAGAGAAATCGAAAGAATGTTCTCACTGGTGGGAACCCTACAGGAGCAGACTACAGCTATGAGTAAACAATTGACGACCTTGGATTTGGAAACAAGTAGTTCTGCTGAAAGTAGTGAGGGCCTGAGTGAGAAAGAACCCACAGCTGAATTTGAAACAATAAACAAAGAAGAGGAGAAGACAAAACAAGAAAGAGAACAAGTTATCTGGGAAAGTACTAACCAGAAGCCGACATCTGGAGAACACAAGCAAGGAGACTATTGGATTAAATCCACTCTAAGCCTACGAAAGATACAGAAGATGAAAGTGGAGGCCCTGGGACTTTATGGAATTCAGGAGCTTGAAATAAAGAAGTACAATTGGGGCCTCCACATAGACTTTGATTTTGACTATCAGCAAGACTTAGGCCTTGTGGAAATTCCTCAGCAGTTGCTTTTAAATATGGGAAGAGACTATGGACTGATTGGATTGATTGTTAAGGAAATCTTTCGAGACTCGATGATAGACAAAAAGGACTACCAACAAAACCGGCGGAGAGGGACTAAAAGAGAATTGAGAGCCTCGGATATCCGGAATCCAGGCTAAAAACTGTTATTTTGGACATGTCTCGGGAAAGGACGCAAAGCGGGGAGGGGAGGGAGGGAAGTATCAAATTTAAACAACACTCAAGACCAGGGGGTTTAGTATTAAGAAAATTATGTAAGAAAAAATGAGAAATCGAGGGAAGAGAATTGGGGTCCAACTTAGGGAAAATTTATTTTTGTTTTTTATAAAAGGACTAATATTAAGATGGAAGAAATGCCAACTTGCTGACATAAGTTTGGGAATAGGGATGCAGGGGAGGGGGTGGGGGAAGTCAAGGACTAGGGTTAGAAAATAAGATTTTCGGGAACTATTCATGTTCGTTGTTTTTTATGTTTGTTTTGGTGTCTTGTTTGTGTTTATATAAAATGTGAAAACCCAATAAAAATATTTTAAAAAAAAGAAAATTCCTGTCAAATGTCCAATCCAGGTTTATCAGGACAACAAAGCATGTTTAGCTTTGCTGAATTCAGAAGGTTGTAAGCAAAGCACGAAGCACTTGCAATTGAAGTTGCAACATGCTAGGGAACATATTCAGAAGGGACTCGTAACGGTGTCCTATATGCCAGGTAATGAAATTCCTGCTGATGTATTGTCCAAGATTGTATCAAGGGATCAACACTGTACCTATGTACAGAAGTTGGGTTTGTACTGATATTGTACGAACACGCTGCCCAGTGATGTTCACGGAAAGGGGGAGGATGTTGGTTTCTGCTCTCTTCACTGTGCAGCAAAGTGCTTGTCACAAGACAATGTTTACATTCCACAGTCAGAGTACTGTTGGGTTTTCCCACGGGAATGGGAAGCTGGATGTGACGTACACTGGTTTCCTGTTTTTCACTTTTTTCTCTCGGTGTTTCTTCATTCCGAGGAGGAGGACGGTTGCTTCTCTGCTCCAGCAGAGGCAAGATGCATGTTTGTAATTTCTCAACAATGAACTGAAAATAAAGCAACTTTAAGCATGTGGCACGTACTGTTCGTCATTCCGTTGTGCACAGGACTCTGCAATATCAACAAAAACCCCATCCCTTTTGCAGTGGCGTAGCGTGGGGGGTGCCAGGGGTGCCGGCCGCACCGGGCGCAAGATTTTTGGGGGCGCGTTTGGCTGGCCCCCCTCGAGGAACCGGGAACCTCTCCAAGGCACAGCGTGCCGTCGCTAGAGGAAAAAAGCCACGCAGCAGCAGCAGCAAAGTCGGGAGGAGGAGGAGGTGGAGCGAGCCTGCTAATTCCTTGCAAAGCCGGGAGGAGGAGGAGGGAGGAGGAGGAGGTGGAGCGAGCCTGCTAATTCCTTGCTGGGAATTAAGCGGCTCAAAGAGGCAAAGGAAAAGAGGTGGAGCCGCTGGCCCGGAGGGGAGGAAGCTGGAAAGAGCAGTGCGCCAAGCGCACGTGACGCAAAGGGCCTGCCCACGTGCAGGCTGAGTTCCCCGTGGCAGGGGCGGAGGGAGGCGCTCTGCACGTGCTTAGGAGGCGCTCTGCACATGCTTAGGAGGCGCTCTGCACGTGCTTAGGAGGCGCTCTGCACGTGCTTAGGAGGCGCTCTGCACATGCTTAGGAGGCGCTCGCTCTTTCCAAAGAAGGACCCGGCTACTAGATCAAGGCCACAAGGGCCCATGTAAAGTGAGTGGCCAAGCAGACGCATCAATGAGAAGCACTCAAAGCAGGACTGGGGCACAAGAGCGCTCTCGCTCTCCCCTCCTGCTGTTTCCAGGGGGTGGAGGCGTTGCTGCCTCGAGGGCTTTCGAGATACCCTGGGGTGAAGTCCCGCTTCACTCTCTTCGGAGTCCCTCTCTTATGCTTTGGGGGGGGGTAGCAAGGGGGAAGAATAATGATTTCCTCCACCACCAGCCCCAAATTCTATAGTAAGAGAAATTGGGGGCCAAGCCAACTGGGGAAATGGTGAGTCTCTAACTGTAGAGCTCAGGTACAATGGTGCCCCGCAAGACGAACGCCTTGCAAGACGGAAAACCCGCTAGACGAAAGGGTTTTCCGTTTTGGAGGCGCTTCGCAAAACAAATTTCCCCATGGGCTTCCTTCGCAAGACGAAAGCCCATAGGGAAATCTCCGGGACAGCGGGGAAGCGCAGCGCGTCTTCCCCACTGTCCTCGGACCTCCTCCAAAGCCGGGCGGTGGGGCGGAGAGACCTCCTCCCGCCGCCAAGCTTCGGAAGGATGCTCCGAAGGCTGGCGGCGGGAGGAGGGCTCTCCGCCCCACCGCCAGCCTTCGGAAGGCTGCTCCGAAGCCGGGCGGTGGGGCGGAGAGACCTTCTCCCCGCGCCAGCCTTCGGATGGCTGTCCTGAAGACTTGTGGTGGGAGGAGGGTTTTCCTTCCCTCCACCAACATTCAGAATGCTGTTCTGAATGTTGGCGGTGGGGAGGAAAAACCCTTCTCCCACCGCAAGCCCCGGGAACAGAGGAGAAGTGCTGCGCTCCTTCCCCTCTGTTCCCGTACCTGTCCTGAAGGCTTGCGGTGGGGAGAAAAGCCCTTCTCCGCACCGCCAGCCTGGCAAGCGGTTTCCATAGGAACGCATTAATTGATTTTCAATGCATTCCTATGGGAAACGGTGCCTCGCAAGAAGAAAAAACTTGTGGAACGAATGAATTTCGTCTTGCGAGGCACCACTGTATTTAGGAGCAAGCTGGCTCTGCCCATAGGGAGGAAAAGCACTCTGTGCAAGCTCAGAAAACCCACGCTACGCCACTGTGCGCTCGCACTCGCAGCTCTCTGCCCCTACCTGGCTCACTCACTCTCTCTCACTGCAGTGCTATTGACATTATACAATGAAGGGGTGCAAAAAGTGCAGCAAGGCAAGAAAGTGATTTTTTCCCCTTTTCTTAGAATTTCAGCAGAATACTACACCTATATCATGCCATACAAAAAAGAATCTGGTGCACAAGGCAGGAAAAGGAGAAAGATAGAGACACAGCAACAAGCTAAGTTAGCTGGAAGCCTTCACCAGTTTTTGGTGGGTACTGCTGAAAATACAGCAGGACCATCAGCAGCACCACAGGAGACTCATAATCCTGATCCTGTGTCGGTGGACATTCCTGTTCCTGCATTAGAAGCGGAGACAGTTTCATCTAAGGATGTTTATACTCAGCCAGATCTGCCAGAAAATATTGACCAAAAAGTTTTTACTGATATTGGCTATTGGCCTGAAACCATGGATGAAACCTTGAAAACTGAACTCGTCAGGCGAGGGACAGAGGAACTGCAGAATAAGGATGCATGGTTTCCAAGAGACAGTAATGGCAGGTCATTTTGCAAGGATTGGTTCTACATACATTTGGAGAATGGTGAGACTATGTTAAGGACATGGTTGGTGTTTTCTCCTGTAAACAATGCTGCATATTGCTTTCCTTGCATGCTTTTTCAGAAGGCTAAAGGGAAAAGTTCATTTGGAAAGTCAAGTGGATTTAATGCATGGAGAAAGTTAAGCCCTAGATTGGTAGAGCATGAGCGCAGTTCACATCACTTGAGTGCATTTACAATGTGGAAAGAATTAGAAATGCGGCTGCATAAACAGGAGACTATTGATGTTGCTGCCCAGCTTGCACAACAGAGGTCATTTGAAAAATGGAAGGCAATCTTAGTCAGAATACTTGATTGTGTTCTGTATCTAGCAAGGCAAACCTTACCCTTACGTGGTCACTCTGAAGATTTAAATACAGATGGTAACTGTGGAAATTTCTTAGAAACTTTCAAGTTACTCGCCAAATATGACCCAGTTGCCAAACAACATCTTCACAGAGTACAACACACAGATGGCTACATTGTGTCCTATCTCTCTCCACAGAGCCAGAATGAGTTTATTAGCCTGCTCAGTGATCACATTCGAACAGTCATCTTTCAAAATATCATAAAGGCCAAGTATTTTGCTATAATGTTTGACAGCACTCCTGATATTTCACACACTGACCAAATGTCCCAAGTGATTTGATATGTGCATATTGAAGATTCAGGAGTCCATGTGACAGAGTCTTTTATTGACTTTATTCAGTTATATGGGAAATCAGCTGATGTCATTACAAAACAAATTTGTGACAAGTTGCAAGCTGATGGCCTTAAACTAGAGCATTGCTACGGCCAGGGATACGACAATGCTGCGACTATGGCTGGACACATTAGTGGTGTACAAAAACGTATTTTGGATATGAATCCCAAAGCAATGTTTGTGCCATGTAACAATCACTCGCTCAATCTTGCTGGGATGCATGCAGTTGGTGTTGGGACAAAGTCTGTTACTTTCTTTGGCACTGTGGAAAAGGTGTATGCATTTTTCTCAAGCTCCACCCACAGGTGGGATATCCTTAAGAAACATGTACCAATTAGTGTAAAGCGATCGTGTAACACAAGATGGAGTTCAAAGCATGAAGCTGTATGCGTACTTGCTGAACACACTGAGAAAATAACAGACGCTTTGGAAGCATTGAGAGATGGGCCGGAAGAAACCTCTGAAACCAGGGGTGATGCAGGAAGTCTTTTAGTTTGCATAATGACATATGTTTTTTTCTCTTTCTTGCATTTTTGGAACCCAGTACTAACCGAAGTAAATGATACTCAGATCTACCTGCAGCAAGAAGGACTTGCGCTTGATCAATGCGTGCAAAAATTAAAAGCATTGGCTTTATTTTGTCATGAAAAACGTGATAGTCTAGTGTCAAAGGCAACTGAGAAAGCTCTGCAGGTATGCAAAACCTATTGCATACCTACAGAGAGAAGAGTTGGAAGACGCAAGAAGATGGATGGTGAGAAGAGTTGCGATGCTGGCTTGACCTTAATACAGGAAACAAGCAGAGAACAACTGGAAGCAATTGATCAGCTTCAGGCAGAAATTAAAAAACGTACTACACAGATGAATACACTTCACCAGCGATTTGCTTTTTTGCAAATCCAAACATTGTTGGATACTGGAAAAGATGATTTTATTAAGAAACAAATTCTGCACATGTGTGCTCAGTACACAGAATTGAATGCTGCATCTATGCTTACCGAAATAACTCGACTTCGGCACCACATTATCTTGTATAAGGAGGTCAATCCTGATGAGCAGGTTGCAAACTGGTCAGCTTTAGATTTGCTTCGCTGGGTATATAAGTGGAAGCTGCAAGAAAGTTTAACTAACTTTGTTGTCACATTAAGAATCTTTCTTACTATCACTGTTTCTACAGCGAGTTGTGAAAGAAGTTTCTCAAAACTTAAACTAATTAAAACATATCAGAGATCTACAATGAGCCAAGAAAGACTGAGTAATCTAGCAATACTGTCAATTGAGAGAGACTTTAATGTAGATTTCAGTTCCGTTGTTGAAAATTTTGCGCAAATTAAAAGCAGCCGAATTTAAATTAATCTGTATATACAGATTGATATCTTGCACTTCTATTAAAGAATTACAATTAGAGGTATAGGATTGAGGAAGTTGGCTCCATCTAGCCCAGTCTTGGATCATCTCCAGGGTATGGTTTCATTTTGATGTTTAGTTTTTGTTCTTGATATTTTTTGTCGTTTACGATGGTTGTGAGACGACATATAATAGCATGGCCCATGCTAGGTTACTACATTTGTAGATTTGTATTCATAGACCTGCTGAAAATGTGGAGAATGTGTGATGCATGTTCACACTCAATAAAGTGTTTGAAAATAAACTTGTATTTAGATGCATTTTACTTTAATTACATCAGTATTTTCATAACAAACAATACATGTGCTTAGGGGGTAAGGGTTTCTTTAACTAATCTAGTGGAAGAGACTCGAGTGCTAAAATCCACGGGTTAGGGGGCGCAAATTATTTGCCTTGCCCCGGGTGCTGACAACCCACGCTACGCCACTGCCCTTTTGACAACACTACCTTTTTCCATACATTTGTACATTTTTACTTTTGATCAACATTTAACAAGTGGTTTCTAAATCACTCAGGGTACCTTATGCAACAGAGTCAATAAGAAACAAACTTATTAACAAAAACATTAAGATACCAGGTAGCTCAAAGCACAGTGAATTGATGACATTCAAATTCTGAAACCAGTACATGATTATATGATTGTATTAGTAATTGAAACCTTCCCACCTTTAACATGAAAATATAAAATTTGACCTCATGAGCAACTCATGTCACTTTTAGTGTTAAAGACCAAATAATCCTTTTTTATACTTGTACTCTGCAAGATTCTAGGTGTTTTAAGGTCTGTTTCCCAATCCCCTAACATGCAGCACAGTGAATGTGGCAGAATTGAGAACCCCTTCATGCAGGGTTCTATTCCTGGTGCCTCTACAGAGCACATCTCTTTTTCCCCTGGACCCCACGTGTTGGCAATACAAGCCAACTGGGCGCACATATGCTGGTCACTGCCAGAATACAGAAAGGAGCTTAAAGGGGTTTTTTCAACTGTAGCTTGACATTTCCAATTGTCCAAAAAGAACAAACACTGCAAGGGGGTTGGTTTGCTGTTTGCTGTTTTTGTTTTTCCCCCCATAGCCCTGAGACACTCCGTCCACCTAGAGTTGTTTCTCACCCAGTCACCTTTCTCCGCGTCCTCTTAGTGGCCTAGACGGACTCGCGTCGCTAGGAACCGCACCTTACAAGGACCACACTTCGCTTCATCAGTGGCTCTGAGCCCCAACGTCTCATCCACTCAAAACATTCACTGGAGTGTCCCCATACACAAATAAATACACATATATACAAACCCCATACAAATACAAAACCCATGCACCTCCCCAATCCCCTTTACCCACAAACTTCCCAAAGCCGGTGGCACTTTTACTGCTCTTCTACCGGCAAACCAGCGGCACACTACTGCTCTCTACTGGCTAAACCCAGCGGCACTTTACTGCTCCTACTGATCAAACCCCTGACTCCCACAAACAAGTTGTGGAGCCTACCTTTCCCTTCCCTTGGGCACCCTTTCCCCTGTGCAGCTGCTGTTTTTCTTCTGTCTCTGCTGCATCTCCACTCAGGTACGGGGTGGGGGGCTCCCCCTAGAAATGGTAGGGTGCGCGCTTGGAGCCACCGACGCCGACCGAGCTGTTTGCTTCACAGTGACGCCTCGGTCCTTTGTCCTGTCCTCGGAGAACGCGGATTCCCGGCCAATGCACCAAGAAATGTAGCCTTATTGGAGTTCACTGATTGGGCCTGCGTTGCTCCGTGACAGGAGGAAGGAAGTCAAAATGACACTGAGTTGGTTCAAAGAAAGAGTTTATTCTGCTCTCCGGATAGCAGAAGGCACTTGCGTGGTGAGTCCACAGCAAGTCCAAAGAAATGACAGGTTTCATGCAGTTTATATTGTTGTTATTGCAGAGTCCTTTGCACAACGGAATGATGAGCAGTACGTGCCACATGCTTAATGTTGCTTTATTTTCAGTTCAAAGTTGAGAAATTACAAACATGCATCTTGCCTCTGCGGGAGCAGAGAAGCAACCATCCTTCTCCTCGGAACAACGAAGAACACCGAGAGAAAACAGTGAAAAACAGGAAACCAGTGTACGTCACATCCAGCTTCCCATTCCCGTGGGAAAACCCAACAGTACTCTGACTGTGGAATGTAAACATTGTCTTGTGACAAGCACTTCGCTGCACAGTGAAGGAAGCAGAAACCAACATCCTCCCCCTTTCTGTGAACATCACTGGGCAGCGTGTTCGTACAATATCAGTACAAACCCAACTTCTGTACATAGGTACAGTGTTGATCCCTTGATACAATCTTGGACAATACATCAGCAGGAATTTCATTACCTGGCATATAGGAGACCGTTACGAGTCCCTTTCTGAATATGTTCCCTAGCATGTTGCAACTTCAATTGCAAGTGCTTCGTGCTTTGCTTACAACCTTCTGAATTCAGCAAAGCCAAACATGCTTTGTTGTCCTGATAAACCTGGATTGGACATTTGACAGGAATTTTCATGTCTTTGCACAATTGTAACAACCATTCACAATCCTTAAGTGAATAAGACAGTGCATTCAGTTCAGCTTCACAAGTACTTAAGCTAATTGTTGTTTGCTTCTTGCATGACCAATCAAATAGACCCTGATTGTACATGTAGCAAACTCCAGACGTACTTTTCCTGTCTGTAGTGTCACTTCCAAAACTTGCATCTGCAAAAATTTCAAGACCACCAGACTTCTGATTGTTAAATCTCAGTCTGTAATGCATAGTGCCTTTCAAATAGCGTGCTATGCGTTTCAGAGCTTTCCAATCCTTAACAGTAGGATTGTTAACTTGTCTGCTTAGCAAATTACAGCTAACAGCAATATCAGGTCTTGAACATCTGGCAATGAAGTTTAGCTTGCCTAGCACACTTCTGTACAGTGTAGTGTCAGAAAATGCTTCTTCAGTGTCTTCTACCTGATAACCTGTTGTCATCGGTGTGTCTACAGGGTTAGCATCCATCAGGTTCAGTTTGTTTAACACATCAGCAATTTTCTTTGACTGGTGTACTAGAATGTTACCACTTTGATCTTTCTCTATTTCCAGAGATAGGTAGTTGTTTACCTCACCAAGATCTTTCATGTCAAAGTGCTCTTTCAGTTGAGTTAGGGCGTTATTATACATTGTGACATCTTTCCAAAAGAATAAAATATCATCAACATAAAACAAACAATACAGCTTCTTTTGCCCCTCCTCTTTGACAAATACACATGGATCAGCTTTCCCTTGTTGAAAACCTAGAGAAAACAATGCTTCAGTGAGTTTTGTGTGCCAACACCGTGCACTTTGTTTGAGACCATAAAGGGACTTCTTTAGAGCACAAACAAATCCCTGTTTTACCTGTACGCCATCAGGTGGAAGCATATAAAGTGACTCACCTAGAGATCCGTACAAAAACGCTGTATTCACATCGTGGTGACTAACGTGTAGATTCTCCTCTGCAGCTAGCTTGAGCATAAGCCTAATGCTCTCATATCTCACAGTGGGTGAGTAGGTCTCGTGATAGTCTTCACCTGGTACCTGTGCAAAACCTCTGGCTACCAATCTGGCTTTGTGTCTGACTATCTTGCCATTTTGATCAGTCTTCGCTTTGAAGACCCATTTGCTTCCAAGCAGTTTCATTCCTGGAACTACTGGAACTAGTTCCCAAGTTTTGTTCCTTTCTAAGGAATCAAGCTCAGCCTTCATAGCATTTAACCATGGCTCAGCTTCCTTAGAATCCAAATCCTGGATTTCTTGGAAACTTGAAGGTTCAAATACCTTCTTGGAGCTTTTAACAGCTGCTACTGCTGTCTTAGCAAATTCATCAGCAAATCTCTTTGGAGGTCTGCCTTTTGTGGCTCTTTGTGACCTGCGAATTAGCCTTTGGTCTTCAACACTCTCCTCTTCCTTCTTAGGAGAAAAGTGACCTATTGTGAACAATGGTTCTTCCAATTCCTGATCAGAGCTTTCAGAGGGTCGCATAGAGGCTTTCGCACTCTTGAAATCCTCTGAAGTATCCGATTCAGTTTCAGACTCAGAATCAGAACCTTCACCAGTGGGTGTGGGTTGTTGTTGCTTATCCTCAGTCTCATCACTGTCATCAGGATAACATTGGAAAATTCCCACATTCTCCCCCCACTTGGCATTGTACTCAACACTTCTTGTGAGCTTAATTGTCTTAGAGTCAGTCATCATTATTCTGTAAGAACCTTTCTGATAACCTAGAAAGATACCATGCAATCCACGCTTGCTTAACTTGGAGCTTTGTGGTGAGTGAATCCACATATCAGAACCAAAAATTTTCATGTGTTTGATGTACGGTTTCTTGCCAAACATCTTCTCATAGGGGGTACAACCAATCGCTGAAGATAACCTGCGATTGTAACTGTAAACAAAACACGAGAGAGATTCGGCCCAATAACTCTCTGGAAGATTGGCATCATGCAGCAAGGTTTTTAACCCTTGAAGCAATGTTTGATTTGCCCTTTCGCAAAGCCCATTCTGCCATGGCGAGCGAGGACTGGACAAATCGTGCTGAATTCCTTTCTCAGTCAGAAAAGCTTCAAACTGCTGAGAAGTGAATTCTCCCCCGCGATCTGTGAAAAGAATTTTTATCTTCTTACCATGCACATTTTCCAACCAAGCACAGAATTCCTTGAACCTTGGAAAAACCTCTGATTTCTGCTTGAGATTGTACGCATAAATATACCTGGAATACGCATCAATGAGAACCATGAAGAACCTATTTCCACCCAAAGAGGGTGATAGTGGACCAACCAAATCAGCATGAACAATCTGGTATGGTTCTGTAGCTTGCCTACTAGACACCTTACCTTTCGCAGCCATTTTCACCTTGTTTGCTGCGCATGCCTTGCACTTCGTGTGGTACCTGCAGGGTTTAATAGTCATACCTTCAACCAAGGCAGGCATTTTAGACACTGCCTCAAAATGCAAATGACCAAATTTCCTGTGAAAATCATGAATACATCCTGCATGCAAACTTTTGTTAGAACCTGCAATGCAACAAGTCTCATTCTGCACAACATCATCATAATACAAAACAAACAAACGATCAACACATTCAGCATGCAAAACATAATCGTCTTTCTTTGTGATGGTGCATTTCTTGTTCTTGAAGGAAACGTCAATGTTCCGTTCATTCAGCTGCATCACACTTAGAAGATTGTGTGTGGCATCTGGAACATATAGTACATCCTGTATCGATAAGTCCAAACTGTGAAGAACAACAGTTCCGTAGCCTTGACTGGGAATCGTGTGGTCATCCGCCTGGTGAATCGCACCTTCCTGCGGTGTAAAAGACACGAACAGTCTCTTATCGTTGCACATGTGGTGGGTAGCTGCTGAATCAACAACGAAGAAAGATCTAGACGTCTTCTGGACCTTTGCAACCTTAGGAGTGAAGCGTGAGACCATTGCCTTGTGCTGCGTTGTCCTGGACACCGGACCTTTGCCTTTGCTTTGGCCTTTTCCACGCGATGAACTTCCGCTGCGCTGCTCTGTCTTGGCCCTGGGATATTTGCATTCCCTCTTCATATGGCCTAGACGTCCACACGAGTAGCATTTCACTGCCTTCAAAGCTATGGCGCCCTCTGGTGGTTCCACTGCACTCTGGGATGACGTCTGTGAAGACTCCCCCTTATCCATGCAGCTAGCACCCCGGCGATCTGCTTCATTCTGGATCACGGCAGTAACATAGGCTACTGTGAGCTGAGCAGTTGGTTGAACAGCAATCTGAGTGGCAACGGACTCCCAACTTGGACCCAAAGAATGTAGTATCATGAAGGAATACACAGCCTCTGGAAAGTTGAGTCCTCTCTGTTGCAGCTCATGTCTCAGATTCTGCATCTCCATCAGATGTGTACGCACATCTCCACCTTCAGCAAGAGCCATGCCATGCAGCTTGGCATAATAGTACATTGAGGAACCAGCTTCTGTCCTCAAGTGAGCCTCTCTTAATGTGTGCCAAATTTCTCTGGCTGTGGTCTTTCCACGCAACAGACAGAGCTCTTCTGGGGATACTATCAACGTAAGTGTTCCCCTTGCTTTGGAATCCTTAGTAGCCCATTCATCTGTAATTGGAGCTGGGGGGTTGTCTGTAATAACATTAAACAGACCTTCCTTCCGCAGAACAGCCTCTGCATAAAGTACCCACTCCGTGTAATTTTTCTTATTGAGCTTAGGAATCCCAAGAGTATCAGCCAGCTTTGCTTTAGCCATCTCTGCTTCTTTAATCAAGCTGCGTCACAGTACAGCAGCTTCCAAAAGCACTTGTAAAAAGTACTTTCGCTTTTCCCAGCCACCAAGCCTGTGAGCTTGTGCCTTTGCCTGTATCGCGGCAAATCGGCTTTAAAAGTACAAAGTCCAGCCATAAAGCCATAAATTACAAGCTGGCAGGCTGCCCGGAGCATGAGCACATACCTTCATCAATCAAACTCGACGCGCAGAGCAGATAACGCGATCCGTTTCTCTGTACCTCTGCCGGCATTCTGACTCGGCTTCTGGAGTCTTTATTCTTCAGTTTGATTTACGTCTTTCTGGGCCCGGAACCAAAATGTTGTTATTGCAGAGTCCTTTGCACAACGGAATGATGAGCAGTACGTGCCACATGCTTAATGTTGCTTTATTTTCAGTTCAAAGTTGAGAAATTACAAACATGCATCTTGCCTCTGCGGGAGCAGAGAAGCAACCATCCTTCTCCTCGGAACAACGAAGAACACCGAGAGAAAACAGTGAAAAACAGGAAACCAGTGTACGTCACATCCAGCTTCCCATTCCCGTGGGAAAACCCAACAGTACTCTGACTGTGGAATGTAAACATTGTCTTGTGACAAGCACTTCGCTGCACAGTGAAGGAAGCAGAAACCAACATATATATCCTCCAGGCACCCTCTCACTCCTCCCCTAGGAGCCCAACCACGTTGGCGTACGTACACAGGTTGACATCACATATGTTCCTGCTCTGGTACTGTCAACCATAAAAGGATCTTCCTTCCTGTACTTCTGACCATAAAAGGATATTCCTGTTCCTACTCCTATCTTGGAGCAAGAGGTCACTACTTCCGAGAACATGCTCTGGCGTTAGTCCCAGACTTGGGTCTCTGCGTCATTTGTGGTCAGGACATAAGATATGTCTGTGTCTGTTCTACTGGTAAAGTCAAGGCCAGTCTTGCCGTCAAACTGATAAGGAAGAGAGCTGTGTTCTTGTTTTGCATTTGCTCAACGGCTAAAGTTTATGCATTTTAGCTAAGGAGAAATGGGGATTTTGGTGCAGTTTAAAAATGCCTGCACAGTCAGTTTTGGGTTTGGGAAACCCATTCCTTCACAAGAAGATCAGAGAGGAAGAACATAGGAATTCCGCCAGATCGTTTTACGCCTGGTACAGCTCACGTGTTCCATGTAGCTATAGAGCCTCAAAGCTACAAACCAGTAATGGATTTACCTAAGGAGCAAATTTTTGCTCTGGAAGGGTGCCATTGAAGAGGAGATGAACTCTCTCCGTGAGCATGGAGTGTTTACATCTACGTCACCGCCAAAGAGTGCCATGGTGGTGGGATGTAGATGGGTTTAAAAAATAAAGCCTCTGGCTACTGGTGGTTATAAATATAAGGTGCATTTAGTGGCACAAAGTTTTTCCCAGAGACCAGGACTGGATTTTGATGAAGTGTTTGCACCCACAGCTAGAAGTGAGAGCATGCGTTTGTTGCTTGCAATTGCAGCAAAGCGCAATCTTAAAGTTAATCATTTTGACATCCAGATGGCTTATCTGAATGCCAATCCTTATGAAGAACTTTATTTATCAGAGCCACCAGGTTTTGAAACAGGATAAGGAAAAGTGTACAGATTACACAAAGCCCTATATGGTTTGCGTCAATCAGCACACAAGTGGAACAGGTGTTTAGATGAGACTCTTGTTTCTCTAGGTTTCGAACGCAGTGTTGCTGATAACTGTTTGTACATGCGTGGCACTGGTAACAAGCAAGAATTTTATTTGGTATTTGTGGATGATTTGCTATATGTGGCCAAAGAGGCTAGGCAAATCAAGGAGTTTTCCACGCAGTTGCCCAAAAGGTTCAAAGTAAAAGATCTGGGCTACGTACAAAACTATTTGGGTGTGGAAGTGTGCCGGGCCAGTGATGGTAGTTTTCTGCTCAGTCAGAAAAACAAAATTAAGCAACTGCTGGCAACGTTTTAACATGCAAGATTGTAAAGGGGCAAGTACACTCATGGAAGTAGGTTTTGTTAAAGGAATGCAATCAGATGAAAGCTCTGAGTTTGAGCATCCAGATCTCTACCAATCAGCCATTGGGAGCCTAATGTACATATCACAGTGGAGTAGACCCGATATCTGCTATGCAGTGAGGATTTTAAGCAGACAGGTATCCAAACCCACTGTGAGTAAAAAGGATACTGAGGTACTTAAAGCAAACTGCTCTGAAATTGAGCTCAGCAGGAGAAGAAATGCTTGAGTGCTACTCAGATAGCGACTGGGAAAATCTGCCAGACAGAAAGTCTGTAACTGGGCTGGTGATCATGTTCGGTGGATCACTGATTGGATGGAAATCCAGGAAACAAAGCATAGTTAGTGTGTCTTCCACGGAAGCGGAATACGCTGCTTTGAGTGAGCTCTGCAATGAGCTAATATTTTTTAAGCAGTTACTGTTGGATTTTGGCACTGAATGAGATTTTCCAGGAAAAGATTTTGTGGACAACCAAGCCTGTATAACACTAAGTAAAACTGAGCAGTTCAAGGGGAAATCAAAACACGTGGAAGTAAAATACCAGAATGTCAGAACTAATGTACACAGGACTGTCATTGCAAGTGAATATGTTGAAAGTGTCCAGAATGTCAGATATAATGACTAAGCCATTGTCATTTGTGAAAAACAAAATGCTGTGTGAATGCATGGGTTTGCAAAACAAAGTTGGTGAAAATACTTTGTATGTGCTCAGAAACTAATTGCACTATGCAAGCTGTGAGGGGGTGCTGGAATTCATGGTTTGCTTGCAGCTTTGCAAGTTAGCAATTAGTGTCTCCACAGCCTGGGAAGACAGAGCATGAAAGGAATCTGCCTAGAGATAAGAAGACCCAGCAACAGCTCAGTGATTGGCTGAGGTCCCTCATATAGGCAGCATGACCTATGACACTAGTGTTGAGGAGTAAGTGGTTTGGTTAGTGCTGAGGAGTTGCTGAGAGTGAAGAAGTCATGTTGTAAATAGTAACTTGTAGATAGCTTGTATGTTTACTGCTGTATATGATAAACTACAAGAATCAAGTTACTAGTCGTCAGTCTTTGTTCCTGATCGTCATCCTGCCTGGGCAATCTCAAGAGTTGCCTAAAAAACGCTGCAGTACTCTGCTATACTCTGCTAAGCTTTGCAAGAGGCCAAAGCACTTCAAAAGTTCAGATGGCTTTCGACTTCCGGGGTGGCGCCATCGGTAATGGCGGACTCCCTCTGATCCGGAGGGACTGGCTCTACGTAAATCAGGTCTGTTCTGCTACGGCGAAGCGGGGACCCTTTAAAAAATCACAGGCGGGTGAAGCCTGTGACCGTGGGACTCGGCGGGCACCTTTCGCGCCCCCCCCAATTTGTAAAGGAACCCAATTATGGGCTCTGGGGCGAAGCGGGGCAAGCGGCGCGGTGCTGAGAGTCAACTGCTTCTTCCGTGGAGCGAAGCCGCACAGCCATTACCGGAGAGCGCTACCTTTTTCCTGTGACAATCTGGCTACAAAAACAACTACCCGTGAGTAGGTTAAATTTGGACAATTGGACTCTAAACAACGACCCGTGAGTAGAACGGAAAATTGGACTAAGAAATTCCTTTAATTTGGCACTGAAGCGGGAAGGTCTAAACAGGAAGTCAGCCTTCCGCTTTTTGTAGAAAGATTAAAGCAAAGACATGGCAAGCTAGAGTTTAGTAAACCGTTTGTAAAGGATCAACTTTCATCATCTAAAATTACTGAACCCCCCACTTCCGCTTTTACCACAGCTGCAACAGTGTGAGCTCTGACTGCAGTAAGCAGGTCGGGGCATACACCGGTACTGTGAGGGGCAACGTTTGTCTACACGACCCCTGAAAAGGCTTGGAAGGAAGCTCAAGCCAAAGGAACTTCGGCAGTGTCTTTTTGGAATCCCGGCACCCCTCGCTGAAGGAAAAACGGCAGAGGTGGGGGGGAATCCATGTTAGGATATTTCCGTTCCACCTTAAAGGGAGCAGGCTTTGTAAGCAACAGAGTCTGCGCATGTCCTGATCACAGGATGTTTTGGTTCAGATATTCCTTTCGTTTTTAGGCAGTCGGCTCAGACACGCTGACAGAATGGACGTGTTTTTCTTTTGTTCTGTTAAACGCTAAATAAAGTCTGTAAATTATGCTCTTCTGTGATGCAAGCTTTTGACTGTGCTTTCTGCTGAAAGAGGGTGCACCCAGCCTAGGAATGTGGCTAAGAATTTCCAAAGGCTTTGTGCCCCTAACTGTTGGATCTGCGTGACTACGGGAGGCCGATGGACGTCCAGAACTCCGGCTTGGGGGCTCATGATGGACACTATCTCCCTGGCAGTTTCCCAACAACAAGGTTATGGGCCCAGATTCACAGCACCTACAGGAGAGTAAAGCTGCAACAGACTGCGTTTAAGAGGTATGAAGGGGGGAAAAGCGAAAGGGACGGACGCTTTTTCTGTTATACCTCGGCAAAGAGCCTTTGATCTCCGGCAAGGCTAAATTGGCCTGGGAGCTGAGCCAAAAAGGCTTCGTGATTAATAGCTGCCAAGATAAGGAGTCTTTCAAGTTAAAATAGACTCACGGCTCAAGTAAAAAGCTGAGATGGATCTCTTACAGACCTCAGAAACTGCTCCGTGTCCTAAGTTGGATGGGCAGAATTATGAACCCTGGGCAAAATGGTGTGAGAGTTTGCTACGTCAGTTTGGGGTGTGGCATGTTGTTTCTGAAGCCCCCCCAGTTCCTCTGACAGAGAGATGGAAAGGCCAGAATTCGAAAGCGATTGACGTAATAGTCTTATCCGTATCTCTTGAGGAAATTAAGACGCTGGCCGGCAACACCACTGCACGTGGAATGTGGTCTGCTTTTAAAAAAGCTCACAAGCCAATAATCCCAGCCCAGAGTTTGACTGCATCGGAGGTCCTAGCTGTTTCCCAGAATGTGATTGAGTGCAGGGATGCTGAGGGCACCGGTTGCAAGCTGCAGGGGGAGCTGACCGTCACGTCATCCCAGGCAGCATTCCAGCCTCCAGGGGGAGCCAAGGAGTCGGCAGCTGAGAGCTCTAGTTCTCATGGGAACCAAGGCCATCGCCTTTGCAGAGGCCGGAAAGGCAAAGGTAAACAGAGCCACAGGCAGACACCTGCAGATGGCCAGGAGCAGAGGGAGGGTGAAGAGCCCGCGCAAGGGAAAAATAAAGCGTTGTTTGCTGGCACAGCTTCACCAAAGGCTAAAGGCACGTCTGCTGACCAGAAGCAGGGGGGCAAACTGCAAAAGCCCACGCCAGTGGAAAGCAAGGCGTTGCTTGCTGGCACTGCTTCACCAAAGGCTAAAGGCAAGTCTGCTGGCCAGGAGCAGCAGGGGGGCAAGCTGCAAAAGCCCACACCAGTGGAAAACAAGGGTTTGCTTGCTGTAAAGCCTGCTCCTACAGCCAAAGGGAGCTTTGTTGTGGATTCAGGCTGTACGCGCCACATTTCGAAGGATCGCCATCTCTTTATCTCCTTCAAGCCTCAGGAAGGTGAGATCCACCTGGCTGATGGAAGGACGTTGCAAATTGCAGGAGAAGGGACTGTGAAACTTGCAAGTCTGCACACTACCATCAGTAATGTACTGTATGTTCCAGGAGCGGCGAGCAACTTGTTGAGCGTCCCACAGCTTACTGGACGTGGTTTTCAGATTTCCTTCAAGAGGGGCGTCTGTGTCATCAGTAAAGGCAAAGAGGACTATTTGCATGCAAAGTTTATGGATGGTTTGTTCCATATAACTTATGATGACACTGTTGTTGTATCTAATGCTGATTCTTGTTGTGTTGCACAAACTAACAAAGTTCTTCATGCAGGTTGCATTCACGATGCGCATCGACGGTTTGGTCACCTCTCTTGGAAGGCACTGGCCAAGATGCCAGAGGTGGTTGAAGGTTTGAACATCAAACCCTGTAAATTTCACATGAAATGTGTATCTTGTGCAGAGAATAAGGTGAAGGTTGCTCCAAAAGGCAAGGAGTCTAGCAGGCAGGCTTCCAAACCCTACCAGCTAGTGCACGCAGACCTGGTTGGGCCACTTGCGCCCTCTATAGGAGGAGCAAGGTACTTCATGATTCTGATTGATTCTTTTTCTAGGTACATTCATGTGTATTTGCTCGAACAGAAATCGCAAGCGTTTCCGAAGTTTAAGGAATTCTGTGCTTGGCTGGAGAATGTGCACGGTAAACGTATTTCTTGCTTGTTTACTGATCGGGGCGGGGAGTTTACTTCTCAGCAGTTTGAAGCTTTCCTGACTGAGAAGGGAATCCAGCATGACATGTCAACGCCCAGATCGCCATGGATGAATGGTCTTGCGGAGAGAGCAAATCAAACATTGCTGCAAGGCATAAAAACCTTGTTGCATGATGCCAATCTCCCTGATAAGTTTTGGGGGGAGGCTTTGGGGAATTTGGTTTACAGTTATAATCGCAGATTGTCATCACCCATTGGTTGTACCCCCTATGAGAAGATGTTTGGCAAGAAACCCAACACCAAACACATGAGAATCTTTGGTTCGGACATGTGGGTACGCACACAACAAACCAGCAAGCTTGGGAAGCGTGGGGCACATGGTTTGTTCATGGGGTACGAAAAAGGTGCATACAGGGTATGGATGACTGACTCTAAGTCCATTAAGTTCACAAGGAGTGTTGAGTACAATCCTAAGTGGGGGGAAAATGTGGGAATTTTCCAGAGTTACCCAGAGGAGGATGAAGGTGATGTCAAGCAAGCAGCTAAAGCTGAGGAAGCTGCTGAGGATGAGGATGAGGATGAGGATGAGGATGAGGATGATGATCAGAGTTCGGATTCCAGTTCAGTGGGCGGCGCTGCTGCTGATGTCAGTGAAAGTGATGACACAGCAGACTACCAAAGCGCAAAGGCCTCGGTCAGACCATCTGATGCGTCTGACAATGAACTGGAAGAACCACTGTTCACCATTGGTCACTTTTCTCCTAAGAAAGAGGAGATGAGTCCAGAAGACTTGCGTCTAGTACGCAGATCTGAAAGGGCGACCAAGGGCAGACCTCCAAAGAGGTATGCTGATGAGTTTGCTAAGACAGCAACTGCTGTTCTTAGTAGCCCAGAGAAGGTGTGGGAACCTTCAAGCTTCAAAGAGGTTCAGGAGTTAACCTCTAAAGATGCTGAGCCTTGGCTTAATGCCATGAAGGCTGAAGTTGATTCCTTGAACAGGAACCAAACTTGGGAACTGGTACCGGTAGTCCCAGGAATGAGACTGGTTGGCAGCAAATGGGTCTTCAAGGCCAAGACAGACCAGAATGGCAAGGTAGTCAGACACAAAGCCAGATTGGTTGCCAGAGGTTTTTCACAGGTACCAGGACAGGATTACCACGAGACCTACTCTCCCACAGTCAAATATGAGAGCATTCGGCTGATGCTCAAGGTCGCTGCGGAGGAGAAACTGCATGTTTCCCACCATGACATTAATACAGCTTTTTTGTACGGGATTTTGAATGAACAGCTGTTCATGCTTCCACCTGATGGGATGGAGATACAGAAGGGAATGGTCTGTAAACTGCGGAAATCCTTATATGGTCTCAAGCAGAGTGCCAGGTGTTGGAACACAAAACTCACTGAGACATTGCTTTCTCTAGGTTTTCACCAGGGCAAAGCTGATCCATGTGTGTTTGTCAAGGAGGAGGGACAAAACAAACTGTATTGTTTATGTTTTGTTGATGATCTTCTGATGTTTTGGAAGAATCAGGCTTTTTATCAAAGCACCCTAGCTCAGCTGAAGGAGCACTTTGACATGAAGGATCTTGGTGAGGTATCCAACTATCTTTCTCTGCAGGTGGAGAAGGACCAAGCAGGTAATTTTCTGGTACACCAAACACAGAAAATTGCTGATGTGTTAACCAGGTTGAATTTGGTTGATGCAAACCCAGCAGACACACCAATGGTGACAGGTTACCAGGTAGACAGTACTGCTGAAGCGTTTTCTGACACAACGCTGTACAGATGCATTCTAGGCAAGCTGAATTTCATTGCCAGATGTTCAAGACCTGACATAGCTGTAAGCTGTAATCTGCTTAGCAGACATGCCAACAATCCTACGGTTCAGGATTGGAAAGCTCTGAAGCGCATAGCCCGCTATTTGAAAGGGACTATGCACTACAGGCTGAGGTTCACCAGTCAGAAGACTGGAGGTCTTGAAATCTTCGCTGATGCAAGTTTTGGAAGTGACACCACGGATGGTACAAGCACTTCTGGAGTATGCTACATGTACAACCACTGCCTGTTTGACTGGTTGTGCAAGAAGCAGACAACAGTGAGCCTAAGTTCCTGTGAAGCAGAACTCAATGCTCTGTCATTTTCACTCATGGATTGTGAATGGTTGATGCAACTGTTTAAGGACATCAGAGTGTCTGTGAAATGTCCTATACAAGTGTATCAAGACAATAGATCGTGTTTGGCTTTGCTGAACTCCGAGAGTTGCAAGCAGAGAACCAAGTACTTGCAGATTAAGCTACATCGTGCAAGAGAGTGTATTCAGAAAGGACTGATTCGGGTGTCCTACATGGCAGGAAATGAAATTCCTGCTGATCTGTTGTCTAAGGTTGTTAACAGAGAACAACTTAAGGTTTATGTACAAAAGTTGCAATTGGGTGAACCACAGGTACAACAGGTTACACGGAAAGGGGGAGGATGTTAGGATATTTCCGTTCCACCTTAAAGGGAGCAGGCTTTGTAAGCAACAGAGTCTGCGCATGTCCTGATCACAGGATGTTTTGGTTCAGATATTCCTTTCGTTTTTAGGCAGTCGGCTCAGACACGCTGACAGAATGGATGTGTTTTTCTTTTGTTCTGTTAAACGCTAAATAAAGTCTGTAAATTATGCTCTTCTGTGATGCAAGCTTTTGACTGTGCTTTCTGCTGAAAGAGGGTGCACCCAGCCTAGGAATGTGGCTAAGAATTTCCAAAGGCTTTGTGCCCCTAACTGTTGGATCTGCGTGACTACGGGAGGCCGATGGACGTCCAGAACTCCGGCTTGGGGGCTCATGATGGACACTATCTCCCTGGCAGTTTCCCAACAATCCAGGCACAGAGAAGAACATCAAACAGACCGGTGAAAAGCCTCACATCACTGAAGCAGCGACAAGATGGTAAAATCTCTATTTCTATATCAAAATAAACGTAAAGTGGTAGCAGCAGTAACAAAACCTAAAAGGAAATAAGACAAGGGGAAGAAAAGGGAACCCAGGAGGGGGAAATCCCTCACGGAGTGGGTAAACCCAAAATAAGATAAAGAGTAAAAATAGTGGAGGAGAAGTAATGCTACCACAAAAGTAAAGGGAAGACAGAAGAACATATATATATATATGGAAAGAATGTAAAGAAATCTCTCAGATTGCAATTAAACTATTTGAAAAGCACACGGACTTACTGAAACGGACTTACTACAAAGTGCAAAGCGGTGCAGGCTGCCTGTTGTTGGAGCTGGGTGGAGTAAAGCAGCTGCTTTGAAACTGAATGTCCTTGAAGGAAAGATAAGGACAAAGGAATAAGGAACGCTGTGGGGGAAAGGAGGGGAATTTCACAGATAAGATAAGATGGCGTCACGGGTCTGAAGACGCTGAGTAATCATCAAGAAGGAGGAAGAAGGAGGAAGTGACGAAGACAAAATAGTGAAAGAGAGGATTAAAGGAGGGCAGAAGCTGGCAAGCTGAGTTAATAAGAACACAGTGACACCCAGTGGGCAAAGTAGGAAAAGCAGTAACAAAGGAAAATTGGAACAATAGAAGGACATCTGGTGGTTGGAAAAGAGAACGCAAAATGTCTCATGCAATTAAAAAACAGACTGGAACTGGAAGTCAACAGCAACAATTAAGAAGAAACTCAGGCCTTGAAGAAATGGACTTGAGGGAGCTTATTATTAGTTTGAAACTGGACTTGGGAGGATTGAGAAAAGAGTTGGAAGAAAAAATTAACACAATTGATGGGAAATTGGAAAAATTAGAAAACACAATGAAAAAAATGAAAAAGAAAATGAAGAAATAAAAGAAAAATTAACAGAAGTCCTAGAAGGAATGAAGGAGACAGACAAGAAAGTGCAAGAAATTAAGAATAAGAATCAACAAATGGATGAGATGGTGAAGAAAATTAGCAAAGAACAAAGGGAACAAAGAAAAGAAATGGACAAATTGAAAAAGGAGATGGAGGAACAAAAAGCAATCCAGGAAGCTACTGGGGATGCGCTAGCAATGATACAGATGCAGATTAAAGAGAAGACATTGAGATTCAGAAATGTTCCAGAAGAGGAGAAGGAGGATATTTGGAAGAAGATGATTGAAACTTTATCAAAGTGGCTACATTTACAGGAAAAAGACATAATAGAACAGACAGAGAAAATCTTCAGAGTGAACTCAAGAAAAGCAAAAATGAACAAATGGCCGGCAGACTGCATCATTGTATTCACATCGAATTGGATGAAAGATAAGATCCTCCAACTAAAGAGTAAGAACAAATTAACCATAGATGGAAAGGAAATAATAATTTTACGAGAAGTCCCACCTAGGCTGATAAAAAAGAGACAGCAATTCCAATTTCTAACAAAAGCATTAAAGGCCAAAGCAATATCTTTCAGATGGGAATACCCAGTGGGGATTTCCTTCAACTTCAAAGGAAAAAGAAGACGATTTGAGACATTTGAGGAAGCAGATATGTTTTGGAGGAAGTATCGAGGAGAATTAGGAGGTGGGAAAAGTGAAGTAAGAAATGAGGAAGGAAGAAAGGGAGAGCTATCGGATGAGGCGGAAGAAGAAGAAAAAGCTCAGCAAAGGGTGGAAGGATAAAGAACTACGCCAGTGGTAAATAATCAGACCAATAACTATTACAAAACCCCTCTCCTTTACCACTGCAGATAACGTAAACTCTTTCCATTAACTTTAGAATTTTTTAACTAATAAATAATGAAATTTAAATTGTTATCATGGAACGTGAATGGTCTAAATAATAGGAGGAAGAGGCAGAAAATAGAACGTATCTTAGAGAGGCAGAAGTGGGACCTTGCTTGCTTACAAGAAACCCACATCAATACTAAGCATAAAAGACTATTGGTAAAACCAAAGTTAGGGGAAGAATTCATCGCATCTGATGTAAGAAAAAAGAGGGGGGTTGTAATGTATGTTAAAAGCAAATACGAACCGGAATTGATATATGAAGACAAAGAGGGGAGGATTATAATAGTCAAAATATCAATAGAGGGGGAACCAATTGTAGTAGCGGGAGTTGAAAAGGAGTTCACATATTTCTCAGAACCAAAAAACTCGTATAGTCGAATCGACAGTATACGGATTACTAAGGATATGACAATTGAAGCAGAGAATGCCGAAATATTGCCAAAAACACTTACAGATCACAATCCAGTATCATTAACTCTTAAAGGAAAAGAGGAGAAAGGGAAAAAAGGTGGAGAATGAATGTTTTCTTATTTAAAAATGAAAAAGTAATACAAGGAGCCAGGAAGTTGATGAAGGAATATTTTGAAAACAATTGGAGGAAAGGGACAGATGTTAAAACAGTGTGGGATGCTGGGAAGGCGGTTGTTAGGGGATATTTCATACAACAAAACTCAATAGCATATAAGAAAAGAAGAAAAGGGGGCTTTTAGAAGAAATTAAAAGGAAGGAAAAATTGGCCTATGCAAGCAAAAATAAAGAGAGATTAAATCAAGAAATTAAATTACTGAGAGTAGAATATAATAAAATTATAGAACAGGAGGTAGAACAAGAAATCAAATTTTGGAAATATAAAAATTTTGAATGGGCAAATAAGCCAGGCAAGATCCTTGCCTGGCAGCTAAAGAAACAAAGAAATGAAAAATTAATAAATAAAATAAAAGTAGAAGAGAGGACAATAAGGGATATGACAGAAATTTAAAAAGAATTTGAAAAATATTACAAAAAATTATATCAAAAAGATGAAGTGCCAATAGAAGAAATAGAGGAATATATAAAGAAAAATAAATTAATAGAGATAGCAGAAGAAGACCATAAATTATTAAATGAACCAATATCAACCGTAGAAATTAAGGAATCAATTCAAAAATTAAAAATAGGGAAATCCCCAGGTCCAGATGGCATACCAGCAGAATATTACAAAGAAATGTTAAATGAATTAATTGACCCACTAAAAGAAGTAATAGAGGAAGCAGTAGAGAAGGGGAATATTCCAGACTCTTGGACTCAAGGGTATATAACGCTCCTGCCAAAACAAGGTACGGATTTGGAATCGGTCTCAAATTATAGACCCATTTCATTGTTAAATTCCGATTATAAAATTTACGCAGGATTATTGGCTAATAGGTTGAAAAAAATTAGAGGGAAAATAGTACATAAAAATCAGGCTGGATTTGTGGAAGGTAGACAAATAAAGGATAATATCAGAAATATAATAGACATAATGGAATATCTACAAGTAAGAAGAAACAAACAAGCAGCCCTGATTTCAATCGATGCGGAGAAGGCTTTCGACAAAATCTCATGGGAATTTATGAAAAAACTATTAAAAGAATTGTGTCTAGGTGAAAAATTCCAAAAAGGTATAAATGCAATATATAACCAACAGAAAGCAAAAATTATTATTAATGGAGAGTTTGGAGAAGAAATCAACATCTTTAAAGGTACAAGACAAGGATGCCCCCTATCCCCAATGTTATTTATAATAGTATTAGAGGTTCTATTAAAGAAAATAAGGCAGGACAACCAAATAAGAGGAATAGCAGTTGGTGAAAAAAGATATAAGTTAAGAGCCTTTGCAGACGATGTTATGATCACAACAGAAAATCCCCTACAATGTACACCTAGAATATTGGAATGCATAAACGAATATGGCAGATTAGCAGGATTCACATTAAACTATGGGAAAACCAAAATACTAGTGAAAAATATGGAAGAAAAAGATAAAGTGAAATTACAAGAAATTACAGGATTGGAAATTAAAAAGAAAATAAGGTATCTTGGATTAATTTAACAACAAATACTATAGACTTAAGTAATGAGAACTATGGGAAAACATGGAATGAAATAAAAAATGACTTGCAAGTATGGGGAAAATTAAATCTTTCCTTACTAGGGAAAATGTCGGTAATAAAGATGAACATATTACCAAGGATGATGTTTTTATTTCAAAGTATCCCAATACTAGGAGGAGATAAATGTTTTAATAACTGGAAAAGAGATTTGGCTAAATTCATATGGTCAGGGAAAAAGCCAAGAATAAAACACAAAATAATGATAGATAAGAAGGAGAGAGGAGGATTTGGTCTCCCAGATATGGAGTTATATCACGATGCGGTGGGTCTGACCTGGCTAAAGGAATGGATCAAATTAGATGACTCGGATGTATTGGATTTAGAGGGAGTAGAGACGAGATTTGGATGGCATGCCTATTTAATAGATGAAAAAGTGAGAGTACATAAAGGCTTCCTAGGGCATATAATCAGAAAATCTATATATAAAATATGGGAGAAATATAAAAGACTCTTAGAACCGAAAACTCCCTGGTGGGCATCGCCAGCAGAAATTGTCGCAGTGAAAAAATTAAATATGAAAGAAAATTGGGCTACCTATAAAACTGTATTAAAGGAAGAAAACGGAGAATTGGAATTAAAGGACTACACATAGATTAAAGCTCATATTAGTGATTGGTTCCAATATATTCAAATTAAGTATAGATTAGCAAAAGACAAAAAGTTAGGATTTGAAAAAGAAATATCAAAATTTGATAAATATTTAATACAAGAAAAATCAAAAAATATATCTAAATTGTATAATCTGATTTTAGAGTGGGAAACAAAGGATGAATTGGTTAAAGCATCAATGATTAAATGGGCGCAAGATATTGGGAAAAATATTATGTTTGAACAATGGGGAAAATTGTGGAAAGAAGATATGAAATTCACCATGTGTTATATACTGAAAGAAAATTACCTTAAAATGCAACATAGATGGTATTTAACACCTGAAAAAATAGCAAAAATGAATATAAACTGTAGCGATATCTGCTGGCGATGCAACACGGGAAAAGGTACTATGATACATATATGGTGGAATTGTTTAAACATCAAACAATTTTGGGAAATAATATATAATGAAATGAAAAAAATGTTTAGATACTCATTTAGAAAAACGCCAGAAGGTTTTCTATTGGGAATTGTACCAGGAAGCCTAAGGGAAGAAGATAAGACCTTATATTTATACGCAACAGTAGCAGCAAGGCTATTGATTGCGAAAAACTGGAAAAGTGGTATAATACCGACAAAAACAGAGTGGCTTGCCAAATTATTGGAGTATTACAATATATCCAAAACAATGGAAGAAATTGGAAGGATTTCAAAAGAAAAGATAGATAGGGACTGGAAGGTGTTTAAAAGATACTTGCAAAATCATATCGAAAAATCAGAACTCCTATTAGAATAAACAAGTTCCGTTTCAAATACTGAAATATCAAATAAGATGGAAAACAATGTGTAATAGAAAAAGAAGTATGAAATTAGGGTAAAGGTGTGTGAAAGAAAGTAATAGAAGTGGAAAGAAATTGTAATTGAGTAGATTGGAAGTCAAACACAAAGGTGGGGTGAAGGGTTGGTGGATGGTGATGGGGAAAGGAACTATTTGTGGGATTGAGTGTAAGTATGTTTGAACATTTTTAAAGATTGTAAGAAATGTATGTTTGTATGCTTGTATATGTGTATTAATGATGAATTTAAATTAAATAAAAGAAAAATAAAATTACTGAACCCCCTTTGGAAGCAGGAGAAGAGGGGGGATTTTTTTCTGGACTGTTTAAACCTGCAGAAGAGTGTGTAAAGAAAAGCAATTTTCCACCGTCTTGAACCTGGGAGTGGGGTGTCAGGACAGACGTTTTCGGAGTTCATTGACTATAGATAAACGTTTTTGACAGACAGTTAAAAGAAGAGAAACATAGTGATTCCATTGTTCTCCTTCGCAGTTAAAAGGAATAAAATATTGACAAAATATCTGAAAAAGGAAACTTTGTTGTTAGATCTGCTTTAAGAGAGAGAGAGAGAGAGAGAGAGAGAGAGAGAGAGAGAGAGAGAGAGAGAGAGAGAGAGATGGATACAAATAGAAGTTCTTCCCCTAGAGGGAGCTTGTGAAACTGTTATTAAATCTGAACTGGGGAGTTTTGCAGCTGCAATAGATTAAGATCGTGGGATCAGACTTTGACCTTGCACAACAATGTACTCGGAGGCTCTGGTGCATGCTTTCTGCAAGACAAGTGCTTTATCGGAACAGTTACATGAGAAGACGGACTTGATGACTGTTGCGATCAGAAATTTTGGACAGGTAGTGGGTATCTGTATAGAACCCACTCAGGAATCAATTCAGGAGTGTGCTCTGACAGATCAGATGAGGGAGGAGGCTGTGGCTGGACCCCGGGATCTGACAAATGAACCTGGAAAAAGCCAGATTTGGAGAGATAGAGTCTTGTTTGGCTTGGAGATGGGGGGCTGGATAGACCCCCCTATGCAGGGATGTTCTGACTTTTCAAGTCTGGCGTTGGGCTGGGAGGAGTTTGGAGTTGTGGGGGTCCTCAACTTTGGAGGGACCTTGAAACATGCTTTTAAATACCACATGGAGTTCAGTGTGGACTATGGAAAAGGGGCTGATCTGTCGAGAAGGGACAAAAATATTGTTAAGCTGGAGTCTCCACGAGCGAAAGGAGCAGAAGACAAAGTAAAGTATAGGTATAAATATGAAGAAGATCTGCGGAAGGGACATGGAAGAGACTTAAGGGCCTCGGACATAAGGTTACCAGGTTAATGAACTAGATGGATGGGATAGAAAGGACTGACAAAACCCGAGACCAGGAGGAAGAGACGTTGGATGAAGATTGGAAGAAAGTTTTAAAAAATTCTATTTAGGAATGTTTTCTAAAATTAATGAGTATTAGAAAAATGTTGGAACGAAATTATTTGGCTTTAGCAGAAATGTTAAAAAGAACTATGTAAGAATATGCTATGGTTATGAGAAATTGGTATAAATAAGATTTAAGTTTTAAGTTTTAGGGTTTTTTATGGTAAGATAAGGTTAAAATAGATTAAGGCAATTTAATGACAGAATATTATGAAAAATGGAAAGGATTTGCTGTGACAATCAACAACTAGAATACAAAAAAAGGAGGTGTGAGGAGGTCGATGAAATAAGGTAATGACAGTTAAGGATTTGGGAATATTGGATCTGTTTTTAAATCTTTGTGGTTTATTTTTCAAATCAAATCAAAACTTTTATTGCATTAGCATACAGCCATAGCAAAATAGGACAGTACAAAAATGCTAGAGACAAGCAACCAAGCAAAATTCAAGGCGATATTGCTGGCGTAATGACATTTAACTTACCCTAAGACAATAATGCAAAGATTTAGTTGCCAGCGCCCGAAATCTAATGTGCGGATATATATAAAGAATTAAAACAGGTCCAGGTCTAGGACACACTACCCTGTCAGAGTAGCCCTGAGTTTCAGAGCCTGCACTATGAAGATTGCCACCCCACGTGAAATTTGGGGATTTGCGTCCACAAGAAGCGATTTCAAACAGTCTTCCTTAGACTTAATAGTGGACGGGATCAAGAGGAGGAGCTTAGATCTTATTGGCTCATAAATAGGGCAGTAGAAAAAGAAATGTATAAAGTCCTCTACTTCATTCATTGTGCATGAACATAGACGCTGAGTAATAGGGGTCTTAGAGTAAATCCCCTGAAGGAAGGCCGTGGGTATAGAATGGAAACGGGCCATAGTAAACGCTCTTCTCAAATTGGGCTCCGTCAGTTCTATCAAGTAGTTGGCAAGTGATCTTACCACTTTCACTTTAGGGAGCCACATGGAGAGGCGGGCAGTGGTGGACTGTGCCCGGTCCATGGCCTCGTCTCTTATAAGAATCCAAGCCCGGATTTTATGTTGGTCCCAAGATGACAGCGTGTCAAGATCTGGGAGGGAGTAGCGTGCAGTAATAGTCTCCATGGCCTTGGACCATTTGTTGCTATGAGAACAAGTTAAAAAGGCTTGCCTGGCTAGTAGGGAACCTGGGGCATTGATTAATTTACAATAAAAACTAATAATTCTAATGTCGGCTCTCGCAACAATGGAGGGGAGGCCCAGTTCTGTTCTTAACTGTGCAGCAACCGAGCCCTTGGGGAGACCCAGTGTCTTTCGTGCAAAAGAGTTTTGCAGAATCTCCAGCCATTGTAGTGTTTTTAAATTCCACCCCCAGATTTCAACCCCATACAGTAACATCGGGAGGACTTTACTGATAAATGCTTTTCTGATTGGTGGAACCAACTGGCCGCCTTTTGCATAGAAGAATTTCTCCAAGGCTTTGATGGTTCTATGGGCAGCCAGGATGGTCGTATTTAGGTGAGCTGACCAGCTAAGCCCATGCTGAAAAGTGATTCCCAAATACTTGAATGCTGAACAATATTCAATTCAAGTTTTCGTACCAAAAGTAAGAATTTTGGTTTTGGCGAAATTGATTTTGAGGGAGTTGGTATCACAATATGTCATGAGCCCTCTGAGCATGTTGTTTAAGCCCTGCTTGGTTAATGACAATATCACCATGTCGTCCGCATAGAGTGATATGGGGATCTTGAGCTGTTGTAAGGAGGGGGCAGATTGATTTAGGGCCTTCATAGTTGTAACGATGTCGTTGATATAGAAATTGAATAGAAAAGGGGCCAAGAGGCAGCCCTGTTTGACCCCTTTATTCAGAGGGAAAGAATCAGAAAGAGCTCCTATCTATCTATCTATCTATCTATCTATCTCTATCTCTGTATTTCTTTCAGTAGAAGCGGAAAGTACTGTAATAGGAAAAAAGATAACCTATGTGATATATTAATTCAGCTTTTAAATCCATTGTATTTTCAGACATAGTCAGGTTTATTAAGGTGAATGAATAGGGCCTGCCAAAAGGGCCCGAGAGCATAAACTCACCACTGCCCTTACCTGCTTTTCTTGCCATTCCCATCCATCCCTCACCGTTCATTTGTATAAAACTGGAGAGAAACACTCTGGAGAATTCACTGAACTGTTATTCTGTGACCTGAAAAGTTCCCTCCAGGGGCTGTGCCTGGAATGAGCTTCTGCTTCCTAACTATCCTAGGATTCCGGTCTGCCAGGCTTACCAGTTCCTGGTAAATAGACACTCCATGGACCAGTCAGTTGCTTCATTTCACAAACCCTGCTTTTGTAAGAGGCCCAAACAAATCAAGATGCTCTGGTTACCTTTTCGGCATAGATGCTCAGCAGGGACATCCAGGTAATGATTCTTCTCCCTTGGAGAAGACTTCTCAGTGCACCTAGGAGAAACAGGTAAGTTGTTTCATTTCCTTGCTGGAGAAAGGCTGAACTTCATCTCTCTCTCACAATGCAAATGCAAGCAATCATATTATTTATAGAGGTTGCTTAGGGAAAGAAATTTATACAGCCAAGGTGTGTCACCATCACAACGGCATAGCAGTGTGAATTTGGAGAGTAACGGGGAACTCTGCATTTGTGTAATCAAGGAATAAAGTCCCAAAGGGGAGGAGTGAGGGATTAAGGTGGCTTGAACTCCGTCAGGAGGAAAGATCACCCAGATGTGGCCTGCGTATTGTCCTACCCAGTGCTTTTTTTCCTGAGGGGACGCGAGGGGCATACGCATACCCCTAAACATCTTGTGAATCTACGTTTGGCCTCATTGCGGGGCAGTATTTCAATATGCCTAGGAAAATGAGAGTACCCCTAAACATTTTTTTTTTTAAAAGGACTGGCTTTTTAAAAAAGCACTTTCTTTCTGTATTGTCGCCCCATAATTTTTCACTGCTTAGAACAGGGGTTCCCAGAGTGGGCACAGGCTGTGGGATTAACCAGAGGGTGCTAGGAGGCAAGAGGGGCATTGGGGGTATAACTATCAGAATTTGAAAAACTGGTATCACTCGATCAAGCTCATCGATTTTACTGATTTAATTGAACTAAATAGTTTTAACTGGATTTGGAATAAATGTGCAATTGATCGTTGCTGTTTTGAATTTTATTGCGTTATTATCTTCCTTAGTTGGTCATGCAAACCACTATTCTGGATACCGTTGTACCTCTGCTCCCGAATGCCTTGGGAGTTGTAATGGTTCTAGGGGTTGCTCGTGCGTAAGCTTGTCCCAACACCTGGCTGGGTTGCCTGAGTGAACCTTTCCTGTCCGAGCAGCCACTCACCCGTGGCTGTCTCAATCGCTGGCAGAATCTGTCAGTGGGCGTTTCTTAAACTTCTTCCAGCAAAGAAGCTCTTTGACGCCCAATCTCCTCCTACTCTCCCTGCGCGGAAGCCTTCTGCGCAAGGAGGGCGTAGGCAGCGGAGGACTCTTCCTCTCCCCGCTGGTCCCCGGCAAGGAGTCATGGGACCGCCTCGCCGATTCCCCCATCTGCCCCCCTTCTCCACTGGAGCTACGCTGATTCCCTTCCCCAGAAGATGGGCTGCCTCTCCCACTCCCGGGACGCTCTCTGGGATCCCTTTGGAGCTTGCTCTCTCCCTCGGACCCTGATGGCAGTTCCCTGACATCCACCTCCTCCTCAGGACCCCTCCCACCCCGGGCGCGATTTTCCGGCACAACCTCCTCCCTCTCCTCGGCCGACGATGCGGGGAATCCCCTGAAAGAGCTGGCATCATCTTCTGAGGATTCAAAACCAGCCTCCCATCCGCTCGGATCTCTTCCCGCTGGTTGAACCTCCCAGTCTGATTCTTCTCCCTTGGACACCTCCTCTCCCTCCTCTTCGGAGGCAGGAAAACCCACAAAATCCCCTTCGTCATCCATGGGTCCAAATTCCTCCTCCCAGAATCTCACTAATGGTTTGGGCTTATCCGGGAACAAACTGTAGAATTCTTCCACCAGATACCCGTCAGTGATTGATTCAGCAGGGACCCAAGTGTTTTCCGACCTAGGTTCCCCCTCCCAGGCTACCGAGTACTCTACCTGGCGACCTCGCCACCTTGAATCGAGTATTTCCGTGGCTTCGTTACAGTGTTCCCTCTCCTCTACCCGCGGGTGGGTGGTAACCCCTCCCTCCCGTCCCGGGAATTCCCGCCCCTTCCTGTAAGGTGAAAGTAGGGACCTATGGAACACCGGATGTATCTTCATGCTGTCAGGCAACTTGAGTTTAAATGCCACTGGGTTCACCTGCTGTATTACCTCAAAAGGCCCCAGCCGCCTCGGCTGCAACTTCTTGCACCCTCCCTTTAGGGGCAACCCTTGGTATGACAACCACACCCAGTCTCCCACCCGTATGGCCTCCCCCTCCTGATGGTGCCTGTCCGCCTGCCTCTTGTAAACTTCCTTGGCCCGCTCCAAGTTCAGCCTTAGTTGCTGGTGGTGTAAGGCCTCCATTTCCTCCACAAATTGCTCAGCCGCAGGTACACTCCATCCTTCCTCCCCCGGGAATGCCCTGGGGTGACACCATGAAAGGGCTCATTCCCGTGGACACGTGTTCAGCGTTATTGTACGCAAATTCAGCCAAAGCTAATTTCACTACCCAATCGTTCAGTCTCTCACTGACATAGCAGCGTAGGTATTGCTGGAGTATGCCGTTCGCTCTTTCGGCTTGTCCGTTGGTTTCTGGGTGCCTCGCCGTCGAGAAGCTCACCTCAACCTGTAGCAAGCTCATGAGTTTCCGCAAGAACCGGGAAGTAAATTGTTTCCCGTGATCCGAGATTACCCTCAAGGGAGCCCCATGCAGTCTGAAAATGTGATCCACAAACAGCCTGGCGGTCTCCTCTGCCGTTGCTGCATGTGAGCAAGCTACGAAATGGCACATTTTAGTCAGTAGATCGACTACTACCATGACCGCTGTCTTTCCCCTTGACTTGGGCAGATCTGTCATAAAATCAATGGACACCACCTCCCAGGGCCTTCCCGGTGTGGGTAAGGGTTGCAGTAACCCCGCGGGGGTGGCCCTTTCCCCCTTAGCCCTCTGGCATCGGTCGCACCCTCGTACATATTCTCGTACGTCTTCCCTCACCTTTGGCCACCAGAACTGCCTGGTGACAAGTAGCATGGTCTTGTGCTGTCCAAAGTGCCCAGCTGTTGGGTTGTCATGGAGTTGCTTGAGTACCTTCCCCCTCAAAGTCTCACCCGGTACATACAGCGCCCCCTTATAGTACAGTAGCCCTTCCTTTTCCTCAAACCCTCCATGGACTTCCTTTCCGTCCCTGAGCTCCCTAATTTTTGTCTGAGCAAACTCATCGTCTCTGGTGAGCCCTGCCAGTTCTCGTTTGCCAACCAACGCCCCCCCTACACCCACCGGTCCTCGGGTAATACGTGCCTGGTCTCTGGTGGCCCCTCTCCTTCCATGTACTCCGGTTTCCGGGAGAGAGTGTCTGCCCTTACGTTTTCCTCTCCCGGCATGTATCGGATCTCGAAGGAAAACTTGGCGAACTCCTGGGACCACCTGATCTGTCTCTGATTGAGCACTCGCGCGGTCCACCAGTATTCCAAGTTCTTGTGGTCAGTTCGGACCTGGAACTTGTGCCGCGCCCCTATCAACAGATGTTTCCATTGCCGAAATGCCGCATAGATCGCAAGCAGTTCTCAGTCATACACTGTGTAGTTTTGCTCTGACTTGCTCAGCTTCCTAGAGAAAAAGGCACACGGCCTCCAGTTCTGCTTGGCCCCGGGCTGCAAAAGGACCGCTCCAATGGCGCGGTCGGACACATCCGTCTCCAGTCTCATGGGCTTCTCCGGATCCACGTGCAGGAGCTGCTCTTCCGAGGCGAACGCCCTCTTCAGTTTTTCAAAGGATTGCTGCGCACCCTCTGTCCACGCGAACTTCTTTTTGCTACTAAGACAATCCGTTATGGGCGCCGTCAAGTGAGCGAAGTTCTTTATGAACTTCCTGTAGAAGTTGCTGAAGCCTAGGAACCTTTGCACGTCCTTTCTGTTTTGGGGGGCTTTCCATTCCAGCACTGCCTTCACCTTGCCCGGATCCATGGCTAGTCCTTTGTCTGACAGCCTGTACCCCAGGAACTCGACCTCCCGGGCGTGGAATTGGCATTTTTCCAGCTTGACCCACAACTGATGATTCTTCAATCTCTGTAGCACCTCCCTGATGTCTCTGACGTGTTGCTTTTCATTGTCCGAATAGATTAAGACGTCGTCCAAAAAGGCTATGCAATTCTTGTACAGCAGGGGCCCCAACACATGATGCATGAAGGCTTGAAAGCAGGCAGAGCCCGATTGTAATCCAAATGGCATGACTAAGTACTCAAAAGCCCCCAGGGGGGTGAACATGGTCGTTTTCCATTCGTCCCCCTCCCTTATCCTAATCAGATTGTAGGCTCCCCTGAGGTCCAGCTTGATAAAAATCTTCCCCTGCCTCACACGTGTCAAAATATCGTCAATCCTGGGCATTGGGAAAGTCACGGGTTCTGATACCAGGTTTAGGGCCCGGTAATCCACAACTAATCTGTGCTGATTAGTCTCCTTTTTGTCCACAAAGAACACTGGATTGCCCCCCATCGCCTTAGATTCCCTTATGAAACCTCTCTTCAGGTTCTTGTCAATAAACTGCCGCAGCTCCTGCATCTCCCGGTCGGACATGGCATACAGTTTACCCACTGGT